>NC_044551.1:175267213-176467213 GCF_007565055.1 Rhinopithecus roxellana
TACCTCCATCTGGCGGCTTATCTCCTCTCTGGGAAAGTGGAATTAGCAACGTGACACAGTGACTTTCCCAGAAGCACTGGGCTCATTGGCTCCTGGCGAGGTGGCCACTGAAGCCCCCTTCACTCACCAGCTAGGCCCTGTGTGAGATAGAACCTGGGCAGGCTCCGGGCAGGTTCTCAAGCCACGGGCCAGTGGTCAGAGCCAGCACTTGCCAAAAGCACTGGCAGGGTCAGCTGGGCAGGCAAGGCATTAGCAAAAACTGCTGCACAAATCCGGCTGATGAATGAACGCTCTGGAAACAGCACCTTTGGAGTGGTAATCGGATACTTTACCAAGGGAAGCGGCTGATCTCCAGGAAGGCCATGGGGAATTCTGCAGAGGCATTTCCTGCTTCCTCACCCAGGCCTGGTGGACTCAGGCTACCTTCTTCTAATCCCAGACAGAACATCTGTTCAGACCAGTGGTCCTGGTGGCAACTGCCTAATGGGCACACAACTTGTGCAGTCACATGGGGAACTGTGTTTACAAGAACCCTGTCCCTAGTTTAATGCTCTGCTGTTGCTGTCTTGAAATTCCTAATTTTTTTTTTAAGGGACTCTAGATTTTTAGTTTGCACTGGGCCCCATGGACTATATAGCCAGTCCTGGACCTGGGTTATAGCATGGCACTGACACGGTCCTCCGCAATCCTGGAGAAGGCTGAGGTAGCTGCTGTGCCTGAATTTGGCATTCAAGGCCTTTTCCAGCTTAGTTTTCTGACTGCCTTTCCAGTTATCCCCACATCCCACACTCTCGGAAACATGTGGCTTTCCGACAAAGATTCTGCCCTGCTCCGCCCTGCCTTTGCGCTTCTTATTCCCTGTGCCTGATTGACCTGTCCCTCTTATCTCCGTGCAGACCCTCTGTCAGCTTTTATGACTGCAGAGGAGAATCTTTCTTTCTGAAGATTTTTTTGACATCCTGCCGGCAGGGTTAGTGGCTCCATCTTCTTGACACCTCCGGTTGGAGCCCTTAGTGAATTCCAGAATGATCATGCATCTGTCTCCAAAGAGTCTTATTAAAAGTATTTAACAACTGGTATGGCAGAAGCACCAATCAGAGCCAACGGACGGAGGCCAGGCACAGCCCTGGAGCAGGGTCCCTGCTGGATTTGGGGAATCAGGGTGCCCTCGGGGCCCAGAGTAGCAGCTGTATACCAATCATTAAGGAGTATTTCAACTTTGAAAAGCAGGTGCCACTCTCCGGGTGTGGCCAGGCTGACCAGAGAGCACCCCACTCCACCGTGACCCTCAGCAGGGGTCGTGTGTGGTTCCTCTCTCTATCCTGGTGTCTAAGACAGGGCTTGGCCAGAGTCAGTGCTCAGAAAAGGAGGATGGATGGACTGGGGAAAGTCTATAGTAATGGGTTTCTTCCTGGCATCCTTCACAAAGGGAGGGAATGATGAGACTGTTTGGGAAATCTGGAGACATTCATCTCTCCAGTTTTCCCCAAGGGCCCTTCTCAGCTAATGAACCCAGCGTATTGCCTGCAGTGGCTGGGAAAAAACAAAAGGAAAAGGAAGCAGTTCCAGGCACAGACATCCACACAAGACACATAAACACATGTTCACACGCAAGCATGCCCAGTACGCATGCGAACTTATATGTACATGCCATTCAAACCCACCACACACTGCACATGCCACATACTCCCCAATACACCCTCATGCTTCCTAAAGCCAGGAGCGACCCACAGGAGCCAGAGTGTGAGCCAGGTGGGCATCCGTGCTGGGTTAGGAGAATGGCCAGGGGGTGGGGCTGCATGGGCGCTCTAGAGGGAGAAGGGCCCTGGTGCTGGGAGGATTTGGAGAGGAAGAGAGGAGGGAGGCTGAGGGCACAAAGGAGACAATGGGGCAGCGAGGACTTATCTGGCTGGGGCAGAGAATGGGTCTTAGGAGGCCAGGGAGAAAGAAGGTACAGACAGGCAGGTTCTCATAGCAGCAAGGAGGAGGAAACTCATGTGGAGAACCTTCTGCGTGCCAGGCATACACTAGAGATGTATCTAGTGTATACACTAGAGGCATCCCTGCTAATTCTTATACCTACCCTGTGAGGCAGATGTACCTCCCTTACTGTAAAGGGGATAATCCTCTTGTTTCACAAATCAGGCTCAGACCGATGAAGTCACCTGCCCAGGGCTCCACAGCTAGGGAATGGAGTCCAGGTGCAGACCCAGGTGTGCAGGATTCCATATCCCCTGTTGTGTCCCCCTTGCTGTCCATCTGGTAAAAAGGTGTGTCTTTTGGCCTTTATTCCCACCCTGCACTGGGCCACGCTTCTTGTCTTCCTAAAGGATGCACCTGAGCAGCCCATCCTCCCTTTTTACATTTCCATGAACTCTAGGTGGGAAAGCGTGGGCACTCGATGCAGGGCATGGGATCGAGGCCAGCTCCAGGCTTCTCAGCCTCAGCACTACTGACACTTGCAGCCAGACCATTCTTCATTATGAGGAGCTGCCCTGTGCCTTGCAAGATGTTTAGCATCTGTCTTAGTCCATTCGGCTGCAATACAAAATCACCATATAGCTGGTGGCTTCTAAACAACAGAAATGTATTTCTCCCAGTTCTGGAGGATAGAGGTCTGAGATCAGGGTGCCAGCAGGGTGAGGTTCCCAAGAGTACCCTCTTCGGGGTTGCAAACTATTGACTTCTCTTTGTATCCATATACACTCTGGCCCCTTCTTATAAGGGCACTAGTGGCAATTATGAGGGCTCCCCTTCACGACCTAATCACCTCCCAAAGGCCCCACCTCCTAATACCATCACATCAGGGGTTAGGATTTCAACATAGGAATTTTGGGGGGACACAAGCATTCAGTCCCTAGCAACAGCATCCCTGGCTTCTGCCCACTAGATGCAAGCAGTACCTTCCCTTTATAAACACCCAGTTGTGACAACCCAAAATGTCTCTAGACATTGCCAAATGTCCTCTGGAGGGAAATTCACTCAGTGAGAACTGCTGGGCTGGATAGATAGCTGGTTGGGAGGACACAGAGGGGATTTCCAAGTCTTTGTTTCCTTCTACAAAGATTTGTCAGCTCTCACGTAAGCACCTGTCCTTCTGGCCTAGGTGCTGAGGAGTCAGGCCGAGTGGCAGGGGCTGGACAGCGTGACCTCTGGAGGGCCTTCTGCATGGGCCCAGCGGATCTGGCAGGGGGCCAGTCCCGCCCTCCCCCGGGGGTGACTGGGGTCCCATAAAGACACTTTGTCCAACAGCTCCCTTCGGCCAGTATCCCCAGGACGTGCAGACCCAAGGGCCAATTATAAAAATGAAAAATCCAGGTCTCAGCCTCAAATGAGTAGTTTCCTTTGGCACTTTGATTCTCATGTAATAAGTGCCTAGTCACCAAGGAATCCCAGGAATGTGGCCTTGATAATGAAAATAGGCGCCTGGCCCAGAGGGGCCTGCTCACTGGACTGGCAGGCAGGCCTGAGCAGGTAGCCTCCAAATCTCAAGCAGCAATTCCCCTGCTGGGCAGGGACACTTGCTGAAATTGGCTGTCCCCACTCGGCCCTGGGACTGTTTCCACATCCCTGTTTCCAGCTACCTGGCTGCAGCACCCGCCTCCTGAAGAAAGCAAGAATCCCTATGAATGTCTGGCTCCATATCAGGAAAAACAAAACATAACCCAGCCTCCAACCTAACATTTTTTGATTGTTTACTCTTTCATTTAATATCCCAACAATGATACTATTATTATTGCCATTTTACAGACAAAATAGTTGAGGCACAGAGAGGTTAAGTCACTTGCACAAAGGCTCAAAGCTGGAAAGTAGAGTTGCTGAGATCTGAACCTGGGCAGCTATCTTTGGAGCTGGTGCTCTTAAGAATTGCACTTCTGGGATTACAGGCTTGAGCCACCGAGGCGGGTGGATCACCTGAAGTCAGGAGTTCGAAACCAGCCTGACCAGCACGGCGAAACCCTGTCTCTACTAAAAATACAAAAATTAGCCAGGCATGGTGGCAGGTGCCTGTAATCCCAGCTACTTGGGAGACTGAGGCAGGAGAATCACTTGAACCCAGGAGGCAGAGGTTGCAGTGAGCCGAGATTGTGCCATTGTACTCCAGCCTGGGCCATAGAGCGAGACACCATCTCAAAAAAACAAAACTGCACTTCTACTGCAAAGTGACCAGGGTATTTGGGCCCTCAGGGCTAAAACCTTACTATATCCTGTAAAAAACAAGGATCTTGGAAGAATTGAGGAAGAAGAAGTGCTACTTGTCTGGCCTGGTCAGGGAAGCCCACCTTCTTTGGGGCTCCTCCTGAGGCCCTGAATCTCTTGTTTTACTACAAAACAGCATGTCCCAATTTCAGGATGCTAATCCCCAGAAATCAGTAGAATGAGGTTGTTTAGGGCACCGGCTTGAGTCCCGAGGGACTAGAGATTCAAGACCACCTCTGCTAACCAATGTGTGCCATCAGGCAAGTGACTGAACACATCAGCGTCCTCATCTGTAAAGTGGAGGGGACAATACCGACTTCATAGCATCGTGACACTTAATGAGAGCGTGAACATAAAGCCTGTCGTCCAGGGGCTCTGCAGACCTCTTGACTACTATTTTGGTGAATGATGTGGGGGATCACCTAATGCCCTTGGAAGTGAGATGCCACTGCGTCACCTAGGGCAGGTTGCCAAACTTCTCTGGGACTCAGTTGGCTCACCCGTAATATAGAGGCAAGAAGGAGATCCCATTTCAGGGTCCAGGGCTGGAAGTGGGATATGCAGGAGCGTCAGGGGTGATAATGGCAAGTACAAAGGCTCAGAGGTGAAAACAGCATTGGCTGGCTCATGATTCCAGGCAGTTCAGGATACTCAGAGAGGGACGGCAGGTAGGCCGTAGCTGAGACTACAAGATGGGCAGGCTCCAATTTTGAGGCTGAAATCCTCTCCTGGCTTCTGAAGCCCAGGGATGTTGGAGGGAAAAGAAGTTCTGACACCAACTGAAATGATTGTTGACTGTGCCCTTTTGTTCCCAGCACCCCTGGGACTTAGAGCTGGGTTCTCAGAGGACTGAAGGTCAGCAGAGGGAAGGAAACAGCTTGGCTGGACTGGGAGGAAGATAATTTGAGGGTGCAAGGCCCCAGGGCAGTACCTCCTCCTCCTCTCCTGTACTCTGGTCCCTTCTCTCACACACACACACCATTATGTGGCACTCACAGTGGGCTGATTGTGAGCGCCAAGGACCCAGTGCAGGGGCCGGGCTGGAGCAAAATTCTACTAAAAATAGCCACTCTTCGTTAAGGGCTTGCTGCACACCAGCTGCGAGGCTAAGGACTTCCCCAGCTTTATTTCACTTAATCCTTACCAGGCTCTGCAACGTATGGATGATGCTCCCTCTTTCATGAGGAACTAAGGTTCAGAGAGGCTGAGCACTCTGCTCAAGGTCACACAGCTGCCAAGCAGCAAACCAGGGTCCAGCCACGGGTGATCCAGTCCCAAGGCCTTCACTAATGTGCTCTCTGTAGCTCTTTCAAATGGCTGTTCCCCTTAAACAGGCGATGGAAGTAGGGTGGAAACCCCAAAATCTCCTTTTCAAGCTCCCTTAAGAGTTGATCCCTCTTCAAGTCCAGTTAGTTCAACATTTAAATGAGTGATTTCCGTAAACACTGTTTTTTACATTCAATACTCTAAGATATGTCACCTATCTGAAGATGCACCATTGGTTTAATGATGCCTTTCAGAGAGGAAATATAAAGGAAGAGCACATTAGTGTAATGGACTCAGATTTCTCCCACTTTACATCATGGGAACATGAGCATCTTAGAGTGGAGGAAATGTCAGGTCAGACTCTGTGTTAAACACCAGCGACAAAATACGAAGAATAAGACTCATGGGCAAATTCATGCTGCAGCTCTTCTTTCAAGTAGCCAATACATTTGGTATCTACTTTTTATTAAAAAGTCATTTACATAGAGTGTCATCCACACATATCAACTGAGTTATTTCATATCCCCACATAGTTATTTCATACACCCACATAGCCAGCGTCTCTTCAATGAATATTTATTAAGCACTATTTTTCAAAGGCCAGAAATACAACTGGGAGCATCATTGGCAAGGTCTCCTCCCTCAATGCAGTGGAAAGTGCAGGGAAGCAGAAAGATCAAGTACGCAAAGACTTCCACAAAATTATTGCAATTGTGCTGGTATCATGAGAAAACCAAGCGGTGCGCAGAGATCAAGAAGAAAGGAGCTTCCATTTTAAATAGGGTGGTCAGGGAGAGTCTGTCTTGTGCAGGAAGCTGGAACCTGAAAAATCAAAGTGTGGTGTCCCCAGGGAAAAATATCCCAGGCAGAGAGAACAGAAAGTGTGAAGTTGCTGAGAAGGCAGAGAGCTGGCATTGGAGAAGACTCATGTAACTGGTGGACATGGGCAATGGTGAGAAGCACCTAGAGAGATGGGCACTGGCCAAGTCAGCCGAACAATGCCCCGTGGGGGCATTGGGATTTGCTCCTCTGCCAGGTGTGTGCCATAGAGGCATTGGTGTTATGGGCAGGAGAACAGAGAAAGACTTCATGAGGTGGTCACTTCCCACTGCCAGGTTGGCTGGACATGGGAAGGGCAATCCAGGGAGGGCACTGTGTGTCCGAGGGCACAGTGGTAGGAAGCAATGATGCTTGTTCAAGTGCCTCCCCAGCACCCTGCGTGGCTGGAATCTAGAGGAAAAGGGTACACAGAGGGGAGCCAGGTGGGCAGTGTGAACAGTGACGCAGAAGAGGCACCCACAGACCTGTCCCTGGTGGGCACGAAGGGAGTTCAGATATTATCCAGACAGCAATGCTTCAGAAAGATCCTCCGTGCAGTATGTAAAGTGAATTGGAGACATCACAGACGTGGCGTAGGATGAATCCTTAGAGGCACCAGGGGATCTCTGAAAACTGCAGTGGGTGGGTCTCCTGTGAGCATCACAGTGTGTGCAAAGAGTCCCATAGCACCTGTGCCTGTTCCTGCTGCCCTATTTGAGGAAAGGTGCTGTGTTTCATTTTGAGATCCACAGTGCCTGGACATAGCAGGTGCCCAGGAATAACTGAATGAGTGGATTCCCATCTCACATGTGCTCTTACCATCCCCTCTCCCCAGTCTATCCCCAGACACAGTGTCTCCTCCCTGAAAGCACTCAACACCCCAGATACCCAGCCCACCCCCACCTCACCCAGGTGTACACAAAACCCTTACTGGTCACAGCGTTTAGACACACTTCTGCTCAAATCTTGGCTCTGCTGCATACTTGCAAGGTAGTGAACCTCTCTGAAGCTCAATTTCCCTATTCTCTTAAGTGGGGGTAATAATAGTGCGAACTCCCAGGGTTGTGGAGAAGATTCAACAAGTGAATGCAGACTTCCTGGCCACAGCGAGCTCTTGTTAGGAGCGTAAGATGGCAGGGGGAGCTGTAGGCCTTCCCCGTCCAGTCCTGGCCTCCCACTGTCACCCATAACAAAACAGAATCCACCGGAAAGGCAGAAGCACAGGCTGTGGACATTGGTATATGATATCTCTGTCTCCTTTGTCTAGTACTACAGGCTGGCGGTTTTTCCAAAACTGGTATTAATCTGCAAATCAATCCAAGTGATATAATAGGAATGCGACTATCTATCTACCCCAGAAGCCAGGACTCAATCAAATGCTTCTATTTTTGAAGGAAGCACTCTAAGCAACTTTTCTTAGGACTATATTAAGACTAACAGGCTGGTCACTCCTCACTATCACCTCCTGCAAGTCCTTGAAAGCCTCCCTGGCCTGAAGTGAGTGATCCAAGATGTGTGGGTCTTCCTTGAGCCAGTAGGGGGGCCCAGGGCTAAGCTTCAGTCACCAGGGATCCAGTGCTGGGAGAGAAGGTGGATCCTCATGTGACTTCTGCGTACAAGTCACATGAAGTGTCAAATGATGGACTGGTGCTAAAACCCTCAAGGCTGGACCCCCAGCTTATCCAAATACATGTGCACATTACAGAGAGAGACATTTAAGAGTCCTTTGGGATGAGAGAGGCAGGGTTTAAATACCAACCTTTCCCCTTATTTGCCACCTGATTTTGGAATATCAGTTGGGATTAAGGTAATGTGCAAATTAAAAGAGGTACCAAATAATAGTGACTAAGCTGGACATTAATGTCTGACGGGCAACAGTCCATGACCGATATGGCAGTCCTTAGTGCCAGGAACCCGGGATCTGCCCTGCATAGATCTTTCCAAAGATCTTGCACCTCACAGAGCAAGATAGCTGCTGAAACTCCAGCCCTTATGCTCACATTCTAGCAGGCAGAAAGAAGTAAGGAACAAGAAAGGGAAAATCTTCCCCTCTTAGCTCCTTTTAAGGATACTTCCTGGAACTGTATACATCATAGCAACCCAAACCCCCTTGGCCAACCTTAATCATATGACCACATGTGGATGCAAGGGAGCTTAGGAAAGGTCATTATTCTAGTTGGCCATGTGTCCAGGTAAGAATCAGAGAGTCTAGACCTAAGGAACAGGGAAGATCATGTATTGAGGGACAACTGGCAGCTTCTGCCACCATGGGGCAAAATCACATCCTTTCTGATCTCTGCTTTTCTAATCTGTAAAATGGGATGAATAATAGTATTCATAGGGTCATTACGAGAAGTAACTGAGATTGTGTAATATACCAAGGACACTGTCTGGACTATGGTGAGCATGCATTATCTTTCAAGAGATACTCACATTCTTGTGACTCATGACTCTCACCTTTGATCTGCAATAAGAACCAGTAGAATTGCCCTTTCAAAACTCATCTCAGGCTGATCTAATGTTGTGTTATCTTAATGGCAATACCTGGTTTGCAAGGGGGACAGGGAGGGAACTCACAGTGGCACCACTGCGGGGTTGCCATTGTCCTTCTTTTACAGATCAGCACAGTGAGGCGCACAAATGTAAAAGACAGATGCAAGCTTACCTAGTTAAGAGAAAAAGCTAGACTTTGAGCCTGGTCTTCTCTCAAGCCTGAGCACCTAACACTGCATTATACTGCCACTCTTCTGTGAATACCATGGGCAAGCATCCTTGTGCCCAGGAGATTCCAATGGGAAAGGCTTTTCTTGGAAGGCATGTTTCATGCTACAGGAACTTTCCTAGCCAACCCCGTGGGCCCTAGTAGGATGCTGCCCAAACACCCCCCACCTGCCCATGAGCTCGGGCGCCACATTCAATATTCTCTGGGGAAGCCTGCAGCCCCTAGGCCATGGTGGGAGGCTGCGCCTCCCAGTCGGATGGGGGTCTTCTGGTGGTCAGCAGCCACCATGCTTCTTGGCACACAGTGCTGCAGTGCAGGTTTACTCCAGTCCCAGCCTGAGTTTGTATGGGTAATTGCTCAGCACTATTCTTAAGGTGTGACATCACAGGGTCTTACTTTTTCACAATTGCTACCTGTGGGTGCTGGTGTTGTGGCTGAAGTTCCGGGTTGGCTGAGATACCCAGAAGGAACCACAATTGCTCAGGGGCCTTCCACCTACAGGAGCCAAGGGAGCCAAGCCAAGGAGCTCTGCCAAGCCTGGCACCAACTCTGTCCACGAGGAGGGTTTGGTGAGCTCTGGACACTCATGCGCCATGAGACCTCAGGCCGAATGCAGAGGGTGCGGGACCAGACTTTCTTCGCAGTTGTGGCCTGGGAAGCTCTGAAAGACCTGCAGGGCAGTGGGTATGAGGGACTGTAGGGGTATGGAAAGAAAGGTCTGCTTCTGAGAGTCCTTCCTTGGGCTTTTGTCCTCAACTATCTCCTGGTGGCTCAGCCTGACTGAAGAATAAGGTGCCAGGAGGGGGAGGGAAGAGGAGTCCGAGGAAATTGGGGAAAGCTGAGGCTGAAGCATCCACCAGGATACCATTGTGTGTGTGTGTGTGTGTGTGTGTGTGTGTGTGTGTGTATGAGAGAGAGAGGTATTTAGGCAGAATTTGATGCTGCAACCTCAGGACAGGGAGACATCTTCTATATGCTATGATGTATACCCACAGGCCCTGGCTTCTAGAGCTGGTCATGCTTCTGAACTGTGGGACAATTTCTATCCAAAGCCAACCTTGTTCTGGGCTTACCTAATCCTTCTGTGCCCCCAATCCCACCTCCTTTCTGTGCCCTGCAACCACTGTGGCCAGCACTCATCAATATGTCTTCTCTGACCTGATTAAACTGCAAACTCCTTGAAGGCAGAGGCCATGTCTTATACCTGAGTCCACTGCAGCACCTTGCATGTAGTAGTAGCGGCTCAATGATGGCAAAAGAATAAATTCTCATCTGGAGGCTGTTCCAGTGTCATGTATATCTCTCTTCACCCTCATCCTGTGGACCCTCTGGCAGACCATATACCCTTGTAGGACAGGGGTGCTGACAATCTTTGGTACAAAGCAGGCCTGGGGCTGAATGGTGGTTCTGACATTTACATGCAACTGTTTACAAAAAAAAAGTTGTGATTGACTGATAGTGTCATTCACTTACTTTTTTTTTCTTCACTTGCCCATTCATTGAATTTTCACGGGGTACCTATGTACCCAGGCTCAGGGGCTGGTGCTGGGTTCACACAACAGAGAACAGGCTATGATCGCTGCTTGGAATGAATTGACCATCGGAAAATAACCACACAGCACATCTCAAGGGCAGCACCTTCAGGCTATGAGAGGAGCAGGGCAAGGACACCTAACACAACAGGGAGAGGAGCATGTGGCTTCTTGCTGGACATGGCAGCTGAGCTGAGCCTGGACAATGTGTGAGAATCATCCAGGACACATCCAGGGAGCAGAATGAGGCTGGCAGGGAGAAGACAACATGGGAAAGGGGTCTGTTCAGTCCTGACAGGGCAGCCCTGGAGTCTAGTGTATGACAGGGCAGAGATGTCCCAGTAGAACAATTCTTTGGCGCTCTGGCTGGGAATTGGGTATTTTTCCTCCATGACTTTTGAGCATCCAGGCTCCCTGCTCATCTGGTTCTTGCCATAAATAGTTCACCTTGTACCAGGTTGAAATGAGGCCTCCCTCCTCAACTGCCCCCATTCCTCCCCTCTTTCCTCCTGGTTGGCACATACCTCCTTCAGGGAGCCTGAGCCAAGTAGGGAGGGGACTGAGGGAGGCAGGAAGGATGGTGTGGACAACCACAGCAACCTGGTTGCTAGGCTCTCCTTGTCCACAGATATCCATGCCTGTCAAATGCAAGCTTAGGTGCTCTGCCTTGCTGTTCCCATCTGTAAAATGGGGGTTAGATAACCACATTTCAATTAAATGCATTCTAACACCTATTTATTGAGCTCCTTTTATGTGCTAGGTACTAGGTTGGTTTTTGGGGGGGACAGAAGTGAACACAGACATAGTTTCTACCCCACTGAGGTCTCAGTTTATCTTCTAGCTCACTGCTTGGTCAAATCCTATCATCTTTCAGCTTAAATGTTTCTTCCTCAAAGGGGCTTCCTGACCCCTGATCTACAGTAGAGCCTTGCTTCTCTCTGGTAGTGCTCCTTCTTCCCATCAGAGTTTGTAGTTATATCTGGATTTTGGTTGAATATCTTTACAATCCTGTCTCCTTCAGTAGGCCATGTCCCATGGGACATTGGCTTAATATTGCATTTCTTGAGCTTGGCACATAACTGATCAAGCTAAAACATACTTGTTGAAAAAAAAATGAAAGAATTGGGGAAGACAGATGTTAAATATGTGATTTCGAGTGGGAGGAATGTTCTCTCTACAAAAGAAACTTCCCTCGGGCTGCTTCCCTTTAGGATCTCCTGAGGTTATGTTCTTACCAGTGGTGTTGCTAGCTTCTTCTTTAGGGCAGGGACTATGTCTTATGGGACCCAGCAAGGTGTCAAGAAGAGTCAGTATTCAGAATACTAACTGAATGCCACCATGTGCCAGACACCATGTTAGGCCCTTTCTGATACATTCTCTCTTTTAGTTTTCAGTAAATGGTCCCTTGCACAGTTGAGATACTGCGGGTTTTCCATAACTGGCACTCCATAGAAGTTTATAGTTGATGAAATCACTAGGGTTGATCTAGTCTCGAGATTATAAAAGGCTTGGTTGGCAAAGCCTGAATCCTGTCCTCTTGTTCTCCTTCCCAGACTGCATGAGCTTCAACACTCTCTCCACCTTCTCTACCAACTACCAGTCCCTGGGCTCCATCCAGACTCCCAGCTACGGTGCCCAGCCAGTGAGCAGTGCAGCCAGCATCTATGCAGGTGTTGGGGGCTCAGGCTCCCGGATCTCTATGTCCACCAACTTCCAGAGCGGCTTGAGGTCTGGGGACCCGGTTGCGGGGATGGCCAGGGGTCTGGTGAGAATGGGAGGCATCCACAGTGAGAAGGAGACCATGCAAAGCCTGAACGACCGCCTGGCCTCCTACCTGGACAGAGTGAGGAGCCGAAAGATCGAGAACCGGAAGCTGGAGAACAAAATCCGGGAGCATCTGGAGAAGGGACCCCAGGTCCCATTACTGGGGCCATTACTTCAAGACATCGAGGACCCGAGGGCTCAGATCTTCACAAATACTGTGCACAATGCCTGCATCATTCTGCAGATCGACAATGCCTGTCTTGCTGGTGATGACTTTAGAGTCAAGTATGAGACAGGGCTGATCATGTGCCCGTCTGTGGAGAGCGACATCCGTGGGCTCCACTAGGTCACTGATGACACCAATGTCACTGGGCTGCAGCTGGAGACAGAGATCAAGGCTCTCAAGGAGGAGCTGCTCTTCATGAAGAAGAACCACAAAGAGGAATTAAAAGGACTACAAGCCCAGATTGCCAGCTGTGGGTTGACCGCGGAGGTGGATGTCCCCAAATCTCAGAACCTTGCCAAGATCATGGCAGACACTGGGCCCAGTACAAGGAGCTGGCTCAGAAGAACCGAGAGGAGCTGGACAAGTACTGGTCTCAGCAGATCGAAGAGAGCACCACAGTGGTCACCACGCAGTCCGCCGAGGTTGAAGTTGCTGAGGTGACACTCAACAGAGCAGAGACATACACTCCAGTCTTCGGAGATCGACCTGGACTCTATGAGAGATCTGAAGGCCAGCTTGGAGAACAGCCTGAGGGAGGTGGAGGCCCGCTACATCCTGCAGATGGAAAAGCTCAGTGGGATCCTGCTGCACCTGGAGTCAGAGCTGGCAGAGACCCGGGCAGAGGGGCAACTTCAGGCCCAGGAGTACCAGGCCCTGCTGAACATTAAGGTCAAACTGGAGGCTGAGATCGCCACCTACCGCCGCCTGCTGGAAGATGGTGAGGAATTCAGTCTTGATGACGCCCTGGACAGCAGCAACTCCATCTAAACCACACAAAAGACCACCACCCACCAGATAGTGGACGGCAAAGTGGTGTCTGAGACCAGTGACTCCGAAGTTCTGAGACATTAAGCCAGGAGAAGCAGGGTCCACTTTGGGGAGCAGGAGGCCAATAAAAATTTCAGAGAGCAAAAATAAATAATAAATAAACGAAAAGCCTGCATTTCACGGGCCAACATCTTTTTTTGTGTGTGCATCAACTAATTTGAGCACTATGCTGAGAAAGATTCTGCGGCTATAGTGGGCTGGAGGTGACCCCCAAGACATATGTCCATGCTCTAACCCTTGAAGCCTGTGAATGGGACCTTATTTGAGTTTAAGAATTGGAAAATGTGAAAACTCGCATTTGCAGATGTAACTAAGTTAAAGATCTTGGGATGCGCTTATCTGGGTTACCTAGGTGGGCCCTAAAATCAATGACAAACGTCCTTTTAGGAAACAGAAGAGGAGAAGACATGGACACAGAGAAGGGGAGAAGGCCATGTGATGACAGAGACAAAGATGGGAGTTATCAGCCACGAGCCAGAATTCCATGAGCCACCAGAAGCTGGAAGAGGCCAGGAACAACTGCCCCGGAGCCTTCAGAGGGAGCTTGCCTCTGTTGACACCTTGGTTTTAGACATCTGGCCTTCAGAACTATGACAGAATAAACTTCTGTGTTTCAAGCCACCCAGTTTGTGGCAATTTGTTAAGGCAGATGTAGGAAACTAATCCAGTGGCCTCTCAGCTTGGTGGGAAGCAGAGCCCTGGTAGATTCTATGCCTGTGTGGGCAAGGGAGGCCACATGGCAGGACATGTGCTGAGGATCGGATGCCTTTGACTTGGATTGACCAGGTCTTCTGGCTGGGGCTTCCTCTGTGTAAACAGACACCAGATCACTCCATCGCCGAGTGATTCAGCATTAAATGGTGCATAGATGGAGCAGGATAGAGTTCCTTTGTGGGAGTGGGAGCGGCGGTGTGGGGAGCAGTGGCAGCACCAGTAGCTTTGTCATCATTGGCTAAATAATAATGAAGGGGGAAAACATTTGGGAAACTTGGGGAAAGTAAAGACAGTGGCTGGTCATCTTTTTCATCCCCCGGCCTGCTGCCTATAGGTAGGACCACTGTGAATTGTGAATCATCCAGGGAGATGGCGGGGAAGTCATCCTGGCAAGGGGTTCTGCTTCTGTTGGAGTCGCCCATTCCGAGGTTTAACAACCCTTCCCATCAGGGCTTCCCCATCACGTGTGAGCCATTCACTGCCCCATTTGAACCTTGGTTTTCCTGCCCAATCTACAGCCAAATAGCAACCAAATCCCATCCATCATGTAACAAAAGGCAGACCAGGGTGGAGACAAGCAGCCCAGAACACTGACTCACATCCTTTCTTGCTGTGTGATTTTGGAGAACTTCCTATCACTGATCCTTAGTTTTCTCATCTGCAAAATGGGAAGAAATTAACAATGCCTACTCCAAGAAGTTGCTTTGAGGATTCAACTAGATCACAGGTATAAACAAGGCCAGTTCATACATTGAATAACTGTGCAAAATGTTCAATTTAAAAGCAAATCTTTGAGATGAACAAAATAAAGCAAGCAAAATTAGCTGTCCCATTGAATTCCAGACCCTTTAGCCTTTCCTCATGGGTTTTCTTTAGTAATCACTATTTATTGAGCACTGACTGTGTGCCAGACACCTTCCGTGTCATCTCATTCAGTCCTCGCAACAACCCAGTGAAGTCGGTACTATTGTTATACCCACTTTGAGTGGGTATTACTGAGGAGAGTGACTTGCCTAAGGCAAAGTATTAAATGGAAGATCCATCTCTTAGCTATCACATGACTGAGTCTCCGCATAGAACACTCCTCTCCTAGTGCTCCTTTGCTGTCTTGGTTTGGAAAGTGGACCCCAGTGAATCCCCTAAGAACACAGACTCTTTGAGAAAAGGGAATGCAATCCTGTGTTCTTACACCCCAAGCACTGGTGTGAGAGTCTCATGCAGGATAAGTATCACTGTGCAGAAATCATGAATAAGTGAGTCAATAAATTGATAAATAATGGAGAGTTTTTAGAAGACAACTTTATGCTAAGATGAGGGACATTGACACTATCGTCTACCTTCCTGTGTGACACTGTCTGACAGCTCTTTCCTCTATAAAATGGGGACAATAATATGCCCTCTGCCCTGTCATGGAGACTGGCAAGGGACTGTTCAGCTTGAATATAGCCAGATGACGTGGTTTTTGCCCAAGTCTGTATCTCCATCAGTGACTGGGTCAAGGGACTGTTCAGCTTGAACACAGCCAGATGACATGGCTTTTGCCCAAGTCTATATCTGCATCAGTGACCAGCAGAGAGTACGTATTCCAAGGTTATTTGCTGAATGAGTAAATGATTCAGAACATTTTTCCCCCAGCCATTTCTAAGTTATTAAAAGCTGCCAACCCAACTTTCCATTGGATACACAATGAAGAGGTGGAGTTGTCCTGGTTTGGAGCAGGCTTCTCCCCCAGCCTATAGGAATTAGCTGAAAACTGTGGTTTGGTTAGGGCTGGCCCTTCAGTTGGAGCCATGTTTATACATTCACTTGCTGGAGCCTAGAGAGGGTTAAACCTTGGGCAGCATGGCCTGTGCTTTCCAACCCTGCCTTGCCCCATTACCTTGCCTCCAGCTGAGATAAGGCCATTAGTTTACTCATAAACAGGTGGCACACTTCACCTATGTGTCTGGAGATAAGGGCCACTTTGAAGCTGTAGCTCTGAAAGTGACACTCTGCACCCCCAGGCCTACCCACCGCTTTGGTCTCAGCAGTCTGGGAGGTTGTTCTTTGCAGGCAGCTCTGCCCTGTCCTTTGGAAACCTCTGTGCTTGTATCAAGACCCAGAATGGCCACACAGACAGAAATGGAATCCATGATAGGGCTTACAGAATATAAAGAGTCTTGGACCAAGAGGGCATGGGTCAAGTCCTACAAACCCCAATCAGGGGAAGGTTGGAGAACCCTCATTCTAGGACTCAGGCTGAAGTCTTCCAAAGGTGAAACTCAAGTAACACCCTATTTCTAGTCCCATCTAAACTCTTTGGCCTTCCTCCTAGGTACTTCTTCCTTGCCAGGCAGATATGAGGAATAACCATACAACATCAGATTTCCTTTGACAATCCTGATTATGAATGGTTTAACTTGACTCACTAAGACACACTAAACCCACGGGACAAATCTAGTTTACTGCTTGTTTTTGGATGGCCCATGGGCTAAGAATGGTTTTCACGTTTTTAAATGACTGAAAAAGAAAAAGAACATTTTTGACAAGTGAAAATTATGTGAAGGTCAAGTTTCAGGTCCATAAATAAAATTCTACTGGAATAAGCAAGGTTCATTCATTTACATATGGTTTATGTATGTAAATGATACATACATAAATGTATGAGTAGGTCTCATCGCTTAGCACTTCTTCTTGGTGCACGGAAAATCACAATGACGCCACACCTATCAGCTGTCAGTGTGAAAGACATTTTCAGACACAAAATATGGTAAATCCATTGCAGATCAGCACTAACAGATAAACGTTTACAATTGACTGTGATGTGACAAAATACTAATTTTGAAATAGGCCGGGCGCGGTGGCTCAAGCCTGTAATCCCAGCACTTTGGGAGGCCGAGACGGGCGGATCACGAGGTCAGGAGATCGAGACCATTCTGGCTAATACGGTGAAACCCCGTCTCTACTAAAAAATACAAAAAACTAGCCGGGCGACGAGGCAGGCGCCTGTAGTCCCAGCTACTCGGGAGGCTGAGGCAGGAGAATGGCGTGAACCCGGGAGGTGGAGCTTGCAGTGAGCTGAGATCCGGCCACTGCACTCCAGCCTGGGCGGCAGAGCAAGACTCCGTCTCAAAAAAAAAAAAAAAAAAAAAAAAAAAGAAATCCAATTAAATGAAATATTATTCCCCCCCAAATAATTCCATCTTCTCATTAGCAAACCTGTATTTCAAGAAAATGGACTCAGTTGTTATTTTTTTAAATTTTCATCAATAATAATTTTGTGGTCTTGTCTTTTCTCTCTTGCATCTTCATAATATCCTAGATTTTGCTTCTTGGTCCACAAAGCCTAAAATGTTTACTATCTGGACATTTACAGAAAAAGTTTGCTGGCCTCTGACCTAGGCCATTGAACTAGGTCAGAAATTGCATTATTTTAGTCTCCCAACTCCATGTCCTCAATGATCCTATATCCATGGAGAGGCTAGAAATCCTTTAAAGACCACGATCAAAATTTTTGGATTTCCTGCCTCATCACTCTTAGGAAACCATGAAAAATTAACAGGAAGACCCATTCACATGCATTTCTTGTCCTGGTTTCCTGGTCCACTCATCTCCCTTCCTGGCATAACCAGTGCCCCCCCGATACTCTCAGAGAAGTCTCTGTGACCTATCTAGGGCTCATTAATTTTCCTCTCCTCTGCTCTAACTTCCCATAGGAGAAATTTTAATTAATCCTGGTCTCTTGATGGATCAACTGATACCAAACCAATGGAAAATTAACTCCCTTATTCAAATATTTATCAAGCATGGTGCTAGGGGCCAAATCAGTGAGAGATCCTACTTGGCATACACCCCAAACCCCAAGAGCAGGATGGCTTGGGGGAACTGGACTGGAATCAGGAATCTTGAGCCTAGGTTGAGCTTGAACTCCACACTTCCTGTCTGTGTGACCTTCTTAAGTGGCTTGATCTTTCAGCCTGCACTTCCTCATCTGCAAAAGACAAAGCTCAGGCGGAGTTACCTCCAGGCTAGCTTGAAGATTTATTTTAAACTGGGTAAGTTGGCAATGAGGCACTCATCAGCAGGAAAGGCACTGAGGGTTGCCAATGGCGTCCTCCCTACCAAGCACTGAAACCCAGTCCTGTAGATTTTCCCATCACCAGTCTGGGACAAAATGTCTTTTTAAGCCTTTGCAGCCACCATCCCCCCTCCTTCCTGCTGGCCCCTCAACCACATGCCCCCAAGGAGTTCTGGAGCAGGACTTACCTCCCACAGCCCTGGGCTCAGCCAAGCCCAATTTCTTCATCCAGGATCAATTATTTTTTTCTCCTTACCTTAAAGAATAATAATGAATCATACTGCCAACCCCATAGTCCTTTCTATTATTCTCTCTGTCTGACTTTGGATTTCCTCTTGGGTTGTGTAATTTGGCCTTTACAATATCCTTTCCATGCTAACAGAAACGAAGCACTTGGGAGGAGGTGTTAGAGGAACGTTTGGTCTCCAAAGCCAGGAGTTTGGTGATTTCTTGCCTCCTACTCAGCCACTTCAGTCACCAAATCCTGCTGCCCTTTTCTCTCTAAATTTCTCAATTCCACCCCCCTCCTTCCAAGACCCTTAGTCATTGTCTAGGTTGATTGAACTAGCATCTGTCTCTTAGTTTCTTGGGACACCAGTTTCTTCCCTGCTCCTCTCAGCAGTCACAAGGATCTTTCTTAGTGCAGGTCTGGTCATATGTTTCTTCCCTACTGCTTAAATCCTTCACAGCTCCCAACTACCTAAAGAATAAAATCTAAGTTTCTCACATTTTGGTGGCTTACAGTTGAATCTCACATGGTTTGTCCAAAGGAGTACTCTCTAAAACTGAATGGGATGTTTTTAGTAGGGACACATGCTCAGTCGGCCCTGAATCTGAGTTTAGGGTCCCTGTAGATTGTTACTCTGCTCACCTCTTGAAATGGACATTTGTCATGTGTTTGCCAGCCATTCAAGCCCCATTTTCTTTTCTTTTCTTTTTTTTTTGGTAAGAATTCCATGTGAATTTTAAAAAGAGTTAGGGCTCAGGTACCACCTCTCCTTATCCAGGCAGAGTGAAGGTGTAGGACCTCCACCAAATCAATTGGACATTGCCCCTTGGGCTTTGAGTCTTGAGGGCAACATGCAGGCACAGGTAGAGAAATTTCTGCTGAAGGAGTGACAAGGAGCCAACACTGGGGTTCTAACCACAGTGTCCCAGTGGTGTGATGCAAAGTGTAATTCCTGCACCTGATCTTCCTTGGCCCTCACTTTTTTCTGAACACTGTTTTATAGCCTTACCTTTGAACCCACGAAACTGAAGAGTTTTCCCTTCTGTCATTTTCCATTTATGGTCATCTAGAGTGACTTTCTGTTGTTGCAAATAGATGCTGCCATCTCTGTCTCCTCTGTTCCTTGAGCTCAAAGCTCTGACCATCCTTCTTTGCATCGCTATAGACTTTTACCTACTGTTGATGGTGGGAGAGCAGCCAGTCCCATCATAGAAATGTTTTGTTACACAAGTCAATTAAATTCTCTTGGGTGGAAGTTTCTATCATTCGCTACTAAGAGTCCTGAACTAATACAGTCATTAATAATAACTGTTATTAAATTTAGCAAACATCTGCTGAGTACCTACTATGATTTAGGCTCAAGGAGAGGCCAACACTGAACTTCATTGGCCGTGAGTAATTTGCTCACCCTGGAGCTGTTTCCCAAGGGAAAAATCAGCATGCTGTTACCAGAAGGAGGAGGTGGGCTCTAGACGCTGAGCAGACAAACGAAACAATACCAAATGTATGTTATCGTCATTGCTGTTTTGTTAATTTTGAAATGAAGAAAATTGCTTTCATCCGGAGATAAGGAACCCTGGAGTGGTAGCAGATAGAAGCCAAGCTGTGGACGAGTTTTAGACATGTGCCTTCCCCAGGGGAGGTTAATTCCAAATTCTTGGTGCTGGGAGGAGGGGACATGCTTGGTCATTCACCGTGAGGTCTGCCATCAACCGACTTTGTGCTCACATCTAATTGGATTGCCCCACTGTAGGAATATTATCAGGGAAATTTGGGGAAAGAGAACATAGGATTGCTTTTAATATCCAGTTCCTTATACACCTTCCCACACTCCATTTATTCACTGATAGATTCAGGTTGCTCTCAAGGCTGAAATGCAGAGTTAAACACCTTGCCCTGTCTGGCCAAGTGGCTTTTATCAAGCCCTCCCTGTGTCCCTGTGCCTGTTTTCTCATCTGTAACATGGGGGAGAGTTTGAACTGCACTATTGACCTTGCAAGATTGTGTGAAGATCGAACCTGTGATTTCAGTTTTGAACACACTGATAAGAGCCTCATAGAAACATCAGCCAAAGTGATATCTAAGGATAAATATACTCCTGTCTCTACCTGGCTGAAACCATATGGATGGTATCACATTGTTTGTAGAATGAATATGAGTTCTTCCAATGGTCCACAAAGCCCTGCCTGAAATGTCCCCTGCCAAGCCTCCAATATCATTGTATGTCTCTTTCTCCTTCATCAGCCTCCTTTCTGATCTTCAAGAAATGCAACTTTCCCAGGACTGGGTCTTGTGCTGGCTGCTCCCTCTGTCTGGCTCAGAGCTTTTCTCTGTTCTCATCTTTCAGGTTCAGCTCAAACCTTGTCCCCTCACAGAAACCTTCCCTGACACCTGGACCAAGTCAGATGCCCTGATGGACATACTTGTAGCATCTGTGCTTGTCCTTCTTAGCTTTGATTTCAATTGCAGTTAATTATTTGTATGATGAGTTGATGTATGTATGTCTGTCTTTCCTACTAGAATTTAAGTTCCTTGATGAAAGGGACTGTAGGTGACTTAACCCATGTTGAGTCCCACCTTCCAAATGGAGATTCTCAATAAATATTTACCAAAAATTAAATTCCCTAGTTAGTAATAAATGCATTACTTAAGGACATTAATTTAATTTCTTCTCCATAGTAGGTTTTGGGATAGATACTAGCCAATGTCATCTATCTTGTCCAAATTAGTAGATTGGGTAGAAAATTCAAAGGCAGGTGGGATGAGTTAACAGGTTCACAGTCAAATGTGCACATTCAGAGAGAAACTGACATGGAAATAACCATTCCCTACTCACCTTCACACAGACAAATCGTGCAGTAGCCATTTGGGCCTGACAGAGAAAATTCCTTTCTGGTAACATTCAGAAACTAAAAGTTCCTGAAGCCATATCCAACATTCTATCTGCAGATGGTTAATAAGCAGATACTCTTTATTAATTCAGCAAGTAATTATTGAGCACACCTAAGGGGTGCCAGGCTCTGTGCTCTGTCCTGAGGTGGCTGCAATGAACCAGATGGACAGGACCCTGCTATCAGGGAGTCTACAGGATGGTTGGGAAAACAGAAAACAAACAAGTAAATACATTAACTGGTCCTGAGCAAAATGTTTTCAAACAATCTGATCTTGATTAATCATCATGGGCCTCCCTGTAAATTAGGCCTGGGTGGTCCCCTTGTATAGAGAAGGGTCTGAGGTGCAGTGAGGAGGGAGTCACATAAGGGAATGGGTGAATGGCAGAGCTGGAATGTGTCCACTTTGTCACTCAGGGACATTGTTTCCCTCTTTGTCCAGCACATCCTACAGCCTGAGATTCAGATAGAATGAGTCAGAGGCTTTGGTGACTGAAATGGAGCTGAAACTTTACATAAGTAGGATTTATCAAAAGCAGACCAGATGTCATCAGCATCCTGCTGGAAACCAGGCTACTGCCATCTGTATTTTGGGAAAAACAACCACAATGAGAGCACTGCTGCCTGCACTTCAACTGACACACTGTTCAGGAGGGTTGCCGGCTGCTCCTGGGGTTGAGTGCTGAGCTCTTTGGTTGCCCTTCAGAGAGTCCTAAGCTTATTGTCTCCCATCTCTCCTTCTGTGCAAATTCTCATTCCCAACCATTATCCCCAATAGATGGAATAAAATCAATCTCCTTCCCAAGGACTGTGAGGTCATACCAGCTTCTTCTCCTTCACCCTCCTGACCAGACTAGTCTTTTGGTCGTTCCTCAAACATGCCCAGCTCATTTCCTCTCCAGGGCCTTTGTACTTTGCTCTTCCCACAGCCTCCAGGAATGCCTTTTTTCAGATGTTTCCATGGATGGCTCCTTCACATGTCTGGCTTCGCATGGCTGGCTGCTCAAATGTCACCTCTTCAGAGAGCCTTCTTGGACCTCCCTATCTTAAATAGCATCCCCAGTCACTGTCTGAGTCTTTACCCTGCTTTGGTTTAATTCGTAGTAATAATCATCACTTGGCATCAGATCACATTTTGATATAATTGTATAACTTGCTTATGTTTTTATTGGTTGTTTCTTCCATTCGAAGGCGAGCTCCATGAGAGCAGGGAACGTTTTCACTGCTGTATCTTCTATACCCAGATCAGCACGTGGCATAAAGTAAGTGCTAAGAAAATGTTGTTGACTGAATCGAATCAGAGCTAGAAGGACCCTCTCCCCTCACTCCGCAGATGAGCTATTTCATCCTTTCATCTTATAAGGAGAAACTTTCCCTAGTTAGCATAAAAGGCCACCATTTGCATTGCAGCGAATGCAAGTGACAGCTCCTGGAGCCCACACAGCTCAGGGGACTACAATGTGAATGGCTCATGGAGTTGTGCAGTAGGGCGTCCTTGGACAAGCACAAGCCCTAAAATCAGACAGTTCTAAACTCCAACAGTTTAGATTCTGACTCCGCCACTTATTGCCAATGGGATATGAACTTCAACTCTTTGTGTGTCAGTTCTCTCATTTACAAGATGGGGATGGTAGAACTTGTTATGTAGGATTGTTCTAAGGATTTGATAATATACACAAACTGCGTAGCAATGCAACTTGCACATAGTAAGTGCTCAAATATAAAAATAAAACTACGTGTATCTATGCCTGATAAGAGTGTAAGTCAGATGCTGAGAGATACATGTAGATGCGATAGCAGGTAAATTAGTAAGTGGTAACTACTATTAACCCTAGCCAAGTGGTCACAAAAACCTTCAAGGCTAGATGGGTCACTAAGTGAGAGAAGCAGGCAGAGTGGCCACGGGAAGGGAGTGCTCCACTGAATGGGTTAGCTGCTGCTCAGCTCCTGCCGTAGTTTGCCAGGGGAAGCTTGGTTCAGCATGGCAGAGCTTCCTACTTTTCAGAGATGCCTAAGTCCTGATATTTACCTGAAATCTCACAAGTTTCAAATATTGGCGGTTAATTCATTCAGTGCTCTGGAACCAGCCCGAGCAAGGGTTCTAACCAGCTTTGTCACTTCCCAGTGTGAATTCCAAACATCTGTTTTTCTTTTAATCAACTTCACTGAAGTGTAATTTACCTGCAATAAAATGCATCTACTTTAAGTGTACAGATCCATGAGTTTTGGCAGATGTATATACTCATGTAATCATCAAAATAATCAAGATATAGAACGTTTCCATCATTCCAGAAGGTTCAGCAGGGTCCTTTCCCAAACAATATTCACCTCTGCCCCCACCCCAGCCCCAGACAACTACTGATTTATTTTCTGTCACTGAAGATTTACCTTGCTTCCTCTAGAGTTCAATGTAGATGGAGTAATGCAGAATGTACTTTTTTGTGTTTACTTTGTTTTACATAGCATGATGTTTAAAAATTATTTTTTTGATTCAATAAGACTTGTTTTATGACTCAGCACATGGAGGATATACCATATGCCCTTGAAAAGAATATGTATTCTGTACTGTTAGATGTAGTGTTCTGTAAATACTAGGTCAAGGTGGTTGCTAGTGTTGTTCAGATTCTCTGTCTTTACTGATTTTTTGAGCTATTTGTTCTGTTGATTGGTGAGAGAAGGATGTTAAAATCTTCAAGCGAGTATGTGAAATTGTCTGCTTCTCCCTTTCATTCTGTCAATTTTTGCTTCATGTATGTACAACTTCTTCTATTTATGAATATAGGCCCACCTGATGAATTGATCATCTAATCATTATGAAAGTCTCTTTTTTGCTCTGATAATACTCCTGGTCTTGAGGTCGATTTTACTTGATGTTAATATGGCCACTTCTGCCTTCTTATGTTATTATTTACATCCTCAACCTGTGTTCTTTCTGTTTAAAGTGTGTCTCTATAGATAGTATATAGTTGAGTTGTTTCTAAAAATCTATTCTGAAAACCTCTGCCATTTAATTGTAGTGTTTAGTTCATTAAAAATTAAGGTAATTATTGATATGGTGGGATTTAAGGCTACTATTTTATGGTTTCCTCAAATTTTGTTTTTTTAATCATTGATTTATAGATCAATTTCTAAAAAGATTATTTGAATATTTTTAAGAATTCTATTTCAGTGTGTTCATTAGCTTTTTAGTTACACTTCTTTGCATTATTTTTCTGTGGATGCATTATTTTTCTGTGGCTCTTCTAGGGATTGCATCCTTAAGTTTTCACAGTTTATTTAGAGTTAAGATTGTACCACTTCACAAAATATGTACACAATAACCTTGCACTCATAGAGACCCATTTACTTTCCCACCACAGCCCCATGTTTTATGAAATACCATAATTTGTATTATATCTGCATACATATAGTGTATGTAATTTGTATTTTATCTATATGCATTATAAATTCTATAATATGATGGAGTTTTTTTTGCTTCAGTTTGTGTATTTTTAAAAAATTAAAAAGAAAAAGTAGACTTTCATATTTACCCAGATTTTTTTTTCCATTTCTGATGTCCTTCATTCCTTCTGAAAGATTTGAGTTTCCATCTAGTATCATATCCCTTCAGCCTAAATAATTTTCTTTAGTTCAGATCTGCTGTCGATAAATTATTTTAGTTCCTTTATCTGAAAATGTCTTTTTATTACATTTCTTCTTTTTTAAAAAAAAAAACTTTATCAAGATATAATTCACATATCATACAATTTACCTGTTGAAAGCATACAATTCAATTTTTTAGTATATTCACAAATAAGTGTAATCATCACTACAGTCAATTTTAGAACATTTTCATTACCCCAAAAGAAACCTAATACCCTCTAGTTATCATCTCCACATCCTCCCAACCCTCGTCAGTCCTAAGCAATAACTAATCTATTTTCTGTCACTATAGATTGCCCTGTTCTGGGCTTTCCTATAAATGGAATCATAAAATATATAGACTTTAGTAACTGGCTTCTTGCAGTCAGTATAGTGTTTTCAATGTTCATCATACAGGTTGTAGCATGTATCAATGCTTCATTTATTTTTATAGCTCAATAATCCATTGTGTGGATATACCACAGTTTGTTTAACCACTTGCCCATTAATGGAGATTTGGGTTGTTTTCACCATTTGATTATTATAAATAATGCTGCCATAAATATTTGTGATACAAATTTTTGTACAGACATGCTTCATTTCTCTTGGGTGATATCTAGGATCTGGTTCATATGGTAACTCAATGTTTAATCATTTGAGGAACTGCCAGACTGTTTCTCAAAGTAGCTACACCATTTCACATTCTCACCAGCAGTATATGAGGGTTCTGACTTCTCTACATCTTTGCTAACACTTGTTATTATCTGACTTCTTGAATCTAGCCATCTTAGTGGGTATGAAGTGGTACCTCATTGTGATTTTGATTTGCATTTCCCTGATTACTAATAGTATCAAACATCTTTATGTGCTTACTGACCATGTGTACATCTTTCTTGGAGAAATGTCTATTCAGAGACTTTGCTCCTTTTTAATTGGTTATTTGTCTTTTTAGAATTGAGCTGTAAGAGCTCTTTAGATAAGCTACATGCAAGTCCTTTATAAGATATATAATTTGGCCGGGCGCGGTGGCTCAAGCCTGTAATCCCAGCACTTTGGGAGGCCGAGACGGGCGGATCACGAGGTCAGGAGATCGAGACCATCCTGGCTAACACGGTGAAACCTCGTCTCTACTAAAAAATACAAAAAACTAGCCGGGCGAGGTGGCGGGTGCCTGTAGTCCCAGCTACTCTGGAGGCTGAGGCAGGAGAATGGCATAAACCCGGGAGGCGGAGCTTGCAGTGAGCTGAGATCCGGCCACTGCACTCCAGCCTGGGCGACTGAGCGAGACTCCGTCTCAAAAAAAAAAAAAAAAAAAAAAAAAAAAAGATATATAATTTGTGAATATTTTCTCTCCTTCTGTGCATTGGTTTTTTTCACTTTCTTTTTGGTGTCCTTTGATTCACACAAGCTTTTCATTTTGATGTTGCTCGATGTATGAATCTTGTTGTTATTTCTTATACATTTAGTGCTGCATCTAAGAATCCTTTGCTAAATGCGAAGTCATGAAGATTTACTCCTATGTTCTCTTCTAAAAGTTTCATACTTCCAGCTCTTACATTTAAGTCCTTCCATTTTGAGTTAAATTTTGTACATGTTATGATACAAAGGTCAAATTTTATTTTTTTGCATGTGACTTTCCAGTTGTTCCAGCACCATTTACTGAAAAAAATTATTCTCCCCTATTGAATGGTCTTGGCATCCTCATCAAAAATGAGTTTCAATTAGATGTATAGGTTTATTTCTAAACTCTCAATCCTATTCCTTTGGTCCTTATGCCTATCATTGTACTAATAGCATGCTGTCTTGATTATTGTTGATTTGCAGTCAGCTTTTCAATCAGAAAGTGTGAGTTATTCTACTTTGTCTCTCTTTTTTAGAATTGTTTTGGCTATTCTGAGCCCCTTGCAATTTTATATAAATTTTGGGATTGGCTTGACAATTTCTATAAAGGAGCACTTAGGATTCTGGTAGGGAAGACATTGAATCTATAGTTCAATTTGGGGAGTATTGGCATTTACCCATGTTAATTCTCCTGATCCATGAACATGGGATTACATTCATTCTTGAAGGAAGGATAGTTTTATTGGTTATAGAATTCTGAGTTAACAGATTTTTTTTTTCTTTCAGAACTTTAAAGATGTTGTTCTACTATGTTTTGGCTTCCATAGTTTGTGCTAAGAAGTCACTATTCATGGCCTGGTGCAGTGACTCACTCCTGTAATCCCAGCACTTTGGGAGGCCAAGGTGGGCGGATGATGAGGTCAGGAGATCACGATCATCCTGGCCAACAGGGTGAAACTCTGTCCCTACTAAAAATACAAAAATTAGCTGTGCTTGGTGGCACTCACCTGTAGTCCCAGCTACTTGGGAGGCTAAGGCAGGAGAATCTATTAAACCTAGGAGGCGGAGGTTGCAGTGAGCCAAGATCATAGATCATACCACTGCACTCCAACCTGGCAACAGAGTGAGACTGTGTCTCAAAAAACAAAACAAACAAACAAAAATAAAAAAGAAGTCACTATTCATTTACATAAAATGTGCTATTTTCTCTGGCTAGTTTGAATTTTTTTGTATGTCTTTAGATTTCAGAAGTTTGACTATGATGTGCATAGGTAAGATTTTATTTGTATTTATTTTGCTGAGGTCTGGAACCTGTAAATTGATATATTTTACCAAATTGGGGGGAAATTGGCTATTACTTTTTCAAATATGTAGTTTTGGATCTACTTTCTTGCTTTTCTGCTTCTGAGACTCCAGTTACACACATGTTAAACCTATTGATATTGTTCCATAGGTCTAGAAATCTGTGTTCATCTTCTCTCTTCACCCCTTTCTTTAGATTGGAAAATTGTCTTCAACATTGGATTGGATAATTATCTTCAAATTGACTGATTCTTTCTCTGTCATCTCCATCCAATTGTTATGACCAGCTAGTGATTTTTAAAAGACATTTTATATGTTAGTTCTAGAATTTCTAGAATTTTGATTTTTCTATGCTTTCTCTTTTTCGTGCATGATGTCCTAACTTTCCATTCATTACAGTCGTCTTTCTCTTTACTTGAGAAAAATTACTGTGTTAGTTTTCTATAGCTACTGTACCAAATTACCACAGACTACTTGGTGTCTTAAGAACACAAATATATTATTTCACAATTTTGAAGGCCAGAAGTCTGCAACCAGTTTCATTGCACTAAAGTCAGTGTTGGCAGGGTTGGTACTTTCTGGAATATCTTGGGGAAATTCCATTTCGTTGACTTTTTAAACTTGTTTAGCTGCCTGCATTTCTTGGCTCATGGTCCTTTCTTTATATCACTCTAGTCTCTTGCTTCTGTCTTCACAGTTCACACTCCCTCTTCTATAGTCAAATATTCCTCTGTCTCTCTCTTACAAAGACACATGTGATTGCACTTGGGATGTACATGGGTAATCCAGGAAAATTTCCATATTTTGAGATCCTTTACTTAGTCATGCCTGTGAAATTTCTTTGTCATATAAGTAATATTCAAAAATTCCATGGATTAGGACCTGTGGATATTTAGGCAACATTATTCAACCTGCCACAGTCTTTCCTCTGTCACCTAATAATTCACATTCATTCCGCATGAAAAATACATTTAAGCCATCTGAACGTTCTCCCAAAGCCTATTATAACCACAGTTACAATAGCTACTTATCAATTCTAGTCTAATAATTCCATTATCGAGTCATATCAGGTCAGCCTTCTTTAATTATCTTTTCTTTTTAGAGTGAGTTACATTTTCCTGCTTCTTCATGTGATGAGTAATATTGGATTCTGTATTCTGGACATTGGAATGTTGTGAAAACCCTGCATTTTTGTATATTCCTCTGTAGAGTTTTGAGATTTTGGTTTTCGTTGTTTGGTTGGTTTAGTAGGCAATTAACCTGATTTGGCTCAAACTGCAAATTTTGCATCTTGGGCTGCAGCTAAAATCCAAATTGAGTTCTTTTATTCTCATCTGTCTAGAGCCCATCCTGTACACACATGGTTCAGGAACCAGCCAGAGATTTGGGTAAAGATAAAAGATACAGTAAAGGCCTATGTGTATACCACAAAACAGGTAACTCATCATGTAGATTCCTTTTTAAAATTAACCCCACTTGAGAATTTGCCTGTTGTTTACTCTTCAGTGACTTTAGATGGTGGTGGTGTTTTGTTTTTGTTTTTCTCCACAGAGTTTATAGTTCATTATCAATTCAAAGGTAGGATCTGGTAAGAGCAATTTAGCCAGAAGTAGAGATGCATAGTGTTTTTAAACTTTATCCATGTCATTGCAAATATCAGAATACAGATACTCTAAATATTTGTTTACAAGCCACTGTTTTTGAACACCTACTCTTCTCCAAGCACTTTTCATGATAATTTGATCTTACCAGATATGGGAGGCCAGGATTATTACTCTCAAGTTACAGATGAAGATCCTGAACTCAGTGGAGTTCTCATCGATCAAGGCCATACCCTCATGCTTGACTGAACTGGGTCTACCCGGTTCCAAGGTTCATGCTATTCCCACTACATCTTGCTAATCTAAATGGCAGGTTACTCTCTGAGATCTCCCTTCATACTTTACAGGAAATGGAGGGGTTGCAGAGGAGGCAAGAGTAACAGGACCACATGAGACATTTTCATTTAAAAACTAAAATAGTATCTAGTGCTTAATATTAGGTTGGCGCAGAAGCAATTGTGGTTTTTGCCATGACTTTCAATGGCAAAATCTTCTGTGCCAACCTAATAGCTGTTAATTCCCTTCCCCTTTCTGATTTCGTTATATAGTGGGGCCTGGGAGTTTCACATTTCTACTACACTTGTACATTGAAAAACTCTCTTCTGGAAATAGGTAATCCTAGCTAACGATTTAGGACATAAGAATTCTTGTTCTAGCTCTGCTGCTAACTTGCTGTGTGGCTCTGGGAAGTCCCTTTCCTTCTCTGGACTTGGGTTTTCTCCTTTGCACAGGGAGGGAATTGGAAACCCTTGATAGTGCCTGCCAGAAACTGTGTTCTGTAATTCCTGGAGACTCCGTTTTTTGGCCTCTGAGGGAAATCTAGAGTCAGGCAAACCTGCTGAGACAGCGGGACAGGTGGCCCTGCCACCCAGGTCTTGTCTTTTCAGTGCAAGCAGCCCAGTCAACAATGCCAATGCTGTGCTTTGCCTGCGCTTGTCAGAAAATGGTGAGGGGGGCTGCTGCAGACCTTTGGGATGGTTAGAGTCCTTAGGGTGGTTTGAGCTTTCAGCTTTGAGCAGGGCCAGGAAGACAAGGTCTTCTCTGTAGTTTCTTGCTGGGGACAACGTAAACCACTTCACTCAGGCTAACGGTAGAATCCCTGCAGGTGACAAGGGACCAGCCTTGCCTGAGGGGAGAGCCTAAGCAGCTTCATTCCCCTCTTACACCTGTCAGCAGCATCTCCCACAGGTGCTGGTCAACCTACTCCTTCCAGAATGCAAGTCTCTCAGCAGCCCTGATGGAGCAGACACCCAGAAGCCCTCACAGGAGGGACCAACTGCTCCAACAGAGGCCGATGGTGCTGTCTCCCGTGGGGAAGAGAACAGGGGGGATCTGCCTTTTCCAAGTAACACACATTACTGTTTCTAGTAAGTTTTTTTTTCTGGCTGCCCGTGATTTTTTATACAGGAGAGAACACTGTTTGTAAAGCACAGGATTGAATGGATCGCGGACGGGATCTTGAACACAAGATTACAACTCCAGAATAAAAACTGTTGGCTGAGCAGTATACAGTTGTGTATATGGTTATGTGATGTGTTTCCATTTCCTTACTACACTCCTGTGTAGTCCTTGTTGCTTGCAGGGAGACCAGCCTGGCCTTAACAATTTGCTTCTGCTAGTTCAGATGTGAAGTGATTAGCGTTTATCATATACTTAAAACCTCTTTACAGTGACTGATATAGGCAGTTATTTTCCTATGTACACAGAATGTATCAAGAAGATCAAAGAACTCTAACAAGAGGCCCCATTTCCAGTTAACAGGTCTGAGTCTATTTGTGTTTAGATTGTAAAACTTCAGGAAAATCTAATGTGCTTGTTTCCCTGAACAAGAAATGTGACTTCCTAGTAATATCCTATGATTGCTAAGTGACTATTAAGGCAGCCAAATATCATCTTTTACTTATGCTTTACTTTAAAATTCCAGAGAGAGGTGTGGTCAGATTTATCAACGTGATTTCCTCTCTAAGATTCTGTCTTCCAGGGGAGATTCCTTTCTCCTATGATTTTCTGCCTAGGGGAACTTCAAGATATCTATGGTACAAAAACCAAACATCTGTTTTAGCAAATAGCCAGATATCACAGTGAGGAGTATGTAAATCATCTTGATTATTTTACCATTCATCAAGGCAGAGATGGAAACCTTGTGAGTTGGGAACATTGTTTTATTTTTACCAGTATCCTTGCCTTTTAGAAGGTATCTGTTAGGAGTACTTAAAGTAAAATGGATTGCTTCTAAAATTGTGAGATGAACTTTAGGGCAGCTTTTCTACTTAATTAGCTTTTTTCATTTTGTATTTTCTGTTGAGAAAAGCTGAGTGGGACCTGAGCTATCCATTCATTGAAACATGCAGAATCCTTTTAGAATTTGCTTAGAATCCTTTTAGAACTTAACTAAGAACACTGTTTCTAGCCATTCCAAAAAGTAGAGCTAGATAATTTGTAAATTCAATGTCATGTTAATTATGATCAATTTCTTGTGTTCCTTTCTGTACTATGGGGATGTACCAAGCTCAACCACAGTTTATACCTCCAATAAAAGATTAACAATTTAAAAAAATTCGATGTACAAGTGATGGTAAAAACCTCATTATCTTCCCTACTCCACCCCAATGCACCACTTCCAATCTAATATTAAATCGTATTGATTATGTCTCAACAATATTTTTCTATTTGTTCCTTATTTTCTATTTCCATTATCATTATATTAGCTCAGGCTCTCTTGTTTCATTAATTAGGCATTTCTTTATTACACATTGAGTTATTAATTCAACAAACATTTATTATTCACCTAGTAGGTACTAGGTATTAGCAGGTGGAAATACCAGTAGTAATCAAGGCGAAACCTTATGTTGGGTATAGCCTTCTCACTTAAGTCACTGAAAAGCCTTTAAATAGGTCCTTTATGTATTTTCTGTCTCTACTCCAATACATTAAAAACACTATTGCCAAATTAATTGTATTTAAAGCTTCATTATAGCTCGAGGTAGCCTAATAATGTGGTCATAGTCTTCTTTCTAAGGTTATCTCACATTATTTTCTTAATTTTCCTACATTTTAAATAAATGCATCTGCTAGGTATACATTACCATGATCTCCAGCCTTTCCTTCAGTGGTTATGTTGTTTTTCTTCTTCTTCTTCCTCTTCTTCTTCTTCTTCTTCTTCTTCTTCTTCTTCTTCTTCTTCTTCTTCTTCTTCTTCTTCTTCTTCTTCTTCTTCCTCTTCTTCTTCTTCTTCCTCTTCTTCTTCTTCTTGTTTGTTTAATTTTATTTCAGTAGGTTTTGGAGAACAGGTGTTTGGTTACATGGGTAAGTTCTGCTGTGGTGATTTCTGAGATTTTGGTATACCCCTCACCTAGGCAGTATACACTTTAGGTAAGGTTCAATCGTTCTTGGGTGATCTGGATTTTCAGTTTCCCCAGTGAGGATGTGTGTTCGGAGGTGGACTTTCCCCCCTCACACTTCGGGCACTCACCGTTTTTCAGCTATCTCAGCTTTTGCAGCAGCAACCCCCTTCTTTCAAAGGTTCTATGTATTCTTTTCGTTTTCCTGGTATGCTCCCACAGTAGTTCTTGGAGCAAAAGTTCACGATGTGAGTCTCCACATGCTGTTCTGTCCATCCAAGTGGGAGCTGCAAGTCAGCCCTACCTCCCATGCCCAAGTTTTTCTCTCTGGGTCTGGTACTTTGTCTCCAGCAACAGAGTTGCGCCAAATTCCGTCACTCAAGCATTGCTCTTGCTGAGCGGTTTCTATTGGTTGGTTTGTTTTAGCCATGGTCACGTCTCACCTGAGCTATCATTGACTTGCTATTATTTCTTTAAATCAGCTCTTTTTTCTAAAATAAATTTATTTATAAAGGAAACTTTATGTGATGACTTTAAAAAGTAAACCAGCCTCTCTTCCCATATAGAGAAGATAACTGTAAAAATAAATGCAAACTGATCTTCAATTATTGTTGGATACTATTTCCTGCAAAGGGCTTAGAGCCTTTGTGGAAAAGGGAGATTGGCAGGTATTGGGAGGTATTGGGAGGTGCTGACGACATGTGTGTATCAAGCTGGACTTTTCTCTTTGGATGAAAAGAGAAACGCCTGAACCCAGTTAGAAAGGAACAGCTTTCTCCTCTGCATCAGTGTTGTCTAACGCCTTATCCACAAGTCACCTCAAATCATCTGTGTATGCCAGTGCCGTGTGCCCCACGTGCCCAGAAACTCAGCCTTATCTCATTTTGTCTTCACAGCCGCTTGATGAACCTGTGGGGAGGGTCCGAATACCTCCATTTTAGACATGAGAAACCCAAGGCCTCTCGGGGATTTGCCCAACAGCATGGTAGTAGCCAGGGTTTGAATTGGGAAAGTCACTCTCCAAAATACATGATCTTTTCATTGTCTACTACGTCCTGTTTCCCCTAGAAGTCCAGTTTTTGGGACTTGCACATGGAAGAGCTGCATGCAAGAGCTTCCTCTCAGTTCTGTTGGCCTTAAGTTCATCCAATGTCTGTTTTTGTGCTAGCTAGCTAGTTAGTTCTTTCTCTCCTGCATAGCCACATGCTGTGAGCTGAATGGCATCCACTCTCCCAGCACCTTGGCTCATTCATTTGTTAAAGCTCTAATCCCGTGGCTATGTGACTATGTTTGGAGACAGGGCTTTTGGGAGCTAATGAAGGTTAAATGAGGTCACAAGGATGTCCTCCTAATCCCATAGCATTGATGGCCTTGTAAGAAGAACTCTCTCCCTCCCTCTCTCTCAGCCATGTAAGGACATAGCAAGAAGTCTGCCATCTGCATGCCAGGAAAAGATCCCTCACCAGAACCTGACCATGCTGGCATCCTGATCTTGGATTTGCAGCTTCCAGAGTTGTAAGAATATACATTTCTGTTGTTAGGCAACCTGGTCTGTGGTATTTTATTATGGCAGTCCAAGCTTTCTAACACACCAAATTTGGGGAGTTTTTAAGTCTACATGAGCTCTGACATGCCCTCACCTGCACTCCATGACATTGGAGACAGCTCACATAACTACACCTGGTCCCCAAACCTGCTGCTTCACTAACAAAAGGCCTCAATTCTGTATCTGTCCTCTGGGGAATGGAGATATTCCCTGTCCTCATTTACCTCTCAGGGTTCTTTGGGGCATCAAAATATGACCACGGACGTAAAACAGATGGTCAAAGCTAAAGGAAGCCCAGCTTTCATTTTATTCTGCTCTTTCCTCTTCCAGTCAAGTAAACCAAAGTCCATAAGTGCCAGGACTGCATGAAATAGTGATAGGGTCAGCACTCAAACACAGAGCATCTGACTTCCAATCCAGTGCTCTCTCCAAGGCACCAAAAGAAAAGAAGAGCCACTGGAGAAACTGGTATGTGACCAGGCATGATGGCTCACGCCTGTAATCCCAGCACTTTGGGAGGCCAAGCAGGCAGGTCGTGAGGTAAGGAGTTCGTGACCAGCCTGACCAATATGGTGAAACCCTGTCTCTACTAATGCTACAAAAATTGGCTGGGCATGGTGGCAGGTGCCTGTAATCCCAGCTTCTTGGGAGGCTGAGGTAGGAGAATCGCTTGAACACAGGAGGCGGAGGTTGCAGTCAGCCGAGATTGTGCCATTGCACTCCAGTCTGGGTGACAGAGTGAGACTCCCGTCTCAAAAAAAAAAAAAAAAAAAAAAAAAAAGAGAAAGTGACATATGACTAGTTTGTTTGCGGTAGCTAAAGAAAGATCATCTATGTCCTAACTCACCCTTCCTACGTTAAGTAACGCATAGTATATATTCACATATCTAAGACATTTGACATCCTGTTTGGTATCTTTCTCCCTGCCCTCTCCCTGTGCAGGATATCACTGATATCCCTTCGGTTATTTCTGCTAAATCTCTTTCATTCCTTTTAAATAGCTGCATAGTCTTTCATCAGAATTATTATAAACCATGTCATGGTTTATTTATTCCATTTTTCTGATGGTAGACATTCAAGTTATTCCTGCATTTCACTAATATAAGCTTTGCACTAATATAAATGTCTCTGTGAGGCACATCTTGTACATACATCTTGGCATACTCAGCCTCAAAATTAAACTCTTAGTAGAGAGATCCTCCAGTCAAAAGACACATACATTAGACATTTCCATGGTCATTATTGAAATTGCCCTTAAGATCGTTTTGCCTTGTTCTTCATCCAAGAATATATGAGACAAGGGCCCCTATTTCCTCCTATCCTTGACAGTTCTAGGCTTTGCTAATGTGTCAGTGGAAAGGATGTAATATCACTGTGGTCTTTTTTCTTTGATCATTTGTGAGACTAGGCTTCTTTTCATGTGTCTATTATCTATTTGCATTTCTTTGTTGGTGAAAATAGATTTGCCCATTTTCTGCTGGGAAAGTCTTTATCTTACTAATTTGCTAGAGATCTCCCTATAACACAGTTATTAAATTTTTGACATGTATACTGTAACACTTCTCTCCCTTTGTGTTTACTTTCCTACTCTGTTGATGGAGGCTTTGCCATACAGAAACAACTCACTTTTATGTAGTCGACTCTGCGTATTATTCTTTTATAGTTCCTGACCCAGTTGTCATGCAAAGAAGGGGCTTCCATCTGAGCTAGGTTCTAGGAACTCAGATTGCCTCTGAAGGCAAGAGGGGTGAGGTGCCAGCCTTTCAATGCCATCAGTGTGACTCTCAGTTTTGTTACCCACCTGCTCGCAACCTTTGCAAGGCTCCCTGATACCTCGGGAAGAAGAAATGAGCTTCTCTGCTGGGATTTAAGGCTACTTTGCTTCCTGCACTTACTTAACTCCTGACATCTTGAATCACTTGCATTTCTCTCACATCTCCAGGCATTTGTGCATACTCTACCTCTGCCTGCGTTATTCACCCCCTTGCAGACCTCTCTCAGGTGTCACTCACTCCAGGGAGCCTTCCTTGACCCCTCACCTGTGACAGGTACCTCCTTTGTGTTGACCCATCAGAGCACACGCCACAGGGAGCTGTGCTAAGATATTTACTTGTCTGTTTCTCTAACAGACTATGACCTCCTGGAGAATGGCACCATTTTTGACTCACCAGTATACAGTGTCTCTAACTCCTAACACAGTGCTGGGTACATCATAGACTTTTGATGAATAAATGAATACTTGAATGAGTTTTCAACTCACCTATTATCAATGTCCTCCACCCAAGGGGTACTAGGGAAAGCCCTGTTGTTAAACAAGTTGGGTTGGTCTCTCACTGCAGTGATGGGGAACGTGTAACATAAAGAACAGTGAGCATTTCAGTATGAGAGTATCGAAGAGGACTTTAAAAATGTGGGCTTATGTTAGGTGTTTGGGGGAAAGCTTAAGGAAGAAGGACTTTGCTTGGATTGAATGCTGTCAGGAAGTGAAGACAATTCTAGAATTGGGCACCTCAATAAATCATATTTGGAAGGAGGGAAGCATGGAGTGAAGCTAAATCTGGAACAGGGAAAAAGGCAGCAGGGCTGGGGCCATGTGGTCATACTGCAGCTTGAGGAGTGCCTATGTTTTCCTCTATGTTCACACATGTGACTGTGGAGTGGTCTTAATTTTGTCTTGATCCATGTTGACGTTCTGAGAAATTGTTCATGTCCAACAGACCAAAGGCCTAACTATAAGGGCCCAGCTGGTCCCTGGATTTCTCCCCAGCTGTTCACTGGGTCACCCATTCAGTCCCCATCAGCACCTCTACCTTCCCCCCCGCCATTCCCTGCCATCACCTCCACCCACCTTCTGCTCCTGCCCACATTCAAACCTGCTCCCCAGAGGGGTCTGTTGAACACCCCCCATGAGCAGTGTTGACATATAAACCCCCCCGGCCCCTTGGGAAGTTGGCACGTTTGTGCCCAGTTGTATGTCTGGCATTAACAATGAGACTCTGGCCTATGCCTATTCACTTTGTGAGATTCAGTTTCCTCGCCTTTGAAGTCATGGCCTGAGTTCCAGATTCTGAGAAACCATTTTTGTTCACTCTTGGGGGATTGAAAAACTGTGTCCTGCTCTCACCATGGGTGTAAGTTCTTATTCCCTGTGAAAATGAATGACTTCTGGCATCTATGGACACATAGTGAGAGTGTGTGTGTGTGGTGTGGCATGACTTCCTGGCACTTCCAGACCCCATCATGTAGATTACCACTGCAACCCCCACCAGCCCTACCATGTTACCCACTCCTAGGGCTGCCTCTCTGTTTGGGAGTTTGGGAGCATGAGCATGGGAGGAGGGAGAAGCCAAGACTGGTCTTTTGGTTCCTGGGAAGGCACCATCAGTGTGACTCTCAGTTTTGTTCCCCACCTGCTCACAACCTTGTTGCCAAATCATGGAGCTCTCAAGGAGGTCAGGTTAGGACAGGTGTGTTGGGTAGAGGGAAGGGAGAGACTTCATTCTCCTCGTAAGCTGTAGTTCTCCCAGGTGTTGTGTGATTGAGCCTTAGTTTCTCAAGATACTTTTAATTTTTTTCAAGTAGAATCTATAACATTGACCCATGAATCTATAACATTGACCCAGTGAGAGACCAATGACTTATTGATTTGCATCAAATTGATAATTAAGGGCATTTCCTCTGGGCAAGCTTCTTGGTAGGCTTTCTCTACATATCCTAATTGATGCTCATCAAAATCCTGACATTGGCTACATTTCTTATCTCCATTTAATAGATGATGAATTGAAAGCTCAGAGGGGTGATGTCATAGGCCCAAGGTCTCCAGCAGATAAAAGGCCAAATCAGGATTTGAACCTTGCTCCATCTAGATCCAAAACCTGGGTTCTTATTCTTATTTAGGGAGAGGGGAGTTTATTAAAAGTTTATTAAAAATTAAATAAACTTACAGCTAAATAAATTATATTATAAACAAAGATAATAAATAAATGTGTAATCTTTTTTTCTTTCAAAGGCTGGCAATTTGTTACAGTATGAACTTTTTGTCTTGGCTCTAAAAATAGGGCAATCCTTCTTCTCCTTCCCATTGCAAAATAACGTTACCTAAACCAGCTGGGGCCTGGGATCAGGACAGTAATCAGTAACTTTTTGCTGTTTTTGTCTTTGATACTCTTTCTGAATCAGGATTAAACCCAGTTATCACTGGACAAAGGAGCACTTGAGCATCCTAGAGAATAGCTGGGAGTAATTGGGGAGTGACCAAGGTTAGTCTTGAGAGGTGCCACCTACCCCAGTGCCTTAGACAGAATTAGGAATGCTAGACCAAAGCCTGCAGGGATGGGGGCTGAAGTGCTAAGGTCTTAGGAATTTCTTCTGGGGATAAATAGGCACAAAGATTAATGACTTGTGTGAAATTTTATCCATCCGACCATCCATCCATCCACCCACCCACTCATCCATCCATCCATCCATCCACCCACCCATTCATCCATCCATCCATCCATCCACCCACCCATTCATCCATCCATCCACATCCATCCACCCATTCATCCATCCATCCATCCATCCATCCATCCATCCATCCATCTATCCAACCATCCATTCATCCATTCATCCATCCATCTATCCATTTAACATTCACCAAGCATATTCACTATACCAGCGACTGTGCCAAGTGCCAAGGGAGCCACTGACACCTGGTTCCTGCCCTCAGAACTCAGTCTACAGAAAGTCAGACAAGTAAAGAGAAAATGGTAACATATGGGTAAGTGTCCCATACTGTAAGAACACACATGGTTGGACCTTTGCTAGCCTGGAATGGCTTCCTGGAGCAAGTAACTTCTTAGATGAGAACTGAAGGCAAGGTTAAGGAAGGAAGGCCTTGGGGAAGAAGAAGGGAGACCTGGTAGAGATAGCCCCTGGAAAGGCCCAGAGATGAAGATGGCAATAGCAGGAGGGTGTGACAACTAGTATTTTAGGGAGAGGGGAGTCTGGGGCCAGAAATTACGGGTGTTTATACCAATGGTGTCCTGGAGCCGGCTCAAACTGGCTCACAACAGCTGTTAACTTTTCAGGAGTTTTATGTCAAGCACAGCTATTATCAAAAATTAAATAAATGTATAGTTAAAATTATATTAGAAACAAAGGTAAGAAATAAATATTTAAAACTCATTGCTTCTTGATTATTTTACTACATTTTATTATTTCCCATGCTCTGGGTGTTACTTACACCTTCCATGTGTGTATGGTGGAAATATGATTTAATGTTGTGCTACTGCACATGTCTTCCCAACTCTGTCTTCAGTTACAGTGCATGGGAAGCTTGAAATCAGTTGTGAAGTGAGTATTTACACCACAGAAATGGGCAGACATTACAAATCTGGGGCATCCTTTTTTCTCCAGCAAACCCATTGTTAAACATTTAGCAGCATATGACTGAGTTAATGTATGTATATAAAAATGCAGAAATCACAAGTGTATTCTCAATACATTTTCCTAAAGTAAACATATCTGTGTGACCAGCACTCAGATAAAACAATAGGAGATTATCAACCCCATCTCATGCCCTTTTCCAGCCAGTAGCCCCTTCTTCCTCCAGGGCTAATCACTATCCCCACTTCCCCAGTGCCTCTTAGAAACTCTCAGGAAGACTTCTCCCCACCCCTCACTCTCATAGCCCCCCTTCTGAATTTTGGTGCTAGAATCTGAGTTTTTATTTTCTAATGATCCTGTTTTAAGTATTTTTAAATTACACTAAGAATATAGCCTGATTGAGGGAAAAATATAATAAAACATGCTGATATGGTTTGGCTGTGTCTCCACCCAAATCTCATCTTAAATTGTAGCTCCAACAACTCCCATGTGTTGTTAGAGGGACCTGGTGGGAGGTAATTGAGTCATGGGTGTGGGTCTCTCCCATGCTGTTCTCATGATAGTGAGTAAGTCTCACGAGATCTGATGGTTTTTTAAAGGGGAGTTCCCCTGCACAAGCTCTCTCTTGCCTGCTGCCATGTAAGATATCCCTTGCTCTCCCACCATGATGTGAGGCCTCCTCAGCCATGCAGAACTGTGAGTCAATTAAACCTCTTTCCTTTATAAATTACCCAGTCTCAGGCATGTCTTTATTAGCAGTATGAAAACAGACTAATACACACAAATATGCAGGACCTCTCTTGAGGCAGCTGCCTGCTTACATTGACTCCTCTAGGCAGGCAGAGGGCATCTGAATCCAATTTAGTCTGAGGCAGCTGCCTGCTTACATTGACTCCTCTAGGCAGGCAGAGGGAATCTGAATCCTATTTAGTCTGATGCTAAGCCTGAGGTCTAATCAGAGAGATGAGACCAGAGCATGGGCTTCGAGAGCCATGCAAATTAGTGTGGACCTAAAGGATACGTGACCACTGAGGGGCTCTGAGGATGACAGAGGCAGGCATGACCAGCTCTGTCCCTTAGGAAGCTCGCACTCTGTAGTGCGGAGGGAGAGGCTGGAGGCAGGGAGACCAGCCTGGAGGCTGTCGCTGATCAGGAATGCAGAGATGATGGTGGCCCGAGCTGACGTAACATCTTCCTGATAGCCATTATCCCACATTTGATTGTTCCAGAATCTGCAGAAAGGGAATTTTCTCCTTGTGGGGATACTGTCTCCAAATTCCCAGTTCAGGAGTGTTCTCCTAACATCTAGGTTAAGAGCACAGGTTGTGGAGCTGGGGATACCTGTGTTTGAGGTCTACCTCAGGTACTAGTTGCATGGTCTTGGAAAAGTTACTCAACGTCTCTGAATACTGGTTTACTTCCATACCAAATACAAATAATGATAGTGTCAGCTTCAGTGGCATTGAGATTGTTAAGCAATCTATAGGAAGTACATAGGCCTGGCGCGGTGGCTCACACCTGTAATCCCAACACTGGGAGGCCGAGGTGGGTGGATCACATGAGGTCAGGAGTTTGAGACCAGCCTGGCCAACATGGCAAAACCCCATCTCTACTAAAAATACAAAAATTAGCCAGGCACGATGGCGGGCGCCTATAGTCCCAGTTACTCGGGAGACTGAGGCAGGAGAATCACTTGAACCCGGGAAGCAGAGGTTGCAGTGAGCCGAGATTATACCACTGCAATCCAGCCTGGGTGACAGAGCGAGACCCCGTCTCAAAAAAAAAAAAAAAAAAAAAAGGAAGTACATAGTTCATCCTAAACATGCAACAAATGTTAAATATTGCTGTTACCTCGTCTGCCTGAACTGAAAGAAAGCAGGACAGTTTCCCCAATTAGTTATATCACCTCCAGGACACACCCTGCATTTTTGGCCTTCTGCTTGGGATTCCAAAGACTTCTGCAAGGGAGGAGCATATGTCCAATGGGTCATGTTGGGGCCCACAAGTAAAAGGAAGCAAATGGTGTCTGCAGCACTGCAATATTTCTGCCCCACAAGAACCTCAAAGAAGCACTGAATAGAGAAAGTCAGAGACAAAGGCCAATTTCATTGTGTTTTCACAGCAGCTCCTAAGGAGAATATCAAAAGGCAGGTCAGCAGAGAAAGCAGCCCAGGTCTCTCTCCTTCTGGGCTGAAGGAAAGCAGGGGGCAGGCATGAAGTCCGTGTATAGGGCAGGGGGTTGAGCCTTCCACAGAGACAAAGCTTGGGCCTGCTGTGATGTGCTGGCCAGTGTGGCTTTCCTGATATGGATGCTATGTCCCTATGCTCTCTCTAGCAAGGAGACTGATGGTTCACTTGATGGCAGGCCTCACAGTGCCCATTTACAGGGGTGTGGGGGAGCCTAATATTTAAAGCGCGTAGACTGTGGTCTGAGATATTGAGAGGCTGCTTAAACCCTGGGTGTCCCAGTTTCTGCATAGGTCAAATAGTTAAAATGCTCCCCCAGACCCAGGGCATTGTGAAGATGACAGGAGATAACTGCATGTTCCATGAGTCCCCAGGGCCTAGTGCATGGCAGGGGCTCATAAATGCTGGCTACTTCCCTGCAACCCCTCTGCTCTCTCCTCAAACTCCCCTTCCTTTCCAGTCTTGTGCTTGATCTCTGCTGGACCCTCCAGGAACTCTGAGGAGAGCTTCTGCCACCTTTTAACTCCCACAACACTCTCACGAGCTTGGCATTAACTTTTCAGTAAGTCTGAGCATTTGTTTTTCTGACTCTCACGATTTATTTTATTTTATTTTATTGAGACAGAGTCTCACTCTGTTGCCCAGGTTGGAGTGAAGTGACATGATCTCAGCTCAATGCAACCTCCGTCTCCTGGGCTCAGGTGATCCTCCCACCTCAGCCTCCTGAGTAGCTGAGACTACAGGCACACGCCACTACACCTGGCTATTTTTAAAATCTTTTGTAGAGATGGGATTTCATTGTGTTGCCCAGGCTGGTCTCAAACTCCTGGACTCAAATGATCCTCCTGCCTCAGTCTCCCAAAGTGCTGGATTACAGGTGTGAGCCACCGCACCCAGCCTTGAATCTCACATTTTAGATAAGTCGTTGGTCTCACATTGATTCCTCTTTCTTTCAATGGTGGCTGCCTAAGAGCCATGTCTGTGCTAAAGGGACTCATTCCTCAGCCATAGCAGAAAGACCTCAGCTTGGGTCAGGTGTCCCTCAGGATCAATCATCTGTGCTGGCGGGGGGACCATGGGACAATATGGCAGGTCTCTTGCACCCCTGTCATTGGAAGCAGTGGTATCTAGCTGTGGTGGCCTGGGATGACAATATGTCCACTGTACACAAGAGATAAACACAATGACCAAAAGCCACACCTAATAGTTTATTAGCAACCAGACAATGACTGCTAGTATTTTATGTATAGTATTTCCCAACTTTTCCTCTTGCAACTTTGCCTACTAAAATAAGTGGGATTATGAAATGTACGTATATTGTACATATATATTCTGCTTTGAGGCCTACTTCCCCCAACCTCCACGTCACTTGGAAATGGAGGCACGCTAACTCAGGGTTTGGGGAGGATTTGAGTTTGGCTGTTGGAGGGTGAGGGTAAATTAGTGGTTTCAATCAGCTCACTTTCACCATCCTTCAGCTCCAGTCGCATCTGCTCCAGGCAGCCTTCCAGGTGGCCCTTTTCTCAGACCCTTTATGGAGGCTGGACACCATGGCTTCAACATGGAGCCAAAGAGTAGGAGGCTAATCATGCAAGTGTCCATGCACAGCACTGCACACACGATTAAGTGCTTGGTAAATAGCCAGTCCTTTACCCCTCCCTTCCTCTATCCCACCTTTTCCTCCCTCCCTGCCTCCCTCCCTCTCTCTTCTTCTCAGAGGAAGAGAACCAAAGGAGGGGCAGGCAGTCACCATGGAAGCTACTGGGAGACCCCCTTCTTGGCCTGCAACTCCCCTCAGCTGTGCCCTTCTGGGTGCTTGCAGAGTCATGCTTCCCGTGAGCTCCTGGCGCTGCTACCAGGAACTCCTTGCAGGGCCACAGGCAAGAGTCGGCAGGGTCTTTGTGTTGTCAGAGCCCTAAACACTTTCTCCTTTCTGCTTGTGCCCATCATTGAATTTTTGTGCTGAAGAAGACTAGAGGATTGAGGTTGTGGGCCTTGGTTCCCTCGGCCGGCTCCCTTCCAGGTTGGTTTGGGCTCTCCTTGGGCCCCTTCCCACCTCGTTTCTGGCCTAGGCCCTCGCCCATTGCAGACCCGCCTGGGGGAAGGAGTAGGAGCTAAAGAGCAGGCAGTGAGATGATCAATGGAGAGGGTGGTCTGTTTGGGCAAATTTGGTGACAGAGGGATCTAGTGTGACAAAGAATCCTAGTCTGGGCTTCAGGGACTTGCATTTTAATTCTGACTCTGACCTCACTGTCCTGGTGACATTTGTGGAGTGCCTTCCCTCCGAGCTGTAGGCTTCCTTTCTCTGCAGAAAGGGGCAGGCCTATCTTGGGTTTTCTAACAGTCTGACAGTCTGACACCATGTCCCATCCTTTTACTTTCGTAGGCCATATGGAATCTGCCAGAAGTCTCCCTGCGGAAAAGGACTCCCAGGGAAAGGGCCTGAGGGGTTCTCAGGCAGCCCTGCTTCTTTTTCTCTTGGTTGTCATGATTTTGCTGTCCTGTGGTAAGTCCTGGACTCCCCATTGCTAGATTCTGTGGAGAAGCACTTTAGCCAAGGCATCAGTGAATCTGCTTGAGTCCTGACTGTGGCTGCTTTCTATCAAGGTATGAATCTCCCTGGGCCTCAGTTTTCTTACCTATACAATAATGGTAATAACAATACCTATGAAAACAATGGTATTGAGTGCACTGGATTATTTTGAGGATTAAATACAATAAAGCAGGTCAAGTCCTCATGCAGTGCCTTGTACATGGTCAACCCATGATGAATGCTCTTATCATTATCATCACCATCATCGTCATCATCAATCATCATTGTCATTGTTGTTGTTATTTACCAGCTCCCCTCTGTCACTCCAAGGAAAGAGAGGCCCCAGGGTTTGAGTAGGCAGCGAAGCAAATGGTCAGCTATTCCTGGTTTAAGCCCTCTCTGTGCACACCTAAAGAGAGAACTCCTAACAAAAAATCCAGCTTCAATGCACAAGTCCTGCAGCATGCATTGTGTCAGGGACCCCAGGGGATCACCAGCATATACTTATGGGCTGCTGTAAGGATAAAAAAGGTCCCACCTACACAGCACTTGACCCAGGAACTGCCCACAGCCCTCAGTGAATTGCAGCCCAAGGTACTGTTGTTACTGCCTCTAGCATTGGTCACATCTGAGACCATCCTGAAGCATGATGAGGTGCAGGGTCAGACAGACCTAGGTGTGGACTGGATGCGGACTTCACACAAATCTTTCAACCACTCGGACCCTCAGTTTTCTCATCTGTATAATGAGACTAGTACCCCCCTCTTCGTGGGGTTGTTAGAATTAAATGATCATAGCACAGTTAGGAGGTTTGCATGAACTGTCAAGACTGGGATACGGTACCAATGGATTCCTTCCATGACCCTATCCCCCCTTCCCAGACTCCCCTCTTTTCCTTGGGGGCTTTTGTCTGGGCTCCACACCAGTGCAGAGGTGAAAAGAGTCTTGAGTCTTGATATGCATTCTTTCTCTGTCTCCTGTACCAAATGCCTTCAGCTCCAGGCAGCAGTTGGCCCCCTGTTGAACGCACCAGGCAGCCGAGAGACAGGAAATCTCATAAAGAAGGCCCACGTTTCTGCACCACATTTTTTTTTTAATTAAAAAGAAAATAAAACAAACAACACTTCCCAGGGTGTTCTGTGATGAAACATCACCAGCATAAAAAGTACTCACAAAAACAAGGAGAAATCCCAGGAGATCACGCAGAGACCCTCTGTGAGGGTGGGCCCGAGTCCCTCCCTTGAGGCCATTGTTTTCTCAGACAAACATCCACCTCTCCTGGGCAAAAAAAAAAAAAAAAAAAAAAAAAAAGAAGGGCTTATCCAGCCTTGTTTCTCTTGGAAGACTCAGCCATCTCCAGCTCACTGGCCCATGACATGCACACAGGAAACTGGGCTTTATAAGATTTTACAGATGGGCACTGCTGGGGTGGGAGGATTTAGGGGTACACACCACTCCTCTCACTGACCCCTGGATCTGCTCAAGGTTTCTGGGGGGCTGGGGAGCAATGATGTCTCTCCATGGGGATGCACTGCACATGTCAGATGCATTGTTCTGCGGGGCCACCAGGGCTGAGTTTCCTGCACTAAGGCCACTGGTGACTTCCTTCCTTGGGTGGTAGCAAAAGGAGTGTCTGCAGGGAAGTTGGGGCATGCAGAATAAGGTCTTGGACCAGGACAAGATGTGTCGGGGCTGACACTAAATGTTGGTGGACAGAAAGCAGTGGAGAGATTTTGCTCTATTTGCCATAGCAAGCTTTTCACACTGACCTTCCTTGGCTACTCAGTCAGTTCTCTATCCCAGCCTCCAATCTCTGAGGATCACATAGATCTGGATTTGACTCTTAGCTCTGCCATTTACTAGTTTATATAACCCTGGAAATGTTACTTAACCTGCTTGAGCCTCAGTTTCCTCATCTGTTCAATGGGGAGGTTTGTGAACCTTACGGGGTGACTGTCAGTAGTAAGTGTGGCCAGTACAGAGCCTAGTACAGCACCTGCCACTGTTATTGCTGCTCTGCAGGCACCAGTATTTCCATTGCAAAGTTGGTGAGTCTGTGTGTGGGCCTATGTGTGATAAACAGGAGTCTTAACCAGTGCTCTAGAAAGAGGATGGATTCCTCGGAGGCTCCTACTTATGTCTGGGCAGTTCCACAGTCATGGACCACCATGGGGCTGGCATGGAGGACCTCCACTGGTTTTCTTTCTGGCATGTCCATCTGGCTCAGGAGCTGTGCTGTACCTAGACCTCAGTGCCCTCCCTGGGGTAGAGGACACCATTGGTGTTGACACTGTTGTAGAAGTGAGGGCTGAACTGGCCGAGCACAGATCCTCCGTAGCCGAGCGTGTTGGTGGGCATGGAGTTTGCCCAGTCACCCCCACCACCGTGGCTGCTGAGATTGGTGAGCGGGGAGAAGGAGTTGAAGCTCAGTGAGTTCTGCCCCGTCTTGTCACTGGGCTCAGGGCTCAGTCCTGGTGTGGCCAAGGGGCGGCTCGTGGGGCTCCCCCCGCTCACATAGGCTGTCATAGAGGAGAGGAAGCTGTGAAGGCAAGGGGTGCCCGATGGGGGAGGGGAGGGCTGCTTCTCTGGGGAGCTGGTGGTGCCCCCTGGGGAGGCTCCATCCAAGATGTCCTGAGGCTCTGTGGTCTTGGGGCTGCCTGCCAGGAGACTGCTCTCTGTCTTCTCTAAGGCCAAGGTGGCTGTGCTGGAGGAAACATCTGATTTTCTCTTCCTTTTCCTGCGGAAATTTCCATTGTCGAACATCTTCTCGCAGTTGGGGTCCAGGGTCCAGTAATTCCCTTTGCCTGATACAAAAGTGAAAGGGGGTAAGTAGAGAGGTGGACAAAACGCTTTGCTTCTGTTCCTTCTTATTGTCATAAACTAAAAGACAAGGTGACAGATGCAGGAAGTCAGAGACCCAAAGGCAGGGACTGAGGAATGAAGGAATTCCATCAACTGATGGACCACACCACCTCCATCTTTCATTAAGCAGCCCATGACGGGGCCCTCTGGGACTGCAGCCGAGAGGCACAGGCATTAAGGAGTTTGCAATGTAGGTCTCTTTAAGAAGGAGGAAGTACTGGGGGCAGGGATACTGAGAGGTTGGGGGATGCAGGATGGAGGGCTTTCAATGCTGAAGGAAAAGAAGACTCAGGAAAAACTCCGGGACTACCTAATAGTCCTAGGCTTGGAGTCTGAAGACAGACTTGAGTCCTGGCTTTGCTCCTCACTGACTGAGAGGCTTTGGGAGAACCTCAGTTTCCTAGTCTGAAAAGTGGACCTGTTGCCCCTGTCTTCCTCAGGCTCACTGAGAACGATCGACACTGGATATGGAAAGGGGCTTTGCAGCTGGGAGGTACCATCTCGAGGGAAGGCCTGAACTCTTCCTGCTACCATCTGTCAGCCTGAGGGTGACAGCAGTCCTTGGACAGGACACTTGCCCTCTTCTGGGGACAAACAGGCCTGGCACTTGCCAACCTCAAATGGGGCAGAGTTGGGGTTCCTCTGAGCTATACCTTGGCTTCCTGCGGTGGAACAAAAATGGACTTTAATTCTGGGAAATGGATGCATGAGTATTTAATACACGCCTCTCTGCAGGTCTCTGAGTTTTAGAAATGCATTGTTGGAAAGGAAAAGCTCACAATTTCTGATGTTAGAGAAAACTGAGTTTAAATTCAAGTTCCATCACATCACTTCATTCTGTGTCACCTCTGAGTGTTATTTTCCTAATCTGTAGAATGGGTTTAATAAGAGCTACCCTGCAGGGGTGTCATGGGTTAAAGGAGGTTACATAAGTAGAAATAGGGCAGGCAGCAAAATGGGCCAATAGTGGCTGTTTAACCCAGGTCAGATCCTCTTCTCGGCAGTCTTGGGATGCCCTCGGGCTTTACTTGGTCCAGTCATTCATTCACCAAAGACTTTTTATGTGGTGGGTGCTGGAGATGCAGATGATCGTAATTCCTGCTGGCGATTAAGTGCTTGATAACACCAAAGACCTTGTGTACATTATCTCATCACCTCCACTGTAGCCTGCAAAGCAGACGCCATCACTATCCCTGGTTTTCCGATGAGGGAACTGAGGCTCTGTGGTCTGACCTGCTGGAGGTCACTGACTGGGCAGGAGCACAGCCAGAACTGAAAACCCAGTCTTCCCCCAGGCCCATGTTCTCCTCCACTGCTGAGCTCCCCTCTGCCCTGCCTGGTAGCATCCCCCAATCTCGGGGGGCACAGCCCTAGTCAGAACTTTCTAGAATGGGGTCTTGGGAAGGAAGGCAGCGAGCCTTCCCTGGGGACACCCCCCACACTCAAAGCCTCCTTACCCGGGTCGTCATCATCCCGGGGCACCTTCTTGAAGCAGTCGTTGAGCGACAGGTTGTGGCGGATGGAGTTCTGCCAGCCGGCCTTGCTCTTGTTGTAGAAGGGGAAGTTGTCCGCCACGTACTGGTAGATCTGGCTGAGGGTGAGGCGCTTGTCGGGTGCCCCATGAATGGCCATGGCGATGAGAGCCGAGTAGGAGTAGGGGGGCCGCACCAGCTTCATCAGCTCCTCCTGCGAAGGGATGGGCAGCCAGCCCAGGTCGCTACCCCCAAGCCCCGACACGCTGGGCAGTAGCGACCTCTGCACGCCATAGGCCTGGGGCAGGAAGGGGCTGGCATTGGGGCTGGGCAGGTAGGGTGGCGGGGTCATGGTGGGCCCGTTGAACCAGAGGTAGGGGTTGGGGGTGGCCCCATACTCGCCGCCCCCCTCGAAGGAGGGCCGCTGAGGGCTGGGCACGCCCTGTGGGTGGAAGAAGTTCTCATAGTAGAGGTTCATCTCAGGAGGCTCCTGGCCGATGCTGGGGAACTGGGGGCTGCAGCGAGGTGGGGAGGGCGCCGGCAGGTCGAAGGAGCTCATGCTGGGGCTGGGCTGGCTGGAGCCACCTACCTGGCACCTGCACCCAGGAGCTGCCCCCGACAGGTGCTCAGCAGGCCCGGCCTCCCACTTATACCCCGAGGGCTTGGCCGGGCGGCCCCACCCAGGGGCGGCCACCTGCCTGCGGATCCCAGCCCAGGGCCCGCCCTCCCTCAGCCTCCAGCCCACTGGGAGGGGACTTTCCCGCTGGCGCCTCAGGTCCCCACTAATGACATGCTAGACGGCTTACCAGAGCTGACGTGCAGCGCAGCAAGGACGCCCCTCTATCCTCTCTCCCGGCTTTCCCTCCTGTCTTTTCTCACCATCCTCCTGATTCCCCTCTTTTTTCCCTCCTTTGTTCTGTCTTGCTTCATCTCATTTTTTTTTCTGTCCTTCTCTTTCCTCACATTTTTTACCCTCCTCGCTTTCCTTCTCTCTCTCCCTCCTCTCCTCTCTGTGTCTCATTCTGTTTCTTTCCTTCTTATTTTCTTTCCTCCCTTCTGCTCTGAACTGAGTTTCTTTTCTATGAACTGCTCTGGCCACATCACAGCTGCTCATTCCTGTTCTCTCTCTCTTTCTCTCTTTCTCTCTCTCTTTCTCTCTTTCTCTCTCTCTTTCTCTCTTTCTCTCTCTCTCTCTCTCTTTCTCTCTTTCTCTCTCTCTTTCTCTCTTTCTCTCTCTCTCTCTCTTTCTCTCTTTCTCTCTCTCTCTCTCCCCCACTCTGTCTCTAGGCTTCCACTTCTTTCCACTTCTGTCTCTCGCTTCCATCCTCATTATCTCCCCAGCTTCTCCCCTTCCTCCTTCTCTTTCACTCTGTCCCTTTCTCTCTACCTCTCGTTTTCTCTGAGCCTCTCTTCCCATCCCCTTTATTCTCCCTCCTCTTCCCCCCAGTGACGCCTCATTCTCAGACCAACTGCCCCAGCCTGGACTGGGTGGGACACTTTATCAGAAGCCTTGTTTCTTGGTCTTTTGAGGTGAGGAGGCACTTCCTGGAGTTGCCAGGAGAGAGCCGGCCCTGGAGACTCAGAAGAGGGCATAGAGGGGCCTGGACTGGCCCCTGGTGGGGTTCAAAGGGGCAACAGGTCATAGGCTCCCCACCCTTCCCCAACACACACACACACACGCATACACACACACACACACGCATACACACACACATGCATATGCATACATGCTGCAGATGGGCAGAGAACCTGAGAATGTGCCTGCAGAGTAGCAAGGCTCTTAAAAAACTAATAGCAAAAGGGGAAAATGGGAATCAGTCTTCAGGGAAAAGTGAGAGAACTTGAACAATTCAAGTTTCTTTCCAGCTGCAGGGCAAGCAGGCGCCCAGCTCCCTGTGATCCAAAGACCTTTCATGTTTCAGCTCGCAGAGGCCCCTGGCATGGAGGCAGACACGGCATGAGGAGAGCCCCCGACTCACCATGCCCCACACATCCTTTCTCTCTCCCTCAGGCTCCAGAAGCAGGAGGTGCAGCTCCTGCTGGCTTCTCCCTGTGGCTCAGCCAGCTCCTCTCCTATCTGGGCTCCATCCTCCATCTTGTCCCAGCCTCCCCTGGTGCCCCAGGTCAGGTCCTCAGCTTGGGCCATGGGTGGTGGTCTCTCTACTCAGAGGGTAGGCGCTGGCCCCTGACCAGGTTCTGATAGCAGCTGAGACTTCTCTCTGTGATCAAGCACATGGGAGAAAAGTTGGGGTCAGCCTCTCTGGTCACCACCTTGCTCCCACCTGCCTCCCTCTACTTCTTCTTCCCATCCAGCTTCCTCCCACTTCCTGCATACCCTACGTTTCTTTGAGGCAAGAGAAAGAGGTCACTAACTGTCCCAACTGGAGGGGATGCTCCCCAAGGAATTCTCCCCCGCTCTGCTCCTCCTTCACGGTTATGTGGGGATACACATGGCAAACATGAATGAGACTGAATACATTCCATTTTCAGCACATTGGTGTCCAGAAGATGAGTTCCAGGTCCCAGAGGAACCTGTCCCCACCATAAAATAGTGATGAAATGTGACTCTCCGAAAGGCTCTGGCTGTTCAGATAAGGCTGAGAGTAAGGCACACTTTTCAGTCAAGCCAGGGGCAGAGTTTTTGTTTAGTAGAGTTTCTCTATGAGGAGGCCTGGCTTGCAGAAGGTAGAGCCCTGACTTTTCAAAGAACAGTCACATTGGAGTCCCTTAGTACAGACTCCAAGCCTTACAATTAACGTAGCAACTTCACTTTTCAAAGCGTATCTTACAAAATTAAACAGAGCAAAGAATTAGCCACAGGGATGCCCACCACAGCATTCTTTATAGCGGTGACAAATTGTAACTAATCTAAATGTCCAACAGTAGGGGATTGGCTAAATAGTGTTTCATCCAAATGATGTAAATGATGTAATATTATATAATATTATGCAACTATGAAAAATAGATTGTGGAAGAATAACTAACGATATGAAAAGAGGTTTATGTTCTCATTTGGAGAAACAGGCTGCAAAATGCCATGAGATATTTTTAGTACAAATATATATTTATAATTGTATATGAAATCTAGGAATATAAATATCAAACTGCCAATCATTATTTCTGGATGAAGAAGAATTGGATGCAATTTTTGTTGCTGCTTTCCTGTGGTTTCTGATTTAAATGATTAGAGAAAGGCAAGCACACAGGTGACTTGCTTTTGGGGTTAAATGTGAAAGACTGAAAAGAGATAATACAGCAGAGACATAGCAAACAGGCTCTGAGATCAGGAGGACCCGGCTGCAAATCCCAGCCTTGATGCCAAATAACTGCAGGCCCTGACAACTGATCCCGCTTCTCTCAGCCTCAGTGTTTTCTGGTGAAAATAAGAATGATGCCAGTACTTAACTCATGAAGTCGCTGTGAGCATTCAGTGAGGTAGTCAGTGTAACCAATGTTAATCATTTCACATGGCACATAGAGGCTCACTTAATAAATATCAGTTATTATAGATTACAGTCAGTATACGTTTGCTGTGTACAATCAAGCACACCTACGTTTGCTAACCTGAGAGTTAATCTCATGCAGTGGGGATGAGACAGGGAATACAATGCAAGAACACAGGGAGAAATATTCAGTGTAGACACCGATTCTATAGCCAGACTCTACATTTACAGATGATGATCAGAGAGGGCCCAGAGTCACACAAGTTCATGGCCGGGTCAGGACCCACTCTGCCCTACTTTGGTGTCTCCTGCTTTAGAGGCATTTTCTGAGGAATGCTCACCTGAGCCTCCCTAGCTGCACGTGGGCCCCAGTTCCTTTCCCCCAGTAGATCAGAGAAAGCCTGGCCTGTCTTAAGAGGCCTTATTCACAGGGAGCCTCTGGCACCCACAGCCCAGTAGCTGGGGATCACAGCTTCCCTGCACTTGGTCACAAGGTTAAACCTTCAGGCCAGGGGTGTCCAAAGCATCCCCAGAGGACCCTTCATTCCAGATTTGTAGGAACACTGGCTCCAGCCCTTGGGGTAGACAACAGGAGCTAGCTGTTCCCACCCCCAGTGAAGTTTGAGAGTTACGGTTCTGCAGCCCCTTTGACCAACCTGGGACCTCTGGGAAAAGAATCAAATGTCTCTAACAACTAGGGTCATTTTGTGAATGAAATTATTTTAAACTTTTTGAAACTTCTAGAAGTGAAAATTCAAACCTGAGAAGATGCACTCTGCCCAGCATCAGAGAAATAATAATAGAATAATAAATAAAAAATAAGAGTTGGGCGTGTGAGGGCCTGAGCCTGCCTAGGGAACGCTTGGGCTGCAGTTTGCATACTACAGTCCAGAGGGAGGACTTCTTGGACACGAAATACCATATATTCTGTATATTCTGAACCCCAAATTGGGACATTTGGGGACAAAGCAATAAACCATGAAACCCACAGGCCTGAGGACTGGATAAAACTGGGTTCAAATCCCAGCTTTGCTCTTCGATAGCCGTGTGATCTTGGCCAAGTTTCTTAATCTTACGAGGCCTCCATTTGTTTATCAATAAAGTGAGGATGAAACTAGGATCTGTCTCACATGGATTTGGAGGGAAAAAGTAATATACGTAAAACATGGAACTCAGGGGCTGCGAAAGCTGCAGATCATGAGGATGATGATGAATGCAAGGGTACCTGAGGCCAGATATTGACACGGGAGAGGGCTCTGGGCAGGAGGCCTGGCATCATAGCCTCCTCCAAGCAAAGCTCAACCATTTGCTTTCCCCTTGGGAAAATCTTGCCATCTGGGAGCCATGCCCCCGAGGATATGTCCCAGCAGTCAGCTGTGGCTATTGCTGGCCCCAGAAGCCAGTGCTGACTCAAGTCCTGCAGAAAGGGTAACTGGACATAGGCCCCCAGCCTGACTGTGATCAACCAGCACTGCCACTTCTGGCCTTGATTTTCAAGGGTGGAGAATCATGCTCTTTTAGAAGTCGGATCTCAGTTCACCTGTCTGGTAGGAGGTGGTGTGCATTTTCACAAACATGAACTCATGTAGGGCCACAGTGCAGTAAGATTCCGTTTCCCTGTTGAACTCTGAGGAAGCAGGCACAAAGAGGATGACCAGCCACCGAGATGAAGGAGGCAGGTGGGAGCCAGCCTGTCTGCCGCTCCACCTTGGCTGGAACTGGATCACGCAGGCAGTGCCAGGAGCAAGGAGCTCCGGCCCTGGAACCAAACTTTCTGGGTCTCAATCCTGTCTCTACTCCTTAGGCACTGTTATACCTTAGACAGCAACCATTTGTTTTGGGCCTTACTTTTCTCATTGGTAAAACCAACTACTTCCGGATACTGCTCTGGGCACTTCCTGTCAGACGGTACTGTACATATCGCACCTACTTAATATAAGGGACTCGGGAGTCCGAGGTGATGGGAGATGCTGGTGGTTCACCAGCTGGGGCTACAACATCCCCAGCTCTTGGACCCTACATACCTCCCCCAAATCCACATTTGATTAGAGGCTTGGTTTATGAACTCTTTCCCCTCTCTCCACATAATACACAAATAGTTCCTAAGTTCCAGGACTCCCAGGAGCTTAGCACGGTACAAAGGTTTTTGAGGCGGGGAATCAGGGGTTCAGGGACTAGCTGGCCTCTAGCTTAACTCTCCGCACCAGGTTCCTAATCTGTAAAATGGGGATAAATTATTGCAGTACTACCTACTATCTATGATAGGGGTTCTCTGTGAGTGGCAATGAGCCCTCGTCTGTCCTGCCTGGGCAACAGTGTTCACGAGAGTCATGTCTTGGGGTATTTGGGGCTGACAGGGGGATGGCTTCTTCATCCTGAGCATGGGCTTTGTGGAAGTCTGGCTGAGGCATTAGCCAGGCTGAAAGTGATCTTGGTGCTCTGCGGCTTTTTGGCTTCTGATGTGCTTGTCTGAGGACATGTAGATCAATACCGCCCTCTGGCGGCCGCCTGTTTAAAAGCGGTAAGTAGATTGCAGGGCTTGGGTGAAATTTCAGGGCGGGCAGGCAGGCCACGAGTTTTCTTTCGGTTCCTTTAAGGACAGGAGACAGAGTGAGAGATTTCAGCGTCAGGTTCCCAGGAGAAACAGTTGCTTAGAGAAAAAGACTTTACCTCTGCTGCAGTGGGAATAGTGAGAGCTGGGTTGGAAATGGGAAAAGGTATCTTAGAAGGCAGCCCAGCAGCAGGCAGACTGACCTGAGTCAGAATCTGACTCCTCCAGCTACGTTTTCTGAGAGCCTTGATGTTTAACCTCTGAGTCTGTTTGTGGTTATGGAAAACAGCTGCTGCAAGGCCTGGATGAGGTACTATAGGAAATGCTTCTGAAACAATGCGTGGCTGTAATTCATTCCTTCGTTTATTCAGCAAATACCAGGCTGTCTTCCCAGTACCAGCTCTGGGCTGGTGTTCAGGACACTGTCACAGTCGCACAAACTGAGGGAGCTTTGCTTGTGGTGTTTGCCATCTCTGTGTGGTACCTGAAGTTTTGATACACCATACTTAAAAGTTCTCATTGGCTTTCTTGCTCTGTTTCTGATTTGTACTTAGCAAACTTGTTTTAAAGATAGATTCTGTATAACTTCTGGAAATGGATCATCAGTCATCAGGATCACTTACTATAAATAAAATAAGAAGTTAGTATTTATTTAGTGCTTACACTGTCATGGGCACAGCCTGAGCACCTTACCTGTGTTATCTCATTCAGCCCCCACAGCAACCCTAAGAGGCCCGGATTATAATTGTCCCCATTTCATAGATGAGGACACTGAGGAGGCATCAGGTGTCTGCTAAAGGCTCTGGCCTGAGTGTGCTCACTCTGCTCGAACACGAGGTCAGCAAGTATTAGCGAGATGCCAAAACACACTGGCCAAGGACCGACACTTTCTTTCTGGAGAAGGCAAAAGAATTGAAACAAAACTGGAAAAGAAGAGATTTTCTGATCATGAGAGTGGTAGGCAGAGTAACGAGCCCCTCCCTCTCCAAAGGCTTCAGTCCAAATCCCTGTAATCTGCCAATAGGTCATCTTCAAAGGTAAAAGACACTTTGCAGAAGTGATTAAATCCATGACCAGCTGGAGAGGTTAGTCTGCATTATCCAGGTGGGCCCAATGTCGTCATGACTCTCCTTATTAGAGGGAAACAGAAGGAGATTTAATGACAGACAATGAGGTGTCAGAGTGAAAGCTGACTGGAGTGATGATGCCACAAGCCAAGGAAAGCTGAATGCCTTACAGCCTTTAGGAGTCAGAAGAGCCAAGGAAACAGATTCTTCCCAGAACCTTCAGAAACAGCAAGCCCTGCCAACACCTGGAGTTTTACCTCATCTTATTTTAAACTTCTGAACTCAAGAACAGTAAGAGAATACATCTGTCTTGTTTTAAGTCACTAATTTAGTGGTAATTTGTTACAGCAGCCATAAATAACTAACACAATGGGATTCAATATTGTGTGTGGCTGTGATTGCATGCACTGAAGGTCCCCTCCCATACCACCAGTGGCCTTCATCCTATACCTAGAGAAGGTGTCTGCTTCATAAAGAGCTCCTCCTCCCTCCCGTCTTCCCCTTTCCTCTCCACGCTCTGGGTGAAGCATGCTGGCTGGAGGCAGTGTCTCTAGGCTGGGCACCATCATTTTGTCCTCATCTCACTCATGAAGGCTTTGGTGGGCTGTGGTGCCCGCCTGGGTTTCAGTTTCTTTGTCTAGCAAATGGGAGGCAGAGCTGAGTGGTTTTGAAGGACCTGCCCAGCAGGCCCCACCTTTGGAGCTTATAAAACACACTCTCCTGGACCCGGGCCTCCAAGATTCTGATTTGTGAGGACCAGGTGAGGCCTGATAGGGACTCCGATGCACACCCAGCTTAGAAACCAAGTGATATGGGCATCCAGGCTCTGTCCCCAAAGTTATCCCTTGGAAACATGCCACTTGACTGCCTTCTCCTCAAAGCCTGCAGCGGGAAGTCCCTGTTCCACCACTTCCGGGCTCTGTGACTTGGGAGAAGTGTCTGTGCCTCTCTGTGCCTGTGTCCTCACCTGTAAATTGGGAAGAACGATAGTCTGTACTTCAGAGGGTGGTTGTGAGCTTTCAGAAGGTGTTAAGTGTAGTTTGCTAAGAACAGTGTCTGGCACACACTAGGTGCTCATACGTGCTGCTTGTCAATGTGCCAGCTTCTCAGCATGGCAGTCCAGACCCTTATGCACTAAGCCCCAGCTGGACCTCTCCTATCAGTTTCCCATCCACCCTCTGCACCCCCCGGATTGTGGCTGCGAGAACTTCTCCCTGATGCTCCGGTGCCTGCCTGGCCCCTTGCAGGACATCCTTTGTCAGGAGTGCCCTGCCCCCTCTGCTTCCTGGAGGACTCTCGCTTGTCTTCAATGCCTGCTGAAACGCCACTTCCCCGAAAGCCTTTCTCCAGGTTTCCAGGCCACTCTCCACGTTTCCTCCTTACTCTGAACACCCTTCGGGCCTAGAATGGGTTTCATTTTGCTGCTATCATCAGTTTACTGCCTGACTTCACAACTAGATCTGGAGTAACCCTGAGGGCGGAGACAGAATTTTCTTCCAGACTTTGGACAATGCTAGGAGCAAATTCAGTTCTTAGTGCATTTGTGAGGGAGGGGAACAGGGCTGTGTGCTGTTCTCTTCACTTTGCGTTGTCCTGTGGAAATCAGGACCACAGTGGTGGCGATCTCGTGGGTCTCCATTCACTGGACATGGGAGACCATCTCTGCGAACCACAGTCAGCTGCGCTGCCCTGTGTCCAGCTGGGTGGATTTTCGTATGATCAGCCCTGTAGGCAGTTCCCAAGAACATGGGAATCACACCTATTCACTTGTCAATGTGCTCAAAGTTGAACGCCAAGCAGGGACAATTCATAGAAGCTGATTGATTTTCCAAACGTTCATTGGTTTGCACTTTTGTAATTACTGTTAGATTTTCTACACGTTTAACACCAAATATGTTTCCTATTTTTAATTTTAAACTTTGAAAGATCAGAATGAATTCTGGGGGGTCTGTCATGGGGGCATACATTTCATAACATTTACTTACCTTTTCCCAATTTCATAAACAGTCATAAAATAACTGTGTACGCAACTCTCAAGGATTTTCTTACTAGAAACATAAAGAGTGCAATCTAAGAAAAACAATATGGTTCATTGTGCTAGTCAGAAGAGTTTGAGTTATTAACCCTTACTATTATATGGGTTAATTATTATAAACTTCTAAGCATATGATATTTGCTAAACCGTGATTAAAGTCTTCCAGAATAGTGCCAGCTCTGTGTGTTTGCTGGGTTTCGACTTTTGCCTTTCCTGTGCTCTGTCCTGACTGTCAGTGAACAGAAGCCCACACTAAACTCCTTGCCTCACGCCCTCAAAGGGGACAGTTCCCTTTACCGCCAATCCCTCTATTCTTCACCTAACCTGCAACTCTGCCTTCTAAAATCTACCTCTGGCAAGAATCCTCTGGAGAGAAAATTGGGCTTTGGAACAGGTTTCTTCCTCTGCCATCAACCCTCATTAACCCATTTTGAAACTTCCTCATCTCATTCCACCAAAGCATTGGAGCTTCTCCACTTGTTATTCGTGGTACTGCACAATAGTGTGTTCCCCATGTTAGGGACATGTGCACTCTGGAGACCAGACTAATGGAGGCTGTGTGTGAATAGCTCTGACGGGTCAGATTCTGAGCAGGAGGTTTTCCATTCTTGAGCCCTAAATCTCAGGATGATTTAGAGGTGCAAGGATGGGGAACCCTCCATGGACTCTTTCTGGATTATCTTTCCTTTGAGAAAGGGAAAATGACAATTATTCTGGACCCAGTGGCCTTGGCAGTACTCCACTGTGCATTGGCCAATAAATGCTTTCAGAAAAAAAAAAGTGTTTTAATTCCTTCCATTAGTAAACATTGTTTCCTTAACCAAAGGAAAAGAAGTGGAACTAAGGGTAATCTGGAGCCCCTTTCTACTGGGTGGGTTTTAGGAATGAATCAGCCAGTGATCATTAAGCTCTCACTTGAGCTTCAAGTGTGAGGAAAGAGATTGCCTTGGCTGTTGTGGTATCTCTAGCATCTAATACAGCAGCAGCCAACGACAGGTACTCACTGAATGTCTGTCAGTGTTGGAGTGGCAAGGCCTGGAGTCATGGACCTGGGGGGCACCGTGGGGAGGTAGCATGCACTACCTGATACCATGATAGTCTGGGACCTCTGAACAGGACACATTCGTCCTCTTTGCTCAGTGCCTGAGATATAATAAATCCCTTTGATGTTCTCTGAAAAATGCCTTGGCTGGAACTCAGTGCAGACAGGTCTAGAGCTGAGGTCTGTGTGTGTCTATGTGGCTGTCATTGATCATGCAGCTGCCACCAGCCATATGCACCCTGAGGGAGACTTCTGTATCCCAAACACACGCCTCCTCAGGATGAGGGTGGGAGACTTGGGAGGGCAGGGAGTGGTGCCACTTCCAGGGCTGTCCACTATAACCATTACTAGAGAGCCCCTCATTATTGAGAGAGCTCGATGTGATCAGTCTATGGGGCTGACTCAGGGAGAATTGGCAGACACCACTATCCCACATCCTTAGTTCCTCTGGCTGGCTTAATGCCCATCTGTCATTGTCCTTTGTCGCATATGAGGAAATTGGGCTTAGAGAGGTCACATTCTTTCTCCAAAGGTCACAGTTGGCTGATTACATCTCTGCAGGAACTGGAGATTCTTCTGGAATGATATGTCGTCACCAATGTCTGCAGGGATTTCTGGGTGCTTCCTAGGTAAAAGGCCATCTTCAAATTGGGGACTGTGTCCCTCTGCACGTCAGTGGGAATTTGCCCTCACTCTGCAGAAAACAAATCACAGACAAACAAGCAAACAAGAAGTGGCAGTGGGGATGGTCTACCCAGCCTCTTAGACCTCAGTCAATGCTCTGAACATTGGCTGGTCTGAGCCTGGAGGGGTCATGCCTGGCTGGGATGATCCAATGCGTTCCCGTGACAAGGGGTTGAAGCTACTTTACTTGGGTCTTCATGGTGCACTACCTAGGGCTAGTGAGTCATTTGGGTGAGAAGGCTGGACCACTCCCCTGTGGTGCTGCTGCACAGCCAGGCCGACCAGCTGCATTCCCTGAGTTTCTTACTGAACCTGATTTGAGCAAAAGATAGATCTGGCTTCCCAAGGGATGCCAGAGGGGCTGGAGGATGCAGCCTGGAAGTGCAGGGAATTAGTTAATTCTCCCTTTGGCTGTAAGAAATAGGAGATAGAATACTCTATATATCCTTTCCAGGCATGTCAAGAGTAGACAAGCAGGCACCTCTGTGACCAACAAGCTGGCTCTTTGCAGCTTGTCATGAAGCAGTGTTTAGCACCATAATGCATCGCTTTCAATTGCTCCACACCTTTCCCTGCCTCACTTCCATTTCCCTTCTGGTGCCCGGACCTGCACTCCCAAGTAAGCCATCAGCTTCTAATCTTTGGGTTTTGTTTTCATGGCCAGTACTTTTAGATTTTTTTTTTTTTTTTTTTTTTTTTTTTAGGCAGAGCCTTGCTCTTGTCACCCAGATTGGAGTGCAATGACACGATCTCAGCTCACTGCAACCTCTCACTCCTGGGTTCCAGCAATTCTCCTGCCTTAGCCTCCTGAGTAACTGAGATTACAGGTGCCCACCACCACTTCCAGCTAATTTTTTTTTTTTTTTGTATTTTTAGTAGAAATGGGGTTTCACCATGTTGGCCAGGCTGGTCTCGAACTCTTGACCTCAAGTGATTCACCCACCTCAGCCCCCCAAAGTGCTGGGATTATAGGCACGAGGACAGTAGAATTTTTGTTTGTTTGCTTGTTTGAGATGGAGTCTTGCTCTGTTACCAGGCTGGAGTGCAGTGGCACAATCTTGGCTCACTGCAACCTCCCCCTCCTGGGTTCAAGCGATTCTCCTGTCTCAGCCTCCCAAGTAACTGGGACTACAGGTGCCCACCACCACACCTGACTACTTTTTGTATTTTTAGTAGAGATGGGGTTTCACCATGTTAGCCAGGATGGTCTCGATCTCCTGACCTCATGATCCGCCTGCCTTGGCCTCCCAAAGTGCCGGGATTACAGGTGTGAGCCACTGTGCCCGACAGGGCTGTAGAATTTTAATGTGCATTTGGATCAGTTGGGACTATGGTTCAAATACAGAGTAGGATTCAGCAGGTCTAGGGTGAAGCCTGAGATTCTGTATTCCTAACAGGCCCCCAGGGGAGGCCCACAGTGCTCTTCTGCAGACTACTCTTTGAGTAACAGATTCTAGAAGACTCAGGGTGTAATCAGATTGGAAATGGAAGAGAATTTAGAAAACAGGCTCTCAGGATGGGATTTTGGAGTTGCATCGCTCAAGTGTCCCAAGACAATAGAACTCCCCACTGCTAATAGTAAGTGGGATGGAAATAGCTCCTTGCACACAGTGACATCATCATTCCTTATGCTTTTACCTGCAAAATGCACTGGGTGATGAAATAGCTGAGGTGCTCAACTAGTTACAGGATAATAATAATTACAAAACCTGTGGAGTCGTTTTGATTGTCCTGGAGGTCTGTCAAATAGAAACTGTGAGGCTAGGACAGCCGAAGGCACGCTCCCAATATCAAAGGGCCTCTCTGTTTGTTTCCTGTTGCTGTATTGTGCACAACAAATGATCAACCACTTCATGGCTCAGAACAACACAAATTCATTATCTTAAGTCTGCAGACCAGAAGTCTGACATAGATCCCACTTGGTTAAAAAGGAAGTGTTAGCAGAGCTACGTTCCTTTCTAGAGCTGAATCTGTTTCCTTGCTTTTCCCAGCCTCTAGAGGCTTCCTGCATCCTTGGACTCATGACCTCTTCTTCCATCTTCAAAGCCAGCAGCAGGCAGTGACTTCCTCTCACATGGCATCCTCTGACTTTCCTCTGCTGCCTCCTCTTTCCACTTTTAAAGACCCTTGTCCTTATGCTGGACCAATCTGGATAATCCTGTGTAATCGCCACGATCTTAAACTCAGCTGATCAGCAAACCTTAATTCCATCTGCAACCTTAATTCTCTTTTGTCAGGTAACCTAACATATTCACAGGCTCCAGGGGTTAGGATACAGACATCACTGAGGGGTTATTATGGTGCCCATCACAGCTGGTTTGAAATATTTTAGAGACCTCATCTCACGCAGTTGCAGAGCAGACTGCTGAAATTGGGTTAGAGACTGGTTAAAAGGGTGAAAGACTTGCAAAGACACGAATGCAAAGCCTCAACAGCCTCCTGTAGTAAAGTCAGGGCCCTCAGGAAAACTGCAGCCAAAGATCTGATGTAGAAACCTTCAGGCCAGTGAGCCTGAACATTTTGAATCCCCCAAACGTCCTGCCTGGCAGAAGCAGGCCCTTCTCTCTTATCAGAAGGGAATGGTCTCCCCTTTCTTGGAGCTCTTGCTTGAAACACATGCCCTGCAAGTGGATGCTTGTTCCTCTGGAGAACTGGCTCCACCGCCCCTTACTGCCTCCACCCAGGAACCAGAATCAGGTCTGAGAGGGGAGCACAGCCTGGGAGGCAAGCTGTGTCTCCTGCCTTGGGAATATATAGCTTACACGGAATTGCAGGATCTGTCTGGTGGCACTGGGAACAGGCATGGGAGTGGATCTGAGGGTGCTAAGGCTTAGGAAGTTTTCAGAAATAAGATCAGATAGAGAATTCATTAGCATGGGGCACTTGTTCCTGGCTTGGGATTCAATGTTAGGGCAGATGCCCAGTGCTGGTTTTGATAGTTTTCTGAGAGAGTTCCTTGAAGCTGAGACTGAGGGTGAATGGAGTAGACACACCAGAACTTGGTTTATTCAACACTGTTAGTTCAGAAGGGATTGGGCAGCTCAGCAGAGTGGGTATTTTAGAAGAAATTTATTATGTCCGACTTGCGATTGTGTTCCCTGGAAAAGCCTAAAGGATATGTGTGTGTGTGTGTGTGTATGTGTGTACACACACTTTTTTTTTTTTTTTTTTCCATTTAGGACAAAAAGTGAAGGGTACCTACATTGTGGGTTGAATTGTGTACCCAAGAATATATGTTGAAGTCCTAACTCTGGGTAACCTGGGAATGTGATGTTACTTGGAAATAGGGTCTTCACAGGGGTAATCAAGTTAAAATGAGGCTATCCTGAATTAGGGTGGTCCCTAAATCCAATGACTGCTGTCCTTATAAGAACAGGAAGAATTAGAAACAGAGACATGAGACACAGGCACACATGGAGAGAAGGTGGCCAAGTGAAGTTAGATACAGAAATTGGAGTGATGCTGCTACAAGCCAAGGAACACCAGGCATCGCTGGCTGCCAGGAGCCAGGAGGAGGCAAGGGAAGATTCTTCCCTGGAGCCTTCAGAGGGAGCACGGCCCTGCTGACACCTGGATTTCAGACTTCCAGCCTCTGGAACTGTGAAGGGACACATTTCTGTTGTTTAAAACACCTGAAGCTTTTTGTTTGTTTGAGTTTTTGTTTATTATTTGCTATAGCAGCCAGAGGAAACAAATAGAGACACCAAGCATGGGAGTGGCCGTCCTCTCTAGGTCAATGTTAATGGCAGGAGATGCCGGCATGGAACTGGGCTCCCTCATGTCAGTGGGGATGATGGACTTCTAGTTTAGGAGAGGCAGGTACCTACACCTGACTTTCAGGTCCTAGGTAGAGGTAATTATCACAAGGAGCAACAGGGCAAGAGACAATCAGGGTGCCTTAACACATAGGGATCTATGACACTGACCACTGTAGGTTATGGTATCCCAGAGGCCAAATAGCTATGTATATTGAGCAGCTATGTATATTGTTGCTTCGTTTACATAATCAGAACATCAGCCATGGTTATGGAAAATTGTGACCCCTCACTCAGCTTTCAGATCTACACCAAGGCCCATTGACTGAAGGGGAGGCTGATTCTTTAAGACAAAACCCTGCAATGTACTCATGAGTATCTTTGGGAAATAGTTCTCTAAATTTTCCCAAAGGGACTTATGGCTATTTCCAGGGTAACTGTGAACCAGGGAAAAGGAAATATCTGGATCCCTCAAAGACGAGTAGATATGAGATCTGAATGAACACCAATATCAGGGGATGTAAAACTCTGTGATGGTCCTCTGGTTGGAGTGTGGACCATTGGAGACCGAGTGATAGGGGTCTTGGCCTGATTCCTGAATGTAGAACATACTCACATTTGCATCTGTTTGTTGACCTGGATAGTTAGACCCATTACAGTAGGAAGGTCTGAGTGGAAGCCCCAGAAACTACCTTTTTTATCAAGATCAGACAGAAGAATTGCAGAGATAAACACAGCTGTTGAAGACTTGAAGAATGTAGGGGCAGTGGCCTCTATAATATTCCCATTCTATTCACCTGTCTGTCCTCTAAATATGAATCAAATCTTGGCAGATGATAGTGAACTACCATCAATATCACTAGATGCTATGTGGGCTTTGGTATCTTTACAGGAACTGGTCTGTACAGCCTCTGCTCCTTTGGATGTGGTTATTCGTTTCATGAATGCTTTCTTCTTAGCATCCATATGAAAGGAACATGAAAAGCAGGTTGCTTTGCTATGGCAGGACAACAGGATATCTACACTGTGTAGTCTCGGTGCTATGTCAACTCTCCTTTTTTCTGTCCTAAGATAGTCCACAGGGACCATGCTTATAGTGATATTCCCAGAAACATCACACTGTTCCGCTACATGCATAACATCATGTTCATTGGCTTGGTGATCAGGGAATGTCAGGCACCCTAGATTCCCCACCAAGACACATACATGCTACAAGGGTGGGTTGATAAACCTGAGTGATTTAGGGGCCTGATATATGTCACCAATATGACTGTTACCAATTTTTGGGCTCCAGTTGTCAGGGCATGCTGGGATATCACCTTTAATATAAAAAACAAGCTGTTGCATCTTACTTTTTTTGTTTTAACTTTATTACCTGTTTAAAGACACTGTCTTCAAATAAGGTCACATCTTAAGGTTTTGGGGGTTATTATTTCAACATGTGAATTTTGGAAGGACACAAATCAACCCATAACATGGTCACAAGGTAGGGACAGAGTGAAGCCCCCATTGAACTGGAATTGTGACTACCACTTGGCCACTTTGGCTTATCATGCTCATGGACCAGCAACTGACCCTGATTACAGGAGGACCTCAGATGTTATGATTCAACAGGGGCAGAGAGGAGCATGTCTGGAACCAAGGGGATCACTGGGCCCTTCCTTAGTACACTTAATGCCCACTGGTAATGGTCACTAGGTAATTACAACAACCACAAACCAAGAAGGGTGGATCAATTAAAAACTCAGACCCTTTGGGGATAAGAGGTCTAAGCACTCCAGCAGGCAGGCAACCCAGTCCAGATGAAGTGTGAGCTGTGGGTCAGAGACACTTAACTGGGTGGTGGAGGAAGGAAATGATGAGTATCTGTCACAGTCTTGGTCCAGCTACAGCAGCTCTCGTGGCTTCTTTCACAAATCTTCTTGCTGTAGGTTGTGTGGGAGATCATACCTGAATGCCACCTTGAAATGGACTCTGTGACTGATTGGACTGGTACATCCCTTCTTGGGAAAGGCGAAAGCACATGAATTTGGACATCTCTTAATGGGAAAGAAAGCACATGGTCTTGGACATCCCTCCTAGGACAGGAAAAAGCACATGGACTTGGACATCCCCTCTTAGGAAAGGAGAAAGCACATGGATTTGTTCATCTTTTTGTAGGAAAGGAGAAAGTACATCTTACACACACACACACACACACACACACACACACACACACACACACACACACAAGATTCATAAGTTATAATAGGAACAGGAGATAACAGAAGGGGCATGTGAGGGTCTGAATGTCTCAGACAATCTCATATGCCTTCTTGGCTCCTTCAGAGGCCATGGTTTTCTGGGCCGCCAGCTGTCTGCTCTACCTCAGTAGCCACTGCAGCCAACATGGGTCCACATGGTCCTCCCACCTGGGGTCCACCAGTTGCTTGTCCAGAAAGGCTTGGTCTTCCCTTTCCTTGCTGCAACAGAGCCCAGACTACTGTTTTATTCCCTGAGTTGCTGGTTTCTTATACAAATTCTGCCCTTGTATGGAGTGCCACTTTGTGGGGCATGGGATATAGCTTCCCAAGCAGCTACTGAAAGGGCTAGATGATGCAATCCACAGGTAAAACCATGAAGGGTTTTACCACACCCAATAGGGGGAACTTACCACTAGAAACAGGAGACTGAGACAGTGGCAAGTTGGGCAAATACATTCCCTTTTCTTTCTCCTTTTTTTTTAGACAGAGTCTCTCACCCTGTTGCCAGAGTGGAGTGCAGTGGCATGATCTTGGTTCACTGCAACCTCCATCTCCCAGGTTCAAGTGATTCTCCTGCCTCAGCCTCCAAAGTAGCTGGGACTACAGGTGTGTGCCACCACACCCAGCTAATTTTTGAACTTTTAGTAGAGACAGTGTTTCACCATGTTGGCCAGGATGGTCTTGATCTCTTGACCTCATGATCCACCCGCCTTGGCCTCCCTAAGTGCTGGGATTACAGGCGTGAGGCACCAAACCCAGCCTTCTTCCTCCTCTCTACAGACTCTTCTGGGGTTTGATTTCTCTATTATACCCTGCCCAAAGATATCCTGCTCAATGCTGCCTGACAAGTTGAGTCTCTGTGGCTTAGTGTGAACCAGACACAAGTAGAGTTAATACCTCAGCTTCTATTGCTTCTAATCCCTTTTCCCTCTTTCCTTCACGCTAAGACTGCACAGCCCCAAAAGAGCATAGCATTCAATCATTGCCTGTTTCCTAGGGAACTGAAGCTATGGCAGGGAGGCAGAGGCACCCAGGATTCAGCCAGGAGAGGCAAACAGATGTGTTACAGTTTAGCATGTCTGGAAAGCAGAGCCCACCCTGATTTTGGATGCTGGGAAGGCCATTTGTTTCCCTCAATTTCTCTTCTATTTGCTGACATAAGCCTGAAAGCCTAGAAGAAAGAAGGAACACTTCTACTCCATGCTTAGCAATAAAGGCTAAAAATACCCTTCCCTTAAGGAAAGGAAGGGAACTTAGTGCTCTAGATCAAACTAAAGTATGAATGGCAGATATCAACCCTGTCTTGAAGACAGAGAACAAGGGTCACTGGGTGCTTAAAGGTGAGAAAGTTCCACTGATGGGAGATTACCTGGATGAATACCTGGATTCCAGATTGGGTCCTGCTGATCACAGCCACTGGAGAGATCACCTAACTATGTAAAATGAGAGCATTGGATGAAGTAGTCTTTAAGGGTCTCAGAAAACAACATCAAGAAAGGAAGACGTATAAAGAGATCCTTCCTCCCACCCCATCCAATGCTACCTCCTTCTGGAAATTCTGAGGCATACACCCTTTCTTGAGACTACTAGCTTGTTTTGGACAGAACTTGTATACAATGAGGGAACATCGGTGGTAACAGGAGGGCTATGCCAAATGCCTAACCCCACCTTCATTTTTCCCAGGTGCCATCAATTGGCATTGTAGGTGAAGACTTACAAACAATCACGGACTGTGAAATAGAGTCTGACATTGAGCTGAGGTCCCAGGTAGAGAGTGAATGTGTGGATTAAGATCACGAGGCTTGATGTGGACAGAGATGGCTGTGTCTCTTACTAGCAGGTGACAAGGCCACATCACAAACTCCTCAACCTTGGAATTGAGTTTCACATCAGTGTGGCTGGGACCTTAGTGTCTAGCTCATAGGATTGGTGTGAGGATTTAAGGAAATGACATATAGAGTAAGTGCCTGGTAAGTGGCAGCTGTATTATTATTGTTGTTTGTTATTGTTATTACTACTGGCATTGTTGTTCCTGCCATGTAATGGGAGCATCTAAAATTTTTCTGGCAAAGGATTAAGTGGGCTGTCAACCTGATGACAGTCTTAACTGAAATGAGATTTGACTTTCAAACCCTGTTTATGGGTTTAACTAAGTCTTGCTCCATTTACGTGGGAAAACAGGGAAGTGCCAATGGTCCCGTTCAGATTTAATAAGAAAACTCATAGATATTGATAATCTTCAGAAAATGGAACTCAGAAATATTATTGCCAGGGCCACACAGTATTAAGTGAGGAGATCGATCAGTTACAGAATTTTCAGAGGTTAAAGCTTACTTTCCCAGGACGACGTAGCAACAACCTCTGAGTATGGGTGTCTTTCAGTACTCCTGAGTGAGGGTAACATCTACAGTTTCAAGGCACAGGATCATACCTGTTTTTCTGTAGTTGTGGGAAAAGGGAGAACCTTTTCCTTGTTGAGATTTGCCCCCTCATCCCTGGCCCCCACTGCCCACTGGTATTTGGAAGGGCTTACATGTCAAGGCTAAACACTAGGATTTTATCAGTTCATAACGAGAGAAAAAGCAGGCATGAGAAGCCCAAGCTTGTAACAGAATCCAATCCTCGGGGTGCTGCCTACTGACCTTAGGCAACCCAAAGGTGTTCGGTGTAGACCAAACCCCAGCAATCATCAAAACAGGATGCTGGGCTTGTTAGCACTCAAGCTCTGGGAAAGCCTGTTGAGGAAACTAGAAGCTGAACTAGGCAACACATCTTCAAATGGGGCTTGCAGCAGGGACATAGAGGCCACCAGGGACAGGCTGGGGTGCATAAAGGCTACCAAGACTCAGGATATTCTGTGCACTAAGGCGTCCCAGAGACAATGTAGGGTAGTGCCTAAGAGTCAGGCTCCCCACCCAGCTGTCTGGGTTTGGATCCCAGCCATTCGTTACTAAGTGTGTGGTCTTGGGTCACTTCACGCCTCTGTGCCTCCATTTCTTCATCTGGGTGATAATCGTATCTACCTCCTAGGGCTGCTATCAAGACTTAGGAAGTTAATTCTTATCATGTCTATAACACTGTCCCAGACACCATCAGGGCTCGAGAAATTTGAGCTACCATCATCATTCTTTCTCCTGTCTTACTCTACCCCAGGGACTCAGCCTGTAAATGAGCATCCACTCCAAGGTTTTCAGATGGCTCTACTTCTGAAACCTGTGCTGTCATGCACTTACCCAGTATTAATTTCCTTCTCAAATGGGTCCTCAGCCTCCTTCTGGACCCCTCCCCTGCACAGCTCCCTGCTCGCTGTCAGATCCAGAGGTGGGACTTTGCTCCCATCCTCTCTTGCTGCTGCCTGACAAAGCTACTCACCTCCTTTGGGCCTCATCTGAAAAGCCTGAGAATTCCTCCAAGAAAAGCCACCACTTTGGAGCCAGTGACAAGATCCAAGAGCTCAACTATGAGTCTGCTGGACCTCAGACCCCTCTTTTCCTAACTCTTTGGCATTAGGTTTGGTCTTTACTAGAGTAACCAGGCTTGGGTGGTTGTGCTATCTCTTTCTAAAGGTGGAGAAAGGAGGTACGACACTCCACTATTCAGATCCATGAGGAAGCCCAGGACAACTTTTTTAACATGCTGGTAGCCCAGGGTTGGGCACCTAAGGAACCAGAGTCATGGAGATTCTTGAAGAATCTTCTCATAGATGAGGTGGGGAAACTTGGCATTGGGCAAGGGCATCACCAGGCTCCTTCACATCACTGCAATCCCTGGGCCTTCCTTCCTTCCAGGGAGCTTCCTGCCCAGTCCTGGGCCCAGGAGAGTCAGCCAACAGAATCAGGCAACAAGGCTTACTCAAACCAAGAAAACATTTTTTATTGTCAGTAAGAAACAGCAACTCTTCAGGATGATTGGCTAGAAAAGAAACTGGTTGGTTGTATTAAAAAATGTAAAGTACAAAACTGTTAATCTAAAATAAAATTAAAAAGAATATTTAAAAGGCTTTCCTTTAAGTTCTGGGACTTTATAAATGAAATAATAACAGTTTCTTACCCCTAAGAAACTGGGTTATGAAAGCTGTGCCTAGGATGTTGGGGAGACCACACTGGGAGAAGGCATTCTTGCTAGTTCCTTGTGTTCAGGAATCTACATTGAGGCTTCCTCATCCACCATGATCACAGCACCAGGGGATGCTGGGCTTGTTAGCACTCAAGCTCTGGGACCTGACTGGCTCCTCTGTCTCCTCTAAGTGAGGACAACTGATGGGGAGAGTCTCTCACTCTCTGAGGCTTCGGTGTTCCACCCATGGCTCTCCTCTTCCAGAAACTCCCCTCCCTGGCTCTCCCATGCAGCCCTAGTCAGCAGCAGCTCACAGGTCCGTGGACAGCGAGTCTGGGATCTGTTTGCCTTCTTCAGCCGATTTGCTGGCCAGCTTTTGAGAGAAGAGAATAAACAAGCACAAAACCAAGATGGGATTAGCAGATTAAGCACCAGAATGGAGCTTCCCAGTCCTAATCACAAGGGCCCCAACACTGACCCCTGCCCAAAGCCCAGTGAATGTGAACTGCTATGACCTTGGCTTTGGCCAGAAAGGCAGTGGTAGACAGTAGAGTGAGCCCAGGCTCACTAGCCATGTGGACTTGGGCACATCACTTACCAAACTCTGTGAGCCTCCCATATAAAATCCTAAGAGTGGGAGCTCAAATGGCACCATGCTTGGGAAGTGCTTAGCACAGTGCCTGACTCCTTGTGTGCTCATGGTACACTTGAGATATTTGTAGTAGCAGAGTCCCGATTTCATATTACCTTGAGGATCAGATGTGTTATGGGACCTTCTTGATCTTGAGGAAAGGCCAACAAGTAACAATAGGAGATGGGACTTTACAGAATCAGTGCTTAGAAACTAATGTTCAATTTGTAGGATTTTGTGATATAGGTTGAATAGAAAAGTGCTGCAGCACTAAGGGGCAGTTTAGGTGAGGGCAGGCCACTTACTGCTTCTGAGGTCCCAGGGCCCTGCACATGCCTAGCTGGGGTCAATCCTGGTCAGAGGAGCTGCCTGGGGCCCCAGAGGAGAACCGCCCTCTGGGCATTGCTGCACAGTGTCCCAGAACTCAGGGCCTCCTGACTAGGCCTCCCTAGGAATGACCACATATGCACACACATGCACACACGACCCCCCATTTTCTTTTCTCTGTATTGCTGTCTTCCCTTTTTCCTCCCAACGTCTTCCTTTCCTTCCACCCTCAGTGTCCTCACCATTGTCTTGAAGAACTGATTGACCTTCTTCCGTGTGAGTGTCTTCTTGTCACCATCTGAGAGTTGGAGGAAGGTCTGGCTGAGCCGGGGGGATGTGTTGGCCTCGTCCAACCCAGGGATGCCTGCCACTGAGAGTGTCAGGGCTGGAAGGAGAGTAGAGCTAGGGCGTGAGTGGGTGGGTGGAGGAGGGGCAGTGCCTTGGGGGAGGTAGACAGGGGGAGGGCTGGGAGACAGAGCCAGCATCCAGGGATTACACATTGTATGTGCCAAGCAGGAGGCAGGAAGCCTATTTCCTGCCATGCCAGGGGGCGTTGAAGCTGTCCTCTTGCAGTGAAGGTTGCCCACCCTACAGACAAGGGTTCAACCTCCTGGCTCCTGGTCAAAACCTTGCCCCAAAGCCCTGACATCCCCAAGAAACACAGAGCCTTCTGCTCCAAGGTAGGGGACAGTGTGAGCTTACTCTTCCTCCAGCTCCCAATACCAATACCCTGGATTTCTCTCCCCATTGCAGGAGACAGTGGGAAGAGAGTCTCAGACCCACGTGTCACCTGGTGGAGGGGCCAGATGGCCTAGTGGTTACAGCCCCAGTTTGGAGTCATAGAGATGTGAAAAATTAGTTACTCTCTGACTGCTGCTTTTGACATTGGCCAAATGGGAGAAAGAGCCCAGACCACCTGGGTGTCGTGAGACCTGTGGAGAAGATACCAGTGAAATGGCTTGGGCCAAATATTGCAGCCGTGTTTAGGCTATCCTGGGTGGGGTGGCAGGGCAGTGGGCAGGTGCCTGGTTCCAGGGAAGAGGGCCTGGGTCCGAACTCAGCCTCTGCCATTTGCTGGCTGGTGATAGGCAAGAGACTGATGTTCTCGGTGCCCCAGTTTCCTCATCCATACAATGGGGTGGATGACATGCACCTGGGTACGTGCAGTGGTGTAAATGAAATAATGAAGGAGTAACGGTTGGTGCAGGGCCTGGCACCCCAAACATTCAGGAACCAGCAAGCGTCTTCACCATGATCGGCCTGCTGAGTTCCACAGGGCAGCACTGGCCCTGTCTTCTTCCCTTCTGACCTGGCCCTTACCACACAGAGCCAGGCACATAGCAGCAAATGCCAAGGACTTCTGCATGCCAGATGGAGTGCTCTCAGGCATGCCATATCCCCTGTCATGTCCCCTGTTAGGGCCTCAGATTCTCTTCTGTGAGTTAGGACCATCAGCTGTGCTCTAACCTCCTCACTGGACAGTGCGTGACGAGGATGGCAGATAGGGAGCATCTATGCACTCAACACTCTGCAGCTATAAGATGTGGTGGCCATTTTTGTGAAGCCAGAAAGAGTCTTCCGGGTCCATAAAGAAGCCATAGGTCTTAGGGACATACCAAGGGCACACTTCTGGCCCCTGGGGAGGCCTGGCTAACTGAGAACAAGGGGCCACCTAGTGTGACAAATGGATACCCAGTGAATTCTGAGGGCCCAAGAGACAGCAGGCCTCTCCCCTGTCCCTGCTGGAGCTTGCTGGGATGGTGTCACTACTAGGAAGTGGTGGGTGTGGGGAGAGATTAGAGGGTGGGGGGCTGTGAGTACAGCCTCTAACTCCAGGATGCCTGGCCCACTTTGTTGTGTAGACACAGTTCCCATCCATCCTCCACCCACAAGGCTGGTGGTCTGCACTATCTCTAGTCCTTCATGCTGGTGGCAGCAGGGGGCATACCTGGGATGGTAGGCATGGACTGGCTGGCAAAGCTCATTTGAGAGAGGACAGACGCCTTGAGGGGGATGGCTGCATGCTCCGAGAGGTTGGTGTCACTCATGAACTCATGCTTCCTGGAAAGCTGTAGGAATACACCACACACACACACAAATACACACACACACACACACACACACACAAAAGAGAGAGAGGCTTAGCATGAGGCAGATCTGGGCCCTGAAAGATCAGGGATGAGGGCGTGGCATGGTTTCTATGAAGCTGGCTCCTAGTTCATTTATTCTGTTTTATAGCATTCCATGCCAGTCTGCCATGTATGGTTTCACAGGTTGCACACTACACAACTACGGGGTGTAGGGGGTGGCATTCATTTAGACTATCACGTGAATGGTGTCCCCTAGAATTGAGAAACACAGAAGATATTTCCATTCTTATCCATCCAGGCAAGAGTAGCCTGTGAGGCCCACTCAGAAGTTTCTAGAGGGCCCTTTCTTCACCAAGGTATTTTGGTTGGCCCCTTGCTCTTTGATCTGGCACCCCTCCCTTGCCAGGGCAGTTAATCTGTCTCCCCCTCCCAGGCTCCCAGAAAGCTTTCAACAAACCTCTTTTCCAGGGGGAAACTAAGAGGGCTGTCTGACACCAAGTCTCATTTTTAAATAGTTATTAGTTTATAAGACCAAAACTCTCAAAGCCAGGACAGTGAGATTTCATCTCTGCATCCCCACCCGGACTCCTGGCTCACAGGAGGGGCTTGCAGGGGTCTGAGATGTCAGTGGTTAGAACAGGCCTGGGGCTGGGGGCTATAGAAACACCTAGCCCAATACCAAGTGGGTTGCTCTCCCCTTTGGTGGGAGAACAGGTGGCTTCTCCCCCGCCTGGAAAAGCCCTGTGTGATGGTGGAAAGGATACACACAGGCTCTGAAGTGCAAAGGTCAGGGTTCAACTCCCAGCTCTGTCATGTCCCAGCCACCCCAGCTGCCTAAGCAGTAAACACTTCACCTCTCAGCTCCTCAGGTGCCGCCTCTGCAATACCCATAGCACCGCAGAAGTGGGCCTCAGAGATCCCATATCTGGAAGCCCTGGGTTTTGTGCCCAGCATGCAGTGGAGATTTGCTAACAGCACTGGAGAGGCAACCTGCCTCAGCTGCTCACCCGCTTCAGGTCCGACTCGGCAGCTGCTTTCTCGTCCGCAAACACTACACTGCTTCTCTTCGTCCTCTTCTTGGACCTCCGCAGCTTGACCTCAGGCAGGGTGCTCCCCGGGGAGATCGGCTCCTCCTGCTCCACTCTCGGAGTCTTGGGTGGTGCTAATTCCAGGTCAAAGCTGAAAGGCCAGAGGGGCAGCAATAGAAACTGCAGTTAGAGCTTCAGTGGAACTGCCTTGCAAGGACCCAGGAAGCTGAAGGGGACCTTTGGGCTGCCTCAGCTGCCACTACAGGGTCTGGAGTAGATCAGCAAATCTGACAGAGGATTTGGGGAGCAAATTGCTCAATCCACAAACACTTAAATGTAATGAGTAAAGTTCACTTTATTTTATTCATGGTAAAATGAAATTGAAAGAAGTGAGCCATAGCAAAGAAACTGGTGGTGAGGAGAGAAGACTGGCTGAAAGCATGAATGCGGATTCAAATCCAGGCCCGGCCAGTTCTTAGCTGAATGAATAACTTTGGGTAAATCACTCAACCTCTCCCAACCATCATTTCCTTTTCAGTAGATGGGGGTCTTCGCAGAGACCTTGCAGAGTGGCCATGAGATGAGGTCGGAGGAACCCCTGGCACATTCTTGGCATATGGTAAGTGCTGGGTAGCTCATAGTGTCTATGATTAGAACAGATGAGTTGGGCAGGGTGAATGGTGGCCCCTAGAATTGTGAAACACAGAAGACATTTCCATCCTTTTCCCTCTGGGCAAGAGTAGCCTCTGAGGCCCGCTGGGAGGTTTCTGGAGGGTCCAGCAATGATGGCCAGAGGGCTCCAGGAAGGTGGAAGGGGGCACAGGAGGGAAGACCCCCGACAGAGGGGTGGGTCGGTGGTGCAGGGGGAGGAGCTCTGCAACAGGGACATCCCATTGTGATTGGGAGGAGCTTCCTTGAAAGGGAACAGATCCTGGTAAGAGGTGACAATATTCCAGAAGGATGCAGGCTTGGTGAGGAGCTCTGGCTGGCTGACAGAGATCACTGGACTAGAAGCCTGGGGGCTGCAGGTGAGTCCTGCTGGGCCTCAGGAAAGCTGCCTTGCCTCTCTGAGCCTCTGATAATCCCCTACAAATGATACTAACCGTGAGCCTCCTAGGGTAGTTGTGAGGCTCCAGATGGGAAAAGGCTTTTAAACTGAAAGGAGGAAGGGGAAGGTAGAAGGGATGTTGCTGGTGAAGAGAGAGAAGGAGAAGAGATTGAGCCAGGGAGGCAGGGGTGCGGGGGACTCCCTGGGGTGCAGGGACTGACCTCTCTGAGGTGGCCTTGCTGGGGGTGCTGCAGTCAGAATTCATGGAAGTCAGAGAGATGATGGACATCTGTCTGTATGAGCGCAGCATAGACCTGGGGCGGCCCACTCTCCTGTCGTCAAAGTCAGGCTGTGGTGGGAGAACAGGGTGGTTAGCAGCTGTAGCCTGGGGAAGGTGGTCCCAACCTTCCTGTCACCTTCTCCCTCCACCTGGGCAGGGCAGAGTTGTGGGGCTGAGTGAAGCATCAACGCAAAAGTTCCTGGCTGGCTGAGGCTAGGGGTTCTTGTAGAATAAAGAATGTAGCTGACCTTTACTCCTGGTTCCTGGAAGGCAATATCTAAATCTTTGGCATTTCCTATGTGATAGGAGTATCTTTGTTATTATTCATGGTGGCCCCCTTGACCATACTTGATTTTATGCTAATAAGATGGCTCCCGATGGCCAGAAAGACCAGCTCTATGATTATAGGGCTGGGACTTTGAGCCATGTAATACCAGCTCAACCTCCAGGGAGTGGACAGGCCCAGAGACTGATTTCCATCCCATGGCCAATGGTTCAATCTATCATGACTGCATAATGAAACTCCAATAAAAACTCTGGACATTAGGCGCCAGTGAACTTCTCTGGCTGGTAATCATACATCAGTGTTCCAGAAGGGGGACGCATCTGGAATACATGAAAACTTCATGTTTGGGACCCTCCTGGACCTCACTCTGTGTCTCTTTATCTGGCTGGTCTTGATTTGTATCATAAACCAAAGTTGTAATATCATGCTTTCCTGAGTTCTGTGAATTATTCTAGTGAATTGTGAAACCTGATAGGGTAGTGGGAATCCCCCAATTTGTAACCAGTTAGGCAGAAGTGTGGGTGGCCTGGGTCCCTGAAGCTTATGGTTGGTGTTTGAAGTGGGAAGCGTCTAAGACTGTGCTTCTAACCTGTGAAATGTGATCTAACTCCAGGGAGTCAGCATCAGAATTGCATTGCAGGGACTTCATGTAGGGAGTATTGAAAGTGACAATCTGTCTCACGGAAAAACATCTTTGAATCAGAGACCTGAGTGTGCCTCTAGGCTCTTCCAGTAACTCACTGTTCTTCTCCAGGTCTCAGTTTTACCATCTGTAAAATGGGAAGGCTGGACCAGATGGTTTTAAAGGAATTGCATGGCCTTGACATTTCATAACACCAGTTAATAAGGAAAAGGATGAAGAAGCACCCTGTAAGCACCAGGCTCATGGTCTCTTTAGGCCAAGGAGCTCAGTGGCCAAAACTACTGGCCTTGAACTAACACAGCCAGATGTAAATTCTGCCGCACACTCATTTGCCACATAGCCTTTGGCAAGTTACCTGACCTTCTGAACCTCAGAAGAAATACAAGCGGTTAAAAATCATTCCTGCCGCTCAGGCTTGTGGTGAGGATTAAATGACCTAGTAGATGTCAAGTGCTTGAATCAGGCCAGGCATATAGTAGATGCTGCATCAATGTAGCTTTCATTATTATTACACAGTCCCTTGAGAAGTTGGTATCTGCACAATCCAGTTGTAACTGGAGTTTGTCTGGGGTTATTTTTGCTGGACCAAGTTTCTAGCAGGGTTCCCCTGGATGGGATCCAGCAATGCTGGCCATCACCATCTTCTTTGGAAGCAGCTTCCTTTGCTGGGTCCCTTCCAACTTCAGCCTCCAGCATCCTTCCCTACCCCACCCTGCCCAATCCCACCCCTCCAAGCCATAGGAACCACCCATACCATCTCTCGGACACCGTACTCCTTCTCCACCTTCATTTTCAGGTTCTTGAAACATTCCTCCATCCGGTCATGGAAGGGTCGCAGGTTATCCGACACCCTTTTCTCATGGATCTTAATCCCAGCTCCCAAGAAGGGGATCTGGAGAGAAAGTGGTAAAGAATGAGCCAGAGGCTGGCTGGTGGGCCTCAGCCTGGCACCCAGCCCATCAAGGCAGCTGCAGTCAAGTCTGCCTGCAAAGAATTCGTCAAGGGCTTCAGGGTCCTCAGAAACCTGCACACAGGGTCCCCAGCCATGGGAAATGGAGAAAGTTGCAAACAAGTGGTTTGCTCTAGAAAGGGGAGAAAGACCCTCAGCTTCCCTTGCCTCATAGGAGGGTTGGACTCTCCCATTCCCCATGAGAGGCCACACGCTTGGGAAAATGGCCCCCTTAAAGAATCTACCTGGGGGCAAAGTGTGGGGATCAGAGCAGGGGAATCTCTGCTGCATTGATTTAAAACCTTGTGTAAGATGTTCTTGGCAATACTAAAGTGAAACGATGAATGTCAGAAGCTGGGAGATAGAGGAAAGCAAGAGCTGAGAGAAAACAGAGGAGGGGGCATAGCCTCATCTTATCACATGAAGCCAATTGCACTTTATACAGGTGCTGAAGAATGATATAAATGTGCTAATATCATAAAGTGAACCCACCAGTAGGGAGCTTTGAAAAGTGATGTAAAAGCCTTAGGAAGATGAGGGAAGAGGAGAGGATTGATGTGAGGGAGTTGGAGTCTTATTTGTCCCAATAGGAGGTCAGTGGACACTGTCTAAGTGGCAGCTATGTTAAGGGAGAGTAGCAGAGCCATGGTGGGCACTGTTAGAAAGAGAAGCTGAGAACTTTAGTTGTGTGGTCTCAGGGAAACATTACCAGGGGAGCAAAGGGGTAGACTATGAATTATTTGGGGAAAAAATTGCTTTCATGATGGTGACATAAAGATATTTCTGCTTACTTCTATTGGAGGTCCCCCAGAAATGACAAGGTGAAGGAGAAACTGAAATCTTTAGTGAAACTTGAAGACATTCATAAACCTGCCCCACAATGTGTGCAGGTGCCAGGAGGTGGGAGGACATAACTGACCTTCCAGAGCAGAGGAGGGAGGTGGTGCTAAGAAGAAGCCAATTGCCTCCATGAAGCCAGGAGGGCCTCAGGAGGCACCAGGCACTACAGAGAAGGTGGGTGAGCTGAGGGGCCAAACACAGAGGAATGTGTTGAAGTTCTTTATCAGGAGCAGTTAGATTTTCTGACTGCCTCACCCTGCAGCCAAGTGTTCTATTTTCCCATTTTCTCAAGAAGGAGGAGCTTATCATCTAGAACAATTAGAACAAGGAGCTCTGGGCTTAGGGGCATCAGGCACAACAGAAGGCAGAATGAGGAGCCAGACTGCAAATAAGAAGTTGAAGAGAAAGTCTGCATTTGGATCATGAGACCTCCACTTCCCAATTCCCAAATGGCCAGCAGCGTGGCAGCTGGGACTATCTTTCTATAGAACAGCTTGAAGGGTCTGACTCTGGAGAATGTGAACAGTCCCATGTAGAGAGAGGCATCTGTGGGTCATTCTATTAGCACACAGCAATGCTACCCAGTTGCCAAGGCCCTCTCTCGTGTACACAGATTTTCTTTAGCCTCACTCTTAACTAAGAAGAGAATGCCAAGCATCACCAGACATTGGAGGAAAGTCTCCAATATGAAAGACGGAGACCAGACTGACAGACAGGGAAGAAACAAATAAGGAAGAAAATAAGGAAAGAATAAAGGAAGAAAAAACAGAATGAATTTGGAAGAAATAGAATAAAAAGAGCCTACGAAAACATGTTTTTCTAAACAATTTAACTAATATATAGGAACAGAAAAGATCCTCCATTCATGAAAAAGACAAAGATTTTATATAAAAAAGAATGCGAATGGAAAAACTACATATAAAAAGTAGTGAGATAAAGTTGTAAATGGAGATACATTTATGGCTTTAGTTTTACATATTAGAAAAGACAGAAAATAAATTAGCTAAGCATCCATCTCAAGATATTAGTAAAAGAACAGTGAACTAATTCAAAGGGAGAAAATGAATGAAAATAACAAAGGTAAGGGTAGACATGAACAAAAATAGAAAACAAATTTACAGCAGAGAGGATCAACAGAGCCAAAATTTGTTTCTTTGAAAAGATACAATATTAATAAACTCCTAAGAAGACTAATCAAGAAAATACAAGGTACTAATAACCAACATTAGGATTGAAAAACATATCTATAAGAAGTACAAACGTTATAAAAGATCATGAGTGTATTACGAAAAGTTAACAAACAGAAAATAACATTTAAAAACAATACCATTTACAATAGAATTTAAAATATCAAATACCTAAGAGCAGATCTAATAAGATACATGAAAGAAAAAATATGTGAAAACCACAAAATTTTGCTGAGAAAAATTAAAGAATTATATAAATGGAGAGATATTCCATGTTCATGGATGAGAAGACAGCCATTCTCTCCAATTTAATCGAATATTTAATGTACACTTAATCCAAATCTCTATGTGTTTTAGAGAAGTATGTAAACATTGGCAAGGTTATTTTAAAATTTATAGAGAGATACAAAGGACTTAGAAGAGGCAAGACACACTTGATGAAAAGCAACAATTGGGGTACACTTACTATTAGATTTCAAGACTCGAGACGGTGTGGTACTGGTATAAGCATGGACACAGACCAATGGATCGGAATAGAAAGTCCAGAATAGATAAATACATATATGGTCAATTTTGGGGGTCAAAAGTGGGGGAAAATAGTCTTTTCAATACATGGTGATGAAGAAATTGGAAATCTGTGTAAGAAAATAATCTGCCTCTTACTTTACATCAGTCAAAATGGATCATACACCTAAATGTATAAGATAAAACAATAAAAACTCATAATGAAACAGAGAAGAATATCTTCATGATCTTGGGGTAGTTGCGGTTTCTTAAAGTGGACACAAAAGCACTAATCATTAAAAAATATGATAAATTAAACCTGACCAAAATTACAACCGCTGTTCATCAAAATACCTCATTAAGAAAGCAAACAGACAAGCCAGACTAAGAGAAGATATTTGCAATACATATATTTGACAGAAGACGCATATCTAGAATATATGTAAACTCCTATAAATCAATAATAAAAGGACAACTCAATTAATAACATAAGTAAAAGATCTGAAAAAGTATTTCACTAAAGGGTAATCCAATTAGCAGTAAGCATATGAAAAGGTGCTGAACATCATTGCTCATGAAGGAAATGCAAATTAAAACTAAACTGAGATATCATTACACATCCACCAGAAGGACTAGAATTAAAAAAGACTCCCAGTATCAAGTGTCAGGGAGAATGTGGATCAACTGACTTAGAAGTTGTGTGGGAGTGAAAATTGATTTAGCCACTTTGAAAAACTGCTTCTTGTGTCCAGTAAGGTTAAATGCGCATGGCCCAGCAATTCCACTACTACATGTATACTGAAGGAATTAAGTGCTTAGGTCCACCAAAAGGCATAAACATGAATGTTCATAGCAACTTTATTCATAATATACAAACACCCGAAAAAACCCAAATGTCCAACAGAATAGATAAATAAATTGACATATTATTGGTAATTTAGATACACATACAATAGACGACACTTAGAAACAAAAAAAGTCAAACCTCTAGTATGTGCAACAACCCAGAAGAATCTCAAAGGCATTATGTTGAGCAAAAGAAGCTACAGATACAGTAGTACATACTGTACTGTATAATACAATTTATAAGAGGTTCAGGAACAGGTAAAATAACCTAACCTATAGTGATAGAAGATTGGCAGTACCTACTAAAGCTGAATATCCTTATATGCTATGACAAAACAAGTCAATGCATAGGTATATACCCAACAAAAATTTTGCATATGTGTACCAAAAAGACACACACAAGGAAGTTCAGAATAGCATTACTTGTAATAGACCCAAGCTGAAATAAACCCAACTCTCTATTAGTAGAAAAATAAAGAAATACATTTTGGTATAGTTACATGAGCCAGCTGTATGGACCACTACATAGCAATGAAAATGAATGTGAATCATAACTATGTACAACAAAATGAATGACTTTCACAAACATAACATTGGGCAAAATAAGTTAGATATGAAAGACTGTATATTATGTTATTCTGTTTACATGTAGGTCAAAATTAAGCAAATCTAAACTACAGTCTTTAAGAATGAGTGTTTGGGTGGTAAAGTATTTTTTTTAAAGCAAGGAAATGATTACTATAAAAGCAGAACAGTGCTCACTCTTAGGGAAGGAGGCTTAAGAATAGGGTTAGGGGAGCTAGCAGAATTCTATTTCATCTGGGTGTTGGTCAGATGGATGTATGTTTTTGATAAATAAGTGGGTTATATATTTTTATGTGCACTTTTCTGTACATAATATTTCACAAAAAAAGCTTTAAAAGAGCACACTATAGACATCTTTTTATTCCAAAAAATAGAGAGAAAGTCTTCACAAAGAAAAGAAATTAACAAGCTATCGATCCTGAAATCTGCAAAACATTGAACACCAAATGTACTTTGAAGGCTTCAGCATTTGCTAGAGGTACAAATACATTCACTCCCCTTGAAAATCTAGAGGTATAAATACATTCACTCCCCTTGAAATCTAACCTTCTTGTGTTTTAAGTAAATTCAAAGTATATTTGGCTTTGTAAAACCAAGATCCAATTTAGAATTAAGCTCCAAGTGAGCAGGGAGTAGGCCCAATTTTGTCCATCATTATCTCTGTTGCCTAGGACTATGCCTAGGACAAAATAAGAGGCTCAATAAATGTAAGTTGCAAGAACAAATGGAATGACACAGGTAGAGAAGAGCTAATCTGTTGCGTGTGATAATGTTAAAAGACTGCCTTTGGTATGAGTAGGGCTGCATCTTTTGCATGCAGGTGCCCATAGTTAGGGTGCCTGGGTTCTGGGTGGGAGGGATATGGCTCAGGTCAACCTCGTTTGGGGGTTAGGTGGGCCTCTGTATAGGTGGTCCCAGGATCAGCGGGTGGTGCTAAGGAGAAGGCAGCCACTAGGGGGCGGTGTCTGAAGGCACCTAGCTAATGGCTGTCAGAAGCTGTCACATTTAACAGAGTACATGCGTTCAAAGTCTTCTGGCTTTGTTGGTAATGTCCCTCTAGTAAGCTCCAAGACAGTAGTAGAATTTTCTTAGAAGGTACAGCTTGGTATTTGCTGTGCTGTGAAGCTGAAGTTCATTTGGGTACAGCAAACACAGCATGGAGAAGCTGTTTCCAGATGAGAAGAGGTCCCTAGTGGAGAGGACCAGGGCAATGGTATGGATTCAGTGTGACATCCATCAGCTAAGCAAATCTGTGTGACATGTTAGCCTTCCCTGAGGCCTCCCAGCAATATCTGAGGATGGGAACGAATCAAAGCCTGGCCTTCCTGCTTCCCAAGTTGGGGGTGCTAAGGGAGAACATCATTATTTGAATAATAAAGGGCATGATGACCGCAGAAGGCTGAGGACCTTGGGGATATTTGGGCTTCACAGGTGGCACAAGGTAAAAAGAAAGAGAAAATTCCAGACAGACACACAACATGCATTCGGGAAAAGCGCGTCTGTGCAGCGCTTGGTGTTTCATTTTTAAAGCCCCACTTTGCATAAATTGGCAGAGGCAGAGAAGGACCTGAATTAGGAATTCTTATTTTAAGAAAAGAGGCTGCACCCAATGCTTCTCATTCCCTGATTTCCCTAGAGTAACAAAAACTCCCAACCACAAAAGCTTGCTTTTCTTTGCACAGTGACTGGCAAGAAGAAAGCGAGGGAGGGCAGGCAGCTGCAAGCTCCTCCACCTGCCCCTGCACCCACTGCTCACCTCCTGCCAGCTCCTGCCCTCTGGAGCCCACCCCTGTGTTCTGCTGGGTGGTTTGCTGAGAGCCCAGAGTGGGCACATGTCTGAGGAGGGGGCTGCTGTGGGCCTGGAGGGGAAGCCTAGCCTTGGGTAAGTCTCTATGAGAGGGATCTAGCCGACTGTTGCTTCTGCAGGGAGAGGGAGAACAAGAGAGAAGAGGAAGAGAAGCCAAGAGAGGAGTAAGATGTGCAGGGGTGGGGGGCAAAAGACAGAGAGGCAAGGAATAGAAGTGCAGGCTTCTAAGAGAGAGAGGGAAAGATAGAGACAGGTGCACGGAGAGAAAGAGAGAAAGGAGGAAAGACAGAGTCCACAGGAAGAAGAGGGATGCAAACAGAGAATGGAAGGAGAGGCAGGTAAGTGGCCAGCCCGAGACAGCAGGGTGGTGCCTTCTAAGCTCATGGGCTGAGCAGCAGCTTGTGCAGCATGTAGACCCTTTGACACAACCAAGCACACAAAGGCCTCGCTTATTTTCAAAATCTGATATCCATCTGAGCATTATTGCAACAAACTGGGTCAGCTTTAAAAGGAGGAGAAGTGGGAGTAGGGGCTCAAGTCTTCCATTATCAGATTGGCCTGTGCTGGGTGTCGGGGGAAGGTGCTGGTTTGGAGTGTGGGGGCCTGGTGTTCATTTTCATCCCTCTGTGAAAAGCCATCCCCTGAATTCAACATCAAATAAGATAATCTTAGCACCATCCAGCATAGCATTGCTGCCTCGCACCATGCAACACCCAAGAGTGCAGTGCCCCAAATCTCTGTTCCAGGATGAACCTGCTCAGGTGTGATACAGAGTTGGAAGAGGGGTTGAAAAGCAAGGGACAGGAGGGCATGTGAATTTAGGCTGCCTCAGCCAGAGCCTAGCTTGGGGCAAGTGAACCATGGTGGGGGGAGAGGAAGGAGGGCACGATGCTCCCCCCGCCAGCTCTGCTTTACCTGCCATGCAATCAGGTCCTTGAGGTGGGTCAGCTTGTCCTGGTCCTCAGGGTGGTCCCTGACGTACTCCTCAGTGAAGAAGGCCTGGGGAGGACAGACAGGAGGTCAGGGTTTCCTGTTCATTTGGCATTTCACAGCCAATCTCTTTGCCACTGGGAGAAGATTCAATTTGAGAGGGGCAAGGATGAGGTCACAGGCATGTGGATGGAACATGAGTGAGAGGTCTGGAGAGACCGACAATGTTTTATCTCCTTTGAGGTTCGGATCAGTACCCAGTGGGAATGGGCTGCAAACTCTGGGGAAGTCATTCTCAAAGTCAGGTTCCTGAGCCAGTAGCAGCAGCAGTACTTTGGAACTTGTTAGAGATGCAAATTCTCTAGTCCCAGCCCAGACAGCCTGGATCAGAAACTCTGGGGATGGGGTGAGGACCTGTGTGTCAGGAAGCACTGTAGGAGATTCTGATGCTCTTTTCAAGTTTGAGAACATTGCTCTGTGGAAAATAATTCAGTGAGGAATCTCACTGGGTGGGTGCTCCAGCTCACCTCATGGCCTCCCTCTTTGCAAGTGACCCTGGCAGTCCCTTTCTGGGGCTCATGTCCTTAGTGTGTGCACATGTATAAACAGACATATCCTATCACTGCTCAAGGTTGCACAAAGGGTTACCAATGATGACTGCACGGGTATCGGAGGGTAGCTGGAAGGATTGATTAGGTGACTGGAATTATTGTCCCTGAATTACACTACGGTGTGGTATTCTTAGTTTTACATCAACTGATAACATAGGAAAGATAATAGGGGATTCGTCAACAGATTTGTTAGAATGAGGAGTTCATTTTTCCTTCAGTGTCTGCTAGATGAAAACCAAGTAAGAACTTTCTATTCTATTTCAATGCCAAGAAAAGCTATGTCTCCTTCCTGAGAAATGGGTATTATCCTTCCAGTGGATAATGTGACTCATATAAGTGATGCTATTTCCCTTTTTGCCATGAACACCAGGAAGCTCAAAAATAAAATCTGTGGCTCAAAAGTGTGGGGCTTTTCTGGAGGGAACTTATGACTTTGATATCTAGATTATAGCTCCCTTCTTGGAGTTGATCTTTTAGTTTGTATGTCTTTTCACAGATTCTGAGTTTCATTTCTTTTCATTTGTACACATCATTTCACATCCTCTGTGGAAGAGGTGGGTTTATACAACTGGCATGTACTTTTATGGTCTGGCTCACACTCATCCCAGAGCCTTTCCTTAATAGAGCCACCTGAATCTGCCCAGTGAGATAAGGGGCCTTTATGACCCCTGCCCCTTCTTGTCCCAGCACAGGGTGTGGAAAGGAGGGTGGGAGGGAGACAGGAGCTCAGCTAAGACATGAGGCTGTAGAAACATGAGGGCCAACCAAGCTGAGGGTCCCTTTGGGGACAAGAACAGCCAAAGTAGGATAAGTGACATGTAGCTGCATCTGCCCCCTGGGTCCTCCCACCACTGCTCTGTTCACTGAGCTCCCGTGGACTTGGAGCACAGAAATCCTCACCTTCTCATACTTGGCGAAGCCTCCCATGACAGCAGGGTCCACAATCCCATTCAGGAGCATGGAGAGTGGGTTGATGGGAAGAGTCTCATCACTCTGATACTGGTTTATCATCATCAGGATCTTCTCATTGGCCGTGGACATGGTTTCTATGGCATTCTCCAGAGGACTAATTGTGGTCTGTTGAAAATGAGATCACCAGGAAGAAAAGGCCTTAGTTAAGTCACTTTAAAAACAGGTATTACTGGTATTGATTTCACTTGGGGTGGGAATTCAAATGAGGCAATGCTCCCTAAGGGGCTATAACAGACTCTTGTAATTACTGAGCTCTGGAGGCTGTCTGCTCTCTGGGGAGAGACAGGCTGGCTTTCTGCTTAGTGACAAAGGGATTTCTTTGGGGAGGCAGAAGCAGGAAGTATCAGGTACTTGCTGAGGCTTCAGATGCTGAGTGTGCCCCAGAGAAGGCACACTTATTATCTGGGTGAAATACATGCCATTTCAACCCTTTCAGTATTGGTTGGGCAGATACTATGTGTGAGTTATTGGCTAGAGAGATTAGAGTAGCTTGTGATGTAGGCACCCAGCCTGGCACATAGTAGGTCCTAAGACTGGTTGTTAGATGGGTCACTGTTCCAAGGTAGATTCACTTTAGTTGGGAAAATTAAGCCGAACACCTCTCCAACACCTCTTGGAAGGCAGAATAAACAGAGTGCCATCCAAAGCTAACTGGCAAAAAGTGCAGTTTGCAAGAGCATGAGATCTGGAGTAGAAACCTAAAGTAGAGGTCGGCAAACATTTTCTGTAAAAGGGCCAGATAGTAAATATTTTAGGATTTGCAGGCCAGATGGTGTCTGCTGCAACTACTCAACTCTGTTATTGTAGGGCAAAAGCACCTACAGGCAGTATGTAAATGAATGAGAATGCTGTTCCAATAAAACTGCAGAAATAGGTGACGGGTGGAATTTGGTCCATGGCCCATAGTTTGCTGACCAATGAACTAAACTGAAACAAACTAAATAAAAATCTTAAATTTGCTAAGACTTGTTTTGTGGTCTAACACATGATCATTACTGAAGAGTGTTCCATGTGCGCCTCCGAAAAATGTGTATGCTGTTGCTGTGGGGTAGATTGTTCTATATATGTCTGTTAGGTCCATTGTGCTCTAAAATGTAGTTTCAGTTCAATGTTTTCTTATTGTTTTTCTGGCTAAATGGTCAGTCCAATGTTGAAAAGTTGAAAAGGATATTGAAATACCCTACCATCCTTATGTCTCCCTCCAGATCTCCTAATGTCTACTTTATATATTTCAGTGCTCCAACATTGGGTGTATATGTGTTTACAATTTTTATATCCTCTTGATGAACTGACCCCTTTGTCACTATAAAATGACCTTGTCTTTTTTTTTTTTTTTTTTAAGTTTTTCACTTAAAGTCTATTTTGTCTGAAATAAATATAGCTGCCCCTACACTCTTTTTAAAAGTTTTCCTTTGCATGGAATATATTTTTCCATCCCTTCACTCTCAGTCTATGAGTGTCTTTAAAGGTGAGGTAAGTCTCTTGTAGGCAACATATCAGATAGTTTGGCTCTGTATCCCCACCCAAATCTCATCTTGTAGCTCCCATAATTCTCACATGTTGTGGGAGGGACCTAGTGGGAGATGATTGAATCATGGGGGCGGGTCTTTCCCAGGCTGTTCTTGTGATAGTGAATGGGTCTCATGAGATCTCATGGTTTTAAAAAAAAAGGGAGTTTCCCTGCACAAGCTCTCTCTTTGCCTGCTGCCATCCACGAAAGATGGGACATGCTCCTCCCTGCCTTCCTCCATGGTTGTGAGGCCTCCCCAGCCATGTAGAACTGTAAGTCCAATAGACGTCTTTCTTTTGTAAGTTGCCTAGTCTCAGGTGTGCCTTCATCGGCAATGTGAAAACGGACTAATATACAATATCATTAGGTTTTTTTGTTATTGTTGTTCACTCTGTGCCTTTTGATTATTGAATTTAATCCATTTACATTCAGTCATTACTGATAGGTAAGGACTTACTAATGCCATTCTGTTCATTGTTTTCTGGTTGTTTTATAGATTCTTTGTTCTTTTTTCCTTTATTACATTCTTCCTTTGTGATTTGATGGCTTTCTGTAGTGATATGCTGTGGGTCTTTTATGTTTTGTACAATCTATTATAGGCTTTTGCTTTGTAGTTACCCTGAGGCTTACATAAAACATACATATAACTGGCTATTTAAAGCTGATTAACAACTTAATTTTGATCATATACACAAACTTCAATTTTACTCCCTCTCCTCCCATGTTTTATGTTTCAGATGTCACAATTTACATGAAAAATAATTTGTATCTTTAACAAACTATTAGAGATTTAGTTGTTCTTTTATATATTTTTTGCCTTTAAATCTTTATACTAATCAATTTGCCCACCATCATTAAAGTATTAGCATGCTTTGGATTTGACAATGTACATATTTTTTAGCAGCAAGTTTTATATTTTCATGTTTTCACATTACTAACTAGCATCCTCTTCCGTCAACTTGAAGAACTACCTTTAGTATTTCTTGTAAGGCAGGTCTAATGATGCTTAACTCAGCTTTTGTTTGTCTGAGAAAGACTTTTGGGTCTCTTTGGATTTATCTTATGTGTTGTCCTTTGGACTTTCTGGATCTAGATTTCTATTTTCTTTCCTAGATTTGGAAAGTTTTCTGTCATTTCTTTGGATATGTTCTCTGTTCATTTCTCCCTCTCTCTTATTTTAGTACTCAATAATGCGTATGTTGTTACACTTGATGGTGTCCCATAATTCTCTTATACCAGCCTCGTTCTTTTTCATTCTCTTTTCTTTTTGCTCCTCAGGTTATATGATTTCCAGTGATTTGTCTTCAAGCTCACTAATCCTTTCTTCTGCTTGATCTAGTCTGCTACTGAACCCTTCTATGGCATTTTTCAGTTCAGTTATAATATTCCTAAGCTCTATGATTTCTGTTTGGTACACTTTATGCTTTTTCTTTGTTAGAATTCTCGGTTTGTTCTTGCATTGCTCTCCCGTCCTTGGTGAGAATCTTCATGAGCATTATTTGGATTCCCTGAGTAAATCACATGTCTTGACTCCACACATTTCGGTTTCTGGAGATTTATCTTGTTCCTTTACTTGGAATATATTGCCCTGTTTCTTCATTTTCCTTTGGTTTCTGTGTTGGTTTCTCTGCATTAGATAAGACAGTTCTCTCTCCCAGTCTTGTCAGACTGGCCTTGTGTAGAAGAAGGATCTGACCAATCCATCCAATCTGAAATGTTAGGGTTCCTCTCAAATCTCTGTTTGCCCAGACTGCTGTCTCTGTTTTTGGTAGACCCCTATTGCTTAGAATGTGCCACTTCCTGTCAGTACCCTGAGACAGATAAGGCAGGGGCTAGACTCTCTAGATGTAGCTGAAAAGGTTGGAGTATTAAATGTGTGTTCTAGTTCCTTCCATCTTCATTATGAAGCTGAGCATGGGTGATTAGCTCTCACTCTCTCTGCCCTAAGCTGGGGAGAGAATCTGTGGCAAGTACCTATACTCAGGTTCAGGCTGCACTCTCTGATTCTGGGGATATAGTTGTTGAAATTGGACCCACTGTATATCCACCTCTTTTTGTGTGGTCTAGGGCCACTCAGGAAGACAAAATCCCATTGACTGCCAGAGCTACATCATTAAGAGGACAGTCCCTTGAGTGGGAACTCTAGTGTGGCACTTGGTATGTGGCCAAACTCCTTGCAGGAAGAATGGATTGACCTGGATTTATCACTGGGTTGAGACAGAGGAAAGGCTTGTAAAGTGCCAACCTCTGGCTCTGGCTATTGGAGAACGATTATTTGTTTGCCCTATTAGCTTCCTGATGCAAGATTGTTAGATGCCAGGCCATCAAGTAGCCACTGGAAGTGTGTGCCCCTTCCAGAAAGAAAATGGGAGCTGTTCATTTCTGCCCATTTTCTGCACTGCTCCAAGGGGATGTAACCCCTGGAAGTGTCTGTGCACCCATTTAAAACCATCTCTTTGTTCTGTGATCTAGGGAGACTTGCATACACCTGCTCCCTTCTGTTCCCAGAGCTAAGAGGTTTAGATGGAATCCCTTTAGAGATAGTTCTAAAAGTTGGGACACTCAATGCATAGCATAAACCTTATCTAGGGAGGAATAGGGGTGTTGCAATTTTTTAAGCCCTTTCTTTGCACCACTCTCAGGGAATGAAGCCCTGGAAGTGCTTTTATACCTGTATAAAACTGCTGCTTTTTTTTTTTTCCTCCTGTGGTCTTTGGAGACATGCATATGCCAGTCCCCTCTGCTCCCAGAGCTAGGGTGTTTAGGATACAGCCCTTGGGTGGAAGCTGTAAAAGTTGGGAAACTCGATGTGTGGACAAACTCCTTCCAGGAGGGATTCATAAACCTGTAGTTATTGCCGGGGTGAGCCAGGAGGGAAGGCTTGAGAAGTGACAGCCTGCTTCTCAGGCTGCCAGTGGGTTAATATGTGTTTGCCCCTTAACTCCTCAGTGGAAGTTATGTAGAAGCCAGGCTGCCATGTAGCCACTGGAAGAGTGTGTCATAAATGCCTTCCGGGGAGAAGCAGGGGATTCCATTTATAAAAGACCCTTTACTACACTCTTCTCAGGGGATGGAATGCCTGAAAGTTCATGTGCACCCATATAAAACCACTGATTTTTTCCTGTGGTCTAAAGAGACTTGCATGTGTCTAACTCTGCACAGTCTCAGAGTTGGTAAGTTGAAAGCCAACCAATGAAGAAACTCCAAATTAGAATGGTATATGTGAGGTCCAAGCCCTCCTGGGGAACCTTAGAATTAGGGTAGTATATGTGAGATCCAACCCCTCCTCTCTACAGGGAGAGAAGATGAGTACTGGCAATTTCTTTCTCCATTTTATGGCACAGTGTCAGAGCAGGGTGCATGCCTGAGTGTGCCTCAGCTTTTCGTATCGATTCAATGTGGATGTTTACTCAGTGCCTGGTAGGTAGAAGTCCCTCACTTCATCTCTGAGTTTCTCTCAGAGGGAATTGATCCATGAGTAGATGTTTATCTGGTGCATTTGGGGGTGGAGGGAGAGCCAGGAGCTTCCTAGTCTGCTATGTTGCTAGTTGTCTTCTTGGTCATCTTTTTAAACCGTTTCTGTGAAATTATAGCCTCCTCACTCCCTTACCCTGTATCTGGATGTTTTTGAAGATGACTGATCTCTGCAGTCAGATCAGAGATCAGATCTCTGCCCTGGGAATTGACTGACTGACTCTCTCTCTTTCTTTCTCTCTCATATACACACACACATAGATACACATACACATGCATGCCCACACACCCTACACCTGCACATGCACACACATATAATGTTAACTGAAGGAGAACGCTGTCCAACTGGGCTGCAGCCATAGTCCTCCAAAGTGAAACCTATGGTCTAGTATCTGTCAAGTACACAGACCAACTCTGTGGGGGCTCTGAGGGGCCAAGGTGTAGACTGACTGAGTTATAAGGAAAACCTATCACCACCGCTTGGATTGAGCCCAGCGCCACACCTGCATTTGAACAATAGCCTGCCATATCTGAAAGACTCAGGCTTTAAGACGAGTCATTAAAAATGGAAAGAGCTATTGATTGGCTTTCCTCCTTGCTTTTGAAACTATTTTTAGATTCCCAAAGTGTTATCCTCATTATAGCCATTAGGAACAGAGAATGAGAATGAAAATAATTTTGGTTTCTCACCTATGGGCATTTGTGTAAACCAAATATGTAACTTTCAGATCATTACAGGAGTTATAGAGTTGGTGGGAGGCCTAGATTTCAGAAGCTAAACCCATGGTTTAGCTAATAACAGGAATAAAAGTAATGATCGTGATAATGAAGATGACTTCACTGATTGATTGCCTCCTGTGTGCCAGCCCATGCTGGCCACATTACACCCATGCTCATTTCATTGCCCCAAGAATAAGTTAAGTCACTTATCCCTGAGCCCCGGGGCAGAGCTGGAAAGAGAACTCAGGTATTTCTGATTCCAAAGGCGGGCTTCCTCCACTACATGTGAATCAAGCTTTGATACCACACTTGCCATCAACGGGCTGTTGGGACTTAGTCTAGCCCTCAAATCTCTGGTCTTTTCCCTAAGCTGAGCCTCAGTTTCTCTATCAACATAGTAACCCTTGCCAGGCTTGCTGTGAAGGGAAAATGAATTATTAGGGGAGGGTGCTTTGGAAAAAAATGTAAAAGTGTGTGTGGATGGGTGAGGGAACATACGATGAAAGAGAAAGTGATCTTGATCCCTGGCAATTATGTGGCATTTCATTTTATTTATTTGTTTAAACAAACAAATATTTTTGTTTATTTTTTTAGACGGAATCTTGCTCTGTTGTTGCCTGGGCTGGAGCGCAGTGGCATGATATCGGCTCACTGCAACCTCTGCCTCCTGGGTTCAAGCGATTCTTCTGCCTCAGCCTCCTGAGTAGTTGGGATTACAGGCACATGCCACCATGCCCAGCTAATTTTTGTATTTTTAGTAGAGACAGGGTTTCACCATGTTGGTCAGGCTGGTCTTGAACTCCTGACCTTGTGATCCGCCCACCTGGGCCTCCCAAATTGCTGAGATTGTAGGCATAAGCCACCACGTCCTGCCCAGCATTTCATATTTTTCAAAGCCATTTTACCAATATCGCCTTCTTAAGTCTAGCCAGGAATCCTATGAGCTGCACAGGACAGGTGCTCTCATGACCTCTGAGTTCTGCCACAATTGCTTTGGCAGTTCATGTCCCATTGCTGGGCCTCATTTTCTCATATACAAAATAACACAGGTAGACAAGAACCAGGAAGAATCCGGACAAAAAACTTGGAGAACTACAAGCCAAACCAGGTGGCGGAGGTCTGTCACTTAGCTAGCACATTGATTCTAACCTTTAAAAATGTAATTCAACAGAGATAGAGGAGAGGGTTGTTGCTACTGCACTTTGCCACAGCCCTTACTAGGCTATGAAGGTATTCGAGTTTATAGCTTTTGGACTAAAGGACACCTAAGGTCCCTTTAAGCTCTAAAGTTCCATCATTTTGCAATTCCTATTTATAGATGATTAAAACTAAGAGCCAGAGATATACAGTCCTTATCTAACATATATAACTCATTAGTAACCAAGTTGAATTTGGATCTCTGACCCCTAGATCAGGGCTCCTTGTAAAAACTCCATTTCTCAGGGCCAAGAACAAGAAAAAAATAAAACCCCAATAAGCAGAACTTATACTTGAAGCTCATCAGAAAATGCCTCTCTATATAAACATTACTGTAGTCATGACAATTTATGGAGGAAATAACCGAAAACAAGATAAAATTCATATAACACCATAACAATCTTTGGAAATGAAGTCACTTACAAGACCATTAAACTTTTGTATCTGAGACACCCTGAAATTCCTGCTAACTCATCTGAGAGAGGCCATTAAAGATAAATTCACTCTGGCCAACTTTCTGAAGGTTTCCCCAATGCCTTCTATGAAAAGGCGTCAGGATAAAAGAAACAAGCCAAAATCTTGACTATTTCTTTCCTAACTTCAAAACGCTGAGTTTATAAAATAAGGTAACCAGTTTAGACATTATGGGTGTCTGCATATTGATTGACTGATTAATTTATGTAAGTATTCTTTAGTTAGCATCAGTTGTGGGCCAGGGACTATTCTTAGCACTTGGAGATATGGCAGTAAATAAAATAGACAAAATACCTGTCTTCTTGGAATTTATATTCTAGTGCAGCTTATGGTCTAATGTTATATTAATATTCTCTTAATACTAAAAACAAACAAGAAAATTATGTAGTCTATTAGGAGATAAGTGCTTTGAGCTGACACACAGTAGCAGAGGGAATGGGAAGTACAGGGATGGGCTCTCTCAGTTTGTTACAGTTTGGCAGGAATGACTACAGAAGAGATGCCTTGCTGAGCACCACCAGGTGACAGGGCTCAGTCAGGGCTAAGGGCAGAGGCTACAGATTGGTAGAAAGTTTCTGATTCCTTACCTCCTAAATAGGGCTAATAATAGTATGCACCTCACGGGGACCTATGAGAATTAAATGAGATATTGCTATAAACCTCTGACACAGCACCTGGGGCACTTGTTAAAACTTATCATGTGCCATGAAGCAAGGGCACAGACACTTCCTTCCTTTTGGGGGTACTACCTGCTGGGGTGGGCTGTGGTGGGCTTCTTTTTCTTTTTCTTAAGGATAAAAAGATAAAGAGTTCAAGCCAGGTACCTGACAGGGGAGGTTAAAGTCATACCTTATCTCTTTTACTAACCTTGAACAATGCACTAATTAACTCTGCCTCTCGGTTCCCACATCTGTAAAATGGGAAGATTAATAATATCTACCTCACAGGGTTGCTGAGGGGTTGAAATGAGATCATGCATATGAACAGTTGAGCCCATACTCACAACAATTTTTTTTGCTCTCACCATCATTGTTATACTTTTCCAAGGTCTAAGTCATGCCTATAAAAAGGAGGCGAAAGGGCTCCTGAGCTGCTGGGCTCACTGACAAGAGAGGGTCATTAAGGGTAGAAGTGAAATTGTCTGATACAATAGCCTGATACGATAGCCTGAAAACGCAAGTCAGACCACGTACCTCCTCTGCTCGTGGCTCTGTGTCACTCAGTGGGAAAGTCAAAGTCCTTATGGTGGTCTACAAGGTCCTATGTGATCTGCTATCAGACGACTGCTACTCATCCTCACTTGTTCTGGTCTGGACACAAGCATACTCTGGCCCCAGGACCTTTGCACTTACTGTCCCCTCTGCTGGAATGTCTCTCTCTTCAATGTCAGCGTGGACCCCTTCCTCATTTTCTCCAGGCCTCTCCTCAACAGCCAATATAGAGGGAAGCATTCTCTGACTACCCTACTTAAAATAGCAATCCCTCATCCATCACCTTTCTGCTTTAATTGTTTCCATCACAGTTATCATCATCTGTCATATAGTTACTTTGACTTTTTAGTCCTCTTTCCCACTAGAATGGAAGCTCCATTGCAGAATCTCTAGGTCTTAAAACAGTGCCTAACATGTTAGGTGCACATTAAGTATTTTCTGAATGAATAAATAAATAAATAAGACATCCTAAATATGTCCACTTATAAGTTTCCTCACAACCACACTGACTATTCCTCTGTATCTTGGGAACTGCAAGATCTTTAGCTGTCTGAGGACATGGAGACCCTAAGCTGTGCTGAGAAGCAAAATAGGTGTTTATCTGCACAAGGGAGTTCAAACATTTGGATTCTAGCCAAATGATTTCTCTCTTCTGAGCCTCGGTTTGTCCAACTATAAAATGGGTTCATATGGGGCTACTGCACAGGTGCCCCCAAGCGGGTACTGTGATGAGAGGAGTATGAGCGGGGATGGAGATGATTGTGTTCCAGGCCCTCTGTGACACCCCACCCGCCCAACAGAAGCTCCCCATTCACGAGCTTTATTACTGGAGCCCATGGAAAGTTTCATTTGCAGGGAACAAAAAGGTTATCTGACACTTAAAAAAAATCTGAAAGGCATTATTCTGAATGCTGTCTGCATGGGAATGCTGGGACTCACACAGCAGCCTCAAAGAAAAACACGTCTCCTTTTTAAAGTCAAAGGGGCCTTCAGAGACTGGTTGTGCCCTGTGCATCGGAGGAGGGGTGGCCCTGCCATGAATGTCCTAGACTCACCTGCGACATGTGCACCACCTCAAACCAGCGCAGGATCCCCGGCAGCTTGTACGCAGTCACGAAGGAGGTTCTCTCAATCCACATGGACTGTCCGTGTGCAGGAGGTGGCAAAGGCGGGAAAGCAACAAACACATTTATGAAACCTGGGTATCAGAGAAGCTTGGCAGAAACCCAGCCAGGTCCCCAGGCCTCCCCTCTACCGGAAAGCAGAATAAATATTGCAAGACCCAGAAACATGCTCTCACCTTACCCTTAAGAATTCTTTCCCAACATAAACTGTAAGCTCTCCCTGGACTTAGGCCAAGTAAGTTTTAACCTGGGTTTATTAGCAGTCTGAATTTTTAGGCAATATTGAATGTATCCATTTGTTTTCTCGGGGAAGGGTTCCCCGTGTTCATTAGATTCTCAAAGAGGCAGTGGCTCCAAAAATATTAAGAATTACAGTCCAAGCCAAAGATCCGAGACTTGGAGACACCTCTTTATTCCAGTCTTGTTTGAATCCTAGCTGGACACACACACAGGAGACTAGCACTCAGGGGACAGCGATGACTAAACTGCTGTGACCTCTTACTGGTGTTTGCTGGAAGGTTTGATTTTATCAACACCCCTTCTTAGCCTGAGGGTTTCTACCTGCTGGCAATGCCTGAATGCCCTGTGGTTGAAAAGGTGCCTCTGACATGAGGTCCGGGTTCTGTATTAAAGGGAAAAAGGCTCAAGAAATAAGGACACAGGCCCTAATGGAAGAGACTGGGGAATGGACGTCATGGTATCCATGGAGGTTAGCTTTATTTTCTCTGGCTTTGGATCAAGTTCCTTCCCATTCTGAGGTTGGCTGATGCATGCTCTGGTTCCTCCAGGTGGCCCCAGGGAATGATCAAGAGTAGGGAAGATACTCACGGCAAACTCATTCTCCGGGTCTACGGTTCCCCTGCGCACAGGCCGGGAGTAGTGGAACCTTTGCACGTAGTTGGATTTGTAGAAGCTGAAAGACAGGAAGAGGCTGAGGCTCCTGGTAGCCATGGCCGGCTGCTGACACCTGATCTGACCCTGCACTGTCCAGGGAGGCTCATTACAGTAAACTTCAGGCCTAGTAGAGTCCCTTGTGGTGGCATTTAAAATCAAGGTCTGTGTTCTGGGCTCCATAAGAGTGACTTTTGCACAGGCTTTCCTGACAAGGCAACTTAGAAGGTAGACTGGGTATGCCCCTTTGAGAACACAGTACCCCTAGAGTATCCAGGCAATTGGAATCCTAACATGGATGGCCGAGGTCATGATTTCCTGTGATCTGCAACAAAGGAGCTGAGGTCTGAGCCTAATTTCCCAGGGGTGTCCTCAAAGGATTTCTTTAGGTATCCCAGCCAAACCCCCAAATCAGTCTTCTTGAATCCTTGGTGAGATTCTAACATCAGGGCCAGCAGAACACCATGCTAGCTGCATAGTTATTGTCCCCTGCTCATGGGTGCCTGTCTGAGAAGGTGAGAAGGTGAGGGGAGGCTGAGACCCAAGCTGAGCTCCACCTGCTCTGCTGTGGCACTTCATGAGGCTGCTGGGAGAGGCTGCCTCTCCCTAAAGGGTCCTTAATCTTGCAAAGCAGATCCTGTTTCTGACTGTCCCACCCAGAGGGGAGGACCTACTCTAAGACACTCAAGTGCTCCATTAGAACTTGGGCATGGGGTGGGGGGAATGAGCTGGGCAGCTGGGAGCCATACAGCCTTGGGTCCCACAGAGGCCCCACCTTGTGGCCTCATCAGTGACTTTGCAATCTGATCCAGAACAGGTGGACATCAGCCTTCATGGCACTTCCTCTAGTGTACCTTTATCAGAGCCAGAACACACCATTGTCAATGTACAACCTTCACACATGTTGAGAAGATGTCCCTCTGGGAGCATGTGCTCAGCATGGCCAAGGTCCCCTGTCTTCACCCTGCCTATCACTTGCCCAGCCACACTCTGTTTGTGGACTCCCTGGGGCCACTCTGAGATCAACCTGAGCAACAAATAGGCTGAGTGCATCCAGTTAAGCAAATGCTCAATGTTTGCTGAGGATTTGCTGAGCCATAACCCTGGCCCTCCTATCCTTCCTGGCTTCAGCCTTGTCAGGGGCAGAGCCCAGCTAATTGGAGGGTGATTCTTTGCCCAAGAGGAAAAGGGGGGAACAAACTGGCTAAGACAGAGAAGGAACTAGAAAGACACTGGGGTCTGTTCTGCCACCAGCTCAGTTTGGTGGTCCCAATGGGTTCTCTTCCCCATCCTTCTTCCCTGTGGACAATGAGTCTTACTTTATAATCTGGTCAGGCACTGGCTTATTCTTGAACCTGGGATGTTCATCCAAGACAGGCTGGACAGTGAAGCACTGGATGTCTGGAATCCATGTAGTTAAGGGCTTATATCTGTTGGCTGCAGGGACAGTTTTAAGTATAGCTGGTCCTTGCCGAGACCTTCCAGGCCAGGCTTTATGGAGCCACATTTTTACTGAATGATGAACCTCAGGTTGCTGGCTGCCCACTAGGCACTAATGACTAGTTAGTTACTGAGGTCCTTATCAGTGCTGTCACCTTGCAACCTTATGCCAGGGCTCAGCTCCTATAAACAGAGTTGGCTAGTGGTGTTTAATCATCATCATTGCTATATTATCATTAATAATAATACCATTGAATGAATTTATAGCTCTCAAATCAATTGCAGAGTACATCTCCTCATGATTTCATTTGATCTTCTCAGTTCCACTGAGTGTATTATTAACCTAAATTGTCCCCTTCGAGGCCAGAGAAGCCAGGCCACTTGTTGAAGGTCACACAACTTGTAAGAACAGATCCAAGTTTGTATTCAGGTAGTTTAACTCTAAGCTCAGAATTCTTTCACTCTGGACTCGCTACTCAAAGGTGGCCCTCTGACCAGTAGTATCAGCATCACCTGTAAGTTGTTAGAAGTGGAGACTCTGGACTATCTGAGAACCAACTGAGTCCGGATCTGTGAAAGATCCTGGGGTGATACATATGCATGCTAAAGTTTGAGAAGCACTGCTATAGAATATGCAAATAAATGTCATTTTGCACTCCAACTCTGAAAATTTGAAAGCAACTCCCTGCGGCAGGATGGTAAGGAGCTGTGTTCAGACTCGGAAAAGAGTTCCATGGTGGACGAGTGATGTCTGCAACAGGCATAGATATTGAAGAGGCACTATGTGGGTCAGACTCATGTCATGCCTCTTCTAGATCTGTCTTTAGTCCTTTTAAGCTGACAATATGGCAAACTGAATGAACAAAGTCAGTGGTCACTGGTCCCATTCCTGACCCTCTTCCCTTTCCCTACCTCCCATTTCTTCTTTACCCACATCTTTTATTTAGGTATTCAAGGTCTTTTCCCTCTATTCTACTCAATGACCACCATGACTCCAAAAAAATCTTCACCTGGGCCTGACTTGTCTGCCAACTAAGGAATCAAGAACTCCTCTGGCTAGCATTCAAAGCTAGGCTAACATGGCCTTCACCCATTTTTTCATCATTATCTGGATAACCAATGGATCCTACTACTCCCTTTCCCTGGAACCTTTTCCCTCATCAGCACCCCTCTCTTGTGAACCCTTTGGACAGATGTCAAACACCACAGTCCATGAAAACAAAATTCATCCCCCAGTTGGGAATTGTTTGCTTTCCTTTGGCTTTCCACAGCCTTTGTCTGTGCTTCTCTTAGGAAATACCCTCCAGCTCCCTGTCGGCTTCCTCCTCCCACTAGCCCACCTGACACCCTCCATTCCTGCCCAGATTGTGAGCTTCTTCATGGCAGAGACTATGGTTCTTTCACACATAAGAAATGACCAAAACCTAGTTCCAGATTAAATTGAATTGCCTCTCTCTGATGAACTTACTCTATGCTTATATGTTAGGGTTTTCATTGATTTACTTCTGATGCCTGTTTCTGCCTTAAATAGATTTCTCTTCGTAAGAGAGGAAAATGTTTAACACGAATGAATAAATCTCAGTGAAAGTATTTCTACGATTTTTAGGGAAACCCTTTTCTTTCTCAAGCCATGTGGCCAACAGCCTGCTCTGGGAAGAAAATCACTCTGGATTAAGTCTAGGGCAGGGGTTGGCAAACTATGGTCTTGCAGTCAAATCTGGTTCACTGCCTGTTTTTGTAAGGCCCAGAGGCTAAGAATAGTTTTCAATGGAGGGAAAAAGAGTATTTTGTAACATGTGAAAATGATAGAAAGTTCAAATTTTAGTGTCCATAGAGTTTTATTGGAACACAGCAATATCTGTGCATTTTTGGGTTTTCAGTGGCTGCTCTCCCACTACAACAGCAGAGCTGAGTAGTTGTGACAGAGGCTGCATGGTCACGAACACTAAAATACTGCCCATCTGACCCCTTCCAGAAAGTTTGCAGACTCCTGTTTTAGAGAAGGTTCTAGGTCATGTTTACTGATCTTGGCCACTGGTCTTGGCCCAAGAGGAGAATTCAAACCTGTCCAGGGGAAGCCCGTGACACGAGTCCCCTGAATTTGTGCCAGGAGGATGGCTGGTGAGGTTGTTGTGCCACATGTTGAATGTATGCGTGGAACTGGGGCCCCAGAGGGCTGGGCAACTGCAGACCCCCTACAAAGAGACTTTGGCTTTCAATGATCGTTCCCTACTTGGATACCTAAGTGAGAAATGAGATCTGTCACCCTCTCAGACTGCTTATCAGCTTTTTCGCAAGTGAAGGCAAGAGAAGAGAGCATTAAGAACTCAATATTTTGTCCAAAAGCAGGCCTGAGTTCAAATCCCAGCTCCATCACTTCCTAGTTATGACCTTGTGCAAGCTGCTTAAATTCTGTGAGCCTCAGTTTTCCTATTAGCAAAATGCAGAAAGCAATAATACCTAACTTGTAGAAGTATTGGAGGGTAAAACAACAATGCGTGTAAAATGCCTAGTGCATGATAAACAGTTAATAAAGAGAATGCTGTTCATCAATCTTTTAAAAAATGACGGTGTACCAGAACACAGGTTTTCAGACAGACAGATCGTGAGGTTTAAGTACTGATTCCATCACTAACTAGCTTTGTAACCTTAGGCAAACCACTTTATGTCTCTGCCCCACATATTTCTTCTCCATGAAATAGGGAAAATCAACACTCCCTTTAGAGGGTCTTATAGGATACAAAGCCTGCAGTTCCATGAAAACGACATTTAGCAAATAATAGCCCTTCCCCTCTTCTTTTGCACCTGCCTCCTGGCACTGAACCAGGGGAGAGCTATGTCCCAGAAACACGTACTCTCTCCCTAGCCTCATGTTAAAAGGCCACACAGCTGTTCAATCCCAGGAGGTCCACTTAGAAAGGCCTTAGAACTAATCCCATGTCTCGCCTATAACCAAACTCATATTTGTAACCGGCCCAGCCCACCACCAGTTGCATTTCCTCCTGCAAATAACCATGGTAGAGCAGGTATGCAGGGCAGGCAAGCATAATGAAAAGGTTACAGATGAATGTTTACCACTGGAGAGAAGAATATTTGGATTAAAGTACAGCAGACTGAGCAGACCAGTCATGCAACCTGTTAACCCCATTTTAAAGGCTGTAACTTAATTTGTGCTAAAGGGTGCAATGCTGGGAGCTAGGCTGAGTTAATGCGCTCCCTGGCTCAGCAGTTGGCCCTATTCTTGCATTTATATGCTCTCTGCCATGTGAATCCTGTCTGTTGCCCAGCACCAGCTGCTGGCCCACTAAACACCATGCTTGGCCGCACTGGCACTCACTTATACTGCACCCTAGCATCACCCCATGCGACTTCTGTGTACTGTTTACTCCAAGTGAGCTGGCTGCTTCTCTGCCTCCTTCCTCCCTTTCTCTATTTATTTATCTCTTTTCTTCTTTCCTCTTTCTGTGTTGTTTCCTTTTTATTTTTATTAATCAACAAATATTTACTGGGAGTCCCTTTGTACCAGGCACAAGGGAGGGGGGACTTAACTGCAGGGAGCAAGCCATGGCAAGCATCTTCCCTCATGGAGCTTACATTCTAGCTCACCTCCATGCATGTTTAAAAAGTGCCAGAGATAAGGGCAAATTGAGACAGATTTTCCAAGGAAAATGGAGCTTGAGATACTGGGGTCATGAAGAGTTCAGAAAAGGCCACATTTGACAATAGAAAGGCCATGGCAGACCTCTTCCAGAAGGTGACGCCAAGCTAGGGTCTGATGGGTAAGAGACAGCTAGTCATGTAAGGAGCTGAGGCAGGGCACCCCAAGCAGAGAGAACAGAGAATATGAATGCTCAGAGGCAGCAACAAGCTGGGCACATCACAGGAACAGAAACAAGACCATTGTGGTCAGAGGGATGTGATAAAGGGAAAGAAGGATGGGGGATGATAACGCTGAACAGGCAGGCAGGGGTCAGATCATGGATGGCCCTGCAGGCCTTGCTTAGCAGTTTTGATTTTATTATGATGGCAATGTGGCATCATTTCAGTTCATGGAGACTGCTATGCTCCTTACTGCCTAAGGCCTCTGCACAGAAGCATCCTTCCTTCTGTCTGGGATATTCTCCCCATCTCCTGCTAAGCTTTGGTTGTTTGTCATCTCAAACGTCACCTTCCTCAAGGATGCCTTCTCTCCTTTCCCAACCACAGTACTCTGCATGGCTTCCTCAAGGCACAGATTATATTTTTGTAAATAAATATGGAATAGTGCAGTTAGTCACTTAATGCCTCTTTTAGTTGCTACACTGTAAGCTCCCTGAATGTAGGACCATTTTGTGAATGAAAATCTCCAGTCCTTTGCACCTTGCTTAGCATAGAGTCAGGGCTTGAGAGTATTCAATATAAGAATGAATGACTGAGTGAGTGAATTAATCAATGCAAACCACATTTACGATGTATTGAGATGGGTTCTTTGGATCTCATCTCGAATATTTACTGGGAGTCACTCTGTACCAGGCACCACGGGAGATGGGAACTTACTGCAGAGAGCAAGCCAGAGCAACCACGGGGTTGACATTCTAGCTCACATTCATGCACTTTTTAAAAAGCACCAAAGATAACAGGAAATGGAGACAAAGGAGAATGGCGTGAACCCGGGAGGCGGAGCTTGCAGTGAGCTGAGATCCGGCCACTGCACTCCAGCCTGGGTGACAGAGCGAGACTCCGTCTCAAAAAAAAAAAAAAAAAAAAAAAAAAAAAAAAAAAAAAAAAAAAAAAAAAAATTTCCAAACCAAACAGAGCTCAAGATACCAGGATCATGAAGAGATCAGAAAAGGATCCAAAGAACATGGATCCAAAGAACATGTTGCATGTTCCTGTGACATGGCACCATGGCAATGATTCTGGCAGCAGCTCTGAGCTCTAAGGTGGGTCTGTGTGGGCTGCAGCCCCAGCAGGGCTGCTCAGGTCTGGCTCATTGGCTAGGGCATTCTCCAAGGATACACTGGCCTGGAGCATTCTTCACATCATCTCCCGGGGCAGAGGTGGTGTTCATCTTCTCTGCATTGGGGAACTGGGTCATCAGCTGCATCTGGAAATCTTCTCTTCGCTCATACTCCTTCCCACGGTAGATGAACACTTTGTTCTGTAGAGAAAGGATGCTCATTAGAGATTCGGGGACCCAGGTGTGAAGAAAGGGGCCAAGTAAAGCTGGGGAGCTTGTAAAATGACCACGGTCTATGGGGACCTCCAGTGCATCACTCTCCTCTTGGTTTCCCTACTGAGGGAAAGGAAGAGCTCAACTCACTGACCTAGCAGAGGCCATCACTACTCTAAAGAGTCTAGAGGAAGGGAAGATCATGGATGCTGAGAACTTTCTTCTTACCATCCTATGTACAGCTTCCAGAATAATTACTCACTCAGGTTTCACTGTGTCACACCCACTCTCCTATATACATGGCCACATTTTCCCATTGCCTGTAATGGGCCATGTGGGCTGGACTTGTGAGCTGGAAGGACTCAGTTTTCATATCCTCATTGCCTGGTTTCTGGCTCTAAGCCTGTGAAAACACACTCTTTATCCTTCCTGACCATGTGCATCTCTTATAGACCAGTGGTTCTCAACTAAAGGTGATGTTGTCTCCCAAAGGACATCGGCAGTATCTGGAAACATTTTTTGGTTGTCACAACTGGGAGTGGGGGATGCTACTAGAACCTACGGGGTAGAGGCTAGGGATGCTGCTAACATCCTACGATGCACAGCACAGCCCCACAGTGAAGAATTTCCAGGCCCAAAATATCAATAGTGCTGAGGTTGAGAAATTGCTCTAGACATCAGTGCCATCCACACTGCCTAAAATGGCCCCTAAGTTCTTCTATCCAAACACACATCTGTCATTTATCTCTACATATCAGTGCTTCCAAACCTAGCTGATTGTCCAAGAAGCCTAGGAGACTTTTAAAAATTCAGATTCCCAGCTGGGCGCAGTGGCTCACTCCTGTAATCCCAGCACTTTGGGAGGCCAAGACAGGTGGATCATGAGGTCAAGAGATAAAGACCATCCTGCCCAACATGGTGAAACCCTGTATCTACTAAAAATACAAAAATTAACTGGGTGTGGTGGTGCGTGCCTGAAGTCCCAGCTACTTGGGAGGCTGAGGCAGGATAATAGCTTGAACCTGGGAGGCGGAGGTTGCAGTGAGCTGAGGTCAAGCCACTGCACTACAACCTGGGTGACAGAGCATGACTCTGTTTCAAAAACACAAAAAAGAAAAGAAAAAAATTCAGATGCCCAGGGCCCACTCCAGACCTGCTGAAATGGAATCTGTGGGAGTGGGGCCCAGGAGTCTGCACTTTTAACAAGTTCCCCCATGGGATTCTGATGTACAGCCAGGTTTGGGAAGCCACCTCTACTTCCTCCATGAAGCCTGCACCCCTCTCTGCAGCTCATGGCAGTCACTCCTGCAGGCCCACTCTCACCTCCACATTGATTGTTGATTAATAACTGTGAGTGATTTATCTCCTTGACTAGACTAAATCAAGTGAGGTTGGAGACCAGATTTGCCATTTCTTTTGTATTTCCTTCACCCCAGAATTGAACCATAGACTCCCAGACTGAAGGAAGCCTACTGGTGATCTAATCCAATTTATCACATGATAGGTAAATAAGCCACTACAGCAGCGGTTCAGAAACTGTGCTCCAGGGACACCTGAGGGTCCCAAGACCCTCTCAGGAACCAGAAGATCACACTGTTTTCATAATAACATGAAAGCTGTTACTTATCCTTTTCATTCTCATTCTCCCATGAGGGTACAAAGGAGCTTTCCAAGGCTGCGAGATGTGTGATCGCAACAGATTGCAGAAGCAGACATGAGAATCTAGATGTCTTAAGTCAGACATTAAAGAGATTTGCAGAAATGTGAAGCAATCTCGTGATTTTCACTGATTTTTTTTATTGGAAAATAGAGGTATTTTTCCTAAAATTGCAGTTTATGTTAACATGTAATGGGTTTATTATTGCCATTTTTATTTTTTTAAATTTTATTTATTTTTTGAGACAGGGTCTCTCTTTGTTACCCAGGCTGGATGGAGTGCAGTGGCTCCATCATGACTCACTGTAGCCTCAGCCTTCTGGGTTCAAGTAATCCTCCTGTCTCAGGGCCCAAATAGCTGGGATTATAGGTGTGCATCACCACGCCCAGTTAATTTTTGTATTTTTTGTAGAGACAGGGTTTCACCATGTTACCTAGGCTGGTCTTGAACTTCTGAGCTCAAGTAATCTGCCCACCTCAGCCTCCCAAAGTGCTGGGATTACAGGCATCAGCCACCATGCCTGGACCATTTTTGTTATTTTCAAATAAATGAACACTTTAAAAAACATTTTCTTAGTTTTAATTTCTCATGTGGTAAATGTAGATAGAGATTATCTTTATACACACAGGTTCTTTGGGGTCTTCAATCATTTTTAAAAAGAGAAAGAAGGTTTTGAAACCAAAAGGTCCGAGAATGACTGCTCTACAGTAACTCCTGGCAGCAAACCTCTGCCAGCAAATATCCTCCAGCCACTCTTTGAACACCTCATTCCAGTGATGGGAAACTGACTACCTCATGAGGCAGCTGTAGTTGCTGTGTAGTTAAAGAAACACAGTAGATGAGAGATGCTGTTGATTAGGATGGGAGCATTGACTGGGGAGTCTCCTGGGGATGGGGGCAGCACTCAGAGAAGAGCACCGCTTCTGAGCACAAGCAAATCCTCAAAGCATAGAGGGACCGCTGAGATGCCGAGGCCCCGGGGCTCTCGCCTGGTGTCCAAGTCACCCCCAAACTCACCCGCAGGAAGGAGGGGAATCCCTGGCCATAGTATCCAACAGCAAAGTAGTCTGGTTTGGGCCTGAGGATTTTCATGATGCTTTCATAGAATTTTGCCTGCTGGATCTAAAGGAAGAAAATAAGGTTTGTTGCAACACAGAAGTGTATCAAAGGCACATTCAACTCCAAGAGGCCTTAGTGAAGAAATTATTATACCAGAACCAATGAGCCATGTGCATATATTTGTATATCTGTGCTATGTCTATAATCACAATAGTAATAGCTATATTTACAGTATACCAGGGACTGTGTTAATCACTCTACCTGCACTAGAGTGGTTACTTGAATCATCCTTGTAATAATCCCATAAGTATCTCCATTTTGCAGATAAAGAAATGGTATCTCATAAAGCAGCCAGTAACCATGGAGCTGAACCCAGTAAGCTGCCTCCAGGGTTCCCATCATTGCATCTCTGCTCCCGCCTCCATGCACACTTGGGCATGGATTTGTAAGGCTATGGAATGAATAAATGTCCCTGGATACAGCTGTTTTCCTGTGCATGTATACCTAAGACATTTCATCTATTCTAAGAGGTGTGTGTTTTCCATATTTTAACATCTCTGGAAACAGTCTGAATCTTACTTTACACCTAATGGCATCTTATAACTGCAGTTGGCTCTGAAGGAATCATGACACGGCACAATAAAAAGAATGGTGTATGATCGATGGCATCTTCCATTTGATACAATCTGGAAGATATATGTGGATCTAGACATATGCCGGTGTGATGTGGACTCTGTGCAGGCAAGTACACATACATTAGTGTGTGTCTGAATGTATCCTCTGTGTGTGTGTGTGTGTGTGTTGTCTTGGGCATAGGCATTGGCAAACATCTATGTGGAGGTACACATGGGGTAGGTATCAGGTGTCTCTTGGTGTGTGTATTTGCATATTATCTTACAAACAGTGAAAACAATTAACAGCTCAGTTGTTTTTAACAAGATCACCATACTTTCCCCCCACCAAAAGCTATCAATCCTTTTCGAACATTCCGACTCTGTAAGTCGCTGGCCTGGCCTCTCTAAACAGGCTAAGAGGGGTCCCTGGGGTCCTGCTGCTCAGGCAGCCAGAAAATATGTGGGGAGTGTGGGTGGGAGGGAAGCAGCCAAAAAGTTCTGCATTTCCCTGCAGAGTCCAACTCCCCGCCAAATCCAGGCTTCTGCAGTACAAGCAGGATCAGCTGGGCTGGCTTCCCCTGCTCTCCACTTCCCCCACCAAATCGTGAGCATCGATGCTAATGGGAGTAACCAGATGGGGAGCATTTTAATGTGATTTATCTGTTAATCAGAAAGCACAAATTTGTGTTTTTATTTAATTGGTTTAGTGATTTGTGGAACTTTTACTGCAAATGTAGCACAGCGTTTATTGGGGCTGTAGCAGCGGCGGCAGTTGCAGCCCCACACAGGTACCCATTGCTCCCTCTGAGACGCTGTCACTGAAGCATTTCCCCACGACATCTCTCTTTGGAAATACTCCCAACGGGAAGGGAGATGCTCAGTATGGCCTCGCTCAGGTCCTCCTTCCATTCATTTTCTATTTCCCTAACCCCGCCTGGTCCTCATCCCCATCTCCCCAGGATCTCGGGTGAGCTGAGGCCCTGAGCACCCAGCCTGCAGGGCATTCAGCCTTCCCAGGGGATACCTTACCAGGTTCTGGCTGAGCAGCTCATAGTCAAAGATCTCCATCTCGTACTGTTCCGCCAGCTCCTTGCACAGACTGATGGCCTCTTCCCACATCTACAGGAAGGTCACAGGGACAAAGGTGAGGCAGCACCTCTGGGTTTGCAGAGCCCTTGCTGAGGAAGGGACCCCGGCTTAGCTGTGCTTCCTGGGACTGAGTGGAAACCTCGCTCTGATCCAGACCCACCCCCCATTCAGAGGGACTGGGGGGCTTCCTAGAGAGGACGACCTTCCTCTGGCCTCTCACCCGAGTTTCTTGATAAATAATTGAGTAGGCACAGATGAGGCTAAACCCTTTAATTACGTGCTCTCTGATTCTTCACAACCACTCTGAGAGGTAACTGACACCATCTTCATTGTCCAGGTAAGAAACAGAGGTTCAGAGAGGCCTGGCAACCTGTCCCGGGTCAAACGTCTCACTAAAAGCAGTCAGGATGCAAGCCTCCGTGTGTCTCCAGGGCCTTCCTCTTCAGTCCTTGCCTCCCACATGCTCGTGTTGAGTGACTGAAACCTTTGATTCCCTCACCTCCTCAGAGAAGTATTGGCCCCCTTTTCCAAAGATAAATGGTTCACAGAGAAGTGAACAAGGTGGCCCAAGGTCAGAGTTTCCAGGGACAAAGTTGGGGCCAGGCCCCAGTTCTCCTGATATTCAGTCCTGGGATGCTTCTACTCTGCCAATCCTGACGCTTTTTATTGGGATTATTTGACGCGTGGAAGTAAGGAGTCAGGTAGCATAGCGGTGGGAGGGGTGGTGCTAGAGTATTAAAAAAAAATTAAGACTTTTTATCCCTAAACATAGTGGATACTTCTCTTCTCTGTCTTAGACGAGAGTCAATAGATCACCTCACTCTCCTAGACCGAAGGAGGTCAGGATGGTCTGCAGAGTCAGGGGAGACGCAGGGCGGACCGGAGGCTGGCAATCTCAAGGGATACCCGTTACATTTCACCTTCAGTTTAAAATGGAAAATGCACCTAAATGGAGAAGCTGGGGGAGGTAGGAGGAGGAGAGACGGGAGGTTGCCAATATGCAGTGTGAGCTGTGTAGCAAAAGTGCTCTCTCTGCATCCAAGCATAAAAATAAATAAAACCAAGTGCCGAGTGGAGACGCCACGGCTGTAAACCCACGGACAGCTTAGCAAGCAGCATAAAAATGCTTTATGTGCTAGGAGGAAGAACCAAGTGTACGGGCCAGGCTGAGGTTTTCTCTTCACCCCGAACCAGAAGGTTGGGGTAATCCCCCTGGGCTGAGGCCAGGGGACTGATGGGCTCAAGTATAGGTCTTTGTCTACTTGTCACTGTAATATGAACAGGGAGAAGAAAGGCTCTCCCCATGGGTTAAGAAATCACTAAGAGGGCCGGGCGCGGTGGCTCAAGCCTGTAATCCCAGCACTTTGGGAGGCCGAGACGGGCGGATCACGAGGTCAGGAGATCGAGACCATCCTGGCTAACACGGTGAAACCCCGTCTCTACTAAAAAAAAATACAAAAAACTAGCCGGGCGAGGTGGCGGGCGCCTGTAGTCCCAGCTACTCGGGAGGCTGAGGCAGGAGAATGGCGTAAACCCGGGAGGCGGAGCTTGCAGTGAGCTGAGATCCGGCCACTGTACCCCAGCCTGGGAGACAGAGCGAGACTCCGTCTCAAAAAAAAAAAAAAATAAAAAAAAAATAAAAAAAAATAAAAAAATAAAAAAATAAAAAGAAATCACTAAGAGACCAGAGAAGGGGCGGGGCAGGAAGTCAGGTGCCTGGGATTTCCTCCCAGTTCTGCCTGTGTGGCCACTGGGACCTCCGACAGTCACTGATTTCACTGAGTCTTACACATTCATTTTTAAGCACATGCTGGGTTCTGGGCATGGTGTGGTGTGCAGTAATGAAACAGATATAAAGATGGACGAGACACAGACTCTGCTCTCATGAAACATAAATGGACAAAGTATATACATCAATAGATAAAATCGTTTGGTTTTGAGCAATTTAGAGGAGTCCATCGGGTGGTGGCAAGATGAACTTATGGAGTCAAAGCCAGCATGTGTGCCTGGAGCAATGAGCCTCCCTGAGGAGGTATGGGGAAGGAAAGCTGACAGGGTGCTGAGGAGTTTGGGCTTCCTTCTAGAAGCTTTCATAGCAGCAGCTTTCAGGGTAAGCCGTACCCATCTGCTCCCTCCTCTCTGCTCCCAAAGTACTTTGGCACCACCCTGTTCCCTTGCCTTTTTCCCTGTGATTGCATAATGCCAAAGAGCAATGCAAAAAATATTATTATTGGCATGTCTGTTTTGCCTACTAGACAGTAAGTTCTTTGAGGTTGGGGATCATGCCTTTTTCCTCTCTGCTCAGCACAAACTGGGCTGAATTGAATATCTTGCTGAGGACAAAGCTCAACATGTACTTTTAGGCTCTCACACTGCAACCTGCTTAATCAGCTGATAAACAAATAGTAAGCTCTGACTTGACACCCAGCAGGGCAGGAGGTTCAAGGGATGGCAGCATCTCTGCCCTCAAGAGGCTTATAATTGTAAATTATGAAAACAGTGCTCTCCAACTGCTTGAGTCTTGGGAATTTATAAGCCCTTCCACAGACATTACCTCATTTTATCTTTCCAGAAAAGGTAGAGGGATCCGACTAAGACAGATGCAATAAACTACAGCCACAGGACAGGCCCCAATTAAGTGCTAAATTACGTCCTGATAAACTGTAAGAGGTCTTGCAATGCAGAGGAGAGGGAGGGCTGCAGGTAAGCCAGAGGACTCAAGAAAGGCTTGAGAGAGGAAGTGGTGGAGTAGGGTAATGATGACGATTACTGACATTTCACCAGCTATTACTATGCACTAGGTCCTACGCCAGGTGCTCTACCTGCATTTTCTCACTCTATTTTCACAGCACAACTAGAAAGAAGGTACTATTAGCATTTCACTGTTATGGGTGGGGATTGGAGTCTCTTAGGTCAAGGGAAGGGTAGGTGGTAGAGGAACAAGGATTGCAGCTGGGTCAGCCGGTCCCAGAGCTTGAGCATGCGGCCACCGATCTATGTTCTCTATAGGGTGCATGGCAGTTTTGGGGCTGGTACTTCCTGAAGGTCCACCAGAGGCTGGAGCTGGGCAGCAGCTGGTCTGGCCAATCTCCTGACCAAACCCAACCAAGCATCCTTGCTGATCTCATGGCATTCTAAATTGGGGAGCCAGAAAATAAACAAGTAAAAGGAAAATGAACAAGATGATGTCTCATAGGAACAAGTGCTTTGAAGAAGCCATAAGGGTAACCTGGTGCAGAGGTGCTGCTGGTTTGTCTAGTGGTGGTCAGGGAAGGCCTCCTTAGCATGTGACATCTGAGTGAATCCCAGCCTTCCAGTGGGCAGCTATGGTAGAGGAATGCTTCCAGCTGGGAAAAGCAAGTACAAAGCCCCTGAGTTTGAAAAGAGCTTGGCATAGAGCACGTGAGCAAGAGGGACCCCAGCAGGGATGAAATGAGAGACACAGCCAGGGCACAGCTCATGTGGAGCCTCATGGGCCATGGGAGGGATTGTGTACTTTGTTTTAAGTAGATTGGGGGAGCTATTAAGAAATTGCGAGCAGGGGAATGGCACAATCCAATCTATGTTTTATGATCATCCTATCTTCTATATGGAGGATGATATGTTGGGGATAGTAGAGGAAGCAAGAAAATTGTGTAGGATCCATTGCAGTGCCTAGGTGAGCCATGTCGGTGGCTTACATGGAGGTGGAAGGAATGGAGATGCAGAGGAAGTGGAGAGAAGTGATCAGAGTTAGGATTTGGAGGGATATCTGACAGAGCTGAGGATGGACTGGATATAGGGTATGGGAGAGAAGTACCCTTCCAGTGGCCAGGGTCCCCACAGAGAGAGGGGGCAGGGACAGATTACCTTTCCTTTGTCAAAGTAGCCTATGATGATCTCATAGAGCGTCTCCTTGAGCTGCCGGTGTGTCTGGGGGTGTTGCTGGCCCGTCTGCATGACCTGTGACGCACACTGCTCATCCGACCACTGCAAAGAGAAGACACGGGAAGTCACACAGGGCCAGAGGCTGCCGAGAGCAGGTGTCTTCCCAGGATTAAAGGCAGGAACGGCCGTCCCCATACTCTGCCCTTTTGGTCTCTCCTTTCTTGAACTCAGCTTACTTCTGGAAACTTGGGGTACCACTGGAAAGGCTGCCCTTTTGAGGCATGAGTACCCAGGATATTTGGAAGTTGCCCTCCAGGCAGCACTAATGTCCCAAGTTCCAAAACAGACAAATGAGGGGACATGAAATATTAAAACCACAGTGATTAGGAGTCCGATGAAGCCCTGCAAACACCCTCCCCTCTGCTAGCTTCCCCCGGGCCTGTCCTGGGTGCCAGTGGTCAGTCAGAGAGATGCTGGGCTGCAATTTCCACTTGTGAAACCTCCTGATTTTTGTTGAGTTGCATTTATCTTACTCTTTATTGGCTCTCTGTGTGTGCTTTGTAGGGATTTACTTCGAACCCCTAAGAAACATGCTCCCAGCTCTCCCAAAGCCAAAGGAAATCATTCTGATTTTTTTACCAGCTACAGCTAAGTTCTCAACAGAAGGAATGCAGCTCAGTGGGCATGCCAATGATTTACTGTTAATAGCAGTTTATATAAAACTGCAAAACATATCTCGGAGGGGTGTTGTTGTTTCTAAATGTAAAGATCACTCAAAACCACATGTGACCGGGGAAGCAGTGCAAAAAGTACCCTGCCAGCTCAAGAGTTTGGAGACACAGAGCAAAACAAAATGTATTTGGATTATTATTCTTTTTTTTTTTTTCTTTTTCTTTTTTCACTCTTCGACTTGCTGTGAGGCCCTGTCAGGATCCCAGAATAAATGCCCTTCACCCAAAGTAACAGTACCTTGAGAAGCCAAGTGTGGAGAAGGAGCGTGTAGGCAGCCTCTGTGTAATTGTCACAGTCCAGGTGAAGATCGCGGAGTTTGTACAGGTACCTGTTTGAGGGAAAATATGCTGAGCTACCAGGCACAGTGACAAGGAGACACCTGGCAGGGACAAGCAGGAGCCCAGAGAACAACTGGGTACCTCTCTGGGTGGCAAGAAAGTCCTCCTTCCTGGATAACCAGCCCTTTGTGTGGGTGATAATGACAGCACCTAGTGTGTGTTGGGTACTTAGTGCATGCCAGGTACTGTGCTAAGTATTTTAAATTTCTTAGGTTACTTAATCTTTATGACAACCCTGTGAGATGAGTCTCAGGAATTCCTATTTTCAGATGAGAGTCTCAGGAATTCCTATTTTCAGATGAGAGAACTATGGCCTGGACAAGTTAGGTGCCATCCCAGATGACATGCAACTTGATAATGAATGTTCTGGCCAATGCAATATGACAAGCAAGAGAAATAAACGAAGGAGAGAGAGACAATTTATCCGGAGTTCTGTGCTAATAAACAGAAGAGTCAGGACATGATCCCTACTCTTCATCATTGTGTCATTGCAGGAGTATGAACAAGCCACAGCAGCTGTAAGGGACAGTTCCTAACCCTCTCTGCAGAGTTCTCTGGGTGTAAGTAAGTGTATTTTTTGGTAATGAAAGGAAGTGGATCAGGGCTGGAGAGCAGATATTCACAGGGAGACCTTGAGCTGTCAGTAGGAAGAGTTAGCTATTTGACTGCAGTCACATTTTAACTTCCTGTCCCTTTGAAAAGTGAGATCCCAGTTATGAACCATGAGACGGCAATATAACTGAGGGGTACTGAGGATGGGAACAAGGACAAAGGCAGGGTGCTTTGAAAAATTCTTAGATAACTGATTCATAATAGGTATTAAGGAGTGAATTAATTTCTCTGTGCCTTAGTTTGCTCATCTGTAAAATGGCAACACTCACAGAACTTATCTATAAAGTGACTGGGCATATATAAAGGGCCAAGGAGACCATGTGTGTCTTACAAAAGGCTCAATACATGACAGCTCACATCGCTGCTAAGAAATGCAAGTATGCTCTGAAAGTGATTAGCCTGTAGCCGGCACTGAGCAGCAGCAGCTGTTATCTATTATCACTGTGAACTAGATTCCTCTACAAAACATTCTCTCCTGCCACCGTTGGAAACAGAATCCAGAGGCAATGAACCACTGTAATGGTGACTTGCATATCATTAGGAGGATTTATTTAAACCCAACTCTAAGTAATGTGGTGAGGGGAGATGCTGATTTCTTCCTGTGAGAGGAGAGGCAGGGAATGCCTGCCATGGTGCCAATATTCCACCCTGATGCACTCTCACACCAGGCAATACAGGTTTTCTCAGGCATCTCCACTCAATGCGTGTCTCAATGCTCAGGTTTATGTTCCTTTTGAGAAAAAGGCTTTCTGCACGAAGCTCACCAAAGGAGAAGCGAATGTTCAGGGTTCCTGGCCACATAAAACCGGCCAGTGGGTCAAATGTAGGCTGCCTGAAATCAGGGTAGGGACCGTCAAAGATTTTGAGGCGAGGAAAGGTCACCTAGTGGTGATTTGATACCCACTGTGCTGGGATGCCCTGTCAGTATTTTGTTCATTCACTTATTCTTTCAGCAAAGCTGTACTGGGCATCCAGCCTATTCCAGGCCTTAGAGATAAGCAGTGACAAAAGCAGGCACTGTTCTCAGGGTTTGGGATTTAAAGTCTAGGAGAAGAGACAGGCATGAATCAAATCAGCAGATACATAACTGCAAGAACACAGCGATGAGATGTGTTGTGAAGGAGTGGTCTGTAGTACTAGGAGAGCAGCCTTTATCCAGGTGGGGAGAAGAGAGGCTTCTAGAAAGGTTCCCATGGCAGAACAGTTGATCTGAAGGGGAAGGGGATGAGTTGGGAGAGCTTCCCAGGCAGAAACATTCATTCATTCATTCATTCATTCATTCATTCATTCATTCATTCATTCAACAAATGGGTGTTTTATTATCATGTATTTTTATCAATTCATCCTTCCAACAATGCTATTAAGATGAGAAAACTGAGATCCAGGTTAAAAGAGCCAGAGCCAGAAGCAGATTTCAGGCTCAGTGATTTCTGCTTTCACAGATGCAGCCTTTCCACTCTCCTCCCGCCTAATGTTCTGCTAATCAGAGTTAACCGTGAAATTGCACATGACCTCCATGTAGAGAGTTTGGAATTTAGAAACATCTGTGTGTGCATACATAGCTTAATTCTGCCTTATCTCCTCCTGCCCATCCTCCATGCCTCAGACCCCTAGATGGCTGAGTTCAAAAAACTTGGGGAGAGCAGCCCAGGGGACAGCTTCCCTGCTACTTTCAACTCCTCCTTTGGCACCCTCTCCTCTTCCTTGTTAACTCAAGGGTCTGGTGATCTGCTGCAGAACCCAAAAGAAGACACCCTAATAAAAAGAAGATATCCCTCAACCAGGGATACAAAACTCAAGCACCTCCAGGTGCCAGGTGCTTGAGTGAGGTGGGTGGGGAGTAGCACAGTAGGGAATAGAGATGATGTCATGACGACAATGTTCCAGCCCTGTCCAGAATGGCTGCCACCACCCAGTCTGGCTAAGAGTCGTCAGAATAGGACGAGGGCCCAGTGTTGTCACGCCTTCTGAGTTTTCCAGGAGAAAAAGGAAATTTTGATTTTTATGTAAAATCTCCAGATTTTTAAATTTTGGCAGCCAATTAAAAATGTTTTTAAATATTCCGCCTGCCAAACAGAACAGATTTTCAGACTACACCCTGTTTGCAGTCTAGACAAATATGGTTTTCCTAGATTACTACGGGCCTTAAATCTCCAAAGCTTGTGGCGGTCTGGGATTTGCCGTCTGTGTTTCTAAAATGAGAAGGGGAGAAACAAGGTTGGATGGAGGAAACCATGTGGCAGCCATATTACCTACAGTACTTCATTTAATCATCAAAACAGAAGGTAGGATGGAAACATTCTACAGGTAGGAAAACCTCAACCCAGAAAGATTAATTTATCCAAGGTTACAGAAAAAGCGAGGCAAGGACTGAGGTCCTTCAGACCCCAAAGCTTTGTGCTGCTACAATAAGGTATGACTAATAATGTTATAAATATCCCAAACTCAGGACAACCTGTAAAATTATTTTTTCTCCAAATGATAGCTCCTATTTCTGGAGTAATGCTAAACTAGATACCTAGATATATCTGCCATAATAGCAGAGTGAGTGTAGACTTGAAGTCTCTGCCCTCTGACAGAATGTGACAAAAGTCCTGTAAATACCTTGCTCCTCAATCTTCTGGTTGACTCTACCTCAAGGGCTCCAGTCTCATAAGGATGTGCATAAAGGTATATGTCCAAGAATTTTGTTGTTGTGGCCAGGCTCAGTGGCTCACGCCTGTGATCCCAGCACTTTCAGAGGCCAAGGTGGGCAGACCACCTGAGGTTGGGAGTTCGAGACCAGACTGGCCAACGTGGTGAAACTTCGTCTCTACTAAAAATACAAAATTAGCCAGGTGTGCTGGTGCATGCCTATAATCCCAGCTACTCAGGAGGCTGAGGTAGGAGAATCCCTTGAACCCAGGAGGCAGAGGCTGTGGTGAGCTGAATTGTACCACTGCACTCTAGCCTGGGCAATAAGAGCGAAACTATGTCTCAAAAAAAAACAACAAAAAAAGTTGTTGTCCTTTTTATTGTAGAAAAAAGTTGGAAACAACCTCAATGTTCAACAATATAGGATTGGCTATATAAATGATGGTATATTCTGGAAAAAAAATTGTATAGTTTCATTAAAAATGATGTTGATATACATATGTCGATATGGAGTTCTTGTCAAGTTAGAAAAAGCAAAGAATAAATTACAAGTAATATAAAGCCATTTTTGCAAAAAATATGTATGCATAGAATTCAATGTATATATAAACATAAAAAAGGTCTGGAAATATGTATGGATTATGGGAATTGATTTCATTTTTTGTGTTGTTTGCCTGTATACGTTTATTTTTGTTTTGTAATAAGTATATATTTTTATTATAAATAAAAGTAACAATACTTTTAAAATTGCAGAAAAAAATATGAGATTCTGAGAAAAACTGGCAAAGGAGTTCTCTGCTCTAGGCTAATGTCCCCAAAAAACCCTTCATGATATATTCAAATAATATCGTTTAAATGCCTACAAGGATGCAGACATCATGCATGTTCGTATTTTTTTTCCCTTCAAAACTGGGCTAGTCAATGGTCTTACTACATGTCTGGACTTGGGCTTCACAGTAATTTATCCAAGGTCAGCCCTGCAACAGTGCAAATGCACCCCAACAGCTCAAACCACAAAGTATTCACTCTTAAGGAAAATATGAGCTATGGGAACAACAGGACAGCATGGAAGGCCTAGACAAGTAGTTTTATGGGGCTGACTGTGGGAGAATGAAGGAGTTGAATCTGGAGAAATTGACAGTAATCACAACACAGAGGGCCTGAATGTCAAGAAGAGAAGTTTAAATTTCATCCTGAAGGCAGCAGGGGGCCATCGACCGATACTGAGCAGGAAAGTGACACAGCAGATCTGGATTTCAGAAACTATGAATCTTACCTTATGTACATCTCCTCCCTGTTGTTATCTTTGTAGAAATTCTAGATAGGGGAGGAAAAACAATGATGAGTGTTGTTCTTTGCAATGTCACAGAGGTCAAGGGTGTGGTGATGAAGATGAGACGAAGATTGCTGTTTACTATCTGGGTACCCTGAGATAAGAATAGGAAATTTATTATCCTGGATGCACCAAAGATGCATCAAACAGCCTAACTGGAAGATTCTGCTTGGAAAGTCCCTTCCCTGACCCTTAGACTACAAAGGAACAGAGGACCTGATGTGTCTCAGCCATCACATATCAGGAGGTGCAGATCAGTTTTTTGTTGCATTGAGAGGTGGGCTGCCAAGACTGGGGTAGTCTACTCTGACCAAGTCCATGTTGAAAGGCAGCCCAGCTTGAAGTTTCAAAGCTCAGGCCTTGCACAGGAAAGCACCTAAGTTGGAAAGTGAGTGATAGCACCTCGGTAATAGTAGGAGATCAGAATTTCTGATAGTGCAGAACTATCAGGAGTTATATGGGATTCTGTAGCCAAAACATTTAAACTTGGCAATACATAGGAATCTAGGTCCCTATTTCAGCTCAGGGGCCATTTAGACTAGTAGTTACCCTGGACTTCACCACCAGAGATCCTAATCCCGTGGCATTTTTTAAAACAAGTTCTTACAGATTCTGAGCCAGGTGGTCCTGGTCCAATCCCTGAGCCGTACCAGGTGCATATCCTGATTTAATGCAGCACACCCATGTGCACCTGAGGTTCAGAGAGGGGCGGTGACATGTTCCAGAGCACACAGTCAAAGGGCAGCGAATCATACCGGACCTCATCTGTCTTAATACCACCTCTATCCCCACCCTCCTCCTTGACACTATATTTAAGCAATGCACTGAAACCTAGTGGTGTCTAAGTGCTTGGAGAACTGTCTGTTCCAAGCATTCTCCCTGATCCTAGCTGGCTGTTAAAGGTCATTTTCCTCAAACAACTCTGTCTCTCCTTAGAGAGAAGCTGCTCAGCTCGTGGAAAACACCTCTGCATGATCTTTATGTAAACTGGGCCTGGTGGAGTTATTAGCAATGAATTCCTTTCTGCTGTCATCAGGATTTTTAAACTCTCCTTGGCATTCTGGGAAATCAATAGCAATATCTAGGCTGTTAAAAAAAAAAAAAAAAAAAACTCCATTTAGGGTAAAGGGAGGCCATACAACAGAGCTATGGGGACAGGGTTTGTGTTTCAGGAACCTTGGGAATGGTAGGGAAGTTGATGTGACGGATGCCACATGCCCTTTTGGTCAACTTCATTCTTTTAAACCGTTTTAAGGTGGGATGACATAGTGAATATGAAGCATTATGGCTACTTACCTACCTGTCTCTTGATTGAATCACAGAGCATGTGAGAGAGGCTGTTTGACAGCCAGTCCATGGGAGCTCATGAAATATAGGGGTTAATAACTTGGATCTGGGGTTAGTTTCTCTGGTTAACCTGGTTCATAGTAACAGCAATTCTAGTTATCAGTGTGACTCCATTCCATAAGAAGAAGGAAACTAACACATATTGAACATTTAACCATGGGCCAGGACAATACAACCTAATGAAATTGGAACCACTATTTTCTCCTTGTAATAGACAAGCAAACTAAGACTTCAGAGCATTTCCTTAGCTTGTCCATCCTATTAATTATCAGACACAGGATGGAAACCCAGAGGCTGTGTGACTCCAAAGCTCATACTCTTAGCCAGTCTATACTGTCATCGCCCTTCCACGTGATGTGTTGAGTGCTAAAGGTAATATGCGTTAATCCCATGTTATAAATAAGGAGACTGAGGCATAGAAAGGTGAAGTGACAGCCTCAAGACACAGAGCTAGCAGAAAGCATAGCAGACATTCCATTCCACATTTGTCTGCTTTTCAAAGCCCTTAAGCACCACTTCCCTACGAAGAACAATCATGAGACCCAAAGAAAGCCCAGCCCCATGCAGGGTTCTGGTCTGACTTGGACCCGCCAGCCCCACGCACCAGCAGGTTCACAGTGCAGCTCATGCGGTTGTCTTTGCTCTCATCCGTCATCACGCCCCGGTAATCCAGCAGCTTCTCCAGGAGGCCTTTGACCAGGTTCACGAAGTTCTCCACTGACTTGGCAATGGTTGGGTGCTCTGTGGCACACTCCATCAGGCTGTGGCAGAGACCAGAGGCAGTGAGCTCACGGCTGGGGATAAAGAGTGTGCTGGGGCCAGTGGGCAGTGGGATGGAGCACATGCAAAATCAGTCAGTCAACCCAAGTTCCCTGACTGCTCCTTTTGTTCATTTATTCATATATTTATCCATATAGTGCAGCAAGTGTTTTTTTTTTCCTAACATCAGAATGGGAAAAAATAAAAATAAAATAGTTTCCAGTATGGGTAATGATGGTGGGGGAGATGTTCACTTTTACCCACCCCTGCTGAGAATAAATCAACAAAACTTTTTTGGGGAAGCAATTTTCATAGTATCTGTCAAAATTGTAAATGCGCATATCCTCTGACCCCACAACTCTACTTTGTGGAATCTGTTCTACGGAAATATTTCCAGAAGTATGCAAAGATATAATACTCACAAATTGTGTCTAACAGTGAAATAAATGCAACCATCTTAAATGTTCATCAGTTGGGAAATGCCTAAGTAAATTACAGTACATTCACCAAATGGAATTCTATGAAGACATTAAAAATATTAGAGAGATTCAATATGTCTGGGCATGAAAAGCTCTATAAAATACAGAGCTAGGTGAGAAAAGTAAGTCTCAGAACAGTATTTGTTTTTCAGTTAACCAACTGACACAGAGCTTAGCATGGCCTGGGTGTTATTGTAGACCTCATGCAAATGGTAACTCATTTAACCTCCTGTCACAGTTTTATGAGATGGGACTTTTGTAGATAGGGAAACGAAGGCATGGAGAGGCCCGCTAACTTGTCCAAGATAATGTGGTCAGGAATAGCAAACAGTCTGGCCCCAGCATCCGTGTCTCTACCGCCAAAGACTGCAGGTGTGTGCGAGTGCACATGGCTATCATGTGTCTCCGTGTGCTTATAAAGTGCCATGTAGAGTCAGCAAGGATAGACACCAAACTCGTAGTGATCATTGTTTCCAACAAGGCTTTAGGTAGGAAAATAGGAAAGAACAGCCTCCATTTTTCTATTTAAGTATGTGTAAATTTTTTTTTAATTATAATATTTGTTTTAGTATTCATATTCTAAATTTTAAAAACAAATAAAAATGTAACATCTTTAAGCACCTATTAGTTGCTAGGCCTTGTGTGGTGGGGAGAAAGATATCAATATAAAAAAGAACCACATCTACTGTCTGGCAGTCCACAGGCTAGGTGGGGAGAAACAGATGGGTTAAAATTTTGTTTGATGACTATTTCTTCTTAATTACTTATTCTGTGCCAGACACTGTACTAGTTACTTTTCCTAAGAAATCCTCACAGTAATTCTGATAAGTGAGAATTATTCACCCCATTTTGCAGGTGAGGAAATGAAGGCTGAGAAAGATTAAAGGACCTTCCCAATATCGGTCTGATAGTAAGCTGAAGTGGTGACCTTAAGAATCAAGCCAATCATTGTTAAATTTAGGGGAGATATTTTTCCCACAGAGAAACACCACAGCGTGTTCTCAGGCATCTCAAGTAGACATTATGCAGGCCACGCGATTTGTATCTGTCTCCTCTCCCCATGGAACTGTAACTGTCCAGGGGCCCTTAGGAAGGTAAAGGTAAGAAAAGCAAGGACTTCTGAGGGTCATTTCCTCCAAGAAGCCAAACCAGGCTGCAAGAAGGTGACATCTCAAACTGTGGCTGTGATAAAATCCATCTTCACTCTGGGAAAAGCAACTGTTCCCTGGCTCTCAATGGGAGATGCAAATGGCTCTGTGATTTAGACCTGTCTGGCTCAGCCACAGCTGTGCATGCCTCCTCCTGGGACAGTCACTTCTAGCCCTGTGTGCCACCCTGACAATGCAACAAAGCTTCTTCCCAGTGTTTGGTGTGTGATTTTGTAAAGCTTTCCAGGGCAGGAGACATCTCGGGGTCTGAGCTTGGCCAGATCTGAAGTTCTCACCTCTGGTCACATGACAGAATCACCAGGAGAGCTTTTACAAAGCCCAATGCCCAACCTAGGTCAATAACTTTGGAATCTTTGTGGGTGGGACCCAGGCAGCAGTGCTTTACTGTTTACATTCTCTAGGAGATTCCGACATGCAGCTCACATTAAGAACAATTAAGAACAACTAGTTTTGTTCAGGGCTTTGCAAACTTCCATGTGCATGGGAATCACTGGGGCATTGTGTTAATAGATTCTGATTCATCACATCTGGGCTGGTTCCTGAGCAGCTGCCTTACTAACAAGCTCCCAGGTGATGCCAATGCTGCAGGTCCATGGACCACACTTGGAGAAACCAGGGTTTAGGAGAAAAAAGGTCTTGGCTTGCTTTCTTTCTCTATTCTTTATGCATGAAGACAGAAAGGTGCTCAAACCATCTAGGATTGTGAAATGGATGGGAACATTGGCTAGAAATGACCCATCCATCCACTGTCCATCCTTCCACTCAACATGTGGCATTCTAGAAACTGTGGATTCAGAGTTGCAGGAGATCACAGTCTAGCATGGGAAACATAGATAAAAATTAATCATAATATATAATGATACTACCACTTATTGAGTACTTCCTGTGTTCCAGACTGTATGCTAAGCCTGTTTAACTGTCTACTTTGTAATTCCACAACAGAGTATGAGTGACAATAACAAAAGCTTTGGGAATCATGAGAGAATGTAGCTAATTCCTCACGCGGTGGAATGAAGGGTGGTGGACACTTGCCACACTGCTTCTGCTCCTGTCGGGTGAGGACTAGAGGGGGCTCACTCCTCCCTGCAATTGATTTGCACTTGGCATTGGAGGCTTTTAGAGGGAGGATCCCAGACTCCCCCTCTCTGTCAGTGTTAATGAAACTGGACTTTCTTTCATTCCTTGAAATGAAATGACTCATGACAGGTCCTCTTCCAGGGATTGAAAGGGTCTAGGTAGGACAAAGGCCCAAGAATCTATCTGCTTCAACCTTCTGGTTTCCTCACCACTTCTAGAACTATTCCCAGGAATCAAATACAGAAAGGCAGGGGAGTGTCTTATGACTCCATTCAATGTGAGACTTACACTTTCACATATATGTGGATCAATGAGCGTGGGTTCCAAGGAGAGCTCTGAGGGTCGGGAGAACTGGAGTGCTGTGTACGGTTATATAGCTTGTGCACTGCACAGAGCACATGAGGACCGTGCAGCCCCACTCCATGCCTTAAACCCTGTGTTCCTATGCAAGGCTGCAGTTGCCACAGGGAGAATAGCTCACCAAGGCCCCATCCAAGCCATGTGCCCACAGGACTGTATCTGCCCAGTGGGGGCCCTGTGTATCAGTGGAGGACCTTAAGAATCAAGCCAATCATTGTCAAACTTAGTGGAGATATTTTTCCCACAGAGAAACACCACAGCATGTTCTCAGGCATCTCAAGTAGCCCAGGGGAGAAAAGATAGGTAAGCTCATGGCTTCAAATAACTACCATGCTATCCACCTGTAAGTAATACAAGTTGACTGTCCCCTATTTGAAAATGTGATATTCAAAGTTTCTGAGCACTAACATGACACTCAAAGGAAACGCTCACTGCAGCATTTTGGAGTTTGGATTTTCAGATGAGGGACACTTAACTATTAAGTATAATTATTTCAAGATCTGAAAAACAAATCCCAAATTCAAACTACTTCTGATACAGAGCATTTCAGATAAGGGACAATCTGTACTACTAATAATTAATATTGCTAGACTACCCACTCAGTATCAGAAATTGTGCTAAGCACTTAACATGATTTTTCTTATTTAATCCCAACAAAAACTCTAAGGGCTTGATAATATTTTTATCCCCAATTTTCAGATAAGAAAACTGAGGCTCAGAGAGGTGAAAGGAAGGAGCAGGCACAGGGGCCCCATGGATGTTCTGATGGGGCCCTGGCTCCCTGTGTCAGATTTGATTCGTTTTGTGTAAAAATCATTCACACGTCTATTTCAGGAGAAAAATAATGAGCTGTCTTTAATTTCTTTGACCTCTAAGGACTCCTTTTATAAATAATCACTCAGGAAGGATTTGAAAACCCAGCTGATCATCTGAAGACTGCTGCAGAGCCCCATCCGCTTATAAAAATGGAAATTGCCAGCACTGTTCATGGCTTCACTTCTGGTCAATATTTTGATTTTCTTGTTTAGAACTTTAAGATAAGCACTGATTCGGCCAGAACATTGTTTATTCCTTCCCGGATATATCAGTCTCCATATCCACCTGAGGGGCAGACAGTGGGTTTCTCCTTCTGGCCAAATGGCATTTGCATTCTAAGTGTTCAGTGAGGGCCATGCACGGTGACAGGAAGGGGACAGGGGCCAGCTGCGATGGCACTGCCTGGGGCGCCATCCTGTCCTCTGGGCTCTGGCTGTTTGGGCAGGGTGGAGAGGCTTATTGTGGGGGTCAGAGCAAGGCCTTCAGTTTTCTTTTCTTGTTGAAATTAAAATATTCAAAAAGGATTGAAGAAAGAATCCAAACCAGAGTGATCTCAGAGAATCATACAAATCAGAGAATATACAGTTAGCGGGAAGTGGGGATGTCTGAGTCACGTTCCTGAGCCTCAGGAGAAGGCCTCACGGGAGAAAGGGGTAATTACCAAGCTGTCAAACACAGAAACTGGGAGCAAGGCCTGGAGATGGAAGCATATTTATGAAGCATTTACCTGCTGTGTGCCAGATGCTTTATACTTATTCAGTTCTCAGAATAACCACCGGGGCGTTATTATTCCCATTTCAGAAATGGGGATACTGAGGCCAGACATATGTGATTCCTGTGAAGTCTTGCAGCTGCTAATCGGTAGAGCCAGGATCAAAACCCAATGTCTTTCTCCAAAGATATACAAGCGGCCCATACGCACATGGGAAAATGCACAGCCCTGTGAGTGTACTGAAAATCAATGAATTCTACACATCGCGGAAATGCGATTCAAAACCACAATGAGGTATCATTTCACAACCCCCGGGGTGGCTGTAATCAATAAGACAGATATTAACAAGTGTTAACAAGAATGCAGAGAAACTGGAACCCTTATACACTGCTGGTAGAAATATATACGGAGCTGCCACTTTGGAAAATAGTCGTTGTTTCTCCAAAGGTCAAATATAGGTACCATATGATCCAGCAATTCCATTTCTAGGTATATACCCAAGAGAACTGTAAACGTTATGTCCACACAAAAACTTGTACCTGCATGCTCACAGCAGAATCAATACTCATAGTCAAAAAGTAGAAACAGCCTAAATACACATCAACTGAGAGATGAATAAACAAAATGGGGTACATCCATATGGTAGAATATTATGTGGCAATTAAAAGGTATTAAGTACTGAAACATGCTACAACATGAATGAGCCTTGAAAACATTATAGGCAAGACAGAATGCAGAGTAATGGTGGCCTAGGGCTAGGGGAGATGGGGGAGTGTTTGTGAGTGTGTGTGTGTGCGCGTGCGTGCGTGCGTATGTGCGTGTGTGTGTGTTGGCAGAGCAGTGGCTAAGGGGTGCAGGGTTTCTTTTCAGGAGTAATGAAAATGTTGTAAAATTGATTGTGGCGATGGTCACATAGCTCTGTGAACATACTAAGAATCAGTGATTGTACACTTTGGGTAAATTGCATGGTGTGTGAATTATATCTCAATAAAGCTGTTAAAACAATGTCCTGACTCCAAGTTCAGTGGTCTTGGGCACTGTTCTCTGTCCACTGTCTGCCCCTGGCCTGGCCACTGGAGTCAGGCAGAGCTAGGTTCAGGATACAGCTTGTCCACTCCACTAGCTTGTCATAGTTTCCTTGAACAATGTGCTTACTTCCCTCAGCCTCAGGGCCCACCTCTGTGAAATGGGCATCAAAGGGAGTAAGTGTGATTAAAGGAGGCATTACATAGCACATTGCACAACAGCATGCTAAGTTAGTATGTGTGCTCAATAAATGTAGGTCATGACCAACATCTGTCAAATATTTAAACAGAAAACAAAGGAAAAATAGCAACCATATTCCACAGTTAAGATGTGATGAAAGTAGACATTTTGGTGGATTATTTCCCTCTTCCTGACACAGCAACGATTCTTTTCATCTGGCTCATTGTGTCAGTTCCAAACAAATGGCCATTCCAGAGAGAAATGTGAGGTTTCTTCCAAAAATGGAGCTTTGCCGATACCCATGAGCCTCTAGATCGATCTCCAGGGGAGGACACAACCACTCAGAGCCCCCTGGAGTTCTGAGCCCTCCCGCCTCCCCTGACCTTCACAGGCTGTTCCTGCACACCGGGCACTGAACTTACATTGACTCTAGCAGCTGCATGTACTGCTCGTCGCCTCGGCCCCCTTCCACCTCATGGTCCAGCTTCAGGATGATTTCGTTTTCAAACTGAAGATGCAGGAGACAAAAATCAACAATAACGTTAGAAGGCTGAGGGCTGAAATTAGTCAATTCATTATTTCAACCAAAGCTTTAGGGGACACTCATTATCTCCCAGGTTGAGTGCTGGGATCTGGGAATGCAAAATGGAACAGAATACTATGTCTGCCTTTTTGGAGTGCCCAGAGAGTGGAGGGGAGCCATGGGTGATGAGAGAGGGATTGGGGAGGGGGAAGAAAGAAAGAAGAAGAGAAGAAGAAAGAAAAAAGAAGAAAGAAGAAAGAAGGAGAAGGAGGAGGAGGAGGAGGAGGAGGAGGAGAAGGAGAAGGAGAAGGAGAAGGAGAAGGAGAAGGAGAAGAGGTCAGGGAAGACTTCTCACAGCACATGTTATTTGAGCTTGTTTTCAAAGGTTAAGTAGAAATTTTGCAGAAAGAGGAAAAGGGAATGGACATATTTCCTGGACAGCTATTGTTTCTGCCTGCTTGGCATTCCTTCATTCCTTTCTCGATATTTTGGTGATCACACCAGTCTTAACAGGAGTCCTTGGGGCTCTGGTGGGCTGAACATCCCTCCCTAATTCCAGGTGTGGAGACCTGACACAGGCCTAGCTCCTAATCAATATATTTTATCACCCAGGTCCCAGCATTAATAAATGTCTGGACTGAGACAGTGAGACCCTAAATCTGAGGCTTTATAGGAACTCTTAGCAAAATGAGTCTTTCTGCTCAACCTAAAGATGGAAGGTCATGAGCCTGAAGCTGCTTTCAGACAACGAAAGAGGCTGTCTGAGAATTACACCAATACAGAGGCAAGCAGAGAGCAGAAGATACAGAGAGACAGAGACCTGATGCCATATGTGAGCCCCTGCATTCAGTCACATCTGATGCTTTCCCATTCATATGAGCTGATCTGTTTATATATCAGCCAGTTTGAATTGGAGTTTTGTTCCCTGCAACCAAATAAATGATGAAAAATACTCATAAGACGTGGAGCAAATGTCAGGTCTTAGATAAGTCAAGACTGGTGACAATTGTAATGATCAGAGATCAGATTAGGTAAGTGATCAGAAAGCAAGTATCCATCTACAGTTCCACCAACTGGCATTGAAGCCACAGAATGTTTTGTCTCCCTTCTTTCCATGTTAAGAAGCATTTCACCCACTGGAGTGCATGGCTTATTCAACACATTGTTTTGAAGTCACCCTGTGTCTTTTTAACATGATTTTGATGCAAAATGGTTTGTACTGTTTTAGTATTATACCCTAAAGAGTCCATCCAAATCATGCAGTCCACGCTTCCCTCATTTTACCATTAAAAAATAAACTGGCACCTGGAGAGGGAAAGGGGAGCTTGGCAAAGGTCACCAAGACCAAAAGAGGACTTGAGGAGTCCTGGCTTCTAACGCGACCTGTTGACACCCGGTCTTCATAATACTTCATGTGAAGTCTGGAGGTCACGGATCACCTTTAAATGTGACAATGCACGAAGAGTGGCCAGCCCTTGCTTGGTACAACCCTCAGTGTCAGTTATTATTACAGGTGAAGAAATAGAGACTCAGAGAGTTTAAGTGACCTGTCTAAAGTCTCAGATGAATGGCAGAGACCTTTGGCAGGCTCTTTCCCATGCATAAAGGACAGAGCTCCATGGAGTTGGAATCTTTAGGTGATGATAAGGCAGGGACCACATTTTCTCTTCCCTCTGGTTCACACATCATCCGTGATGCCATTGTTCCCTCACTTTTGTGCACAAAGGGTCTAAGGGAGGGACCAAAAGCTTGTGCTGACACAGCACGAATGCCAAAGAATTTCTCATGAGTTGCCTCAGTTGGGGAAGACTTATTGAAGGAGATATACCGGGCCTGGAAAGATAGGTAGGACTGTGATAAATGTGAAAAGGAAGGCATTCCAGATGAGGGAAATGGTGTGAGCAAAAGTGTCAAGGTGGGACTGTGTCAAAGATGAGGACAGTTGTTCAGCTTAAGCAGAGAGGATGGATGGATGGACAAACAGAAGGAAGGAAGGAAGGAAGGAAGGAAGGAAGGAAGGAAGGAAGGAAGGAAGGAAGGAAGGAAGGGAGGGAGGGAGGGAGGGAGGGAGGGAGGGAGGGAGGGAGGGAGGGAGGGAAGAGACACCTAGATGAGGCCCAGTGCGGCAAGGGTCTAGACTGCCAGTCTGCAAACGAGTCACACCCCTTCTGTGGTGCATCCTGTCAAGCATTATGTCTGTGTTGAATATTATCCAATGTCAAGGGCTAGGGACTATGATGCTTAGAGATGTCTTCTCTGCCAAGCCTAGAGCAGGAAGAAATACAGCTGAGGGACTACACAATAAGTCTGCTGTGCGGCTGTCTGGCTTTAAATCCCTCCCTGCTTCCCTCTGCCATCTTGGGAAAGCTGGTAGGTCTTTCGAATCCTCAGTGTCAGGATTTACATATGGGACTGGCAAACATTTTCTGTAAAGGGCCAGACAGTAAATAATTTAGGCTTTGCAGGCCAGATGGTCTCTGTGACAACTACTCAACTCTGCTGCTATAGCACAAAACCAGCCCTAGACAACACGTACACAAATTGGCATGGTTGTAGTCCAATAAAACTTTATTTACAAAAGCAGGTGGAAGGATGAATTTGGCCTGTGGGCCAGCGTTTGTCTACCCCTTATCAATACAACAGGCATAACAGTAGTACCTACAGTGTGGAGTAGTTACAGGGCACAGAGATTTTATATGTAAAGCACAAGCAAAGTGCCGAACATTAAGTGTGTGCTGTGCTCTATTGACTTGTCATCACCACTAATGTTATTGTTATTACTGCTGAATGTTATCAGAAAGCAGCGCAAGGGGAGAAGAGCAGCATTTTTTCTTGTCTGAGGGGTTCACTGGGAAATGCTGGCATGATTCTTCCTGGTGAGCTGAACTTTTCTTTGGAGCAGAGAAGCGGTTGAGGTAAATAAGCACTTGTCTCAGCGTCACAAAAGAGCCTGCCAGGAGGGAAATTACAGGGTGCCAGGGAGTGTGCAGAGACAAATGATACCACACCACCATGCCTGAGCCCTTGGGGTGAGCTGGAGGGGTAAGGTCTCAGTCAGGCATATCCCACAGTCAGTGCTGTGCACAGAAATGGCTATGATCACAGTCCTCGGCATTGAATAGACTTGGTTTGAGTCTTGCTTTGACCTTTTTCCCAGCCCTATGACCTTAGCCAAGTTAATAAACATTTCGAAGCTCAGTGTGCTCATCTATTAAATGGAGATTTGAAACAGCATCTCCTTTGTAGTGGTACTGTAACAAATTAAAGGGCAAACACAAGTAAAAGGCACTTGGCACACAGTAAGTGCTCAATAATTGTTAGCAAAGCTCATCATGCTATTGTCGTTGTGTTTTCATTGTCATTATCACGGGCCTCATACTCTCATTTAATCTTTACAACAGCCAAGGGAGAAGAACATCATCATCCCCACGTTACAAATGAGGAGGCTAAGGCAAAGTAGGACCTTGGTCTGGAGTTCCAATGGATGGATGAACTTGAGCTAGGGTAGGCCCAAGGTCCAACACAAGAAGGTGCTCCTGGCTGGGCACGGTGGCTCACACTTGTAATCCCAGCACTTTGGGAGGCCAAAACGGGTGGATCATGAGGTCAGGAGTTCAAGACCAGCCTGACCAACACAGTGAAACCCCGTCTCTATTAAAAATACAAAAATTAGCTGGGCATGGTGGTGGGCACCTGTAAACCCAGCTACTCGGGAGGCTGAGGCAGGAGAATCACTTGAACCCGGGAGGAGGAGGTTGTAGTGAACCAAGATTGTGCCACTGCACTCCATTCTGGGTGACAGAGTGTGAGACTCTGTCTAAAAAAAAAAAAAAAGAAAAAAAAGGCTCTCCCAAACATACACTCCATCATGATACTGCAACAGTCCTTACCCCCAACACTGTCACCATCCAGAGCTGAGGATGTAGCTCTGGCTTCTCCAAATTACTGCCATTTTCATCCACAGCTACACGACTGCATCACATCATTGACCTCTTACCCCACTGCTGTGAGGTGGATGTTTGCTAATGAGTATCCATTGATTTCATTGCACCACTACAGAAGTCAGATTCTACAGAGGCCCAATACAAGTCTTAAGAAGCTCTAATCAAGAAAAAAGGAGTGGACTCCAGGAGCCCAAACCTCCTGCCTGGGCCTCCCTCTTCCAGAAGAATGACCTGATATGGGCCTCGTGTTTGCTTCATGCCTTCCCTGCATTGCTTCTCTTGCCTCTCCTGGCTGCTTTAGAACATCTTGGCTATTTTTATCATCTTGTTTTCCTAGAATGTTTTCTGATTGGAGCCCAGCCCTGTAGAAGTGTGAGATTTGGGGAATGATTGCTCTTCCTCACATGTCTGCTGCTGACTTTGACATGGGAAGGGCAGAGATGGTTTTAGAGGCCTGGATGTCAGGAAGATGATGACGATGACATCAACACCAGTAAGTCTGCTTTTGACCTCCTCTGTTATGAAATGCCAGTTATCCTGGGTGGAAAGAAGTAGAGTTGGGAGGAATCTGGAGAAGAGAATGTCATGTGAGAAGGGGTGTCTGGAAGTCAGTGCAGCTTTCTAATTTTCTTTGAGTTGCCTCTAATTGTTCCAATTCATCCCCACAAAGAGCTTGGGATGGGAACCTCTAATGACAGTTTGATACCCAATTGACAGATGAAGAAGCTGAGGCTGAGAGAGGTTCAATAACTTACCCACATTTATTCAGCTTATAAGAAGTAGGTCTATCTGAATCCGAACCACAGTACCCAGAACACAGCAAACACTCAGTACAGATTTATTGAATTGATGTAATCTTTTCCATATTATGTTCTAAACAATTTAAATCACCAACTTACTCCATGCCAAGATGCAGTCTCAGTGGAATCTGCCAACATGGCTATCTCCATCTATTAATTCATTCAGTGAGCAATGATTGAGGTCCTATGGTGTTCAGGCACTGTTCTAGTTACTGCTGTCAGATGCTATCCCCTCTTCTTTCTCTGAGAGAAGAATTCTCTCTGGGATCTCCTGTCTGCTGAGGGCTCAGATCCCCATGCTGACTGGTGTACAGTTCTGTTCTACCATCTGAATCTAGCTAACCAGTCTCCAAGGTCTCTATACCCCAGGACTCCCACTCATTCCCACCAACAGCATCCAGAACACCTACATCCCCTCCTTCCACAAAGAATTGGCCAGCAAGACAGCTGGTCTACTCAGCACAAGGGGATTACTCAGTCATAAAAACATTTGCTGGAATATACCTCTCTGTGCTGATGTGGTTCCCCTGAATGCCTTGGGATGGAGGTCTAACTGCCTCCATCCATTCATTCTGGGAACACTAGTGCCCACAACATGCATCTCAGATACCTGACAGGGACTGGGAGTTCAGGACTGAGAGACCAGCTTTGGCTCTCAAGAGCTCACAGTCTGCTGTGGAAGACAGACCTATGAGCAGGTAATTGTGCTGTGTGGGACAAGTGTGATGACCACTCAACCCAGGCAGGACGGGGTACGTTTCACTCTGACTAGCATGTGTACGGGCCAAGCCAGCCACAGTGGGGTCCACCTAAGGCCCTCTTTCTGTCCTTCCACAGCTCCACCAAGGGAATCATGTGGTGTACCAGGGATGGGACATCCAGTCCTAGACAGTGGACAGAGACCCCCGAGATGATCTGGGATGAAGCGCTGCACTCATGAGGGGTAAATGTCATCAGTCAAACCCATCAGCTGTCTATGAAATTTAGGTGAGAGGCAAGACAGGGAAATCTGGCGTGGAGGTTGCAAAAGAAACCCAGCATAGAGAGAGAGATAACCCTGGAGTCGCCTCCTGTTCAGCCCCCAGAACCCCGAGCCACTGAGAGTCTAACACCTTCCTGTCCTAGTTCCAGCCTATGTATACTTGGCTTGAGCAAATCTTTGTCTCTTGTACCCAGAGGAACCACTGCCCCAGGAAGAAGGAAAGCTTTTCCCAAAATGTGAAGTCTCAGCTGAAGGGTGTCTAGGATCTCTTCAGGCAAAGATATAAAAGGAAGAGCCCATACAAAGGCATGAGAACTAGAGAACTTCAAGAAACTGGCATCAGGCCAGAGGGTTTGGTATGACCTGGGAGAAAAGCCCCTGCTCAGTTTCCTCTTGGCTCTGCTATTTCCCTTAAGCAACCCACATTTTAGAAAGGGAACAACACAGTCTTCTGGGGGACCTGATTCTTCTCTCATGGGATTATTTTGGCATCATGAACTAATGCCACTTTGCACACCAGCCCTCCTGGATTCTACACCCCAGTCCTGGGGTTCACTCTTGTTCTGGACATCAAGGCTTCTTGAGATTCAGCAGGGTGTCACCACTTCCCTTCCCTGGAGACGCCTTCCATGACGCTTACTCTGAACCAAAAACCATGCCTGGGCCCACGTATCCCCCAGCTGAGCTCCTATGAAGCACGCTGGCTGGTTTTCACATGGGCATCTGCCTCATTAGTCAGCCTGATTGTCCTGTCTCTTCTGATAAGGGAGCAGCGAGGAGAAGTGATTGGGGAACATGCTCAGAATGAACGCACACTGGAGTGAGGAGCCCAAGGAATGACTCCGTACAGAGAAAACAGGTGGGTGCATGCTACAGAGAAGCCAAGATACCAGAATCCTTTAGGGAAGGAAAATCATACTAGAGTGAAACCCTCTGAGGCCGCCAAACACATCTGTCAGGTCACAATCCAGGCAGCGACCAGGTCTTATTTCTTTCTGGGACATTGTACACCATCAGGCACTTGGTGTGTTTCTTTTGCACACCTGCTCCCAGGAACTCTTCTAAGGCACCTGCTGGCCTCAGAAGTGGGTCTGAGGGTAAGTCAAGTGCCCTTCATCTCATGGTGTGTGCCCTTCACGTGGTCCCAAGCTGCATAGACCTTGCTCCCACTTAAAAGGCAGCAAATTCCAAGCTGCCTTCAAACATTCAATCCAAGCTTTCACCCTCCACTCCCCCTATCCCAACTGCTCAGATATGGCCTCTTTCTCCATTTGACCTACTCAGCCTGGTTTTTTTTCAGGCTCTTCACAAAAAGGCAGCTGGTCACTAGCCCTTCTGGCACTAGAGTCCCTATAATGCTACCTCTCACAGTGGTATCATCATAGCAAACTAGTCTCTTACTCCTCTCAGAACAACTTTTTTTTTTTTTTTTTTTTTTTTTTTAAATCTGAATCCTGGGCAACTACTCCAACATTAAGCCTCATTTAGGTTGAAAGAAAATTCATTTTCTTACTGCTTTCCCTCTCAACTCCTTTTCTGAGCTTTAATCGAAAGCAGCCGTGCCAGGTCACACGCCATACCACCTGAGTTTCTGCACCCTGAGATGCTCTCTGCCCCAGGTGAAGACCACAAATGTTCATCCTGACAATAGATAAATTTAAGACATAAATTTAAGAAATGACAGATCTGTTTGCCATGGAATGTCTCAGTGCCTTGACTGTTAATATGCACTGGGAATCTCTAAGAGGGGTTCCAATATGCAGTGGCTTCCAAAGGTATTTAACCTTGAAACCCTCTTCCCTGGAGCATCTTGTTGGATCAGTGCTCCATGGACATATTTAGGGAAAGCACTACTCTAGCGGATGTCATTCAGCCAGTATTACTGGGAGATACTGGTGGCTGGATAGTGCGGGTTGCAGCATGGGTTTAGGAATCGTAGTGACCTGCTTGTTGCAGCCTTTGTTCTGCCACTTTCTTGATTGTGACTTTCAGCAGATGACATCAGCTTTCTAAGTCTCAGTTTCTTTTCATCTTTAAAATGGGTAAGACAAGATAATGTTACCTACTTCATAGAGTTGTAGTTTAAAAAAGACTGCGTGAACTAATAGAAAATAGGTGTCATATGCCTGATACGTAGTAAATATCTAAAGTCAGTCATTATAATCATCATTATCATTATCGTCATTAGATGCAGATGAGGAAGATGAAAAATGCACAGAAATGAGTATAAAACAAGGCAGTAGATAACAGTCATATCTTAGAAATCAAACGGCAGGAATGCGGAGAAAAGACCTCCTAGGTGACATGGCATTTGGATGGGCTTCGCAGGATCAGTAGGAGTTTAGAAGGTGTTGGGAGGCAGGGTTGTGACTGTGCAGAGAAGTAACGGGATGAAAAAAATGCCCAAAGGACACCCACAGAGGCAATGCCATTCAGATGGGCTGCAGGGATGGTGGAGAAGAGGTGAGGTGGGGAGAGTTGGAGAGGATAACTGAGACGTTCCTCAGAAGGCTGGAGCCGGGAGGGCCGGGGATGCTGGCTAGATGGTGTGGGCTTTATTCCGTGGGGATTAGGGTATTAACGGGTAAAGGAAGGGAAATATCCCTAAGGGTCTTAAGGAAAGGCAGTTTGGAATCTGCTGCCTTTTAAGTACCCGTTTTAAGGCAGGACATGGTAGGAATAAGAGGTAGACGCACTGGGGGAGAGAGGAGGGTTAGAAGCTTGGTTAGAGGTAAAACTTAGTGAGGATGTGGGGCAGAGAGGACAGGGGGTGAGACCCGAGGGAACTGCTCAGGCAGCCTTGATGGGACTTAAAGACCAACCTTCCTAAACAGGGTAATGTCACTGAACAGTGCCAGGAGCCAATTGTAGCAACTGATGCTTCTTCCACTGCCAGAGCTCTCAGTGTGACCAGGCCCAGGAAATGGACCTCATTCTTCAAGTTTGACCAGATATTCAATGACAACATTTGGGCAATGGCTTTTATGTTGCACAGAGGCTCTGGAGCCCTCCATGCTGGAGTCAGTGTCCTGTTCCCTCACAGATCCAGAGGTCCCTCCTGAGCAATATGTCCCTAACTCCATTTGCTATCAGATTTGATGTGTGGACAAGTATGACATCCAGCAGGGTCGGCTTTTTCTGGATAACACAGATCTACAGAGTCAGCCCAGAAGATGAAGTACTAGACAAGAGTGGGTGAGAGAGTGGGACTGCTCGGAGGGGTGGGCCCTGGGAGCACATTTTTAGGGAATCATTAGGTAGAGACATGGGGTTCTTAGACTCTTGAGAAAGAGACTGAGCAAGAAAGTGCATTTTAATCTTGCCCTCGGACAGAAAAGCTTGATAGAATACTGACCAAATCTGATCTGCCAGCTCATTCCAGGCCCATGAATAAATGTCCCTATCCTGCCGCCGAGCCTCTCAATGAAGCTCAGGGAGATGGAAAGACGATATCATTATGGGGAAATGGGCTGGGGATTAGGGATGCTGGCATGAGTTTCCGGCCTCATTTTTTACCTTTTTGAAATCCCCACTTCTTTGATATTCACACAGCATCATGTCGAAGAAGATTGGTATGGTGGCTTTCCGGAGCTCAGCCTCAGGGATAAGTGTCATCTCTAATATAGGGCCCACCATGCCTGGGATGAAGCAGATTTTGTTCTGACCTGAAAGAGAAAAGGAACATGAACACATATAACAGTTTGGCGATGCACAGATCCTCCCCCGACCAAGCCTGGGGAAAGAAAAAAAGGGAGGCATAATAGTAAAAACAATCGTGAACACTTATATAGTTGTTTATCACAAGCCAGGCACCGTTTTGAACACTTAACATATATTAACTCCCGTTAGAGTGCATGCATTATCCAAAACAAGCCCGATTATTAAGGCTAATAACACGGGTGTGCATGTGGAAAGCACGTCACTGTCTACAAGGGTTTTCACCTGCATCGTCTGCTCTGCAAATAGGGCCATGATTGAATATGTTAGAGATGGCAAAGCACAGCACATTTGAAATTATGTCTGTCTGCAATACACGTCGTGTTGCTGAGAGTTTTTAAATGGGCTTTTACCAACTGTTTTATGAAATGAGAAAAGCAAAATTTGCTGCTAAGAGCCTGCTATAATAGTGTGGTCAGTGGAACAAGGAGATTTAAAACATAGCTTGAGGATCAGATGAACCACAACTTGTCGTCTCTTCTGCCTCATTTCAAGGCATTTCCTCCAACCCCTCCCCTGGCTCCTGGCATTCTAGCCTAGCTAGGGTGGCTCAAATGTCACAATTTCACCTTGCTTCCCCCACAGCAAGGCTTGTGCACTTTACGCCCCTTTGTTGAGAATACTTTTCCCTGCCTGCTCCCTAACCCACTACCCATTACCACGTAGCCTCCCCCAGATGGGTGCTATCTTAGCTTAAACACTCCTTCCTCTGGGAGAAAAGCCTCCTCTCTACACCTCCCACCCTTAGCTAGAAAAGATACCTTGCACGGCCTCTATATGTTTTGCCAGTTTGAAACGATGTCTTTATATGTCGAATCATTTGATTAACATTTGCCTCCCCCACTAGAGCCCAGGTCTGTTCTCCTCATTGTGTCTATAGCACTGAGCACGGGACTTATTAGATGATCAGTAAATACCTGCTGAATGAGAAAATACATTTTCCAGCTCCTACATTCTCTGGCTGTGGGACTTGTATATATGTCTCATAAAAATGCAATAGCAATACTCAGCTGTTGAGAAGATCTTGTAAAAATATGTCCGCATGTACTTAGCACAGAGCGCGGAAGAATCAGTGCCAGGGCAGTGTTGCCCAGTGGGTAGGGGCACCAAATCTGGAGCCAGACGGCCCGAGTGTGTAAACTGACTCCACTATCAACTGTAGCTGTGTCATGTTGAGCAAGTTTGTCTCACCTCTCGGGGCCTCGGTGTCCTCATCTGTAACTTGGAACAATAACAGTATTTATCTTATAAGGTTGTTGTAAAGAATCAAAGAAAAAATGAGTGATTATTTAGCAAGTGCCCAGGACAATGCTTGGCACATCGCCCACTTTCTACAGCATTAGCTATTAATATTATCTTTGTGATGTTTGGTCAAAATGAACCATAAAGGGGAACCTTACTGAGCAGGACTGAGCAGAATCTTCAGAAAATATGCATCAGAAGGGGCAGATAGGGAATAAAGAGGAGCACTTAGGAATCGCAGGGATTTCCTGGGAAGTGAGAGTCGGCATATTCAAGCAACCTTATCATTGAAGCTGACACCTCTATATTTCATCAGCTGCTGCCTCCTTCTCCTTCTGAGTTTTGGCACCCACCCTGGTTTTATCCATTGTCAGGATGAACATTTGTGGTCTTCACCTGGGGCAGAGAGCGCCTCAGGGTGCAGAAACTCAGGTGGTATGGCGTGTGGCCTGGCACGGCTGCTTTCGATTAAAGCTCAGAAAAGGAGCTGAGAGGGAAAGCAGTAAGAAAACGAATTTTCTTTCAACCTAAATGAGGCTTAATGTTGGAGTAGTTGCCCAGGATTCAGATTAAAATTAAAAAAAAAAAAAGTTTCATCCTAGGAATATCCTCAGTTAGTGGGAATGAAACAGTGGAGTCAGGCAGAGTTGAGTGAAAACATAAAGACACTTTTCCAGGATATAAGCTTCATTATATGATGCATTTGGATTACACTTAAGCCTCAGGTCTTTGCTTTGGCCCAAATAGAAAACAATAACAACAACAACAACTTCCTTGCTGGCAGGTTTATAGTAATTGCTAATCTAGGTTTCTGATTTCATCCTTCAAGATCCTTTAAGTCTTTCAAACCACAGTGGGGTTTTAAAATTCAAAGTCGAGTGCAAAAATAGGTAGAAGGTAAATGGGAAACTGTCAGCTAAGCCACCACGGAATGGAGAAATTGCTTGCGCAACAAAGGCCTTTAGAATACTGGAGGGCAATGGGCATGATAAGGATAAATTTTAGATGGTTTAAAATAAAGGGCAGACATGCTGTAGACCCGTGATTTCTTACATACTTTTCATCTGCATTCTTTACAGTTAGTTGAGGAGATATTTGGCAGAACAGGGAAAGCAGAGAGAGAGATGGTGATCTCCAAATACAGTGTGACCTCAATGGCCCTTACAATGCTCCCTTAAGAAATGTTATTCATTTACATAAAAATGGAATTTCAGCACATTGGATTTTGTGTTCAAGTAATACAAATATGTATGCGTTTGCGTATCTTTACATATGTAGATGCATATACATGCACGCAGAACATATTTGTTGCTAGCTGAATACAAACTCATTTGGGAAAAAAAGTGCTCATGCAAGACACACACCTACTGCTGTATTTGAGAAAAGGCAAGGAAGGGCGTTTACTAAGAGGGTCTTTTTCATGTAATTGAAGCTGAACTTCACTGGGAACAGATACCAATTAGAAAAGGCTATTAAAGTGCCAACAAGCCAGCAGGAAAAACCCAAATGCCAGATTACACAGGTTTTGGGAGAGGATCTGCTGATAATGAGAGCACAGAGAAGAGCTCAGGGGGTGTGGGTGGAAAGGGGTCCCATGAATTCTCTGGTCTTGGTTTCTCATTTATACAGTGACCTCCTCTGTCACTCCTCCCGGGAGTGGACTGTAGGGTGGAATACAAAGGGTCTGAGGACACTGAGGAGATGACCTTGAAAGAAACAAGAAGGAAGGAGGGAAGGAAGGAAGGAGGGAAGGAAGGAAGGGTGAAAGGAAAGAAAGAAGGAGGGAAGGAAGGAAGGAGGGAGGGAAGGAAGGGTGAAAGGAAAGAAAGAAGGAAGGAAGGAAGGAGGGAAGGAAGGAAGGGTGAAAGGAAAGAAAGAAGGGTGAAAGGAAGGAAGGAGGGAGGGAAGGAAGAAAGAAAGGAGGGAGGGAGGGAAGGAAGAAAAGGAGGGAGGGAGGGAAGGAAGAAAAGGAGGGAGGGAGGGAAGGAAGAAAAGGAGGGAGGGAAGGAAGAAAAGGAGGGAGGGAGGGAAGAAAAGGAGGGAGGGAGGGAAGAAAAGGAGGGAGGGAGGGAAGAAAAGGAGGGAGGGAAGGAAGAAAAGGAGGGAGGGAGGGAAGAAAAGGAGGGAGGGAGGGAAGAAAAGGAGGGAGGGAAGGAAGAAAAGGAGGGAGGGAGGGAAGAAAAGGAGGGAGGGAGGGAAGAAAAGGAGGGAGGGAGGGAAGAAAAGGAGGGAGGGAGGGAAGAAAAGGAGGGAAGGAGGGAAGGGAGAAAAGAGGGAGGGAGGGAGGCTTTTGTGAACTTGGCTGAGAATTAAGTTGGGTAAGCCACGACTTTCTGAGGCTGACATGGGACAGAAAGCCCTCTCCAAAGGCTGGCACAGACCCTGAAATGAACAAGGATGAGGGCAAGTTATGACTCCCTGGATTTCAGAGTCCAGCAAGCCTCCTGGGGACTTTGAAATAAAGCTGAGCTGATTTAAAAAAAAAATCAGTTCAAAAGGGGAAGACAGAACATAGATCCACAGATCTTTGCTCCTCTGTCTCAGGCTTGGAAAAGCTCCCTCCTAGCAATGCTCTGAGACAGGCAATCAATTCTCTCCTCATTATTCAGGACTTGTCCAGCCTCAGCTTCCTTCCAGGCCCCATAGAGTCTCTGAGTCTGGGTCAGGTCCTGCCACCGCCACTCCCTGGCTGTGTGGCATTGTGCTTGTCATTTACCTTCCCTGAGCCTCCATGATCTCATCTGTAAGATAAAGATAGTAAAATATGCCTAATAGAATTGTCGAAGCTTAAGAGTTTGTGCAAACGAAGGGCTCTGCACAGTGTCTGCCACATTGCAAAAGCTCAGTAAGTGTAGCCGCTGCTGCTAATGATAAGTACTTTGGCTTCAGCTCTATGCTGAGTTTTAGATTAAGCAATATTAAAAGACAAGGTCTAACCTCATGGAGCTCCCTGAAGCTTTTCATGGAAATTTTCAGGCCGGTCATTTTATTTGTTCACTTTTAAAGCAAACAGCTGAACTGGGAAAGGGTCAGATGGATTTATCTTCCCTACCATGGCTGACACTCACAACCCTCCACTCTTCTCTGTCTCATTGAAGTATTTTCTCATTCGTCCTCAAAGATGTTTGAAAAGCCCTAGTTGGATCATGCTTATTCACAGCATTTTTTCCCTATGACTTTCCTTGCTCTCAGGATAAACTGTTGCAGGCCGTCTAGTCCTGTGCTCCCTCCCCTTACCCATCTTGTGCCTCTCACCTGGTCACCCTCCATCCACCTGCCTGGCTCCCACTCCTCCAGCGCACCCTGCTTTTCTCGCCTTGGGCCTTCCTCTGGCAATGAGCTCTTCTTCCTTCCCTCTCCTGGACCCCCCTCCAAAGTCTATCCCTGCCCCATGTCTCTGCAAATAAAACCCTTTCTCATTTTCTAGGGCTGTGCTATTCAGTATGGAAGCTACTAGCTGCATGAGTCTTTTGAGCCCTTGAAATGTGCCTAGTCCATTGGAAATGTGCTGTAAGTGTAAAAACTCCACCAGATACCCCAAAAAGGAAAAAAAAATCTCAGTAACATTTTATATTGATTACATGTTTAGTATAACACTTTAGAATATGGTGTTAAATGTATTGTTAAAATTAACTTTATTGTTTCTTTTAATTTTTGAAAAATAAAGACACTAAAGCATTTATAATTAAGAGGCTTGTATTCTATTTCTAAAGAACAGCACTGCTTGGAGCTCAGGGGTTCTGGCTCTTCCTCATGGAGGCCATCCTTGACTTACTCACTAAGCAGGAGTCTGTCGCCGATTCTGTGGGTGCCCCAAGTTTCCGTTCTACAGCTATTTCTCCTTCACAACTGTCATTAAATAATGCTGCAGTTAGTATGTAACTATTCAGTGCAACGATCACCAGTCCGTGAAGTCAGGGGCTATATCTCTAATCCGATTCAGGCTTTAACCCCAGCTACTGGCATAGTACCTGGCATGTAGAGGATGTGTATGTTAGTTTCCTACAGCTATTGTTATAAATCACCACAAACTTAGTAAATTAAAACAGTACACATTTATTTTATTACAATTCTGGAGATCAGAAGTCTGAAAGGGGTTGCATGGAGCTAAATCAAAGTCTGGGAAAGACTGAGTTCCTTCTGAAGGATCTAAGGAAGAATCTGTTTCCTTGCCTTCCCCAGCTTCTTTTTCCAGCCTCTAGAGGATCCTGGCATTCCTTGGCTCGTGGCCCCTTCCTCCATCTTAAAAGACAGCAATGCAGCTTCTTTAAATCACTCTCTGACTCTGATTTTCTCCAGCTTTTGCTTTTCCACTTATAAGGGTGCTGTAATTGTACTGAGCTCACTTGGATAGCCCAAGACACTTTCACCATCTTCAAGATCCTTAACTTTATCACACCTGAAAGTCTCCTTTGCTGTGTCAGGTAACATATTCCACAGGTCCTGGGGATTAGGACATGGACATCTTTGGGGAGCCTACCACAGTGCTCCAAGTTGGTTATTAAAAGAATGAGCAAACGAATGGATGGATGGCCACACTAATCCCATTTCCCATTTATTCCCAGCAGCCACTCCCCAACTCCAGGAAGCCATGCTTGCTTGGGCTGGTTGCTTCCCTGGAATACCTACCCTTTCCCTGTCTTTCCTTCAGTCCTGACACGGTCCTCCTTCCAATTCAGAAGCCATTTTCCCACCATATGGAATCATCCTTACAGTCCTCACTTACATCCCTTTTGCCTAAACTCCTGAGTCCCCACTACATATTTCACTTTGTTACTTTTCCCTACTTGATAGCTCCACTCTCTGGAGCTCTGCACTGAGCTGGGCACTCTGTAGATGCTTAAACAGTAATGGCCAAATTGCCCTTGAGGTTTGGCCAGGCCAATCTCCCTTCATGGGAGACCGAGATGCCAGGCACTGGAATGTGTCTTTCTTTCCCACAACGAGTGTTAACACAGCAGCTCCGTGTTAACCCAAGTGAATGTGGGAGGGTTAAGTGCAAAGTCATTTGCGAAAAATGTGCATTGTTTCATGCCAAGCAGAAATCGAAAGTTATGATGCTACACTATTGGGAAAAGTACATTCCATTTGGCGTCCACCCAGGATCCAAAACAACAAATGGCATTAACCCCTGAGTGGCTGGCTCCTTAACAACATGTTGTCCTTCTTGCCATGAAAACCTCCCTGCCCATACCTCCTCTCCCAAAACAACACACACACAATTTGTCTAGACTTTCCCCTGAAGAATGTTAAATAATCTTCAGGCCTGCGATTATAGATTTGCAATTAGCTATCTTATTATCAAGCAACAGGGTTGCTCGAGTTGTTCTTGATGAGAAGATGATGATGATGATACTGATGATCGTGATGATGATGCCCTGATTGCTTCTGGCCTTAAAACAAAATTTAGAAAACTAACATGCATTATGATTTACTCATTATCAGTAGTCTTTGAAAAAACATAGATCATTGGTTATTTCACGCCCTTTGAAACAATTTGCATACACTTTGAAAAAAATTATTTGTAAGAACATTGCACTTGGGATCAAGAGACAGGCTCTTTTAGCCTCAATTCAGTCACTGACTTGTTTTTGACCTTGGCAATGTCCTTGTGCTTCTCTTGGCCTCATTTGGCAACTTTACCTATACAATCAGCAGGGTTGAATGAGACGATGTATCATTTAGGAATGCAACAGAAATCTGACTACCATGACTAAACTGAAGCTTTAATTTTCTTGTTTAACAAGAAGCCAAAGATGGCCGGTCCAGAGCTGCTCCTTCATCCTCAGAATGTGAGTTTTGTCCTCATGGCTTTAAGATGACTACTGCCCCTCCAGCCATATTGTCGTTTTCCAGAAAGAAAGAGAGGGGAGGGCTATGGGCAAAAACGCGTTTTGTTCATTCAATCTGTCCTCTCCTTGCCTCTTGGTTTTTGTCTTGTTTTGTTTTTAATTGGAAAAAAAAGTTTCCTGTAGCCCTAACAGGTATGTTTCTGCTGATTCTCATGGGACAGACTTGGGACACATGGCTGTTACTTGCTACAAGGCATTGTTAATTGAGCAAATTGCAATCCTAAAACACTGAATCCTGGATTCAGGTAGCCAGGAACAAGAGAAGCCTGGTTCTTCAGCTCCTTCTTACTCTTTTAATAAATACCTTCTCTGATTAAGGCAGCTGCAGTCAATGCTTCTTTTTTGCAACTAACTCTCAACCCCTGACAGATATGTCTTTTAATTGCATTAATTCATCCTACAGGTTTTTGCTAACAGCAGGGAGTCTGTGATGCTTCAGAGCAAATACTCTGGCCAAGGTTCTCGTCTGGTTTCTGCCTCTAACCCACTACATGATATTGTACAAACCCCTTCTCTCTGGACCTCAGTTTCCTCATTAGTAAAACAATGAATTGGACCAGATCAGTTGCTTCCAACTGTTCTCTGCAGTGCTCAGGGATTCCCCCTAGAAAACCCTCTACAAGGGAAGTTCAAGAGAAGCCTGTTATAATGGGCTCTGGGTCTCCCACCTCACTTCAATTACAATAGCTCTATTTTCATCCAATTTACTTATTAAGCATGAGAATTTTTTTATTGGTCCTCAGCTAAAAATAAATGTTTGAAAAATGCTGGACAGTATGATCTCTGAAGGGCCCTTCTAGCTCCAACGTTCTGTGATTCTAAGCAGGTGGAATATCTGGTAACATCTTTTCATTCATCAGCATAATTGGGAGTGCAGGAATGCCTGCCAAAACATAATCTATATCTAAATAAAATCTTCTGTGTGCAAAACAATGGCAATGAAGGACATCCAGAAAAGAGCAGGCCATGCGGAAGGACTTGAAACAAACAAACCACAGATCCCTGTTTTGCAATTCTGGCAATGCCTGGGGTGCCGAGCTGGGGAAGGAAGCCTGCCACAGCTTTATCCAGCCTCTGCTGTTGTAGAACAACGAATGTAAACTTGGAAGTGAACTGAATCTGGGTCCATCATGTGTTGAGCACATCTGATGTTTTGAAAACTTTCAATTAGTTTTCATTAGTATTCATAAATTGGAAAATACATTGAAAAACCCAGTCTCCTGGCTTCTTTTGAAAAATTGAAAGGTATGAAAACATTGGGATTGCATTTCAGTAGGACAGCAATTAACTGGAGAGGAACGGCGACAGTCTTTTTTCTCTGCATGGGCATGTCATCTTCACTTTGCTGTGGGCCCTTACTCCTTCTCATGTTCCTGACCCTGAGGTTAGGTGCCGGCTGTCGTATGGGCCTGTGCTTACACGATGTTCCCCCATTCCCCTATCATTGCAAAGCAATGGTAAATGAAACGTCAATTATTTCCTATATCCCAGTCCTTACCCAGTGTGGAGAAACAAAAGATAGACTGAGAAAGACATGCCTTTCTAGAAAAACAGGGTAGAGGTAGTACCCCCTCCTCCCAGGGGATATTTGGCAACATCTGGAGACTTTTTTGGTTGTCATAACTAGGGAGGGTGCTACTGGCATCTTAGAGGGTAGAGGCCAGGGAGAACAGAAAAATTAGGTTCCATCCTGATGGGGCAAGGATGACAATAATGATAAAAACTCTGATGTGGGGGTGGTGGCCTCCATGGCTTCACTTGCCCCAGCTTGTGCTCTTATGACCCTCATAAGCTCCCTGTGAGGGTGCTTATTTCCCCAACTTAGGCCTGGTGATGCTAGGCCTCACAGCCTGTAAATGTCAGAGCAAGGCCTAAAGCAAAGATGTGGCAGTCTGTTCTGGGCTTGGGTCCTTGGCTCTGCCTTGGGCTTTGTGAGCCAACCTGCAACCTCCCTGTTATCCAGCCTGTACTTCTCTTAGCTTGAGTCTGGTGCTACCAGCAACAACAGAACCCAGACTGATAGTCTCTTCACTGTACTATGCTTCCCCCACAGTGGATAGAACTTGCTGGAAGGGGCATGCAACGGCCGCCTAAAAAACCCCTGGGAACTGGCAGACAATAAGAGGCCTGGGGAAGCAAGAAGCATAGTCTGAAGAGGGAACAAAAATTAAATCCAAGAGATGGGCACGGTTAGTACTTGTAGGAAAGTCAACAGTCACACCCAGGGCAGAGCAATTTAGAATCAGAGAGTCAAGGAGGGACAGAAAAATAAAAAAATTCATTACTGTTCATCCATCCATCCATCCATCCATCCACCCATCCATCCATCCATCATCTACCCTTTCAGCACATATTTATAGAGGAGGATGCAGGCCATGAGCAAGGTTTATGGCCCCTGCCCTTGTGGAATCAAAACCATACTCAGAGGCTTCCAGCTGTTTGATTTCAAGCAAGTTACTTCCTTTTCTGAGTTTCCTGATCAATAAAAGGATGGGGGAACAGTTCCATCTTACAGGAAGTGATGTGAAGATTAAATACAATCTTCTTAGCATGGGACTGACTCAGAGTCTCAGTAAATGTCTCCTTGGTTCCATCCCTCCCTCCACAGGTATCATTCAGGTAACCACACAGGATTCCTGCAGCTCCCTGAGGCAGAGACAGCTTATGGGGTTACTTTTCAGCTAAAAAGACCCTCTCATATTTCAGAGAACCAATTCTCCCCATGACGTCGGAGTATGTTTTGTGGACCATGCTATACAGGATGCAGAATGACCCTCCAATCAGCAGCATGCATTCGTGTGATGTGTGAGCACATGAGTTCCCATGATAGTCCTGGTCCATCTTACAAATTTCCATTTGGATCTGTAACCCACTGGGGGCATCAAGCAGAAGCATATTCACAGCTGCTTGCAGGGTTGGGGGTAGGTGTGCGTGTGGGGACCCCCTCTCATTCAGAGTATAATCAGGCACTTACTAAGAACCAGGGTACACACAGTAATGAACTGTTATTTCATGCTCCCACTGCTAAAACCCCTGTGGCCCTCCAATAGATGGTCTTCAAGAAGGAGTTTGGTGCACGCCGATGTGAGTATCTGAATGTGTGTGCCTACTTACCAAGCTTGTACCACATATCACGGATGGAGAAGCCAATTAGCCGTCTCATGTCCCCGTACCTAGGAGGAACAAAAACCTCTGCTTCAGGCACCAACTCAGAGGATCTCATGGACCTCCCCCTCTTCAGGAAATCCAAAAATGCAACCTACTTATTCAGGATTTTGTTGTACTTGGCGTGTGAGAACTGCTCCAGCTGCAGAGAATCCTGGGTGATAAAAGCCACTGCCAGATGAAAATAGTTGTTCCACAGCTGTAAATGAAAGAGCAGAGAACAGTTATGGAGAGGGTCTGAAGTGGGAAGGCATAAGCGCTGGGTAGTGTGAATAATTTATGAAGATGGCAGAAGATAGAGGCAGAACCAGTTTAATTGCGCCCACTGCAATTTTCTAACTGGCACTGACTCTGAAATTAACATCCTGGCCAAAGTGAGGACAATGGATGGATTTCTCTAGGCGCTACCACGTCCACTCTCAGACAACAGGATTTGGGAGAAGAGGAGAATTTTAGGTTTTTTGTTGTTGTTGTTGTTGCTGTTTTTTTTTTTTTTTTTGTCCTTGTGCTTTGTTTTGTTTTTTGAAAGACAACTTGTCCCAGCTGAGTGCCATGGAGAGCTGTTTCTTGCCCTGGAATTAGAGGGTGATGAAGGGTAAGACAGTTCAGGGATTCACAGCCTCTCTGGAAGTCCTCCCTAATTCACCTGACAGCTTGGAGGACCAACCTGCAATCCATTCTGTCTTAAAATATTTTGCCTTTTCTTTCCCTTTAGTTCGATGGTTTCACAGTGTGGTTGCCAGATCAGCAGCAGCAGCAGCGCCTGGGAACTTGTTAGAGATACAAATTCTCTGGCCCCTGCCCAGACCTACTGAATCAGAACCTCTGGGGGTGGGACCTAGAAATCTGCAGGTTAATAAGCACTCAGGTGATTCTGATGCACGGTTCAGTTACAGCCCCTGCTGGCCCAGCTGAGATGCAGGCTTGTAAGGATTTTTGCATATATCTGATCTGTTAGTGCTAAATGTGAGGCACTGATACTAGAACCCACTCCACCAGCTTGCAGTGAAATAGAGCAGGTAAAGGAGTCAGCACATGGTGACTGTTCAAAAGACTGGCCACACTGATGGCAATATTGATACAGGCTACAGAACCAGAGATATTATAGATCCAAACCATGGATCTACAATCCATAGATTCATCACAGAGCCTCGGTGAACCTGTCTGCAAAACTGAGGTGACTCTGGTACCCACTGCAGAAAGCTGTGATAAAGATGAAACAAAATGAGGTGTTTAAAGACATGAATCACAGTAAGAGCTCAAAAATCCTTGCTAGCCTCATTGCTGTTGCGCTTTTCTTTATTCCAGTGGTTCCTTTGGTACCAAAGCCAGTGGTACCGCCTAGGGTTTTGGTGCTCAAGGGCAATTGTTGCAAGATGCCAAGGTCCTGCAAGGAGCAGGTGGGAGACAGCTTTGCTGAACAAAGCCCACCCACTTTTGGCCCCTCTCAACAGTGTTTGTAGCAACAGGATAGGTAACATTAGCCAGAGAAATCATCCTGCCATTGAGACCTTCATCCTTAACTCAAAGATGTTCATTCGTGTTTGCAGATGGCCAAGACTATAAAAGTGGCAACTCTTCCACTGATAACATAACATCATCATTGCTGCCCAGAGTATGACTTTCAAATGGGTTTGCGGTTCCAGTCTTTGGAAGAAGCAAGACAAGCAGTTTAATTTTACTATGGGCCAGGAACTTTCCCATACATCTTCCTTTCATCGCTCAACACTTGACAGCTCTTATTCCTCATCTCAAGCTTCCTTCAGATGAGGAGACTGAAGCTTGTAGAGGTTAAGTATTTCGCCTAAGTCTCTCATCTTGTTATACACACAGCAGAGCTAAGATCTGCACCCAGACCTTCCAATTGACATCCGGGGTTCTTTTAACACACCACGGTCAGTCTTCAGCTGGGGATGCATTTAACAAATATTTCTGGAACATCTGCTAAGTGCCCAGGCCTTGCCACAGTGTGGTGACAGAGCAGCGGTTACACAGACAGTGATCCCTGGCCTCATGCAGTTTACATTTTGTTGAGTGAATGCTTTTTTCTTTACTTGGACCTTTATCACCCAGGGCCCCAAAAACCAAACTGCTCTTGGAATGCAGTGAAGTGGCCTCTTGGCTCATGGCCCCCTTAAAGTCAGCTCTCCATGCAGAGACCAAAATAACTTTTTAAAACACATCAGATCATTCGAGACCAGCCTGACCAACATGTTAAAACCCCATCTCTACTAAAAATACAAAAATTAGCCGGGCGTGGTGGCACATGCCTGTAATCCCAGCTACTCAGGTGACTGAGGCAGGAGAATCCCTTGAACCTAGGAGGTGGAGGTTGCAGTGAGCTGAGATCGCGCCACTGCACTCCAGCCTGGGAGACAGAATGAGACTCCATCTCAAAACAAAAACAAATCAGATCATGCCACTCCCTTCCTCAAAGTCCTCCAAAGTTTCTTGTATCATTTGGAATCAAATCTCCTTGTTTCCGTAGCAACCTTGCTTATGTAAACACATGTGGCAGGTTGGGTCTCCTGTCCACACCCCTTCAGACTGCCTTTCCTCCCGGCACCCCCATGACTTAGCAGCTTCTCCAGGGCTTTGCTTTGAAAATGTGCAGCTCTGGTCTGCTTGTGTCTGGAGCTTACACCTTCTCACATTGAAGATGAGAATTTGAAACAACAAGCCAGGGCAAGAGAAAACCGTGGCCACAAGACATGGGAATGAGTGTTTCCATGAAAGTGAGAAATCTCTGATTTTAGTGGACAGCAAAAGAGTAATCAAGGTACATAGGAAATAAGTATCCAACAAAGCAAGTCAATCTATAATTACTTGTAAGAATAATTTCAGAAATGCCACCTAACATGTAACACATGTCAAATATGGTTGAGCCTCTTGCCATTCTCTATTCTACCCTGAATGAATCCATCAAAAAAGCATTTTCTCTGTCATCCCATTCCTGATTTTCTTTTTTTTTATCTGAGATATAATTTATATACCATAAAATTCACTTTTTTAAGTGTATGATTTAGTTTTTAGTATATTCACAGGGTGGTTCAACCATTACCACTGTCTAATTTTGGAACATTTTCATCACACCAAAAGAAACCCTCTGCCCATAAGAGTCAGTCCCTCTTCTCCCCACCAACATCTTCCCCTACCCTGTCCCTGGAACATATACAAACACGAGGCATCCATCACAGGCTTGGCACACACCAAGCACTCAGTAAATGCAATGGTGGTGTTGATGGTAGCACGGGGTGCACAGTATTTGTATGCCCTGTCTTCTCCAGCTGTGAGCTCCACAAGTACCCAAATCCTGTCTTCCATTTATTTGTATCCCTAATGCCATGCTCAGCACAATGACTTGAATACAGCTGGGCTCCAGAAAATATTTATTTATCAATTGCTATATTGTCATAGAAATTCTTCAAAAGGTCCCAGATTTTTCTGTCTACCCTGCTACAAACTGCCTGGAAACTGTTAATACTAATGTACTGTCTGTCTCTGTGGATTTGCCTGTTCTGACAGTTCATATAAGTGACGTCATAAAATATGTGACCTTTCATGTATGTTTTCTTATACTTAGTGTAATGCTTTCAAGGTTCATCCATGTTGTAGTATGGATCAGTACTTCATTTTTTATTGTTGAATAATATTCTATCATATGGATATACACATTTTGATTATGTATTCATCCACTGATGGTCATTTGGGTTGTTTCCAGTCTTTGACTATTATGAATCACGGCATTGACGCTATGCTGCTATGAACATTTTTGTACAAATCTCTGGGTGGACATGTTTCAGTTGTCGTGGGAGTGGACCTGGTTTTGTTTTGGTTTTGGCTTCCATTCTGGAAGACCTTTATGAACCATGAGGCCATAGCTGTGCCTCATCTTCTTAGCGGATCAGAAATGGCACATCCAAGTACCTCACCCACAGCCCCTGCCCAGTTCTGGCCATGGGGCTCTGTGGGAATGACTTCCGGAACTCAGAGGAGGTTGTCACAGTATGTGGCTCTGTGCAGTGCTCTTAGAGGTGAGCCGTGGTCACAACTAGATATTGCTGAATACTTATAAGGCCTCTGCCCCAAGCCTTTCTTCACTCTTGTTCCCAAAGAATCAGATCCAAATGCATTCACCTGGCTCTTAAATTCTTTTACAATTTCCATGGTCCCCAGTGCTGTCTCCTTCGACAACTGCCCACCGAGGTGGGCTGGTCTGCTCAGACTCCACAGAGATCACAGGAGCATTTTGGTCTCCTTAGCTTCACTCACAGTGGTTCTCATACCCGCAGTGACTGTGTCCTATTCTTACATCCAAGCTGGGTTCAAGACCCGCTTCCTTCATGAAGCCTTCCTAGACTGCAGGGCACGTTGGTCTGCCTGATCACTTCCTGATTTGAGGAGCACTTATTGTGTGCTATCATGGATGTTAGTCCACTGTTCTGCACCTGGCCTTGTGCTCCATTCATTTCTCATGACAGCACTGTCTGATGGTCAAGAGGACATGTGTCAGTGTGTTGCAGACCAGGGTGTGAAAACCATTTCTATTGCTTATTAGCTGGGTTGCCTTTTGCTAGTTACTTGACCTTTCTGAGCCTCATTTTCCTTTATGTAAAATACCCAAAATAATGGCACCTACCATAAAGGACTGTTGTAATTACTGGATCAATAATATGAGAATGAGGCATCCACTACAGGCTTGACACTAAGCACTCAGTGTATGGAATGGTGGTGTTGATGATAACATTGGTTGTGGAGTATTTGTATGCCCTGTCTTCTCCAATTGTAACCTCCACAAGTACCAAGATTTTGTCTTCCATTTATTTGTATCTCTAATGCCATGCTCAGCACAAGGACTTGAATACAGCTGGGCTCTAGAAAATATTTATTTACCAATTGCTGTATTGTCAGAGAAATTCTTCAAAGGGTCCCAGATTTTTCTTTCTGCCCTGCTACAAACTGCCTGGTGATATTTCTACTAAATGTCTACCTCAGCTGACTAGGGGAAGCTACAGTGTCTCTTTAGCAAAATGCACAGGTCTCTTTGCCCTGGGGGAAGGGATGAGGTGATTTCTGATTGGGAATTTAATATTTTGAAATGATAGGACAATAGAGGGTTAGAACTGGAATAAATTTAAGTGTCATCTGTTCTGACTACCATATTGCACAGAGGTAAACAGTAAAGTCTAAATAAAGTAAAAGACCACCCAAAGTCATACTGCTAGTGGGTATAATGAGAATTTAGTTACTTTTAATTAACTCTCAAGAAATTATAAAAGTAATATACACACATAGTTTTAAAAAATGATAGAAAATATTAAATGGGAGAAACTTATTTTCCATCCTACCTTGGATCCAAGTCTAATTCCCCAGAAGAAAATGTTAACAATTCCTTGGGATAGCCTTTCAGAATTTTTTTATGCATAAACAAATGTATGTATAGACATCTTTTTTAAAAGTCTGCTGCACTTGGCTTTTTTCTCTCACCAATATATCTTGCAAATGTTTCTATATTAGCATATACAGATCTGCTTCATTCTCTTTTATTGCTACATTGTATTCTATGAGGATGTACTTTAATTTTAACCAAATTCCCTATTTATAGACATTTAGCTTGATTCCAAATTTTTTTTTCCCGCTAGCAACAATGCTGTAATCAACACCCTTATTTAAACATCTTTATGCATGGGAAACTACATTTGTAGTATACATTCCTAGAACTGGAATTTCTAAGACATAGGGTCTGTGCATGTTTAGTTGTTTTTTGTCTTTGTTTTTATAGACACTGTCAGGTTGCCTTCCAGGGTTTCAATTCAATTACCAGTTCCATTATCATGGACAAGGTACCCTACCTTTCTGAGTCGCAGTAACGTCACCTAGAAAAGGAAGACAATAGTATCTAAAGGGTGCGGTTGTAAGGACTAGATGAGAGAATCACTGCCTAGTAAACTCTTAGTCTTGCAAAACAGCCTTCTCCACTCATCCAAGCAAAGTGGATTCACCCATTATTCACCCATATTATACCCTGTTCACAACATCTATGTCATATTTTCAACAAAATTAATTTATTTTCTGTCTCCTCTACTGGTTGTCAGCATCAAGAAAGCAAGAACCTTCTTTTTAAATTTACTCTTGTTTATATGGTATCGTACATTATGTCTGAGCCAGCATGTGCTTGGGAAATTATTTTTTGAATGAGTTCATTAATGAACCAAGCACACTGCATGCATTCTGGTTAAAACCCCCTAAAAAAACTATGAGATTTGTATAATTATTCTCCCCATTTTAGAGATCAGGAAACTGAGGCCCAGAGAGGTTCAATATCTTGCCTGACATCACAGAGCTACAAAATGCTGAAGGTGGCATCTGAATCCAGTTTATCTGACTCCAGGTCTTGCATTCTTCACCACCCTGCTCTTCTGCTGAAATCACTCTTCTCCCTTCTCAGTGTCCTTTCCGCTTTGTTGATGGTTACGGTTTTCACTGGTCCATCTGATGTTTATAAAGACGACAGTCTTTATAGCAGAGAGATCAAGGATTTTTTAAATCAGAATCAGGATTCTTTCTCAGTGACCTGGAATCATTATTTATCTCAAATTTCAGTTAAAAAAAGAAACCAGCATGCAGTGGTGCTGAAATGCAGTCAGCCTGCCCTCCTCTTTGGGGCAGAGGCACAGCTGTCATGACCATTCTGGGGATGCTTCTGATTCTGGGAGTCGAAGGCCCCAGGTGTGGACTCAGGTGAGAAATATCAGACTAGAGGATGTCTGGGGCCTAAAAGCTGAAGCAGGCAGGGCTGGGGAAACTGCACCCAAGCATGTGCCCACCGTTCTGCCTGGTGGAACCATCCCACCATGAGTCCCCCTGTGGTGGCGCTATGGGAGGCGGCAAGGCTTTGATGACTGCTCCCTCTGTGTGTGTCTCTCCTTCGCCTGTTTTTGGCATCACCAGTTACATTTCCCATTATAAAGAGCAAGGTGGTGGTTCTCATGCCTCTACTAAAGGCTAGAGATAATTTAGAAGTTTTTCATTTCACAGGATATCAAAAATGGTTCCCAGGATAGGCTGGTAATCCAAGAATGCCTCAAGGCCTAGGCAGAAATGGCCACCACCTAGAGCCAATTAGAGCATCCCCAAAGAGAGAGAATCATCTCACTACCAAACACAGCGCTGCCCAATACAGAGTCTTTCTGGAGTCCAAGTATAATCTCTGATTCCAGGAACAATCAGAGATTTCAACATGGAGAGTCTCATCTTCCAGCCAATCATCTCAGAGCTCTCTATCCCAGAGCCAGTAAGAACTAGAAATGGCAGAGAGTGCTTCGGGATCTAAATAAAGCTGCCTCCTGGAATCCAAAGGCAACCAGTTCCTAAGAGACAGAGCAGAAGAGTGAAAAGAAGATGTGCTTTGCAGACAGGCCTGGGGTTAAATCCCAGCAGCCCCATTTATTGGTTAGATGACCTTTAACAGAACAGTCAATCAATTTTCTGAAGCTCAGTTTATTCACCAGTGAAATGGGTATATCACAACCTAATAAGATTATGATGAGAATCAAAATTTTCTAAGTAGATGCCCAATAAAGTTAGTCACCCTCTTCAAAAGCCTGGATGCTAGAAGATGGATTTATATAGCCTTCTATCAAGATTCCAAGATCCTTGAGGGTATGGCAGTGATCTTTGCTTCTGAGCTCCTTGAAGTGTGTTGCAATAGTCTGGGCCCATAAGAATTGCTCTTAAACACAATTTCTTGCTGATTTGAATTTGAAATCCTCTCTTTGTCTTCCCTGACCACGTGAACTGATGCAGACACCAAGGACCAGCATCCTGAATAGGGCCTAGAATGCAAGTGATCTCAGCCACAAGCAGAAAACACCATTTTTATAATCCCCAGTTCTTGTCACCTACAGAGTGGCAGTCACCAAGCTCCTTACTTTCTGCCCTTTGAATCACAAAACCACTGTTCTGGGAAAGATATTAGGGATAATCTCATTGCACCTGCCCCTCCTCTGGTCAGTGGCTGCCAAGACAGGCAGCAGTCAGTGATGGATGCTATTCCTGCTGATATTAAATGCATAATTAATGAGACCGTAAGAAGGAGACAAGGCGTGTTCCAGGCAGGGTACAGAGGACAAATCCATTCTCACACAGAGGGAGGAAAAGGTAGGAGAACAAAGATAAGGTTGGAAAATGATCCTGTTCTTGGGTACTTTTCAATAAATAGCTATGGAAGCCTCATTAAGAAAAGAGACTTACTTTATTGTGTAATGTTGGCCACTCTTCTGTTTTACAGAATCTTGTGGGTGTGACAGCCCCAGGCAATGTTGTGGTGACCAGAAAGAGGCCTCCTGTCCTTTTTATCAAGGACTGACATGCATTCCCAGCCCTGACACATTTAGGGGCATGATCATCATAATCATTATCCAAATAATAAAATTACTATTATTATAATGAGCTAACACTTATTAAATGGCTGCTATGTTCCCAGCACTGTTCTAAACACTTTATGTGAATTCACTTAATCCTCACAACCATCCAATGACATAGCTGCTATTAGTATCCTGATTTAATGTTGAGGAAACTGAGGCACACAGAGATAAGTAATTTGTCTAAAGTCACTCAGCTTGCAAGCCCGTACTTCTCATGTATGCAACGCTCAATCTCTGAGCATCTCTCAAATACAGATTTTCTTTCAGGAAAACAGGATATAAACCTAAAGGAATGCCCTGAAGGAATGAAGTTGAGCTTCTCTTGGAAAATAGCCATCTAAGAGCATAGAAAAGAGTGAAGTCGGAAAGCAAGTCTGAGGCTGCAATTGCTGACACCCACGGAAAGAGATGAACAAACTAGCTCGCAGTTATATGGACCAAACCCTGTCACCTCTGGCCCCTAGGTATGGTGTTCCAAGTTGCCTCTCCCAAAAAGCAGAAACTTCCCTGAACATACCCGTGACCAGAGCCTGCAGGCATCTCAGCCACATTTGGAAGGAAATCAAACATCTCTCCTGATTCAAACCAGCTAAAGAGATATGCTTTGTTCCCATGTCGTAGATTTATAATGCCAGGAGAAACTCTCACCCAGACCCAGTCGGGCAGTCAACCCCCTGCAGCGGGGAAAGTCTATATCTGGCATGTGGTTGTAGTCATCTGTGTGGGCCTTGGTGTCAGCCACCACTGAGTTCTGGTCCCAACTTTGCATTGATGTACTCAGTGACACCAGGCTATCTCCTTATTATCTCTGAGTCTTACTTCCTGCCTCCTTAGAGCAGAAAATATATTAGTAATAGTGGCTAACCTGAAGGGTGGCTGTAAAGACTGAGAAAGATAATGCCCTTAAAGTGCTTCTCGTGAGATCTGGCATGTATTAATCGTCAGAAAACGGCAGCTACTCATTTTATCATCACTCTCATTGTCGCTCAGTTGCCTGATTTGAATGCAAGGTAGTTCAAGAGAATCTTCTTCAGAGATGCTGTTCATCCTCTCAACAAATACTCATAGGCTGGTGCTCTCAGCAGGGTGAATCTCACAGGCCTCAGCCCAGACATCACCACCCCAAGAAGACCTACCATGTGCCAGGCACAGAGCATAGAGTTGTTGTGTGTTCAAGGTCTTTATACTCATGAGGCTTAAGTTCTATGGGAGGAAAGAGAGAAAATACGCACGTAGAGAAGAAAGATGATTTCTAATCACATTCAGTGGTATGAAGAGACTCCAGGAAGCCACGTGGTTTTGCATAATGACCGTGGGGTCAGTGGGGGTGATCCTCAGAGAGGAGTCAGGCAGGGGAGGCCTCTTTAAGGAGGAAATATTTGAACAGAAACTTATGGGACCTTACAAGTGGGTTCTCCCAACAAGCCCCTCGTCACATCCAGTTCTGGAAAAACCCTTTGAAGTAGAAAGGGTAGTTGCTGCATTTTACAGATGACTCACTTGAGGCATGGATACAGTCCAGGCCTTGCCTGAAGTTGCTCAGCTTCTGAGAGGTGAAAGCCCAGACAGGAACTAAACAACTTAGATGAGCAAGGAAAAAACACCATCATTGCAGTTCATGAGCTCAGTGTCTCCTACATGCTAAGCCCCCACTGCAAGAGATGCTAGGGATCAGAGGCTTCCCTGGAGGGGATCCTTTTGTGGGGGGCCTTCCCTCTCACCTCTCCAGGCAGAGGCAGCAATCTGGACTTTCCCACAGAGTTTGTTCTTCTTGGGCCTGGACCTGGGCAGGTGTGTCATTCTGTTTGCCCCGGGCACATACTTTTAGGACCCTGAATCTCTTAGAGATCCCAGGTCTTGGCTGAGCACTAAAAATGACTTTGGAAGGAATCAGGAAGCCACAAAGTTGTACTGGAGAACTTGATTGTAAATCATTTTTCATTGTCTATGACTGGCTGCTCTTTTGGCTCCAGGCAATAGAAAAGCAAAAAAAAAAAAAAAAGTGATACATTTTTAAAAGGTGGTACCAACTCTGACAATGAATGAATGCAAGTCTCCTTGTTAGCATAAGAACCATTATACAGTCACATTTGCATATGATGATAAGTTGATGACTATTTAATCAAGGACCTGGTTGAAAGCCTGAGAATTTTCTCCCCAGCCACAACCCTCCGTGGAAATCCCCGGAAAGACTGGGACAGCTTCTGTAGGCTTTGGGATATGTCTGATGGAGCGATCAGCCCAAGATGTCAGAGATGCCCTGGGCAGCTCCAAGGGTAGCTCTGTGCCTCATACTCACCTGGAACTCAAAGTTGGTGTGTTCTAGGAACTTCTGGTTCATGGTTTCTGCAAACTTGTTGATAGCTCTCAGGAAGACCCTGGAAGAGGGCAGAAAATTACCAGACTATCTGAGCATGATGCCTTAGGTTCCTTTGTCCTTGTGCCAGACTGAAATACCCTTACCCTCTTTGGGGAGAGGCTCAAAGGCCAAATTACTGATTTAGAGAGGTCAGCTAATGTAGATTAACAACTGTTCACACTCTAGACCTGGGGCTGTTTGCCTTGCAAGAACTCAATAACTGTTTGACTTCTTTTTGAAAATTTGCAATGTCTTATGTTTAAGATATTACAAGCTTATGGCAGAAAATTCATGCTAGAGAGAAATCACCCCCCCCACCCCCAAACAAATAAACAACATGCTACCACATCCTATCACCTATCGAAAACTGTCATCCACGTTTTGATGAACATAATTTCAAAGGTCTCCCTAGATGTATGTAAACAAATGATATTTTAAGGGTATCATTTTGATAAATGGGGCTAAAAACAAATGCTGTTTCACAGTCTGTCTTTTTTACTCAACAATAAATTGTGTGCTTCTTTCATGCCAATAAATGTAGATATATCTCATCATTTTTAATCACTGAAGAGCATTCCACTGTATGGCTGTATCACAGTTTGTTTAATCCATTTCTTATTGATGGATCTTTTTGTTTTTTTTTCTCAGTTTTTTTCTATAATAAACATTGCTCTAATGATCACTCTTCTGTGTATATCATATACCTGCTATATATACCCCTTCTCCACTGTTCTCCTCCAAGTAATAATACTGGTCAAATGGGCTGGGTGTGGTGGCTCACACCTGTAATCTCAGCATTTTGGGAGGCCAAGGTGGGTGGATCACTTGAGGTCTGGAGTTCAAGACCAGCCTGACCATCGTGGTGAAACCCTGTCTCTACTAAAAATACAAAAATTAGCCGGGCATTGTGGTACACGCTGGTAATCCCAGCTACTTGGGAAGCTGAGGCATGAAGATCCCTTGAACCCAGGAGGTGGAGGTTGCAGAGTGATCTAAGATCATGACACTACACTCCAGCCTGGGCAATAGTGAGAGTCTGTCTCAAAAAAAAAAAAAAAAAAATACTTGTCAAATGTCATGCACGTTTATCACTTTGGTACTTGTTGTCAATTTGCATTTCCCCTTAAGTGTCTTCCTGTCCATGTTGTTCTCTCCTTCCTCCTTGCCAAGCCCTTCCGACTGGTCTTGCAGCCTCCTGTCTCTTCATCCTGGAAAGCTCCTTCCTCTAAAGGACAGCTCCGTCACTGGCTGTCCACTGCCTACAGGGTGAGTCCAAGCTCTTTCTCTGGACAGTCCCTCCCCTCATGATGGGACCCCAACCTTCTTTTCTAGGCTTATTTCTTGCTAGTACCCTGTGTTTCTGGTATTTCCCAAATCCCTATCTATGTTCTTTCTTTGTGTAGAATGTCCCTCGCCTTCTCATCTCTGAAAGTCAGGATTCTTCATGGTCATTATCCTTCCTGGTCCAGATCAAGAGCCTTCTTCATTTAGTTTTCCATCATCCCACCAGCCTTAAGTGACTGAGACCACCCCCATTCTCTGAGGTTATTTCTGGCACCCCTCCTATGAGCACACTTTACCTCCAGCTGTCTGTGTGCAGCCACATCTCTTCTTTCAGACTATGAGCTTCTGCAGGGCAGGGTCTGCTGCACTCATGTGTACCCGAAGGAATCCTCATTGCAACTCCCGTTCCCAACATTCATCATGGTCTAGGATGATTCACTTGTATGACTCAGTAACATCTCTCTCCTTTAGTAGATTCTACTCTTCTGGGAATCACAGACTCCCTCTATGCTCTCACATACTCCCCAGTCCACATGACTTTAACTCCTAAATTTTTATCTCCATCCCTGGCCTCTCCCCTACACACCAGCTTGCACTCCAGCTCTCTGATCTATATCCATACTTGAATAACATATAGGCATCTCAAACTTACATGTCAAAAACTAAACTCCGACCACTTGCCCTCCCCACACCCACCCTGAAATACTTCTTTCTGTAGTCTTCCCATCTAAGTTAAGGACAATTCTATTCTTCCAATTGCTCAGATTGGGGTGAGAAAAAGGAAACAATTTTGGTAACATCCTTGACTATGTCTTTCTCTCATATCCTACACCTGGACTTTACAGAACACATATGCATATAAGAAGTGTCCCCTCCCAGGGAACAAAAAGGCTGGGCTATTTATGCCTTAGCAGCAGCCACTCACTGGTTGAAACTTGCTCCAATGGGCGGGAAGTCCCTGGTACTTCTGGCCTGTCCTGCAGGTAAGCTGAGCACTCTGTAGCCAGACAAAGCCCAGGGAAAGAAAGAAGAAAGAAAGCCTCAGGGTGCATGGGAAATGTCCACCGAAGCTGCCTGCTGATTTTGGGTGGTTCAAGAGATGGTGGGTGGAGAATCTGCAGCATTTGCTACATCAGGCACTGTAGGGCCAGGTGTTCACTAAAATACTGTCATGACTGTTGAACACAGAAGGCAGTGCATCCTGACACTGGGATCACAGGATTTGGACACACACACACACACAATGGGTGTGATTTCTGGCTTTGTTACTCTCCAGTGGTGTGGATTTGGAGCATGTTAATATAACCCCTGAGGTTTCAGTCTCCTCCTTTGTGAAATAGCAGTAATGTAACCTTTTTCACAGGGTCACTAGCTGAGGTGGCTTCAGACCCCTCTGGACTGCTTTATTCTTCCAAAGGCAAGAGCCAGACAACAGGGCAGACAGAGGACAGGGCTCAGTTAGCAGCCAGTTTTGAGGCAGGCAGCACCATACAAAAACAGAAATAAAAATCCCACAAAATCTGCCACCCCATCAGGCTGTCACAAAGGGAGATTTCTGTAGTTTTGTTAGTCTGTTATTCACCAATATGTCTTTGAAACAACATCGTATTTTGTATTCTCTGCTTAAAGATTAGTTATCTGATCCCCCAGATGGCAATGCATTGAGTGGCTGTCACATTATATGTAAACATCTCAGAACCTCGAATACAATACCAAAGTGAGGGCTTTCACACATTCTCAGCAGCAACAATGCTATCAGTCATTCCAGGAACAGTCATTATTTTGGTTGTCAGCTTAAACTTGTCTCCAGCCTCAAAGTCCAGTCTAATGACCACGAACCGATTTGCCCCTGTGCTGATGACAGAGATTAGTAGCAGGTAAATCAAAGTTCCTCCCTTTCTCTAGAGCCTTTCATAATCACACACTGGAAATCACAATATCACTTCACTCTGGGTGCCCATGCTTGGGTTTGGAAAAATGAGGCATTTTTCTTCTCATTTTTCTTATTTTTTTAAAAACAGTAATAGGCCGGGCACAGTGGCTCACGTCTATAATCCCAGCACTTTGGGAGGCTGAGATGGGTGGATCATGAGGTCAGGAGTTCGAGACCAGCCTGGCCAACATGGTGAAGCCTTGTTTCTACTAAAAATGAGGAGAGAGAGAGACCCTCTCATATTGTTTTATATTGTTTTATACTCAGTACCTATTTTAAGAAAAAAACAAGGAAGTAAAACCAAAGACAGGCAGCCCAGTGCCAGGCCCAAAACCAGGCCTGGGCCTGCCTGGCCTAAACCCAGTAGTTAAAAATCAACTCATAACTTAGAAACTGATATTACTAATGTTTGGACGAATGGAGGTAAGATGGTGCACTTCCGGGTTCTTTATCACCAACTTTTCCCGCACGCGTGAAAATGCAGCGGGCGCCCGGGAAGGTGCAGACCAACCGGGCATGCGCCAGGTGACATCAATCCGAAGAGACTAAGATTTACCTGGTCGCACCTGCGGAATGCCCCCCGACACGCCCGTGCCCCGCCTATTGCCCTCCCACTCCTAGAAAAGCCACTCCGGACGGACGCCACGCGCGGACTTCCCAGCCCCACTCCTGTCGGGATGTCAGGACTGTGCCAGGAACTCCGCCCGAGAGCCCCACCGGGGGACTCTGCCAGCCTCCTTTGCCGGAGGCCGACAGACCTCTCCCTACCTACCTACTTCCATGAAGCTAGGTGACCAAAAATAAATTTGCCGTTTTGCTCCTACCCTTGCCTACCCGCTGGTTCTTTTGTGCTTGCTCTGCTGGTCTTAGAAAAACAAATCAACTAATAGATTCCAGGCATTGTATAAACGAACATAGTGAAACTCATGGCCCTGTTTTGTTTCTCTCTGACCACCGGTGCATGCAACCCCTGTCACGTACCCCTTGCTTGCTCAAATCAATCATGACCCTTTCATGTGAAATCTTTAGTGTTGTGAGCCCTTAAAAGGGACAGAAATTGTGCACTCAGGGAACTTGGATTTTAAGGCAGTAGCTTGCCGATGCTCCCAGCTGAATAAAGCCCTTTCTTCTATAACTCGGTGTCTGAGAAGTTTTGTCTGCGGCTCGTCCTGCTACAAAAATACAAAAATTAGCTGGGCATGGTGCATGTGCCTGTAATCTCAGCTACTCGGGAGACTGAGGCAGGAGAATTGCTAGAACCAGGGAGTTGGAGGTTGCAGTGAGCCGAGATCACACCACTGCACTCCAGCCTGGGCGACAGAGTGAGACTCTGTCTCAAAACAACAACAACAACAACAGCAATAACTGTACTTAAAGCCTAAGAACTCATATAGTAAAGTGGGTTAGGATGAAAACACACTCAACTCTATTACTGTCAACAATGAACCTGAATTGTTGAAAACAAAGTTCATTATCGAATCTCAACCTAGCACTTCCTGTGTCTCGTCTGTGTTGCTTAGTGGCTGTATAGGAGGAAGAACAATCCCAACCACGGTTTTCAACTGCCTGCCAGGCTCCACACTAGGGGCTTTGCATGGATTCTTTCCTCTGTTGCTTTTGTTTTTCTAACGCTCACCCATCTCTGAATGAGATATGGTTTCCACTTTAGAGACGCGAGTTTAGGTAACTTTCCCAAAAGCCCAGGCGGTACATGTAAAATCAGGATTTACATGTAGTTACACTGTCTGCAGAATCTAGGTATTTAACCACAGGGCAGTTCTGTCCACAAGGACATCTCTGTAATTCTGTTCAACCCAAGCCGTGAGCTCACTTTATTAATAATAACAAAGATGGAAGTATCAACTGCCACAATTCATATGGCCTGTGCTAAGAGCTCTACAAACGTTATTTCATTTAATTCTATAAAGTGAAGTAGGAGCTACTGTTATACCCTTTTAACATAAGAGGAAACGGAGCCTTAGAAAGAGCAAATAATTTCCCCACATTCGAACAGCAAAGAAGCAGAAGAGTCTAGACCTAAACTCAGGTTTGTCTTTCTCTAAAGTGTTTCCAATGAACCAGAAGGACACTCTGGCTCCTTGAACTTCCGGCACTGGCATGCTTCCACTCATGCCTGCCATGCATGCAGCCCTTCGCACTTCGTCGATATCATTCTGCTGCCTGCCCACAGCTGACTGGGTCCAGGGCCAACACGTGACTCAAAGCAGTCGTGCATGGGCTGGCCAGCAGCCCATGGGTGGTCTTATGGATATAGTACTGTGCAATGGAGACACCCAAGCCTGGACAGAAGTAGATCCATCCTTTCAAACAGCCCACAAGGAGGGAGAATGCAATCTGAGCCTGGAGCAGAAGCCATGGGCAGATGATTCCATGAGGAACCAGAAGCCATATGCAATAGAGCAGGGAACAGATAAGTCAGCTGTTGTGAGTAGGAAGAAGCTGGCAGAAAGAGGAGCCAAACCCAGGCTTGCTATCCTGAAAACTGTTCCATGTGAGGCCTCACAGAGCCTGCTGGCTTGAGTCCCCAGCTTCCTACTTCTCTTCATGTGGCAGAACAAATCCTGGTGTCAGAAGGCAGCCGAGAATAAGCCTATACATACTACATGTACTACTCCCTGGCCTGGGCCCAGGAGTGGAAGGTGCACACAGAGTCCTACAGGTGCTGCAAGCCAGCCAGGGTCACCTTCCCAGTCAGCCACTCTTCTGAGCTGCGGCCGTGGGCTGGGTGGTTGACCTCTGTGAATCTCAACTGCCCCATCTGTAAAAGGAGCCATGTGTGAAGACTAAATGAGATGCAGTACAGGAAGCAGGGGCCCAGTGCCTGCACATAGATGTCCTCAGTACATGTCAGCTGTTGTTGTTATGGTTATCCCTAACTGCCCACTGCCTCGAAGTTCTGGGGCAGGAGGATACGAGGCTGAAGATACTCCCATGTGACAACACAGCATGGGCCCATGCCCACAGGCAGTATCATGTGAATAAAAGAGGGGAGAGAGGCGGACATGCCCTATCTGTTGAGATGCACCAAGGGAGAGAAAGGGCCACTCCAAATCCCAATCCCCTGTCATTCATGGGATGTGGTTGATTCTACTGGTCAGAACTAAAGATAAAAGAATTGACTGGAAGACATAAACATCCCTCCTCTTGAGCCACTGCGAAATCCATTCTCCCACAGAGCCTTTAAGTGCCTCTGTTACAACACACAAAATGCTCCATGGACCAAAAGGTTAGAATGAATCGGCATATTCCAGCTCAGTGACAGGACACGGTTCACCCCAAGTGGCCGCAAACATTTTCTGCATAATTTGGGATTCCAGTTAGGGATGCAGCAGGCTCCCGGGATCGGGATCCTGCAGCCAGCTGGATGTCAGGATTAGGTGTTCTTTGCTGATTAATGAAACCATGAGGAGGTAAGCTGGGCACAGTGGCTCATGTCTGTAATCCCAGCACTTTGGGAGGCTGAGGCGGGTGAGTCACCTGAGGTCAGCAGTTCGAGACTAGCCTGGCCAATGTGGCAAAACCCTGTCTGTCAAAAATATAAAAATTAGACAGGCATGGTGGCGTACACCTGTAATCCCAGCTACTGAGGGGGCTGAAGCAGGAGAATCACCGGAATCCAGGAGGAGGAGGTTGCAGTGAGCTGAGATTGTGCCATTGCACTCCAGCCTGGGTGACAGAGTGAGACTCTGTCTCAAAAAAAAAAAAAAAAAAAAAAGAAAGAAAGAAAAAGAAAAAAAGAAAACCGTTAAGAGGGTTCATTCTTTCTTGATTACATGGATTGGAGGAGGTAGGGACCCCAAAAATGAATAATCACTACAAATTAAGGTAGGTAGGATGAAGGAAAATGGGTGTCAGTGATTCAACAGCACACTGATGGAACCACCATATGAAAAGGTAGACAAGACCCAGCCCAGATTTGCTGCTTCAGTGAAGTAGTTTGGATATATCCAGACCATAGAAATAGAAATAGAAAGTAAAATTAACTAACATTTATGAAGCACTTGCTCTGTGTCAAACACTGTTCTAACTACTTTCTACACATTGTTTCATTTCAGTTCCCACAAATATCCTTTGTGGTAAGTATCATTATTAGCCACATTTTACAGTGAGGAAAACGGAGTCCAGAGTGGTGAAGGAACTTGCTCAGATGGAATTTGAACCCAGGCAACCATAAGTCCTAACTGCCCTGTTCTGCTTCTGGTCTCTCTCTGGGCTCCGAATTCATGACAGCAACTGCAGCTTACATTTCCATGGGAATATTTACTGTTTCCCCAGCTAGACCGGAAGCCCTCTGCCTTCTGGGACCATAGCTTAAATTGGCCTGTCCATTGCCTAGAACCCTGGATGCCCATGAAATTCAATAAATATTTGGTGGTTGACTGCATTTAGGGTAACTTTAGGGATGTGTATAAATCCTAAGCCTCCTCAAAATGTTGGATCTCTAGAGTGAGGTGCAGATGGAAGAGAGGTAAAAGAGGTTTCCAGGCATAATCTTGTTCATTTACAACATTATAAAGAACTTGATCATTTAAAAATTAACGACATCATGTAAATCAGATCTTACTCAGTGTTGCAGCTTACCAAAAAGAAAAACGCTCTAACAGGAAGTATTTCTTGCAGGAGATGTGTCACTATGTCTGCATACACAAACAGTACACAGCTGGGGAGACATTAAAATCTAGAAAACCCCCCTCCCTTTTCCAACAAACAGATAAGTAAATAATAGATGACTAATGCATACATAATACAGAAATCATAAGTGATAATAGAAAAATTATAAAAACAGGCCAAATATAATAACATACAGATCATGGAAGGAAGGAAGAAAAGTTAGTTGGAATGTCCATACATACTGACAAGTGAAGTTGGCCCTGACCACATGAATAAGTTGCATCTTTTTGGAGAAAAGAAAATGGTATTCTGGGGAATACTGGTCCGGGATAAGTCATAGTACATGTTCTGTTTATCTAAATTGGGTTGAAATTGTTTACTAGTGGCATGACCTTGGAGAGTTGTTTCACCTCTCTGGGCAAAATGCACTTAATAATATGGAGATTACTTTGGGAGGCCGAGGCAGGCAGATCACCTGAATTCTGGAGTTCAAGACCAGCCTGACCAACATAGAGAAACCCCTTCTCTACTAAAAATACAAAATTAGCCAGGTGTGGTGGTGCATGCCTGTAATCCCAGCTACTCGGGAGGCTGAGGCAGGAGACTCTCTTGAACCTGGGAGGTGGAGGTTGCAGTGAGCCGAGATCACGCCATTGCACTCCAGCCTGGGCAACAGGAGCGAAACTCTGTCTCAAAAATAAATAAATAAATAAAACAATAAGAATAATACAGAGATTAAGAGCATTGGCTTCAACGAAATGGCTTCTGTTTCTTTTCAGCAATGCAACAGGAAGTATGTTACTTATCTATTCTGCACCTCAGCTTCCTCTTATATAATATGTGAATTACAGTTGTTCTATATTATAAAGTTGTTGGAAGGATTAAATGAACTAATACATGTGAAGCCTTTGCAACAGTGATGGATCTAGGTACTTAATAAATGTTAGCTATTATAATATCATACAAAATGCAAAAATAGTGAGAACATTTCATGTGTTCTATAAATATAAGAGATCATTTTGGCTAGAAGATGAAGAAAATCTTCGAACTAAGCTATGTGCCTGCAAGGAGAATAAAGTAATCTTTTCTGGTTGACATTAACACATGCTTCTTTAGTCCAAGGCTAAGTTTGTTGTCATCGCCTAGTGATATCAATGCTATTATTATTGAGTTTTTCCTTGATACTGGCACTGTGGTAAGGAGTAACTCATTCTATCCTCATACACATAACGCAATTTTCATGAAATAGAAACTACCGTTATCCCCATTTTACAGACCAGGAAACTAACACTCCAAGAGGTCAAAAGACTTCTCACGAAAGAGAAAATGGCAGAATTAAAGAGTCTGAAGCCCAGGCTGTGTTCCGGAGTCTAACTTTTTTCTTTAATGTAAAAAAAAAATAAGTACTTGGCTGACCCTTAAGAGATACAGATCTATTATTTCTATTTAGGAGAGATTTCCAATTAAGTCCCTGAGGAGACTACATTCTAATTTTCTAGGTATAAAGAAACAAGGATTATTGTATCATTTCTGGGGGCCTGTCCCAAAAATGACTAAAGTTTGAATCAAGCTGGGATTTCAGGAGGAGATATTCCTTCAAAGCACTCCCACGGGGCCCAGCATATGTTTCTTCCAGAAGGACCATTAGATATCTCAGAAGAAGAAGTTGCCTGGCCAGGGCTCTAGTCCCAAGACCCTGGATCAAGGCTGGATATCTGTGCATTCAGCTGCCCATCATTTAGTCCTCTTTCTGGTAACAACTTTTAGACTTTCCTTTGAAGAACTACTTTCCCTGCTCCTTTCCTTATCCCCTGACTTTGTGGTTTTGGTAGAACTGACCACACCACCCACCCCCAGTTCCAAAGGCGGGTCATGAAATCCAAGCCTGATTTAACAGCACATTTCATTCGGCTGGCCACAGAGGTCTATGGATGGGCGTGTAGCCCAGGCCAGACTTTTAAAGACCGGCCTCAGAATTTTTTCTGTACCTACAGAAAAGGAAGTCTTTTCATTCTATCATCATTGAAAATACAACAAGGAATATGTCTGCAACTTCTAGAGTCCATTTCCCCCACTATGAATACAGCATCTGCCTGAGAATAAGGTAAATAGAAAAAGCAGAGACAGACACACACACACAGATTCTCTTCATTGCTCTTTGAGCACCTAGATACATCCATGCCTGAAGCCACACCTCAGGGTTCTTTCAGTTATCTGTGCTAATACATTCTCTTTTTGCTTGGACAAATTTGAGTTAGTCTTTCCTCTTTCCCTTTCACTTCAGAGAATTCTGATTTTGTCTTTTTAACTTCTCCCCTTATTCTGCCCTCTAGAGATATTTCTATCTTTGCCAGCCCAATGCTTGTTTTTTTGATATAAAACAAGGACAATAGGTAGAGGGAGATAAAACTAGACACCAGTATAATATGAAGGACTTTCCATGAAAGAGTCTAAAACAAATAAAAGAAGCCAAAGGAAAGCAGGGAGAAAGAAAAGGGAAGAGCCAAGAAGATGCTGTTTTAAAGGAATTGACGGGCAGGATTTGGGAATCAGGTTCTGAGAGAGGCTTGGGAAAATCCAAGGAATATTAGAAATAAGCCCAAGGGAATATTAGAAAATATTAATGAATGTTATAATTTGGATTTTACTTTGGTGAAATGATATAAGAGATCTAGCAGCAAAGACTGAAATTGTTTAGAATTACTTTTATCTCTTGATGCGCCATAGGACATCTAAGTTATACTTGGGTTACACTGATAGTCTAGGAGTGTTAACAGGTATTACAGATATACGCATAGACACACCAAATGCACATCCTATGTGCAAATGGATGGGCACATGGAATGCTGTATCCTAAATCCTCTTCTTAGAAAAAAATCACATTAGCATATTAAAAGCTCGGAGAAGTCCTGCAGCATGGAAATCTATTCAAAGCTGTTTAATGAATGCTTCCTAAACTTATTTTACCATGCCACAGAATATATTTTATTATTTTTTAAAAAATTAAAATAATATATTTTAAAATGCTTTTCTAAGATCTCCTGTCCCAAGAGTTTAGGAAAGGCTTCAGAGATGAAGTATGATATTCTAACAGGGATTTGAAAAAGGGAGAAGGTGGGGAGGACTTTTTGAGTAGCTTCAAGATTGGTGAGGAGTCTTTCCCTGGGTTTAAAGATAGAAAGAAAGGATGCCTTAACACTTTAATTTCTTTTCAGCAGGGAGAAATTGTCCCTACTTTAACTCGAAACAGGTGATCTTTGAAGTGAGGGCTGGGTAAGGTAGCTTTATAGAAGCAGGTAGCAGCTCACCTGTTCTGAACCATGCTCATGGCCATCCAGTCTCCAGGGTACACGTTCTTTCCAATGAGGTCCTTGAACATGATGAAGGTCTCCATCAAGAAGTCCTGAAACAATGAAGCACAGCACACATGTCATTCTGTTTCACAGGAACTCAGAACTTGCTGGCTCTTTAAATTTTTTCTTTATTATATTTTGGAGGGAGGAAAAGGGAAGGGACACAGCCTTTCATTAACTAAATTAAATGGAAGCTTAAAGATTGAATGCTGGAATGACTTTTCCCAAATATCAGTGGAACATGAATATGGGATGTGAAAATGCTCTCAAAATAAAGCACTATTGATTTCATCTTTGGGAATAAAGAAGTAAATGTACCATTGATGTAGTAATTTTATAATCATTTTCCCAAATATGTATTTGAGAAGGAAATAATCTCACTGTATGAAAGCATCTCAGGTCATTGAGCAAATAAACTCTTATTAAAATGAATCTAATTAGCAGTGCTGTAAATACAGCTAATTCATATGTCTCTCTCTCTCTCTCTCACACACACACACACACACACACACGAGCAGATTGGATGAGACACAATGACAGGAACTCTTCCTCTCCTTTGAAGAGGTTCAAAGTGGACTTCAGCACCCTCCCTAGACTTTGCAGTGAGCCAAACTTTTTCTCCATCTTTGGAGAACACAAATTAAAGACAAATCCGGAGGCTGGGCACGGTGGCTCACACCTGTAATCCCAGCACTTTGGGAGGCCGAGAAGGGTGGATCCTGAGGTCAAGAGGTTGAGACCATCCTGGCCAACATGGTGAAACCCTGTCTCTACTAAAAACACAAAAATTAGCTGGGCGTGGTGGTGCACACTGTAATCACAGCTACTCGGGAGGCTGTGGCAGGAGAATCACTTGAACCTGGGGGGCAGAGGTTGCAGTGAGCCAAGATCGCACCACTGCACTGCAGCCTGGTGACAGAGCGAGACTGTGTCTCAAAAAATAAAAAATAAACAAAGACAAATCCAGATAGCTAAGACCAGAATCACTGGCACTGAGACCCTTTTGAGCTGGAGGTAGTGAAGTCATACCACCAGTATGCTTTAGGTAAAATTCAAAATCTAGAGGAAATTTGTCCAGAGTTGTTTCCTTAAGTTGGTGGTTTTCAAATTATTTTAACAGCAGAATTCTTTGTTCAAAGAAAGTCTTACCTGGAGCCCAATATATAAAATATATAAAGGTAGAACAGCTCTGGTGGAATTGTGTGTGTGTGTGTGTGTGCGCGCGCGTGTGTGTTTGTGTGCATGCACGCATGTGTGCACGTTTATGGTAAAGCATAGTGAGGATAGGAGGAACATAATTTGAAAATCACTGCTTTAAGCTAAGTTGCAAAATTCTGAGGAATGGCATTTATTCTTTTCCAGGAATCTTTGTTGCTAGGGAAAACTACCTCAATACTTTAAGTCCTTGTTTCTACATCAGCAGAATGGGGATAGTATCTACTTCAAAGGGTGACTGTGAGGATTAAGTACATACTGCCAATCAGATGCTTAGTACAGAGCCTGGTCTCTTACAAATTCTCATTACGTGATGATGATGATGGTATTATTATATTATTCATAATTGATGTCACCTGGGGAAGTGTGGCTATCATCACAGGCACATCTCCTTCGTATGGAAATGAAGAAGGCCCCTGGCTCATAGATGGGAAGAATGGCTTCTTAATGAGAAGAGATAGCATGGTATAAGGGTTACAGTCAATGTCCAGACCTTACCTCCACCACATACTAGCTATGGGACCTTGGGCAAGCAGATTGTAGACTTGTGAAATATGACTCCTAATTCCCATGTCATACTTTTGTGAGGGTTATGTAAGAAAATGTGTATGTTCAATCAATAAGAATCCCATTTCTTACCTTCTTCCCCCAGAGACCTTTCCTTCCATAGAGGATCAAAAATTAGGAGTCCAGTTTTTCTATTTCCATGTCTTAAGCTATAGGGAAATTGAAGGTTGAGGGAAAGGTTCCATTTCTTGCCAATCTTGCTCCAATGGAGAGAACATCTCACTACTGAATGGATGAAGGGGTAGGGCATTAACTTTCTAATGATTCCTTTTTTTTTTTTTTTTTATGAGCCTCTCTCTGAGGTTGATCCAATTTTGATGCCCTGGTCTCTCTAGGGAGAGTTGACAGTGACCTCAAGCAGTGGGACTCCTGAACCTGGTAGCGACAAGACAGTGAGAAAGGTGGCCACACTGAGGGCAAAGGGTGCTCTGCTCCACCCTTGGGGCAGGAATAGCCTGGGCTGGGCTCTATGTTAATGAAGTCATCAGCTTCAGAGATAGAAGCCACAGGCCACCGGCAGATGGTCTTGCAGCAAATGCCTCCTGAGAGGCTAGAAGAAGGGGGCCCAGAGGCCAACTTCCTCTAGGCATTTGTGATTTTAATAAGAGCTATATTTTACTGAGCACTTACTACATGAGAGCTATTGTCTTCTCATGCAACCCCTTCTTAGCCCTATGACATAAATTATATTATTCCCACTTTACAAATAAAAGAGATTCACCTGCCCATGGTCACAGAGCTAGCAAGTGACAAATCCTAGATGCAAACCTAAGACTGTATGACTCTAACACTCATGCTCTTAAACCCTGAAATGTCTGTGATTCATCAATACATATTGGTTAAGTCATATCTAGATTATATGGTAGACATTCAGGTCTCTCTGACAGGGACAGAAGGCATGTTCCAGAGATGAAAGAGTTCTTCCTCGCCCCCAGCATCCTACAGACTCACCACAAGTTCAGAGCTGGTCTGGAAGGTCTCAATGTAGAAGGAGTAGTGCTGGTCACCCATCTGGTTTAAGATGGCTGTCATACATGCCACAAAGTGACTCTGCAAGAAATGAAGAAAAATACCACAAATAGTTGAGAGAGGACCACGGAAAACTTCCCTGTGAGAAAATGTCTCCTTATGGCTCATTCATCAAAAAAGTATTTACCGAGTACTATTATGTGCCTGGGACTGTAATAGGAGTGCCAAACATAAACATAACACCTGATCCATTACCTCTCCTGATGTTCGCACACTGGGGAAAGAGCACTGTACTTGTGTCAGGAAATTCAGCCTATATCAAAATCATGGAGACAGTTTCATTTTATGACAAATAATTTTACATGTGTAAGTCCCAATTGTCTCATCTGTTAAATGGGACAATAATTCATCTGAATCTACCTCTAGAGGAGTATCAAACCAATCAGATGGCTCCTTTAGCACCTTGAAATGCACTAAAGTTCTCTGCAGAGGAATCCGTAGTTGGATCACCAGGAATCAGTCAGTGGCAACCCAGCACCTCCTGGGACCTGCCAGTTGGTAAGGGCTGAGAGGGATGAAGGAAATGAGAAGAGATGGCCCTTGCTCTTTGTGAGTTAATGATCTAGTCAGGAAAGAAAGATTAATTCATGAGAGAAAAAGAGTAAGACCCTCAATTTGCAAAGCCAGCTAAGTACCAGAAAGATGCAAACAAGAGGGCAACCAAAGCAGGGACACAGAGAGGAGACCCTGGGAGCAGAGGAGGAACCACACCCTTTCACGCACCAGAAGACATCAGCATAGCCTTTTCTGCTTCCTCTTTCCCAGATTTTATCAGTCCATATCAGGGTGAGTTTTCAGTGTCTGCAAGCAGCATTCAGGGAGATCTATTCCGGAACCTAGTAAACAAAGCACTAGCCACAAATCCACCAGGGGTGAGAAGTCATTCTTGACTGTCTCTTGCAAGTTTCCACTGGGGCTGCCATCTTGGCCAAATGAAGTTCCACTGTGGTCCGGCCAAGCACGGGCTTGTGGAAGATGGCCTGGCTGGAAATATTATGTTTGAACGAAAAAAATAAAGGCATTTTTTACCATAAACTGCTGCCTTTTTTATAAAAAAAAAAAAAAAAAAAAAGTTCTTCTTTTGTTAATAAAATAACAAATATGAAATATATACAGGCATATCTTGAAGATATTATGTGTTTGGTTCCAGACCACCACAATAAAGTGAATATCACAATCAAGCCAGTCACATGAATGTTTTGGCTTCTCAGTGTATATAAAAGTTATGTTAACACTGTATTGTAGTCTATTAAGTATGCAATAGCATTATGTTTAAAAAAACATAAATTTTAATTTGAGAACATAAACCTTAATTTAAAAAACTAAATGATCTAAAAAAACTCTAATGATCATCCGAACCTTCAGTAAATAGGAATCATTTTGCTGGGGGAGGGTCTGGGCTTGATGCTGATGGATGCTGACTGATCAGGGTGGTGGTTGCTGAAGACTGGAGTGGCTGTGGCAGTTTCTTAAAAAAAGAACAGTGAAGTTTGCCTTCATGAAGTTTGTTTATGGTGCCCTAAAATAATTGTAATAGTAACATTAAAGGTCACTGTCACAGATCACCATAACAGGTATAATAATAATGAAAAAAATCTGAAATATTGCTTGGATTTCCAAACTGTGATGCAGAGATATGAAGTGAGCACAGGCTGTTGGAAAAATGGTGCCAAGAGACTTGCTCAATGCAGGGCTGCCACAAACCTTCAATTTATAAAAAACAGGTATCTGTGAAGCATAATAAAACGAGGTATGCCTGTATGTATATATACATGTGTATATATTTCCTCCCAGGTTTACAATTTCGTTCCAGTGGTGAGAAACAGGAAGCCTTTTGGAAAACTGTTTTGTAAGCTTACACTCCCAAAAGTAGCTCCCATGATACGGATTTTCATTTGTTTCTAGGTTCTTTCCAATTGAGAAGTTAGGGATAGCCTGCTTTCCTTGTCAGCAGGAAAAGCTATATAATTAGTAGGTCTCAGAACAAAGTAAAAAATGCAAAGCCCTTGTTTAAAGTTATTCAGTTTTGAAACAGCCATGGAGCCCTTCTAAGCAAGGTGCCGGTCATGACTGCGAAGGTTACAAGCCCAGGAAGCTGGCTCTCCCTGCCAAGTGACCACCACACCCACACACCATAAATGACTAGAAAACATGCAAATACGGAGGAGATCACAAAGCTGAAACTCTCAGGGACAATGGCTGATGATGCTTTCTTAATGGGAACTTGTAGCCTCTACACTGAGTGGCACCTCCTTGAAGAGCCAGAGTCAAATTTGTTTTCCTGCTCAGGCCCCCAGGGGGTGGTACTGAGGGTGTGAAATTATCCCTTTCAAACTAGACAGAACACCGCCGTCACTAATTTAACCAGCTCCCACTTAAATCAAGAAATAATCATTATTCTCGTTTCTACCTCCAGCCAGGCCAAATGCAAGAAAGGAGAAACCTTAGCATTTGAGGGGTGTAGGAGTGTGTGTATGTGCATGTGTGTGTGCCTGCATAGGTGTGTGTGTGTGTGTCTATACACACACAGGAGCGTGTGTTTCCGCTGCTGCCTCCATCTCTCCTCTCCCTTCCTTAAAGAATTCAGCCTGTGGCCACTAGAGGTCTTTTCTTTTCACATGGTAGCTGCCGAGCAGTTTGTTCGGCTTTTTATTTATTCCTACGTGAGCAGACCCACTACACTTCTTGCATATCAACAGTGAAAATTACAATATAAAGGACTTATTATTCCTTGTTTTGGAGTAATTTTGCTGCTGGTCAAAGCCTGGCTCATTGTGCAAGAAAGGGGGACCATCCTTTGCAGGTAATTCCACTGCTTCAAGGTAAGAGATGTGGGTAGGTTTTATTTTTTATGATCGATGATCCTCTAAGAGAAAATGCGATCGTCTCTTGGACAATAGTTTACTTGTAAAGCTTTGACTTGAATGAACAGTGAGACTGGGAGCTTGTGTGTATGTGCGTGGTGGTATGTAGCGGAAAATACACCACTGTCAGAACTGCAGGCTCCTCAAATGCATAGACATGGAATGCTCGTTATTTCCAATGGCTTGATTTGAATTGGAAAGGGGAAAAAAGCAAAGAAAAACAAACCTTGGCTCTCAAGTTGCCTGGAATTGACTTGAAAAGGATGCATTGTCTTAAGCCTTGTTTAGAGAAACTTCCATTCTTCATTTTAAAAGATAAAAAGGGAGGGGGATTCTAGTCCCCATCTAGAGAGAGTGGCTATTTTATGAAAGAAACCATTATCTTTTTATTAGGAGTTGGTCGGTGTGTTGTAGTTCACTGATCAATCAAAATTACTTTTACCAGCTTGTTAATTTCTTAGTTCTCACTACCACGTAGAAAAACCCGGTTGCATGCCTTTCAGTACGATTTGTAGTGCAATGTGACTGAAGTTTGGACAAGTTACCTGCATTTGGCTGTTAATGAAAAGTGACAGTGTTTTACTTCCGACTAGAAGCATCTTTTCTTTCTGCTATGGTGTCTAGCCCACTTTGGTATCAGATCTGTGGGAAATCACACCGATGTGACTGATTGATAACCTGAAACTGAGTGAGACACTGGCAGCAGCTTCGTATTCAGAAAAGTCTCCTTTCTGTCATTTGGATTTTAATAACCACCTTTTTTGTCACACAGTGACAGAATCATGGAATAACATTTTGCTTCTCTGACGTGTGTCTCTTTTTCAGTAGTTTCCTCAAAAATGGCATTTGTGTCCTGCCCCTCTGTAAAAGTTTGAGACCTTACTTCCATATCCACCATGTCTTAAATTTTTAGAAGAAGACATAGGAATAGGGGGTGAGGGGATGTTGATCAGACTGCATTTGCCCTAGCAACTTAGATAGCCCTAATAGTGTCATTGTTCAAACTTTATAGTGTAGGAGCTCGAACTCCCAGCCCTGTCAGAAACCTGGAAAAGCCTGAATACTACATGGGGGACAGAGGGGTGGAGGGATCCCTTGTAGTCTCCAGGCTAGCAAGAATCCCCCTCTTTTCATCCCTGGCAGAAATTCTGTAATCGACATATTTACTACCTAGGAATGAGGCAGCCACTCATCCATACCCAAGCAGCATGCCAGGATGGGAAATTGCTTCTTAAAACAGAATTCCAGGGAGACTTGCATATTAAATTCCAGAGAGAAATTGTATCTGAGACTCTGGCACAACCCAGGCAGTGTCACCTCGCCCCAATTGGGATGGTTTAAAACATGGCTAATGAATCACAGCATGAAGAGACACAGTTTGAAACTAGGTCAAATGTGTAAAAATAAGTGCAATCATCACAGGCACTTGGCTGATGAGGGGCTACTTAACACCTTGAGTGGCAGGGCTTATTTGCTGTACAGAACCCTCTTCAGTGATCCAAGACAATCAATCCTCTCAATTAATTCAGCCCATCGGGACATAGGGAGGTCTTGCACACTTGGAAGCTCCAAAGGAAAAGAGTGAGGGTCTGTTCACTGTGTGACGGTGAGGGAAAAAAATAGAAACCCAATATTGTGTGACCAGAATTAATTAGCTGGGATACTAGGTGATTGCGATCAGGAGATTAGCTCTTCCCAAATCATTCCATTCTTTTGCATTAAAAAAGACATCATCATCATCATCGTCGTCATTATACTGATAATGCCAATCATTTTAGTGTACAACATCCAACTTAAACATATCTATTTAACAACCTCTAATGCAAACACACCTACACATACACACACACAGCCAGGACCCCTGCAGTGCCAACGGAACTGAGGGAAAGGCTACCAGTTTGCCCTGTCTTGGGAAACAAACAAAATAGGGGCGAGGGACATGGGTGCTGCCCATGCATCCCCCACTCACCTAAGATTAGTAGGAGTGATGAGATCGCAGAGGGAGAGAAACAGCCAACTTCGGAAGCTTGCTACCTAAATGCCAACATTACTATGTGATACCAGCTGGTGACACGTTGCTATAGTAACTTCAAATAATGCGCACGACCAAAATAAAATAAAATATAGAAAGCACCAACGAGAGGAGATGAAGGAAAGTTTGCATGCCGACGGAGGCTCAGAGAGAGATGAAAAGTTCTTTCTAGGAGCTGTCCTTTGGAGACTAGGAGTGGCCGAATGCACTCACAGGTTGCTTCTGTATTCACCCCCATGTCTGCCATCTGGTTATGTAACAGATTTTATTCTTGGATGAAATTGGTGCTGTCTGTGTGGTGGGTCCAGGACTGGAAGTGGGAGGCTTTGGTGTCAGGAAAAACAGGGATTCTAAAACCCATTCATTTTAGAGCTTTATCAGGCAGTTCAGAATTGTAATTGGGAGCACTCTCTGAGAAAACTAAGGTGTGTGGTCTGTCCTTGCATTCTGGGCTCTGTGCTAGGTGCGAGGGGTGGAGCAATGAGCAGGACAGATAAGGCAGTACTCTAAAGGGCTTACATCTGGTTCTGCCAGGATGCAAGCATGAGAGTGGGGACTTAGGAGCCAGATAAGCCTGAGTTCAAATCTCAGCTCTATCTCTTACTAGTTTTGTGACCTCAAGCAGGGTCTTATGCCTCAGTTGCCTCATCTATAAAAGGAGATAAAAATATTCCTTACTTCACATGGTTTTGGTGAGGATTCAATTAATTTGTGTAAAGGACTTAGAGTACGGAAAGCCCTCGATAATAGCAGCTATTATTAGTATTGTCTTGTTGCTGACTCAAGTCCAGAGAAGCTATGCAGATTAGCTCATTGAAATTCCTGACCTGGACAGAGGAAATGATGACTCCGCCTACCCATGACTAGCCATGGACACATCAAGCACTCCCAATCACAGCTTGGGATGAACAGCTAAGAAAGAGCCTCTGCCGCTGAACATGCTTTTGGTTAACAACATGCCGCTGTTCAGTAAGTCCAGTGTGTACCTCTTGGAACAAAGCATGCCGGGAGAGTTCTTTTATTCAGGAACAGTTGTTGGCAGGTAGGAAAAGTGACAACAGTGTCCAAATTGTTCAGAAGCATGAAAAATAACTGTCTTCATCGAAAACTTAGTTTCCCAGTTGTTCGGCTTTAAGAAGGTGTCTGTCTGTCTGTGCGTGCAGTGACACTCTTTGGTTACTCAGGGCATCCTGCTGTGCAATAGAATAAACGAAATCACCTTCTTTCCTAAGAAGCTTCTTGATCCACAAGGTTCGTGTGGACTGCTACATGTCAAAGGCATAACATCACAGGAAAACAGAAAGATGCCACTTGGATGTTGCATACGCTGGGTGTGCCCTGACATGTTCCATCTGTACAACATGGCAACTCCAGCAGAGTCAGCCAAGTGCACCCCTGCCTGACGCTGTGGGCATTAATGACAGATCAGCTCTCAAGCACAGACGAGGGGCCAGAAGCACAGGCCGCTTTGAATCAAGGCTCGAGGAGGAGCCTGAATTCATTACACTCTTCATTTGAAACTAACACCTTCTGATCCTGGTTGGAGCCTGTGCTTGTGGCTCTGTGGTGTGAAATCACTTTAAATCTTCTTCCTTTCTTTCTTTTTGAGATCACTTGAAAACTTCTAAAGTATATGATGAGATGTTTAATCACAAGGGGAAGTGGAAGGAAAAAAATTCCATTCATTCATTCCTTTTGCCCAGAGCCCTACATTCATCATCTCAATAGCGACCACCAAGTGCTAGGTGCCAGGGGCACAGCAATTACTGAATCTTCTCAATAATCTCATGAGGTCAGCTTTATGCCCATTTTATAGAGGAGGAAAGTTAGATGCCTGGAGGTCAGGTAGCTTGCTTATGCAGACTTTTAGTATATGGTGACACAGGGCCTAAAATTTAGGCCTTTCCGACTGTAAGCCCTGTGTTCTCTTAAAAGCTTGCCATGCCTTCCATGTCAGCAATCTCATGGGCAGAGATTTGTGTCCATTTATTCATTGTTCTTTGTCAGAAGCTAGAGTTGAATTTGCATATTGCATGGGTTCAATAAATATTTGTTAAATGGGAGATTGAATTTATTATAGAATTTCCCATCTCTAAAATAATGTTACAGGGACCACCTCCTCCATAAACTCTGAAAAGTTAGGGTCCTGTGTTGACTACCTTTGCCTTAGGAGAGGCCAGAAATGAAAGAAGTTTTGTTCTACCTCTGAACACACCCTATCTTAAATTGTATTCTAGTGAGCCAGAGTGAGATAATTCTTTCACACATTCCTTAATTCAACAAATATTTCTTCAGCACCTACTATGTGCCAGGCATGGTTCTAGATACTGGGGATACAGCTGAGAAGGCTACCAAAGGTTTTGTTCTTAAGAAGCTCACATCCCAGTTGGGAAGAGCTGGGAACAGAGGGAACACACTTTAAACAAGGAAATATATATATGTAAGATCATTTTAGATAGTGATATGTGCTACTAATGAAATATTACAAAGCAATAGCATGGAGATGGAATATTTGCCCTATTTTCAATAGAATGGATTGTAGTGGCCTCTTTAAGAGTTGACATTTGAGTAGAAACCTGAATGATGAAAACAGGTCATGCAAAAATCTGGCAAAACAGTAGATGCAAAGGCCCTGAAGTGGGATGTGCTTGGAGTGTCGGAGGAGCTGAAAGAAGTTCAGTGTGGTGGAAAGGTATGACTGAGGGAAGGCTCCGTAAATGATGAGGTCAGAGAGACAGGCAGCAGTCTAATCCCATGGGCCCTTGGAGGTCAGTGCAAGAATAGGGGTTTTCTTGTAAGTACAAAGAGAAGCCATTGATTTGGACTTTGAGAAGCTTGCTCTGGCTGTTGTGTGTTGGAAAGCTCTCCTCTTTAGAGAAGCGGTTTCCATGTCTTTCCACACCACCCCATCTCCAAGGCACTAGACTGGAGTTGTTCCCAGGGTCAGGAGTTTGTGAAAGGCACAAATTATGTTGTAAATGTTGACTCTTCCTCATTCCTGATGGTTGTCACTCTTCAGCAAGCATGTCTTGCTAAATGATTATTTTCTAGCTGAATCTGGCCCTCCTTCGGCAGGTGTGGGCATGGACTTTAGTTTTACATTGATTCCATTTGTCTTCAAGTCCAGTGGGTTCATCTCCCTGTCATGCAGAGTTGAGTGAAGAGAAGCCTAATTCTGGAGGCTCCCAGTCTCTGGTTAAAGCCATTCAAGTCTGGGGGCCTACCTGAGAAGCCTGCTTGCCAGGAGAGGGGTTATCATTCAGGATACTCCAGTTTTTAATGGAACAGAACGTAATTATCCTATTTCTAACTCTCTCCATGGAAATGTGTGTGTGTGTGTTGGGGGAGGGGGTCAGAAATATGACGCAAAAAGAACAGGTTCAGAAACAAGGATTTATTCCCCATGTTACAACAATGATGGGGCTTCTGTGCCTCACACTGAACATCTCAGGAAAGGCTGTGCAGGAAAATATGGTACATTCCTCAGTTCACACCTCCCTGAGAAAAATCAAAACCAGGAGCATTGCTAGGGTGTAGACCTCTGGATAAGGATCCTAAGCAACTCCCACTCTTTCCTGCAAACATGTACATCCAGGGTAAAATGACACGACGGTCAACCTTCTATGGGAAAAGGTGTCCCTAAAGGATGTGAAGTCTTGGACAGGAGGTATTGTGGGCTAAACAACAGTAATAATAATCACCATTTCAAGGGCTAAATATGTGTTAGATACTGTGTTAAGCCTCTGTTTCCCATCTGAAAGGACTTTTTATAGGGTCATAACAAGGGAAGAAAAAAATCAGAAGAGTAGTATTAGTCAGATGTTTACATGTTAGATGCTGTTAAAAAGTACACGGATGATCATTAAATAGCGACAGTTACAGAGTACTTACTATGCGTCAAGCACTCACTGTGTATGCTTTATCTTAAGTAATCCTCCAAACTTTCAGTAGATGTTGGTAATACCATTTGTACTTTATAGATGAGGAAACCAAGGAACAGAGAGGAGATATAGCTCGACTTCAGAATGCTTTCATTTAATTTAGAAAGAAAGGAGACTATCATTTTTCCAAACATATTATCTTATTATCATTAAAATTAAGCTATACCTCAAAAGACAATGAAGAAAAGAAAAGTGTGCGATCGTTCACCTCACCACCTCTCCCCCTGCTGAATTAACCTTGAATATTAGGAAACATCATTGACATCTCTTGTGCCTATTTAGAAGTGGAGGAATGGATGCTGGATGGATGGACAGATGGATAAATGAACAGATGAATGAATGAATGAATGAATAGATGGATGTATGCACATACGGATAAAGCTAGCTAGATGATATACACAGATAGACCAATTGGTAAAGTTACACAGTTACATAGACAGAACCAGCATTCTTAATGACTCTTCTGAATGGCAGAGGACGCCCCTTCTGTTTTCTGCAGTACTTGGGATTTGAAGGCTAAGAAGGGTTCTGTATGAGGTACCAATACCACATACTAGGAAATATATCTAGTTTCTCATAGATGTAGCTTTTCTGGCAGGCACTGGACACATCCTAAGTCCTGGGATCAATGCCAGCTCTTCTTGACATGCTCTGGAACTCTGGACAAATTGTTTTACCTCTTAGACCCTGTTCTCTCGTTGTAAATGGGGATAACCGTTCTGGCTCTTTAGGACTGTAGTGAGGATGAAGGTAGAAGACACATGCAGATGGTCCCTTAAAGAGCCTAGCAAACATAGGTGTTCAAAAGACTTCTTGCAATGCTCAGTCTCAGTTCCATTCCTGGTTCACCAGGAACAGTCTGTGATCAACCGGAGATGTGTAGAGTTCGCTTCTGGTTCACTCGTGAAGGATGATTTAAACCCCCCTGCAGAAATGGGGGCAGCTGCATTGCGGGTGAAGATTTATGGTTTCTTCCCTTTTTCTCCCTTCACAAAGCCTCTATTGTTTAAGGGAGTAGAGGGGGCTGGCAGATAAATATGTTCACAGAACATCAGGTGACCAAGCCAGATAGCTTCCAGGAGGGAAGAGTACTTTGTGGATAAAAGGATTTCTTCAGTTTACCTCATTTTCCTTCTTGAGGAGTGAAGAGGAATGAAGGTCTCTCACATCATGTTTTAAACTTCAAGCCAAACGTATTATCCAGGCCTCTTTTAGCACTTCCTCCCTCTTCTAGTTGTTTCTGCTGTAAGAGATCTGCTAGTACAGCACACTCAGGTACTAGGATCTGCTAACAGCTTATTGGGGAGCGGGGTGGTTGCATGGAGGTGGCCCCTTTGCAAACTGCATTGCTCAATTCCGCAGTGCTTAACTGCAGCAAGGACACACTGAAGGTGTCATTCTTAGTCCACAGTGGGAAACATTTTTCCCGCTTCCTAGTCAATTCCTCAGTCCTCATTTCCAATTAATCAATCAGTTATCAAATATATATTTAACACTTATTGCGTGTAAGGAGCTATGTCATGTATGATCATGGTCCACACCCTGAAGGTCTCAGACTAACAGGGGAGATTTTATCCACCTATCATCTATCTATCTATCTATCTATCTATCTATCTATCTATCTATCTATCTATCTATCATCTATCTCACAGTGGCTCTCAACTGGGGCAATTTTGGCCCTCAAAGGACATTTAATAATGCCTTGAAATATTTTTCATTGTCAAAAATGATGGAGAGGGTTGCTACTGACATCTATTGGGTAAAAGCTAAGGATGCTGCTAAAATATCCTACAATGCATAGGATAGCCCCCACAAAGAAAATGATCCAGCCCCAAATGTCACTAGCACTCATGTTGAGAAGCTCTGATCCATAAAGAGGAAGATACATTATGATACTAAATTATAAGTACAAAATGCATGCTATAGGTAAGGTTTGCACTAGGCTTTTAATAAGCAGGAACAATCTATGAAGGTAGAAATACTGAAAATTTCACAGAGCCTGTAGGATTTGAGAAACTACAAGATTGATAGAGATTGAGCTAAGAATGGGAAAGGACATCTTAGATCAATAATAGAAAATACATTTTATTTTATAATTTGATTAATTTAATTGATTGGTAGTGACTGTCTGGGGAGCTGTGTTGGAAATAATTCTAAGGCCAAGACCTAGCTCAGCAGGAAAGAGTGTGGTGATCGATTAGTGATGTCTGCCATGGGCAAGGGCAGGAAAGTGGTAGTATATATATTGAGAAATTGCTGCCTCATATTTATATGTTGGAACAGGATGAGGAAAGTGGCAGAGGTGGAAATGAGCAAGGTGCCTGGGTACAGCAGAAGTTCATGGGTGACTATGAGAGATATTTGGAGGGGAAGACTATGGAAGGGCCTTGAATGCCTGGCTAAGGGCTTTGATCCTCAATCTGTAGGTAATAGGATACCATGCAGGCACCTGCCTACTGTGTTGCCTTCAGGGCAGCTCTGCTGATGAGTTCTTGAGAACTAAAGAAAGCTACCCAAAGTCCTTGCTCTTCATTTCTATAAAGGGAGTACTATTTCATCTGTTAACAGCAAAAACTGGCAGAATCATCACACTCTGACTTTTATGAAGCTGATCCCCATGATGAGAAAAATCCTATGAAGCTGAACTCAGAGATAACTGTTTGAAAAGCTGACTCCAAGGGTTCACATTAACGAGCTCCTGTAAAGCCCCTTTGGATAGAGCATTCTTCTGATGTCTTTCGTGGGAAAAAAAAAAAAAAAAAAAAAAGGCTCTAGGAGGAAAGGGGCAGAAGAAAGTGGAAGTCCATTCCCAGGGCTCACGTGCCAGCTGTGGCTGACCCCTGGCTAGGGCACTGCATAGCCAACCCAGCTTGTGCTTCCTGTCAGGTCCCAGCTCCCGGCAGGCTGGCTCCTTCTCTGGCAGCTTCCTCCCTGCTCTGGGAATGATACTTCATTGATTCATTGGTTTGCAATTTTCCAGATGACATCATACTCAATTTTTTTTTTTTTTTTTTTTTTTTGCCTTTCTCTCCCTCTGTTCACCTCTCGCCTCTTAAATTCCCATTTGTCCCACTTCCCTGTCCTTTGGAATGGTAGCAACACCTCCCGATTACCATCCTCTGCAGTCCGCATTAGCTGCCTGCTGACTCCCTCTCCCCGTCATCATTAATAAAGGTGACACTGCAGCTTGGCATGAATGCAGGTCCTCCCCCACCTGCCCCACCCTCCCCTCTCTTGCAGAGGATGGCTCCCTGACTGCAAAACCCCTGCCTCTGAAGGTTTCTTCCTGCACCCAGCTCCCATACCTATAGTCTTATCCACACTTAATTAAAGAAAAATCAAGTGACACAATGAAAAATGCCATTCAGAGAGCTGGCCTGGTGGAGCCCAGATATCAGATCAACTTATTAAAGCCCCATATCTACTAATTCCATCTAGAAAAGAAAAAAGATGTCACAGTTGTCTGGACTGAAATTTTCTTTAAAATCTCCCTTGACTCTTTCACCCTGGCAGGGCCAGAGAAATCCCAGCAAAAGTCTAATCAAAGTTGAAGCTTAAAGAGTTGGTGGGGAGGATGCTTCTTGGGAACTATCCTGCAAGCCAGCCTCCCTGCAGCACACATGGGGAAACCATGGACCAGAGAAGTTAGGTGGTTTCTCCATAGTCACATTACAACCCAGTCACAGGAAGACAATGTTGAGTTAACTCTATTACCCTCCACAATCTTCAAACAGCAGTCCCCTGACCTTCCAAGATACGCACAAGTGATTATTCTTTCCCAGCTTTATTTCAGTCAGGGGGCTGCCCAGATGCCCAGGATAAACAAACCTTAAGGCTGATATTTGAGAAATATATTCTTATTTTTCTGACCAAATAGGTTTCCAGGTTTGGGACAGAACAAGCCCTTGAGCAATTATTTCATCTTTCAAAAAAAAAAAAAATGGAATGCATGTCCCTATTACCACTATTCATTGCCGCTTTGATCCATTACATTCTGTGCTCAGCATCCGAATCTGGTTAAGAACATCAAATTAAAAACTAAATGATTGATCACTGAAATCACTCTGCATAATGAAAGTCATCTGAACATGCCTTTAACTGGCCTCAGGGCAGGAACAAGGTGGGACATGGGAAGCTTTACTTACATCACTGTAGCCAGAGATCCTCAAAAGGGCAGCCTGCAGGCCTCACACAGCCCACAGAAATGCTTGGTTTGGCCGGCATCATGTTTTTAAAACATTTGAGTTTGTTGTCAACGTTTAAAAACCAGAAGAACTTGCATTAAATTTTGGATATTCAGTTTCTCTTGGACGTTTGGAAGATCCAGCAATCCCAGTCTACATTTTCAAGGAGCTGCCCCCTGAAGAGAGCAGGCCCTTTCTAGGCAGGCAAGGCCTGCCCTCATTCTAGGGTGATCAACTCGTCTTGGTCTGCTGGGAGACTTTTCCTGGGAAACCCCTCAGTCCTAGGTAACCAGGACAGGTGGTCACCCCACCTAGTTCTCTCACTGTTGTTTTCTGCCTGGACCCTGTGGACACTGCATGTGTGACCTCTTCCCTACAGCCTCTGCCATTTCCCTCTGGGGAATGCCTCCACAGAATGGCACGCAAAGCTGTCCACTCTGTGAATTCTCCCCACTCTCCTACATACCACCTACTCTCAATTTCTCTTCACTACTTGGCATTTGCAAAAGCCATGGATGCTCTCTCTGACACAAATGAAGTCCAATTCATTTTTTCCTTTTTTATTTGTTTTTTGAGATGGAGCCTCACTCTGTCACCCAGGCTGGAGCGCAGTGGCATGATCTCAACTTGCTGCAAACTCCACCTCCTGAGTTCAAGCGAATCTCCTGCCTCAGCCTCCCAGGTAGCTGGGATTACAAGCGCCTGACACCAGGCCCAGCTAATTTTTGTATTTTTAGTGGAGACAGTGTTTCACCATGTTGGCCAAGCTGTTCTTGAGCTCCTGACCTCAGGTGATCTACCTGCTTCAGACTCCCAAAGTGCTGGGATTACAGGCTTGAGCCACCACCCCTGGCCATTTTTTCTTTTTTGAAACAGAGTCTCACTCTGATACCTAGGGTAAGTGCAGTGGCAAGATCATGGCTCACTGTAGGCTTGACTTGCTGGGCTCAAGCAATCCTCTCACCTCAGCCTCCAGAGAAGCTGGGACCACAGGCACATGCCACCGCAACAGGCTATTTTTAAATTTTTTTTTGTAGAGACATGGTCTCGTCATGTTATTCGGGGTAGTCTCAAACTCCTGGACTCAAGTGATTCTCCTGCCTTGGCCTCCTAAAGTGCATAATTCATTTTTAAAGACCCACACAAGTGCCATTTATTCCCCCGGGAAGCCTTCTTTATTCTACCTGGTACAGGTAGAACAGGGCAGTCCATCTCTGTGTTCTAATCACACTCAATTCGCCCTCTTTTATTTTGCTCATCACCATTAACACAGTATCAAGTGAGTTGACCTGGGGAGTGCCCTTCCTAATAACTGGAGAGAGTCAAAATTGTGATAACATTGAAAAATGTGAAGATTTTGAAGCTTAAGTTGAAGTCTCAGTCTCTCTGCAGTTGTGAGCTTTGCACATCATTCATCAAAATGAAAAACGAAAACCATCCCACAAGTATCTGCACCAACTCCATGGCAATATTTACCACACCGAAGTCGAAGAGCACTTGGGCCCACTGAACATTGACCCCCACACGTTTCTTTCACCTGTAATGTGGTATCTTAACCATATGCTCATATGTCTGCCCCCACCGGCCCTGGACATACTCAAGGGCAGGAACCTTCTTCCCAGTCCTGATCCTCAATGCCTGACACATAGAAAGCACTCAGTAAAAATATCCCAAGGAGGGGAGTGGCTGGACTCCCATCAAAGAGGTTAAGAGGACTGCCTCATTTGCTGTGATTTTAAAGGACAAAGGTCTTCTCGGCTGTCCTGTGCCCACAGGGCCACTGAAGCTTAGCTGAGTGCCCTGAGCCATGTTAAAAGCTGAAACAACCAGTCTATGATTGGGGTCAAGCTGTCATTCTTTTGGCCATTTCTCATGAGATTACAAAGTGTTGTCAGCTTTGGGGTCTTTTCTGATAGGAGAGAATCCCTGAAGCTTCAGACTTATACATCCAGCATCCAACTTCCTCCTGGACATTTCTACCTCATGGGCAGCTCATATTAATGTGTCAACATGATTCTGCCCCTCTCAGACCTTTCTTCCTCCTCCCGCTGTGTTCCTTTTCAGAACCAGCCACTTTGACCAGGACAGTAATCCCCCCATAGTCCTTTGTTCCACCCTTTCTCTCGCTCCTCCCACATTCAATAAATCACCAAGCCCTGGGGATTTAGATATTTGTCTTGAAAAAGAAAAAGAAATTTGTCTTGAGTTTGTTCATTTCTCTCCCTGCACTCTTACTGCACTGATTGATGCCACCATCATCAGTACCTGGATTATTGCAGTAGCCTCCTAAATGCAGTCCTGCTTCCTACTCTGGCCCCTCTAATCAGTTCTCTCTGTTGCAGTCAGAGTGTGATCTCTCTATAATGGAAAAGAGACTAAGTCTCAGTCTTACTTAAATAGATCCCACTTACTCATAGAGTCAAAATTTAAACCTCTTAGCATGGTGGTCAGTTCCCTGCATGACGTGGTCCTTCTTCCCTTTCAGCCTCATTTCTTCCACTCTTCCTACTCTTCCCTTTAAACTTTGCCATCTGGCCACACAGAACTTCTACTAATTCCCCTCCAACCTGCACATCTAGATCATATTCTGATCACCCCTGACAGCCTGACCACATGCTGTTGCCTTTACCAGAAGCCTTGTTCAGCATCTGAGCCAACACACGTATCTACCTACCTTTTAAACAATTGACATAGTCACCTCTATTGAACTTCAGGTCCCGTATTTGAAATCACTTCATCTGGAAAGGTTTCTGGTATTCTCTCCACCCCTAGCTGGGGTCAGGGCCCTCCTCTGAGCTCTCATGTCCCTGTGCATATCACTTTCATGGCACTGATTGCAGTTTTCCAGAACTCACTTTATCTATCTCTGTCTACTTCAAGACCAGGAAGGCAGAGACTGGCTCAGTGTCCTACTTTCTCCTTATCTCTTTATCCCCAGCACCTGGCACAGTGCTGGCACATAGGAGGTACTGCACCATTACTTGCTCAATGAATGGATATATAATATGATCTCAGATGGAAGAATCAGTGGGACACAGATTGTAGTTATCTATGTAGCATGTGTTAATTTAAGTCTGGTTTGATAGGAGATGGATTGATGAAGGGCTCTCTTTAATTGAATAGGTTCCTCAAAAACATTAGACCAAAGTCTGGTCTGTATGGAAAGTAACCTCCTCATTGCATGATGGCTGGAGCCTGAGTAGGAAGGGCAACAGTTCATGGAGTCCCGGCCAATCTTTCTGGTCTCATTTTCCATGGATGTAGTAGGAAACAACACTCATCCCAGAGTAAGGAGACCACAGTCTCAGCTCTGTGCTGCCACTTGCTGTCCCTGTGTGGCAGGATTGCTTTTCCTGTCTCATCCTCACCTGTAAAATGAGGTTATGGAGCCAGCTCCTATGCCGAGTGTGGTGATTTGAATTCACTCACAGCTGAATTTGCATCCCAGCTCCTCCAATTACTGCTGTGCAGGCCTCTGTAAGTAATGCTGACTTCATGGGGATCTTATATAGATTAAATGTGATTACATTCCTTAAGTGGATAATACCATTCTGCTCATAGAATAAGTGCTCAATAAATGGTTACACTTAAGCATACCAGCACATCATAGGGCTAAGTTGTCAATGGGTTATATGGTAAAGCTACACAGGCACAGCTAACATTTGGGGCTCTTAAACTCTGAGTCATGCCATTCCCTTGACCCCCCCACCCAAAATCTTATTGTACACATTTGTAGCCCATTATATCTTTGTTATGAAGCAACCAACCAATGTACATTATGTTATGATTAAAACAATAAATCCTTATTACACTAAATCAAGCCACCAATTATGCTTCTACCATAATGGGATTATATATTTCATCTTGGAATTTTAAAGGCCTTACAACTTCAAAGTATGTTCTGTTGCACACTGCCATTTCAAGATTGGCAGAATGTTGCAAAGGAAACCCTCCTGCTCTTCTGAGGGTAGTGGATGTTTCCTTGGTTCATCTTAGGGAAACCCAGGTCTCCTTTGAGCCTCCAAGTTCCCAGCTGGTGGAGGAGCATGCAGATGGCTTTCCAATGGATACTCTGCTCCTGCATTTCTCCTCCAGCACAGGAACCGCGTCAAAGGTGAGAGCCCAGATGCCTGAGTTCGAGTCCTAACTTTGCCATCAATGAGTTAAGTGATTTTGGGTGAATATTTTAACCTCTGTAGGCCTCAGTTTCCTCATCTGTAACATCATAAAGAGGCCTAGACCTCCAAATTCTGAAAGTCTGTAATTGGCACCTGAAATTAGAGAGATGTCAAAATTCTTCTCCTTTCCTTTCTTGTACCTTGGATGAGGTTGGACTCTGAGGCCATGATTCCTAAACTCTGCTGCACATTAGAATTACCTGCCACCCAGCTCTCCCAACATCGGGATGTTTAATTCTCCCTGGGTGATCTTAATATGTGGCAAACATTGGGAACCACTGCTCTTAAGGGTGAGTGAGCTCAATAGACAAAAATGAGGCATGCTGACCTGACTCCAACACTAGCCAGCTGTGTGATCTTAAGCAAGCTATTTAATCTCTATAAACTCTCATTTCTAAGCTCATCCCATAAGGTTTTGCAAGCAATAAGTGACATAATGCACAGGAGTGTCTATCTTGCTACTCAAAGTATGGCCTGTAGACCAGAAGCATTAGCATCACCTGGGAGCTTCTTAGAAATGAAGAATTTCAAGTCCCAGCCCACAGCTGAAGAATCAGAATGTGATTCTAAGATCTGCAAGTGGATATTAGGCCCACGGAAATTTAAGGAGCCCTACCTTAGCACACAGTAGGAATTCAATAAAATGTATCTTTTGTAAGCATTCTCTGCAATCATCCCCTTTCACTCATTAACCATCAAGTAACACTTACATACTATGTATAGCAATGGATGATGGGCTCCTAGCACAGGAAGTGGCACACAGTCGGGCTTCAACAGATGCTTGGTGATTGAATGGATTCAAAAGGGAATCAGACCTGGCTCCTTCTGTTTAGGAGCTCATGGTCCATGAGGAAAACTGAGATATGAATGCCAATATCCAGAACAGAGTAATAGTCATGAGCAACGGAGACTCACCTTTATTTGCACATGTGCTATGTGCCACATACTAGCTAAGCAATTTCCATGTAGTTCCCCTTCGAACCCTCCAAGCAACATTGGGAAGCAGATGCCATTATTAGCCATCTTTTACAAATGAGGGCACTTTGGCTCTGAGGGGAGAAGCAGTTCATCTGAAACTTGACTCAGTTAGTACATGGCACCAATAAAATTTGAAGACAGGGCAGCTCCAGCCTGATCACCTGGTAGTACTGCTGCTGGGAGATGAGGCGGCAGGGCTGACTTTTGGCTTACCAACTTGGACCATGGTTCCTTCAAGGGCAGCCCTTGTCTCTGGGCACTGAGAAAAGTGCAAAAGGAAGCCCTGCAGGCAGAGATGTTGGGTTTCTATTCCAGCAGAGGAGCTGGCCAGAGGGCCGCCAGCTCCCATGGGCCACTTGTCTGACATAGTTCACTGCGTCTAGCTGCCCCCTCCCAGGCCTCTCTCCTGCTGCTTGAACATTTTACTTGCAAATACATTCTATAGATGATGCCAGTCTTCTCAATGACAGGCCCAGGCAACAGAAAAGAAATGTATAGTCTGAGCTTGGGGATGGGAGCAGAGCAACTTTCTGGAAACGGCCTGATGTGGGCCAGAATTTGGGAGTCCCAGACCAGAAGTCCTGAACTCCAGGCTAAGAAAAGGCCTGTGGTCACCAGGGATAAAGCGCAAAATGTAATTCCCCCGGGTCTCCCTCTGCACACAGATGAGTTCCCCCAAATCTGCTCCTGAATCATGTTTTGGTCAGTAGAATTTCATCATTCAATAGGAGGTGGTGGATGGCAGGGAAGTTGGTGGAAATATTTATTTGTACCTCAACCTTTCTGGAATTCTCCTCCCCCTTCTCCCTCCCCTAATCCTGCCACTTCCATGGGGGTAGGCCTTTGTTCCTTCCCGTTAGAGCAGTAGTTCTCTTTGTGCGGGCCCTGGAGCAGCAGCAGCAGCAGCATCTGAAAACTTGCTTGAAATGCACATCCTCAGGCTCCACCCCACACCCACTGAATTAAACAATCTAGGGGCAGACCCAGTGGTCTATGTTTAACCAGCCTTCCCAGGGACTCTGCTGGGTACTCAAGGGTAAGAGCCAGGGCCTTAGAGAGCATCTCTAGTGAGTGAATGATGCTAGGGGGAAGGAAGAGGAACAAATGTTGCTGGTAGGGAGGAAGAAGCAGAAACTGAGGCAAAGAAAGGGTGAAAAGAGACTCCCAAGACTGGGTGAGGGGATGGGTTAAGATTCTGGGTAGCAAAGATCAGTAACTCCTGCTTTGGCATGTCCTGGAGGGGAATGGCTGTGTAAGTGCCCCGATGATGGTTGGCTGCTGGGCCCAGCACTACCAAACCAGCAAAGCCTCCAGCTCTAAGGGACATGCACAATTGTACAATGAGAATATCAGCAGTGACCACAATGGGCCTAGGGCCAGAGGAGTCACCATGAATGCACTGCTAAGCATAGGTCCCCAGGGACTTTTGTATGACTCTCTGGATGGGGAGGGAGCAGAGAGGGATGGAGGCGTAACTGAAGGCTGAGATTGAGTTCCTGTGAATGCCAGCCAAGTCAGGTTAGGGCTGCTGTGGGTTAGATTTAATTTTATTTAGAGAAAATAGAGACCTGTCATCATCTATCTCATCCGTTCATGGACATAAACTGATACCCAGCCCACCTGGACCATTTTAAACAGGCACCATTGTGAAGAGCATCCTCAGGCCCTCCCAGACTCTCTTTTGGTGACAGCACCTTATGAACACAGAGCAGAGGGGTGGAAGGTGTTGTTTCCTGATACACATATTCCAGGGGAACCCGGTAGCTATTTCAGGGATGGGAGCTGTAACTGTAAAGATAGCCCCAAAGCCCCATTTAAGCATCAAAATGTCAATTCTTCCACACTTAGCCTTAGCCCAGCTAGAGCGTCCACCCTTACCCTTCCACATCCCACCCTGCACCTGGCCTAGGGATATTTGCAGAATATAGCCAGGCAAGAACAGGGGAGCTAAGGCTTTCTCTGTTCTGGGCAAGGATAATTCTTCCTCATCACCAGTCTGGCCTCGATACCACTTTCTCCTTATTTTGATGTCTACCTTGACACTTGCCATCTCAGCAGAAAGTGCTTTCTTCCCCTTTCAACTCCTATGGGAGGCCCTGTTTCCTTCTCTTTCTCTCTAAGCATTATCATTCCCTGCTTTTTATTACCATATTTTCTAATACGTCATTTCAAGCAAGACAATAAGTTCCGAGAGGTCAGGAGTCTTGTCTCACCTCTTTGTCTAACCCACCATGGAGCCTGACACAGATTAGGCTTTCAGCACATATTTGCAGAGGGAGTGACAGACACAGCTATCTGTCTGACAGCTCCAGGTGAATGTTTGCAGGCATCTCAAACTCAAGATGCTCAGTTGGAATTCATCTTCACGTCTTTGCTCACCCCAAATCTAGTTCTCTTCCTTCTCTTGGGAAATGGAACCTCCATCCTCCCCCACTTTCCAGTTGCCTCTATGGAAACCTTTGACATCTTTACCACTTTCTCTGGCCACATCCAACTCTTGATCAAGTTCTTTCTAACTGCATCTATAACATATGGCCAGATTCTCTCCTTTTCTCTCCACCTCAGGTCAGTCCACCATCATGTCTCCCTTACACTACAGCAATAGCCTCCTAACTGTCCTCTGTTTCCAGTCTTGCTCTCTCCCCTCCAGGGAGCAACCAGAGTAGGCTTTTTGAAAACCGAGTCCTATTACTCACATCTCTACTCAGCCACAATAAAGCGTGAAGCCTTTAGCTCAGGTTCATCAGCCACCACTCTGCTCAGACACACTGACTTTCTCCAAGTTGGACAAATTGGTTTGTTCTAGTAAGTTCTGGCCTCTATTCTTCTTCTTCTTTTTTTTTTTGAGACAGAGTCTCACTTTGTCACCCAGGCTGGAGTGCAGTGGTGCAATCTCAGCTCACTGCAACCTCTGCCTCCTGGGTTCCAGTGATTCTCCTGCCTCAGCCTCCTGAGGAGCTGGGATTACAGGCATCTGCTACCACACCTGGCTAATTTTTTGTATTTTTAGTAGAAAAGGAGTTTTATCATATTGGCCAGGCTGGTCTTGAACTCCTAACTTCAAGTAATCCACCCACCTCGGCCTCCCAAAGTGCTGGGATTACAGGCATGAGCCACTGCACCTGGCCTGGCTTCTATTCTTCTTACACAGCTTTATACTTTTCCTTCTTAGCACTTGTCACAATTTTAATTAGATATTTATTTATGCAAGACTTGTTTAGTGCTTGTCTCCTTTCCTAGGTGGAGCTCCTCGAGGCAGAGAAATGTCTGCTTCGTTCACCATGTTTTCCCAGCATCCAACGCAGTGCCTGAATTTAAAAGGTGCACAGTCAATAGTTTTAAAATGAACACATGTTTAAATTTCAACCATTATGCTCAGCATGCTATACTTATTCTTGCTCTGTTGTTAGAGTTGATTAGCTAGCAAAGGTAATACATTCCCCTGATGCAAGGCAAGACTAGGCAATTCAATTTAATTCTGTTCAGTGCAGTTCAAGTCACTTCAATTATATTCCATTCATCTTAATTTAATTCCACAAACCTTCACAGATACCAGAACTCTGACAGCCTTTATCCTAGGTATGGAAACATCAGAAATGATGACGATCCATTAATGGCCCTTGGGGGGCTACCCATTTATGTCCCCTCATCTATGGCCAATGACAATTGTAGAACATATGACTGATCTCCCTACACGCATGAGGTTGCAAATGGGCAACAGGTTGACATAAACAGTGTGTCACTGCCATCACTCACTCATGTAATATACTGGGGTGTTTATCATGATAGCTACAGTCATCTTTCTTAGTCCTCAGGGATATGTTCCAAGACTCCCAGTGGATGCCCAAATCCATGAATGGTGAACCTATATATACTATGAACCCTAGTATATATATTCAGTTCATAGTCTATACTGAACCCTATATATACTATGATTTTTTCCTATATATGCATTCCTGTACAGTGAATATACTGGACAAAGGGAGGATTCACATCCTAGGTGAAGACAGTAGGATTTCATCACATGACTCAGAATAGCACACAATTTAAAACTTATGAATTATTTATCTGTGGATTTTCCATTTTATATTTTTGAACCACAATTGACTGCAAGTAACAAACCATGGAAAGTAAAACCATGGATTGTGGGAGGAGGGAACAACAACACAGAGGCCCGAATATGCACAACACCAGTACAGGTGACTAATGATGGCCAGGAATGTGGAGTCAAATGACTGGCCCTCCATTATTGGTCATTTTAAGTGATAGAAATCCTCCAATCCACCTTGAAAACCTATCCTAGAACCCCATGTTTCTTTCCAATCAATAATTTTCCTTTTTATTCCATTTCATCTTGAGTATATGAGATTTGAGCCTACTCACTTCCCAAAAGATATGAGATGAATGGCAGGCTGAAAAACAAGACATATTAACATTATCAATTGGCCTGAAATGAGTTCATCTGCTACAAGAATCAGAAATAGCACCTTTCAGGCACCATAACTGAACAGATGTAAATACCCAAGGATCTGTCTCTGAATTCTCTAACACTAAGAAAAAAAAGATACCCATGTATACAGTTTTTATCTTTTGACATGGAAGGCACACATAGCTTTCTATAGGAACCACATTATTTTCTCGTCTGGCACTATACACTGGTAGAAATTTATCATGGGTCCTTATGAAAGAACTTAGAGAGGCAGGGTAGACCTTGCCCTAATCAGTTTCACAAAAGCATAAAATGCTCCTCAACCTGACCATTCCCTTATCCACCTTCAATAAAGGCAATTCTTTGAGGGATTGATAGCCTGAGATCTGACACTCTGCCTCTGATGATCTAGCTTTACATTGGTTAAATTTCATTTAACCTATTTACTCTTATCTGAACCTCAACAGAAACCAAACAAGCTGCCTGCACTCCTTCCTAATATTGCAGGCTCAGCTCTCTAAAGTGCTTCTGTTTCCTCTTTTCCTGGCCAAACCTCTTTTCCATCCTATAGTTGTATTTCCTATTTTGCCCTCTGAGCATTCTACCTGGTCTCCACAGAACCACTTCTAGATCTTTCTAGATCTACAATGACTCTAAGGATGTAGAATAACTAGGATGGCACCTGTTAGTAAAATATCCAGTCAAGGCCAAGTAACATACAGTCGGGGACCCCAGAACTGGACGGACTCTCTAAGGTCCTTTAGTCCAACACTTACCCTTATGCACGATCCTCTGTGAAGCATTCCCAATAAAAGATACAGTGACCGCTGCTTGCAAGATTCCAAAGAGAGAGAGATCTCTATCTAATCAGAAATTCCCTCACCCTGTGGACTATTAAAATTGCTAGAAAGTTCTTCCTTATGTTGAACCATAAACTTCTTTCTAGTAACATCAAGCCATCAAACGTGTTCTACTTCTGCAGAATGATCTTCTGATTCCCCTAAAGTTGTTGGGAACAGTTTGTGCTTTTTTTTTTTTTTTTTTTTTTTTTTTTTGAGACGGAGTCTCTCTCTGCTGCCCAGGCTGGAGTGCAGGGGCACCATCTTGGGTTCAAGTGATTCTCCTGCCTCAGCCTCCTGAGTAGCTGGGACTACAGGCGTGCACCACCACGCTTGGCTAATTTGTTCATATTTTTAGTACAGACGGGGTTTCACCGTGTTAGCCAGGATAGTCTCAATCTCCTGACCTCATGATCCGCCCACCTCAGCCTCCCAAAGTGCTGGGATTACAGGCATGAGCCACCGTGCCCAGCCAGTTTGTGCTTTTTATACATGATTTCTACTCATCAGAATATTCTGCAATGCTACCTACATTTTCAAATGTTGTTTCTGCTCAGTCCTAGGCTTAAATACTTGTTAAGTTAGTAATTTACTAATGGAAGCTGTTTGATTTGGATTCTAGGAACCTGCCTCATTCCTTAACCAACCATGAGTTGCTGCTAATGCTGATAAAACACATTGTCTTTGAGAGACACAAAGTGTACTAGGCTTTCCCCTGACTCTCTTAAGTATTTTTGGCAAAACAGAGAAGGATGAAAAGGTGAGACCCCTTTGTCCTGAACCAATTATGAGGGTGACTGGGTAGCTGATGAATGACAGCCCCTCCTGCCTGAATGCCCTTTATTGCTGGGCATTGCTGCACACCAGCTTTTTTCCTGGACTTAATACTTACTTAACAATCTTTAAGAGAGTTCCATGCCTAACATTGCATCTTAAAATGTGACATTGTTCCTATACAATCAATATTTAAACCACATTTTGTAAATTTACACCAAAAAAGAAACCCAGGAAAAAAAGCACCCCCTTTGTCCTCTATTTTAATAATAAGAGGGAAAGGGGGCTGGGCTAATGGTAACAGCTGCCTTTTCTGTGTATGGAAAGCTGTAATTTACATATGCACACCAGCTTTTCACGCAGAATGTTCTAAACCATCAGCCCTGTTATTCGGATGATGGAGTTTGCAGACTTTTTGTTTGCCCTCCTCTTGCTTTTCCCACCTTTGGGGCTTTTCACTGTCCCCAGAAACCCAAGCTTAGAATGGAGAAGGAAGGCAAAGACCATATCTAATAGATTCATAAGCTCCTTATTAACAGTGCAGTAAAGTGTAAACGGGGTAGGGGCCTTTTTTTTTTTTTTTTTTTTTTTTTTTGCAAAACAAAGTTTCCAGATTCTCTGTGTTCCATTTAGCCAGGCCCTCATTTCTCACCACAGGAGAGACAATCAAGTTGACAAAGACTGTGTTTTGTCCTTCTCTGTGCAGGTGGACGTCATGTTTCACACTTGCACTCATGTCTGCTTGGTTCCACGCAGGGAACGTATCCACTGGGTGAATTTTAAATGTTCTTGCACTGCTTGCGTTTTCAAAAGCACAGCATATGAGCATCTTGGTCAAGGTGAGCTGGTAGGCCCTCTCCTGACGGCTTACTCCCTCGCAGTGGACTTCCCACTGGAAACCTCCACTTTTGCTGCTTAGCTCAGTGTGTCTCTGCAAATAGGCATGTTTAAGGAAATAATAAATGCCTAAGGCAATGCAGGTGGGGAGCAAGGGAGAGTCAGGGAGACAAAGAACAGTAGCACCACATGGCGTTCTACCAGCTTTTGGGCTAACAGGGTCATGAACAAATCAGGAACCTGAGACAATCAAAGAACTTCACTCCACAGAGCCAAGGTACTCTGGGGCCTGGAAAACTCAGAAGGGTTTCCATATATTCCTGAGACTTCCTTGTACATTGCCTTTAGTGTCCCATTACCAGGAATGAGTCCTTATGTGGTTTCACCAGACTGTTTAGCAGTAGAAAGAGGACAGACCAAGAAGTCCCAGTCCCACCTGTGACCTCAGGCAGTCACCTGACACCTCTGAGCCTCAGTTTTCTCATCTGTTCAGTGGGGATAGCATACTTCTCCTTACAGGGCTGTGGAAAGGACAACATAGTCTTACATAGAAAAAGTAGTACTAAGCTAACATTGGTTGAGTGCCTGTTATGTTCTAAACAATGCGCTAAGCACTTTGTCTATTTTGTCTCATTGAATCCTGATGACAATCCTACAAAGTAGGAACTCTTACTATCACCATGCTATGGATGCAGAAACTGGGGCTCAGAGCAGTTAAGTACCTGGCTAAAGGCCAGAAAGGCAACTAGAATTGATGTGTCCATTTTAATTCATTCATTCATTCACCATTATTTATTGAGTGCCCTCATTCCATGCCAGGCAGTGAGAAGCAAATCACACACAGTCCCTGCCCTCATGGCACTGACAGTCTTATAACTGCAAAGTACAAGGTGCAGAGTAAATGGAAGTCAAATCGGATTCCAAATTCTACTCAGCATCTAGTAGGCCCCAGAATAAACTCTCCAGAATAATGGTATTACTCCTGTGGTTTTGCCTGGTGTTCATGATTGAGATATACTCAAGGAAGGCAGTGCTGGCTCTGCAGGTCCTCCAGGGACAGAAACCAGGCATGTTGGCCAATACAGAAACATCATACACATTTTCCTTATATTTGATGCATTCCTGGACCCACAGGTCTAAAAGGAACCTTGAGAATGAATTCAATTTATTTCTCTGCCTCTGAGAAAGATTACATTTGAACTTTTTATGAGAGAGATCCAGATAGGGAAACTTCACTTTAAAAACCTCGTTGAACAAAGCTTGTATTTATAAACAGGTGAATTTAAGGGCATCCCCGTGAGTTTAAATAGTGAACACTCCAGTGCATTTTAAGCAGGATTGAGTCAATGTATTTTCTTAGCACATAGCTTTTCAGGAATGCAAAATATACCTGTGCCCAGCATCTTAAGGCTTCTAAAAAGTAGATGATGCCTTTCTCTCTGTTCACTTGCAAGCTTGTGCCTTTAAAAGCATTTGTTTGGAAGTCCCTCCTTAAATATAACCTGAATCCAACCTGTTGTGCTTAAGGTCACTTCAGTAATCTTTCCAATACAACCCAAGAGAGAGGGACTGGAGGAAAGAATTTAAGACCCCCATGAGATCAGGAGCAGCCTCTTACGTTAGTAGTAATCACTTGTGGCTAAATCTTGGCATCATTTCCCTAATTTTTTCTAGCTGCTCCCAGGCACTCCAACTGTATCTGAGAATTTTCTTCTTGGACACACTGAAAGGAGCATCTGAAATTTGTGCCATGCAGCTTAGCACTTGCTCAACCAGGATGAATCTTAGAGACCATCAAGTTTTGCCCTTGCAGGAGAGAAGAGGAAACTGAGATTCAGAGAACTACTGTGACTTAATCAAGGACATGTAGCAAGTTAGTGGCAAAGCCGGGAAGATAACCCAGACTCCAGAACCCAAGCCTGGTGCTCTTTTTTTTTTTTTTCCAAATCTATGTCTCCCCCACATCTGACTCTGTTTCCTTGAGCTCCACAGCCATGCCCTGTTCCTTTTTAAGACTCTCACGACCCAGGCTTAGGTACATTAGCTGCCCAAAGCACACTTGGCTTGCTCTGACTCGAGCAGTACAATGAGCTATGTCTTAGTTTCAGGCAAGGCCACCTTGACCATGAGACATGAAAAGGAACTGAATCTATGGAACCTCTGCTCTGTCGCAGGGACTCTGTTGGCACTTTGCTAAAGCCCTGGGGGGCAGGAATTCTTAGTGCCCATTGCCCAGATGAAGAAACTCACTTTCAGATTGGTTAAAGAATGTCTCTGCGGTTCCACAGCTATGTAGTGGCTAGGCTGGATTCGAAACCAGGTTTGCCTGCCTTCTTCTCCTATATGATACTGTTTCATACACAGTCCCCAGAACATTAATGAACAGGTGGAAAGAACTAACAAAGTCATACTGAAATTGTGCACTGGTGCCCTAATGACCAAGAGAAAATACATTTCATCCAATTCAAAGGTATAAAGATGTAAGGTAGAAGCCACAAACTGGCCTTGGAGGAGCCTCAGAGTGACAGCATCCACTGTCCAGGGGCTCCTCCTCCTCCTTTCTTCCCTCCCAGTCTCTCTCTCTCTCCCTTCCTTTAACACTTATTGAATATGCCAGCTACACAGTAGGCGCTCAGTAAGTGTTTGGGCCCAGAACCTTCCTATGGGAAAGGCCCTTCACTTTCTGAACATGGCCTGGCACTGTCCAGTGCCCTTCTATCCTGTGTGGTCCCAGGCAGGGGCATCTCCCCTTCTCCTCCAGGACCACTCTGAATCCTAACTTGATGGCAGCTGCCTGGCGATCTCATCATCCTCCTGACACAGTCATGTAGCTCCTCAGCTTCCATCATTCCCGAATCTCTGCAAGATTATGGGGTTGCCTTGCTTCAGAGGGCATAGAAGTGCTTAGCTCTGCTTGGGTTTGCTCTTGGCTGGTAGAGACCTGTGACTGCTCTTCCGCTCCCTTGAGCCTTCCGCATGGAGGTTTGCCAAGTCACAGGAGGCACAGTCTGCGATTGATTCCTAATGCCCCTGCTAGGTTTTAACAGCTGGTGGAAACATCTGCTCATATTTCACCCACACTCCCCCGGCTGCGGGTTCAAGTCACTGTCGATTTGGTCATTGGATTACACACACGTGCAGCCCGGGTGGACCTGTGTGAGCCTTCCTAGCATCAGCTGCCTTGACCTCTCATGCCGTTACTCCCCTGGGTTTTGAGAGCCACTCCTTGAAAATCATCTTGGAACATGTAAAAACAAAGAAACAACAACAGCAACAAGTTTGAAAGGGCCCAAGATCCTGCATTTGGAGAATCAAACTATACTATGTTCTGGGCAATTCACTCCCCTCCTTGGACCTGAGTTACCCTTTCATAAAATGGAAGAACGGGGATAGATAAGTGTACAGGTTCCTTCTGCACCCAGGCTCTGCCTGGGTCTGCTGAACCACAGCTTCAGGAGCATGGCCGAGAGGTCTTTCTGGTTCCTGCCTGACTGCCTTCATCTATTCCCTTACCTGAGGCCTGAAAATATTTTTTTTTGGCTTTAAAATACAAAAAGAGAAAACTGAAAAATCAAAATAGATAAAAGTTTAATTAAATGTCTACATAAAGGAATGTTATGTAAACATCATTAATTGTTAAGTTTGAAGTTCATAAAAATTTTATTACACTTAAAAACAATTTGTTCCTCACTTTGAAAGGATTTTCAAATATGTCCAGCGATTGCTAAGGCTTCATAGGCATGAGTTTGTCACAGCCAAACACTTCCAAAAGCAAAATCATTAAAACCTCTTTTAAACGTACTACTGCAAATAATAATAATAATAATTAATGTGAAATGTGGGTGACTTTCAGTACGTTTGATAACATGTGGGGTGAAATCTCCAAAAGGAAGAGTGTTCAGGGTCTTTGAAAGTCTTAGGATTGCTCTAGAATCAGAGTATAGAATGTGTACTCATATTTATAAATCACTTACTCTGTGCCAGGCTCTTGTGACGTCTTTCCCATGCATTAACTCACTTAATTGGTGAGACAATTCTTGAGGTAGATACAATTACCATTCCTGTTCTACAGGTGAGAAAACTGACTCAGAACAAGTAAGTGGCACAGCTAGAATGGAAAACCAATGGAGCCAGGGCTCATGCTCTTAGCCACCTTACCATACACAATGCTTGCCATCCTGGGTGTTTCCTGAGGAGAAAACAGGTGCTGGCAGGTGGAGAAGGGAGGGAGGTGCATCTCCCTAATGAGGAGTGCACTTTACACCACATTAAATGGAACCCATTCCTTGCTTGGCTCTACCACTACTAGCTACCTCCTCTGTGGTTCTCTTCTGCCCACAGACGTCTCCTCTGTAGCTGACTCTCAGCCTCTTCTAATGCTATTAATAATGCTAATAATAGTAATAAAAAGCTGATGTTATTGACAGCTCTATCAGCATTTTATACAGGACTTAGTCTCATTCAATCCCCACGACTTCCATTTCATAAACAAGGGAATTGGGGGTTTAGAGATCTGAAACAATTTGCCCACAGTCACGTAACTCTCAGAAATAGAGGAAGCTAGGACTGACTCACACTCCAAACTCACTCTCTCTTTTTTTTTTTTTTTTTTTTGAGATGGAGTCTTGCTCTGTCACCCAGGCTGGAGTGCAATGGTGCAATCTCGGCTTACTGCAACCTCTGCCTCCCGGGTTCAAGCGATTCTCCTGCCTCAGCCTCCTGAGTAGCTGGGATTATAGGCACCCACCACCACACCCAAGTAATTTTTTGTATTTTTAGTACAGGCAGCATTTCGCCATGTTGGCCAGGCTGGTCTTGAACTCCTGACCTCGTGATCCGCCCACATTGGCCTCCCAAAGTGCTGGGATTACAGGCATGAGCCATCGTGCCTGGCCCCAAATTCTCTTTTAATTAGAAAGATATACATATTGTTTGAACAATTCAATAAATAAGTATATTGAATAACAAAGTGAAGCCTTCCCTTTACCACAACCTACTGTTCTCTCCCTATCTGAGGCTCTCTTCCTACGTTCCACTGTCCCAGACTTCTGCAAAGTCTTTATGTGTCTATCTAAGTATCTGTCCATCTTTCCATTCCTTTCTCACTTATGTATTCTGGTGGCTTCACTCTCCATGTGGCAACTCTACACCCAGGATTGAAATGGCATCAAAGGAAGCTTGGAACAATGACAACCCCTACCTGACATGTCTCCATTCCAGGGGCAAGGCTGGCTGGAGCCTGATATCCACGGGATTAGGAAAAGTAGGTGGGGTGCTATGCACCCCTTCTATTCCCGAACCCTTAGCAGGGATACTGTGGCCAACATGCTAGTTGTATAGACTCCCGCACAGTCTCATGTGCTGAAGTGCCACACTACATTCTCAGCCTGGGAGGTTTCTGGGCTCAGCTGGCTCAGATCCCATGTGTGGGGAGCGTTAAGAAAAATAGGTTGCCTGCATAAGACTAGTGGCAAAAATCTGACTCAGTGCTACTTCTCTGTTTGTCCTTTACTTAAAGGGGAACCATAATTAAAATGATCCAGAAAAGAAAACCAAGCAGTAGATTGAGTTGCTTGGAGAAAGGACCATGCTGCACTGATTTTTACATACCCTATGCTAGCAGTGTATCAGGTACACAACAGGTTCTCAATAAATTGTTACATGGACAAGTTGATAGAATAAAAAACAAGGTCTCTTCCCAGTGCTGCATGCAAAAAAGCTCAGTTAGAGTGAATTCTTATTTGCAAAGATGAGAGATTTTTAGTTTTCTGATGGGTTTTTCCTCCTTTCTGTTTTCTTAGTCACAGTTCAGGGGCAAAGAAAAGCTTCCATCTCTCTGAAATGGTAGGAGAAACCCTTGGGGCTTAGGTAACAAATCACAAGGCTCTCTCTTTCACATGTCGTGAGAATAGAAATATTTAACCATCATCACCAACAATGTCATTTGTATAAAAGGGAGTGACTTCCTGGCTGAGAGATGGTCAAAATAACATACAGCCTAGGAGTGAAGGCAGTGAAGTTTGTGAGCCTGGAGCTCTGGTTCTGGTGTCTGCTTCTTGGCTGTGTGATCTTGGGCAAGTTTCCTAAATTTTCAGCTTCTCAGTTTTGTCATCCATAAAATGATGATAATAATAGTACCTACCTTAAATAGTGTGTGGAAGAGGCTTAAACAAGCTAATGTAAGTCAAATCTTGAGCACAGTCCTTGCTGTAGCTACACATATGTTTGTCTATATAACAGAAGCTCAAAATTATACCATTATTATTAATAACATACTCTGGAGCCTCATCATAATGCTATTCTCAATATCCAAACACTTGATTTCTATTGACAACTATCTGTTAAATGAATGGGTGCACTGGACTGATCAGGGTGTGATGCCAAGGCAGGTGTCCACATCCTCCATCTCTGAACCCCCAGAGCTGAGCAGGCAGCACACAACAGTCTTTGAGTGAATGAGCCAAGAATTCCTAACCCAGGAGACTATGTGGGGAAGGGGCAAGGGCTCTGCAATGGTATCCAGAAGATCTGGATTCAAGCCCCGACTCCGACATATGTTGTATTATTTGAAAGCATGAAGAAAAGAACCCTCTGTCTGGGGCCACATATGCAGCTTCAGAAGGAATGTCCATGAAACAAATGAGAGGACCAAAGAAGGTAAGCAGGGACGGTCCCTGAGACTGTCCACGCTAGGGAAGGTAAAACCCAAAGTCTTCCACATTTGATAAAGGAATGAGTATAAGAACCATTCCCTTTTTCTCTTGCCCTGACTCTATCCCTGTAAGAGTGAGAATGACAGAGTAGCCAGGGAGGGAAAGGGCTGGTGGGGACCGTGTCCCAGATAAGGCAGGCAGCTCTCATCAGCTCTAGCCAATCACTGCGGTGTAGGAATGCGGGCCCGGTGACGCTGGCTAATCTGACTTCGGAGCAGCTGGAAATCTAAATGTTTACATTCAGCCTCCTGAATTTTACATAGTCTCATCAAATTCAAATTAATTTTATAATTTTGAGTGGGCCAACACCATGAAGACCAGTCAAAACATCGCAGGCCACATCTGCCCCGTGGGCTGCCAGTGTTTGGCTCAGCCTCAGTAAGAACCTGCAGCCCAGATTGTGAGAGGAGGCTGCTGAAGCTGGTGGTTGGTTCATCACATAGAGTTGGGCACAGAATCTGGTCCTGATACACCCTAATCTTAAGAGATCAAATGATGCTACGAAAGAATGTGGCTGTTACCAGGAATAACGACAAAATTCCCAGAGAATCACAACACTGGACAAAATACTTCATAGGGGAAAACAGTACACCTGAGGCCTCCTGTCACATGGAAAATCTGTAGCGGGATCCGGGTGCAAGAACCAAAACCAAAAGAGAAACTGACACAACCCTTAGAGAATGACTCCTTTGCTACAAGATAGGGGCCATGCTCAACCCTGGTTCACACAGCGATCTCTATTTCTGTTTACCTAGATCTGTCCTGAGAAAGCTTCTGTTGTTTGAAAGTCTGAAGACTGAGATCACACTACTGTTTTTTGAGTGCTTAGTAAATGCTAGACACTAAGCGCTCTGCATATGTCAAGGCTCTTAATCCTCAAACAACCCTATGAAGAAGGTCTACGTGTTCTCTTGTGAGGAAAGTGAGGCTCAGAAAGGTTAATAACTTCTCTAGGGGCATGGAGCTAGAGCTGAGGTTTGAACCCAGACAGGCTGGCTCCAGCGACCGAGTTTCCAACCACCTTCCATGATGGTTCCTGTCTCATCTCCAGCGACCGAGTTTCCAACCACCTTCCATGATGGCTCCTGTCTCATCTCACGACAGCAGAACAGAAAGAGGGAGAGAAAGACCACCACCACCGAGAATCGTGCAAGATGGGCTTGAACATGCTTCAGAACAGATGGCACCGGATCCCTCAGTGGGAAGCATCTGTGACCCCTCAAATGCAGAACCCTCCTTCATTGTGAGGTCGTTTTTTTTCTGGTAAATGTGAATCCTGCCAGAGGATAATCTAAGCCAGTATTAACTATAAAAGAAAATCGAGAAAGAAGAGTTACTAACTGATATGAGCATGTAGGTATGGTGAAGAGTCTATTTGCATTTGCCACTTCAAAAATGAAACCTCTGGCTCTTCTACCAAAAATTCTTAAATGACAGGGTGACATCCTTCTCAGTTGGCTCCTTTAATTAAATGAATCTGAAATGCTACACCTCTGTGTACACTCAGAAACTCTCCTACTCTGTTCCCTTTTGATCTCTGTAATTTATTTTAAAGATCACATTGAACATGCTATTTACTCTGTGAGCCACAGCCCAAAGAAATCAAATTCTAACCTGATCACAGTATTCCATTTCATATCACCCCCATCATTAAAAAGCTGCTATGCTCCCCCGCCTCTGGATACCAACGCCTCCAAATTCAGTCTCCATTCAGTATGGAGTTCCAGGCTCCAGCTACTTTTACAAATTACTTCTCACTTTTCATTGACTCCTTCTTTCCTTCAGCCAAACTGGGCTAATGGGCCATCTCCTTCAAGAAAAATTTCAAAAACCGTCCCTTCAGGCAGCCCCAGGAACATGGAACGGGGTCTCTCCTCTCATGGGCCTCCATGAAGCTTCCCAGGTACCTCTATTTACAGTTCTGTCTACATTATTATGATCTCCCTCCTGGGAAGTATAAAACAGGAGGGCAAGGACTGTATCTTCAATGAATCCCTACCACATTCTGCACATAGTAGTTGTGCAGCAAATGCTTGTCAAGTTGAATTGACAATCAGGGAACTGATTCATAAATGGAACGGTCTTCGACTTTTGCATTAATATTCAAAAAGATGCCAAGGAAATTCGAACACAGGGTTATACACCTTTATCCATATGCTCTGCTGCTTTTCATTTACTAATCATCCTTCACATCGGGAACACAGTGATTCTAAGGTTGGGAGGGCACGTCGAGGCTTCTATCACACCTCTGTAATTGGATGCATATAAAAATAGTATAGGATATTCTTATAATTTGGTAATTTCACAAATGCTTGTTATGCTCGCCTTATGCCAAACAGTACGTTCATTACTGAGGAGGCACGGACAAATGACCAGGTGCCAGTCATTGGGGAGCTGAAGGAAAAAAAAAAAAAGACAAACCACCCTGAGGAACTGGCCCTGAGTGGGTGACAGAAGTTAGTTGTGAACCAGGTGCAGTGGCGCACATCTATAATCCCAGCTGGTTGGGAGGCTGAGGCGGGAGGATCAGTTAGTCCATGAGTTCGAGACTGTAGTGAGCCATAATCACACCACTGCACTCCAGCCTGGGGAAAAGAGAAAGACCCTATCTCAAAAAAAAAAAAAAAAAAAAAAAAAATTGTGGAAGGAGGTATAAGAAAGGACAGACAGAAAGGAGGGTGGGAGGAAGACAGGCCTATAAAAATATATAAATGTATATGTGTTTGTATGTGTGTGTAGGTAGATGATAGTCAAATACACAGAGAGAGAGATGTAGGGGATGGATGAATGAATGAGTGAACAGAGAAAGGGAGGGATGGACGAATGGTATGAAAAAACAGAGAAAGGTGCAGATAATCATTCTCCCCCTACCCATCTCTTTCTGTCATTATTCTGTTTTATCTTTTTCATAGCACTTATGTGTATTTGCTTACCTTTTTTTAAAAAAAGTTCTGAATCCCTCTACTAAAATATAAGCTCTGTGAGAGCAGGGCCTTTATCTGCACTGTTCCCCAGAGTATCTTCAGAGCCTAGGTCACAGCAGACAAACAACTACCTTTCAAGAGAATGAATAAAAGAAGAGGTGGGATGAAATTTTCACACCTAGAATTTAAGCTAAGAAGTGAACAGAGTGTATACCGAATGGTGGCATGGCTCTTTTCTCAGTGCCTTACAAGAGGAGCTCTCTAGGTCTCCTGAAGACGGGATCAGCCCCCAGGGGGAAAGGCCTGAGAGGAATAAGAATGACAGATCCTGACCCTGCTTCTGGCAATTGCGAGGACCCCTGGGTGAAGCTTTGCAGAATGCGCCGGCACTGCACGGTGTGACATTTACTTTTTATTTATGGAATGCCTGTGTGCTCATGCTCACCCAGCAGGCACCATGACCGTGAAGGATCTGGTCCTGCTCCTCCTCTCTAGGTAACAGGTAATTTGAAGAACAATACATGTATGCCGACGGCCCGCCATTCCCTCCACCCTAAAGCAGGTGCCCTTATTGTTAGGATTTTTACATTTTGGGGGATATTCATTTTCATTTTTGGACGGAGAGGAATAAGAAATAACGAGACAAAAAGGAATCAGCTTAATGTGGAGGGTCAGAAAGGCCCAGGTGCCAGGGCAGATGCCCTGAACCCTTACTCGGGCAATCTGATATTAGATGCATGGCCTTGGGCAGGAAGCTTCACCTCTTTGAGCCTGTGCTTTCACCATCTGTAAAACAGGGCTAATGAAGTCTACCTTGGAGGGTTAGGATCAGAATAATGGATGAGAAAGCATGCAGCCCAGTGCCTGGCACTCAGCCTAGGCACCATCAACAAATGCCAGGTCCCTTCCCATTCCCCTTGGAAAACGTTCTGTCCTATTCCAAGACTCATCTCCTCTTCCCAATCTTGGAACATTTTGTTAATACATTCAACTGAGTTTACAGTGACTGTACAACGTACAGGTTAAAAGTACAGCTTCCCCTATCAGACTGCTTGAGTTCATATCACAGCTCTATCACTGATGAAGTATGTGACTCTGGAAGTTTGCACAATCTCTTTGAACTTAAGTTTCCAAAATGGTAACAGCGAGTCATATTGTTGGGTAAGGATAAATGCATGTTGCAGGTTAGGCATTTAGAACAGTTCCAGACACACCATAAACTCACTCCAGCATGGGTATACTCAATGCTCCTCTCCAAACCCTCTAGCCTTCATTCATTCCTCCCACATGGCAACACTCCTTCCTGACTCAGGGTCTTGCCCATGCTCTTCCCTCTGCCTGGAACACTGTCCCCCCAAATCTTTGCATAGCCAGCTCTGTCTCGATATTCAGGTCCAGCCTAAAGGCCCTTTCCACTGTGAAGTCTTCACTGCCCACCCAGTTTCAAGTAGTCTCCCTCAGCCCTACGTCACTCTCAATGACAGGATCCTACTGTGTGACTTTCAGATTGCCTATCGCTGTGTGAAATTACTTTTCTATTAGGTTTGTTTATTGTCTGTCCCCACACCATTAGAATGTACCTCCAAGAGACCAGGAACCGGCTTATCTTATTCCTTGAAACTGTGACTGATAAACAATGAGTCCTCAGTAGATTGGTGGAATGAAGAAGTGAATGAATGAATGAATGGATAAATGACTATGCCAGATCCCCCAGTTCTTTGCAGTGAATTCTGCCCACCTAATGCCCAACACAGGAGCTGGGGTAAAGACCAATTTCCAAAACACTCCTGCCCTTTCCTCCGAATATGAAAACCAGCTAAGAATACATATGAAGAAACATAAAGGTAGCTCCTGGGAGAGCCTTCTCGGACTTCCTGTGACTCATCCCCCTCAGTGGCCCAGCTAGACAGCAAACACATCACTTCCCTCAGATGCCTGTCTCCGGCTACCCCTGGCTGGGCTGGGTGTGAGGGGCTGGAACACTACTTTCTTCACTGTGGCAGTCCAGACTTCTTGAGCCTTGATGGTCTCATCTTTGAAAGCAGCATAATGATATCTCCCTAATTAAAAAAGAACACCTGGGAAGACTGCATGAGACAAACACACACAAAATGTTTGGCACTGTGCCAGGCACAAAGTAACAGCTCAAGTAATAACACTTGTTAGCATTTCTGTTGAGTTTATTCTCACTGATTTTTCACTCTGAGACCCAAAGAGTTCAAATTTGTTCTAGTCTCTCCCCTTGAGCTGTCTGCCCAAAATTATATATGTCCTCTAACTAGAGGAGGGAAGAGAACTACCACTCGGCATATGCCTGCTAAGGCATTAGTACCGTATTATTGACTCATTGTATGAATGATGACACAGTGGAGAGGTTGCATGACTTTCCCAAGGTCACACTGCTGCAGCAGAGCCAGCCTGTCTAATTTTAACCCATACCTTGTTAACCATGTCAGAGGATGCTTCTGGGGTCAAGAGAAAGAAAAGGAAACCACAGTCTGTTCCCTAATCTGATAATTGAGGGTCTCTGAATGCTCTTTTGTCCTGGTCATGCTAAGAAGACACCTCTGAAGTTGTAGTCAGGATTTAAATCCTCCTAGAGGCATTTGCCAGCTATTCTCAGGGTGGATAGACCCCAGAGCAGATTTCTGAAGGGAAAAAGAAATTAGAACACGTAGCAGACAAGAGACAGGGTAATGAAACAAGGTATCTGGAAAATGAAGCATTCTGAGGAACCGGAGCCCACCAGGCAGATGGAGGAGGAAGGCTCTTCCCATGGTCAGAAACTGTTCAGCCTTCCCATCTTCACAGACAACAGCACAAGGTGCTTCTAGAGCTCTTCAGAAAGGGCAAGCAAAGTTCCTAGTACTGGTGAGAGCCACCCCATATTCAGCTGTTTACAGCAGCCCAGATGCTTTTCATGAACCTGTTTGCTCCCAGTCACTGTGAAGTGGGAATCATCCCCATTTCTCAGATGAGGAAATCAAGGCACAGAGTGTTAAAATGCTCTCCCAAGGTCACTCCATAAGGGATGGCTGGGATTCCACTGAGGACTGGGGAGTTTCAAAGCCTCACTGGTAGTCACTGCACAGACCTGGCTGCTCTCTCTCCTTCCCTCTCTAAATCTCCTGCCTCCTTCAGCATCTCTCTGCAGGGTCACAGCTGGCTCCTTGTTACTGGGGCTGGAGAAGGCCACAGCTGCCATGTTCTATTTTTGATAATCCTTCCTGTTCAGCAGAACATGCCTCTGCCTGCCTTGAAGGACCTGCCAGCTTTGTTCTGAGGTGCCAGCCACACTGCCATCATCACCTCTCAGACACCTCTGTGCACAGGCAGGTCACAGGAAACAGAATATCAGGGAGTTGGGGCTCACCAGCTCTCAGTTACATAAATCTAGGGCACTCCAAGGCAGGGCCTTTGATGTGGCAGCTCACCTCCCTGAGCCTCAATTTCTCCCTCTATAAAATGAGTCCTCAAAGGGAGCCATGGTTAGTGTTAAATGACATCATCCAGGTAAAGTGCTTACCCCAGTCCTGGCACATGGTGAGCGCTTTATAAATACGAATTCTTAGTCCATAGACCTGGAGAATTATAGAGTCACACCATGCTAAGGCCACAAGGTCCTTGGGAGTCAATTAGCCCACTCTTACCACTTTACAGAGACAGTAAAAAAGCAAAGTGGCTTTTCTAAATTTTCCCACTGAATTAAGTGGCAAAGATGACATTAGAAACAGTTCCCTTCATTTTCCATTGCTTATCCCTTATCCCAGGGTAAGGATTCTCAAACTTAATGAGCGTCGGAGTCACTTGGGGGGCTGGCTAAAACACAGGTCCCTGGGCCCTACCCTCAACTGTTCTGAATCAGTAGGGCTGGGCAGGGCCTGAGAATGTGCATTTCTAACAAGCTCCCAGGTGATGCTGATTCCACTGATCCCAGGACCACACCTTGAGAACCACTGCCCCAGGGTCTGCAAACTCTAATGCCTGGTGAGGCCAGGCCGATAAATTAATATAATAGGCAAGCCAGGAGGTGAGGGTAACCAAACAGCAAGCCTAATCTTGTGAAAACAGCTACTCTTCATCAACGTGCGATGGCCTCTTGTGGGAACGTGGGACCTTCTGTTTTCTCAAGAGAAGTCCTAAAATCTTTTTATGTGAAAACTCCTAGAGTTTAAATGTTAGCAAAGGATTCACATTTTTTAAAAGTCTGGGCCAATAAATCATATTCCTGTGTAGAATGTGGCCCTTGGGCCACAGGTCCAGGACCTCAGTATTGCCTGTCCACAGGCCCTGGATCTCAGGGTGGGATCAACCTTTAGACAGCTACTGCTTATTCCTCAAGATAAATCCAACCCAGAATCCTGGGTTTGCTTCAAAGGAAATGTACCAATGAATATTTTAAAACCTATTCATCCAATTCACATTCCTGAAGCATGCTCCAAAGCTGAAACTCAACTTCACACGGGTACTTCAGGAAGCAGGGACATTGATGGTCTGGGTGTGGGGAAAACTCACTGACATTTCCATTGAATGGAATAGAGAAGCTGCAGAGTGTTCCAAAGACCTGCAGCTTCCTCCAGCCCAGCCCAACATGTTCCTATACTTATTCCTCTTTTTTAGCTATTGGTATCAACAACCATGTTTGTCCCGTGCATACGATTCGCCAGGTGTTTATTTACATAGAGTCTCTCATTTAATCCTAATGACATTGTGAAGGGATTACTGTCATTCTGTATTTCGGCTGAGTAAGAAAATCTAAGTTCAGAGGCGAGCACACACAGTGGTCAAGGCTGAAAGGAAGAGTTCAGACCAAGCCTTGGAAGCAACAAAGACAGTTCCTGACAGTTAACCTTTGAGCAGGCTAGTTGGTGGTCTCTGTTTCCTGAACCCTTGTGGCCTCTCTGACCAATATGAAGGACAGGAGCTGTGCCCTCTATTTCTCTGTATTGCTTGCAGGGCCAAGGCTAGCTCCAGACGGCCCTGCATCCTCCACTTATAAAAGCTGCTTCCAGCAGAGCCAGCACCATCTTGGTGAAAAATTCCTCCTCCTCACAATGGAGGGAACTTGGGAGGGAAAATTACAATTTTCTGTAAAATATGGAAATAGATCCTTGCAAATGAGTTCAAATTTATGATAATTTCCCAATACCTCAAGACAGCCCACTTGAACATCTGTGTGGCTCATGGACGAGTGCATGAACTGTTGCTAATCAGAAATGAATTGTGTCAACTCCACAAACCTGTGTTTCTGGGCATCTTTAGATATTTCCCCTCCTACCCAGTCTCCCTCTAAGTTAATTAGACCATGGGAGAGGCACCGATCCACTTCATGATTCAGAGAAGTCAGAAGTCACTGGGGAGAGAGAATAGACCAAGGAAGATAATATTTTTCTTGCCTTGACAGTTGATTTTTTAACTCCCTTCTCCATCACCCCTATACACACTGCCATAAATAAGATATACTACAGACTTTCTCAGGTGTCAACATCTTAATGAGAGAATCTGCTTTCTGACACCTTGGAAAAGGTCAATAAAGAAAAAAGAAATTAGAGACAGGCCCACATCCTTCTCATGTCGAACTGTTTTCGTTCAGGCTAACGACAGCAGTGGAATTGTCATTTTGCAACTACAGAACAGATGTGAAACCGAAATGATATGATAGAGTTTTATGTCTGAATGGTGTGAGTTTTTTAAATTGGGAGAAAGGATGGGACTTGACATTTATGGGTGATAGAGTTCCTGATGCACTGTGACCCTGCTGTTAACACAAACCAAAATTGGCAGCCCCAGGGAAGCAGGGTTCTATTCTGGAGGGGAATGTCCCTGTCCCATCCCTGCAATGCAAGAAAGTGTGTGGTATTCAATGTCTGCTAGTTCCCTAGGGCCACTCTTGCTCCATTCAGTTCGTTTTCCACAAAACAGTCAGAGTGATCTTTTCCAATTCCAATAAAATCATACCATGCCCTGCTGGAGGATCTCCCATGGTCCCCACAGCTCTTAGTTTAATCAAGTCCAGACTCCTTAAGATGGCTAGTGTTCTGCCAGATTTGGTTCTTCCTTCCCTCACTGTGCAGCCCACCTCTTGCACTGTCCTTTCTAATCCACGCGCCTTCCAACAGACACTTGCCCTTGCTCCACGGGGCCTTTGCACCTGCAGTAACCTGTGCCACTCCCACTCCACCTGCCCTCTGCCTTCAGACAGAAGCCTCTCTAACCAGCCCGACCAATCCAGTCTCTATCAAAAATACAAAATTAGCCGGGCCTGGTGGCACACGCCTGTAATCCCAGCTACTTGGGAGGCTGAAGCAGGAGAATTGCTTGAACCTGAGGCGGAGGTTGTGTTGAACTGAGATTACACATTGCACTCCAGCCTGGGCAACAAGAGCAAAACTCGTATCCAACAACAACAACAACAACAACAACAACAACAACAACAACAACAGCACCTTCCCGGACCTCACAGATAAGGAGTCCTTGTTGTCTGCTATCCAGATACCCCATGCTTTCCCTTCAGGGCGCTGCTTCAGTTTGTGAGATTAAAGACTCAGCATGGGTGACTGGATTAATATCTGCTTATCCCCACTGAAGCACACTTCATGAGGGCAGGCTTTCTGTCTGTTTTTCTCACCTCTGTTTACTTAAGAATTAGTACGGAACAGGGTCTCTCAGCCATGGGACTATCAGCATTCTAGGTTAGACAATTCTTGCTCACTGTGTGATTAGCAGCAGCATTCCTGGCCTTACCCACTAGATCAGGGGTCCCCAACACCTGGACCATGAACGGGTACCAGTCTGTGACCTATTAGGAACCGAGCTGCACAGCAGGTAGTGGGCGGCAGGTGAGTGAAGCTTCATCTGTATTTACAGCTGCTCCCCATCACCCACATTACTGCCTGTGCTCCGCCTCCTGTCAGATCAGGGGTGGCATTAGATTCTCATAGAAGCACAAACCCTATTGTGAACTGTGCATGTGAGGCATCTGGGTTACATGCTCCTTATGAGAATCTAATGCCTGATGATCTGTCACTGTCTCCCACCACCCTCAGAGGGGACTGTCTAGTTGCAGAAAAACAAGCTCAGGGTTCCCAATGATTTTACATTATGGTGAGCTGCATAATTATTTCGTTATAAATTAAAATATAATAATAATAGAAATAAGGTGCACAATAAATGTAATGTGCTTGAATCATCCCGAAACCATCCTCCTCCCTGTCCATGGAAAAATTGTCTTCCACGAAACTGGTCCCTGGTGCCAAAAAGGTTGGGGACCGTTGCATTAGATGCCAATAGCAACACTCAAGTTGTGAAAAACACAAATGCCTCCAGACACTGCTAAATGTCTGCTGGGAGACAAGATTGCCTGTGGTTGAGAGTGACCAGAGTCTGGCACACAGCTGGCACTCCATAAAGACCACCAACTTCTCAGCACAGTTCTACCTTCATTGTTAAAGCAGCAGGTCCCTTTTAAAGATCAGTAGAATACACACACAGAAAACAGTGGAAGAAGGCGCTGCTTCAACAGAGGGAGGGGACCATGGTACCCTAATCAACCCTCTCCCCACCCACAGTCATCCCCAAGGCTCTAGATGACACAGTGAGAAAACTCCCACGGGAATGGGAGGTGTTGAGGTGTGGGGGTAAGAGCTGAAAGATGACTCTGCCTCTTCAACTATGCTGGAGCAAGTCACCTAAACACTCAGAATCTCTGTTTTTCCACATATGAAATAGGAAAAGATCAGCTCTTGTGGTAAGAAATTAATGAGCTAAAGCGGGCAAAGTACCGTATTCAGTGCCTGACATAGAGAAGGAGCTCACTCTAGGTTGACTTTTTTCCCTTTCTTATATTTTTTAGGGACCTTAATATAGAGCTGAGTTCCTTATAAGAACTTTAAGTATCATATTAATTTTATATGGAAACAAATAAATTCATGTACTGCATAACAATGTTTCGGTCAATGACGGAATGGAGCTGAAAAATTCCTACCGTCTAGTGGCATCGCACCCATCCTAATGTTAGAGCACAATGCATCACTCACCTATTTGTAAACAAACCTACTGTGCTACTCATCATATAAAAGTACAGCACATACAATTACATATAGCACATAATTGATCATGATAATACATGACTGTTACTGGTTTATATATTTACTTTATCATATTTTCTATCACAGTCTAGAATATATTCCTTCTACTAATAAAAAATCAACTATCAAACAGCCTCAGGCAGGTCCTTAGGACATATTCCAGAAGAAGGCATTGTTATAGGAGGTGACATATTAATGAATGTTATTGTCCCTGAAGACCTTCCATGAGACCATATGTGGAGGTGGAAGACAGTGATAGGGAGGGTCCTGACCCTGTGTAGACCTAGGCTACTGTGTGTGTTTGTGTCTTAGTTTTTAAAAAAAAGTTTAAAAAGTAAAAAAAAAAAAGAAAGAACGAAAAATGCTTGTAGAATAAGGATATGAAGAAAGAAAATATTTTTGCACAGTTATACAATGTGTTTGTGTTTTAAGCTAAGTGTTATTACAAAAGAGTGAAAAAGTTAAAAAATGAAAAGTTTATAAAGTTACAGTCTGCTATGGTTAATTTTCTGTTGATGAAGAAAAATATTTTTTAATAAATGTAGTATAGTCTAAGTGTACAGTGTTGATAAAGTCTCCAGTAGTGTACAGTAACCATCCTACACCTTCACATTCACTCACCACTCACTCACTGACTCACCCAGAGCAACTTTCAAGCTGCATACATGATTAATGTCCTAGACAGGTGGACCATTTTTTATTTCATATCATATTTTTGGCATGCTTTTTCTATGTTTAGGAAAACACATTATGTTTACCAATGTGTTCTCATTGCCTACAGTATTCGGGACTGTAACATGCTATACAGGTTTGCAGCCTGGAAGCAATAGGCTCCACCTTATAGCCTACGTGTGTAGTAGGTAGGCTCCCATCTAGCTTTGTGTAAGTACACTCTGATGTTCACACAGTGAGAAAAATGCCCAGTGATTCATTTCTCTTAACATATCCCTATCCTTAAGTGATGTGTGACTGGGTTTGGACACGGACACCCCAGAAAGAACACATTTACTTTTGTGCTAAAAAAAAAAAAAGAAGGAATAAAAAGAAAAAGAAAGATTTCTTTAAGGTGGCAGCTGTACGGTAGCTGTAAAGTTTTCTTGAATAGACTGCAAGCTTTAGAGAGGCAGGGAGCATTTTGTCTTGCAGGTATAACCTCCATGGCTGGTGCATGTTAGGCACACAAGAGATGTGTGCTGAATACATGTATATCTGGCTGTTTCAAAACTTAATGGCTCCTAGGATTTCTGAGTTTTTACCTGCCTGAGTTTTCACTACCTGCCTGGCCATACCTCGGGGTGATGTCCACCTCCTGTTACACTGCAAAGTCCAGGAGAGGATATGAAAGACAAAGAAGGGAGGCTGGGCAGGCAGAATGGAGAAAGGGACCCACCACTCATGTGAGAGAAGAAATACTTGATTTCTATGTTGTCAGTGACCCATAGAATGATCAATGCCTTCAGGTCCAGGGTCCAGGTACAATGAGGACCCTCAGGACCTTCCCTTGAGCAGCCTGCCAGCCAGGAGAGCAGTTACTACTGGGCAAAAGTATTACTAAATGAGTAAATATGAGAGAATTTAGAAGAACAGATAAAATAATAATAAATACTCTTTCTCCATTTGTAAAATTAAAATAATTATAATATCTTCCTCATAGGTTGTTGTGGGATTAAACAAGTTAATATAGGTAAAGAACTGAGCACAGTCTAGAACATAGTAAGTACTCAATATATGTTCCTATTATCGTTGCTTTTACTAATCTCATTAGCCCTTTGTGGAACATTTACTATGTGTCAAGCACAGGTAAGTGTGCATCATCTTACCTAATTCTCACAGTCTCAGGAGGTAGTCTTTGTGTCATTCCCATTTTACACGTAAGAAAATCACAGGCCAGGGATGTGGGAAGTATCTATTCACCCAGGGAACCACAGATCCAAAGTACAGTCCAAGTCTAGGGGTTGGCAAACTTGTTCCCAAAGGGTCAGATTGTTTTCTGAAAGGGCCAGACAATAAATGTTGAAGGCTTTTCCAGCCATAGGGTCTCTGTTACCATTACTCAACTCCTCAAATTTTTGACGGTGGTATGAAAGCAGCTCCGGACAACGATATAAAGAAATAAGCATATCTGTGCCCCAGTAAAACTTGATTTACAAAAACAGGCAGCTGGCTGGAAATCTGTTGGAGAAGTCACCTACCAGTTACTCTGCCCAGAAGCTGGCCAGCCCCTCCCTGCTCACCAAATACCAAGCCTCTCCTCCACAGGGTCCAAGCTGCCATTTTTGCAAAGCAGTGGCAGGAGAGGCGGTGGGAAACCCAGTGTGGGATGGAGAAGCTTTGTTTGATTTTTCTCTAAGGATGTTCGAATTATTAAGTGTCTGGCTCATTAAGTGAAGGGAGTCGCTATAATTCTATCACTAGAGACAAAATTGCTATTTAAATTGAGTTTTGTCACTTTAGCTAATTTACTAAGTGGGCATTGCCACGTCTTAATTAGTATCCTCTGATCAGAGATTATTCATGAGGACGGTGCAGTGTTGGTGCACCAAATCTATATAGGCTGGAGCATGCCCCCAACGAGGAGGTTTTTGCTCTCTGGGGAATGCTAGATTCTCTAATGGATCAGTAGCCACACTGGTTTCTCCAGTGAAGTCCAAGGATCTGCTCATTCATAAAAAACAGGAGTCTGAGAACCACCAATGATTCTCCCCAACATGCCCACCGAAATACACACAGGATAGAATAGGTGTGTTTCTTCATTTTAATTATCTTATAACCAGCTGTTTCCCTCCCTGGGTACTGGACCTGCTATTGACTAGCTGTGACACCTTTGAGAAATCACTTCACTTCCTGGAGCCTCAGTTTCCTCTCCTAAAATGACCAGGTAAGTTCAGAGTTTGAGGATGAGGCATAACCATCCTAAAATGTTTTGCCCTAGGAACGCCCCGCCCTTGCTGCAGCCTCGCCCCATCGCTGTCGTTGAAGCACAGACATTATGTTGTCTGTAAAACCATGCATGGCAGTGCTATCACGCTTGGGCCTCAGAAATGCCTGTGCTTCTACGGATTAATTCTGTGTATGGTCAAAATGCAAATATTGTTGATTTTGTTCTCCATCTCCTCAAGCGCAGACAGGTGATTTTGTAACATTCTCTAACAAGTGGGGAACTATTTTGTTTTTATTGGCAAAACACTTAGGAAACAGAAACAGACTTCTTTAAAGTTGATCCCCCCACCGCCATGCCACCTCCCCAAGAAAAAATTTATGTTGACTTCCTAAAGGCTGTGTGCCTGGCCTTTCATTAGTTGTGTTTAGAGGCAGGAAACTGTAACCATTTGAGGATGTAGCTGATAGAGAATGTTGTTTTCTTCCTGCTCTGTGGGGTAAATGTCATTGCTAACTATTATTTATCTATAGGACTTTTGAGTTATAATGTCTCGTTCTACCAGAAATGTCTGATTTTTGATACTTTTAGACAACCCGTTTTTTCTCCTATGAAGTCAGTGCACTGTGCACAACTTGACAAGTTTTAAGACATAATGTAGCAGTTGGAGCTCTAAACAAAATAGCACGGTGATGAAGGATGACTTCGCCACATCGGCAATGTTCATCACCGCCTCACTATGAAGACCTTCATTTCACCTCAAAGTAGGTAGGACGTGATAAAACTCCGACTTCTCCACCAGCATGTCTTGGTGCTGGCTTCTTAATAGTCTTCCAAACCTTGACCTGATATCCGAATGTCTGCCGTCCAGAGGTGGTGGCAGTTTTAGAAATCAGCTCTCAACCCGAACTCCACCACTAAGTTCACCATTCAGCATGTTGGATTTTGGTGACTTAGCACACAAGAAGAGAAAGCAAGCCAGGGCAATCTAGGTCTCTGCGATGGCTCCGTGGGAACAGAAGGGCACATTTGAGATTCAGTTTCCCTATACAGGCATAGGAGATGAGACCTTTTTTTGGTCGAGTTAAAATTTTGATCTGATAATGTACAAAAGAGAGGATCTTGGCAGTGACTCACAGATCTTAGTTCCTGCAAACAGTGTACAAATTTACTCAGAAACGGCAACAGCATGCTGCCCTGCGAACTGTCTTTATACACAGCTGCTCCCTCCAATTAAGAGGGCTCTCCACAGTGCAGGCCAGTCCTTCTATCCAAACCTTGCCACGCTGTCTTGACTGCCGCTTAGCTACCTGCCCACATGGACTCCCTCTCCAGTGCTCTTTCTATTAATTTTCCCGCCTTCCCAATAATCTTAGATGGCTACAGTCAGTATGTTGGCTGCTAACACTTGCATTCTAGCTGATATTGCATCCAGCATAGCACAATCACTTTATATACTACTTTCTCAGGTCATTGTTGTTTAATCAGAATAAATATCAAGTCTGAGGTGGTTAAAGTTCTTTGGCAATGTATAGTACTTTATTTACCTATTTGCAGATGACACTACAATCAATTTATCATACAGATAATAACGAAACTAGCATTTACTGAGCACTGATCCTGTGAGAAGCCCTGTGCTAAACCTTGGCAGATACTATCACATTTAATACTCTGTAGCACCCAATCGGTTCAGTCCTATCACCAGCTCCATCCTAGAAAGGAGGGAGACAAAACTTAGCAAGGGGAAGTATCTTGCCCAAGATCAGACAGCCCAGAAGCAAAGAGCAGGATTTAGATCCAGGTGTGTGTGTGAATATAGTGCATACAATTAGGCTGGAAGAAATGTGGGTGCTGACAAGCATTCCATCTCCTAGCATATGTGCATGCACCTCTTCCTACAAAACAAGTGTGGTGTGGGCACTGGGGACACCCTGCCCTTGAGGGTTTGTGATTCACGGGCATGTGGATAGGTAAATTAGTGGGAACAACCCAGGGTGGTATTGGCTATGATCCACTCCAGGAACAACTACCAAAGTACCTAGGAGGGGAATGCAAATCAACCCAGGAAATCAGAGAAGTCTTCCCAGGTAAAGACAGCAGAAGGGACTCCTCTTGTTCCAAGGAATTCACAATCCAAGTCCACTGTTATTACATGAACAATAAAGCAAGTGGCAGAAGCCCCACCCCAGTGCGTGGTTACTGCCAACCCCTAATTGGAAACACCCAACCCCCTGCCTCAGCAGTTCTCAACCCCACAGCCACTCCCCACAGACATGAGGTGTGCTACGAATGTGACCACTGACCAGTGAGCAGCATGGATCAAGGGAAGATTGGCATGCTGTGCCCTAAAAGCTTAAACCTAACATTAGCAATAGATGCTGGTCCTGCTGAGTGAAGAAAAAGACAAAAAGACACATGAGGTTCCTAAGTCAGCAGCATTAACGGTGACACCAGTAGTTTGTTCAGGAAGTGCTGCATGTCCCCTGGAGCACACTCTGTTCATTTCTCGCTGGTTACAGTAAGTCTGGATGCCAGCCACCCCTCACGCATTCCTTGCCTCATAAATCTGCATGTTGAAAGAAATCCAAGAAGGGAAGGCAAAGGTTGGCAGCTGCCTGGAAGTCTGAGAAGTGGGTGTCTGACCCCAAAACTGCTTGAAGGCTGATACACACACACAGGTACTCTCTTAGTGTGGCCAGTAAGGTCTCCTGACTTCTACAGCTGTTACTCCTCACAAGGAAGGAGGCTGAAGGCAGGAAGAAAGGGAAGGGGCTGAACTACAGATTCACTGTTTCTGAAAAGTGGGCAAATGAGCAGGCTCCTTCCCCAGGTGAATGCAACATCAATATTAACATAAGACACAGTTCTGAATTTATTTATGCAGACTCTTGATGCTCAGGATAATGACTGATTTACCAGAAAGAGCTCTTCTATAGCAGCTGCTCTCAATCTTTGCCTTCACATTAGAAGGACCTTGGATGCCAGCCCATCTCACAAACTAATGAAATCATATCCTTAGGGGTGGGGCACTGGTATCTGTATTTGATTAGCCCCAGGAGATTGCAATGTGCAGCCAGGGCTGAGAGCCACTGTCTTACAGGCTACCCTGATGCACTCCAAGTAGGGGAAGCTACTAGTAAACAGAACCTGATTTCCATGGCAACATATCACTCATCTCCTCTCTCTTTCAGGGTACACCAAAAGGTGAATTCTTTAGTTTCTGCACCCTTCTCCTTACCCCGTATCAGGTGAGAGGGTCGGGAGTAAGAGGATCTCTCTTAATGACTGCAGGATAGGTGGAAAGACAAAGATATAATCTTGCCTGCCAATACCTGCCAGAGAAACCATTTCTTTGCAGAGAATGGCAGGCAGAGGCAGAGTGTGCTAAGAAGTTAGGAGGGCTTGACAGTGGGGGCAAGAGAAAGGCCTTTTTATAGAACTGCTACAGTTTGAGGATGAAGGATTGGTACTAGAATATTCTTGTAGTTGTTTTTTTTTTATTTGGCCCCCGCAAAATTATGATATCACATCTCTTTTTTAAAAAGACAAGGAAACCACTATTCATTTGTAAACACTGTGCATAGGTGAGTGTTTGTATATTTACAGGAAAAGATCAGAGAGGATTCACATTTCCCTTTGAATATAAGTCACTTCTGGAGACTGGAATGTAGGGAACAGTGAAAGAGCCTTGGGCTTTCTCCTTACATGTGTTTATAAGGTTTAGATTACTTAAAACAACAAACATACAAATCCAGCCTGGCCCTCACCCTGCGGTCAGTGTGAAGCGTCCCAGATCTAAAAAACCAAAAACTGACGGCAAAAGCATCAGTGAGGCATGCACATTGTTCCTGAGGCTCCATAAGGACACCCAGAAGCGTGTTCTATCAACCGAGAGATCTCCAAAGCCTCCCTCTATCTTGCCACATGGCAGCTGCCATCCTCCTTCCCCGTTCTCTCCCTACTTCATGTCACCTACCTGTCTTTTCCCCTTTTCTTCCTCAACTACTCTGCAGCGGGTATAGTTCCAACCACTACCCACCTCTTAGATCCCACCTCATGCAGTCCCTTCATATGAATGAGTGTCCCCTCAGTGCTCCTTCCTCATAACAGGGCTTTGTAAACTAAGGGACCCACCCTCCTTACTCTGTGTATGTATGCAGGTGATGCTAAAAATCAGATACTCACCATTGATGTTAATAGGCTTCTGTCACCTCCATCATATCCCTCTTACTATATATCTCACTATATAGCAGTTATTGTCACTGGATGTTATATCTTCTTTGTTTATTACATCTGTGCCTCACTCCCCACTAAAATATAAGCATCATGAGGTCAGGATTCTGTTTCGCTTACGTTGTATTCCTAGCACCTAGAGCAGTTCCTTGCAGGCAGCAGGCTCTAGAGGTGTTTGTTAAATACATGAGTGAATGAATGCATGATATTTTCCCTGACCCACAGTGAAGAAAGAGGAACAAAGAGAAGGGCAGGCAGGAGGGAAGCAGTTCAGAAGGCTATGATCCCTGGAGGAAGGATTTTCGTTATTTCTGGGGCTAGCTGGGAATTGTCCTCTGGGCCACTTGACTGTGCCTCCATCTCCTGGAAGGACAGTGCCAGCCACCTTCTCCCATGTGAGCTACTGTGCTGGGAACTTCACCTTCCTCACTTATAACCCTCACCACCATCCCACACAGCAGCATTAGCCCAGTTTCATAGACAAGGAAGCAGGCTCAGAGATCTTGTGTCACTTTGCCAAAGTCAAACAGCGAATAAGTAACTGAAATGAAATTAAAACCCTAATTGGTCTGACCTCCCACCCCCAAACAACTTTCCACAAAGCCACACCACCTCATACAATAAACACTTGTAATTTTATATGCCAGGAACTTAGTGCACTTGGATAGGTAGAAAGAGTTTCTTCAGCACTTTGGGAGGCCGAGACGGGCGGATCACGAGGTCAGGAGATCGAGACCATCCTGGCTAACACTGTGAAACCCCGTCTCTACTAAAAAACACAAAAAACTAGCCGGGCGAGGTGGCGGGTGCCTGTAGTCCCAGCTACTCGGGAGGCTGAGGCCGGAGAATGGCGTAAACCCGGGAGGCGGAGCTTGCAGTGAGCTGAGATCCGGCCACTGCACTCCAGCCCGGGCGACAGAGCCAAAAAAAAAAAAGAAAGAGTTTCTTCAAAGAAGTCTGAGGGATCAGGCAAATGGGAGAAGTGGTCAGTTGCTGAGAGGCGGTAATATCAAGGCAAAGCCCTTTGAGAGATGCTAGTGTTTGCGTTCTTCCCACTGACCCACTGTTGGAAGTAAGACCTGTACTTTGATGGCTTGTCAGCAATTGGGCTGGGTTGAGCCAAGCCTTCCTCACTCTCCTGGTCTTCTTCGGGATGCACATGTATTGTAAGATGGTTTCCTAGAGCTGGACTCTGTAGGAAGGAATAATCCTTCATGACTCAAAATATCCCATGCATTGCTTAATCCTGAGATCAAGGGTGTTAGTAGCATCATTAGTTTGGCCAATGAGTCAACCAGCCAAGCAAAGCCACTTTATCTTTACCTAGAAGAAAATGACTTCCCACAAATCCACTTTGCTTAACTTAGAAATTCCCCTCTGTCTGGCGCACACATGATTACCTGCCATGGCTGTGCAGGAACATCTTATAAAAGGGAGTGGCCCACGAAACGTGATGAGGATGTTTTTTCTTGGGACAGGTCTCCTTTATTTTGTTTTATTTATTTGTATGGCTAATTTGTTGTGAATGTGAGAAGAAAATGAAAAGCAAACCCCGATGAAGAGCTGAAAGCGTAAGAAAAGAAACGAAGAGAGATGGTTTCTCAACAACCTGGAAATGGAGGCTCACCCACAGTGCTTTCCACCCAGCTCTCAAAGGGTGAAGACGTAGACTGCAGTGAGAAAAGCAACCCTTCTTGAAATTAATAATTCAAGGCAAAATTACAAAACTTAATTGCTCCCTGTCAGCCACAGCTCATCCTTGTCTACCGTTATTTTGCACAAATTGATTTGGCAGCCACCACATTCATTTTTAAAGGATTTTCTTATTATCTGTAGCCTGTTAATATGTTCATCCTTCACCCTCGCAAGTAATTCCAGGCAGATTTTTACTCATTTTCCATGAATGAAGCTCGCATTTCAGAGGAGGAGGGAAATTGTCCAAGAAATGTCACCCCGGAGGACACACATCACACTAAGAGGCTCTGAGGTCCCTCGAGCCCAGACAGACAACCCCAGTCATGAGCACATAAAGAGAACTAAAGCCAGAGTGTCTTCTGAAGTCCTCCTTTAACCATCACCCATATGTTGTTATTTAAATTTAAATTAGGCCGGGCGCAGTGGCTCACACCTGTATTCCCAGCACTTTGGGAGGCTGAGGTGGGCAGATCACGAGGTCAGGAGATTGAGACCATCCTGGCCAACATGGTGAAACCTCGTCTCTACTAAAATACAAAAAAAATTAGCTGGGCATGGTGGAGTGTACCTGTAGTCCTAGCTACTCAGGAGGCTGAGGCAGGGGAATCACCTGAACCCAGGAGGCAGAGATTGCAGTGAGCGAAGGTCACGCCACTGCACTCCAGCCTGGCAACACAGCAAGATTCCGTCTCAAAAAAAAAAAAAAAAAAAATTAAATTAAACAAAGTTCTATTCCTCAGTCACATTAGCCCTATTTCAAGTGTTGAATAAGCATACATGGCTAGTGGCCACCATATTGGAGCACAAAACAAGATTTCTATCATCATATAAGGTTCTACTGCAAATTGCTAGGTCATGCTTTCAGACCCCAGCAGGATAGCTTCTTTCTCTCTCTCTTCTTCTTTTTTTTTTTTTTCTTTTTTTTGAGACAGGGTCTCACTCTGTTGCCCAGGCTGGAGTGCAGTGGTCCACTCTTGGCTCACTGTGACCTCCATATCCCAGGCTCGAGTGATTCTTGCACCTCAGCCTCCCAGTAGCAGGGACTACAGGCATGAGCCACCACACTCGGCTAATTTTGTTGTTGCTGTTATTGTTGTTGTTAGAGACAAGGTTTCATCATGTTGCCCAGGCTGTTTTCAAACTACTGGGCTCAAGCAATCCTCCCCACTCAGCCTTCCAAAGTGCTGGGATGACAGGTGTAAGCCACCACACCTGGCCACAGGATGGCTTCTTACCATCTTATCTCATTCCATGGCAAGATAAGCTAGGAGTTCTATGTATCATTTGCCAGGATTCGCTTTGGAAAATGTGGGTGTAAAAAGCTATGGGATTTGTCTGAGTCTTACCCATGTGAGATGATCTTGTTGGTAGCAATGGGGAAAGGAATGAGAAATGTTTATCACATGGCCAAGGATGCTGGAGGAAGAGATTGGAAAATATTGGCCCTTGGGGCCCTGGTTTATAAATGTGTCATGACTTGGACTTGAACTTGAAAACATCTTTAACCCCCTGCTATGCCTAAGTGCTATGTGCGTGGGCTTCCTGCATAGGCACGCTGGTTCCCTTTCAAGGCAGGGCATGACAGAACTTCAGTCTACCAGGCCAGCTGTGGGCCCAAGTTGACCTCAAGCTTTCCATCTGCTCTTCTCAGGGCACAGACATGAACGGAACACATAGTTCCTCCTCATCCTACATGTTTGGCCTTTTAGTCTATCTCAAAGCAAGCTTTGGCATAACTAATAGTGCAGTTATCTGCTAATTATTCCACTATTCAAGCAGGACTAGAAACACCCAGGGCATAGAGTGAGCATCATGTGCGCAATTAATAATTTTCACCACTGAGTAATTACTTGTGTAGTATTTAACCTAATAACATTAGATGCGCATTATTGGGCTGTGATTGCTATTTTCTTCCACCCACTCACTGCTGTATAACTGTTCTCTATGAAGTTGTCATAACTTGTTGACAAATCATTTTTTTTTTTTTCTAATGCCTTACACTTCAACAGTTGGATGTATTTAGATCTCTCTGCCTCTTTTAAAAGTTTGTCTCCCACTAGGCCTCCATGACACTGTCCTTTCCATGGTTTCTTGGCCTCTCTTTTTCTTTCTTTTTTTTTTTTTTTTTGAGACGGTGTCTTGCTCTGTCGCCCAGGCTGGAGTGCAGTGTGCCATCTCGGCTCACTGCAAGCTCCGCTTCCCGGGTTTACGCCATTCTCCTGCCTCAGCCTCCCGAGTAGCTGGGACTACAGGCGCCCGCCACCACACCCAGCTAGTTTTTTGTATTTCTTTTTAGTAGAGACAGGGTTTCACCGTGTTAGCCAGGATGGTCTCGATCTCCTGACCTTGTGATCCACCTGTCTCGGCCTCCCAAAGTGCTGGGATTACAGGCTTGAGCCACCGCACCTGGCTTGGCCTCTCTTTTGGATAGACTATGCTTCATGTCACTCACTGGTTTTGGCCTCCTGCTCAGCAAGGTTACTCCCATAACTTGGATTCACTCTCAGCAGCACTGATGGATGGGGAAGCAAGGAGGCTGGCTCTGGTAGAACTAAGGCTGGGAAACTTGCTCAACTACATGAAAATAGTGGGGCATTCTGGGGCAGAGCAGTGCAAACTCAGACCTGGTTCATTCAGGTGGAGATTGGGCATCCCTGGTAAGGCAGCACTGCCACTGGTCAGAATAGGGCAAGAACAGGCTGGGCAAGAACAGGCTGGCCCACCAAGGGCCATCTGGTGTAAGACCTGTGGCAGCAAGAATAACTGTAGACCCCACCTGCTGGTGCACTGAGGCTGCTGTCAATATTGGTTTGGCCTTGGGTGGGGCAAGCCAATGAGGCAGCTGACCCTGAGTTGCAGGGGGAAGGGTTTTGCTGGGAAGGCCTGGAGGAACCCCAGGTTGACAGTATCTTATCCTGCTTCCGTGCACTTTCTCCCCTACATTTGTACCCTCTCTACCACCTGTTAAAAAAAAATGCACACACATACACATGGATCTGTGAGTTAATTCCCACATCCACTGAAACCCAGGATTCCTGCCGGCTATACCATCTCATCATCCAGCCCTGAATAAAGAATCTTTCCTATATGTTTTACCTCCTGATCACACAGGACTGTACCTTTAGAATTATCTTTGAATATTTTCCCTCTTTAACCCTACACTCCATCAGTTACTAAAACCTGCAAATTAATTATATGAAACAGCCTTCCATTAGGGTTCTCACTTCCTTACAGCAGTGGTTCTCAAAGTCTGGTCTCTGGCCTAATAGCATCGGCACCACATGTGAACTCATTAGAAGATCCCCATCTCTAGGGATGGGGTCCAACAATCTCTATTGAAGGAGCCCCCCAGGTGATTCTGATTTATGCTAGAGCTTGAGAACTCTGCCTTGCATTACAATTCAAACCCCTTACTGTGGCCTACAAGGCTCTAGAGGATCTGGCTCCTTCTCCCTCTCCAAATTCATCTGAAGCTGCTTCCCTTCTCTTGTGACTCTGCAGCCAGGGGCCTTTTTTCAAGTCCTGGAAAGGGCCGTGATCTTCCCATCTTGAACTTTTGCAAATGCTTGCTCCTCCAGCTGGAATGCTCTTCTGCTCATTTGCTCTTCCCACTCTTCACGTGGCATATTTATGAAGAATATACCATATTGGTCTGGCACCCTGGGAAGCACTTTACATGGCTTTAATTCTTAACACAAATGTCAGAGAGGTTATCCTTGGCTATCCCACCTAAAGTAGCCAGTCTCATTTCTGCCCCAAGCTTTAGTTCTTCCCTATCCTGCTCCTTTGTTTTGGTATCACAATTTATAATTATTTTTCCTTGTACTGGTCTTTTTTTTAGAAGACCTAGAGGGAGGGGCACTGTCTAGTTCACCCCGTGTTGCCACTGCAGTGCCTGAGATGCAGTAAAAGCTCAATAAGTAACTAGTTGCTAAATGAATGCATCCAGCCAACCTTCACCTCTATTTACAGAGTCACAAGCCTTAAAGGCATTGGTTTGCTTTTCTTTAAATAATCTTTGCGGTCCCCTCTAGTCCTACGCCATGGTAAGTGGGTGACATATGGCATAATGCATTCTAATGCATTCCTTGCTTAAACCCTATTCTGTCCTGCCTGGGTGAGCTGATATGCCACATCACTGCCCCCACCTTCCCGGCTCATGCAGTGCCCAGATTCATCTTTCTCAGTCATCATGTTCACAAGGCCCTCTTTGGATATGGCCACCTGAGCTCACAGAAGATCAATGCAGACCATAATCTGAGGCTCATGCGATCAGGGAAAAGGGCCTATTTGTTAACACTAATGCCAGCATGTGTATGACAGTTGAAAAAGGTAGAGGATAAGAGGTTCATTTTTCAGACATTCATCAGAAGTAAGAACAGTGCCCTCCTATGCAAAACGACAATATTTCTCAAACAGCAAGTAAGGAGCAGGGTCTGCAGGTGGCGGGTGAGAGACGATCAGGTGAGTGGCTTCCCTGTGGTCCCCAAGTCAGGCACTGGGCCTGGGTCTACCTATCCACATCCATGCCGACTATAGGAACTCCTACTCCTGGATCGCTTTGGCTTGACTGGCGTCCCAGATCTATGTTTTCCCAGAGCATCCCACTTGTCTCTAAGAGAGAAATTCTCTTTTCCAAGTTCAGCTCTAAGCAAGCCTCAGAGACTAACCAGAGCTGACGACATGCTGCCATGGAATGAGGGCCATGTTGTGAGCTCCTGGGCACACAGTTATGCTCAGAGATGATACTCACAAAGCCCCTTTAAGAATTTCACAAGCGTCTCTGGGGGAAACACAAGCTGTCAGGGAACATCTTCTCCCCAGGGAATCAGAAATTGCTAAATTTCAGGAACAGTGATAATAGCAGCAATAGATAATATGTATGAAGGAGTCACCATTATTGGTCTGGCATCCTGGAAAGCACTTTACATGATCTCTTTTAATGCTCCCAACACAACCCTATATGACAGGTGTTATTGTCACTCCATTCTACAGATGAAGAAACTGAATTATAGAAGTCCCACAGGTCACACAACCAATCAATGGCAGAGCTGCTGGGATTACACCCCAGGACAATGCTTTTTTTTTTTTTTTTTTTTTTTTTTTTTTTTACAGAGTCTTGCTCTGTTGCCCAGGCTGGAGTGCAATGGCACAATCTTGGCTCACTGCAACCTGGGTTCAAGTGATTCTCCTGCCTCAGCCTCCCAAGTAGCTGGGATTACAGGCGTGCACCACCACGCTTAGTTAATTTTTGTAATTTTAGTAGAGACGGGGTTTCACCATGTTGGCCAGACTGGTCTCTAACGCTTGACCTCATGATCTGCCCACGTCAGCCTCCCAAAAGGACGATGCTCTTACCATGACCCACCTTTCCTGGGGTCTTACCTGCAGTGTCTCAGTCACCTGCCCCCAAGGCAGGTTTGACTTCTCCACTTTACAGATAAGGAAACTGAAGCTAAGCTAGGGATGCCTGACTGAACTAGGTCCTCAGCTCCCTACTACAGAGTCCCTTTTCCCCTCGTTATCATGCATTACACTTTTTGGCCTTCCATAAAAGCAACAGATGAATGGGGGGTTGGGGTGGATAGTGAAGAAAAAGAATAATAGAGAAAAAAAAAACGAAAAAGGAAAAAGGGAAGTCTAATATTATCGATGGTTAAATTACTTGAGTCAACACTCTGAAACAAAATTGAAAACTGGTTGACAAGATTGAAACATCCCCAGGAAGACCGGGAGAAGCAATTGTGCCCAGACATATACTCCCATTTTCATTTCTGAGGACTTCTAGAGGAAGCAGTTGTCAGGGAAGTCACACATTGAAAAACTGCAGTTCAATCTTTGACAATATGCCTACCTACCCACAATTGCCAGGCCAAAGAGCATCCCAGGATACTTCAAATTGATGAAAAAAAGAAAAGAAAAGAAAAGAAGGTTGGAAAAGAAATGTCCTGTTAATTATTCAATTTTCAGCCCTCCTTCAAGAAAAGTCTCTCAGATCTGCTTTAATGGCACAGGGGAGTCTCCATTTTTTAAGCAAGATGGGGTTGCTAATAGGAAGTCTTAGTTCGTTCAAATGAACTTCAACATGATTGAATAGATCTGAAGAGATGAGATGGGTGTTCAGTGAGAGTCTAAATTGCTACCCAAGAAGCAGCCAAAAGATCATCAAGATTCTCAGATTCCTAATTCTTCTCCGGAACAAATGAATGAGAAAAGTCATTCCTACTTGAGAAAACACACAGGGAAATGTGACTTGCTGACAGGATGGTTGGAGGAAGTAAAATGGGTCCGTGGATACCAGGAAACTGATTAAAAAGAGGTTAGACTTTTAGGGAGAAAAGGTGACAAGGAAAGAGTATGAGGACAGAGACTTCCTATTTATTTTGAAAATATATATTTGAAGCTTGATGTCTCCTAGCCCTGACCTCATTTACTCCCAGCTCAGGACCAGAGCTAGTGTGTATGGCTGGTGTAACTCAACCCAGTACCAACTCATCAGATGGCTGTGGCCCCCTGGGACTTTCCAGGCACTGTGCAGGGAGAAGCAGAGTGGGAGCATGTGGGTGCCTCTGCCTCTGGATTTCAGGGGGCACAGCAGGGTGGGGAGGAAGAGGGTGGCAGGAGGAGGCAAGGGGCATCAGCTAATTACCAATTACCAGGTCCTTTGCAAACACAAAGCCTCTACCTGAATGATAAATGTTATTATTCCAGCTCCATTTTGCCAACTGCAATGTTTCTTCTTGCAAATTTAGAGAATTCTCCAAGGGAGCAGCAGATTGCTTATTCCACAAAACTTCCATCCTAGCTCATATCCTGACTGGCTGAGGGCTGCAGGATAAAATCCTCCTTGGCAAACTATCTACAACACAAGTTGCATAACGTTGATGCAAATAACAGAGAAGGGAAACTAAAAAACATGCCATATATGTTTTTACCTAAACACAATCACTCACATTTTTAAGGCACTTTTAAACTTATAAAATACACGCATATTCAGTGTCTTACTTAGTCCTACTAACCTTCTTTGAAGCAATATTATCCTTCTTTTATCAGATGGGAAAACAGTGGCTCAAAGAGGCATAGAGATGTGTCCAAGGTCACAAAAGAAAAGTGCGAAAAGGAATGAATATGGGCCTACAGATCAATTTCTGGCTCAAAATTCCCCTGCAAAGAGAGTGTGTGTGTCTGTGTGTGTGTGTGTGCGCGCATGCGTGTTAACACGCTGCTAACAAAGAGGTTGCCAATATGTCTGCACCAACATCTATAAAGGCTGAAATCCTATACTAGAACCAATGCATTTTCTGCACATGCCCTTTCATTATCAGGAAAGTAACACATAAATACTGTAGGAAATTTAGGAAATATGTGAAAGTATAAAGAAAAAAATAAAAACCATTCATATAAGCTTACCAGCCAGACATCTCATGTTTAGACCAAGAAAACATCTCAGTTTGATTCACCTTCTATCCAGTTTTTCTACCCAGTCCCATGCTTGTGTAAACTGAGAATTTAGATGGAGAAGGAGCTCAGCACAGAGGCGAGGAGCATAGGCCCTGGAGCCTGAGAGCCTAGGGACAATCCTAGTTCCACGAGGTGGTGGCTCTGTGTCCCCCAGGAAATTATTTAGCCTCTGATATTAGTTTCCACATCTGTGAAATGCAGTAAAATTATATCTGCCTGTGGGACTGATAAGAGAAATTCACAATTTGATATTTACAAAGTGCTTAGAAACTTGCCTGTAATAACAATAAACACTGTACTGTACAGGTGTTTGTTAAATAAAGAGGTTATCTAACTTCAACATACAAATTTCAAACTCCTTTTCAAATAATTCCTCTTGGAAAACCACCCAGCATGTATCAGATACTCAAACAATGTAGGTTATATCCAATCAAACAGCTTTGCCTGAGGAGCTCTGTGGAATGAGACAGCACAATTTAAGGGAGATACAAGGGGTTAGGATCTGGCTCCAGCTCAACGATACATTAAGCTTTGTGACCATACACAAATCACTTAACCTCTCTGAGCACTATAAATCTGTTAAATGAGGTAACTCCATCAGCCTAGAAAGATAATGTAGGTGATATTCTATAAACTGCAAATCCTCAACCATTAAGGGTTATTTTTCTCATTGCTGGTATTATTCAAAGGTGATGGCCAAGATCTACTTTACTGAGATAATTAAATATATCAAGCCCAGTCTGGATACAATACCAAGGGAGTTCAGAAAGCTCCAAACTGACCAGGTGAACCACTTCCAGATCATCCAGCTAACAGCTGCAGTGCATTAACATGATTTACATTATTTTTATGTATTAACATTATTTCTTGGTATTCCAGGTGAATATTATCATGGGTTCTAGCGTACATAAATTAGAGGTCATCTTCTCTGAGTCCCCATCTCTTCCTCCATAAGATGAGAGAATTCATTCTTTGGAAGCAATAAATACCTTTAGGCAACGTGGACACTGTACTGTAATTTTTTTCTGGAGAGCTTCTTCCAAAAGCTGCACCCTAGCTATGCAAATATTGAAGAGTGACATTACTGCAGTTTATGTTAATGTTCTCTCTCAAATGTGGAATGGCATTAAAGCTAAAAAGAAAAGGAAATGAGCAGAATAGAAAGAAGGTATTTGAGTCATGGCAAAGCTCTTAAATAATATTTGCCCAGGACCAGGATGTACATGGGATTCTGACAGACACAGATAAGAGTAATTCTCTCCTCCAACCTCTCGAGCATTTTTTTTAAAGATCATCTTTCTACTGTCAAGGGGCTATCACAGTATTATTTACTATGTTCCTTCAGCAAAAGGGTAAAATATCGTATGTGTGCACTATTCAATTGAGAAACTTAAAAGTTCGATTAAGATCTCTGAGAAAAGACTGTCATAACACTGCTTACAGCCTGTTCTCATCAGTGGGGCCTAATCCTCAAGAAAGCAATCATTTCAACATACTCCCGGGATGCAATCCCATCTCCAAAACTGGCTTCTCCCAAGCACTCCTCTCCACTGCTCTGTAAGGGCTCTTCGATGAGGTGAAACTGGAAAACACTGGGTTAAACAAAGTTAAACAGACATCTTTACTGGATGCAGGAATGCTTAGAACCACAGCAAATTCCTAAGAAGAGGATGAAAGAGGCAACATTTCCTAAATGTTTGACTACAAAACTGTTGATCCATATGCTTGGTGTTCCATGGAATGTGTTTGGGAAAATTTGGCTTGAATAGAGTCTTCATCTTTAAAAGAATATCACAGCAGTCCTCAAAAATCTAGACTCATTGATTTTTCTGGAAAACCCCTATGTCGAGAAAGAACAATAACATAGTAAATACAAATAAAGATTATACAGATTTCCTATGTTCCTACAACGATTATGAGATTTCCTATATAATATTAGGAAGTGATGATCTTGAATATTCTAATCAAAAATCTTACATCAGGAGGAAACACAATTTTCTGAGTATTCAGAAATTTGTCTCAATGGCTATCCATCCAGACACTTTTCCAGGCTAACATTGCATTCACTCCTACTGACCATCACCCTCCATGCTTTTCCCTTATGGAAGCAAAACATTGGGATTGAGACCCTCTAAAAAAATGTGTAGAAGGAATTGGAAAATAACTGAGGAATAAAACATATTTTTGCAAAGGTAATTAGGAAAGTGCCCCCATGGACTGAGGGATGATCTAACAATATGAATCTCAGTTCATCTAATAAACTGTTTAACTATATTTTTGACAATAAGAGCTGCTGATCTCTAGGAAAACAACTTTCCACTACTGGGCTTGGAAGAGATCCAGGTGTCCTAAGGTGGAGGTCAGAAAGATGAGAAGAGCCATCCACATAGATCATGATAAGCTCAGCCATTCAGCTCTTAGGCTTTCCTGTAAGTCCAAAGGAAGGGCCAAGTTCCAGCTATAAATTATATCTGCAGAGACAGGAGATGGGAACGAGCACAGAGCTGATGTGCTCTCAATGGCTATACTGTCCATCACCTGCCACTGGGGCTGAGCTATCACTTTTATGACATCAGTGGAATTATTCAGCTAAGTTACAGCCATGCCCTCTTTCCAAACCCATCAGTTATTCAACAAGTGATGTGTGACCTCTTGGAATGGTGTGAATGGTGAGATCTCGGTTTGCATTTATCTCCCAAGTATGAGTGCCAGCCAGCAAACTGTTGAGCCAAAAAGGAAGGGAAAAAAACCACCTTACAAACTTTGCCAAACCCACCTAGTTTCTGGAATACAATCAACAACTCTCTGAGAAAGTATTTTGTTCTCTTCCCCTTGGTGTTTCTGAAATCAAAGTATGCAAATGAGTATCCACACAGCTAATTGCATATGATTATATCTTACATAATATTATATTTTATTGTATTACATTATTTTTGTACAGCATAATAACTGCATAATCATTCTTATGGTGCCAGCAATATGGCATGGTGGTGAGGAGCTGAGTCTCTGAAGATGGACTGCCTGGGTTTGAACCTAGCTCTATCTTCTATTGTGTTATCCTCCCTGAGACGCTAAATCTGAAAAAGCCAGTCTCTTGGTGTTTCTTTATTCACTGGAGATAAAATCATTATCTCATAAAGTTGTGTTGTGGATTAAATGACATAATTCATGTAAAGTGCTGGGTTCTATATTCAACAACACGGACAACATATATCACTAGAATATGTGTTCATTAACACAAAACGTAGCTATTTGGCATAATTTCAGAAAAATTAGGAAGGCAAAAAAAGTACAGTAAAATCCTTTCCACTAATACTAATCTGCTGGTTAATGTCTAAGTTTCCACCTTTAAAGCATCATCAAATTTAACTTCAGGTCCTGATCTCTATTAATATGTAAATACTCCAGGGAAGAACAAGGGTTTAGTTGCTTCCAGTTGCCCCCACATTAGCAGGTCTCGCTGGGACTCAAAGAATCGCCAGGGAAAGGCCATGAGTGCACTGCTTACCTGAGGAAAGGCAATGACACAAAACAAAGCAAAAGACCCCATGATAACCGTCATAAAAATATACCAGGAAAACTCTTCTCACTATACACTTACCACTTCTTCAAACCATTAATGATCACTTTAATGTCTCCATCAAAGAAACACATGCTAGAGAATTAAGGTCAAAACAAAACCAGATGGTAGACTCCAGAGAATAAATCCGGTGGCTGTCAGTCTGGGGTCAATTAATGATACTGACCGTTACTTTTTAGTTGGGGACTTAAGGGGAATAAAATTTGATGAGTGTGAGTAAGTTTGTGTCCAGCCATTTATTTCCATCTATGTAGTGAAGGCAACTCAGTAAATCTTCATAAACCTTTGTCCAGATGGTGAGAAAGAAACTGGGTGTCAGGAGGCTCATTTGGGCCCCACCTCTGCCCTATATTAATGGCGTGACCCTGGAAAACTTACGGAGCTTCTCAAGGCCTCAGTTACCTCAATTCAAAACAAGGAACTGAGCAACATCACCTCTGGAACATAGTTTTAAGTTTTAAATTACATTTAAAATAAATGATCAATTCCACAAGCAATCGAAGATTATAGTGTCCTTAGGAAAAAGCTGAAATAATATGGTTAAAGTTGCCCTTGACCACTATATTGAATCCAAACTCATCACTTCTATCCAGCATAACCCTTGTTTCTAGTTTATAAATGCCTTTTCATTTTCCATCTTACATACTCATATACGTGGACCCTAAAATATGTTTTAAATGAGTTTATATTTTTTTGAGACAAAGTCTCCCTCTGTCGTCCTGGCTGGAGTGCAGTGGTATGATCTCAGCTCACTGAAACCACCTCCCAGGTTCAAGCAATCCTCCTGCCTCAGCCTCCTGAGTAGCTGGGATTACAGGCGCCGGCCACCACACCTGGTTAATTTTTGTATTTTCAGTAGAGACCGGGTTTCTCCATGTTGGTGAGGCTGGTCTCAAACTCCTAAACTCAGGTGATCCTCCCGCCTCGGCCTCCCAAAGTGCTGGGATTACAGGCATGAGCCAAAGCACCCAGCATAGTTTGCATTTTTAAAGTAACCTAAACAGTATCATATTGGACAATATTCTAAAGATTGTTTATTTCCCCTCGGGACATATCTAGGAGATTTGCCTATTTCACCACATATGGATCCATCTCAGTCTTTTAACTGTGAGATGATGCTCTCAGCATGAATATTCTGTAGTTAATTTGGCCATTCTTCTAGTGTGCATGCATGTGGTTTCCTATGTTGTGATTTATAAACAGTGCTACAGTAACCTCCTTGCACACATGTGTGTGTGTGTAATTTTCTAGGTCAGATACTTAGTAGAAGAATCACTGGGTTATGTACAGGCAGAGTATAATTTATTAGTCAAACCAGAACATTTTGAGAGATAGTAATAATCATACCAGTATCACAAATATAAACTGGTTCTGTCCTAGACAAAACAGGATGTGTGGTCTCCCTAGACAAGGATCACATATGGTTTCTGTATTTTTAAAATTTTAATAGTAACAAATGCCATCCAAAGCAAATTGAACAGGATATTTTTAAGCTTTCAAATTCTACTAAGGTTTGATTTTTCCCCCCAAAATAGGAAGGGTAGAATATCAGAAGTTTATGCTAATCCTCAGATCCCAGCTAAATACCTTTCCTTGCTGAAAGGCAGAATTCTGTAACAGAGAACACACATTAGCTCAGGGCTCCTTTCAGTCCTGGTTTTGATAGTTTGTAAGTCCCTCTCCCCTGAAATGAGACACCATTCTTTATTTAATGCCCCATTTCAGTTTCCAGAATGAAATACCAGTGGAAAGGAAAGACCAGCTTTAGCACAATAACCCCTCCTTAATTACCAGTCTTATCTCTCCACTGCAAGGTCATCATTTTCTGTGTGGTAGGGCCAGAAAAAAATCCCTTTCTGAGTGTGACATTATGTCTTCTGTCATCTTCAATTATTTTCCCTGTGGACCTCCCCTATGGACATGTTCTCCCCTTCATTTCTCTTTTTACACACATCTGGTTCCTTTGGGACTTTCTAGTGTTTTCCAATCACCAAAAAACAGCAAGCAATCCCTTAAAAAGCATCAACAAACAACATTCAATTTTCATTTTATCCTACACTTCTCTTGATGGGAAGTCAAAGGTCATCCACAGAGCCTCAGCTATGATGATTTCATTATCAAAAAATAATCTGCTCCACTGATAGTCACAGGAATTAAAAAGCACTAGAGCTCAAACTTTGCACCAAAGGAAACTCTAGAATCCCTACTTTTACTACTGGAAAAACATCTCTAAGCAATGAGGGCTGTTGGTGTCAGGGTGCAAAATAAACAAATGGAGTCAATTCATTCATTGGTATTTATTGAACCTCTGAGTGTCCAACACTTCGATGTCATGGGAGATGAGCAATTATGTTGGCCTGGTCCACTAGGAGTTTATAATGTGGTTGTGGAACCAACCCTAGTGAGAATGACTGAAAATGAGGTGGCAAGAGTCACGTAGAATCCCTAGCCAGATTGGTTGTTGTGAATTTTCTTTGACTAAAAAGGTTGTCTTTTGCCCAAAGAAATGCTGAGATTTGGTGGCTTGATCATATGTCAACTCCACTGACTTTAAGCTGTGGGTAATAAGAGAGGCACATAGGTAGGTGCCCATCTTCCGCCTCAGGCTCTCTGAGATCCACCATATTTGCAATGAATAAATTCAGTCCTGGATTCGGAAGAGTAATGACAATAGCTGTTTGCATTTCTTTACAGCATAGTGGCTAAAATTACAGGTTCCAGAGATTGTTGCTTGCTTTCAAATCTAGGTTCTATTACTTACTAGCTATGTGACTTGGGCATATTACTAACATTTCTATACTCCAGTTCTCTCAACTGAAGATAAAGGTAATAATATTACCCTGTATATTCTGAAAATCAAATGACTTATATATGCTAAATTCTTGGACTGGTGCCTGGCACATAAAATGGATCAAAATACTGGTTGTTGTTATTAAAAACAATATCTCATATTTTGAGAAGTTACTTACCAGTCCCTAACCTAATACCCACTATGTGCCAGGTACTATTCTAAGCACTTTAAATGTATTAACTTGTTTCATCCTATGAAGGAGATACTATCATCGTCTCCACTTTATAAATAAGGGAACTGAGGTACAGAAAGGTTGCCCAATAGCTAGTCAGTGGCAGAGCCATGGTTCCAACTCTAGCGTCCATCCCCTTAACCACTTTGCTATGCTGCTGTCACTCTCTAAGTGCCTTTGTCCCCATGGCAAGGTTTCTTCAGCTCCAGAACAGGGGTAATATGTGGGCCAGATATTGACTAAGACACTGAAGAACCTGATGAAAGGCCACCTGTCAAAGTGGCTGGTTCCTTAGATCCATGCATATGCAGACACAAATCCCAAATCACAGGCTCCTGTTGGACTAACACACCTAGAATTATTTTGTCCCACATTTCAGAGGCAGACAGCCTGTTTAGAAGAGGTTCTGTGTGAATCCCACACTCTTAAAAGACTATTTTCAGAAATCAAGCAGCTTCTGCTTCTGCCCGGTAGAGTAAAGCCTGGGAATCAGGAAGACCTCAAATCCAGTTTGAATTCTCATTAACTGCCTGGCAACCCTCTGTTCTGCCCTCTGAATTCCCATACTTCTAATCTAAACATGAGAAAATGAGAAAGGGAGCATCTGAGAACATTTGTAATATTTCTGGTCTAGTGTGACATGTTTTTTTTTATCATCTTACAGAATTCAGCATAACATTTTTTAAGAGTAGGATTTTCCCTGATACGTTGTTTTTCTAAACCAATGTAAATCCTTTAATCAGATTTCCTATGGGGATCAAATCCCAAGTCACCAATCTCACACCTGCATTTCTTGGATTTACGTACCAGCTCAGTTTTGGGATATCACTGAGTTCCATATATAGACTCTTCAGTAAAACACTTTGCTCACTGGCCCTTGATGGTTTAAAATGGCTGAAGTGACCATGCTGACAATTGCCTTTAAATGTTGAAAATAGATCTAAATAATGAACATCAGTGGAGAAATAACCTGTTCAGTCTCTGTCTCTCTCTCTCTCTCTTCCCCCCCTCCCTCCCTCTCTCCCTCCCTCTCTCTCTCTCTCTGTCTCTCTCTCTCTCTCTCTCTCTGTGTGTTTCCTGTCAATTCCTCAAATATTTTCTCTATATAGCCAGGCAAATTTGAAATGAGTCAAAATCATTAAAACATCTGAGACTCAATACATTAGTTACATGATCTTGGGTAAATAACTTAATCTCTTTGGTTTTCAGTTTTCCACCAGTAAAATGGGGGCAGTGGGTTAAATCAAATGTAACAGACAAACACAATAGGCCTGAAATTAATATTAGTGGTTATTGTTGCTTTTGCTGATGATTTTGAGTAAAGATTTTCAAAGTACCAAAAAACAACTTTAAAATTAGTAATAATTAGCATTATTCCTCCAAATATTACACAGTCTTTATTTGCTTTTACAAATAAAGTTCTCTCCTTATTCATTTCTGATTTGCTTGGCTTCCACCAGAGACAATTTCTGATTTTCTAGTTTTGTCAGTTTTATCCATTTGTGCTAAATCTCTTGAAATTTTTAAGCAGTGGGGCCTCAACATCAAGGCCTCGAATTGATTCTAAGTGGCTCTGGGGTGAAGACAGCTGGTCGCTGTCCAGGGGCTGACTATGCTGTGAGTGTGCATTGCAATGATGGAGCCTCCTCTGGGGCCAGGCAGATTCTCTTTGTCTGGCTGCCAGTTCTGGGCAGGCGCTGCCTGTGGGAAGAGGCCACAGCAACGCACAGGAAGCCAGAAAACAACAGCTATGTCAGAGTGTGAAGGGACTTTTTAGATCATTTACTCCATGGGACACAAAAGTGTCTACAGAGGTCAACAGATCATGTACATGAGTGTAGCTGGCTGGGCATGAAAAGCCATAGTTGAGGCAAAGGTGACTAAAAGACCCTGCCCCACCAGAAGGCCACAAAACTGCTCTTCCTACAGGGATTGGTGCCTTATGGGGATGTGGACCCAGGTTACTACTAAGATGCCTGAAATCCAGGTTGTTTTCTATGTGGAAATTCTTGATCTTAAAATGCTACCAATGAATTCAATTTTTAAGACAATGTGCAGGCCAGATTAGATACAGCCTTTCCCATATCTGCCAGTTTTAACATTCTGATTTAGCCTTGGTCTTCTGAATCCAAGTTCAGTGTTCTCCAATAATCAATCCCTCCACCCAGGACTGAAAGCCCCATAAAACAGGAGCCTGTTGGTCTGGTTCACGGATATTCCCCAAGAGCAGCTCCTGGCTCAGAGTAGGCATTTAGTATCATATTCTTTTCTAAATGAAGGAATCAGCGAGATTAACCAAAGAAAGGTTTAGGAAGAGAATATCTATATGGGTTATAAAAGAGTCAGAAAGGATGGGGTAAGGCTACTTGAGTTTTAGGACACAGTATGAGGAAAGCATCAAGTTGAAAAATCCACAAATTTTGGGAACTGCTGAGAGTTAGATCAAAGAGAAGAAAGGAGCTTTGTTGGAACCAAGGTTTGCTTTGAAGGGTTGCCTTCAGGATGTATAGTATCTATAAAAAAGGCATTCTGAGGGACCAGAGCATGCATATTATTTCTTCAGTCAAAACTTCATTTGAAAGAGCATCTTCAGTAAACATCTTTGGTGTCCATCAAAGTCTATTAGTAAACTGCTGTGTGATATGGGTCAGGACACATGAGTTTTCTGAGCCTATTTCTTCATCTGTAGAAATGGACACAATCTCACTTTCTTTACCATCTTGGCAACTGGCATTTAGGATTAAAAGAGATAATGTCCTCAAAGTTTCTTGCTCACTATACAAAAAGTTCTTAAATGGGATCAACATTGTAGTTGTTATTCTAATAGCTAAGCATCTAATTCCCCATTGATAAAAAATGAGAGGGTTAGACCAATTAGATCATTTTGTAGACCTAATTTGGCTAGAAAATGTCCAGGCAGAGGGTGTGATAAGACTGCACTTTCCCCACTGAATTTAATAACAAAGTGTGAAATAGCCCTGCTCATAAGCTGCATACTCCCAGAAAGCCAGGAGCATACAAACCACTTCAGATATCAAGGAATTTCAATACGTTTATTTTTATTTTGGTTTATTTCAAATTTTCTAGAGCTCCTTTTGAGTAATACATTTAAGCATCATCTCCCAAAAAATCAAAGAAGCCAGTAGAAAATAGGACCATACAGTACTTTACTGCCAGGGAGTTTCCTTGACAATGAGCTTGTTTTATTCCCAGGGTGTTTTTGGAGAAAGAGGAGGGCAGGTGTTTGTAAGCAGGTTCTAGGAAGCTTCTATATAGTTCTAGCCATAGATCAGGTTGATAAATAAAACTCAGGCAGAGTGGAATTGAAGTGAAACAACTTTCTGTACAAAGAGAAAGGTTATCTCTACTCTTGGGATGAGTAGAGCTGAATAGTTTCCATCAGGAACTGCAAAGCTCTATAAACTTCAATAGCACATTCCGACTCTCCTAGAACACTAATGAAATTGTAAAAGTATAGTTGTCCTTTAAATGTTTGTGCCTGAAGTTATGACCTGTTTCAAATGACAGGAAACTAGAAACAACACTTTAATGGTTATGAATGCACTTAGAAAGAAGCCTTGCTGTCTAATGAGTGTTGAGAAGGCACTACAATTGAGGAACAATTTACTACCAAGAAATCAATTTGAAAATTCTATACAAAATTATCACCCATTAAATTGTCTTTCTTCAAAACTGCAGGCCCTAAAATGTTACTTCTGGACAAGGAATTTTACAAACAATAAATGCTAATTAAGTAATCTATTCAAATGAGTTGATTAAAAAAATAAAAAAAAAGTACCTCCTAGAAAAAAAATCTCAACACTCTGGTTATACTGCGGCGGCTGCTGCTGCCACTCTGCTATGTTTGATCCTCCTTTCTTTATGAAAAACCACATGGCATTGGACAATAAGCTGGACCACTCCATTTTCCTACTACCTTCATACATTATGGGTATAATGCAACATGAATGAATGTACCCACCTGCAACACACACACAAACACACACACACACACATTCCACCACACACAATTGCACATAAAGAATTCTGTTTACGACATAACAATTTTAAGTGAACAGAAAGAGTTATATATCAGAGTAGTTATTAAGATAGGGGAGAATGCTGATGTCTCAATAATCCCCTAAGAAAACACATATGTGCACACACACATACACACACCAAAAGATGAATTTGTGTGTGGCTAAAACTATTAAAGACCCTTTGTAAGTAGACCAACAATCCTGAAAGCCAACAGACAGCGATAAGAAAGGGCATGTAAATAAGAGCCACCCTTCAACCAGGGAACCCAATGCACTTGTAAATTAAACATAAAGAACAGCTTGGGCTCAGGAGTTTAACATCAGCCTGGGCAACAGAGTGAGACCCCATTCTCTAAATAAATAAAATAATAAATAAATAAAGGCCTGGCCTACAACTGAAAGACAAAACAAAAGAAGAAAGGAGAAGAAAAAATAATAATCGCTTTCCTTTTTTCATACCCAGGGTCCCTTGTATCAACAAGAGTGGCTCAGTAGATGCCATTTTTTTCAAAGAGCAAGGTGCTTTGGTTGTTCAACAGCCTGATGTGCGTAAGTACTCAGTCAGCCCGTGCCCTCTAGTGTTAGGGATCTTGGCTTATACCATCATTCTAGAGAGAACAATTTCAACCTAGGAAACATCATGGAAATGAAAACAGAAAGACATTTAATAGCCCCATGAGACTCTGGCAGTGAAGACGACAGTGGAGCATTATTTTTCCCAGCAGTTGGTAGGAAACACTTCCCTCCCTTTATTTTCTTTCCTGGCATCTAGGCTTTCCATGGAACCTGCTGATGCAACTTGGTGACCCAATATGCCCCCTGTCTTGTGTTGGTTTTGCACAATCAGATAAAGGGTTTGATGTCAATTTTCACCACCTGTGTAGCACCAACTTTTTGGCTAATTATAGGAAACTTTAATATTGTGGCCTTTAACTTGAAGGCAGACAGAAAAGAATTGAACATGAGTATTGATTTAGCATCATGTGAAATTAAGCCTGAAGGGTATTATGTTCTCATAAAGTATAATTACTCTGAAAGTTTTATCTCAAATTATCTCAGGAACTCTCACCAGCAGGTAATAAACAGACTTGGAAAAATGTCACTGGCCACATTAAACATCCTCAGTCTGGACATGGAGGGCAATCTTATGTACAGCTCAGTGTAGTGGGAACAGCTCTAGGTTCTAAAGGTTTCACTGGCTCTGATGTCCCGTGAACGTCACAACATGAAAAGCGAAGCGAAGGAGAGTTCTCTAATAAACAGAAATTCATACAAGATTGGTATGTGTGTGGAATGCAGCAGAGGCTTAATAAGGATCTGAGAAAGGCATGAAACTCTAATAATGATCATCCTTTTTTTCTAATCCTGTTTCTAAGCACAGCACATACCTGCCCTGTTAAATCAACTGGCCGACTAGGGGCCATTTTGTCAGTGAAAAATAATAAAATAAAATAAAAACATTAATGAGGAAATAAACCTAGAAAAGAAGTGATGTCACTGAGATTTAGTGGCCAGAACAACAGCTGCCTGCTAGTGGACCAGTGAGCATCAGCAAAAGTAGAAATGCTTTTCCTGGAGCTTTGGAGGCACCTGAGCGTTTCGCTTATTATTCTCACTTCCAGGTGACTCATACCCCAAATAGATGAAGGACTCAGAAATTGTGCCTTGTGAGGATAGCATTCTGAGGACAAATGGTTAACCCGCCCAGCATGAGAAACCGACTAGGTGGGCTGGAAAGAGCCTACTGGGGGACTGGAACCAGTGACCGACCTCACCAGAAGCAGAGGGGCACCTGCCATTTCTCAAGAAAGCTGTGGCCTAAAAAGTTTAGTTATCAGTCCAAATTCCTCCAGGAGACCATTAGAAACTGCCTCTCTGTTTCCCTGAGTCTTGTAGCTAGAGATGTAACAGGTCATCGGTCATTTTGGGGACTTCATTGCCGTGGCCCCTGCTGGGTCATCTGCTGCGAACATGGCATATCGTTTTCACTCAGTGCCAAATACTTAGTGCAGTGAACCTCGGAGGAGCTCCCTGGGCACACAGGGAAAGGACGCTGGAAACAGGTCAGTCATGTCTTATGAATCAGGTCTGAGACAAGGTAAGCACGTCTCCAACCGCAGGCAGCACAATCAATCTGCTGATCTTTTTAAGAAGTTAAGAGAGTAAGCAATAAATCAGCACTGAGGGGGTAGATCCTCTGCCATCGAACTGTCTGGAGACGCAATTTTAAATGACTTTGTAGTGACCTTGCTTACGTAATTACAGGGCTCAAAAGAGATTATCCTTACATATTCCATGTGGCGGTGACCCGCTTGGAACAACGTCCTGTTTGTCTCAGAGGTCCACTTCTAACATGAAAGGCCTGCCTGATGACTGTCCTCTTCCTTGCAAATGGACAGACTCGGGATCTGGATCTGTGGTACTAATCATCTAGAACTGAGAGCCATCTGGGCCAGGAACATATGGCTCAGCTAACACCAGGCCACAGACATGGTAACAAGCCTGGTTTTGGTGCCATTCAGAGTAAACATTAAGTGTCCTCATGGCAAATTTGTTCCAATGGCTGAGAGAAAGGCACCTGGTGACTTGCAGAGTCATTAAAAAAAATGCTGGTGCAGAATTTGAGTGGCATTTTGTGGCTCAAGCTGTACAAGGGTCAATTGTGGGACTGGGAAGAAAAGAGGATTAGCCCCAAGGAAACAACTCAGTGACATTTAGCATGAAGTATGCCTTAGGCGATTTTTCCACTGTTTATCTACTTAAACCATTCTAGAGGTTCCAAGTCTGGATGATAATAATCCTTGTAAGTGATGATCTTGGATTGTATTTTATTCACAGTGACATTGGCTTTGGGGTAGAACCAAAATTCTTTTTGTTGAGGACTCATGGTGCAGAGTAAAGTAGATGTAATAGGTTCAGAAGGCAGACTTGAGTTTGAATTCTTGCTCTGCTACTTAGAAGATATGTATGTTGGTCAACTAACTAAACCTGTTCCTTAATCCCAAAGAAACATTTTGCAGATAATAATACTCACCTTGCAAGACTGACATAAAGATAAGCACAGGGAAATATTCCCATCCTGGCACCTGATGGAGTGTGGATCCAAAACCAAATATTTAGACCAAATATTAGAGGAAGAAACCTCAAAAAGCAAAAACTTAGATTTTTTAAAATTCATTGCAAATTGAATAGCATCTTTCTGAAATATTCTATGTCCCACTGATTTTATTTCCTTAATCACTCTGATCCAGTGCTACTCAATAGAGAGAAATGTTCTGTACTGTCTAACATGGTAGCCACCAGCAACACTGGGCTATTAGCACTTGAAATGCAGCTAATGTGACCCAGGAACTAAAATTTTAATTAATTTAAATTTCAATAGCTTCATGTGGTACATGGTTCCCATATTGGACAGCACATCATAGCTGAGCCCTGATAGATAAAGAATGAAGGCTTTAGAAACGGAGGCACAGCAAAGGTGATGAAATCATCCACAGACTCTCCTTATATCAGCAGCAGCTACTGAAAGCAGGCAGACTGGCTCGGCCTTGCTCACATTCACTCTAGGGACTGACAATTACGACAGAAATAGCACCAGACAGCGGCTCTCTCTGCCAGAGGCAAGTTCTGTGACCTTGGACATATTTCCTAATTTTTCTGAACCTGTTTTCTCACCTGCAAAATGGGGATAATGCCTCAGGGTTGTTTTGAAGGTGAAATGCAATAATGTTGCGGGGACCTGTAGTCCTAGCTACTCGGGAGGCTGAGGCAGGAGAATTGCTTGAACCCGGGCGGCAGAGGTTGCAGTGAGCTGACAGCAGCCACTGCACTCCATCCTGGGCGACAGAGTGAGACTCGGTCTCAAAAAAAATAAAAAAGAAAAGAAAAGAGAAAAATGCATTGAAACCTGTAAAATGAAGAACAACTACAAACATAGTTCACTGTATCCTTAGTTTTCCAACATTGGTCATGATTCCATATTGCAATATGTTGCTTGGCATTTATAGACAGGCAAAAACGTTCAGGACCCATATGCTTTAAGGATTTATTTTCCCCTAGCAGGTGGGAACCTATTTGTGTTCATTTCTCTATTTGTTCCAGTCCTTGCCTATCTCATAACTTGGGGACCATACTCAGAAGACCAAATGTCGTGATTTGGGGATTAGTTTTAAAACATGGAGGAGGAGAAAGCATATTCTTAGAGCATACGTGAGTATGCCTATATGCATGTGAGGAACCAGAATTATATTTGCACATAGTACAAGAATCGCATGTGCTTATATACTTTATTGATTTGCCTCAGCTGTTAAAAATGTCCCAATAAATCTAGTTGCCACCAAGGGACCAGCTATAAAAATAAAACTGAGCTTAAATTAAAGGTGAAGCTATTAACATTTGTCCTGCAGCCCGTAAGGCACTAATGAATTCCTTTCTGGCTTTAGTGAGCTTGAACCTTAGCTGAAATGGGGCTGCAGAATACACTGGGTTTTCCCTAGCTCTGTTGTTCAATGAAAGCTTTTCCTGGGGATGGCTTGATGTAAATTGTTCCATCACGGCTTCTAGATGAAGGCACAGCAAGAGAGGAGGTAAAGACAACACTTCCGTGGAGATTGGGAATATTATATAAAATGCACAGTGTTTTGGCAAGAAGTGCCAGCACAAGAGATGTTTACTGATAGGGACTGGCAAATGGTACCTGTGTAATGTAGGATGTTTAGAGCATCCCTGCCCTCTACCCACTAGATGCCAGTAGCACTCCCTCCCAGTTGTGACAAAAATGTCTCCAGACTTTTCCAAATGTCCCCTGGAAGGTTACAGAGTGGGGGCAAAGTCTCCCCTAGTTGGAAACCACTGCTCTAGAGAAAGTCAGGCCTGGTTCATTTCCCCCTTTGCCATTTTCCAGCTGTGTGATCTTGAGCAAGAATTTGACTTCTCTGAGTCTTAATTTTCTTGTGTGTAGAACAGAGATAATTGAACTTTCCAACATACCGGGTTGTTTGTGAGGATTCAATTAGATAATGCCTGTAAAGCGTCTGCCACTATGACTGGCAACTAGTCTTCGCTAAGTGGTAGTTACCATTATCATTAACTAATTTGACTTTCTAAAATGTTCCAAACAAACAAGCCACAGATTTTAGCTGCTTCTCTGCAGGAGCCCAATTATCAGCCACTTAAACCAGAGAGTAAACAGGAACTAGACTAGAACTGGCCAGAGGATCTTTCCCAGAGCTCCCTTCTAGAAATACATGGTTACTGCCTCCAGATAAAAGCAGAATCTTCTCCTAAAATTGGGCATGTTCATCTGGCTTGGGCACATTGCTATATCTTCAGTAGCCCTAAGAATGACACAAACCAAATGCAAAATCGAGTTGCCTGCCAATAAGCAGAAAATATTTCATTGGTGACCAATGAAGGCCGTAGCAGCCACCAGATGTGGGTCCCAAATGCATTTCCGCCCATATCTTTCCATTCATTTCAATTGGCATTCCTAAGACCTCATATTTACATTTGGCATCTTTTCACCTACAGGATTAAGACAGACCATAAGCGCTCAGTGATAGCAGGGACCCTGCTCTGTTCACTGCTGTAGTCCCAGTCCCTAGGACAGTGCCTGACTCACAGCAGAGCTCAATAAATATTTATTGAATGATACTATTTCCCTCTAGACAGCACTTGCTTTCTCAGCACCATCAGCACCAGCCTCATGTACATTTCCAGCAGGAGAGAGGCAGCTGGCAGTCTTTCTACTTCATGCCCTAATTTCCCCGTAGACTTTACAGAGCTTAAACTAGAACCACCATTCAATTCTTTCTGACAGTAAAGCAAGGAGGTCAGGAATGGTCCTCCCTATGATTTGGCAGAAAGATAATGGGCTTAGATGACTGGTCAATCCCAGCTCCAGCACTTGCTCAGGTGTGTGACTTTCATCAAGGTAATTTGTCACCGCAAAACTCAATTTTGGCCAGGCATGGATGGCTCATCTCTGTAATCCCAGCACTTTGGGAGGCTAAGGCAGGAGGAGAGCTTGAACCCAGGAATTTGGGACGAGTCTGGGAAACATAGGGAGACCCTGTCTCTACAAATAAAATAACATAACAAAATAAAATAAATTTTAAAAATCTAGAAATCTCAGTTTGCTCCTATGTCAGAAGTGGGGATAACAGTACCAGGCCCAAAAGATGGTGGTTTTAATTGAGAAGAATGCTCATTTGCTGGCTAATGCTTACTGAATGCTGGTCGTGTGCAAGCACTGCCTTGTGAGCCTTTGAAATAATCATTAGTCAGTACTATGATCATACTCATTTTACATTTGAGGAAACTGAGGCTCTCGTAGCTGGCAGCAAAGCTTGCGTTTGATGTCAGAAAGAACTTTCTGACTATCCAAGGCCCCAGGCACAAAAATGCCTGACATGTAGTAATCACTCATTGAGGATTTGCTGAATGAATGAATGTAAAGAAGGTCGAACTCAGGACTGTTGGTAATTCTTAGTGTCAGAAAAATGTCTTCACATTAATTTATAATTAGTACCCCATCTACTTCCAACCAGTCAACACCTGCTGAGATGTTAAACCTTGTGTAAGAGAAAATATTTATGGGTAAAGAGGAATAGAAGCTTTCTGAATGAAGGCAGCAGACATTTTAGATACAGTCAGGTTCAAGAGAGTTGTTTTTAGGAAATTAGCTTGACTGTGAGTGAATGTTTAGACATCCTCTTGTCAGAAAGTAAAAACTTCCTGGCTGCTACATTTGCCCCAAAGTGTTCTCACTTTGTTCAAGTCCAAAAGGGACAGAGGACCAATCGCAGCCGCGGTAAGCCCTGCTCACCTGGGTGGTTTGCAGTTCCTGGGTGCAAATGCTGCCATTTAGTGACCGCTCCCGGGGGTGCTCTATGACAGCACACAGTCTGGACGGTTTGTCCAGTCTCTGCCCATCCCTCTCTATTTCAGTTCAGTTCTGGACACCATTCAAGCCCGTATACAGGACTTGATGAGCTAGTGACATTACCCTCGGAGAGGTGGGGGCATTAAATTACTTTGCCACAGACTGTCCTCTCCCAACATACTCTGCCCGGCAATCTCGAGCTATTTATACCAAGGACCCAATTTTAAACCACTTCTTGCAGAAAGAAAAAGCAAGAGGTTGCCAAGGGGCAGCTAGCTTTCAGATGTGTTTAGTTTGCCCACAGATGATTTGAAAAGCTTAATTCAGTCTCCAACATTTAAAAGTTGGGATATTTAACACCGAGTTCTGGCTTCTCCTGAAGAAAACACTGGCTCTAACAGTACTGCTCCTGGCTTTCATTCACCAACTGAGGCTGCAGCTGACAGCAGGGAACCCCTTTGTGGCATGTTTCTCTCTGCCTAGCTTGCTCTCAGCTGGCTTCACCCATTTGTGCCACCCTGAAGCCATGTGAGTTTGCAGCCCTTCCTAAACCCCCTGTAGAAAATACATGCCAGCACCTCGTATCTACTGAGCACTCTGCACGGGCTCCCTGAATTCTGACCACAGCCCCATAAGAGTGTCATGACGACTATCTTCATTTTCAAATGAGTGACTGAGGCTCAGGGAGGTTCAGTTGCTTACCAAAGGTCACACAGCGAGGGAGTGGCAGGGCTGGGATTCAAACCTGGGTCTCTCGGGTTCCAGAGCCAGTTTCTTCCCTCACACTGAGCTGCTTCAGCTGTGCAGCAACTGTGAAGATGCCATAGTCTTCTGGGCAGGCACTCCCACACAGAAATGTGTTCTTATTAGGAGTGACTTGGGGATTAACAAACCCACAAATTAGCTCCATACAGTGTCACTGATGGAAATTCCGATGTAGCTAATACAGTTAATGCTCACTGAGCTGAGGCCACCCGCGGTATCTGTCAGACTTATCATCCGTTTAAATGATAGGAAGCCTTCTTAAAGGACTGAGGGGCCCTCACTAGGGGGACAGGCTGGTTGAAAGCTCTCCATGTGAATGAGAGAGAATGAGCGGATGGTGCTGCTGAGGTCGCCGGCACTCTAAAGGTTCGTGCTGTCTGCCAACCCCTTCCCACCTCACTCCCTCAGGCCCTCCTCTGCCTGTCTGCACCCTTCCCCACCACCCCCATTAAAGGGAAGCTGCCCAGAAGTGAGACCTTGGAGACGTGTGTGAACACACCGGTAGAAATTCCAGAGACAGGTAGGTGATTTAGAGAGAACAAGTTGCTCTTTAAAAAATACAACACAGCTCAGGTACTCAGCAAGCCCAGCGTTGCAAGAAAAAGGAAGGGACAACTAGCATTAAGACTGAGAGGGGAAAGCCCTCCTTGAAACCAAGCAGTACTGCCTCTTGGGAACTAAATCATCAGGCTTCTTGCCAAAGACTAGGTCAGTATACCACTTTCACCCGAGAAAGTACAAAGGATCCAGGCAGCCCCAGAAACCGTCTTACCTTCTCCTCCCCCAGACATTTTTTTTTTTTTTTTTTTTTTTGAGCCAAAGTCTTGCTCTGTTGCCCAGGCTGGAGTCAGTGGAACGATCTCAGCTCACTGCAACCTCTGCCTCCCAGGCTCAAGCAATTCTCATGCCTCAGCCTCCCAAGTAACCGGCATTACAGGCACTTGCCACCACGCCCAGCTAATTTTTGTATTTTTTGTAGAGGCAGAGCTTTGCCATGTTGGCCAGGGTGGTCTCGAATTCCTGACCTCAGATGATTCAACTCCCTCGGCCTCCCAAAGTGCTGGGATTACAGGTGTGAGCCACTGTGCCCAGCCTCTCCTCCCCTAAAACCCACTCAAGGTTTCCACTGCTCTTAGGGTTAAGTCCAAACTCCCTGCTACGGTGACCGAGCTCTCACCCACCTTTCTCCAAACTCACTTCTTTTCTCTCCCTGCCCTGAGTAAGTTCGACCCTCTAGGAACTCTGAACTTCTCTCAGTTCCACAAAAGAGCCTTGCTCCCTCTTATCTCCATACTTGGAGGCCTTTGTACCTACTGTGTCCTGAAGTGACTTCCCTTCTCCCATCTCCCTACTTGTGCCCACCCGAACGTCCCCCACCCTCCAGGCCCCGCTGGCTCCTACTCTCTTCCAAGCTCACATTGGACAACCCTGCCCTTGAGGAGGCTCCCTTAGCCACCACCTCTCACACTCACACCACCACAGAAACATATCAGGGATGCATGCTGCTCCGAGGGACTCCTGCGGCACCCCGACTTCCTCTTGGTGGGTATTCACCACCCTGCTCTTAACTTTTTCCTTCTCCTTTTTTTTTTTTTTTTTTTTGTTGTTGTTTTTTAGAGATGGAGGTCTCACTAGGTTGCTCAGGCTAGAGTGCAGTGGCTATTAATAGGCACGATCATAGCTCACTGTAGCCTCAAATTCCTGGGCTCAGAAGATCCTCCCGTCTCAGATTCCCCGGTAACTGAGATTACAGACATGCACCATGACCACCTTACATTGAAATTCACCGCCCACCCATTTTTTTTTTGAGATGGAGTCTTGCTTTGTCGCCAGGCTAGAGTACAGTGGCATGATCACAGCTCACTGCAACCTCTGCTTCCTGCCTCAGCCTCCTGAGTAGCTGGGACTACAGGCATGTGCCACCACACCCGGCTAATTTTTGAATTTTTAGTAGAGATGGGATTTCACCATGTTGGCCAAGATGGCCTCGATCTCTTGACCTCATGATCTGTCTGCCTTGGCCTCCCAAAGTGTTGGGATTACAGGCGTGAGTCACCGCGCCCGGCCTCACCCCTTTCTTTTATGTTTCCCTCACTACTCTGTGGGCTCTGGGAGAATGTCTGAGCTCACTGCCGTGTCCCTAATACCCAACCCATTTTCTGCAGATTAAGGGTGCTCAGAAGGATTTGAGGACAACATACGCAGTCAGGAATGGGGCTTACCTCTCTGTGGAACACTCAGCATCACGCCAGGAACCCAGCTTCCCGAATGGCCCCAGGGAGCCTCAGCGGGGTGCAGTCTACAGAGCAGCTGACACTCAGTATTTCCCACTTTTCTCAACCCAGGTCAAGGCTGACCCTTCCAGAAACCACTCTACTTGACCTTAATAGCCTGTGGCCTCTTGCTACAGAATCACATAGTGCCTAAGAGCATGACCCCTGGAGCCCAAGGGCCTGCTAGACCATTGACTCCTGTGTTGGCTGGGCAAAGTCACTAAACTTCTTTGTGCCTCAGCTTCCTAAAATGGGGCTCACTGGGAACGTGAGGATCATGTGAAATAGCACTCACAGCCTTAAAAAGATGGCCTCGTCCACAGTAACCACCAACTGATGCTGGTTATGATTGTGCCTCTTTGCTCCTGTGACAGCTTTTCTCGGCAGTTCATCAGCTCTTTTGTAGGGGAGTTAAAGACGACTAGACTACCTGGTTATTCCCCTCCTGGACTTTCCTTGATGTTTTCGGTGTTTTTGTGGCATTTCTGATAGATGGCATTAACCCTACAGATCAAGATGCAGCCTCATTTGTGTTTTTGGTCTCTGTGGTTTCCTTGGCACACAGAGATGGAGAAACAAACCGTTTGACTGATTGGACCTCTGGGTGGTCTCTTACTTCTGAAGGCCAGTGCCTGATATGGTGTGGTGTACACCACTCATGCTCCAAACTTGAGGGTAGGAGAGGGCATTGTGGTCCCCAGAGCCATGTGCTCTTGCAAGGTGGCCACCATGCAGAGGAAGGGGTGCCTTCTTCTCCAACAGATGCAAGCAAACATGGTGGTCACATCATAGGACATGGCTGAGGGTCCAGAAAACCCCTCCATATGGCTCTGGGAAAGCCTATTAGAAGCCATCATTCTAGATGTCTCAAAATGTTGCCTTCTAAGTCAAATCGACTCAAACCAAATTAATTTCCTTCCTCTACATCTTTCCGCCTCACACTACAATTCTAACTAATCTAATATCCAGTGTTTTTGAGTTGATCCAGTTCTCATCATCTTTACTATTACCACCTTGCCATCATCATGTGTCACCTGGACTACTGTCACAGCCTCCCCACAGGTTCATCCTGCTTCCACTTTTGCCCCATCCAGTCCATTTTCTCAGAACCAGAAAAATCATTTAAAAATGCAAACATGTTAATATCTCTCCCTCTCTCTCTCTCACACACACACACACACCGTTCTTAAACCTCTTGAAGTCAGTCTGTTTTCAAAAATCAACCAAAAGACTTAATGTAGCCTTCAGGACCAATATCATCACTCCTGCCTAACGCTTCAAGACCAACTACGGCCTGCTCTCTGGATTCCATCCAAGCTAGCCTTTCTTTAGCTGTTACAAAGGCCAAATAACATTCTTGCACCAGAGCCAGTGTGCACAGTGTTCTTTTGCCTGGAACACCCTCTTCTCATGCCCATCCCATCACCTCGATCACGCCCACCATACCCCCTAAATGCAAACATCCCTTCCTCAGAAGGCACTTCCCTTACCCACAATGTAAATTAGGACTCATTATTCTCCCACCGGCCTCCATTTTCTGGTCACATCATTTAGCATATTTTATAAATCCATATTTACTTGGATGTTTGTTCATTTAATATCAACCTCTCCTACCCATAACTAAGTTCCAAAATAGACAGGACCTTGGCTGTTTGGTACACCAGTTGTATCTCAAGGTGAAGACAGTGCTAGATATACGGCGAACTCCTAATCAATGATTTCCTGGGTTTCATCACTTTACTTAAAGTCAATTCCAGGCAGGCTGTATCTGTATCTTGGTAATAGGAGGAAATATTTTTCAGTTTTTTTCAACACCAAGAGCCTCTTTGCTGCTCTCCCTCTCTGCACTGACTTGGTGTATTGAAAGACAGTGGGTAACAACTCTACACATTAAGTCATAATTAGCTTATTTTATCATTTTGTTCATCCAAAGCATGTAATACTGCTAATCAAAGCTTCTAATTAGTAGTAGTGCATGAAGGAGACAATACTTTTGATATAATTACAGCCCAAAGGAGAGAGACTAGACATTTAGGTTTGTTTTGTAAATGTACAGCTTGCCTAAGCTTTAAGATGTTGAAATCACTTCAGAAGATCTGTTTGGCCTACAAAGTCCTTCACGCCATGCCTCCTGCCAGCCAGTCTTCTCCTGACATTTGCCACTATCCTGCCCAGTCACAATAATTAAGTTTATGTGGAAGGAACGACTCCCATTTCACTGTCTAGACTCAAGGCACACCTTTGAACCTGCTTCTTCCTTCTTTCAATGACTTGAACTCCTAGTTATCATAGAAAGCCTGGCTCAGATGTCCCCTCCACCAGGGGACAGCAGGTTAGGGTTGTCTAAAGTCCCAACAGGTTAGGGCCTGGGATGGTGGATTTCTACAATACCTGACCTTGCTTAAAGCTTGCTTCTTACCGTGCTGCCTATTACCTGCCCATCTCCTCCTTTAGATCTGAGAGCTTGGAGGTGTTCCTGATGCCCAGTACAATGTTTGGCACATAGTGGGTGCTTAGTAGAAGGAAGGGAAGAAAGGCTAAATGGAGAGAGGGAAGGAGGAAAGAAAGAAAAGACAGCTTGTGGTTTCTAGTATTGGAGACCCTGAAGTGAATACAGTGGACAGTTTGTGAGACTCTCATGATCTTAGTGGAAAGAAATGACATAAATGAAAATCAATATCAATTAATACATGATTAGGGCAGATGCCTGATAGCATTAATTAGGGCTGTAAGCATCTGTTTAATTTTTTTCTGGAAAATCTGAGAGTAAAGAAAGTAAGAATAAAAACTTATGGAGTCAACAAAAGGCACAACACTATGAACACATTGGGGAAATCCATTTGTTATGCAGTCTTTGTATGCCAACAAGAAATGGAAAGGAACATTGAAAGTCTCACTTTGGATGGCAATACCATCTCCCAACAAAACATGGTATGTAGAGAGGTCTATTTCTAGGACACTAACATTGAATAAAAGCAATCCAAAGCCCAGGGCCTTCCTAGTCCTGCTCCAAACCTGAGTACCCAAGCAGCTCTGCAAAGAGAATGACAAACATTTATAGTCTCCATTATTGATCTTTTGGCCCTTCTATCCTCAGGTCCATTTGAGGGAGCAAAACTGAGAGGCCAAGTCTCATTTTTGACCTGCAATCATTGATGCTGGTGCTGACTTGCCATCCTATTTATAGGTAGGTGGTAGGCAGGCTCTCCCTCCAGGGTCTCATTGAAACTGATTCTTAGGGAGAAAGAATGTGAATTGGCTGCACTTTACAGAGAGTGAGAGAAGTCTCAAGGCAGGAAGTCAGGCACTCTGAGGATCTAAGACTCTTGCTCTTCCTAATGAGCCACACCGTCTGGGTATGCTGAAGGCAAAAGGAGGCTGTGGTTCAATTCAGTTTAGTTCACTTCAGCAGCCACCTTGTCATCATCCTCCTCTTTGCTAACATTTTTTGAGCTCTTACTAGATGCCTGGCACCATGTCTAATCTCTCTTTTAATCCTCAAATCAGTCATTTGAGAAAGGTCCCTTTTACTTGCCATCTTGCACTTTATGTATTAGGAAGCCAAGGCTCAGAGAGCAAACGCCATTCACCAGCCAGGTTTGAAACCCGACCTGTTCTGCTTCACAGACTGAGTTCTTAACTTCTGAGTGCTACTGTTGAATCCACCATTCTACCACCTTTTGCTTCTTCCCTTTAGTCTCTGTGGTTGCTCATTTCCATCTGGTTCTCTGACTTGCTGCTTTACACAAGGGCAGCAAACTACAGTCCATGGGCCAAATCTTGCCTGCTACCTGTTTGGGTGAATTCAGTTTCATTGGAATATCACTGTGGTTGGTCATTTACATACTGCCCATGTGTGCTTTCAGGCTACAATGGTAGAGTTGAGTACTTGAAACAGAGACCACATGGCCTGTAAAGCTGCAAATATTTACTGTCTAACCCTTGATTGAAAGTTTTTTGACCCCGATATAGTAGATAAGATATACACTATGTAAAGAGCTTTACTGTCATTCTTTCATTGAACTCATACTGCAATCTGGGGTGTGTTATTGTTGTTGTTGTTGTTGTGTCTGTGTGTGTGTAGAGGATACTCCTATCAATCCCATGTTACAGATAAGAAAACTGAGGCTCAAAGAGTTGAAACATCCTGACCAAGGTCACAGAGCTAGTAAACGAGAGAGCTGGATTTAAACCCAGACAGCCTGGCTCTGGAGCCCATGCTCCTAACCATACAGTACACCTGGCTGCTGCAGGCCCAACTCTGTGCAGGCACCAATCACATGGTGCTGAGCAATATACGGCCCTTCCCAAGCAGAGCCCCCATGAGAAAGGAGATCATGGCAGCCAGTTGATGGGCAGAGGAGAGCTGGGGTAGGGCTGTGGCCCCAGGCCCCAGGGACACATACTTGTTCATGCAGCCCCAGTCAGCCCCAGAATCTCAGAACGTACGGATGAAAGCTAGGACACACAAAGGAAGAACAATACACAAGAAGGTTGGGGGCAGGTGACACAGTCACTTCTGACAGGGGACTCTCTCCCCAAATCCACTGACAATTGCTTAGCCAAATTATTTCCTAACACTCTTCATCTTAAAGAATCATTTTAAAAAGTGATTTGATTGCTCTACCTAGCCTGCTCCTTTATTTCTAGGGGAGCAGCTTTGTAGGAAACGGGTTTTATTAGAGTTGTTCATCCACGTTCAAGGGAGGAAAGCTCAACTCTTCTTTTGAGAGTCCACTCCTCTATTACATAGACCTGGAGAAAATTAAAGTATCCTGGGATGAAGGAGTCATCTCTTTGCTCTCTAAAAATGCAGTGAGAGCTTCTCCATGTGGCCCTGATGATGGCCTTCTAGACAAATGTTTGCATGGACAGGGAGCTCACCCTGTCACAAGGCAGAGTTGCATTATTGGAGTATGAGGAAACTTCCGCCTTTAGCTGAAACTCAGTTTGCATCCTCAAGGCTCTCAACCATGGGGCTATGGTTCTGTCTCTGGAAATGTCACAGGACGACCCGACTTCCCACTTGATACAGTAGTGAAATCTTTAAAGGGACCATCGTATCTTCCCGTTTGCTCTTCTCTTGCTTAAAGAGCTCACATTCCTTGCCAAGTGCAGTGGCTCACGCTTGTAATCCCAGCACTTTGGGAGGAAGAGGCAGGCGGATCATGAGGTTAGGAGATCGAGACCATCCTGGTCAACATGGTGAAATCCTGCCTCTACTGAAAAAAAAACAAAAATAATTAGCTGGGTGTGGTGGCGGGTGCCTGTAATCCCAGCTACTTGGGAGGCTGAGGCATGAGAATCGCTTGAACCCAGGAGGCAGAAGTTGCAGTGAGCCAAGATCGCACCACTGCACTCCAGCCTGGTGACAGAACAAGACTCTATCTCCAAAAAAAAAAAAAAGACCTCACATTTCTTCAACCATTTTTATTGTGATACTTTCCAAATCTCATAAGGATTCTCTTTCTCATAGAGAAAGTCTAAAATTTTAGATGTGTAAATAAACTCATAATAAATATTCTTAGGATAAGTTTCTCTTAGAGTTCAAGGCTACAAAAAAGGTTGTTACTCATGATGAAATGTCTCAGCACTAAGCACTAAGTAATGACAAAAATATGTTTTACTATGATTCCCTTTCTGCCTTGGTTTAGTAGAAAGCTCACATCAAAGTTGATGCTCAGTTTTTCTCTTTATTAACTTCATCTTTTACCTCTCGTCTTCTGTCATCTACTAACGCTTTTAGTTGTGTGGCATCTGCATTTTATTATAAACGTGTATCCTCTTGTACGTTATCAATCAGCTCCCACGCCCACTGTAAGCAGCAGGTAGGGGCTATATCACAAATACTCCTGCTTCACAGATGAGAGTTTGAGGGGCAACTAGTGGGTGATAGAAATCTTTGCTGGTTCTCACACTTTGATAATAATAATGATGATACTGCCTACAGTAATAATGCTAGTAATCATAATAGGAACCAACGTTTATTAAGTAGTTCCGGTCTGACAGGCACTTTTCTGAAAGCTTTATGAGTGTGTCACCTTGTTTAAATCTTACAGCCAGCTTCTTACGTAATATTATTAGCTACAGCTTCTTAAGTAATATTATTAGCCACATATTACAGATGAGAAAATCAAAGCCCAGAGAGGTTAAGTAATTTACCCTCCAACAGAGATGCAGAAAATGGCAGAGCCAGCACTGAAACCTAAGCCATCTGTTTTCAGAATGCAAGCTCTTGTCCACCATACCACACTACTTAAATTATCAGACTACCCCCAGCCACTCCACGTGGGATTTAAGGGGTCCTAGTACTTCAGATAAACTCTGAACCCATAAGATTCTGGATCTCATCCAGAATGCGGAATGTTGATGTGAGCTTTAAGAAGTTGCTCACTGCTGACTCCCTCCCCGCACCCAGCAGCAATGGTTTCTGACTTTCTCACCATCTGCCTGCATGCTCTGGGTGCTCCTTCCAATCCCTGTGCCCCAGTGCAGTCAATCAGGCTCAGACATTGGGCTGGGAAACAGAGAGGCTGTCCTAGTCCTTGGCCCAGAAAGGATCATGGAGGGTGGCCAAGGCCAGGCTTGAGATCATATCATTCACATAAAGGTCCCTGTTCAGGCAAGACAAGGGTAGTGGTAATCAGGGGACATCTTCTAGCCAGAAAATAGGGAAGAAGGAAGGAAGGTTGGAAGCCAAGAGGTCTGCTGGCTGATTCTTACTATACCTATTCTGTGCCAGGCACTGCATTATGTGAGCCAAATGCTCCTTTCATTTTCAAATGAGGAAACTGAGATCCCAGATATGAGATGACTTGTCCTAGGTCATTCAGCAAGTTTAGGTGTGAGTGCATGAATAACTCTTTGTAAGAGAAAGGCTTTGCCAAGTATTTCACTCCAGGAGACAGAATGCCACCCTGCTCTTGGGGGCTGTGGTTACAATAGGTAACATGGAGGGAAGGTGGAATCCCCAGTGGCTGGAGTCAGGGTGAAAGTATGGGGCATTGCAGGAGCTTTGGGGAGTGTGATCCTACCCCCAAAAGGAGAGGATGCATGAATGCTGGTTGCTTTACTCTAGGGGCAGGGGAGAAGACTCAGGTGAGTATAGGTGGCTAGGAGTGAGGCCACCCCCTGTCCCTGGATCTCCAGGAAAGGTCTCCACCCAGCTCGGTACCCTTCCTTGTCTCCTATCCTGGAGAGTGAGAAGGGGGGTTGAGGCTGGGTGGTTCTTTCTACCCATATGCCCTTCCCTTTGCAAGAAACAAGAGAGGGAAGGAGGAGGGAGAGAAAGGAAGTAAGGAAAGGAGAAAGAAGGAAGGGGGACATTTAAACATGAGCTTTTATACTTTTGGATTTGACCAGCATCCATGAGAAACAGGAAACCCCTTGTCATTAGGCAAACACCGTGAGCCCATAAGTGAGAGGCGATTAAAGGTGTGCTACGCGGCCTGTGATTTGCATGGGAGGTGGATGGGGCTTCACAGCTTGCACAGGCAGAGAGCTAAGTCCCAGAATGCAACATTAATTCCAGCACTGGTCTGAGATTCCTGCACGAGAGGAGGAAATGAATGACAAAAAGCCACAGAGATGTTCTTGTCCCCTTAAGAAACGGCAGACCTCACAGGGAACCACAACACCAAAACCAGCAGACAGGGGACGTTTGGCAGCATTTTCTCCTTGAGTTTCATTTTTATTACTTCTGCCTTTTAATGTTACTTGAGATTTGCCACAACCCCCACATGGACTCTGAAATCCCCGGATTTTGTCCCGTTTCTGTGTAACTTGGGGCCCAATGCATAATGGTAATCATGGTAAAGATAAGAACAATGGAAGCTACCATTTACTGAGCACCTACTGTGTGCTGCACATGCTGCTGGACACACCATTTACTCATCTCAGAAATGAAGAGTGGGCTCTTTAATGGCACTGGAGTCATGTGCTTTTGCAAACTGCTTGCTGCCACCAAGCTCTCTGTTCATCTGTGATTAGATCAGACCATAAACTTCCCCCCTTCTCTTCCCCTTGTGAAAATTCTGCAGTGTAGGCAGGGATCCAGAAGTGGGAAAACCTTCATTGCAGTTGCCTGCCAATGCTTTGCTGTACCAGGGTGGATGGTACACTGCAGGGTCCAGGGCCCGACAGTTGTCCTTGGTGGGTGTGCAGTGTGTATCTATGGCAGGAGAAGGGGGTACTTCCAAGCCATGCTGTGGGCCAGTCCTGCCAGCCCCCACCCAAGGCACCTCTTAGAGGCACCCAGCTTCCTCCAGCCTCCATTAGAAGCTCCCTGATCTAATGAAATTTCTGCTGTCCTTTTGGTCTGGCCAGACCACATTCGTCTTGGGCAAATCTCACCCCTTTCTACCAGTTCCCTCATCTGCAAAATGGGAGTGATAATGCCTAGTCTTGGCAAAACTTGTTGTGAGGTGGAAATGAGCTAGTAAATCTAAAAATGCTTTGAAAACTTTGGCAGTGCTATTGACAAGCAAGGGGTCACTGGAGTCTGTCTTGTTTTTAGTACAACGACTAGTATTTTAATCAGCCAAATGTGTGTGACTGGTCTATACTGGAGCATAGGTCCCTTCAGAATGGACAGACTTTTCCAATTTTATTCATAATTGCTTTAGACAATCTATAGGAAGAGACTGTCAAGTATAAACAGAGTTTCCAAGTACCACAAAATCACAGAAAGTGATGCTGAGATGGAAAAGGACTTTCCTGCCTTCTTCCACTCCAACTGGATCCCTCTCCCATGTGGAAAATGTTGACACCTCAACATTGAAAAAGAACTTACAAGTGGCCTGTGCCAACTCTGTACCCTATGAGTCAATCTGTTTACAGTAATGCAAATCATTGGCTGTCTGGCTTCCTGTTGTTTTTTTTCTGGATGGAGCTGATGGAGAAGAGGGGTGAGACATGACCACTCACCTCTGCTCTCCCACTTCCATCTGACCCACAGAGTTATTCCTCTGACAATAAATCCAAAAGATTCTAGATTCTTCTATTTGAGCAGGCAGCTCCCCCAGTGTTTGACCCCAGGAAAAATAAGTCAAATTATTTAAAGTCAAAAAGTGGTATAACCTAAAAAAAAAAAAGGTAAGAAAATGTCCCCAGTGATATAGTGAAAAAGAAATGCATTGAGAAATATCAGAAAAATCTCTGGAAAGAAATCAAAATGCTGAGAAATATAGAGATAATATTAAGCCAATGCTCTTTCATCTATGAGATGCTGGATGAATTGGCCAGCAGTTGCATCTGGTGGTAGTAAAGGTTTTCCCCTGGAGAAAGCAAGCTGGAGGTGACCTTTCAGATTCAGCGGGCAGCAGCAGCCAATGCCTCTGACTAGAGGGGTGCATGCACCACAGAATTATCCCTACAGGGCAGGTGCCCTGAGGCTTGCAGGAGAGGAAATTCAGGAGATGCTGATTCCTCACCCTGAATGAGCCAAAGGAAAGAATCACTGACCCTAAAACATTTATAAAGATGCAAGAGAGAAGGAGAAGGCAAGAGAAGGAGCCAGAGAGGAACGAAAGAAATGGAGAAGGAAGAGGAAGGGCAGGGTGTGGAAAAGAGGGGAGCAAGTAAGGTGGTGAGACAAAGAGCAGGGAGGAGAGGGGAGAAATGAAATGGCGAGCCATGCCGGAGAACAGAAGGGAAGAAGGGGAAAAGAAGGAGGGAAGACAGAGGGAAATACAATAAAAGGAGAAAGGAGAGAGGAAATCCGCAGGATAATCCAGCTAGATTTGTAACCTTTCATGTCTTAGGCTGGTCATGCTTGTTATGTTCACTCTACTGTCCTCTGTGTTGCCTTGTATACCTGAAACATTTTATTATTTTTTTTTAAAAAGGAAGAGAAGGCAGAAGAAAGGATAAAAATGAAGAGGAGGTAGAGGTAGATGGTAGTCGTATCTCCCTGGGTGACAAATGCAATTAGAGGGCTGGAGTGGTAGAAAAAAAATAGCATTAGTGGCTTGCCCATCCATTGGAGAGGACTCTGGGATCAGAAAGCCTGTCTTCTCCACTAGGTCTGGTTCCAAATGAGGTACCTGAGCTGGAACCAGATATGGGCCATGGCCCTCAACCTTTCTCCCTGGTATATTGGAGAACAGGAGACCCTGGATTGACATCAGTTCCACTTCTGCCTTCAACTCAGTGTGTCACTTGTGCAGTTCCACAAATGTTCCCCCAGCTCCTGCTCCATGCTAGAAGCTGTGCTGGGGTACGGGATACACACCACCGACTTTGTTCTTCTTGAAGCATTTGCAGGCAGAAGACAGCTGCTCAGAGTCTCAGTTTCCCCATCTCTATAATGAGGGGAGCTGTCTTTGGTTTTTAGGTTTGCTTTGAGTCCCAGGATTGAATCCCCTACATTTTCTAGAACAACCCCACTTTTATTCTGTTTTAGATATTGGAATTGTGCTTAAGTTTGGATTTGGAAAGCTGAGTTTACTGCTAAAGGAATTTTGAAAATCATTAAATAAGATTCTCCCCAAGGTCTAAAGTTTTAAACTTCTCTGTTCTATTTCTAAGGTTGTATGATTCCTTGATTCCTTGAAGCCTCTAACTATAAGAATTTACTCTTTATTCATTCATTCAACAAATACTAAAGTTCTTCAATAAATGGGGGCAGAGACAGATAATAAATAAGCTAATAGGACAGGTTTTTGCTGCATAGAGGGACATGGAAGGGGAGAGGGCATCAGGGAGTGTCTCCTGGAGATGACAGCCTTGGAAGGATCTGGGGAAAGAGGAGCCCTAACAAAAGGAATAGCAGATTTCAAAGCCAGATGATAAGAATGAATCTAGCATGTTCAGGGTCATGGACCAGGTCACAGAAAAGGGGGAAAGTGGCATGAGATGAGATGGGACCAGGAAGGTAGGCAGGGGCCAGATGACATAGGGTTGTGGCCTTTCTTCAATGTTGTGGCCCTGAAAGTTATGGAACTTGTTTGGATTTTAATTTAAATGTAGTGGGACATCTTTGCAGGGTTTCAAAGAGGGGCCTGATGTGATCTCATTAAATATTACCAAGATTATTCTGGCTGCCGTGTGGAGGACAGATGGCAAAGAGGACAAGAGAGGGGGACATTCGCAGTGATACAGGTGAGAGATGACGGAGACCTGGGTATGAATACCAGAATTTGTGCAAAAAGGTCAAACATGGTATATAGGAAAGTGAGAACAAGATTTCATGATCAGTACGTATCCAACATCTTTCAGGGTCCCAAATATATAAGTCTGGATTTTAACCTCACCTTTTGGTGCCTAATTCTTTCCTCAAGTTCACCCATGCTTAGTAATCCCCGGTGCTAAAAAGAAAGTCAATTCCCTTTGTTTCTTTGACCACTTACCACAAAATGTAGATTTAGGCAGACCCCCAAAATATACCCTTTTCCTTATTGAGAAAGCTGCCGGAAAGGGGTATATTTTTGGAATATATAATTTGGAAAATTATCTTTCCAAATTTCAAATTGGAAAGATAAATGAAGACTTGGACCACAAGCATTAACCCTTTGATTTCAGATGAGTGTGGAGTAACCCTTACCAACAGATTTGACCGAGCAATCAACTGAATACAAATGGAAGGAAAGCAAACTTTGAACCACAAGGCCCAGAGGTGAATGATCAATAGTAAATGGCTCCTTAAAGACTCAACACTGTGCTTAGGACTTTGGAGGATAGGAAAAGAGTGGAAGACATATCCCTACACCTTAGAAATGCACCCTGCAGCTGAGGAAACAGGACTAACACATAAAGTAGTTAGATGTCTGGCCAGCTAAATGGAGGGAAAGTCGGGATCTCTACCAGAGCCCTGAGGCTAGTAGCAGGAAGACAGGGTTCCAGTCTACCTCTGTGACTTAGGACAAGTCATTGAATCCTTCTGGATTGAATTCCTCTTCTTTAAACAGGGATAATGCTTCCCAGCCTCCCTAGAGGGGATTACATGGGATTTGAAAATGCTTTGTAAGTTGTAAAGTGTGGTATAAATAGTAAAGGTTATTATTACTAAGTTCAGAGAAGGGAGATGGCAATGTGTCAGCAAACAAAACCTCCTCTGAAAAACAACCTAATCAAGAGCCTCCTGCCCAAAAACCACCAATGACTTCCCAGTGCCTAAAGCGGGGGTTGTCAAACTATGGCTCCCAGGTCAAATCCATTCAGTTGCATATTTTATAAATGAAGTTTTATTGGAACACAACCAGAGCCATTTGTTTACATATTGTCTATGACTTATTTCTTGCCACAATGGCAGAGCTGAATGGTTGCAACAGAAACTGTGTGGTCAGCAAAGATGGAAATATTTACTATCTGGCCCTTTAAAGAAAAAACTTGCTGACTCCTGGCATGAAGGACAGTCTGAAACCCAGTTAACATGTAAAGCACCCTCATATGTAAGGCAGAATTTGGATGCATGAAACGAATCAAATGCCTCCCTCTAAGTCCTCCCCTACCCGTACAACATTGGGTAGCAATTCTCAGGAACAGATTCCATATGAGGTTGGCATTACAAGGTCCTTTCTTAGAGCTACAATAGGGGTCAGGTCTTATTCCTCCTTGGAATCTCCACAGTATTTATTACTGTGCCCACCTCACAGCAGAATCTCAATAAAGTCCAACCAAATTAAATCTGTCATAAAGAGAGAAAGCATAGTAGACTAGAGAACAGACATGAGACCTACTGATAATAAATCTTTGAAAGGAAAAAAAATGTTGGAAGTGAATTAATTCCTTCACTCTTAGTTATGCAAACATTCATTCTATGCGACTATCCAACTATTCCATGTCATAGAAGCTAAGGCAAATTAGATAATACAGGATTATATTCATTTGTTTTACAAGAATTTATGTAAGACCGACCCTCTCTGTGTCAAGCAGAGGATAAGGACTCGGAGTAGACCATCACCACCTGTCTCTCAAGGAGCTTATAGTCTAGTTGAAGAGGCTAGAAGTCAGCAGATCATCACAATATAGAGAGACAAGCACAATGCTAAAGTACACAAAGTACAGAGACGGCAGGGAGATAGGACTCCTTGTACATTCCTCGTAGAAGGGAATGCCATCTTTGTACATTCCTTCCCATGAATGCACCTACAGTTTACTATCCCAAGGGAAAGAGGAGGGCCCAAGACCAATTCACAAGTATCTCAAGGCTACCAGCTGGGTTCTATCTGAAGAGTGAACACTGACTATCCTGACGATTTCATATAGATTATTTCATTTAATTCTCACAATCAGTCTAGGTGGTTTTACAAAGATCAATTTACTTGTTCCAGGTCAATAGTCAGAAAGTGGAAGAGTCTCATCTAGGTAGATAATAAGCGAAAGCCTATGTACTTAACCCCTCACTGTATGGCCTAAATACACTGACAAAAGAAGACTGGGCAGGAATTCCAGCGAAAACCCACAGTGTGCAACCTACAGAGATATTGTCCAATGTTTCTGTATCTACTGAATGGACACTGATTCCATGAGGACCATTTGATGTGGGCCAAAGGCATAGATGGAACATAAACCGTTGGTTCATGCTCACTAAAGTCAATAATCAAGGGAGGACAGAATAAAGTGTTGCAAAGATCAACAATAACTCCAGCCATGGGGCAGCTGTGACCACCTCTAGGGAACGATTCTGGATCCTGGCCAGGATATTAATTTAGCCCTAACCTCCAATGCCTAGGAAAATGTGAATTAATGGACAACTGGGAGCCCATAAGACTTAAAGGCCTCCAGAGGGTGCTTTTAGCCAGGTGTATTCCCCAGGATGTGTCTGTACAAGAGTCATGGTGGACATCAAGGGCAGAAGAGTTGGGACACAAAATATTTTTGTCAAGAGAAAATTTTGTATTTCCTAAACTTCCTAGGTTCTGTCTAAAACACGAGAGTTTCCACATTTGCTTGGCTATTCAAATTTTCATTTTCAACTTTTTGGCCTTTATTTGTATCAAACATTGTGTAAAACCAATATGTGAAAAAAAAAGTCCACTCTTATATAAATTCCCTATCGAGAATAATGAGATACGATTTCTTTTCTACTTTATTGGCAATGACAAAAACAATTATCATAAATTGACCAAGCACAGTAACAAAGAGGTTCTGGTAAAAGGTCTTCTCATGCAGTAATGGCAGAGTTGCACATTAGTAGAACTTTATAGAAGGATGAGTGGTAACATGGTAGTATCAACAAAATGTAAAATGCACAGCTACTTTGACCCACTAATTCTTCTTCAGGCATTTATTCCAAGGAAATAATTAGACAAGTGCTCCAAGATTTACATACAAAAAATGTTATTTATAGACTTTTAAATAATACCAAAAATTTATAAACAACCTAAATATCCACAAAAATACTATTTAAATAGATAATTGTATAACTAGACAAATTCATGTTAGCCTACTTAAAAGGACAGTGTGATCTGTATGCCATAATGTGTAACTTTCTCCAGGTTGTTCAGTGAACAAAAGGCTTTCTGTCCATAAGCTTGTCTGTGTATGCAATTTCTGTGCAAGCATTGCACAGGGAGATGGCTAGAATGAATGTCACCAAATTGTTGGTGTATTATGGCTCTTTCTGGGTGGTAAGATTTCAGGTGATTTTTTTCTTCCTTTTGTTATTTGTATTATTTGAATTTTTACAATGAACAAATAATATGTTTATAAGCAGAAAACCAACTGCTTTTAAAGATTAAAAGAAAACATCTAAAGGATACATAAACTTCCTGGAGAAAAGGCAGGGCTAACACCAGAATAATGACTGACTTTCAGAATGAAAATGTGGAGGGAGTTTGAAACCTGCTTGCTAGCCTTGCACAAAAATATTAATCTTTCCAGTCCTGAAGAAGGCAAGAAGGCCCAACAGTGAGAAGCCTGTTCTTCAGGGTCAGTCTGTGGGTCCAAACGACAGCTCCATCCCTTATCAGTGTGAACAACTTGGTACAAATATCTTCATCTTCTGTGCCTCAGTTTCCTCATTTATAAAATGGGGAACTGATCGCACCTGCCTCTAAGAGTGTCATAGGATTAAGGAAGAGAGTAAATGAAACATACCAATCACAATGCCTGGCACATAATCAATGCACTAGACATTAGCTCTTATGAAAACCAGCCTCAGACAATCGTAGCCTGTGTGAGTTATCATTCCCAGAATGAAGTGCTAATAAGCAGTTAAGAAGAAGGCAAAACATAATTAGTCAAGGAAACCCACAAAAGTACACATATAAATATCTAGGCTCTGCAGTACAAAGATGAAGAGTATGAACTGTGTGTTTTCAAGCATGTGATCATCTCACAAATTTCAACTGCTTACTCTGCAAAATGGGGATAATATACAGAAGGTCATTTTGAGGATTAAATGCCAGGTGCTAACATAGCATTTAACAGTGAGTTTTTAATACATACTTGCTATTATTAATGAAAATAACTATTATGGACTAGGGAATTGGGTACTGAGCTCCCCATCATCACAGGCATCCAGACAGGCTTAATTATTATTTGAGGAAGAAGATGCAGAAACGATTTAGTCATGGACTGAGGAAATTGTCTACTGAATTCTCCCAGACCTAAAAGTCCTATACAAAGTCATTGAAACATAGGACCAATTTTAAAAGTTGCGTTGTTTGGAATTTTTGTGTAAAGCAACCTGGGATCAGTAGGTTCATCTCCTCAGAGAGGTAGGTGACAATGCCACTCTTAGAAGCCAACCCTGCTCTTCAAACAGTCAAGGCAAATGAGGAACCACCTGCTCATGAAACTCTGCTCCTTCTGTCCCACGATGGCTCTACCTGCTCTGGAAAAGCTACAGATGGTGGTTCATCCACCACTGTGGCTCACAGAGCTCCATGAGCTTTGCTGAAAGTTATCGTCCCTCTCCCTAGATACAGCACATCCACACACATCCTGGCATTCACAGCAAGAAGCCCTGGCTGCAGGTGATTGCAATAGTGATAACAGCAATGGTAGAAAACACACACCGATTGCCTAATGTGTGCCAGGCTCTGGGCTGAGAGCTTCGCATACATTGTCTCACTGACTTCACATCAGACTCATGAGTCTGTGTCTACGCTATGTCATCCCCACTTTACAGACGAAAAACACACCAAGTCCTTCAGCCAGTAAGGGGCAGGGTTTGAATCAGGTTCTAAGGTATACTCAGAATGTTAGCAGTAGTTAGTAGAAAAGGTTGATGACAAGTTGACAACTCATTAGCATTTTAGATGAATCCAAGTATCTTCCAGGATGTGCCACACACTCTCCCAGCACTGCTGGGTTAGTTGGACCCTCTCAAGGCATCTAGGATCAGGAAAAGCCAAAGTTCCTATGAACATTATCTAGCAATTCTTGGGGAAAGCAGAAGTCTTATAGACAAAGTTTAGGCTGCACTCACAATGAACACCCCAAATAGTGTGAAGGAAAATGTTAGTAATAGTCTCCGTTTATGGAGCCAAGGTTTTTATCTGTATGATAAGGCTGGCTGGCAGTATGGTTTGGCTGTGTCCCCACCCAAATCTCTAATTGTAGCTACCATAATTCCCATGTGTAGTAGGAGGGACCTGGTGGGAGGTAATTGAATCATGAGGGTGGGTCTTTCTCATGACAATGAATAAGTCTCACAAAATAAGATGGTTTTATAAAGGGGAGTTCCCCTGCACATGCCTTTGCTCCTCCTTTGTCTTCCACCATGATTGCGAGGCCTCCCCAGCCATGTGGAACTGGGAGTCCATTAAACCTCTTTTTCTTTATAAATTACCCAGTCTCGGGTTTGTCTTTATTAGCAGCATGGGACCAGACCAATACAGCTGGGCTCTAAGACAGACTACTTTCTCAGAGCCAGCCAAATACTTGTGGGCTATTTTATTACTTTTATTTTCTTTTAAAATCCCTCGGTCAACCTGGACAGGCTTAGAACTCTCCTCATGTCAGTGCCATTGTAATCCCTCTGATTTGCAGCAAATCCTCTGGTTTGTTTTGCCATGGCAAGGCCAGGGGACAGTTCCCTGCATCTCCCCAGATCTGCAAGGGTCTTTTACCCTTGTTCTTAGCAACTGTCAACATATCATGCAGATCCCAAAAGGGCAGAGTCATAACTTCATGATTAAGAATGTGGACTTTGGAATGACAGACATCTAGGTTCAAATTCTAGCTCCTCTACTGAGTACTTACCCTCTCTAAGCTTCAATTTCCCCATAAGTCTAAGGGGGATAATGGCACCTCATGGATTTTTTGTAAGGATTAAACGAGATAATGCAATATTGGAAAGGGAGTAGGATATGTTTAGGCAAGTTACTTAACCTTTCTGGGCCTCAGTTTATTCAACTGTAAATGGGGACAAAAATATTATCTACCCTTATAGAGTCATTTGTGATGAATGAATGAATTATGCCTTGGCAAGTGCTTAGAACAGCATCTGTCACATTAGTTAGTACTAAGTAAATATGAGTTGTTTTAATTAATGCAAGTAAAGTCCTCAGCATGGTAAAAGTAGGTGTTCAATAAATGGTGGCTATTATTATTATGAGGTAGCTGTTCCTCAGAGAAGTTCATGCACATTTATCTCCTGGAAAGCAATAAGAAATGAAGACATCAGGGGAGAATTTTGTCCTTAAAATAAACGTTGCAGTCATAGCAGAACGAGTCCACAGATCCTGTTTCCCTAGCAGGATACTCTAGGACCTTCACTCTTCTTCATGCCCAGGCTCTCTTTTACTTCAGAAGGACCTGCCCTTCATCCAACCATCCACTTTTTCAACAAATTCTCCTTAAGCACCTATAGTGAGCCAGAAAGAGAGCTGGAAATGCTCAAGCAGTGAATGAGATGGTTCCAGTCTCTGCCCTCCTGGAGCCTACAGGGTAGTGGAGGAGATGCACACTAAATAAATACATACACAAATGCTTATTTAATAACAGCTACAATTTGTATTGTGAAAAATGTGACGAGGATGTACAATGGGTCTTGATGTGGTCTTGGCACTGGGTGTGTGAGTAAGGGGGAGTCATTGTCAAGTCTTCCTGAGAAATTGCTGGGACTCCCAACTGATGAATAGGAGTTGGCTGGGTGATGTGCGGAAGTGTAGAGAGAAAAGGGTCCAGGCAGACAGGCATTTTGTTCCAAGGCCCTGCACCCACAAAGCCTGGCTCACAAAGAGAACCGAGAGAAAGGTCACATGGTTGACTTAATCCCAGACCCTCCACTCAAAATACTCAGCTAGGAAGTTAGAATGGGAAGAGAAATCCAGGTCCACAGAAACTGCGTTCTCAATGGCAACTGTTGTCTCTTCACTTTCAGGTGCTCCTCGCCTGCTTGCAGATCTCAGACCCCAGCTGGTCTCAGACCTCAGCCCCTGAGGCCAAGCAAACATACGTCATCCTGGAGGCTGCAGACATAGCTCACCGTGCCCACATGTGAACTTCGGCCAAGACACCACAGCAGGGACTCTCTGCCCACTGAATCCCCTATGATTCCTCAATCCTGTCCTGGTCATACCCCACTGGGTTTTGTGAGGCCATTTAGGAAGATAAGTTTCCCTTACTGAAGAAAAGAGAGACAACATGAAAGAAAACAATGGCCCCAAAGGAGGAATCTGTGATTGACATAAATAAGAGTGTTCCCTTGGGTGCATCATGTATCATCAAAGTAGCAAACCCCCAGGTCATTTATTTCTCCACCTATTTACCTGCTATGAAAAGAAGATGCATTTAAGTTTCCTGCAGTTTCACACTGGACATTAATGCTCTGGGGGGCAGGGAAAAAGCCGTATGTTCTAGATGTAGCAGGTTTCTTTTGGAATTCACTCACTGGGAGTCTGGCACTACCCCCTAAATGGTACTTTTGTTGTCTTTTTGTTCAAGACAGCCAGCTTCTTCCAAGATCAGAACTGCGTGCCAGCCTCCCTTGATAAACAGCCTACCAGCTCTCTTGGTAGATCATATGTTTAATAGTTAGCCTAACTCATTTGTTTTTTCAAGAAGCAATTATGACTACAATGAAATAATATTTTAACTGCGGGGAAAGCATTACAGCTAGTTCCTACGTAGACTCTAGAGGCTGGGAATGGCCAACAGGATTTCCCATACTAAGAGGAGAGGACAACTCCATCCTGGCCAGCAGTTCTCTATGTTTGAAATACCATCATTAGATACTGCTCCAAAGACCTAAGGGGAGATGTGCCTAGGAGAAGTGTACGGTCCTGATCCTTCCTACTGAGGCTCAATGGCCCAGCAAAATATGAAAGTGAGACCTGTGCTTCTAAAGCGTAACAGTCTAGAATCAGTAGAGTTTGTGAAACAACCTCACCACCGCAGGAGCAAATCCCAGCAGGTGAGATTCAAGGAGGATGGGACCACTAAGAATCCAGCTGGCCTAGCTGAGGTTGATGTCCGAACTCCAGAAGACCTGGCTGTGATGGGGAAAACTCAAGCAACCAGGCACCATCATCCCCCCACCTACTCGCTCTCCTTCCCCAGGTCCCAGAAGGCAGGTGGCTTTCGCAACGTTGCGATCCAAACTTCCCCCAGTCTCAGGAAGCATTTCCCAGTTTTCAAAAGGAAGAAACTCACAGCCAGCAAGTCCCTGGTAGAAATGCCAACAGCATCCCAAAGTGCCATCCAGGTCAACGGCAACCTCTCTGAACAGGACATTGTGTCTTCTGACCTTGCCTACTTAAGGTTGGCTCAGCATCTTGAGGATGGGCCTCGAAGGGTCAAGGTGTCCCACACATTCCTCCCGAGGGTCCCCAAGGTACAAAGCAATGGTCCTGTTAGCATATGCTTGGAAGCAGGAACTTGGAGGTCCTTAGAGAAAGCCACAGCTGCCATTCAGGTTCCAGATGATATTTATCACAGTCCTTCCTGGGAAGCTAGAGAGTCTGCTCTCAGCCCAGGCAGGCCAGCTGAAGTAAGTAACTCCATACACCCTTTGGATGACACATGTCCAGGTGATGGGAGAAGGATGACTCTACCAGATTCAGAAAAATCCACCTCCTGCTTAAATGCTACCAGCGTTGCCAGCCACACACCAGGCACAGAGAAACTTAAACCTGAATTGCTTTTGCCCAAAGACAACTCGGATGACAAAGACTTTGGCCCACTGTCATCTCAGTCAAAGGAAACGTGTGTTCCTTCACCTCCACGGACTCACAGTTCCCCCTCATCAGGCTCCCACAGCCAGCTAGCCTACCCAGGAAGAGCCTCAGACTGTCCTTCATCAAGTAACAATCACCAGAATCTGGTGTCACTCAAAATTAACAGTGCATCGAAATCTGCCCCTGGGTGTCAGGAGCAGATGGCAAACAACCCCACTGAGTCAGACACCCTGGAGTTTCCAAATTGTCCAGGAAGTGATCACCTCCCATCCTCTCTTCCAAAGAGTGAGACCAAACTTCAGAGCAACAGGGAGATTAGTGACATTAATCAAATTCACCTGGCACGGGGTGAACTCTGCGACCTCCAAGGCCGACTGCAATCTGTGGAGGAATCTCTGCACTCGAACCAAGAGAAAATTAAAGTCCTTTTGAATGTAATTCAAGACTTGGAGAAAGCTCGAGCTCTCACTGAAGGGTAAGGAGATTTTTTTTTTTTTTCATATTAAAAATGACTGGGTGAAGTCATTTGCCAACACAGGGGCAGAGATAGCTCTGGTTTCTTTTAGTAAAAATGTCTCCAAAATGTTTGAAGTACTGTCGTTTCTCCAAATCATAACCACAGACCTCCCTTTTCTCTAATGGAATTTCATTTAGTTCTAGGCTTTGGTGGATTTTTGTGGATTTCTATTGCTGTTTGTTTTCGTTTTCAGGTGTTAACAGAATGGGAAAAGGCAGCCATGAAGCAATAGGATCAAAAATGATTTTTATGAAGATGAGGGTTCCGTTGATATATGATGGGGGAAAACGATAGCAGGAAGGCACTTACCCATCCCCCTCTTCTTAGCAAGTTACTGCATTTGTACAGTATTTCCATTCTTCGTGTCATTGTGACAAAGGACTTGAGGTGGCCACTCAGCTTACTATTGACCTTCCCTGTACTGACTACTTTGATGACTTGGGCTGGTCCATCAATGACCAACTAATTGGAACTGAAATGAGATCACAGTTCATTTTGCACAGTTCATTTTCTGCCAAGAGAAAAAAGTCACAAAATGCTTTCCTGGGTGACTCAGCACCAGTATAGGAGGAAAAGGCAGTTATTTGTTTAGATGTGAAATGTTCGTCCTTCCAGAAAGTGCTCTCTAAAGACAGAGAAGAAGCAATGGTTAAAGCTCATCAAAAAGGGTAGGAGAGAGAAGTCATTAACTGGCGTTTGCTGTATGAATCAGAATCAGCACTGCCATATAGGAGAGAAACACTGTGATATGCAGAGTGAAACATACCAAACTAAGAGGTCAGGAGTTTTAATAACCTCCCTTCCATTCACCTGCAGAATCCCTCATCTCATAGGATTGTTGTCAGCATGAAAAAACTCTCAGCTTGGGAAGTCTTTAAACATGTATGAAGCCTTCTAGAAATGTGAGCTCCTATTGTCATGACTTTCTTGTTTCCTTATTTATAATGGCCATGCAACTTAAGAGCACCATGAATGCTGTGCTATAGGGACTAAGGGACCAGTAGGTTGAATGTTTGTGGCCCATGTGACTTTTGCCCATAGATTTATCCAGCAAATGCTCTGTCTTGCAGGCGCAACTTTTATCGAACTGGCCAAGATCTCAACAATTGCAGTACCTGCCAGAACACGGCGTGCATCATATACAGGTACCTGGCCACAAGCGAGGTCTGCTCTGTAGACCATAAAGCCATAGGGTTCACTGAACACTCTAGCAAACTTTTACATGCAGAAAGTCAAGAGAGGCAAAAACAGGAGGCCTTTGAATATCTGAGACCAAAAAAAAACAAGGTATTTAGCTATGAAATGTTAACATCTGGTTCCAAGGCAGGGATTGCTTTGTTTCCTTACAGCAAAGTCTATGAGCGTACCCTTTTGATGTAATCATCCCTACACTCATCAAACGCTAAGTGCAGGCATCATGGTAAGCTTGGCACACACATTTGCATCTCATTCCACCCTCAGGGAAGTTAAGGCGTTCGGTCTCACTCACATAGAGCATTTTCTGAGAGCAGAAAGGGCCAAACTCAGGACTCACATCCAGATTTTTCAAATCTCAAACCTATGATTTTAATGATTCCACCACACTGCCTCTTCCTCAACAGCAGCTATGCCATGCCAAGCACTTACTTGGCACAGTCAAGAACCATGATAAGAACTTTATGTTCATTTCTAAGTATGTCATTTCCTTCTAGCACAGAGTAAGTTTGCTGCAGTAGATTTTTGTAAGTAACAAAATGGAAACATGATATACAGTGTAAACTTAGAGTCAAAGATCTGTGTTTTAATCCCCAAGTCTGACATCAGCTAACTTAACCTGGGCTTACTTTCCTTATCTGCATAGGGAACGATTATCCCTATTCAGAGTTGCCATGAAGACCAGATGAAATAATATATGTGAATGTCTTTTGCAACTGCAAACCTCTGTACAAATCCAAGGGCTTATACCTGTTTTTACTGGAAAGGTCAATGCCCCCTTAGCTGGAAGACCACTTTCCATGGCATAGTAGAAAAGTGGTCAAAAGCAGGACTTTCTGTTGACAACATCTAATTTTGTTGACCAAAGTGAACAGTTTTGCTTTCTCTATTACATTTCTCTTTTTGTTGAAAACTGGCAGCTCAGGGCCCGAGCAGACTGGAGCCTAATTGGGTTGCCTATGTCTTCTTTTAAAACTTCTCATTCTCTCTGGCAGAATCCTGAGATTTCATTGAGTAAGAGACCTTGTGCCTGGAAGGCAGGAGGTGCTTGCACTTACACAGGGCCTTAAGCATCTTTTCATGGAACCTATCAGCTCCTTATAAAGAGGAGCCACCTGTTTTTAATCAAATAACAGAAGATGCAGGACTGCTCACAGATAAATGCCTTTCACCTCAATGTGACGTCTTCCTTTAAAAGAGAGGGTCCTGGAAGAGCCCTGCAGCATTGGAAAGCCTAAGTAGAAGTTTCATCAATTGCCCTCTTTTTGCTGCTTCTTTTTTTATATCTCCCAATTTGAACAAATTTTCTAATCATTAGGAGGACAAAAATTATTAAATGTCTAGACAGTTAGAGAGGACAAAACTATTCATCATAAACAAGAAGAATTAATTTGAACTAACCTCCATTTAAATTTTGGATAGTCTCTCTTCTCTTCTGGAGCCAGATAATGTATTTTCTACTACCTTAAAATGATTTTTTATTCGGCCTATATAAGTAAAAAGGGCAAGTAGTGATTTCCAAGTCTACTATGAGTTTCATGACCTGGCCTTGGGCAAATCATTTTCCCCATCTGAAAAATGAGGGTCTTTAATTAAACGGTCTCAAGAGTCCCTTTTAGTTCTGACATTCTGATATTCTAAGCCGAATTAAAAGTGACAATATTTGGCTAAACTATGACCTTCCAACATGTCTGAGAATGTTTGCATTTTTCTAGCACTTACCTCAAACATCTCCAGCAAACATTCTAAATTAAGTTACACCCCTGGATGGGTTAGCAAACCTTCATGCACACCTTCCTTTCCAGAAGAAAAGCAATTGTATGCATATATCCCTCATTACCATTCAAAGCCAGACTGTTCTCCCAGACAGAATCTATATCCTTGTATCTAAGCCATTGCAGGGAATGGGCAATTAATTTGATGAAAGCAAAGAGATCTGAACAACAGCCCCATCGTAGCAATAGTGGGAAGATGAGAGTTATTTTTTTTTTTAGAAAACATTCAAATGACTTGAAACTTGCATTGTGTTCTGGAAAGTCAGATCTTAGAAACGAATGAATAAGTGATGTGAAATACTCATCCCCAGGCCTTGTTAAACCGCAATCTCTCTCCCAGGTGATGGATGTGCTCAGTGCATGTCACTGTACATAAAGCAGATGGGTGCATGATGGATTGCTCACTGGGTCTTCTTCTCTGGAGATGTTCCTGCTAAGTTAGCCATGCATATGGTTTCCTAAGTGGTATTTCCCAGAGGCTCCAGCAGCTGGAGGCTATGGCTATGCTGCCTGATCTTATCAAGACATGTGGGGTCATCTGGTTCTATCTAACTCATTCTCTCTGCTCCCTGAGCCTCCTTGACTCTCCTCTTACCATTGAACACTTGGATACACCCTATCTCACCAAGAGCACAGTCCCAACACCAGTGCCTAGAGATTCTATCCATGGCTCTCAGGAGCTTGCAGGGAATTATGTACATCAAGGTGAATGGAACCTTTTGTTTTGACTACCATAGTCTCCACAGGAAGTGAGTGGCAATTGGCTCTAAACCACAAGCTGATTCCAGCCTGTTTTGGCCCCAATCACTTCCTTCACTTCTCCTTAGCATTAATCCTAGCACAAGTTACCCAAAGGGTTGAGTGAATGCCACCATAGTATCCAAGATTAAATAACATTAAATTACTTAGTATGAAAGTTGTTCTCTTTTCAAATTTATTTCAATCCTTCCAATAACCTAGAGGGGAAAATCTGAGTTTGGTACTAGAACGTCTTTAAAACCTTCCTAATGCTGGCTTATCACATTTCTCTGCAAAGAAAGAGCAGGCCTCAGGTTCACAGCCCTGAGCAAGCAATAGTTATCTAGCTAGAATACAATCATTTTTACTTTTTTTATTGAAGGCTTTAACTTTTAAAACTAGGCCTTTTAAATATTTCTGTAATTGATGCAGGTCTGCATTTCCAAAAGTGATATTGCCTGTTTGATATAAAACATGTTTTTAAATTCAAAAAGTGAATGGATTTAGAGAAAAAAAGTGAAGTGAATAATTGTGTAGATGGTATGGGGAATCTTGCAAAACCATGAAGGTGGAGAATGAGTGATTGAAGTTTGGGAAATGGTGCCCTAAAGAATTGGCTCCTTTTCACCTTCTCAAGGGCACGAGGTCTCTTTAAGTTGCTTACTCCTCCTTCCCTCACCCCCTTCTCTACTTTTCCAGCCATATCTCCAGCATTCATCTTTACGCTCATGCTAAAAATAGTCAGCAGTGCTTCTTTAGAGGTCTTTGACTACAGAGATCATGCTTTTCTTTTCTAGACATAACTCCCAGGAAAAAACTGCTTGGTTTAAGTTGTAAAATGTCTCCAATATGTTTTAAAGGAAAATAATAAGAGGTCTTTCCCAGAAAACTTTTCATCTACCGTCCAAGCATGCTGTTCTGGAATTGGAAAGACAGAGTTGCAAGCTTACCATTTTCAGTGGGTGAAGAGAGAGATTGGCTATGTAGGATTTAAAAGGTGCTAGAGAGGTGAGAGAAATAGAAGAGGTGTTGTTCATCCAGGGTCCACCTGGACAGGCTGCTCCTCTTCTTATCCTTAGTCTCTTCCCACCACTTCTTCAACTGCACTCATGGACTTTATTTCTGTGGCACCACTTTCTGCTACCTTTTATCTGATATCTATGTCAATCTATCTTTACATCTAAAATTTTCAACCAACTACATACAGACATTTCCACTTCATATCCCAAGGCAACTGAAATTTGTCATATCCCCAAACACACCCATTGCACCACAAAATTAATTTTCTTCCCATATTTCTCATTTTGTTCAACACCATTGACCAAGAGGCAACTCCATAAAGATATCACAGTCCCCCTTGACTTTCTTTTCATACACCAAATAAGCTACTGATTCTAACTGCTCAATCCAACCCCTTCACTCCAATTCCTCTGCCACAGGTTCAAAAAAGGCTGCTGTCATTTGTCACTTGAATGCTAATTGACTTTTTTGACACAGGTCTCTCTTCCCTTATCTCAAGTAATCCTCCATGCAGATTGCTAACTTGCATCTGAAAAATAGAATCTGACCATGTCACTCCCCTGCTAAACAATCTTGTCCTGGTTCAGGTAGTCTGTAGCTCCTCTCCAGCCATGGGGAACTAGGTGCTCAGCTGGTGGTTCTGTCATTCCTCAGTGCCTTTGCATAAGTTCCTTTGCTTTCCTGGGATGTCTTTTCTGCCCTGCTTCGTGTGGATATTTCTTAGTCTTGCAGTTTAAATGTCAGTTATGTGGACAACCTCACAATCCAATCCTTCCCCAAAAGGACCCCCATGCCATGAGCCCTTGTCTGCTAGGTCACTGATCCTCCTGCATTGTAATAGAGTGTTTATAAGTTTCTTTCCTTCAGCAAATGGCTAGTCTCTCAAAGTCATGGATCATTGTTTCATACATACTTGGTGCTCAGTAGGTTCTTATTAGGGAAAGAAATGACTCTATTAACTAGGAGAGGAAGGAAAAGCAGTAGTGGACTTGAGACAGCTACTTAGATTGTCCAGAAGTAAAGTCATTGTTACTATTCGTGTACACCACCACCCTTGGGTGGGGAAATGAAGGATTAAGCAAATATTCTTTTTTTTTTTTTTTTTTTTTTGAGACGGAGTCTCGCTCTGTTACCCAGGTTGGAGCGCAGTGACCGGATCTCAGCTCACTGCAAACTCTGCCTCCCGGGTTCACGCCATTCTCCTGCCTCAGCCTCCCGAGTAGCTGGGACTACAGGGGCCTGCCATCTCGCCTGGCTAGTTTTTTTTGTATTTTTTAGTAGAGACGGGGTTTCACCGTGTAGGCCAGGATGGTCTCGATCTCCTGACCTCGTGATCCACCCGTCTCGGCCTCCCAAAGTGCTGGGATTACAGGCTTGAGCCACCGCGCCCGGCCTAAGCAAATATTCTTATTAGGAATGAAGGCTTCTATGTAGCTGGTTCTCAATGGATCTTTTTAAGCTGAATGTAAGCCCGTGGGTTACCAGTTTTAAAATAACTGGAATGCCACATACTTTCAACAAGAGAGACCCTTTCTCTGATGACTCAGAGAGCTTGCTGCACTTTCATAGGACATTGAAACCCTTGTTCTTCCAGGCCATATGATATTACTGCCCAGGACTTCTGTCCTGGCTGCAGTGGGAAAACAAAGTTTGACTGTGGGGAACCACAAAACTCCAGGTGAAAATATCTCCTTTCTCTGGTGTCTGAACTGTCCCAGTGATCTCTTTGGCAGAAGGAGTCAGAACATCAGATCTTCAGGTTCTCTTGCTAAATGTCTAATGCTAAATATCAAAACCCAGGCTTGCAGGCACAATAATGCCTAAGGTGTCCACATCCTAACTCACGGACCCTCTGCATGTGACCTTATTTGGCAAAAGGGACTTTGCAGATGAAATGACTTCAAAGGAGGAGAGCAGGGTGGGTTGTCTGGATGGGCCCAGTGTAATCACAAGGGCCGCAGAGAAAGAGGGAGGCCAGAGGATCAGAGTCAGAGGAGATGTGATGCCAGAGGCAAAGGGCAGAGTGCTGTGGTCACAAGCCAAGAGGCATGGTAGCCCCTAAAAGTGGGAGAAAGCAAGGGATGTGTTCTCTCCTAGAGCCTCCAGAAGGAGCACAGCTCTGATTTACAGCTCTGGAGGACTTCTGCCCTCCAGAACTGTAAGAGTAAAATCTATGTTGTTTTAAGCCATTAAATTTGTAGTAATTTCAACAAAAGGAAATAAGTGCATTCAGATTAAATCCTCATAATTGGAGGCTAGTTTATTTGACTTTCATTGATGATTTTTATAATGATAACAGCTGACGAAAGAGATCTGTGGGGCTGAAACTTAAGGGAAAGAAAGAAGAGAGCTACCACTTACTGAGGATTCATCATTTACTGATCACTTGAAGTACCTTCTGTTTTCACACTTAATCCTCACAACGATGAGATTGATTAAAGTGCCCCCATGTTACAGATGAAGGAACCGATGCTCAGGAGGGGGTCAGGCACTTGCTCAACATTCAGATTAGGCAATTGAAGCTGAGAGAGGTGAGGCACTTGCACAATTATTCTGGAAATAGTAATTGCAACCGCCACAGGAGCACACAGTTCTGTCTTCCAGCAAGCCAGATTCCATAGCATGCTGCCTTCCAGATGCCAGACTCATCTGAAGGATATTAGGGCTCAGGGGAATGTTCGATCGTCACTGATTTCCACTCAGCCAAGGGCATCATGAGGGTTTGCATTGAAGATGCAGGCCCTAGACAGTGCTTCCAAAGCATGGTCATGGACCATCTGCATCGGAACCTCTGGGTGTCTGTGGAAACTGGTTGCTGGGTTTCAGCCCCAAAGCCACGGAATCAGAGAGTGTGGGGTGGAGGATGGGAATCTGCAGTTGCAGCAAGCTCCCTGGGAAAGGCTGGTTCAAATAAAGCTTGAGGATTTTTTTAAGTAAAAAATCAGGGTCTTGAAAGAAGATAGTTGATTTACTAGAAAGTTTTGTGACAACCAGCCCATGGATGAAAAATACTTGCTTGTAAAATAGCCCAGAAAGTAGCTTTAGTTCTTAATATATCTTTGGAAAGATGAATTACCTTTCTGCTTGGCTTTGATTTTAGGGTTAGATGATCATATAGAGACCTAATTATATATGTTGGGTACAGGTGAGAATGGAGGCAAGGGCGAGCAAAGGAAGAGAGAGGAGAGGATTATTCATGGAGCGGGCATATCTTCTGATGCCTCCTGTTTCCAATGAGAAGAGAAAAGGAGTCCCTCTCAGGCCACTCTGGGGCCCAGGCTTGCATTACGCAATACTTAGGGGACTGAGCTGTAACCTTTCCTTCCTCCCACCTCTCTCAGTTCCTCAGGCCTCATCTGAGATCAGAAACTGATTGGCAATCCAGGCTGACATTTTTCCTCTAACAAAGGTTGAGAGTAATTAAAGCCTAATTCTGCTCTCTGGCCAAGAGACCAAATGCTAAGAACTGCCCTCTGGTGAGTCCTAGAGGGTCAACAGCAGAACAGCAGACACGCGTAAAAGGTGGGTGTCCAAGTGCTGACCATTACCACTACATCCCCACTTCAGGACAGGGGTATGGTCACCCCATGCTTGGGAACCAAGGACCATGCATGAAGCTAAATGCCATGCAGAATCTGCCACCACCACTCACTCATTTTCTCAAACTTCACAAACCACTGGTTTTTGTTTTGTTTTTGAGACAGAGTCTCGCTGTCACCTAGGCTGGAGTACAGTGGCACAATCTCGGCTCACTGCAACCTCTGCCTCCCAGGTTTACGTGATTTTTCTGCCTCAGCCTCCTGAGTAGGTGGGATTATAGGTGCCCGTCACTACACCCAGCTAATTTTTGTATTATTAGTAGAGACGGAGTTTCACCATGTTGGTCAGGCTGGTCTTGCACCCCTGACCCCAAGTGATCCACCCACCTTGGCTTCCCAAAGTCTTGGGATTACAGGCTTGAGCCACCACACCCGGCCACTTTTTTCTTTTAATCATTATTGATGCATCCACTCATAAATTCTTCTGAACCAGAGAGAGAACTTATGGATTTTGTAAAGGAGACTCTCTGCAAGAGCCTCCCTTTGTATCTAGCAACCAGCATTCTCGTTCCTAGCACGTCCCCCTCACAGTTTTCATATTCAGCGTATGACAAGGAGGCTCCCTGGAATGCAGGCCAAAGCCTCACAGCTGTGCACCCGGCAAGAGAAAAGCAAGGGCTCCACATCACTGAGGAGAGAGTGGCTCCAGAGAGCTGAGTGAGCCGCCTGAGGTCACGTGGTTGGTGGTCTGAGAGTGCTTCCGGGAGTTTCCTTCTTGGTTAAGCTATTTGGCCACTGAGCTCTGGCCTTGCCTGCCACTTAAAACTATTACCTAACCAGAGAAAAAGGCATTTCTTTAGAAATGCAATATGGACTCAGTCCTATGGGTTTAGCAGCCAACTTTTCACTTAAATTATTTAGTATTTTCTTTTTGTCTGCTTATGACTCTCTCCCAGCGTGGAGCCAGGTGAATTCTTGAGAGCCTTGTCTTCCAGCCACAGTCCTCCCTCTGGCCAGCAATGAAGTCCACAGTAAAAAATAATGATAAAGGCACACAGCAGAACTGTTCTTTCTAGTAATCACAGATGCATTTGCAGCTTTCATCAAATTGCAATATGGACTATTACAAATGCTGGGCCGTGGACGTCATGGCAACACCCTCGAGCATCCCCAAAACAACCAATAGCAAACACAGCTTCAATTGTCTCTTTGGGAAACAGCCATGAAGTCTGGGGTACATGTAAAATGTAAAAGGTAAAATTTCTCTGAGTCCCAACAGGCTGATTCCCAAGACATTTGTCTCTATTCCCTGATTCTCCTGAATGGCATTATCCCTTTATTTTTCTCCCTAGAGTGTAAAGGAAAAGAAGTAGGATTTACAGCATCAGCAATTTATCTGCAATAAAAAATGAAACCTATTTTAATGCATTAATAGCAAAAGAGGCTGATACATGCCATAAATATAAAATTACACAAGTTGAATATTTCAGAGGAATAACAAATGAGTGGCTGCTGGCACAGAGGCCACAGGTGACCACAGAGTGATCCGATCTTTATTTCTCCATCAAGTAAGTGTAATAATCATTACCATTTGTTAAGCCAGCCACTGCACTAGGCATTTTGCCCAAGACTATATGTCTATCATTTCATTTCAGACTCCTAACAATCCTAAAATGTGGATAGGATTACCATTCCCATTTTACAGATGAGGAAACTGAGACTCAGAGAGGTTAAGTGATCTGTCCAAGATCCAAGGGAGCCAGGGCTCAAAACTAGGTCCTACTTTCAGGAGACTTTCCTGTCCCTTCCCCTCTTTCCTTGTGACCCTGCATCGTCAGTGAATAAGTGTGTTAACTTTCTCGGAGATGATCTACGCTTTCTGAGGACTTCACAGGCAGATCTTCCTGGCACAGAGTCACAAAACCCAAAACACAGATTTCTTTCAGAGATAGCTATCAGCAGAGATTTCTGCAGCTTGATCCCATTTATATATGTGCCAAGAAGAGAACCTGTGATTTTCTGAAGACTCAACAGCAGATAGATGCCCTAGGAGAAGGGGTAGACTTGCCAATTTGAAATAGCTGCAAGTTGTGCAGCTCAAAATTAAACCCTATAAAAAATGAGCAAACTGGTCATTAGGAGAAAGTTTCAGGAACAATATCCCTTCCAGGCTGGGGAGAGAAAAACATACAAACTAAAGTTCCTGTGATCCAAAACTGTAATTCTTCCACAGAGATGCCTTCCTAAGTGTCATGATTTATCCAAACGGACAAGAACCAAACTACCCTCACTGCATCCATTGATTCTTACAGCTAATTCTTAAAAGAGAAAGTTGCAGGAGGTCAGTAAATCAGTGGTGCACCTGTGTTCTGCAGAAACAGGGACCACAGAAATGCTCCAACAAGAGATGAAGAAGAGGTGGAGGGGAATTTGGAAGATGGTTTGTCTTCAGGGAGATGCCATGAATCATTCACTTCTCGGCCAACTTGCTTAGAGTGTAGTTGACGGCAGTGGCTTGTCGGCATGTCTCTTTATAAAAGAGCAGGACCCACTGCTGAGAAGGAGGTGCAAAACGGCTCACTGGAGACATCAGCAGCCTACACGAGACCCAAGATTGCTGACCCCAGATATTATCTTCAATACGCTGCCTCCTTAGAAGGTGAGCACCTTTTTTGGGTATGCAGCCTCCCTATAGAGGCTGCCCTGAAATTGAGAAAGACCATTCCAAGGTGAACTGGTCAGCTGGTCCATAAAGAGTCCCCCGTGCACTCCAGCCCCAGTTTGGGTCTGGTTCCACAGGGGACTGTGAGGTCATCCAGGAGCACCAGGCCTTGGTCACCACCTCCACCCCCACCACCCTACACATTTTGCAATCAGGATTTCATACAGATACAGATTACTATGTTCTTTCGGTCTAGTACATCTTAGTGTATAAGCTTTGGGGCTAGACTTTCAGGGTTCAGATTCTGACTCTGTCACTTACATTTGCATGCCCTTGGCAGAATATTTAACCTCTCTTTGCCTCGGTTTTCTCATTTATAAAATGAAGGTAATATTATTTATCCCACAGGACTTGAGAATTCATGAGAGAAGGAATGTAAACTTGTAGCATAGTGTCTAGCACATAGATTTCATTCCATAAATGACCATCATTCTTTTTATCTTAATTATTATTTTTGCCCATTTAAATTACCATGTGTCCTAATCTAATGTGGTCCAGGTACTCTCTTTTTGTTTCTTCTCCTCAGAATAAAATGCTGGAAAGAGTTAGGTCCATGGCTAAAACATTGGATCCTTCTTTAAACAGAAAAATCAAAGGACCAGGTGTCAGGAAACCAGGTGAATAGACTGAATGTTTGTGCACCCCGCAAATTCAGATTAATTGCTAATGCCCCATGTGATGATATTTGGAGGTAGAAGCTTTGGAAGGTGATGAGGTCATGAACTTGGAGTCCTCATGAATGGGATTAGTGCCCTTATAAAGAGAACTCAGAGAGGTCCCTCCCTCCTTTCTGCCACGTAAGGACACAGCGAGGGAATACAGCTGTCTATAGGCCAGGAAGAGGGCCCTTACCAGATACTCAACTAACAGCACTTTGATCTTCAACTTACCAGCCTCCAGAACTGTGAGTAATAAAATGTATGTTATGTATAAGCCACCCAGTCTGCAGTATTTTGTTATAGCAGCCCAAGCAGACTAAGACTTCAGGTTTAGATTCCGCTTGTAACTTACAGTGTGACTTCCCTTTGCCAACTTGCTTGTCTGTTAAATGGGCAACAACCTTCCTATCTTCCTGAGCTATGATGAGGGTAAAATAAAAACACAGATTAAAATACTTTGCAAATTCAAAAGGTATATACAACTAACAGGCTTCTGTTATTTGTTTGTTTCTACATCCATTTTTATCTCCTTTTGGTTCACCCAGCTTCAGTTTACCCAGCCAAGATCCTGCATCTAGAACCTTGCTCTGTTGTTTGCTCATGCACTTATCTAGTTTTGCTATTTGTTACTCACTGTTTCTTCTTCCAGACAAGTCATGACTTAGGGCTCTTGCTGCTTCCAATTACTGAGAAAAACATCTTTCTGCTTTTCAGCGAGCATGATGGCTGGAGCACTGATCTGTAAGCTAGATTAGTGAGGTGCCCTCAAGAGGGAAACCTGAAAGTTCTTACCATTTCTGATTTACCCATAGCTCACTCTCTAAACACAGTGTGGCTCCATGTTCAGACATCTCCTTGGATGTGAAGGGCTCTAAGGCTCCTCAGGCAATCAACTGAGCATCCCTGAACCACAGGTCCTATGTCCCATGCATCCTCAGGAGGACCAACTCACATACCTTGAATGCTCTGGACTATCTCAAGGGCTCCTGTCCAGAATCTTGCATTGTAACAATTTCGTAACTACTCTTTGCCCTCCACTGTAAGCCAGGGTTCTGCAAACTCAGCACTCTGCACCTGTCTTCCTTCTTATGATCCTGCATGGAATACAGAGCATATGTGAAATACGGATAGTGGAAGATGGTAAGGGTGGGAGGGTACAGAGAGTAAGTGGAAGCAGTGAAAGGGAGGTGAGGTTAGAAAAGTTATTGGTGTGCTATTTGGATCCTTGAGCTGAAACCCAAAGCAGAGAGTCTTCCAGTGTCTGCAAACAACCCTCTGCTAAGAATTAACTTCAATTTTCACCAAGCTGGCAACTTACTCCTTTTTGCAAGGGGTTGCTGAGCATGGTGTAAGTAGCTAAGTAGGAAACAGAAACGCATCTTCTCTTTTCTACCCAGCCTCAAGACAAAAAGCAGATGACAGGGTGCTGTCCCTCCCGTTTATAAGGCAGCTACCACCAAAGCAAAATATACTCCCTCTCCTCCCTTCCAAACTAAACTGTAGTGTGTCAAACGGATGAATAAAAAGAAAAGTGGCAATTTTCCTTTATGTTAATAAATTGCTTTGGCCTAAAAAACATTAATAAATTTCCTTCCAAAGCACACACACTTCTCCATACTCTGCTATTTGCCTGGTCTTGAAAGGAAAGTTACTTTCGATCCCCTTTAAATTGTTCAAGACCAGTGGGGGCAGTCACAAGAGGGGAGTGGGGAGCTCCCTAAATCCCAGTGATTATAATGGAACCCTGCTGTGTTTCCATAGAAACACAAAGAGTGTATTCTTCCCTGAATGTACATGGTGGGGAGGGGTGAGGAGTGATGCTGCTGGTAAGGTGTGCAGCTACTGAAGAGCTGAAGGTTGATGCAAGGAGCTGAGATGGGAAGGCAGAGGACCTAGTGAGGAATAGTGGAGTGGGCCGAGACGGTGTTCTGTGTGCAGTGATTTCACCTGTCATTGCGTCCCATCTGCATAGCCAGCCAGCGAGGTAGCTAGTGTAACTCCCAAGTTCAACTGAGCCGTGTGAAGAGAAGAAACTTGCCCAGGGTCACCCAGCCAGGAAGTGCTGCAGCCTCCATTCAAACCCAAGAGTGTTCAACTCTGGGGCCCTCACTGCATCCTCTACATTGGGCTGGACGTCAAGTTGTGACGGTGAGACAAAGTTTCCGTTCCATCTCCTGGTCTTTTCGACCCAGGCCTGCCAGTTCTATACACATTCTGGAATCATCCAGAGCATTAATATCATTTTCTTTTTGAGATAGGAACTCACTCTGTCACCCAGGCTGGAGTGCAGTGGTGTACTCATAGCTAATTGCAGCCACAATTTCCTGGGCTTAAGTGATCCTCTCACCTCAGCCTCCCAAGTAGCTGGGACCACAGCTGCACACCACCACACATGGCTAATTTTTTATTTTTTTTATAGAGATGGGGTCTCGCTATGTTGCCCAGGCTGGCCTCAAACTCCTGACCTCAAGCAATCCTCCCACCTGGGCCTTCCAAAGTGTTGGGATTATAGGCGTGAGCCACTGCGCCCAACTTATTTTTCTTAAACAGGTATTAGGACACTTGTAAATCTTGTCAAATTCAGCTGATTTGTTGTCATTGTTTGTTTGTTTGAATTACGAAGTCAGAGACACTTCACATATAAGGAGAGGAAGGCAGCTGGTGCATGTGTGTGTTCATATAATTTGGTAGAAGCATATGGATGAAGAACTGGAAAGTAGGAGTAGTTGAGAGAAATAAGAAGTATATTTTGAAAGCAATTGTTATTTAATCACCTATCTCAAACACACTGGGCACAGTATCCACATCTGTCTAACTTACTATTGTGTTCCTGGAACCTGGTACAGCATCAGGCCCAGAGCAGGATGGACTGATGATGGATGGAATGTTTTGTACAAGAAAATCTTGGACTCCTAAAATCCTAGAGGGGGCACCTACTCTCTTTGGCCCCATCTGGTACTCTATGATGAAGACTGTTTTTCTGCCACAGTAGGGAGGGCAGGGCTATTTCAGGAGCTAGGAGCATTGTGAATATAGATGCTCCCTATCTGTGAACTATGTGTGTTCCCAGTGCTAGAGGGGTGAGAATCAGAGCTTGCAACTCACCATTTTAAAGTCCTTCCTTGCTGAAATGTAGGGGTTGCCTAGGCTCTCGATCCATCTCCTTCAGTTTCCACTGGGATGAATGAGGTTCAGGTGGTACAGACAGAAACCCACTCTACCCTACCCCAGACAAATAGGGGTGCAGTACCAGGTGATGCCTCCTGGAAATAGGAGACTGTGATGTTATGATTATATATGTGTGTATGTGTGTCATCTATCTGTGTGGGGGAATGAATAGATAGAGACAAATAGATGCTAGAGAGAGAGAGAGAGAGAGAGAGAGAGAGACAGATAATGATAGATGATAGATGGATAATGATAGATATAGATGGATAATGATAGATGATAGATAATAGATAATGATAGATACATAGATTATTGATAGATGATAGATTAGATAGATGATAGATAGATAGATAGATAGATAGATAGATAGATAGATAGATAGATAGATAGACAGATAGACAGACAGATAGACAGACAGACAGGTTTTCACCCATGGTTCCTGGCTTATAACTGCCATAGCCCTTGTTACAATCTTTTATTATCATGTTGGGTGAGTTAGGCCTCAGGAGCAGGCCTCAGGAAGCAGAGTCTCTCTGACCTTCTCCTGTCCTCCTGTCATCCTGTCACCTGCCTAAGGCAGGACTCTGATTGTGGATCAAGAGACTGATTCCAGAGTGGGTCCTGCCCATACCCCGGAGGAAGGAGTGCTACACAGGGGGCTGAAGCCCCCACACTTTGCCCCACGCATCCCTTCGTCTGTATCCTTTGCAATATCCTTTACGATACACCAGTAAATGTAAGTGAGTATTTCCCTGAGTTCTGTGAGCCACTCCAGCAAATTAATCAAACCCAAAGAAGGGGTTTTGGGAACCCCAACTTGAAGCTAGTTGGTCAGGAGTTCCACGGGCCTGGACTTGTAAGTGGGGGGGAACAACGGGGAAGTCTTGTGGGAATGAGCCCCCAGTCCCTGGAATCTGATGCTATCTCTGGGTAGATAGTGCTGGAACTGAATTGGAAGACACCAACTGGTGGCCACTGCTTGGTAGTGGGGAGAAACTCCCATGCATTTGGCCATAGAAGGCTTCTTCTGTGTTGATGATTGTTGTGTGAGAGCAGAGGAAAAACATGGTTTGAGAGTTTTTCCTGAAATAGAGACTCCTGAAATAAAGAGTCAGTATGTGAGTCTGCAGATGCCTCTGCCCACTGGCCTGGCAAATTCTGGGCTTTGGCTAGAAGGTCTCTAACAGCTACTGATGCCAGCACTGAGGACACAGAGTCACTGGATTGGCAGTGCCAGGAGGCCAGGGAGATTGTCTGTCTACCATTCCTTCCTGAGGAGCCAGAACAGGGCCTGCCACAAAGAAGATGCTCAATAAATGTTTGTCAAGTGACTGGCTGAATACTTGATGCCTACTCTGTGCTGCGTGTTGTATATGCACATAGCATTTAAGCTTCACTGAGATCCTTTGCGTAGGCACCACTCATTTTGCAGATGAGGACACAACAACCTGGAAGTGGGAAATGACTTCTCCAAGATCTCACAGTGAAACTGTAGAGCTTTGCTTTAAAAAACACAGCCTATGTTTCATCCATAATACATAATTCTAATTTAATATAATAATGGCCTATAGGTCATCCAGCCAGGATTATGTTCCCATAGAGAGGGCAAGGGAGAATAGAAAGAGAAGGGATGTAAGTGGAGGAGAAGAAAGTCTGGATGAAAAATACAGAAACAAAACAATCAGATACCCTTTCCTAGTGCTCCCTAAGAACCAATACCCCGTCAGTCTGGCTATAAAACGGGCCCCCTCACCCCTCTGACTCTTCAGCCCTGCCTCTTTCATCTCAGATTCCATCTCAGAATGCTCAGGGACAAGGCGTCCTTTGGGGCTTCATCCGTCATGCATGGCAACGGCAACATGCCTTTGTAGCAGCACAAACTTGGGTTCCCGTCCCTGGGAGGTGACATGGGGATAGTAAACAAAGGCAGATGTCCCTTTAATGACAGCTGTTTTTCAGCCCTTGCTGGGTATAAAGTCATTGGCCAGTCATGCCACATCGTAAACCAACATGGGGTCTTTGGTCTACCAGATGCAACATTTCATTTTCCTCCTGGCTAACCAAGGAGAATGCACTGTTTTCATGACCACGTTTCCTCCACTTTCCACACTCCCATGCTGGCTCCTCATCCTTGGGCCTTCTGAGACCCCTGGTATGAAACCAGGTAACAAACACATCGAAAAGCTTAAGAGCTTTCTTATAAGCATCTTGGCACTGAAAACTCCTCTGTAAGTAAATCCTCCTCATGGAGGAAAGTGGACAATCAAGGACAGAGGGAACCTGTGCTCAGCCCACAGGGATGTCTAAGAGGATTTGTTTTTCCTACCCCGGCTCTCTGGGTTCTGGGGAGGGTTAGCCAGAGTGAGGAGGCAGGCTGAGAGCCTCTGAGTCCTGCTGGCCTGACTCCCAGACATGCAGAGGTCACAGACAGCATCAGCACCCACTCCCCACAGGCCAGACTTCTGCTCCACACCCACGTCCCCTGACCTCAAGGACCCCTAGTCTGCGAAAAATTCATTAATTCATTTTCACCTCCTCGATGTTTGTGATAATCAGCACAGGGCAATGGAGTCCGTATGTTAATGACACCAAAACACACAAGTAAAATAGCCAACAACAGCAGCAACAACGAAAAAGAGCATGGGAATGTCCATCCATCAGTAGAGGAATATTTAAACACATCATATTGAGGAATACTACAAGGCAGTCTTACATGTAAAGCTCTCTAAGATACATCTTTAAGTTGAGATGCAATTCAAAGAGCAAGGCATAATCTACTAGTAGAAATTATGTTAATGATGATGATGATAGCGGTAACAGAAGCTAACACATACGGAGGACTTAGCGCACACCAGGCACTACTCTGAGCACTTCATTTATATGACCTCAGTTTACACACATTGATTCCAAAGAAAGCCTCTGAGATAGGTGCTTATATTACCTCCATTTTACAGACGATGAAACTGAGCTATCAGTTTTCTTGTCTGTTGCTCTGTATTATCTTAATGTTTTAATAATGAGACAGTTTTCATGCATAACACATGCAAAGAAAACCCATTAATGATTAAGAGAGAGACTGGAGCCAATATTTACAGAACACTTGCCATCAGGTCTCACTGACCCTCAATAACATCCCTGTGAGGAAGGCATTACAGGTGCCAAGTCAATCAATGAAGAACTAGAGGTTCAGAGAGGTGGTATCACTTTCCCAAGGTCAAACAGCCAGTAGGTACCTAAGGATCTAGGATTTGATCCCAAAGCTCTTGTTCTTCCACGTTAGTTGGGGCTGAGTGATGCTGAATCAGTCTGTGCTGATTCAAATTTACTTTCTTTCCTTCCTCTCTGTGTTTTTCAGTGTAGAGTATGATTTTCGGCAGCAGGAAGGCAGGTTCCATGAAGTTTTGGAGAGTCTGGAGGAAGCAGAGCCAGTTGAGGAGGCATCGCCCCCACCAAAGTCCCCAGCAGAACCCCCAGCCCTGGAAAAGCAGGACTTAAGGCGGAAAACCAAGAAGGTGAAAAAGAAATGCTTCTGGTGGATCTGAGCTGGTTGGGACCATCCCCCAGCCCCGCATCTCCACGTACTTCCCTGAGATGGGAAATCCACTGCACTTAAGGTCTGCCCTGCTTCTTTGCAAAGGCCCTGGACTGTGAGCCCTTTGGCCTGTGAAACAGAAGAGCCTTGGAGCTGATGTAGCCACTGCTGGACACCTGACCACCATCCTTACCTGAGTGCGTGCCACTGCTTGCTGAGGGCTTTACAGACACTAGGGTGACCACTTGCCAAGTTCCCTGTCACACTCAGCCAGAACTCATGCTGAGTTGCAAGTCCAGATTCCCACCACGAGCAAAACCCCACACTATACCTTCCAACACCTCCACGATGCTAAGCACTTCCTTTCCATCCTGGGTTCATCAACCCAAAAGAAAAAAAACAGTGTTGTGCAGAGCCGGAAGATAGAGGGATGTTATAGGTTATACGCAGGTACCATAGAAAAAATGAGATAAACTGGCAGTTTTCTAAGCTATCAGCATACATAATAAGCACAAGAGAAGTGGGCAGGGCATAAAATGCAGGTTCACCCTGGTGTGTTGGGTTGTTTTCCTTTTTAATTAGCCCCTTGATCCCAAATTAAGGCTCTGTCATCTCATGGTGCATGCACCTTTCTGCCTGTGGCAGAGTCAGGCCACCCCAGGGTATAAACTTGTTGGTGTGGCTGTGCTGGACAATTGTAATTCAAAGAGGATTTCAGCAGTTGTAGCTGTTCCAGGGCCCACCCTAAATCATCATGCTTCTTCTCTGCCTGGGGCCTGAGACCACCTGGCAAATGGGTGGAGTCTGTTTTCGGTGTGAACTTTAAGACTCCATTGTTAACTTACCTGCAACATTTAAAATCATGAGATCCAGCAACCTGTCCATCAGTTACATCTTATGAGTAACATAGATAAGGCTAAGATAAAATACAACACTGTTTCTCATCCCTTCATCCCAGGAACAGCCGTGTAGATAGGTTCAAACATATATTAATCAACACAGTCTCCCTTCCTGGTGATCAGGAAATGGTGACCTGATTGAAAAAGTAGCGGGACTGGGGATGAGGATATAGTTTTTTCTATTTTAGTTTTAAATACATTCCTATCCCAAAGTCTGAGTTCTTCAAGGTCTGGCTCATTCTTTTGACAAGACCTGCATACATGTGGACCCAGTCAAGCTTGCATGGCTGAACAAATGACTAAAGTAATATAATTAAGTAATTGCTACATACTCTTGTGGATGAGGGGTAGGATGGAAAGGCTCAGATACCTTCTGGTTGAATTCAATTCTCCATCAGCATGTGGTTAGATTGACATTGCTAGAAAGGGATCCTGAAACTAAACATACATTAAACGAAGAAGGTATTTTGTAATCCCCTTGGCTGAAGATCCAGTGTCTAAACTAGAATCTTTGCAGAGCACAGCGTCCTGTGTGTTTGTGAGATGTACCTACCCCACTGCAAATGGAGCCTAATTGAGCAAACCACTCTGATGGTTTCACCTTCCCCTGTCATAGCAATGCAGTGCACAAAGCTATTTCCGTGAGAATGAAAGGGAAATTTGGCAAGGAATATCAGCTTGCACTATTTAAGTCTTGGAATGTCATTCAAGATGTTCTTGTTCTGTTTCTAGTGTAATGTTTAAGCCCACAGAATGAGACCGGAATATATAACGTCATGTTAGAATTAAGATAAATACACTTGTCATACTTAAGAAACCACATTTCAATAAGATATGCTACCACTATCTAAAAGCCACAGATTTTTTTTTTCCTGTATCCATACAATCGACTCTCAGTTGGTCCCAGCAATGGAAAAGAACAGAATAGAGGATAATCTAATAAAGTGAAATCATTTGGGATCTCTTATGTAATTTTATCTTGTAGTAGAGCTTCTATCTTAATTTGCTTTGCTTACACTAATTTCATATGAATTTACATTCTCGGGCATCATGCTAGAATGTAAAAACCCTGTTCCTAGAATTAAGAGACCCAGACAACCAAGCAGTCTATCCCACTAGCCTTTGGCAAATGGCTTAAATTTCCAGAGCCTGTTTGTCCATTCTTGAATAGAGATAAGAACATATGCTTTCCTACTTTATAAACTCTTAGCACGTTCCGCATTACGTGAGCTGAGTGACTCAGAGCTGAGCTGGATTACTGGCCAAAGTTAGCCTGGCAAGATAAAGAGATGCTTGAGGTACCTCACACAAAATTAATAAGCTCATGTGGTCATAGATATGTTTCCAGTTGGGGCCCTCACATGAACCCTTAATGGAATTAAATAAAACTGGGACTAGAAATGTTGACATTTTGTGCACTTCCCCAACAAACAACAACAACAACAACAAAAAAAAAAAAAAAAAAAAAAAAAAAAAAGAGGAAATGTTGACATTTCTAGAAATACAGCCAAACAAGGCTATACTGATTCTACACTAAAGCACAACACCGCATTGCTTGGGCCACTGACCTGGAACTGGGAAGGAATTCTCTTCTGAAAAATTGATACTTAAAATCATTATGAGGAAACAGGATTCCATAAACACTTTCCTGATGAACAAAAATGATTGTCTCTATATTTAAAACACCATACACACATATACCAAAACTGCATACTCACTTGTTCATGTGAAAATCACTGCTTCTTTGTAAAATATTATGTAACATCTACCATGATATTCTACAGAAATGCTGTACTTGAGGTGATCTGGTTTTCTGGAGAGGTATTAATTTAGCAAAAATTACTTTTATAAAATTGAAAGGAAAAAGACCAATACATCAACTTAAATTGCAGGAGTTTATGTAGCTGCTTTCTCTGTAGTTTAAAAAACAATGCATAAATGCGTACTCACTATCCTTGGAACTTAATACCAGCTCATCTATAGAGTACCTTCTTAAAGACGATGTACTGATGTAAGGTTTTGTAAATTTCTAAACTGTTTTAAATGGGATATTATCTTTTGCAATAAACTTACATATTTTTTCTAGGTTTTAAGACTCCATTACTAGCTTGGGTTGATTTCGGTTATAAAATGTATGCTTAAGAAGCACACCTCAGTGGTCCTAAGGGCAAGTATGGCTTTCGTTATAATTGCTTCTATACATTTCTAAGGGAAATAAATAAAGAGCAGATTCAGAACTTAGTGTCATGATGATCATATGAAGCCCCGTGTGTCCTGTGAGTGAGGGAGGCAGCATGAATCAATGGAGAGCTGCTCCCAGCCTCATTCCCAGGGATGCACATGCATGACCTGTATCATTATGCTCAGACACCTGAATTCTAAATTATTCAGTACTTTTCTTTAATTATTTCCCCTTTAATTTTTTTCCTTAAAAGTCAAATTTATGTCACCAATGTGAAGAAAAACAATATCATGTTCCAAACATAGAAGATGAAATAAAAACATATCTTATTAAATTCTTGCTAAACCCTGTTGCTATTGAGGCTGCTAAGCCTGAGACCAGCTCTCTGTTAAGAGGGGATATTAGCAAATATTCAACATATACTAAAGTCGCATTCACACCAAGCCCATTTTCCACTTGACTAATCAGGATGTTTGAGAGAACTGAAAAGAAAACAACTTTCCTGTCATGTGATTCAGTATTATTTTTCCTGCCTTCTCCATGAACCATTTAAAACCAGCTTGGGTTTACACCTGGAGAGTGAGTCTCCCATTTTGGGAAACCCCAATTTAGAGAAACAATAACAAACAGAAACCCTAGACATAGAATCAGAAATCTCGGGTTTGACAGTATTGTGCTACCTTCTTTTTGCTGCATAAACTTGAGTAAGTTACTTAGCTTCTGTGAGCCTCTGATTCCTCTAATATACCCCCTGCCTCCCAAGAGTGCCTTGACAATGAACTGAGTGACAACCAAGAGCACAATGTAGGGGACACATCGGGCCAGGCCCTCAATAAATGCATATTCAGTCATTTGTGGATTGAAGTCAATTGGGAGAGAGAAAGGAAAGTAACTCCGTGAAGCTGCAGTGGTTTTCAGAAACAGGTTTTTCTCAGGGTAAGGGAAGAACACTTCCTGTGGGCGCCATGGCTCACACCTGTAATACCAACACTTTGGGAAGCCAAGGTGGGAGGATTGCTTGAGCTCAGGAGTTTGAGACCAACCCGGGCAACGTAGTGAGACCCCATCTCTAAAGCAATTAAAAAATTAGCCAAGGGTGGTGGCTTGCACCTCTGGTCCCCATCACTCAGGAGGCTGAGGCAGGAGGATAGCTTAAACCCAAGACGGGGAGGCCTGGAGTAAGCTGTGATCATGCCACTGCACTCCAACCTAGGTGACAGAGCAAGAGTCTGTCTCAAAAAAAAAAAAAAGGATCCACCAGAAACCATGATAATGAATGTTAAGTAATGTTAAGTAATAAAGTTGTCCATGATTCAAAAGAGCATATGTGCACATAAAATACAGCACAGCACTCTGGGAATGAAAGATTCTTGTTGCGTGGAATCAAATATCCTAGACGTGAAAGAGACTTTAAGAGCCATGTCCCTTCCATTTGAAGCATGAGTCAATTAAGGAAGGCTAAATGATTTGTCCAAGGGCTTATAGCAATCCTGTGGGGAAGCAGGTGTTGGGAGCAATGTGGTTGGTGGTGGAATGTGTGAGGGGCCGGGGTCATTACAGGAAGCATGAGGCTAGACTTGAAACCTGTTCTTACCTTCATCAGCTGAGCTGAATCCTCAATATAACCTTCACTTGAAAAGGCTCTCATTTTAAGCTGCTCAAGGCAACTTGCTGTATGCTAAAAATGTATTTCTTTTTATAAATGCCAAGAAACAAAGATGTTTTATGATCACTACGCCCATCAAGCATTGCTTGCAAGAAAAAGTGCGGGGGACAAATCCTAATCCAACACTGTCGGCATTCAGCGCAAACCACATTTGACTGCTTTAATGAACATAATCCCATTTTTTAGTACCTTCACCTCAACTTCCTCCCCATCTTCTTTTCACCAATTTACAGCCTAAATTTCTATGGACCATATCATACCACCCCTACTCCTGAGGTTTTGCAAATGTCTAATTTCTCTCTGCCTCCTACAGAACTCTCAGCCCATAAAGAGCAGGGATGCATCCATTGGCAACACACAGAGTTTGGTCCTCTCATTGCCAGACTAAGCCAAGTTCTCAGGTCAGCGTCCCTCTCCACTGTGGGCATCCTGTTCTAAACCCACTTCATTTCTCAACTGGCCTCTGCAGGAACCTCCCCAATAGGTCTCCCCACATGCAATATCTTCTCTTACACTTATTTTTTTTAAATATATTTTGAAACAAGCTCTCACTCTGTCACCCAGACTGAAGTGCAGTGGCACTATCCTAGCTCACTGCAGCCTCAGACTCCCAGGCTCAAGCAATCCTTTCACCTCAGCCTCCCCAGTACCTAGGATTACAGGTGCTTACCACCACAACCCCCTTATGTTTTTTAAAAACAATTATTTTCTGTAAAGACTGAGTCTTGCTATGTTGTCCAAGCTGATCTCAAACTCCTGGCTCAAGTAATCCTCCTGCCTCAACCTCCCAAAGTGCTGGGATTACAGGTACACAATACCGCTCCCGGACCCTCTCTCACCTCTCAAGTATCTTCTCCACATAGCAGCCAAAGCAATCATTGCAAAATTTGGATGGGAATAACGTTACACTCTGACTTAGTGTTCAGTGGCTTCCCGATACACTTAGGAAGTAAGACCAGGTCTGTTGCTGTGGCCCAAAGCCCTGCACATCCTGCCCTGCTTCTCCTGTACGCTCCCACCACAGGCCCTTCTGGTGTTTGTCCTCCAGCCTCAGCCAATCTTCTTGGCTTTCTTGGACCCACCATGCCTTCAGTCCCTAAAGGCTCCCATTCCTCCTGCTTGCAATACTCTCCACCTACACCACCCTCCCTGCCCAGCCTGCAGCTCTGTTGGAGTTTCCCAGGTCATGCCTCCCATGACTACCACCAACTCAGCCCAGACCATGCCAAATACCCCTCTTAGACATTTGCTGGCACAAGGGACCTTACCATTGAAGTCCTTGGCACAGTTGTCCTTGTACATATATCTGTGTCATTGTTTGATCAAGGTATCTATCTAGACTATAGTCTCGCTAAGGAAGGAATCTTGCTTTTATTCTTGCTTGCCTTTGTATCTCCATCATGTACCATAATGGGGTTTAAATACTCGTTGCAGAAATAAATTAATGAGTACACTGGATTCAGTGGGGATACACTAAAAATTAACTCCCAGTTTATCCCTGGTCCTTCAGTCCTCATATTAGGATGGTACCATAGTGGGTACAGTCCCGAATGATATATGGTATAAATCTATACATATCTGCATTCAAGTTATTTCATAGTATACTCCCAAAATGATTGATGGATTATTTAATTCCTAGAATTAAATGACCTATTATTGTGGTTTTGGTTTATGTATGTGTGCTTTTTTTTTTTTTTTTTTTAGTTTTGTTCTCAGATCAAATAACCAGTTTTCCCCAAAGAGAAACTTAAGTCCCTGAGGAATAGAAAGAGCAATTTTTCTACCTTCTCACCATCATACCCTAGTCTGAGATCTTTACAGAAATTAGGATCTGCCACTGGTAATGTGCCCAAGGCTTCTAACTCTCCTGAGGTCTACACGGCATTCAGGACCCAGGAATAAAAAGACACTAATGTTTGCTCCCAGTACCTTTCCCCCTGCCAAGATCTTTGTCCTGAATATTGATGGTCCAGTTTAACACTGTTTCAGAATAAATTGTCATCATAATTAAATCCCAATGCATTCTGCACATTTTACCTAGATACTGCCTTACCATATCAAAGAGTAAATGACTTTTGAAATTAAAGCAGATTGTTAACTATTTTCCCTGTAATGTTTCTTATGCCAGAATTTATTACATGTGACCTAGTCCATTCCAGAGAAAATGCAATTTAAAAGAGACAAGGTCTAACTAAAGGAACATTTTGGGCAAAGCATTTTGCCTTGGCTCAAAGCAGAACTAAAGTGAAAAGGAACACACGAAAGGATGATTTGCTTGGAAGCAAATAAGAGTTTTATTATCGTAAATGGCTTTCACAAATTCTTAGAATCTGTAAGTATACTATATTAGATTTTACTCAAATGAAACCCGTATGTTTGCTCCTGACAAAAACCTTTATTTCTTAAATCATAAGTTAAACATGGTGACCTCTACTCGGTGCTTCATCTTGGTTTCCCAGGTAGCAGACACGGTGCTATGATACCCTGGTTATGCTGACAGAAAAGCCTTTTTGCTCATGAACCAAGGGCTGAGTCATGTTAATTGCTGAACTTGAGAGTGATTCACAGTTTTTCCACTGAGCACACCAAGCCTGAAGAAATTCAATTCCACAAACAGAAACCACAGATGGGTGATGGAGGTGATGAGAAGTTACTTGCTGGTGTCATTGTCTTTGGTGTGCTTTTTTGTTTTCAAATAAAAAACAATATACCTTCAGTAGTTAAGAGTCAGGGATCAAAGGGAACAAAATCAAAGCAACACAAAACATCAGCGCTCATCAACTCAGGCTGCTGACCTGGAGTGGGTTTCAAGGATTGAAACTCTACCTCATCTCCACTAATATGCACCCCTTGGCTCCAAAAATCTCAGATGAACCTCAGTCTATAATCACTTTTTTCAGTAAACAGTCATCAAGCCCCTTATCTCTGCCAGGCAAGGTGCCAAGGATACTGAGTGGAAAATGCAGTGCAGACACCAGCATAGTACCAAAGAGCTCAAGGGCTGGTGGGCAGCTTCTGACAACAAGCAGGTGTCCTTTTCTGATTCATCCCACCTGGATGTCACAATGCCTCCTTTTGAACCCATCCAAATGCTGTTCTTGTATTCTGATATGGTTAGGCTTTGTGTCCCCACCCAAACCTCATCTTGAGTTGTAATTCCCCAGATTTTGACGGAGAGACCTGGTGAGAGGTGATTGGATCATGGGGCCAGTTTCCCCCAGGCTGTTCTCGTGATAGCGAGAGAGATCTCATGAGATCTGATGGTTTTATAAGGGGCTCTTCCCCCTTCGCTCCTCACTGCTCTCTCTCTCCTGCTGCCATGTGAAGAAGGTCCTCGCTTTTCCTTCGCCTTCTGCCATGATTGTAAGTTTCCTGAGGCCTCCCTCCAGTCACATGGAACTGTGAGTAAATTAAATCTCTTTTCTTTATAAATTACCCAGTCTCGGGTATGTCTTTACAGCAGTGTGAAAACAGACCAATATGTATTCTCTTGTGGCTCTTTCTCATTATCTTCCCCTTCTCCCACTATATGTTAAACTCCCTGAGAGTAGGGGCAGCTTTCCTCATCTTGTAATGTCCAAATCCAGGAAGTGTTGTTTATTTTAATTGAAAGACTTCACGATCGGGATCCCTTGTCTCTTCCACGTAGACCCCTGCACTGTTCTTCAACATCTATGTTCTCTTACCATTTTCCACCCCCTCACAGCTGCCTGGGGCCTCTCTCTAAGACATCTAGCAATGTCATTCCCTGGTTTTTATATCTCTAGTTGCATCCCACTACCATCCTAGAGCATAAAAATTCCTTCCCCTACAAATAAGTCTCCTTATAATCTAACGCCAACGTAGTGCTTATAGCCTAACTTCCTACTGGTCTACTTCCCCCAATCCCATCTCCTTGCCACTTTCCAAAAAGTAAGAAGCTGCTACATATCAGTGACTTTGCAAATGCTGTTTTCCCTACAAGGGACCCCATTCCATTACCAATCTACCATAGGAAATAGTTTTAATTTAAAGGAAAGAAAAGGAGAGTAGCATTATTACTACTGATAGTGATAATAAAAGCTTTAGTTTCTTGAATTTACAATGAGCTATTACTAAACGCTTTGCCTGCATTATCTCATTTATTCTTCAAAAAACTTACCACAAGGTAGTTTATGATTACCCCCTTTTTCCCAAAGAATAAATGGAGGCTTAGGGGGAGATAAGAAATCTGTCAGAGTACACAGGTAGGAGGTGGTGAAGGCTGGAGTTCTCTGAGGGTCTGCCAAGCTTGGGAGCCTGGGCTCTTAACTCCGATGCCAGACAGCAAGTTGCAATTTAAATGTCACCTCCTCTCTGTAACTTTTTCTGATCAACCCTCGTTGCTGCCATGGAATTAGTCACTCCATCCTCCGAGTACCCAGAGCATGTTGTGCAGGCTGCCACTTTTCATGTTATATTGACATTTCTTTTGTCAATCTCTCAAGTTCATCTCCACCAGAAAGAAAATTCCTGGGGGGACACAATTGTCATTTCCATCTCTGGGACTCTCCAAGGGCTTCTCGAATTGCCTGAGATGCTGTAAATGCTTTGTATATGTTTGTTGAATGAATTGGGAGAATATATGACAATGGAGACATTTCAAGGAAAAGCAGTCCAGGGGAAGAGAGACAGACCAGGACAGGCTGGGGGTCCTGACTTCTGCCCCTGACTTTCTGCATAATTTTGAACAGTATCTTCACCTCCACACATCACCTCTATGTTTAAAATGAAACCCTGTGCCTCTCTGGCTTTACAGACTGTTCAGAAGAAAAGTGAAATTATATACATGAAAATGTTACAGGGCTGGGCGTGGTGAATCCCAGAACTTGGGAGGCTGAGGCAGGCAGATTACTTGAGGTCAGGAGTTCAAGACCAGCCTGGCCAACATGGTGAAACCCTGTCTCTACTAAAATACAAAAATTAGTAGGGTGTGGTGGTGGGCACCTGTAATCCCACTTACTAGTGAAGATGAGGCATGAGGATCCCTTGAACCTGGGAGGCAGAGGTTGCAGTGAACTGAGATCATGCCACTGCACTCCAGCCTGGGCAACACAGTGAGACTTTTGTTTCAAAAAAAAAATGTTTCAGTAAGTTTGACTGTCTCATTAATTCCTGTTTTTAAAGAAATAGTGTTAAAGTTATTTTTCCTGATTATAAAGGGAAAGTGAAACGATTTTTTTAAAAGTAAAACTCCAGAAATGTGCAAGTCATGTGTCCTTTAAGCAGAAGATACTAACACAATGTGAGCCTTAGAACATGTTCTGAGCTCTGAGAGATCAAGGCCCTCTGGTGAGGGGCCATATTTCTTTCCTCTCCTTGAACTTCAGTTTCCTTGATGACTTTATTGTTATTATTGTTGTTGTCATTGTTGTCGTTGCTGCTACTTCATTCCTGCAATCCTCTCTCTCTATAGAATTCATAGAATAGTCTTGTGTTGCTAAAAATCATCATAAATATAATTTAATGGCTACACAAATGCATCACTGCATGAATGTAGCATAAATCTAGAAAAATGGGTTTTGATTTTGAAGGATCATTTGACAGAATTGGTTCCTTTGAGTCACTTAAGGCCAGTGCTGTAGACGAGGGTGATGGGCCTGAGATTTGTGGGACAGCCTATTTCATCAGCAGTTGTTCCCACAGGATTTTCCCAGGGGCAGTGGATTAGTCTGTTTTCATGCTGCTGAGAAAGACATACCTGAGACTGGACAATTTAAAAAAGAAAGAGGTTTATTGGACTCACAGTTCCACTTGGCTGGGAAGGCCTCACAATCATTGCAGAAGATAAAAGGCACATCTCACATGGTGGCAGACAAGAGAAGAGCGCTTATGCAGGGAAACTCCCCTTTTTAAAGCCATCAGATCTCATGAGACTTACTCACTATCACAAAAACAGCACAGGAAAGACCTGTCTGCCTGATTCAATTACCTCCTACCAAGTCCCTCCCACAACACATGGGAATTCAGGATGAGATTTGGGTGGGGACAATTCCATATCAGGAATTGTCAGACCCTCAACGCCCAGGGAAGGACATTCATGATAGGATTTCTCCTTCCAATGTGGGTTCCAGGCCTTCACAGCAGACACAGTGTGCCTCATTGTATTTCACGGAGGCTTTCTTCACAGCCCAGCCATAGCAACAGCTGAACATTACTTCACAAATCCAGGAAAGATTGAAAGGCAGCGCTGTAAAATAATTTGTAATCTTATTCCTGACATCTGTGTCAAAGCAGGGAGAAGACAGCCCACAAGGGGAACAATAATAGCTATTGTTTACCAAGGGCCTACTATGTGTTAAGCCCTGTGCAGTGAGCTTCACGTATGTTTTTATTCAGTCTTCACCACAAGCTTGGCAGGTAATGACCATTACTAGCCACACTTTACAGAGAAGCAAAATGGGGATCTGCACTGTGAAGAGACTTTCCAGCTGTGGAATGAGGAGACCTCCTCCCTTCTTGAGGAAAGGAGGACAATGGCTCCCAGCTTGTCAACTCCTTTCAAACCACATAGATTGTCCCCAGTTCCATAGCACTTAGAAAGCAATGTCAGGGATAGAGGTACTCAGCCAATGCCCAAATGGCAGATATGTTGTTTCTTAAGTTCTCCAAGGACCAGAAAAAGCTGGCCTCTCTTCCAGTGCCAGGAAATAGGACGAAAGATACAGTGAAGTCTTACCTTTAAGAACACCCTTAAAATTATTTGTCTCAAATCAGATTTGTCCAGCTCCACTAACAGAAGCTGAAAGGCACTGAGATATTTGGAGGTAATTTCATTAGGATTTGATGATGGACCAGTCATTCTGTGTGACTGCATTTACCAGCACTTACTGAATAATTTCCAAGCTCCCTCCCTCCCTTCCTTCCTTCCTTTTTCTTTCTTTCCTTCTTTCTCTCTCTCTCTCTTTTTCTTTCTTTCTTTCTTCTTTCTTTCCCTTCCTTCCTTTCTTTTCTTTCTCTTTCTTTCTTTCTTTCTTTCTTTCTTTCTTTCTTTCTTTCTTTCTTTCTTTCTTTTTCTTTCTTTCTTTCTTTCCTTTCTCTCTCTCTCTCTCTCTCTCTCTTTCTGTCTCTTTCTCCCTCCCTCCCTCCCTTTCTCTCTCTCGCTCTCCTCTGACAGCTGTAGTCCCTGTGTGACCAGTGAAAGCTGCTTGATAACCAGCTTCCCCAGGGCCTGAACTTACCTACTCTGCAGAAACATGTTGATATGGTTTTGCTGTGTCCCCACCCAAATCTCAACTCGAATTGTAATCTCCATAAGCCCCATGTGTTGAGGGAGGGACCTGGTGGGAGGTGATTGGATCATGGGGGTAGTTTTCCCCAGGCTGTTCTCATGCTAGTGAGTGACTTCTCATGAGATCTGATGGTTTTATAAAGGGGCTCTCCCCGCTTCTCTCTCTCTCCTGTCACCATGTAAAACATCCCTGCTTCCCCTTCCACCATGATTGTAAGTTTCCTGAGGCCTCCACATACATGAGAAACTGTGAGTCAATTAAACCTCTTTCCTTTATAAATTACTCAATCTTGGGCAGTTCTTTATAGCAGTGTGAAAATGGACTAATACATATACGTACTGAGTCAAGTGAAACTTTCATGGCAACAGCAGCAGCAGCAGCAACAGCAATGGCAGCAGTGACATCATCATCATTATCTAGGAGCACTCCTTATCCATAGCAAAGGTCTGCTCCATTGGACACAGCAGGGAGAATGCAGTAGCTATCCAAACAAATCGAGGAATCTCATATTTCCTCTTAATTCTCATTTCTGCAGCAGCTAATCATGGGATGGAAGAAAGATTTGGAGAATGAAGCATGCTCTTTTATACCCCAGCTCTCATATTTTAGTTTGCCTGAAAGAATTCTGTCACCCAGAGCTAGTAAGGTATTTGGGAATTTTATATTTTAAAAAATCTTTAGAGGAAAGACTGGCATGAAACAAAACTTTATGCACATTATTTTTAAAGTTGAACTTTGTAAAGCTTGTCATTAATTTGTTCCTTCAGTTCATTTGTTCTTTAAATTAATTTACTGCCATAACTTGAATTGAGTGCCTGCTACACACCATGCCCTGGATGGAAGGATGAATGGAAAGATAAAAGGATGTGGTCCCTTCCTGCATGGGTCTTACTTTCCTGTGGAGCATAGATAGGTAAAAAGAAAATTCCAATACACGTGGTAATGTTGTAACTGAAACAAGGACAAAGAACAACCGGAAACATGGCCTAGCAGAATGATGAGAGTTTTGCAGACAGCAAGAAGGGATAGGGCAAGAAATACTCCTCCCACTTAAAATGCACCAACCCTTCCTCTCCACCCATTAATGTTTTTCATGGCATTCAAGACCCAGTTCTAGTTCCACAAAGTCTACCTTGATAAATGACTTCTGTACAGACATGCTACAGGTCCTTTGAAAGTTAAGATATGAATCCATGTTTTGCCTATATATTTCAGGCCTAGTATGCCCTGATATGTGTTCACCAAAGTCCTTATTAAGGCAATGCTTCCCCCTCCAAAAAACTTGCACACCATCCATATTACCATATTAAGCTGCAACCAAGCTACCCCAAGCTCATGATGCCACCTTTTGGCTACAAACTGTCATTTCAAGTCTTTTGTCTAATTTTTTTTTACTATTTTCTTTCTTTCTTTCTTAACTTGATTATCTCCCTGATCTCACCTTAACACACATAGGCATACACACAAACAGGTATACACATATATGACACATACAAACATACACATGCACATACAGTTTCAGGAATTTTCTCAATTAAATTAATTTTACCTCAGGAAAACAAGTTCCTAGACAAGTACAATGAGCTGCTGAAGAAGATGGGCTTTGAGCCCTGGCAGACTCGGATGGAATACAAATCCTAGCTTCCTCCTTCCCAGACTTGCAATGCTGGGAAGGCATTCAAGCCCTCTAATGGCCATTTCCACTTTGAGATGAGATAGTAATTATTGCCAACCTCACTGACTAAATTAGATAATGCCCTTAAAGTGCTTGGTACCATCTTGGTCACACAAATTCTCCATAAATGTGAACCGTTAATACTACAGTGCATTCTGTGGAGGGGATGCTTCCTCTCCCCATCCCCAGCCTTGTCTTTTTCCACTCAATCCAGTTATTCAGCAGCAACTCTTTCTCCTCCCTTACTCTCCACATCTAATCATGACATAAAGCTAACAATAATAACACTTGCATATTGAGAAAAAGAATGATGGTTTGTGTAGAAATAAAAGTAGACATTAAAAATCTTTCATTCATTTAGCAGGTGTTCGTTGACATTGTCCTGCAGACCAGGGACAACCATAAGAGTTGGTTGTGGCTAGACTCAGGCTAGCGGTCTCAATGGGAAGGAAGCATTTAGAGTCGAAAGGTCTTTAGGGACCAGGATGAACAGTGCCTGGAGATGAGCTAAAGGCAGAAGGAGAACCCTTTGGAAACTCCATGCCAGCCTCATCCTCTTATGTAAAGCCTGCTATTTCGTAAGTACCGACACTCACATAAACAAAGACTTCTTTTTCTGAGTTTATAGATTTTGTGGTTTAATTAACAGAATTTAGGAGATCAATCCTAAACATATCATTGTCATCATAAACCACCATAAATTCTGTGCCATTTTATACGTTTCTGCAAGTTGCCACATAGATGATCTCATTAGAGTCCATGATCCAGGCAAGGTGGCAACTGAGTTTAAGGTGCTCATTATTATCCTTAAAATATTTGATTCGTAAAGAATAAGCTTAGTTATTCATAGTATAGGAGCGTATGATACACTATTTAAGGGCAGGGACTCTAAAACAGTACTCCCTGGGTTCAGATTCTAGTTCTTCCACTAACAAGCTGTGTGGTTATAGGCAAGTTGCATGAACTCTCTGTGTCTCAGTTATTTCAGATGTAAAATACAAGCATCTGATGCAGGTGAAGTAAGGTAAAACACATCAGGTGCTTAGCTATTTGCCTAGCATACAGGATGTGTGGGCCATTAAATGATAGCCTTATTATAATTATTTTTCAACAAGGTATAGGGGCGCTGAGTGAAGGCCAAGAGCCAACTAACTACTCCTGGCTGGGAACCACACCTCCTCATGTCCTAGACTGTCCTCCCTCCTGCTTGTCACAGACTGGGGTTGGGAGGAGTTGGTACTGTCCTGCTGCAGTCTCTGACTCAGTCTCTGTGCTCATGGTCTGGCTCAGAGTAGTTGCTTAGTTGGGGCATTTCCAATTTGGTGTCCCAGGAATGAAAAGTGAAGTCAGAGCTTTGAAGCCCAGTCTCTGATGACACAGATGCCTCCCATCGTAAGATGTCTCTTATGACACAGATGACATAATAGCTCCAGTACTATTATGAGGTGAAGCAACAGAGGACGGGGTGACTTCCAATTTCCTTTTTTTTTTTCTTTTTGAACAAACTGCTCTGAATGTCTGGAGCTGGTGTGATGCCAAGCATTTACCTTTATTTAAACACTCAATAGCCTCCTCTGTGAAAACCGGGGTAATTAGGCCCCAAATATATCATCCAGAGGCTTACTTTAACTACCCAAAATAAAGGCTATATCCCAATTTCAACAAAATCACCAGATTGTTTTCCTTCCAAGAACTTCTGGCAGTGTTCAAGTTCCCTGCTTGATTCTCCCTATGGGATTGTTCATCCCCATCACTGGGGTGGCAGGAAACATGGGACAACCCTCTCTAGAGCAGTCAGTAACAGGATGCATCAGCCAGGAAGCGTTCTTGAGGCACGCCCTCACCACGCATAATAAACAAGCCTGGACATTCTTCCTCAAGCTGCTCTAAGACCTGTGAGACAGGACAGTATCTTCCCAGAAGGGAGCACAGATGACTAGAGACATACACACTCCGGTGTCCCTGGTTCACATCCTGCTTATTCCTACCAGCAGCGTAACTTCAGACATGATGCTTTCATCCTCTGCCACTTAATGTGCTCCCCTAAACAACAGGAGATAGCAATAATTGCCTACCTGTGTGTGAGGGCTCAAAATGCAATCCACTACACGGTAGGCATTTTGAGTCAAACTTTTCAAAAAATATATTTTAACATCTCTGAAGATTACAGTCTGTGTCACATTATACTTGGTAGCAAGTTTTCTTTCTTATGGGCACATAAAATCATGGTACATCTTACATTTGATAAAATATGGCATGTAGCCTATGGAAATCATTCCCCAGGAAAGGCAGGCTCTCCAAGACTGTTTTTTCCATTACTCTTCTGCTCTTATACCACAGTTTATTTCAAGGAACCAAGAATATGTACAAGAGAATCTTGTTTATACAAAAGTTTTTGGACTGAGCCAGGAAAACACCAATGGTTGCAGTAAATACATAATATTTGCAAGTATCTTGCCAACATCTCTGTTCTCCAATCTCATGCCATGACAGACAGCACTAATCAATTCCCCAGTTGTTCCCACTGAGCCAACATGTAGCCTCTGCATCCTCCTCAACACAGTTCTACAGGCAGCCATCACCAATCAGCCAGGGCTGGCACTTGAGCAAAATATATTTTAGGTCTCCGATTCAGGAGCTTGGGAGATAGAAAAAGAGAATAGGAATTGTCAGCCAAGTCAGGAAACTCAGATACAAGAAGAAGATTTCAAATATGGTACAGATTATTGCACCAAAAAAAAAGAAAAAGGTCTAGAGAGATTAATTTGGCATAAAGTCACTAGCCAATTACCTGCAGAAAGAATGTAGAATTTTTTCTCCTGTTCTCCCTGATAAGGCAGAATATTCTATCTAAATTTTCAATATCACTAATCATCAGGGAGATGCAAATTAAAACAATAAGATACCGCCTTACTCCTGCAAGAATGGCCATTATTAAAAAGTAAAAAAAAAAAATTCAATGTTGGTGTGAATGTTGGGAAAAGGAAACATTTATACACTGCTGGTGGGAATGCAAATTAATACAATCTCTATGGAAAATAGTATGGGATTCCTTACAGAGCTAAAAGTAGATCTACCGTTCAATCTAGCAATCTCACCACTGGGTATCTAGCCAAAGGGAAAGAAGTCATTATGCAAAAAAGACACTTGCACATGTATGTTTACAGCAGCACAAATCTCAACTGCCAAGATGTGGAACCAACCTAACTGCCCATCAGATAATGAGTAGATAATGTGGGATATATGCACCATGGAATACTACTCAGCCATTAAAAGGAATGAAATAATGTCTTTTACCACAACTTGGATGGAGTTGGAGGCCATTATTCTAAGTGAAGTAACACAGGACTGGAAAACCAAAAACCGAATGTTCTCACTTTTAAGTGGGAGCTAAGCCATGAGTAAGCAAAGGCATACAGAGTAACGTAACAGACCTTGGAGACTCAGAAGGGGGAGGGTGGAAAGGAGGCTAGGAATGAAAAACTACATATTAGGTACAATGCACACTACTTAGGTGATGGGTGCACTAAAATCTCAGAATTCACCACTATATAATTCATCCATTTAACAAAAAACCACTTGTACTCCAAATGTATTGAAATAAAAGCATATATATATAGATATAGATATATAGATATCCTTTCTTTTTTTTTTTTTTTGAGACTGAGTCTCGCGCCCAGGCTGGAGTGCAGTGGCGGGATCTCAGCTCACTGCAAGCTCCGCCTCCTGGGTTTAGGCCATTCTCCTGCCTCAGCCTCCCGAGTAGCTGGGACTACAGGCGCCCGCCAAATCGCCCGGCTAGTTTTTTGTATTTTTTAGTAGAGACGGGGTTTTACCGTGTTAGCCAGGATGGTCTCGATCTCCTGACCTCGTGATCCGCCCATCTCGGCCTCCCAAAGTGCTGGGATTACAGGCTTGAGCCACCGCGCTTGGCCAGATATATAGATATCCTTTCTATCAAACCATGCTCCCTTTCTCAGCACCAAAGTCAAATTCCTTAGGACTTAAGTAAACAAGAAGTTACCTGACAAATTAGACTGTGGCAAAGAGAGGATGAAGGGGCACTAGTCATATAAAAGTCATTTGTTTTTTGTTTTTGCAAAATTCCCTTTTGCTCATTTGTCACCAACAATTCATTGCTCAGGTAAGTGATCTATAGAAAAATCAGGAATCGTCACTGCAAAGCACTGAGCCCAACAAGCAATCCATCCTAGCCCCATGGTTCCTGTGATTTTAATGGCTAAACCATTTTATTGCAATGTTCCTATCCATGAAAATACGAAAAAAAGTGTCACGAATCCTGTATAAGAATGAGAGTTGCAACCAGTCATCCTATACCCATTTGGGGTCCTCTTGGGATTTCGAAAGTACTTGACATGTATGGTGTTTACCATCAATATTGATTAATATTCCCAAGCAATGGAAACTAACCAATAAAAATCACATCTGGAAAATTAAAAGTGACAGATGGAATGGGGATCTCTCCTCCTTGTCAAATTTTAATTCAAAATTAGATTGGAGCCTTCAATGCTAAGACAGGGACCCTTGACCCCTGAGTAATTACTTTCCAACATCATTTTCTTTAATTTGGAGGAGATATTTCTATTCTAGGAATTGCTGGAAAGGCTCATTTTATGAAAATGAAGCTATATCTTAAGAAAACCTTGTTTGTTGCTTCCTTCTGTTTCCGGTACATTTCTGCTCCTAGTGAGAGGTATGCTTGCCACAGGCCTCTGGCTCTCCACTCTCAGCACTCTTAGCATTATAATTACACTAGCAAACTCCAAAGTCATTGAGACTAATGACACAGCTTGCAACTTACAACCTCTGCAAGGCTTCAGGGATGAGCCAGAAAGTCTGAACAGGCAATTCTTTACTCCCTGAAATGTGGCTTCCCATATTTAGAAAACACATTTGTTGAATAAGGGAAAGCAATCTGAGGGGAAAGCACATTCAAGAATATGAAGGTAGGAAATGACAGCATTCTCAGTGATTATTTCACTCATTCACTCATTTCATTTCATTAGTGCCTTCATTTGCTCAAAAAACTTGGGTACCCACTGCATGCCAGGCACCCCACTGGGTATTGAGGATAAAAGAGTAAAACAGGGTGCCTGACCTCAGGGGGTCCACAAAATATGGGGGAAACCTACAAATTACCTTACAATGTCCTAAGCACAATGAGCACAGTGACCTAGGCATGCACAGGGCCTCGGAGAACACAGGTCAAGGGACTGAGGAAGGGTAGCTTTTCCAGCCCAAGTGGGGAGAGAGTGGGGACAGGTGGGCTGAAAGCAGCAGGACTTGGTGGGTGAATGGAAGGGGCAGGCAGGTGACAGAGAGGGAGGGGCAAGGGCAGCTTGAGATCTAGGATGGCAGTCCCATAAACTGAGATTCCGAATTCAGGTGGAGTGTGGAGTGGGCTTCAGGGAGCTGGCAATGAGTTGACTTTGGGGCACAGTGCATTTGAGATGCCTGAGAGACATCACATCAGAAGAGGTCTGATTTTCTCCAGGCACAGACCATGCCTAACTCATTTCTGAGCTTTTGTGCTGAGTATCTAAGAGGTTCTCATAAACTGCTGAAGGAATAAATAAATGAATACTGTGCATAAGAAGCACATCTACAAATGCTTATCCTGTATTATATTATTTAATTCATGCAGGAACTCTGTGAGGAAGATCTATTATCACTCCATTTATTTCACAAATAGGCACAAGCCTTAAAGTCTTATAGTCTAAGAGAGGAGCTGTGACAAGTTCACAGATAAAAATGACTCAAAAAAAAAAAAAAAAAAAAAAGAGGCAGAGCACATGAAAATGTGCTCAATATCATTCATCATTGTGGAAAGGAAAATTAAAACCACAGCGAAATACCACTAGGACTGTTATAATCCAAAGGACTGACAACAATAAGACTTGGTGGGGATGTGGGTAAACAAAACCTCAAACATTGCTGGTTGGAATGTGAAGTGGTACAGCCACGTCATGTGATGGGTCACCCACCGGGTTACTTAGGAGCGTATGTACGTTGCTTGTCTTTAAAGGCCAGCGGTGAGCCAAGGGCAAGGTGCCAGCTGAGAAGCAGGTGTCCCTGAAAACCCAAACATCCCAGAGGGTAGCTGAGAATCTACCAAGGAGAACAGACCCATCGCACATGCACAGTAGGCAAAGGGCCAGAAAATTAGCTTAAAAGCAGCTTTAGGTTGGGAGGTTGTGTTGATCTCTAAAGCTGTCCTGCCACCATCCAAGAGTACCTTATATGTAAGTCGTAATAAACTCATCTACTGGTCAAGCTGGACTCATCCAAGTCATTCTTTAATCACTTAGCTCCCTCCTAGCTTCAGGGAATGTTTTTTAAAATATATAATTCCACGTTTTTCTCATTATAGCTTCTATAGAAAATAGTACGGCAGTTTCTTCTAAAGTTAAACGTACACTTCCCACATGCCCTAGCAATTCCACTCCTAGATTTCTACCCAAAAGAAGTCAAAACACATTCATACAACACTTGTTTGTGAATGTTCAAAGCAGTATTATTTATAATAGTCAAACGTTAAAAACAATCCAAATATCAATCCACTAGTGACTGGCTAAACAAAAGGCGGCAAGCTCATATAATGTAATATTATTCAGCAATGCAAAGAAATGAAGTATTGATATGTCCTAAAATACGACAAACCTCAAAAACATGCTAAGGAAAGAAGACAGACACAAATGACCTCAAATTGTATGACTTCATTTATATAAAATTTCCCAGAAAAGGTAATCTATGGAGATGAAAAGCAGATTCGTGGTTGCTTAGGGTTGGCGAGAGGAGGGAAAGAAAGTGACTGCAAATGGAACTTTGGAGAGTAAAAGAAGTACCTAAACCGAATATCGGTGATGGTTGCATAACTATAAATTTTCTAAAACTCGCCAAACTGAATACTTTCAATGGTTAAATTTTAAAGTGTATAATCTATACTTCAATAAAACTGCTTTTATTTTTATTTATTTATTTATTTATTTATTTATTTATTTATTTATTTATTTATTTATTTATTTTTGAGACGCAATCTACTGCCCAGGCTGGAGTGCAGTGGTGCCATCTCGGCTCACTGCAAGCTCCGCCTCCCGGGTTCACGCCATTCTCCTGCCTCAGCCTCCCGAGTAGCTGGGACTACAGGCGCCTGCCACCATGCCCAGCTAATTTTTTGTATTTTAGTAGAGACAGGGTTTCATCATGCTAGCCAGGAAAAACTGCTTTAAAAAAAAAAAAGGTAAAGAGAGCTTGGTGATTTAGAAGAGGGGACGGTCCCAGTTAGAGCAGCTTCGTACATTTGTGCTGGCCCTGGAAAGCTAGGTAGGATTTCAACATGTTGAAAGGTACAAGAAGGAATTTCAGGCAAAGAAAGAAGCAGAGGCTATGCCTGCAAGTAAGACAGTGCCAGCATGTTTGGGCAATATCCAGACATCCATTTTGGCTGGATATTTGGATGGAAAAAAGTTGTTGAAAAGACTGAAAAATGTGGTTGTGACCAGATCAGATCACAGAAGCTGAAAATGATTGGGCTAATGCATTTACGACTTAATTTGGTAGGCAGTGGGGAGCTACTGAACATCCCAGAGTAGGGGAGTGTCCTGGTAAAGATTGATGGGGCAACAGTGAGGAATGTGTGTTAGAAGAGCCAGCCACAAAAACAGAGCATCAAATAAAAGGCTCATAGAACTGGCAGTACTGAGTAGTTACTCACCTGTATTGATAATGCAAAAGAGAGAGAGCCTCACTCTACCAGATTGAAAGGAAAATAATACTATATAGCACTTATTTAGTGCTTCCTATGACCCAGGCCCTGTTTAAAAGAATCACTGTTCTACAGGAAAGGAAGTTAAGAGCCTGCTATGTACAGAATGACCCAAATGGACTGATGATCATCTTTAGGTTTACTCCAAAGAGAAGGAAAAAAGATAAAGGAGGTTATAAAATGCTTCACTTGAGGTCAGGAGTTCGAGACCAGCCTGGTCAACATATAGTGAAACTCTGCCTCTACTAAAAATACAAAAGTTAGCTGGGCATGGTGGCTTACGCTGGTAGTCCCAGCTACTTGGGAAGCTGAGGCCGGACAATCACTTGAACCCAGGAGGTGGAGGTTGCAGTGAGCTGAAATCACGCCACTATACTCCAACCCGGGTGACAGAACAAGACTCTCTCTCAAACCAAAAAGAAAGAAAAAAGAAAAAAAGAAAAATGCGATACTTCAAAGGTGGAAGGATAGTAAGTGAGACAAATGACAAAGACCAGTTTACATGGCTCTCTGGCCAAAAAAGGCAAGAGTAGCTGGCACCACTGATGCTCCTCATGGATGTCACCACTGTGTAAAGCAGGAATGTCAGGGTGGCTTTCAGAAGAGAATCCAGCTGTTTGTGAGTCACAAAGTGTGTATAAACATTATTTTTTTAAATGAACTTCCAATACTGAAATATCAGAAAATTTCACATAAAACATGGAAATTTTCAGTTTCTCTTGAAATACTGGGAATTCTAGCAACTATAGGGTCCAATCTCACATGGTATCAATCAATCAGGGCTGAGTAGCCCTCATCCTCTTTTAAGCATTAGAGTCCCTGCCTGTCACATGTATTCATTCAAAAGTATTTATTGGGTACCTACTATATGCCAAGTGCTGTTTATAGGACCTAGAGACACAGCAATGACAAAACAGACAAATATGCTTACTTTCCTGGAGCTCATATTCTCATGAGGATAGGTAGACAATAACCAAATAATATAATGTGTATTTCCAATTATAAGTAATGAGAAAAATAAAGAAGGTATGATTTTTAGTGGATGGAGAGGTACTGGGAATTGTAGACAGGGTGATCAGAGAAGGGAAGCCTCTATGCTTAGGTGATATCTGACTCAAAAGGAAACAGCACATCCATCATGTTTTATATGTGGGAGGAACACATAAATAAATGAGCATGGGGCAGGGGCATTTCAGGCCTGGCAATGGTTTGGATTTTATTCTGAGTGAGATGGATAACTATTGGCAGGTTTGAGCAGAGGAATGACATGTTTGGGCATACTCATTTATGTTGGTGACTGGCCCCTGTAAGCATTTGAAGTTTGGGTCCTTGGTTTAAAGCACGATGGGCAGAGGTTAAAGGGTTCGAGCTGGGTTCTGTGTCTAGAGAAGAAAAATAATCAGATGATGGGGCAGAAATTTCCTGATCTTCAGAACATAGTGTTTATGCAGAAAATAGCTCAATATGTAGTAATGACCTTGAATAACTGGCATCTATGGGCAGAGTTAACACACAATGAAGCCCCTTCAGAAACCAAGCTCACAGGACCCTGAGACTGGGCACCACTTGAATGTAGGCCAGAGGAAAAGGTTCCTAGTGGACATGCATCTGGGATGTTATACCTTGTTCACTTAAAAAAGCTGCTCTCCCTTCTCTATCCAGCAGTGATCGTTCACCCTTGCTGGTGTACTCAATTTAGTGCTGGTACACTCAAGTAGACAAATCCTAAGCCTTGTTTTATTTCAACAACTTGAGTTAATTCTCAAGTCCTCCCAACTCAGGAAAAATCTGGTCCTTGTAATCCAAAACAAAGCAATGATCAATGCTGGGAGTTCAATGTGATCTGCCCTTTCAGAAAATCCATTTTTAGATGCTGAAGAGCTTGCAACATTTGACAAGAAGAAATAATCTACTCACAATCAGAGTGTGATCCCGGCCCATGGTGATGACTGTCCGGTTCACTGTCCGCAGCAGTTGGACCATGATCTCCTGGATGTGGTGGTAGGTGAAGGCCTGTAACACAGTCAGAGACATCTATGTGACAACTAGGACACTGTGTCTGCACAAATGTACAAAGGACACAGACAATAGTGGTCAGACATGGTGATCTTCAACACCATCACCAGCACCACCACCACCACTGCCGTCATCATCTCATCATCGTCATCATCATCATCACCACCGTCATACCTCCATCACCATCACCACCTGCACTGGGCATAAGAAATTCCACCAGTCACCTGAAATATAAGTTAAGATCTCTTAACTTAGGCTTTGGAATCAGGAACTTTGGAGCTAGAATACTAGCTCTGACATAACTAGTACTGCATTGGTTAAGTTATTATATGGTTTGGATCTGTGTCCCCGGTGAAATCCCATGTTGAATCATAATCCCCAGTGTTGGAGGTGGGGCCTGGTAGAAGGTGACTGGATCATGGGAGTGGATTCTCATGGTTTAACACCATCTCTCTTGGTGCCGTCATCGCAATAGTGAGTTCTCATGAGATCTGATTGTTTAAAAGTGTGTGGCAACTTCTCCCCTCTTTCTCTTCCTCCAGCTCTGGCTACGTGAAGATGCCTGCTCCTGTTTTGCCTTCCACTATGGGTAAAAGTGTCCTGAGGCCTCCCCAGAAGCCTAGGAGATGCCAGTATCACACTTCTTGTACAGCTTATGGAATTATGAGCCAATTCAATCTTTTTTCTTTATAAATTACCCAGTCTCAGGTATTTTTTCATGGCAGTGCAAGAACAGACAAACACAGTTATATTAACTTTTCTAATCCTTGGTTTCTTCATCTAATAGTCAGGATCTGAGCCGGAATAAGGAGGAAATTTAAGGGAATTCGTTATACAGGTAACAGAAATGCCAGCACACCAAACAAGGTAACCTAGATTCAGCCACAGCAGGAAGTCACTGTCACCTGGAGGCTGGAGGGACAAATCGAGGAGGCAGTGTTTCTGGAGCCCCGGGACTAGGGTTATATAATGGAAACTACAGTTACATAATGGTAACCACATCATGCCTGTATAATAGAAGCCACATTATCCACCTTGGTTGGAAATTTACAGTGAGTCAGGTTATAACAGGTATTGGGGTTCTGTCCACTTTAAATACGGGTCCCTAAACTTTCTGTAGGATTTGTTGATCCTGTTTGAGCTTTTGTTGTAGTCGGCAAGGGTTTCGAGCAAATTCATCTATATCTTGGATCATTTTACCAGCATGGCTTTTAGGCACAGAGTTGCATACCATGCATATGCGAGGGTGGCCACGGCCAAGTGGAAAGGCCTTGGGATCTTAACTTCAGAAGCTCTGGGTCTGAAGTTCAATGCTGTATTTGCCAGCTGTGCAACCTTACTTATCACTTCTCTGAGCCTCAATTCTCTCATCTACAAAAATGTAGAAGGTTTTCTCAAGGTTGATGTGGACATAAAAATGACATGTGCAATTCTGGAAGAATATATATGCCTGGGTCCTCTGCTGGAGGTTCTGTAATCTGAGACAGAGCCTGGGCATCAGCAATTTCTGAATTTTAGGTGTGTTATTTGGATGGCTAAGAACTATGATGTGACACGCTTTTTAGCTCTGGAGATGGGGGCTTGAGAACAGCCTTGTGTCTCCAGGACCTAGCCAGAGCCTGGCATAAAGAAAGTGCTAAATGGATGGTGGCTGAAAACATGGATGACCACTCATGCTCATTTACAAGTATGCCAGCAAGCTTTACTGCGTTAAACTTAAGTGTGGTTTTTGGCCCTTAATGTAAGGAATTGCAGGAAGTCGGTTATACAGTGAAAGAGAAGAGATTTGCAGTTTGGGTAGGGCCAGAAAAAGAAAAGATGTGCTTATTAAAAAATGTCCTCCCCCGCCCCAGTGACTTTCAATGACTTTTGGCATCCAGAGATGAATAACCCAGAGCTTTCTTTCTCTTTCTGCCTTAGACTCACTTTGTCACTTTGGCTAGTCCCAGACTCTCTAGCTCTGTGGAACCACCAACAGAACCTCTGCCACTGGAGCTTTTGTTAGAGCATTTATTTTACAGAAACAAGTTCCTCTGCTTCATAAGGTGTAGCCAGACTTCAGTCTCTGTTGGAGACTGGCTGGTCTCTCCCCACCAACCAGCCCTTTCTATTCCTGACACTCAATGCCAGGGAAGACAGACCTCCCCATATTTCTGGCCCAAAGGTGAACCTCTCTCTTGATTTCCTTCTCATTTATTTCTCCAAGCCATTTTGCTGACTTACAGTCTCCTGTTCCTTGTATTACGTGAACATGATGTTCATGGTTACAACAACGACCACAGCTGACAGTCTTTAGTGTTTCCTAAATGCCCGGCACTCTGCTAAGCACTTTACCTCGCCTCACATCCAGATGAGCAACATTACTGTCTCCACTGTTCGGATGAAGACACTGAAGCCAGAGTGGTTAGGTAATTTATCCAGGGTCACCCAGTGAGGAAGTAAGCAAGAAAGGATTCAACCCAGCGGCTATCTCCAGAGTACTCGCCTTACCCAAACGCACCCACACAGACTGGAACATGATCATAGATTTCTGGTGGCTACTTGGGGGGTTTCATCCTCCTCCTTCCATTTCTCAAGATGGATAGACCCTGCCTTCGACTGGACCAACTTCTAACTCCTTCAGTGACTTCTGATCTTTTCTCTGCCTTTTATAAAATCTTCAATGCTATGTATTCCCCCTCCCTTATCTTTTCTGCATTCCTTTGCAATTTCATCAAATTTATATAATGTTTTTCATTTTGATGCTATTTTTTCCAGGATTACATCTCTCCCCTTGTGAATACAGATATTAAAACCCCCTTTCTTGACCTCCTGCCGCTTGCTTCTTTTAAATAGCCATTTCTTCTTGTTCCAAAGAGCAGCAATTAGACTGCTCAGGAAGTCTGGTATTTAAAAGTAGAAAACTGTCAAATTCGATTCATTTCACTCTGAAAGCTCCCAGTATTGGGAGGTTGTAGAGCAGAGTGTTTTGAGATTAGAGATACTTGAGTTTGAATCCCAGTTCTGCTCATTTGGGCTGGATGACCTTGGGCAAGCTGCTTTTCCTGAGTTTCTGTTTCTTTGTTTATAAAATGTGGCAAATAATAGTAACCTCAAGGTTTGAGGAATAAACAAGGTAATGCAGGTAAAGCCTTTGATACTGGGGGTTGGAATATAGGAAGCCCTCAGTACGTGGTGACTGTGACTCACATTCCCCTTGGTTTCCATCAGTACTCTGGCTGGGCTTGCAGATTCCCAGCACGTAGCAGAAAGTGCAGTACAAGGCAATGCATAATCTAAACTCTGGGTGATATCGAAATGTCACCCAAAGAATGTATAGCATATATGCAAATGGAAAACTTTCAAGATGATAAACCTGTGCTAAGCAGTAAAAGTGCAGCCACAAATCACCCACTGTTAATTGCTCCAGTACCAGGCAAGTGGAGGGAGACTCTAGGAAAGTGACTTCCGGGCTCAAACTAAACGGTGGCTTGTAATTGAAATGACAAAATCAGTCTTCTCATTACAGCCTTGGCAAAGAAATTAATCCATCCAACCTAAACACACTGCAAATTGTAGTGATTTTTTTTTTTCTTTTAATAATTATAGGCTCTGGTATCTGGAAGGGACTTGAAGTCTCATGCAGAGCTCGCTACATAACTTAACAGCAGAAGGTGAGCTGGGAGGGGATGGGGATCAGGCAGGGTCGGGGCTAAGGGAGCCAAGCCCCTCTCTTCTTGACTCACTCTTGGCCCTAGGCCAGTCCTAGGACTTTGCAGAATGCAGTGCAAAACTACTGATCTCCTGCAGGATTTCCAGAATAAGAGAGCACACCAAATATGAGAATATTTTAAGTAACAATAGACAAAGCATTTCATAACACTAAACCAAATTATCTAAAAAATGTGGCCTTTTTTTTCATTTTTCTTTCAACACTTCTCATGATACCAGGTAGAGAAATCTCCTTTTGGTGATTATATGTCTCTAATACCTCTCTAGTTCTTGTAAAACCCCTTTTCTAACAAAGAGGAAAGTCTTTAGGTCAGAGCAGGCAGCAAACAGTATCTACCTAGAACTTAATGACATTGTTTTGCTTTTATTGTGTTTATATTTTGAAGTTGGTTATATTTATGGCAAGTGTGCAAGAAAAAGCTCCAAAACTTGGAAATAAAGCAAAATGATGATTGCATGATATTTTTAGTAGAACGTTTGGAAAAACCACACTGAAGGTCCTTTTACCCTCTCAGGAATATAACTTTGTTTGGATTAAGCAGCCACAACTGATTAGAAACTAGAAATTTTATAACCTTGCAGAATTAGTAGTTAACTTGCAGAAAAATGATACAATGTGATGTTTGCAGCTTTGCTAAAACTCATAGTTTTATCACTCTGGATAAAATTTACCTGTTTTATACCTAATGACAATTTTATACAAGTATCTCTTCTCTCACAAAATATCAAGAAACCTGAATGCTTTTGAACCAGGTTGTTGTTGTTCGGCTTGTTTCCTAGTTTATCAGTTAAATAAAACTTCAACATGCTCAGTGTCTAATTGCATAGGATAATATATTTAATAATTTGAGAAATCTACTTTTACACAAATGATGCTACTTATGGTTTTGATATAAAATTTTATTTGTATCAAAGTTATAAGTGTATACAGTTCTGAAAATTCTTCAAGCTTCATTTAAAAACAAAACAAGCTGGGCACAGTGGCTCATGCCTATAACCCCAGCACTTTGGGAGACCAAGACGGGAAGACTGCGTGAGCCCACGAGTTCAAGATCAGCCTGGGCAACATGGCAAAATCCCATCTCTACAAAAAATATAAAAGATCAGCCTGGCATGGTGGTGCACACTTGTAGTCCCAGCTACTGAGGAGGCTGAGGCAGGCTTGCGCCCAGAAAGTTGAGGCTGCAGTGAGCTGTGATTACACCACTGCACTCCAGCCTGGGCAACAGGGAGTGAGACCCTGTCTCAAAAAAAGAAAAAAAAAAATCCAAATCCCCAAACAAAAAAAATATAGCAGTCTCTCATGATCCACTTGCCAGAGGAACTTTTGTACCTCTTTAAGCTATTGTAATTGTTATTTTGGCATTTATGAACATGATGCCAATAATATGCTTATATTATTTCTTTTTTAAACATTTCTTTTCACTTTTTGGCATTGTCTATTAACTGTTCACCATAAAAAAATAAGCATTTTGGCCAGGGGCGCTGGCTCATGCCTGTAATCCCAGCACTTTGGGAGGCTGAGGCGGGCAGATCATCTGAGCTCAGGAGTCCGAGACCAGCCTGGCCAACATGGTGAAACCCCGTCTCTACTAAAAATATAAAAAGTAGCCAGGCATGATGACGCATGCCTGTAATCCCAGCTACTTGGAAGGCTGAGGCAGGAGAATGGCTTGATCCCAGGAGGTGGAGGTTGCAGTGAGCCGAGATCGCACTATTGCACTCGAGCCTAGGCAATAGAGCAGTCTCAAAAGAAAAAAAAAAAGCAAAAAAAACAAGCATTTCACTCTTTCCTCCCACTGTCCCATCAGGCACATGCATCCTTCCCATTTCTCCTTCCTCACATACACTTATGGTATAATTTTGCTTTGATCAATATTTATTATTTAAAATATTTTGAATATGCAAATACCATTCTCATCCAAGTTGTAAACTATGATGGATTCCCATTTCTTGTACACTCCTCATTTCCTGCCCCCCCACCCCCAAAAAAAGCAATTTGGAAAAATCCAAGATTCCTTTTAGTTCTCTGAGTGTTTAGTTTTTTCAGTACTATCTCCCGATCTACAATGGTATCTTCTGCTATTGTTCTAAGTTCTCTCTGCCTATTTTCTAAAGTTTGCTTTGCCTCACAGAGTCTGTGTCCTCCAAGTAGCTTTTCTTCTGTTTGCTTGTTTTGCACTCTCTCTTCTATGCGAGCATTGTTCCTTAGTTATCTTTAATCCTTGGGGCTATGTTCTCATTTCAGTGTGTGTAATGCTAAGGTGATCACCGACTGAGCATGTGAGTAGGGCTTGTGGTCTGTGAGCTTACTGCAGGGTGATCTGGTTGGGACATTTAGCTGGAAAGCACTGCCTGAGCATGTGAGTAGGGCTTGTGGCCTGTGAGCTTACTGCAGGGTGATGTGGTTGGGACATTTAGCTGGAGAGCACTGCCTGAGCATGTGAGTAGGGCTTGTGGCCTGTGAGCTTACTGCAGGGTGATGAGCTTGGGACATTTAGTTGGAGAGATGCCAATATCAACATATGCAAGTCTTTCTTCTTGGACTGCTTGGATTTCACTAATAACAATTGTCTGAACCCTGCATGATGTGTGAAGGCCTGGCCACCAGTGCTGTAGGAGCTGAATGGGAGGAAAGTGCTGGAGGTTTTAGCCTCCAGGATGCATATTTTGATTGAAATCTGCTTTTGAGTAAGGTATCACGGTCCTCAATTTTGTCTGGAATCTCCTAGGCCAGATATCCTCTATTTTTTCTTCTTTATTATATACACCTTCAATAACTCAGCCCCATGGGGTCAGACTGCTTCCGGAACAGGCTCTCAATTGATCCTCCTTATTTGAGCTCCTTCCTTTCATTCACCCTGACGTGCAGGGGCACCTGGTACTACCATTTTCGGAAACTTTGTTTTAGATTGGATAAGTCCTCAGGGTCCTCCACTGCTGGCTTATGAAATACTTTTCTCAGGTCTGCTATGTCATGTACCAACTTTCCGTATGATTCCTACCTTTCTTTCAAAGAAATTCTTTTATTATTTTAGGAGGTTTTCAAGAGGGAGGAAAAATAGGTACCTATTGTAATTTACTATCTTTACAAGGGAATTCTATTCTAAACTTTTCACGTTTGAATATTTAGAAGTGAGGTGATTTTGTTAAATATATTAAACATACATCTGATAGTCATACATTTTTAAAAATATGATTGTGTCATGTAAATGTCTAAGGTTTCAAAAGGAGTGACAGTGCAATCCCTAATTTTACAGAAAGAAAAACTTCAGAGGGCGGAACAAGATGGCCGAATAGGAACAGCTCCAGTCTCCAACTCCCAGCGCGAGCGACACAGAAGACCGGTGATTTCTGCATTTTCAACTGAGGTACTGGGGTCATCTCACTAGGGAGTGCCGGACAATTGGTGCTGGTCAGCTGCTGCAGTCCGACCAGCGAGAGCTGAAGCAGGGCGAGGCATCGCCTCACCTGGGAAGCTCAAGGGGGAAGGGAATCCCTTTTCCTAGCCAGGGGAACTGAGACACACAACACCTGGAAAATCGGGTAACTCCCACCCCAATACTGCGCTTTAAGCAAACGGGCACACCAGGAGAATATATCCCACACCTGGCCGGGAGGGTCCCACACCCACGGAGCCTCCCTCATTGCTAACACATCAGTCTGCGGCGATCTAACCGCAAGGCAGCAGCGAGGCTGGGGGAGGGGTGCCCACCATTGCTAAGGCTTAAGTAGGTAAACAAAGCCGCTGGGAAGCTCGAACTGGGTGGAGCTCACAGCAGCTCAAGGAAACCTGCCTGTCTCTGTAGATGCCACCTCTGGGGACAGGGCACAGATAAATAACAACAACAAAAAAGCAGCAGAACCTCTGCAGACGCAAACGACTCTGTCTGACAGCTTTGCAGAGAGCAGTGGATCTCCCAACACGGAGGCTGAGGTCTGAGAAGGGACAGACTGCCTGCTCAAGTGGGTCCCTGACCCCTGAGTAGCCTAACTGGGAGACATCCCCCACTAGGGGCAGTCTGACACCCCACACCTCACAGGGTGGAGTACACCCCTGAGAGGAAGCTTCCAAAGTAAGAATCAGACAGGTACACTAGCTGTTCAGCAATATTCTATCTTCTGCAAACTCTGCTGCTGATACACAGGGAAACAGGGTCTGGAGTGGACCTCAAGCAATCTCCAACAGACCTACAGCTGAGGGTCCTGACTGTCAGAAGGAAAACTGTCAAACAGGAAGGACACCTATACCAAAACCCCATCAGTACGTCACCATCATCAAAGACCAGAGACAGATAAAACCACAAAGATGGGGAAAAAGCAGGGCAGAAAAGCTGGAAATTCAAAAAATAAGAGCGCATCTCCCCCTGCAAAGGAGCGCAGCCCATTGCCAGCAACGGATCAAAGCTGGACAGAGAATGACTTTGACGAGATGAGAGAAGAAGGCTTCAGTCCATCAAACTTCTCAGAGCTAAAGGAGGAATTATGTACCCAGCACAAAGAAACTAAAAATCTTGAAAAAAGAGTGGAAGAATTGACAGCTAGACTAATTAATGCTGAGAAGGTCATAAACGAAATGACAGAGATGAAAACCATGACACGAGAAATACGTGACAAATGCACAAGCTTCAGTAACCGACTCGATCAACTGGAAGAAAGAGTATCAGTGATTGAGGATCAAATGAATGAAATGAAGCGAGAAGAGAAACCAAAAGAAAAAAGAAGAAAAAGAAATGAACAAAGCCTGCAAGAAGTATGGGATTATGTCAAAAGACCAAATCTACGTCTGATTGGGGTGCCTGAAAGTGAGGGGGAAAATGGAACCAAGTTGGAAAACACTCTTCAGGATATCATCCAGGAGAACTTCCCCAACCTAGTAGGGCAGGCCAACATTCAAAGTCAGGAAATACAGAGAACACCACAAAGATACTCCTCCAGAAGAGCAACTCCAAGACACATAATTGCCAGATTCACCAAAGTTGAAATGAAGGAAAAAATCTTAAGGGCAGCCAGAGAGAAAGGTCGGGTTACCCACAAAGGGAAGCCCATCAGACTAACAGCAGATCTCTCGGCAGAAACTCTACAAGCCAGAAGAGAGTGGGGGCCAATATTCAACGTTCTTAAAGAAAAAAATTTTAAACCTAGAATTTCATATCTAGCCAAACTAAGTTTCATAAGTGAAGGAGAAATAAAATCCTTTACAGATAAGCAAATGCTTAGAGATTTTGTCACCACCAGGCCTGCCTTACAAGAGACCCTGAAGGAAGCCCTAAACACGGAAAGGAACAACCAGTACCAGCCATTGTAAAAACATGCCAAAATGTAAAGACCATCGAGGCTAGGAAGAAACTGCATCAACTAACGAGCAAAATAACCAGTTAATATCATAATGGCAGGATCAAGTTCACACATAACAATATTAACCTTAAATGTTAATGGACTAAATGCTCCAATTAAAAGACATAGACTGGCAAACTGGATAAAGAGTCAAGACCCATCAGTCTGCTGTATTCAGGAGACCCATCTCACATGCAGAGACATACATAGGCTCAAAATAAAGGGATGGAGGAAGATCTACCAAGCAAATGGAGAACAAAAAAAAGCAGGGGTTGCAATCCTAGTCTCTGATAAAACAGACTTTAAACCATCAAAGATCAAAAGAGACAAAGAAGGCCATTACATAATGGTAAAGGGATCAATTCAACAGGAAGAGCTAACTCTCCTAAATATATATGCACCCAATACAGGAGCACCCAGATTCATAAAGCAAGTCCTTAGAGACTTACAAAGAGGCTTAGACTCCCATACAATAATAATGGGAGACTTTAACACCCCACTGTCAACATTAGACAGATCAACGAGACAGAAAGTTAACAAGGATATGCAGGAATTGAACTCATCTCTGCACCAAGCAGACCTAATAGACATCTATAGAACTCTCCACCCCAAATCAACAGAATATACATTCTTCTCAGCACCACATTGCACTTATTCCAAAATTGACCACATAATTGGAAGTAAAGCACTCCTCAGCAAATGTACAAGAACAGAAATTATAACAAACTGTCTCTCAGACCACAGTGCAATCAAACTAGAACTCAGGACTAAGAAACTCAATCAAAACCGCTCAACTACATGGAAACTGAACAACCTGCTCCTGAATGACTACTATGTACATAATGAAATGAAAGCAGAAATAAAGATGTTCTTTGAAACCAATGAGAACAAAGATACAACATACCAGAATCTCTGGGACACATTTAAAGCAGTGTGTAGAGGGAAATTTATAGCACTAAATGCCCACAAGAGAAAGCAGGAAAGATCTAAAATTGACACGCTAACATCACAATTAAAAGAACTAGAGAGGCAAGAGCAAACACATTCAAAAGCTGGCAGAAGGCAAGAAATAACTAAGATCAGAGCAGAACTGAAGGAGATAGAGACACAAAAAACCCTCCAAAAAATCAATGAATCCAGGAGTTGGTTTTTTGAAAAGATCGACAACATTGACAGACCACTAGCAAGACTAATAAAGAAGAAAAGAGAGAGGAATCAAATAGACGCAATAAAAAATGATAAAGGGGATATCACCACCGACCCCACAGAAATACAAACTACCATCAGAGAATACTATAAACACCTCTACGCAAATCAACTAGAAAATCTAGAAGAAATGGATAATTTCCTGGACACTTACACTCTTCCAAGACTAAACCAGGAAGAAGTTGAATCCCTGAATAGACCAATAGCACGCTCTGAAATTGAGGCAACAATTAATAGCCTACCAACCAAAAAAAGTCCAGGACCAGATGGATTCACAGCTGAATTCTACCAGAGGTACAAGGAGAGGCTGGTACCATTCCTTCTGAAACTATTCCAATCAATAGAAAAAGAGGGAATCCTCCCTAACTCATTTTATGAGGCCAACATCATCCTGATACCAAAGCCTGGCAGAGACACACAAAAAAAGAGAATTTTAGACCAATATCCCTGATGAACATCGATGCAAAAATCCTCAATAAAATACTGGCAAACTGGATTCAGCAGCACATCAAAAAGCTTATCCACCATGATCAAGTGGGCTTCATCCCTGGGATGCAAGGCTGGTTCAACATTCGCAAATCAATAAACGTAATCCAGCATATAAACAGAACCAAAGACAAGAACCACATGATTATCTCAATAGATGCAGAAAAGGCTTTTGACAAAATTCAACAGCCCTTCATGCTAAAAACGCTCAGTAAATTCGGTATTGATGGAATGTACCTCAAAATAATAAGAGCTATTTATGACAAACCCACAGCCAATATCATACTGAATGGGCAAAAACTGGAAAAATTCCCTTTGAAAACTGGCACAAGACAGGGATGCCCTCTCTCACCACTCCTATTCAACATAGTGTTGGAAGTTCTGGCTAGGGCAATCAGGCAAGAGAAAGAAATCAAGGGTATTCGGTTAGGAAAAGAAGAAGTCAAATTGTCCCTGTTTGCAGATGACATGATTGTATATTTAGAAAACCCCATTGTCTCAGCCCAAAAGCTCCTTAAGCTGATAAGCAACTTCAGCAAAGTCTCAGGATACAAAATTAATGTGCAAAAATCACAAGCATTCTTATACACCAGTAACAGACAAACAGAGAGCCAAATCAGGAATGAACTTCCATTCACAATTGCTTCAAAGAGAATAAAATACCTAGGAATCCAACTTACAAGGGATGTAAAGGACCTCTTCAAGGAGAACTACAAACCACTGCTCAGTGAAATCAAAGAGGACACAAACAAATGGAAGAACATACCATGCTCATGGATAGGAAGAATCAATATCGTGAAAATGGCCATACTGCCCAAGGTTATTTATAGATTCAATGCCATCCCCATCAAGCTACCAATGAGTTTCTTCACAGAATTGGAAAAAACTGCTTTAAAGTTCATATGGAACCAAAAAAGAGCCCGCATTGCCAAGACAATCCTAAGTCAAAAGGACAAAGCTGGAGGCGTCACGCTACCTGACTTCAAACTATACTACAAGGCTACAGTAACCAAAACAGCATGGTACTGGTACCAAAACAGAGATATAGACCAATGGAACACAACAGAGTCCTCAGAAATAATACCACACATCTACAGCCATCTGATCTTTGACAAACCTGAGAGAAACAAGAAATGGGGAAAGGATTCCCTATTTAATAAATGGTGCTGGGAAAATTGGCTAGCCATAAGTAGAAAGCTGAAACTGGATCCTTTCCTTACCCCTTATACGAAGATTAAGTCAAGATGGATTAGAGACTTAAATGTTAGACCTAATACCATAAAAACCCTAGAAGAAAATCTAGGTAGCACCATGCAGGACATAGGCATGGGCAAGGACTTCATGTCTAAAACACCAAAAGCAACGGCAGCAAAAGCCAAAATTGACAAATGGGATCTAATTAAACTAAAGAGCTTTTGCACAGCAAAAGAAACTACCATCAGAGTGAACAGGCAACCTACAGAATGGGAGAAAATTTTTGCAACCTACTCATCTGACAAAGGGCTAATATCCAGAATCTACAAAGAACTCAAACAAATATACAAGAAAAAAGCAAACAACCCCATCAAAAAGTGGGCAAAGGATATGAACAGACATTTCTCAAAAGAAGACATTCATACAGCCAACAGACACATGAAAAAAATGCTCATCATCACTCGCCATCAGAGAAATGCAAATCAAAACCACAATGAGATACCATCTCACACCAGTTAGAACGGCAATCATTAAGAAGTCAAGAAACAACAGGTGTTGGAGAGGATGTGGAGAAATAGGAACGCTTTTACACTGTTGGTGGGATTGTAAACTAGTTCAACCATTATGGAAAACAGTATGGCAATTCCTCAAGGATCTAGAACTAGATGTACCATATGACCCAGCCATCCCACTACTGGGTATATACCCAAAGGATTATAAATTATTCTACTACAAAGACACATGCACACGTATGTTTATTGCGGCACTATTCACAATAGCAAAGACTTGGAATCAACCCAAATGTCCATCTGTGACAGACTGGATTAAGAAAATGTGGCACATATACACCATGGAATACTATGCAGCCATAAAAAAGGATGAGTTTGTGTCCTTTGTAGGGACATGGATGCAGCTGGAAACCATCATTCTTAGCAAACTATCACAAGAAGAGAAAACCAAACACCGCATGTTCTCACTCATAGGTGGGAACTGAACAATGAGATCACTTGGACTCGGGAAGGGGATCATCACACACTGGGGCCTATCATGGGGAGGGGGGAGGAGGGAGGGATTGCACTGGGGAGTTATACATGATATAAATGATGAATTGATGGGTGCTGACGAGTTGGTGGGTGCAGCACACCAACATGGCATAAGTATACATATGTAACAAACCTGCACGTTATGCACATGTACCCTAGAACTTAAAGTATAATAATAAAAAAAAAAAAAAAAAGAAAGAAAACTCCTTAAAACATTTTATTTGGAAATTTGTAGATATGCTTCACTTTTTCATTCGTTCACTTACTCCATCATTGAAGCAAAGTTCTAGGTATTCGAGATACTTAACAAAGCAGATTAAATAATTCATTTTGTGTAAGACTTACGCCCCAGTAGAAACAATGAAAACTGATAATTAGTTGACAGTAAGCTTTATGAAGAAAAATAAAACTCAAAATTGAAAAAAAAAAAAAAAAGAAAAAGAAAATGTGGCACATATACACCATGGAATACTATGCAGCCATAAAAAAGGATGAGTTTGCGTCCTTTGTAGGGACATGGATGCAGCTGGAAACCATCATTCTTTTTTTTTTTTTTTTTTTTTTATTATACTTTAAGTTCTAGGGTACATGTGCATAACGTGCAGGTTTGTTACATATGTATACTTATGCCATGTTGGTGTGCTGCACCCATCAACTCGTCAGCACCCATCAATTCATCATTTATATCATGTATAACTCCCCAATGCAATCCCTCCCTCCTCCCCCCTCCCCCCTCCCCATGATAGGCCCCAGTGCGTGATGTTCCCCTTCCCGAGTCCAAGTGATCTCATTGTTCAGTTCCCACCTATGAGTGAGAACATGCGGTGTTTGGTTTTCTCTTCTTGTGATAGTTTGCTAAGAATGATGGTTTCCAGCTGCATCCATGTCCCTACAAAGGACGCAAACTCATCCTTTTTTATGGCTGCATAGTATTCCATGGTGTATATGTGCCACATTTTCTTAATCCAGTCTGTCACAGATGGACATTTGGGTTGATTCCAAGTCTTTGCTATTGTGAATAGTGCCGCAATAAACATACGTGTGCATGTGTCTTTGTAGTAGAATAATTTATAATCCTTTGGGTATATACCCAGTAGTGGGATGGCTGGGTCATATGGTACATCTAGTTCTAGATCCTTGAGGAATTGCCATACTGTTTTCCATAATGGTTGAACTAGTTTACAATCCCACCAACAGTGTAAAAGCGTTCCTATTTCTCCACATCTTCTCCAACACCTGTTGTTTCCTGACTTCTTAATGATTGCCATTCTAACTGGTGTGAGATGGTATCTCATTGTGGTTTTGATTTGCATTTCTCTGATGGCGAGTGATGATGAGCATTTTTTCATGTGTCTGTTGGCTGTATGAATGTCTTCTTTTGAGAAATGTCTGTTCATATCCTTGCCCACTTTTTGATGGGGTTGTTTGTTTTTTTCTCGTATATTTGTTTGAGTTCTTTGTAGATTCTGGATATTAGCCCTTTGTCAGACGAGTAGGTTGCAAAAATTTTCTCCCATTCTGTAGGTTGCCTGTTCACTCTGATGGTAGTTTCTTTTGCTGTGCAAAAGCTCTTTAGTTTAATTAGATCCCATTTGTCAATTTTTGCTTTTGCTGCCGTTGCTTTTGGTGTTTCAGACATGAAGTCCTTGCCCATGCCTATGTCCTGCATGGTGCTACCTAGATTTTCTTCTAGGGTTTTTATGGTATTAGGTCTAACATTTAAGTCTCTAATCCATCTTGACTTAATCTTCGTATAAGGGGTAAGGAAAGGATCCAGTTTCAGCTTTCTACTTATGGCTAGCCAATTTTCCCAGCACCATTTATTAAATAGGGAATCCTTTCCCCATTTCTTGTTTCTCTCAGGTTTGTCAAAGATCAGATGGCTGTAGATGTGTGGTATTATTTCTGAGGACTCTGTTGTGTTCCATTGGTCTGTATCTCTGTTTTGGTACCAGTACCATGCTGTTTTGGTTACTGTAGCCTTGTAGTATAGTTTGAAGTCAGGTAGCATGACGCCTCCAGCTTTGTCCTTTTGACTTAGGATTGTCTTGGCAATGCGGGCTCTTTTTTGGTTCCATATGAACTTTAAAGCAGTTTTTTCCAATTCTGTGAAGAAACTCATTGGTAGCTTGATGGGGATGGCATTGAATCTATAAATAACCTTGGGCAGTATGGCCATTTTCACGATATTGATTCTTCCTATCCATGAGCATGGTATGTTCTTCCATTTGTTTGTGTCCTCTTTTATTTCACTGAGCAGTGGAAACCATCATTCTTAGCAAACTATCACAAGAACAGAAAACCAAACACCGCATGTTCTCACTCATAGGTGGGAACTGAACAATGAGATCACTTGAACTCGGGAAGGGGAACATCACACACTGGGGCCTATCATGGGGAGGGGGAAGGGGAGGGATTGCATTGGGGAGTTATACATGATATAAATGATGAATTGATGGGTGCTGACGAGTTGATGGGTGCAGCACACCAACATGGCACAAGTATACATATGTAACAAACCTGCCCGTTATGCACATGTACCTTAGAACTTAAAGTATAATTAAAAAATAAATAAATAAATTTTTTTTAAAAAGTCAAAAAAAAAAAAAAAGAAAAAACAAAACAATTCACCATTTTCATGAAGCTGTCTATATTTTATTTTATAAATCTCATTCAGAGGGCTTACAACATACAGAAAACTCAGTAAAGCAAGTGTAATAAAAATTGAACAAAAAAAAGAAAAAAAAAGAAAAACTTCAGCTTTAGGAAGTGGTTTGCACATGGTAATATGACCAGTGACGTGTGACAGGAAATATCATCAGAGCTAGAATGAAGGACCTATTCTGCTGAATATTGTGGGGGCCACTGCTTCCTCCAGTCCAGCACACAGGCAGCCTTGGCCCTGTGTTCATGTCAAGGACAATCTCACCTCCTCCGCCTGCTTTGTCTTTAGGCCTTTCCAGTACTAAGAGGAAGATCACAAGGTCACAGCTACAGAGTGAAATCCAAAGGTCTACTTTTTTTTTTCAAGCAAAAGAGAAAGAATGCATATTCTTACAGTGAAAACAGCAGCAATCTATGGCTGCTACTGTTTTTTTCCATTCTGTGTTCTATGTAAGAGGTCTTTTCCATTTGTTTCTTATCTTGAAGGTATCACAAACACCTGGAAAGAAAATATCTAACTTTGAAAAACAGTAACAGATATCATCTACAGTACAGTCACCCTCTCTCTCTCTGGCCCTTAGAGGGAATGTGATTTTTGCATGAGTTCTAGGTTTAGTGCTGTCTTCTCTCTTCCTGTTTGAACTGGTTTCCATCCTGAAAGATTTTACTGCACTGACATCTCATTGCATGAAGCAAGCCTCAGAGGCAGCCAGGGACAGAGACAGCTCAGCGAAGGGGAGGCAGGAACAACAAGGTAGGGTGGGTGGCACTGCTGTATCCCATCATCTCTGCTTCTCCCCACCCACTGGGTGAGCATCCCCACCCCATTTACCAAGTAGGACTTGGGCAATGCATTCATGTTGTCACACATGTCTTACACTTTGTATTAGCCTTCTCTAGAAGACAGGGTTGGAGTTAGCAGCAGCAGGATACAACAAAAAGGAAAAGAAGATGTGGGTTCTAACTCTGACACTACTGCTAACACAAATTTCAAGGTCTTATTATATGCCAGCAACTGTGCATATAGACTTGAGATAATCTCGTTTAACTTTTTATGAAACTGCACTGAAATCCCAGATATACAACACGAGAATAAGAGAGATTTAGTAACTTGTCCAAGAAAGTTCCATTCACAGATGGCCAAACTCTGCCTAATTGCATGCTCCTTCTGTGATCAGAAGTGTGGTGTCGGTGGCACAATGGAATGGTGCTTTAGGCCCTCTCCAACTTCTCTGGCAACTTCTTTCAATATTATGAAAAGTGCTCTGCAAAAGTCTCTCCTTGCACAGAGACTATGAAGTTGCCATTAACTATTCTCTTTCCTTGTTGGTCATTGGCCTTGACCCATCTTGCCTCTCTGACCCTCAAGTTTATTCATCTGTATATTGGATGCACTGGCATCCACAATATCAGAATTGTTTTGAGGAACCATAGCTAATTCCAACACAGAGAGCTAATATCTTAAAAACGTTTTACTATGTGGCATGCACTTTTCTAAGTATTTTACATACATTAACTTAAGGAATCCTGCAAGCACATATAAAATGGGAGAAATACTTCAACAATTCCAGATTTAGAGATGAGTGAAGTGAAGTACTTGGCTGTGGTCTGCTAATCCAAGTTCCAGCCCAGGCCTGCCTGACTCAAGTCCAGGCTTGTGACTGCCTCTGCCTCCACCTCTTTGGATCACATAAATGGATGGATGTGGCAGCACTTTGCAGGTGGTAAATCATTCTGTAAATCTGTCCAAAGAACATCATAAGACAAACAGTTGTGTGCACAGCTGCTTGTAGCATATTGCATTGTTTATAATACCTAAACGCAGCAAGCAAGATAAATGTGGTCAAATCAGGAATCCTATTATGTACATGATGGTTTATTCACACAATGGAGGAGAAGGTAGATAGATCTTGACCTGGAAAGATATCCTAAATATGTTCAGAAAAAAGAGACTACAGAGCACCATACACAATATAATCCTTTTTTTTTTTTTTTTTTTTTGAAATTTTATTTTCTATGTCCAGAAAGTCTGGGAAAAATGTATAGCAAACCATTAACAATGATATCACTGAGTGGGAGGGAGGAGGGACAGATGTGAGGTTAAAGGGATAATTTTATTTGCTTTGTTTTGTTGGAAATGTTCATAATCACATATGTAACAATGAAAATCGAAATCTTTCTCCATCGGAAAGAATGAAAGGCTGCAATCCTAAAGAACCATGTCCATAGGAGACTGAGTGGGTACATCCCAGGGATGTACACCCAGGAAGCCCTGTGTTCAGGGGTGTCAGGCTGCTGTGGGAATGGCTCTTCTCCTTCCCCATCCCCAGCAGGTCTCCCACCCCATGCTGGGGCTATAGATGTAACCTTGGGGCTCACGAGTTGGATCACTGTTGCCAACATTACTAAATGGACAGAAAAGCACTGCAAGTAACGTGGGTTAACATTCTTTTAAAAGGCACAACTATGAAACCAACTCAACGAGCAAAACATTGTTTTTATTTAGATCCTGTAAGTTGCTTTGCAAGGGTTTTTGTTAAAATATACTGGAACCTCCAACCTGAAGGCTAGAGCAGAAAAAGATTAAGCCTCCTAAAGCCTATATGTTCAATATCTTAATGCTGATGAATAAAGGCTGGTTGGAGACACTTAGGCAGATGTGCCTCAGATAGGCTCCACTTTACTATTTTGTTCTTCAAAACAGGAAAAATTTATGAGGTACAAAAAAATAGATAGCAAAACTAACATTTGTTGAATTCTTACTATGTGCTGGGCAATGGGCTGTGTGCTTTGTGTTCAATATCTCAATGAGTCTTGATAAGAACCCTAGGGATAATTATTACCCCATTTTAAGATATAAAGTAAGATACATTCTAATTATTATTATCATTCAATATTTATTGAGCACTTAATATATGCCAGCCATGATGATAAGTGCTTTACATGAGCCACCTCATTTAATTCACAGAATAACCTTATAAATCTGCTACCCTAGTTCTTCCCATGTCACAAATGAGGAAATCTAAAGGTTTATGCAGCTTGTCCAGAGCCATAGAACTGTAGGCAATGGAGCTGGATCTGCTCCCATGTCTTTTTGGTTGCAAGACTCTTGCACTATGTGAGGCTATTTATAGCAACATTGTATTATGTATAATACCCGAATGTAACAAGCAAGATAAATATCCCCAAATCGGGGATCCTATTATATAAATGATGGCTTATCCACACAATAGAATAGGAGATAGCAGATATGTCTTGCCCAAGGGACCTGCATCTCCAGTCTACTTTCCAGGAAGAACACGGTCATCTGCTTTTAGATCTTAAATTGTACCACTCAGTCTCCTTTCTTGCAGCTCTTTAGACAAAAGAGCAGGCTCCAGACAAGGTGACTTTTGAAGGTCCCATTTCATACCACGTGTCAAAGATGTTAAAAAGAAAAAAACCTCTCCAAATAAATACAATGTAAATATAATTGCAAAACTGTTGAGCTGTAGTTGACTAGCTAATATACTGTCCATTTTCTAAATACTTAAGCAATTATTTGAATTTTGATATTTAATAGTTTAATGTCAATTAACAAATATTCTGAGCCAATAAAGTCACAGGCCCTGTGTTCTGTACCTATACCGTCCTAATGTGTAAACTTTCAAAGCTTAAGTGAAAATTGAACTACATGAACAAATGGCCCTGCAGCGATGGTCTCAGGTAAGGTTTTCACTGCAGAAATGGGGGTACATGAGCTATTTGCAATATTTCAAAAAGCTTAACAGAAATTGTACACCCACTCATCTTCAGTATTACTGCATGGGCTAATGAAAATGCCAAGATTCCTTGTTTGAATGAGAACAAAATAAACTCTAAGTAGACAACCTGTTTAACTCTGTTGGTCAGAAAATTCTGAATTATGTTTCTATAGTACTAATTAATTTAAATGAGTAACCACATTACTCAATGTTTAATGCATGTTGCTTTTTTAGTGTATTTTAAAACATGCATCCATGGGCATAGGATAGGAAAAGGACTCCATGGTGGTGAAAATCTTTGCAACTATTTATCCAGAAAGCCATCCTAGATAGGACAAGCTCCCTCCCTCCCCTCACGACTTTCCTCCCTTTTCTCCCCCATCCAATGGCAAACTAGTATTTCCTTTTATTCATGCCTCTGCATCATCACCAGTCCTGAATGACAGCATTAAAATTCTGGACTATAAGCTCCTGTGAGGTAGGGAGTCATAACATAATCCACTCAGACCTGCCCCCGCTTACACTGTTAAACAGATTGTGAATCATTGGTAAGTTACTTGAGAACAGGGATTAGGTCTGTGTCACTACTTTGGGCTCAACACCTAGCACAAGTACCTGTCACAGAATAAGTAATTGCCATGATCTAATTAAGTGGATTTAAGTTCGAATAGGAGACGTCATGTAACTGTTGCAGAGAGAAAGCAGAGATTCTTAGATGAGGGGGTAGAGCTAGAATAGAGGATCTGGAAGCTTCTGGGCACAGATTTCTTCAACTGTCCTGACAACACAGCTTGACCACATACAAAAGACTAAGGGGTTCTTTGACAGGGAATGAGACAAACCAAAGAATATATCCAACGTTCTATCCTCTTTCCTACAGTGAAAATACCCTTACTCATCCCACTACCCTCCAGAAAGAGAACACAGACATCAGAGGCTCATTCAGTGATGACTGATAGTTTCCTCAGCAGGGTTTCCCCAAATCAAAACCCTACTATTCGCATTTTTCAAAATGGACTCCTCCCACAAATCCCTTCCAAGTCAGGCAGGCGCAAAACCAAGCTGGGAGGCCAATCTCATAAAACATACAGCATCCTGTGCCTCAGCCAGAATTCAGAGCCCACTCTCACCGACCGGTCTGCTTAGGGATTAATTCTATCAGAACCTTTAGAAAAATTACTAGCAAAGGGAGGTTTTTAAATCTCACCCTTGAACCTCTTTTCCTTTGCTAAGAAAGGACAGAGGAAGTATGTCAGTCTAAAATGCAACAGAATTGGCCAGAAAAGACCAATAGATCTAAGAAGTGAATTTGTACCCTCTGGTCTATGCATGCAGTTACACAGACATCAGGGTTGCCTTTGTCAGTTCAGATTGGATACAATCAAAACCCTCCCCAGAAACCCATCTGTATAAATAAAAAATAAGCAAGAGACAATGTGTGCCCTTCTCCATGGTGCTGGCAAAATCACTGCCTCCTAGAACAAGGGCATTTCTCCTCATCTTGGGAAATACAGTCGCACTCTCTCTCTTAACCCCGCCCCCCGCAACAGAGTATGTGCCTCGGTTTTAACATTGAAAAAGCATGTGTGTTGGGTTTTGTTTGTTTGTTTGTGTGTTTTTACTGTTTTCTAATTGTCACCAATGATTTCAACATTTTTAAAGTTCTGTCACATTTGTAATACCATCATCCCCAGCTCTTTCTGGAAAGCTTAGGCTGTGTGCTCCCTTTTCCTCCACTAAATCTCCCAGATCCACCTATACAACTACAATAAATTTGGGCAAGGGAGAACTCGTTTATTTTCCTTGATTTATTCCAAATTTCCCAATTTGATCTACAGTTTCTGGTGGCTTTTCTGGATGGTAGAAAGATGGCCACTTCATTTTCCAGTTTCTGTAACACACTTGGTGGCCCCCCTTTTAATCCGTAGCTCTGATCCTTTCCCAACAAGCTGGTGAGCAGGAAAGCAGTTTCTATGAATGCTCGGTCACTTTCCATTCTCAACAGTGACAGCCTAGCTTAGCTGGTTATTATAACCACGTCATCTTGAAGCAAATCCATGAGTTTATTCCTGGGAGCACATTAAGGTTTTCTTTCAGGTAAGTATGCAGCATCTCAAAGTAGTCATCTGCTCCCAGGTTTCTGTGGCCTGTAGTGAATTGAGATCCTTGAGAAGCTGCCTCAACAGCAGGTTGCAGCTCCTCTCCAACCCTCTGCCTTACCAAAAAATAAGATAATATCTGTTATATCTGTTATAGTCCAATACCTCAAGAAGCATTATCTAAGCATCTGCTTCAGTGGTCTATAACCATGGCTGCATTTTTAGAACAAGCTGGGGATTTTCCATATATATAAATATATTCATGCCCAGGTTCCACCCAAGACAAATTCTAAGTCTCTGGTGATGAGACTCAAGTGTTGTTATTCTGTAAAAGCTCTCTACATAAATTCAATACGGGGTAGTGCCGACTCACTACATGCCATGCTCTGTCCTGGATTCTGAGGTTTCAAAGACAGAAAATCTAGCCCCTGCTGTTAAGAGAGCACAGTGTATTGGCAACGTAGGACTGGGGAAGAACCACATGGTAAAGGAAGGATCCTGACAGTGCTATTACAGGGAGCTGAGAAAGCTCAGAAAAAACATCATTACCCAATCTAGGAAAATGTGAGAAGGTGTCCTGAGGGAGGTGCTGCAGAGCCAGCTGGGAGAAACATGCACATGATGTGTTCTTTGCAATGTAGTAAGTAAGGCTTTATAATAACAGTGCCTCTCCATATTAAGAGTGGAGCCTAATAATACATAACTAACTCTCATATATTCTTGCTGCCAACCCCTTTCCTTGAAACTGTATCAAGTCTCACTTGCAGTGAGTCAGACCAACCACCTCTGGATTCCTACCTTCTCCCTGGAATTCTGATTATAATCTTCCCACAATCATGATGGGCAACAGAGTTCACCACATCTTCACCTTGGACTACAGGCATCTTCTTCAGAGAGTTCAGTTCTTGGGGTCTGGAGAGGTTTCGTTTCTCCCAGGCCTTACCTCAACCAGTCTTGGGCAGCTCGTCCTCCCCAGAGATGAGAGCCACCAGAGATGACAGCATGTTTTTCTCTGTGTCTGAGATGTCCTTCTCCCTTTGATTACCTGCTAATATCCTGTTCACCAGGGAAAAACTCAGCCCAGTCATCATCTTTGGGAACTCAACCACTCCAAACTTCCACCTTACCCCAGGCAAAGTTGCATATTCTTTTTGAGTACCCACAAAACTTTGTTCATATTTCTTGGGACCACATCTTTCCGTTTTGAAAGTCCAAAGTGTAGTGTCATGTTTAATACAGAGTAAACACTAAGTACATGTATAAATACACAAAATGAACATGTCAGTGGAGGGATGGATGGATGGTTGGATGAAAGAATGAACAGATGGGTAGCAACATTGTCTAAACTACTTTACATCTTATCAATTCAGAGTTTGATGAAAAATAATAGATGTGCTAAGTCATGTCTTCTCAAAAAACAAAGATGCTGGCAACTTCTTTACTTATTCCCCCTATATGTACCATCTCCTCTCCTTTCTTCACTTCTCACCATATAGCCAAGAGGGTGTGGTGTTGTGACTCGTCTTCCAGGATAGGTTTTCTTTTTTTTTTTCAAGACAGGGTCTTGCTCTGTCTGCCCAGGCTGGAGTACAGTGGAGTGATCACAGCTCACTGCATCCTCTAGCTTCTGGGTCCAAGCGATCCTCCCACATCAGCTTGCTGAGTAGCTGGGACTACAGGTGCATGCCACCATGCCCAGCTAATCTTTTAATTTTTTGTAGACGTACTGGCTTCAACCTCCTCAGCTCAAGTAATCCCCTAGCTTTGTCTTCCCAAAGTGCAGGTATTACAGGCGTGAGCCACCCTGCCCAGCAAAGGATAGTTTTGTTGTTGCTGTTGTTGTTGTTGTTGTTGTTGTTGTTGTTGTTGTTGTTGTTGTTTGAGATGGAGTTTCGCTCTTGTTGCCCAGGCTGGAGTGCAATGGCGTGATCTTGGCTCACCACAACCTCTGCCTCCCGGATTCGAGCGATTCTCTTGCCTCAACGTCCTGAGTAGCTGGGATTACAGGCATGAGTCACCGAGATGGCCAGGGTAGTTTTTAAGCAGATAAGTAATTGGTCTCCTGGGGGTATTTCTGGAAAGGTTAACTACACTTACCCTCACTGAATCATGTCATTCCTTGCCCCCAGATATAAAAGCGAAGGCATTTTTATTAATATATTTGATGACTGTGGGAAGTCTCTGTTTTTACGTACCCTTTGATGAAGTATAAGCAAAAAGTTTAGATTTGGACAAATTAAATTCTGGCCCTGCCACTAACTTGCTCTGTAGCCTGAGTTTACTTATTTCAACTCATATAAGCCTCAGTTTGCTCATCAGTAACATGGAGATGATAACAGCTTACTGAAAGAATTGTGGTAGAAATAAATTGACTTCTGAATATAAAGGGCTTAGGACAGAGTTGGGCTTATAGCAAGCATTCATTAACATGAATAACATTATGTCAATATTTTTAAAACAAGTACCCACCATGAATTAGAATACAAAGTATGCATGAATAATTAAGATAAAACATAAGACTGAATTCAAATAAATCCAACCTTTGGACTCTGCCCCTAGAACATTGAGCATTTATATTCACTCACCTGAAATGATTAATACTTATGTGGAAAAGCCTGAAAATAACTTAAATCGCTCACTGCTGTTTCACAGATATGTTTGCATGACCTATCTCAGGTCACATGGTCTGTTAGAACTAGAGCTGGAAATAGAACCCAACACTTCCCAAAAGCTGCGAAAAGGCCCTAGCATCGAATACTGCCTTCCCTGTCACCACCACCTTAACAACTAGTGTACTAAGAAGAGACATCATTAATTAATTATTCACATGCTTTTGAGAGATTAAGGTAGTAAGGAAGGAAAGAACATACATTTTGGTATTAACCACATGCTCAGCAACTTGGTATTATGAATTAACAAAATATGGAGAGATAAGCTGAGGCTCAGAGAGGCCCCAATACCACTCAGCTAGTCAGTGATGGCATTGGAATTCAAATCCATGCCTATGTGTCTCCAAAGTCCATCATCTTTCAACTAGAATTTAACTCAATCCAAATCAACAAGTACGTATTGACTGCTCAATCAATGTGCTGGGTACTGTGCTAGGATATAGAAGTGAACAAGACCGATGTGGTCTTTGTGCTCATGGGGGTGACTATCCAGATAAGAAAACAGACATTGTAAAGCTGGGCACAGTGCGGTGACTGTCAGGTAAGGTGAAGCGCATACAACCTCCACACTCTTCAGGCAATGAGGAGAAGAAAATGTGAGCTCTAATCTCTGCCCCAGAGTTCAAAACATTACAGGTTAAACATGTCTATGTAGGCTGGCCTGGGGGTGTGACCAACCCCAAGGCATTATTTCCGTGGGAAAATGCAGGCTGAATTCTAAACTGATGTATAAACAACTTTGGGAGCCCATCAGTACTCAAAGTTGGTACCTGCTTTTTATGCGATGTTTTAATGCAAAAGCAGCAGATTTACCTTTCTCACTGGATTCCACTGAGTATAACAAATAAAATTAGTGTCAGCATGTATTTCTTGAAAGTAGACTAATTGAAGATGGGAGGATCAATCAAACCACAGAGACTAATTATTGAATATCTGCTTGGAGTTCGGCACTATGGCCACGCAGTGTGGAAATACAGGAGAAATGTAACACTGGATCAGCTCTGTCCTTGGAGAGTCTGTAAACCACATATAGGACACCCACAGAACAACACTTTCTGTAAATGATGGCCTGTGTCAAATTTCCAAGAGACAGGGGTGGACACATGTCTGTGAAACAGACCAGGCAAGGCAAATATAAGGGAAATTGACCCAGGCTTCAAAAGACAAATATGATTTAAATATTCAAAGAACGTTTATTGTAGCAGTGGGAGGAGTGTTAATCAGGCAGTGAGGCTTAGGAAGGACTAGATGTGCTCTGAAATAATGAATAGACCACTGAGGCCAAGTGCTGGGAAATAAGGTGTCCAAGTTAGTTTCTAGTAAGAGAGGAGCTTGTCTTCAACACCTTTGCATCCCAAAGGCCTAGCATGGTACCTAACAGATCATAGGTGCTTAGATAATGTTTAGTGAGCTGTTGGATAGAAAGATATTACTTCAGTTGAAAAGAGAAATAACAAAGTGTTAGTCTTGTCCCAACATGTGCCAGAAAGGCCTACCATGACAAGAGCAAATGTCAAGCTGCATATAATTAAGTGCTAAATTCTATGATAAGGCCAAAAGTTTTCAGAATGCAGGAGAGGTGGTAAGTAGATGGAGCTAAAAGAACCTGGGGTGATTTCTTAATCGAGGAAGAATTGGGTTGGGCCTATTAGGAAAGGCAGGGTCTGGCTCTCAGAGGTCACAATTCAGATGTCTACATAGGCAGGATGGATAATATAAAAGTGTGGACCCAGTCATCTAGAAAGCAATAGGAATGAGTGGGACTGTGGGTTTTATGAAATAATTCTGCAAGCCAGACACAATACATCTGTGGGCTAGATTCAGGTTGTAAACCACCAGTTGAAGGCTTTCAAGACAGACAGAAGGGAGAAAAACAGGGTGACTGTTTTTCAACTTAATTGTCACATTTTAACATAACTAAAAGAGTATAACTGCATTGACTGTAATACAAAGGATGACTGCTTGAGGACATGGATACCTCATTTTCCATGCTGTGATTATTACGCATCCCATGCCTGTATCAAAATATCTCATGTACCCCATAAATACATATACCTACTATGTACCCACAAAAATTAAAAATTAAAAAAAAAGAAAAAGCGGGAAAAAAAGAACCCCTTCCAGATGGAAGGAACAGGGTAAATGACAAAGAAAGAAGAAAGAGCATGAAGGGTTGCTGGGAGAGTGAGAGTCTGGCTGTGCTAGAACGTAAACTGCAGGCTGAAAACAGTTGGAAATGTGGTTAGAGAAGAAAAGTAAGCTGAGTTGGGATTTCAGGCCAAAGACAAGGTAATAAATAGAGGGTCAAAGATGACTTTAGCATGCTAGGTGGCTTGCAGAAACTGTGCTGAAATTAAACTTCATTTTCCAATCCAGACTGTTAAAGCAATTGTGTTTATCTCTAAGACAAAACTGATCTAAAAACCTCCCTGAGACAATGTCCATTCTAGAACTCTTAGATCATTTGCTGGAAGCTTCCTCGCTGCAGTCTTTGGCTGCTCCCTCTCAGATTGTGCATGGCAGGTGGGGCACCATAGACAGAGCTGCTGATCAAACGCATCCTTAAAAACAGAGCGCCTCCTCCCTCGCTTAACTCATTTCACTTAAGGATTTACATTTATACCAGGAGAGCAAATCAAAGTTATAGTTCCCTCAGCAACTGTAACCTGGACCAAACATAGCTATATTTCTCTGCTGCTGAGAGAGTTTTTAACTCATGCCTCCCAACTTCGAAGGGGAGATTTAATTCAAACATTATGCAAGAAATGCTTTTTGGAAACCAAGTGGCTGTCCCAGTGAAGGTTTCGAGTGTAAATGGCTGTTCCTTTCAACTAGTACTTTTATGCAAGGGTTCCCAGCAGACAGAAATCTTCCGCAGCCCCTCCACAGTCTTGGAGGGAGAATAGAAAGGTACCTTCTCCATCCCTCCAAGCCGCCACGCTGTTGATGGGTCAAAGCCCAGCTTTGTTACTGCAGGCAGCCAGTGTTGACGAGAGGACTGTGCAGGCAGCCAGTGTTGATGAGAGGACTGTGCAGTGGCCAGGACAAGGGGGAAGAGTGAAACAAGTGAGACACTAGCCTAGGGGGCAAAATTGAAGGGGTCCCAATAAACTCAGTAATCAAGAAAATTAACAATGCAATGTTTTGTTTAAAAAATTAATGCAAAAACTCATGGCAAACAAAATAACAAAATATTGATTTTTTTTAAATGTCACGGTATTATTTGATTTGATTATTGAATTTTTGGTGCCCCATTACATTCTGCCCTTCCTCCTGGGCCATGCCTCACCCTCATCCTGGCTCTGAGAGGCAGTGAAGAAGGATGTGAGATTGAGGACAGGAAGCAGGGAGTGTGTGAGGCCATTGTGGATTTGGCTGTAGGTGAACTTCTTTAAACTTTGGTCATGGCAAATGATGGAATATTAAATAATACCTTAAGAAGTATTTCTAGTTGGTGCTGATGGAACTGAACCTGGTGGATCATTAACTTTACTAGGGATAGGTCTAGTCAACTGTGAGAAAAAGCTGTCTTCTTATTTTCCAGATGAACTCCCTGAGAATACACAACCCAAAGACCATCCCTAAGCAATGCCAAACCAACCATTTGCCAAGCTTGCCAGGCAAAGATCAGCTGACGCTCAAGTCCTATACCCTGGCCTAGGACTTACCACATGGCTAGGGCTGTCAAATAGCCCATGTGAAATACTATAGGCTGCAAGGTCCCTGAGAACAGGACAGGCTCCTATGCTCCTCCATGTCCCACGTCCCCAGAGCCTAGTCCTGGGTTAAGGCATGCTAAATGTTGGTTTAGTCATGCAATTACCTAATCATTCATTTGGTGGGAGATTACATTGGCCTCCTGATTGGTTGAGGAAGTTAGGAATTTTGCAAATGGAACTTTCTAGTAAGGCTAGTCCTTTGTGGATTTTGTTGTCTTAACTCATAAAGCAGAAAATCCTGTATCCATCAGGTTTTTACACTAATTTCTATGTGTTATTTCCCTTCACATAGAAATAAGTATACTTGGCAGAACTGCTCACCTTCAAACCTCATTCTTCGTGAGTGAGCATCCCTTAAATACTTCAAAAATAAGCTTTTTAAAAACATTTTAAATTTTGAAATAATGTTAGATTCCTAGTGAGTTGCAAAGATGGCACAGCAAGTTCCTATGCACCCTTCACCCAGCATTGGTTAATGCTAACCTCTTATATTACCAGAGTACAATAATCAAACCAGGAAATCCACATTGGTCCAATGCTATTAACTACACTGTAGCCTTTATGCTAATTTTGCCAGTTTTCCTTCTAACATCCATTTTCTGGTCCATGATTCAATTCAGGTCCATGATTCAATTCAGGATCCCACATTGAATCCAGTTGTCATGTTTCCAACCTGCAAGAGTGCCATAGTCTTTCATGACCTTAACTTTTGAAGAGGACTTGACTGGTGTTTTTCACTCCTCAGTGAGGGTTTGTCTAATGTCTTCTCATCATCAGATTGAGGCTGTACATTTTTGGCAATATTCCTATAGAAGAGATGTAGAGTCCTCAGTGCATCCTGTCAGGAGGCACATGATGTCACTATGTCTCCCTGCTGGCGGTTTCCCTTTGCTCATTTGGTTACGATAAGGTCTATCAGGTGTCTCCAATGTAAAGCTACTATCTTTCCCTGTGCCATTAATCAGTGGATACTTTGGGAAGATACTTTGAGATTATGCAAATATCCTGTTTCCTATCAGACTTTTGTCCATGACTTTTAGTAACCATCCATGGTTCTTGCAGCAATAAATCTGAGTGGTGTTTGTCGGATCAAAAATCAACTTTTCCTAATTTTTATGTCCTACTTAAGGCCAAAACCTACTGAGGTGAAAGATACCAATCTCCCCGTCACAATGACCTTCCCCACATTTTGGAATTGGCCACCTAGTTTAGGCATAACAAATCCATGATACCCAACTCATTGTCCCCACCCCTCACCTACCGCAGGAACCAAAGCTGTCTTTCTCACTACCCTGCAGGAGACTTTGACATTCTCAACACTATCAGGAAAGAAGCCACGGCAGACCAATGAGAACTGTCATGAGAAATGAAACCTATCTCCCCTCCTTGGTCTATGTTGGGTGTTCAGTTTTTCTTAAAAACACTACATCCCTGGAGCATACTGGCTTTGCCAAGTCCCTCAAGAACCCTTAGAGGATGGCGGATTTAGGGTCCACCAGGGGAAGAGAAGTGCACAGTCAGCTCCCTTGGGTCTCTGGATTTTTCTTAATTGGGGTCATTGTTTGGAGTCCCTGGCAGAAATGTGCTGGTAGATATTTATCCATTGTTTTTCTAGAAAGAAAAAAATAAAGTCCTGGATACATGTAACATTTTCCAGTTTCTGTGGCATTAACACTCCCTTCCTGGTTGATTTCAAGGCACAGCAGCAGAGCTTGAGACACTGTTTCCACCACACAGACACAACAGATGTAAATAACCTCAAGAGGATAGACAAAAATGAAATGGCGCCAGCTCATCAGGAAGTTGTTGAGTTTTGAGATCTTATTACCTTAGATTTTAATACAGTTTATTTAATTACAGATTTATAACAATTTTTAATAATGGCAGTTATTTAACAATTGCCTCACAAAATTCCTAAACATTTCATACTTGGTTCTTGTGAGCTGGAAAGAGCCAGCTCCAGCTCTCTGCCCCGTGCAATGGTGATGAGGAGCTCTGAAGTTCTGGAATTCCCCACAGGAGCCCCTGAAAGGACAGGACGACACCTTTCTCCAGTCACTCCAGGAATTCCTCTGAGGCCCAGACGCCCTGCAGGGAAGGCCTGCCTCCAGCAGCAGCATCTGCCACTTCTTGGCAAGCCTTCTGTGGGGCCTGCGAGGGCTCCAAACCATCTGGCTGCCACCAGGGCTGGCTTGGGGGTTGCCCTCAATACTAATGGGGCTACAGAGTTCTCTCCAGGCTCAGTGCCTGCCTTGCATTTTCCCAGGAAGCCACTTGGCCCTGTACTGTCCTTTAAAGAATTCTAGGGATATTTTAGAAGCAGCCTGGGACAGCAGGAAGAGCATATGAGTGAAGCAGAACAGTGAGGGAAGAAGGAAAGCCACAAGCATAGAGTGCAGATTATGTTCCAGGCATAAGGCTGGATGTTTTCACAGGTGCTCTTGTTTACTGTAATTCTGCCACACCTGGGAAAAGAGTATCCTCATCATACAGACAGCTCAGAGCAGCCATCCCTAGCCTTTTTGGCACCAGGGACCAGTTTCATGGAAGACAATTTTTTCATGAAAAGGATGTTGGAGGAGGTGGTTTTTGGATGATTCAAATGCATTACATTTACCGTGCACTTTATTTCTATTATTATTACCTTGCAATACATAATGAAATAATTACACAACTCACCATAATGTAGAATCAGTGGGAGCCCTGAGCTTGTATTCCTGCAACTAGATGGTCCCATCGGGGGGGGGATAGGAGACAGTGACAGATCATTAGGCATTAGATTCTCATAAGGAGCATGCACCCTAGACTCCTCTCATGTGCAGTTCACAATAGGGTTCACGTTCCTATGAGAATCTAATGCTGCCACTGATCTGAAGGAGGCGGAGCTCAGGCAGTAATGCAAGCCATGCGGAGTGACTGTAAATACAGATGAAGTTTTACTCACTCTCTGGCTGCTCACCTCCTGCTGTGCAGCCTGGTTCCTAACAGACCATGGACCCAGGGTTGAGGGCACATTCTGGGGTTGAGCAGTTAGATGACTTCTCAATGTCCCACAGCTAATGAGAGCAGAGCTAGAATTTATCCCCTGCTCTGCTCACGGCTGTAGCCCCAGCACACAGAATAGAGCATATGATAGGCACTTTCTAAATATTTGTAGAATGGATACAAGATGCGGTCTGACTTAAAGCCTGTGCAGGCTCCTCCAGGGAATTGGTGCAGGTGAAAGTGCTGTTAAGGGCGATGTGTAGATGGGGAGTGGTGGGGAGGCAAAGAGGCTGAGTTGGGAATGTCACCTAGCCTGTCTGAGTCTCAGCCTCCTCACCAGTTAAATAGGGATAGTAAAATCTACCTTGCTACTTTGGGGCCGGAAACAAACAACTGTGTTGTATAAGAACACACGCTGCCAGTTAGAAGGTGCTGGGGAAGTGTGTGCTACACCATCATCCATGGAAGTTGTGCCATTGGCCTCAGGAGGGCATTTCTAACTCCATGGAAGCCAGAGGAAAAGTAAGGGGTGAAAACAAAGCAGCCTTGGGCACAGCAGAAGGTGCAGCGATCTCGTGTATTTCAACCTCAAGTTTGGGGCTTAATTAGCTGCTCTCTGGAATGCACCACAGACAAAAGAATTTCAACAAGCCTTGTCTCCCTGCCTTTTATTTGAAATATGAGGGAGCAGATAGGTTAGAAAAAACCCTGCTGCTCTTGCAGGGTGGTATTGATTCCTGGGAATTAAATAGTAATGCAAAGAGGCAGTGGCAGGCTCCCTTCCACCCTGCAGCAGGCAAACTGCCTGGGCTTATCAGAGAACCCAGAGCTCAGAGTGGCCACAGAGGATGCACTTCAGAAGAAGGTGCCCACGCATAGACCGGCAGGGTGGACTGCTTTCCCACACGCAGGTCAGGGGCAGGACTCTACCAAGAATGCCCTCTAGTCTGGAGGATTCCTGCTCATGCCACAGTCCCCTCCCCTCCCATCGGGATTCTAACAGAGTGGAGATGCTAATGCCCTTTGCTGTCCATATCTGATCCTCTTCAAAGGAGAGGCATGAGTGCGTGTGTGTGTGTCTGTGTATGTCTGTGTAAACATACATGCACCCAAAACCACACATGCATATTCAATACATTAGACAAATCATTCATGGGGGTGGGGAGCATGTGGAATGGGAGTAGAAGATGTGGATAAAGGGTAAGAAATTGTTAAATAAAATCACAGGAGTCCATTGTTTTGAACTGAGCTACTGCACTAGGCCCAGATCAAACCAAGATGGAGTCACCTGTACTAAGTGTGTCATACTAAAATGGGAACTTTAAGGAAGTAGGAAAATCCCCCAAACAGACCAATTTTTCTTTAAAACAGAAGGTTCACAGCAATCAGATGGAAAGGGCATGGTCACCTGAGCTGGCATGATAAGGAAGTCCCCCCTGCCTTAACTCTTACAAGTAACCTGATGTTAACTAACCCACGTTTTTGTGTCATCCCATTTCCTTCTTCCTGCTCAAGCTAACTTACAATAACCAACTGCTTTCCTGTGCCCAAGAGAGCTCCTTCTGTCTTTTAGATACGAATGCCTGACTCATGAATCACTAATAAGAGTCAATTAGAATACTAAAATCAATCTGATACAATTTTGTTTTATGACAGAATACACACGCAAGCACACACACAGAACAGGGGAGGAGCTTGCACAGACCAATGAAGATGATCTGTCATGAACTCAGGAGTGTGATTAATTCAACCCTCTGCACCTGATATCTAAAGAAGGCAAAAAGAAGAATACCCTGCTAGCACTCAGTGCACAAGACCCCAGGGAGAAATCAGCCCCTGCCATTAATTGGAGTGAGACATATTCATTCATTTATTCCTTCCTTCAGATAGCTTCAAGAGCCAGGCATTGTGCTGGGGTGGGGTGGGCGGGGGTAGAGCAGCAAGATCTCTCTCCTCACAGCACTCTGGTTTCTGCAGACAGACAGAAAAGTCCACAGAGGGTGACAACACAGGTGCCACAACGGAGCAAGCATTAGCTGCTCCTAGGACCACAAGAGACGTAGGGGAGAGGATTAGAGAAGGTTTCCCAGGAGAGAGATATTCATCCTGACTTCTGGGGGTAAGGTAGGATTTAGCTAGGCTAAGAGCAGAGGTGATGCATTCAGGCAGTGTGAATGGCACTCCGCCGCAGTGAGAAGTGAGAGAGTGCTGCACAAGCAAGGAATTGAAAGAATTGTTATGGAACCAGAGCATAGACAGTGCAAGTGGGATGGGAGAGACTGAAACTGAAAGCATAAATTCTGTGAAGTCAGGGGGTATGCCTTGCTCTCTGCGCTTCCCTGAGCTTCCACACTCAAAGCCTCCTGTTACACAGGAGAGAATAACAAAAAATGATTGGTGCTGGGATATCAGGGTGCACACATGGTTATGAAACACAGACAAGGAAGTCCCTAATTCTGCCTGGGGGCAGAGGGGAGGGGAAGGAAGAGGGAATGGAATTGAGAAAATCTCAGAAAGGAAGTATTATCTGAGCTGAACCCAAAACGAGTTTAGGATTCTACCTGCAAAGAAAGATGAGAAATTGGAAGAGCATTCCAAGCAAGAGACACTGCATTCAGCAAAAGCAAAAGCCTCCCAACCAGTGTCTAAGTTATGAATAAAAATATCAAAACCTGGCCAGGTGCGGTGGCTCACACCTGTAATCCCAGCACTTTGGGAGGCGGAGGTGTGCAGATCACTTAAGGTCAGGAGTTCGAGACCAGCCTGGCTAACATGGTAAAATGCCGTCTCGATTAAAAATACAAAAATTAGCTGGGAGCAGTGGCTGGCACCTGTAATCTCAGCTACTCAGGAGGCTGAGGCACAAGAATTGCTTGAGCCCGGGAGGTGGAGGTTGCAGTGAGCTGAGATCGCACCACTGCACTCCGGCCTGGGCAACAGAGTGGGACCCCATCTCAAAACAAAACAAAAAAAATCAGAACCTTCAAACCATTCATGACTAATAGAGTACCTTGGTAGCCCCCCTACTCAGGCTTAGCCTATAGACTCAAATAATTTTTTTAAAAAAGATGATTCTGGGGATTCCCTATGTCCACAGTTCAGATACAACCAACACCTTTTCCTCTTGGAGAATTAGGAGTCATCTTTACCCACTTTAAGACTGCTAAGCAGAGTAGCAAACAATGACTCTCCTTTTTCTTGAGGAATGAAACATAAAAACAACAACCCTGTCTTAAGAGGGGAAAAACCAACTCCCTCCGGGTCTGGAGCAATATTAAATTTTATCAGTTACTCAGCAGCCAGCACAGCACAGAACGAAGCCAGTGTGAAACCGCCCTTCAAAGTAACTGGAGTTGACAACTAAACTTGCTCAGTGACGGGGAGAAAATGAGTTAATAGAGGAAGAAGTCAGGCCTTTTATCCTTCACCTGAGCTGGTCCCTTTCATATGCTAAGAGGCCAGGAGCAAGCTGGGTGAGGCAATTCAACACTATCATTAAAAAAAAAATCATTATGGAAAACAGTATGGCAATTCCTCAAGGATCTAGAACTAGATGTACCATATGACCCAGCCATCCCACTACTGGGTATATACCCAAAGGATTATAAATTATTCTACTACAAAGACACATGCACACGTATGTTTATTGCGGCACTATTCACAATAGCAAAGACTTGGAATCAACCCAAATGTCCATCTGTGACAGACTGGATTAAGAAAATGTGGCACATATACACCATGGAATACTATGCAGCCATAAAAAAGGATGAGTTTGCGTCCTTTGTAGGGACATGGATGCAGCTGGAAACCATCATTCTTAGCAAACTATCACAAGAAGAGAAAACCAAACACCGCATGTTCTCACTCATAGGTGGGAACTGAACAATGAGATCACTTGGACTCGGGAAGGGGAACATCACACACTGGGGCCTATCATGGGGAGGGGGGAGGGATTGCAATGGGAGTTATACATGATATAAATGATGAATTGATGGGTGCTGACGAGTTGATGGGTGCAGCACACCAACATGGCACAAGTATACATATGTAACAAACCTGCCCGTTATGCACATGTACCCTAGAACTTAAAGTATAATAAAAAATTTTAAAAAATTTAAAAAAAAATCAACACCCAGGCTAAGGCAGACATCTCCCCTTGAGTCCTACCATGACACCCAGGGTTTCAAAGAATAAGGTTGGCCTGCTGCTCTGAGCTGTAAGTACCCAAACAATGACAATATTGAAGACAAGCATCCTCTCCCATTCCCCAAACACACAATGCCCCCCAAATGGAAGCTTGCCATCCTGCACTATAATTGCTAAATTTCCACATGTGTTTCTACCGTAGGCAACAGCTCCAGTAGGTGGACATAGTCTCTATGCTTGCGGTGGGACAATGTGTTGTTCCATGATGTCAACTAAAAGCCAGTAAAAATGGCTATGCTGTTGTCAGCAGAGAAGGTCCAAACAACCAGGAGAAAAACCCAGAACATTTGTTCTGGGGGCCTTTTTTATTTGTTTTCATCTAAATGTTCAATTTTGAGAAGTTGGTACCTGTAGAAAGCAAACAGCACATTTTACAGTCTGAATTTTCCAAGTTGGATCTTTGCATATTCCGTGCCCCTTCTATCGCGTGAAAATGAATTTATGAGTACAAATTAATGTGTTTGAAATGTTTGCCATTTTATGGTTTATTAAATGCATATTGGAAAATGCTAGATTTTATAGACTGGACAGGGCTCTTAAGAAGGTAAAGAACTGAGAATGAGCCCAGCTATTCTTCTATTTCCAGTGAATACCAAAGGAAAAAAGAAAATAGGTCATATTAGAGCAATGGTTTCTGAGCATGGTCTCTACACTGGTAGCATCAACAGCACCTGGGAACTTGATAGAAAAATAAGTTACTGGACGCCTGGACCCCACCGTCCAGACTAATGATCAGAAATGTGTTTTAACAGCTCCTCCAGGTTACTGGGGGTGCCTGCTCAGGTTTGAGACCTGCACTACAACTGTGGCTCTTCACATTGGCTGACAGTTAGCATCACCTCATAATCATCACCTTCTCATTGCAATGCTCCACCAACCCTAGACCAATTCAATCAGAATACTTGGGACAGGGGCCTAGGTATTACTGCTTTTGATGCAAGATTTTTCTTCTCAGTCACTTTGCAAGCCGGGGACCCCCAGCCAGTGACGCCCTGCCCAGGCCTCGCTCAGCCCATCCAGCTCACCATCTATGTCATAGCTTGTACCCATGTTCAGCGGTTCCTGATCTCTTGTGCCGCACCCAAGAAGAATGAGGATACGTGGGACATTGAAGGGTGAGGAGGGTGGAGAATAATTTTCTTGAGCAGTGAAAACGGTTTTCAGTGGGGCAGGGGGGACACAGTAGGGGGTGGGGGGAGGCACTGGTTCACCTACCCCAAGGTTGGAAAGTTGTACCCGCCCCGTCCCTCCTCACACCTTGTGTGACTGGCTCTGGGGCCTAATGGACTCAGAATAGGGACTGTCGATTGGTTTGTGAGTAGGCGAAAAAAGGTTAAAGTGAAGACAACACTCAAAGGTGGGCATGACAGTGTAGAAAACCAATTAGGAAAAGGTAAGTTTATGTAAAATAAGTGAAGGGTGGGGATTAATCAGAGGAAAGTGTGCCAAACACTAAGACAAATTCTCAGTCCAGTCTGAGGATTTAACGTATAGCTTGGCTTTCAGGTTTTAAACTGTCTTTGGCTTGGAGATGGGGTTTCACTGGGGACCCGCCCCATCTGCCTACCCATTTGGCTGCCTCCTGCTGGTTTGACTTTTAAAAAGCTCCCCAGGTGGCTTGTAATCCCAGCACTTTGGGAGGACAAGGCAGGAGGATCACTTGAGGCCAGGGGTTTGAGACCAGTCTGGGCAATATAGCGAGACCCTGTCTCTACAAATTAATTAAGTAACTAACCAAGTGTAGTGGCTGGTACCTATAGTTCTATCTACTCAGGAGGCAGAAGCAGAAACCTGGCATAAAAATAAATAAAATGAAAACTCTCGAGGCGATATGACTATGCAGGCAATGAGGCCATGTTGAGAGCCGCTTATATGCTAGAACATGAGAAATTTAGATTAGGTACTTTTGGGCCTCTGATTTTCAGTTTAGCTCAAAGTAATCATGGCTACTGAATGCCTCCTATTCATTGAAGAAGCTTTTGAGAAGAGAAGAGAGATTTCCATCTTTATGAGCTGGAGAGGTGAGATGTGAAGCTCACCAAAAGCATCAAAATTTGTACCAAATTCAATGGTGATAACAGTATTTAATAACCCATCCAGCAAAGACAGTTGCTCACCCGGAGAAAGGGGTGGGTTAGTCCTCACAGTCAGAATTCATTATAAAAGCACTGCACTCAGAGGCGGGAAAGAGTGACACGCACCTCCCACACACCTCAAGTCCAGATGCCACAATCCCCCATGGGGAGCTCAGAGCCTCCCACTCACTTCTTGGCTTTGAAGCCCTAAGTACTGAGGGTGTGTGAGACAGCAGCCTCTTCTCACCAGTGTCTGATGTCAGGGAATGTGCAAAATGATGACAGCCTGTCAGGGCAGAGCTCTAGGAGGCCACTCCCCTGGGATGGACAGAGCCGCAGCATCCTGCTTCACAAATAACTGTGAACTGGGGTCATCCCTCTACCAAACCAGGAACTTGACAATTAGCACATTATAACTGGGTCCCTCAAACTGGGGGACACTGGCATATTCCCAAGGATCCACATTTTTCTCCATTAAAAGGGATCTGAGCATTACTAAAATGTAAAAAACATTGTGGATTGGCTTTTCAACAGAAAGAGGCAAACTTTTTTTAGAGAGAGAGACAGGGTCTGCTCTGTCACCTGCACTGAAGTGCAGTGGCAAGATCACAGCTCATGGAAACCTTGAACTCCTGGCCTCAAGTAATCCTCCTCCCTGAGCCACCCAAAATGCTAGGATCACAGGCATGATCAACCTCTCTGACTGAGGCAACATTATATAGGATGTTACCACAGAAATAATCGGCAAACCCTCATGTTTCTACCCTATGAGTAAGACTGAAATCTCCCTTTAAAAAAACAATTTTTAAAAAGATCAAATAGCTAAGACTGGAACCAGCTCAACAGCTAGCTACTGAATGTCCTTATAGAAACATCATCACCCTAACATCATCATCTGAATGAATCCTGAATATCGAAGCTCTTGGTTATTATACTGTCTTTCCATTAAATGAGGTAGGAGTAGAAAGAAAAAGAGAAGAAAAAGACCATGACTTTATATCCCCCATGCCTGTGATTACCCAGAGTCTGAATCAGACTGACCTCAGTTTGAATTTTGACCCTGACATTTATTTGCTCTGTTTATTTGGCCTCAAATGTTAATGAAGTCTATGAATTTCAGGTTTTTCATCTCTAAAATGAGAATGGTAAGCCTTAGTATCTAGGATCAGGGTGAGCAGACAGAATGTGCAGATTGCATTTAGCACAGTGCCTAGAAACCAACAAATAAAGCAGAGCTATGATCATTAATTATTCACCACTGAACACTAGCTGAAGTTTCACCTCCTTTGTGTAGGCTTCCTTGACAAAAATGCTTACACATAAACACATACACACACATATATCCTTTGTAGCTCTTGTACCCCAAATACACATCTAGATTTTAGTCATTATATATTGGGGGCAGGTTTTCTTGTTCCCAGTGCCTAGTGCACACCGGGTATATCATATGTATTAATATTTTTGCATGAATGAATGAATGAATGAAGCAAGCTATGCATATGTAGTAATAAGACAAGAAGCAGCTTAATTGGGATGGTGAGTGTAGAAAGGAAGAGACAGGAGAGACAGCATGCAAGGAAATTGATCATAATGGTTGACTATGGATCTGACCAGTAAAGGAACATCGCTCTGCAGAGTTTTCGAATTACAGTCAATCATAGACACAGTTCATTTAGAAAGCTCTTCTCTGAGGATGTTCTAGGGAGGAGAGAGAAAAAGGCAAGGCTCACACCAACACTTAGAAAAAACTGTATTGGTTATTTAGGTCTATGTAGTCCTCTGAAGCCAGTCCCATCTAAGGACTGAGTACCTCCTGGACATTACTCAAGGACAAAGAGGAGCTGCCAGAGGAACCTGGGTCAAATCAAGCACCCTCCTTCCATCTTCCAATGCTTAAGAATTCCAGGCCTGGCTCTAATCACTACCTCTCAGTCTTCACCACTTCATCTGGCTTACCTTCTGCAGATTCAGCCCTTTGGAAGCCCTCCGCTTACTCCCACTGAGACTTTCCTTTGGTTTCCATTCCCTACTAATCTCTGAATGACATCTACAAAACATACAATGACTTCATGGCCACCACCATTCCACTCCACGCCCTATCTCTGGAATCTGAGCCCTGGCAATCTGTTTATCCAGGAAGAGGCTTAATCATTTTTGCCATTTCAAAAGGTAACTGAAGAAACAAAACCCAAGTAAATCAGCTAAGAAAGCAGACACGAGAGTTTTCTTGGCCATCTAGGCGTAGGAAACTTTTCCTCCCATCCCTGCAAACTAGGGCAGGAGTACATGGACAAGCCATGTAAAACGGCTGCAATAATGTCTATACCCACATTCTGAGAAAGCCTCGCCAACAAGACACACAGTGACAAAATGCTACATGATTAACTCTAGTCCCCTAGCCATCCTTCACAGCAATGGGGGTTAGTCACAGGAAAAGTAGGCCTGCTGAGCAAGCCGTTGACTTTTATCTTTAGACTCCAGCTGCTATCCATCAGCATCAATATTTCACAATTTAATCAACTTAGCCCTAGTCTGAGTCCAGGATATCTACATCATCAGGGGGACTCACCACATCCTGATAGCTAAGGACTTCCAAGATGCTGTTGAGCAATTCAACGCAGTACTTCTTCTCCAGGACCTGGTGTTGCATCTCATCCTTCTGCTCCAGCAGCTCCTTTAGCTCTTTGGTGATGACAGGAAGCAGAATGTCCCGGCATTCTGGAATAAAGACAGTTCAGAGGCATGTAGAATTCCTCATTTTTTAGTTTCTTTTCTTTCATATATGCATATAATTTTTCATTAAATAGTTCATGAAGACATTCTCCTTGTAAAAAATCAAAATATTAAAGATTAGGTTAAGATTTCCTGAGAACATCATTCACAATTCTAGTCCCTTTTCTAACCCTTTCTACCCAGGGCAACCAGTTATTCTAATATGTATATTCTAATATATTCTATATATTTTATATATACACATACATATAAAATGTGCCATATGAAATATGTAGTGTTATTTTAACTTTGCATTTAAGTCATATACTGTGATTATAAACTTCCAAGATCCTTTTATACAATTTCACTTATCTGTTTATCAGTACAAAACATACAGTTATTTTGGCTTTGTTTCCATTTTATACAAGGGGACCATGATGTATATATTACTCTGAACCTTGACTTTTTTTCATGCACTAATATTTCTTGGAGCACTTTCTATATTATTACATTTAGGGACAAACTTAGTTATTTTTAACTGTTTTATAGTACTCTTTATTATGGATGTATTTTTCTATTCAGCCCATACCTGTACTACTGGACATTTTTCACTGGTACAGATAGTACAAAATGAATAACCTTCCATTTGCATCCTTGTGCATATTGTTTTCATTTACCAGCCTGGCCAACATGGCAAAAATCCATCTCTACTAGAAATACAAAAATTAGCTGGGGATGGTGGCGTGCATCTGTAATCCCAGCTATTCAGGAGGCTGAGGCAGGAGAATTGCTTGAACCCAGGAAATGGAGGTTGCAGTGAGCTGAGATGGTGCCACTGCACTCCAGCCTGGGTAACAGAATGAGACTCCATCTCAAAAAACAGAAAGAAAGAAATGAAAACTCTTGCAGAGAAGGGTATGTCTCTTGATATTGCTGTTTCAGGGAAATTTCTGGAAGGTTCTGAAGCCCTTCATAGCTTTGCCTCCATATTTCCCTTGAAAACAGAAAACCTTGAGGGGGAAAAAAAAAAAATCCCAAAATGTGTCAAGCTGCCCCCACTCAGATGCTGCTTGAGCTGCAATGTGAATCATACACACCAGGATTTCATTTTAATTCAATCTAACAAGTAGATATTGGACATCTTTAATGTGGAAGATACTCTCTTTATGGAGGTACAGAGATAAGATGTGGTTCTTGCCCGTTAGGTATTTAAAAAGTGACAGAGGTGATTACAGAAAAAAAAAAAAAAAAGCAAAACCAATGAACAATGGCAGAAATTAGAATAAGACTAAGTTCAGAAGAGGTAGAGGACATCTCTTATTCTGTCAGCCCAAGAGCTACCACCCACTCCTTCTGGCACAGCACCCTGACTGTATGTGGGGGAGCCATACTGTCATGGGCTATAATCCTGAGAAGCTGTCATAGGCTCCCTGCCTTCCCGTGGAGAAGGGCTGGACACCTGGCCCCAATTAGGATGGCCTCTTGAAATCTGAATCTTGAGGGAACGTTCATAATGATAACTGCCAATGGTACTAATACAGAGTATTTTGAGTGCTTACAATGCACCAGGCACTGTTGCAAGTGTCCTGCATGAATCATCTCAGTAAATTCTCCTAGTGACTAAGGGAGGTAGATAACATTATTTCCCCATTTTGCTGAAGAGGAATCAAAGGGACTTGTCATGTGTACACAGCTATAAGTGGTAAATCCAGCCCGACTGCAGAGACTGCTCTTATGCACTACATGAAACGTGCAGTCTTGGCTGGGCATGGTGGCTCACACCTGTAATCTCAGCACTTTGGGAGGCTGAGGCGGGTGGATCATGTGAGGTCAGGAGTGTGAGACCAGCCTGGCCAATATGGTGAAACCCTACATCTACTAAAATAAATAAATAAATAAATAAATAAATAAAAGCTAAAACTAGCTGGGCGTGGTGGCCACCTGTAATCCCAGTGACTCGGGAGGCCGAGGCAGGAGAACAGCTTAAACCAAGGAGGCGGAAATTGCAGTGAGCCAAGATCACGGCACTGCACTCCAGCCTGGGCAACAGAGCAAGACTACATCTAAAAAAAGAAAGAAAGAAAGAAAAGAAAAGAGAAACGTGCAGTCTCTCGGGCTCTGCTGTCATCACAGAAGTGCCCCAAGGAGGCTGCCCAGGGGGTCATGCTGAGTCCCCTCTCCCTCCAAGATTCTGAGTCTCTCCTCTCTGATAACTAGTTTCCCAGCATTTCCTCTGATTCTATGGATTGTTCCCTTTCTTCTAAATACATTTGTGTTTACTTAAATTTACCAGAGTAGGATTCTGCTGCTTGAAACCAAAGAGTCCCAACTGATAGAGTCACAAAACGCACTGAGTGCTTCAGAAGCCCTCCCATGAGCTCTGGTCAGAAGGTTCATAGAAGACTTTATAGGATCTAACAGAGTATGTCCCTTCTCTCAGAGCCCAATCTCAGTTTTCAATTGAATTTCAATAAGTGTAATTAATGTCCATTCATCCCACTAAGGAGTAAGCTCCATGAGAGCTGAACTAAAATTCAAGTGCCTGATACAGTACCTGGATCATAGGAGTGAGTCAGTAAATCTTGGCTGAATGAATGGAGGAGGTGGCATTTGAGATAGTCCTTGACACATGGATAACATTGCAATAGGAAGAGTGAGGATTTAGAGAACACTTGGTGATTTAGAGAACATAGTCTAGGGTTATATTGTCTTGGAAGGAGAATAATGAAAGATAACACTTAAAAGAAGTGTTCTTAATTGCAACGAAGTGTCAGTTCTATGGAAACAGAAAATTATAGATGACAAAAATTTTGATTCTGCTTTGCTTAAAATTGCAGATAAAATCATAGGTCACAGCTTTAATGACACTTTATGAGAAATTTGCACTGAAGAAATACATTGTTGGGGCTGGGCATGGTAGCTCACACCTATAATCGCAGCACTCGAGCCCAGGAGTTCAAGACCAGCCTGGGCAACATAGGAAGACCCCATCTCTACCAAAAATTTAAAAATTAGCTGGGCATAGTGATGCATGCCTGTAGTCCCAGCTACTCAGGAGGCTGAACAGTAGAGCCAGGAAGTAAAGGCTGCAGTTAGCCATGATCACACCGCTACACAACAGCCTGGGCGACAGAGTGAGACCCAGTCTCAAAAGAAAAAAAAAAAAAAAACCACTTGTTGGTCTAAGGACTTTTGAAAGTACAATACATTTATTAGCCACTACCCTTTGTTTAGAACGATAAGGGAGAAAGTTGGAGAAAATATATTAATTTATCAATTACCCTATCACTTAAGTTAAATATTCAGTCCATATCTTGCCATTAAAAAGTTGAGATTTTCATCCAGATGTATTTATTAAGCAGGGTAAAAAAAAAAAGTCTTAAAATATTCATTAAAAAATTTATTTTAAAAGTTATCTTCTCTTTTTTCCTTCTGCCTGGCTAAAAGTTATCTTCAAAAGGATGTGAACTTGTAACTTTGCAATGTTTTGTTTGCTAGAGGGAAATCAAGTGTTGAAATTCTTGTTGTAGAAAAACTAGGTGAGTTCATCTGAAGTGGTAAATGCTTTGTCATTGGAAGACAAATAACTTCCCTAACTTAATGATACTTCCCAATTATGCCTTCATTGATGTGATAATTAAGCCCAACCAGAAGATAAAAATTGTGCATTATCTTATTAAGTTAGATAAAGGTGGTAAAGTCTTCCTCTTTGAAAAGTGAAATAAGAGATTCTTAAAAAGGAGATTTAAAATACAACAGAAAGTCTTGTTTTTCCACAGTCCTCTGGGTAAAAGGGAGTCACCAAAAGATGTGCCTTCAGGAAATCTGTGTCACTGCAGTGAAGATGCCATGATGATGACAATCCAGGTGATAACAATGAGTATAAGAGTGCGTGGGTTGTCCCCTAGATTCCTAGCTTCTGACATAACGTATTTGGATTCTGCCAAAGCTAAAGATTTGATAAGCCCTTGAAGCAAGGCAGTAAGAAACAAATAAAGCGTGGTCAATTGCCTTGAGCTTAAAGTACAAGATGACAATGTTTTAAGGCTTAAAACAGCTTTTTGTGACTCAAGATTAAAAATTATTTAAAACTTTCCCCACCTGTAAAATAGGGTCAGTAGGACCTATAGGAAGGAGGCATGTAAAGGCAGATCAAGAACTAACCCATTCACACATTGAACTAACTCTTGCAGTCAGTCATTCTACACATTTATTGAAGGCTTACTATGTGCCAGTCACTATTCTAGGGTGGAAAGGAATGACCAGGGGTTAACTCCCCATCACTGCACAGAGCCAACGGAGATAAGAAGCAGACTTGAGTAGACAGGAAAAACACTTAGTACCTTTATACCTTAGGAGTGGCAACCTATTAGGAGTGGTCATAAAACAGAGCTGTGGAATAACCGAGGTCAGGGTTTTCCTTAAAAGGTCATTCCGTTAGCACGCTAGTTGAGATACCTCACATAAATCACATTACTAAGATATGAATCCAAGGAAAAAGCCACTCAGGAGATTTCAGATATGAAAGATCTCCTTGGGAAGTCATGGACTTTAAATCCTACTTAAAATTGAACTAAGCTAGTAGATTTTTCATGGAAAAGTCTGATAGTAAGTTCTCCATCCCTAGAAGTATTCAAGTAGTAGGTTGCGTCTATAGGTAGGCACGAGGAAGAGGTAAAGTATCAGATGAAGGGATGAAGTGAATGATTATTAAAGCCACATCCAAAATTCTAGGATTCTATAAAACATAGGTTCCAAGGAAGTTGCAGGAGGAAGGACATATTTGCTAGGTGGAAAGACAGTGGATGTTTGCCTTGCTCACAAAGTACTGAGGCTGTGGGAGCTGCAGACCAGGCATTAGGAGAAGCAATAGTTTATCAAGCTGAAAGGCAGACGCTTTACAGATTCTCAAAACCAGCATCCCCATAAGATGGAGGTTCATGGTGTGGACAGTCAGCAAGATTTTCACTGAAGTGGCCATTAATAACATGGTCTGTTTTTCAGAAGGTACTCTGTCTTCTCTTTAACTATGATTTCTCAGAAATGTCTGGCTCCTCTGTTTGTAGATGAAATAATTTTTCTCTTTTGTAATTGGAACTGTGAAATTATATTAGTCTATAAAGCTTCAGGAAGCAGCATTTCTAAATTGCTGCTTGATTGTCAAACCAACAAACACAAATGGTTTTGAAGATAAATAGTGCAAACCCTGAAATCAATCTTCATAGGCAGAGGTAATGAATGTCAGAGACCTGCACACCCAGGCTGGGTTCCTGCCTTAGGTATCCGATGTCTAACAAAGGCTGGGAGACTTGCCACCAAGTGACAAGTCCAAATTATAATTCAGACCAGCCATGGGAGAATCTGCAGAACTACTCAACTCCTTGGGTTTTAATCGAAAGGGTTTTCTTTGTCCAAGTGACAGCAGAGAGGAAGACGCAGTATTTCTGGGTTCTGGGTCCCCCCTCAGGAAAGTTTTGTCATGCAGCAGTCAGTGCTACCTACCTGAATGCATAGCCCTCTTGAAGTGTGGTGTGCTTTTGCAATTATTTGATGGCTCATGGACACTTCAAATAAGAGGACCCTTTTCTTCACCTGCTCCTCACCAGTATCAGCCCCATTGGAAGAACTAAATGAAAATTCTTTGTCACTTTGGAAAACCACCTTGACGTGCATCCAGCCAAAATCACATCTGCGACCACAGCCACAATCCAGGTCCAACAGGAAACACTCCTAAAAACCATATTTGAATTGACCCTCTTCCCCACAAGTCTGTTCTTTCTCCTTTGCTGTCTCTCGAGAGTGAGGACACCCCCAGTTACACAGTCAACCAAGTAAAGAGATTGTCTTTGAGTTCTTCTTCTCTTTACATCAGCATCTAATCCATTATGAAGTTATGTCCATTCTACCTTCAAGCCAACTTCCTCCACGTTCTGTGTCAAGTCTCCTAACTGCCTTCCCTGCTCCCTGCACAGGAGTCCCTTGTGGTCAGGAAATTCTTCAGTAACTTCCTATTGCCCTCAGGATGAGTTTTCTCAACTCTCTGGCATGGATGGAGGCCATCTGTGAGCAAGTTCTTCCCTTAACTCATTGTGGGCGCTCACCACTTGCCACTTCTCCACCTCCCTCTCTCTGTTCCAACCACAAACTCTCTCCTTCTCCTGAATTTTCGCATGTTATTTTCTTTGCCTAGAATGCTCTTGTCCCGCCAATCTTCTCCTGACTTCTTCCCTTCTAGCTCCTAACTTAGACATGAAATCCTCTAGGATGATTTTCCTGACACCCCAACTCTGCCTTGGGTGACTCTTCATTCCTATGGCACCCATAATGTATTTCAACATATTTCCATCTTACCATTTATCACACGATATGGTCATTGTCTATGTAACAGGAAAACCAGTGAGATTCTTGCTGTCATCCCATAAATGAAAGTAAGGCCCAAGCTGTAGTTGGGGTACACCATCATCCCTCCAGGTTTTTTGAGAAGTACCAGTTCAGGACCAGCCCTACACCAATCCACATGCACTCACTCAGAACTAACAGAAGGTCAGCAGTGGCCTTTGGATATAATGCAATTTCCATGGGATATGCCATTACCCCTCTCCTCCATGAAACTCATGTTGAGAGAAGGAGAACCCAAAGAGTCACTCATAAAACATAAGACAAGATGGACACTATATCCCTGCTAGGGAAATGCTTGCCAATCTGTGAACCCAGGTACATCCTGGTCCCACCATCAGAATACAGATTTTAGGACATTCTGGAGTATAATGCACTGTACTTTTCCAGCCCCTCTCTTAACTGCTGAGGAAGAAGGTTAAACATAAGCAATGCATCTGTGTCAGGGCTCAGTCACATCCTCAGCATGAGTGCCCATGTTTCCAAGCCTGACTATGGCAGCCTGCACTTGGAATCTCATTCCACTCACATCCAGCCCCTGACTTTGTCACCAGTGTGTGTTAATCGACTCTTCAATCCTGTTCCATTTTTCACAGACTTTAAGGTGAAACTCATTCGGCTTTGGCCAAGTTCCTATTGACTGAAAGTCAAATTCCCCTCAGCTCAACTCTCTCGGAGGACTGGCAATGGGGAAGCGGGGGTGGCCACAGATGTCACAGCTCACCCTGCCCTCCCCCTGTAATTGAAACCCCAAATTCTCCCAGGCAGGGCTGCCCAGTGTAAACCCAGCGCTGCTCTGCCAGGCTGCTTTTCTTCTGTTCGGTTTGCGAGCACTTGCAGATGTTGAAAGCCGCTTGCTTGGATCAACTGGACACAAAGGGAGACCTCCACAGACACGATTCTAGTCTGACAGTTAGGGATTTGTTCTCACAACCTCCCTCCTCCAGCCAGCATATCACGAAGAAAACTAATTCCACCCACTGGGAAATCAATAACTACCCACGAATTTCATATTCCAGATCAGGTTACAAGCCTTTTACAACTTCACTAGCATTTCCCCAACGCATTCTTCAGCACCTCCCCATGAGTCACTTGCCTCACCCCCCGAAACACACCTCATTGCAAAACCCAGAATCACCACCCGCAGCCCTCTGGCCACCCTCCAGCGCCATCTATGTCTCCACTTTACGAACCCCTACGGGGCCAAAATATATCTCCCAGCTAAACAAACACAGCCTATTTAGAAATGTTAGAACTCAGCGTCCGGTTAAAATTCTCTCCAGGTATCTTAGAAGGGAGAAAACACAGTTAGGCGGTAAATCCTTAAGGAAAAACGTACTTCCAAAACTTTATACTAGATATCCATTGAAAGTCCGAACCGAGCTCTTGTTTTTACCATATATCCTTTATACTGAACATAAAAAGTGATTTTGCACTAAACCTAATAAGCAAATACCCTATAATAAGTTGGCTCCTGCCATTTAGAAGCACAGAGACAGCAGGGAGGGCTGGCCGACATGGAACTGCTAGAACTGTTATTGCATATGTATGTGTGTAGAGATGGGGTCTTGGTATGTTGCCCAGGCTGGTCTCAAACTCCTGGGCTTAAGCAATCCACACACCTTGGCCTCCCAAAGTAAAGAACTTTTCACAGGATGTGAATATGTTTGTATCCAAAAATGTCACACTGATTATAAATATAATTTGAAAGCTCTGAGAGTTGACATGCAGTATATTCATATCCTTAAACATGTATGTTTAAACATATATACATATATACGCATACACACATAGTCAATACTCACTGTTCTCATCGATATTATATTCTAGTAAAGTGCTATAAATAATTAAATAAACAAGTTAATAGTTGTCTTAGGTTAGATACTCCAGAAGCAAACTCTAACATGAAGTTTGGGTGAAGAGGATTTATTAGGAGATGTTCCAGAAAAATATGGAAGGGGAGTAGGGAAGTGGAGGGAAAGAGGCCAAACCGAGTACAAAAATCAAGCAAGCCTCACAAAAGATAACTTTTGATCTCAATCCTACAAGGAGTTCTGGAGGCAGTGTAGACTCCAGGGGTGATGAACCTGGAATGTTCAGACCCAGGGTGTCGACAGCACTTTGGGTGGTTCCAGTCCCCGGGAAAAGTAGGGTCCTCCAACCCAAGGGCAGCCCTGGGAGGCAGGTGCTGGAGTTGGGGGCCATGAGAGCTGATGTGACAACAACGGGCACTGATAACTACCAGCAAGGAAATTAACCAGGTGACAGGATGAAGAGAATCTTCTAGACCACTTCATACAGGGCAGTCAAGGAAGGCTTTGCTGAGCCGGACACACTTGAGCTGGGACCTGAAGCGAGAGAAGGGAGCTGCATGCACTGATCTCAGGGAGGCACACTTGCAGAGGAAAGGACATGGAAAGGCGCTGGGATGGAAATCTGCAGACCTTGGAGGAATGAAGTGGACGCAAGTGTGGCTGGGTTGCAGGAAACAGGAGTTTAATGTGAGATGATAAATTTGGAGAAGTTGCCAGGGCTAGGTCTCATCAGGCCCTGTGGCCCATGGTAAAAAGTTTGATTCCCGGGTAGTGATAAACACTTTTTGTTTTTGTGTTTTTAATGGTGGGCCTAGAGAGGAAAGTGGGAAAACACTGAGGAGGCTTTCTGTAGAGGTAAAGAAGGGGTCTTGTATTTATTGCACCCTCACTGTCTATCAGGCATTCTCTCTACAAAGTATATCATTATACCTATTTTACAGATGAGGGAACTGAAGCTTAGAGAGGTTCAGTAACTTGCCTAAAATCATACAGCTAATAAGCAGAGCTGAATTAAACTCAGGAAATATGATTCCAGAGCCCATATTCATACCGATTAAGCTATCCTTCTTCCTTACTATAACAGTGCAGGGGAGAGAAGATGAAAGCTTGATTCATTTGCGGCAGTAGAGACAAGGGTGCAAGTACAGAGGGAAGTCGACGAACATGGGTTATGTTTTGAAGGCAGAGTCAACATGACCTGCTGATGGATTACATGTGCTACATACTTGTGTAAGCATATGCATTTTGGAGCATTTGAGTGAGACAGCAATAGATTCATTTTAGGGTTTATCAAATTAGGGTGTAATCATGGAGACCATTTCCTGGCCTCAACTAGCAAGTAATGAAAGACTCCCATCAACATTTCTCTGATGGTGGGAAATGGCCACTGAGATAGCCTATCATCACGCCTTCTGAAAGTTATTTAGGACATAAATAGTGTGTTCTGAAAGGTACTTGCACCCTTAGTTATCCCACTGCAATTGCCTGCAACTGCTGACTGGCCTCCTCATTGCTAGCTTGCTCATTAAATCCAGCTCCTTAGAAAGTGCTTTTGGAAAAATAGCAAGCCAATCCAGCTCCCTAAAAGTGCTTTTGGAAAAATAAAAATGCAGATAAGGCCAATTGAATTGGGACCCAAAATTTGATTTGTTTCCTAATGCTTAGAATGATTACATTTGCAGTGCCGCACCAGATGAATGCGGTTTGGCCTGTTGGAAGACTGTGCACCCACCTCTTCTTCCTGGTGATGAAAGGAGCAGCAAATTAAAAAGCTTCTGGCTGACCAAGCTGCCTCTGTACTGGATAATCTTGACAATCTTTAAAGAAGGATTCCTAGCTGGATGCTGGGCATGCACCTGCAATCCCAGCCACCTGGGACACTGAGATGGAAGGATTGCTTCATCCCAGGAGTTCAAGCCCAGCTGGGCAAGATAGCAAGACATTCATCTTTAAAATATATATACACACACACATATACATGTATACATACACAAATATATACACCCACACATACATGCATGCATACATAAATATATACACCCACACATACATGCATGCATACATAAATATATGCACCCACACATACATGCATGCATACATAAATATATGCACCCACACATACATGCATGCATACATAATATATGCACCCACACATACATGCATGCATACATAAATATATGCACCCACACATACATGCATGCATACATAAATATATGCACCCACACATACATGCATGCATACATAAATATATGCACCCACACATACATGCATGCATACATAAATATATGCACCCACACATACATGCATGCATACATAAATATATGCACCCACACATACATGCATGCATACATAAATATATGCACCCACACATACATGCATGCATACATAAATATATGCACCCACACATACATGCATGCATACATAAATATATGCACCCACACATACATGCATGCATACATAAATATATGCACCCACACATACATGCATGCATACATAAATATATGCACCCACACATACATGCATGCATACATAAATATATGCACCCACACATACATGCATGCATACATAAATATATGCACCCACACATACATGCATGCATACATAAATATATGCACCCACACATACATGCATGCATACATAAATATATGCACCCACACATACATGCATGCATACATAAATATATGCACCCACACATACATGCATGCATACATAAATATATGCACCCACACATACATGCATGCATACATAAATATATACACCCACACATACATGCATACACACATAAATATATACACCCACACATACATGTATACACACATAAATACATATACCCACACATCCATGTATACATATATAAATATATATATACACACACACATTACATAAATAAAGCAAAATGTTTAGGAAAGTGTTCTACTTCAAATTCATGCAAGAGGAAAAATGAGTCCACTAACGTTGGGACTATGAAGATCTGTGTCTCACATCCTTTGACACCATTTCCAATTCAGTGACATCTGAATTCACATTGATTTATAAGTGCTCAGGACACCTATCACACCTGACCAAAGGAGGTGGGAGGTCAGCACCTCCCACACCCTTCCAGGGCTATCATCCCTGACCAATGGGTCATTTGCATCACCCCATACAGAATCCCTTATTCCCTCATGCCAGTCCCCTTTGGAGACTCATAGAATTCCATGGCTTCACGACTCCCAATCTGTACTTAACCAGGAACTCCTACACTTTTATCTCTTTATTAGCTAGTCCATGTTCACATGCTCAAATAGAGTCTTCTCAGCAGCCAGGGTCACTATAACATATTTTTTAAAAGGGGACAGAAATTACTGGCATGAAGGGGAGTGGGAGAGTGGAATATTAATTGTGAGAGATATGCAATGTACATTGAACTCCTGCTAGATTATAGGCACCATACTGAGAATGTATTTATTCCTTACCAAAACCTATTCAATGGGTTGCATTGTTCCCATTTTACAGATGAGAAAATAGGAGCTCCATGCAGCTCACCCAGCTAGTGTGTCTCCAACAGAGGCAAGGTCCCAGCACGGACCTGTCTAACTCCAACACCAGTGTTATTCCAGCCCCACTCACTCCAGCTCATGAGTGCAGGGCAATTATTACCAATTCCTAGATTCTGCTAGCTTGAGGCAGCCACCCTTTGAGTTTGTTAACTCCCTTAAGTTGGCCTTAAACAGAAAATCCAATACTTGGTCTGTTTAATAATTGATTGATGTTTGTTGTGTGTGTGTGTGTGTGTGTGGTTTTTTTTTTTTTTTTTGGTCTGTTTAATGATCGATTGATGCTTGTGGTGTGTGTGTGTGCGTGTGTGTTTTGTTTTGTTTTGTTTTGAGAGGAGTCTCACTCTGTTGCCCAGGCTGGAGTGCAATGGCCCAATCTCGACTCACTGCAAGCTCTGCCTCCTGGGTTCACACCATTCTCCTGCCTCAGCCTCCCGAGTAGCTGGGACTATAGGCACCCACCACCATGCCTGGCAAATTTCTTTTTGTATTTTTAGTAGAGACAGGGTTTCACCATGTTAGCCAGCATGGCTACGATCTCCTGACCTTGTGATTTGCCTGCCTCGGCCTCCCAAAGTGCTGTGATTACAGGCGTGAGCCACTGCGCCCGACCTGTTTGTTGTGGTTTTGTAAGTTACAGTCCTGGGGGTGAAAACAAATCTGAGTCCTAGAACCCCAGAATTAAACAATAACGAGTGTTAGTCAACTCAGTGGTTGAGTCTTTAGTCCAGTCATTCACTTCCTTCATTTTTTTATTCAACTATAGTCGGTTGGGCTTCCCCATCACATAGCAGTTGGCTAGCAAACAGCAATCGTGACTTCAAGCCCTATTTGCCACCTTTCCTCATTAGACAGTGAGAGCCTGGGGTGAGATATCCAATCTTAATCAAGTCATGTCTCCTACAGTTTTTTTTTTTTTTTTTTTTTTTTTTTGTGAGGCGGAGTCTCGCTCTGTCGCCCGGACTGGAGTGCAGTGGCCAGATCTCAGCTCACTGCAAGCTCCGCCTCCCGGGTTTACGCCATTCTCCTGCCTCAGCCTCCCGAGTAGCTGGGACTACAGGTGCCCGCCACCTCGCCCGGCTAGTTTTTGTATTTTTAGTAGAGACGGGGTTTCACCGTGTTAGCCAGGATGGTCTCGATCTCCTGACCTCATGATCTGCCCATCTCGGCCTCCCAAAGTGCTGGGATTACAGGCTTGAGCCACCGCGCCCGGCCTCTCCTACAGTTCTTAATGCAATGCCTATTATCCAGTAGGATTTTAATAAGTGTTAGATGAATGAGTGTTTGCTGAAGGCAAATAAGGGGTCTGTATTCAGGGCAACTCATAGAATCAGAAACTTGTTTAGTGTTGGGTTGGTCAATATTCATTATTCTGTGCCATCCTTGAGGAAACTAAATGGTAGCAGCTGTGGGTGGGATGGGAGGTGTAGAATGAGAACTGTATGTGTGTTTCTTTACCTTCACCACCTCCCCTGAGCCATTTTACCTAATCATAGAGGAAGGCATGGCATAGCAAGTGGAGCTTTGGGTTAAAGGTTGGGAGACCTGGGTTTGAATCCCAGCCTTACTACCACCAGGCTTGGATGAGCCATTTTACTTCTCTCCCTCCAAAAATGGAGATGAGAATGACTCTTTCATAAGAAGATCAAAATAAAACATGATACAAATTCAGTTGCAGTTATTAAGTGTAATGAGGCTTTGGGATCCAATGCTATGCAGAATTTTTTCAGTCCAAAGCAGAGCGTGTTAAAGCTTCAGTTTCCTTCCACTGTTGCTAACTTATAAATTGTACAAATGCCTGGTCCAGACAGGCTAGAATAAAGTGGACTTAAAGCTGTTATCTGCATCATTCAAACAAACTACACTTTTCTCTGAATACCAAACTCAGAGAATTGAGTTCTAAGAGGTGGGTATAAATTGAAATAATTGGGATATATGCTTCAGATTTCCATTTTCCCTTTTGTATGTGGACAGACTAATGGAGGGCTCCGGCAAGCGTTCTCTGAATGTCCTTTTTCATTTCTGTTTGCAACTTAGAATAATAATAGCACTTAATGACAATCCTCAAGCCGCACATGAACAATCCTGTATAGCCGCCATCACAAAACTTACAAATACCAAAAAGAACAAAAGCCAACAGCAATGTTTTGGATCAATATGAGCAGCTAGCATTCCATTTCTGGGAAAATCATGCATTAAAAGCCTCTTGTTTACATTTTAAGGCTAACAGAGGGGCCCTTCATTTCAGAGAATTAAATGAGAAAATTATCCTGGATTCAAGCATTAGCAAAATGGAATGGTTGTGTAATTGTTTCCAATCATCATCTGATTCTCCTCTTCCCTCACCTTCCCCATATCAGCTCCGAAGGAGAGGAGGCTGGGGCTCCTCTCATTTACAGCGCCGCAGATTTAAAACCTAGTGTTGTTTATTACAAAAGGAAAACCGAGAAGTATACTATATTTCAAATAAACTGAAGAACGGGAAGCAAACTTCAAAGAGGAAAGGAAAAAACCACAGCCATTTTTGTCCCTGTAAATAAAAATGGAAATGGGAAGAATTTATCCTCTGGCCTGTTTTTCCTTTCTAAAAGCACTCATCTAAGAAGGTAGAGAGATGAGACAGACTTGAGGAGCAGGAGACAGACTTGAGGAACCTGCTTTATTTCTTCACTTGTGAAAAAGAGCCAAGGGGAGCCCTTCCCTAAAAGGCCCAAAGCAAAGAGTGATTTAATAAATGAATCATACACTTAGGCCCAATATTTAAATAAGGGGATCAAAGAGATTTTGCTTGGACTCTACAGCAATAAAAGAAGAACTGGGAAAAGTATGAGATGGTAGGAAATAAAGATAATAAATAACAGTTAAAGACATGTAATGAGCTCTCTGTGCAAGGAGAGGACAACATATGCTCCTTATGAACAGTCCATGTGTACTAAAGGAAAGGAGCAGTCAGTTGATGGGAACAGTAAGACAACATATGTGCAATGAAACATACTGCATTTCACAGAACTACCATTTGATCCAGCAATCCCATTACTGGGTATTGACCCAAATAAATATAACTCATTCTATTATAAAGACACATGCACACATACATTCATTGCAGCACTATTCACAATTGCAAAGACGTGGAATTAACCTTAATGCCTATTAATGAAATACTAGATAAATAAAATGTGGTACATATACACCATGGAATACTATGCAGCCATAAAAAAGAACAAGATTGTGTCCAAGGGTATGGGTGGAGGCAAGGACATGGATGGAGCTGAAGGCCATTATCCTTAGCAAACTAATGCAAGAACAGAAAACCAGATACTACTGTTCTCACTTATAAGTAGGAGCTAAATGATGAGAACACATGGACACATAGAGGGGAACAACCCTCACTGGGGTCTATTGGAGGATGGAGAGTAGAAGGAGGGAGAGGATCAGGAAAAATAGCTAATGGGTATTAGGCTTAATACCTGGGTGACAAAATAATCTGTATAACAAATCCCCATGACACAAGTTTACCTATATAACAAACCCACACATGGACCCCCAAACTTCAAATAAAAGTTAAAAAATGAAACATATCACATTTCAAATTATGTTCAGTACCCCCCACATGAATCTCCCATTGTACTCCTATGAAATTGCAAATAATTTTGCTCATTATCTGTTCATGTGTTTATTATTAGTTATAAGTATTTCTTTATACATTATCTTCGTCCAAAAAGAATGAAAGAAGAAAGACGGTATCCCAGTGTAAAAGATAACATAAACTCCAACTGCCCTTATTGGGGCCATAAGGGCAGCCATCCAAGTTTTAGAGTTTGTTGATCATTAGGATAGAAGAGGACCAATTCCTTGCAGGAACCATAGCTTTTTCTGGCACGAAATTTTTAAAGAAAATTTTCATATTGCATTTTAATGTTAATGTTCTACATTGAGCTTAGTAGTCATTTGTTGCTTTTGACTCAAATTGTGAAATCTTAGCTCTGAAAAGAACTGGAGAAAAGCTAATGGTTTCAAGTCACTTGACAGTGTTTTGTGCTCTTGTGAAATATAAAAAAAATAAAGGGAGGAGGTTTCTTGAGTGTGTGCTCGTCCCTCCATGGCACTTCCATTTCTCTATTCACGTGAAAAAGTATGTGTCGAGTGTCTGCCAAATGCCAAGTATTCCATATGACACATGGGTGTTACAGGACCAGCATGCAGGTGATAAAGACAGAGATGTGACCGGATCCAAGGCATAGATGAGAAAGATTCAAAGGCAGAAAAGTCATGGAAGAGGAGAAGGTTTTCTTGAAAAGAATGAGTATAGTTTTGGAAATAATGAGTTTGAGTATCTATAAGACATCCAAAAGGAGATGTCAAAGGAATGATTGGCTAAATAGGTCTGAAAATAATCTAGTACAACTGGGTAAGCATCAGTTTAACTATATGAGAGATACAGTGGACGTGGCTGCCTCCTACAAAAAAAAACAACAAAACAACAACAACAAAAAAAAAATACTTCCCATGGGCAGCTACAATGCATTTAGCAGAGAGTGGTTTCTTAATTTTATTTGGTGGTGCTCATGAAAATCATGATAAAATGAAAAGGAGAAGAAAAAAGAGAGGAAGGACGAAGAGAAAAAGAAAAAAGAAGAGGTACAAGAGGAAAACAAGATGGAGAAAAAGAAGAAAGAAAAGGCAAAGGAAGAAAAGACAGACAGAGAAGAGGAGAAAAAAAGGCAAAAGTAGAGGAGGAAAAGCAGTAGCAACTGGGCAAGAATGAGGACTGACAGAGGAGAAAAATGAGTATGGGAAGCTGGGACAAGGGAGCCACAACAGGCCCAGAAACAGGAGGGATTTTCACTTTAAATTTTTAGACTATCACAATGACAAGGTTAAGACTGAGCCCAAAGGTGGCTAAGCAGCCCAAACTAGCAGGGGTCCCAGTGAGCCCACCTGTACACTTGTCAAATTCTCACTTTACCAAGTAGTGCCAGTTAGGGGGGAGCTGGGGGACAGGATTTTCTGGGAGTAACAGTCAACAACTATTTCTAGAGCACCGATCATGCATCTGAGTATTGAAGGTAGGGATGGAACCACCTTTTCCCTCAAAGACTCTGCTAGAGTACCATGCACAGCCCGTCAGCCCAAGACAAGGTGGAATGATAAACTGGACTATGAAGAAGAGGAATGGAAGGAAATGTCGGCCATCAAGGAGGCTCCATTCTCATTCCTCTAATGCACTTAGTCAGTAATAGACCACATGGTAAGTGCTATATAGACAACAGTGAGCAGAGTGTGGAAGTGGAATATTGGGTATTGTCTGTGTGATCTTGGAGAAATCACTTAACCTCTCTGCGTCTTTGTTTCTGTATCTGTAGGGTGGAAATAATAACGGCACCTCTCTTGGTGAGAATGAAACAAGATAACATAAAGCACTAAGGATCAGCACACCTGCCCCATGGAAAGCATTATAAAAGTATAAGTTACTGTTATTTAATTTTTAAAATATTTATATGTAACTTTCTGGGTAATGAAAATATACTGTATCTTGATATGGGTGGTGGCTAATAGATTTACATATGAAAAAATTCATGAACTATATATTTAAGATGCATGCATTTTTCTATATGTAAATTATACTAAAGTTCTATTTAATTTTATATAAAATATAAATGTGTGTGTGTGTGTGTGTGTGTATATATATATATATATATATGGTCCGTATTATTTTTCCTGTTTAAAACAGACAGTAAGTCTTGAAAAAGTCAAGTAAGTCAAGGGATTCTGCTGGAACTTGTAGTCAAGTGCTTGGACTCCAGAACATGTGCTCTTAAAGACTGGGCAGGCTATGTTTCTATGTCAGCTGAGCCTTGGTACTCAATAGGGAAAAGATGGCAAATAGTTGCCTGAAGATGCTGTGCTGAATTCTTCTTGGAGAATCTCCTGCCATCAAGAGAGGGCAGCTCTTTTCTTACCTTTCCCATTCTTTCTCCCACTTTCCACACTCTTCTCATTTCAGCACGGTTTCATCATCTCATTAAATATTAAAACCAAGATCCATGCCAGTCAACAAGATGGCTGGTAATGGAGTACACACATCCCAGCAGGAAAACACCCAGCAGACAGGCAGTGATTAAGAGCTACAGGGCACACACCCCAAGCTTCCCAAATTCCTCAGGGGCCAAAGATGCCCCGCTACTAACTGAAGTGTGCCCACTTTAAGTACACATGCAGCCCCTGCCAAGACAAAGAACACCAGCCAAAGAAGAGTGAGTGATTGTCATTTATGAGGTGCTGTAGAAATTAATTTTGTATGCCCCTTCCATTAGCAGTAGGTCTGAATTAACTTTAATATGCAAGTTATCATGTTAATCTTTGATACTAAAAAAGAATGTATCATCATTAACCTTTCTAGCCCTGAATTTAGCAATGCAGTCTTTTTATTAGTGGTAATAGAAGTAGCATCATTTCTTGGCATCTCTGTACTCTACCAATTTGTATGCAGTTCCACCAGTCACTTTGTAAAATCTCTGCTGATTCAGAAGCCCATTTTTCAAACATTTGACTCTAACTGCCCATAAGTCACCAGAAGTTGACTCTACCTTCTTTTTTTTTTTTTTTTCAGGTTCCTCTAAATGAGAATAAATTTTCCACTGAAGGAGCAGTCCACAAAAAGCACTAATGGCCAGCAGAAGAAGCCCACAGGAAGAGCGGGCATGAATGAGTTCTGTGTAGCATTTAGGAAAGGCAGGCTCATCTTAGCCAAACCATAATGGGGGTCTTCAGAGCTCCAGGATCCCTAGATAACTAAGTCATAGCTAAGAAGAAACTTCTGCTTTAGGGAGTAGGGAAACAAATTAAGCAATACTGGAAGAATTGCTATTAAAGATAATGGGAAAAACACTCAAATATTGCAGTCTAGTACATCTTTCTTTCCAAGTATTCATTTGATATTGGTAAATTATAGATGAAAGAAATATGTGGAAAGTTCTATACTCCATTTTAATGAATAACTTTAATATTCCCATTCCATTTGTTCTATATATGCTAATCTCTAAAATGTGTTAATAGTGAGAAAATGTTTGATAAATTGCATTTTGTCATCTTTTTCTTCATTCACACTCTCTGATGGAACGATGATCAGAAGGTAGAGAACTTAGGGAAAAAAAGGCAAGAATAAGGTATAAAATATCTTAAAATAGAGCATCAGTCCCTGAAGAATGAAACGAGTTTCTGTTTTCAAATGCATTTGCATACTGTTTATAATGTAAAATATAAACAAAACTACCTCCGTACTGAAACTAGATTGGCTGCTGACCCAACTTTTTGGCTTGTAGGGAAGCTACCCATAACGAGGTTATCGACATAGGAGTTCATCTCATATACGGGTAGTTTTTATGTTCTTCTTTTAGATCTAATGATTGTCTTTCTGACTGCTCCTTAAAAAGAACATGACATGAATAAGAAGGAAACTGGGATTTAGCCATATCTATCTTCAGAGAGCTTAGAGCTTTCTAAAGGGCAAAATCAAATTGAGTATTTTCCAAGCTTTGGTTTATCATTATGTTTTTTCAGTGGGAAATCTGCTATGTACTTATCATAATTTCCACCTGCACCATTGTTTACTTAATATTTTTCATAAAGTAAATTCATTTGAATCTGCTTAAGTTTATTTTAAAAGAAAACTTTGCTACCTCAACCAGAAAACCAGTATCTGGAAGATACTTGGTTTTTTTGCCATAAATGGAAGATATCATAACAGTCAATACAATAAAAATAAACACTGTTATTAAATTCTAAGAGAGGCTTAAGCCTGAGGTCTGCTCCATCTTTGTTATCAAAGGAGATTATTAGAGAAAGATAAAAACAGAACAGCAAAGATACACCATCCTTGACATAATCAGAAAGATTGAAAGGGAACTGAAAGGAATGAATGAACTTCCCTTCTGGATACAGTACTCTATCTGTACACACCTGAAATTATCCTTCATGCCAAAGAAAATAGTTTTGCTTACTCGGCAAATCAAAGAAAGAAACTAAAATCTGGATTCCTAACTTTTAATCCCAACTCTGCCACTAACTTGTGGTGTGACCTTGGGCAGGTCATGTCCCCTCTGAACCACAGTTTCCTGGGCTGAAAATGAACAGGTTGGATGAGGCAGTTTCTCCAAGGAGTCACTCAACTTTTCCCATCTATGTTTTGTGAAACCATTAAACATGTTCAAAAATATCTCATCATCATCTGAAATGTGTGGTTAATTGCATTTACACTGTTACCTGAAAGTCTTAATAGGAAAAAAATAGCAAAGGTTTGAAAAGATCAGCTATTTGGGGAACAAAAGAGCCTTTCGAAACCGTTGTGTTGAGAAAAAAAAAAAAAATCAATGAAATTGACCGCAATCCATGCACAACAGAACCTCACTGCCCGAAATATATACCTGCATATCCCTGGACTTTGGAAGCCAGTGGGCAAGACACTGATTTAAATTGGCCTTACAAATCATCACCTCGTCACTTGCTTGGGTCAAACAGTCTTTTATGCTGGTTGAGTAAAAGAGGGTGCTAATTTCAAACTATCAGCTGTATCTCCCCCTTCCTAGGAGACAGTAGATTGTGAGGGGAAAAAACAAATACATCACAGTTAAAAATTAGTTAAATATCTGCAAGCTTGCTTATTTGAAAGAACTGGCACATTTAAGCGAGTTTCTCCATCTGTAAAATAGTGATAACAACCTACTTTGTAAGTTTCTATAAAAATTATTAAAAGTAACTAGTATCATAATTATGATAGTATATATGAACACCATCTTTCTCCCATAGCTTTTTTTTCTATCTTGATATTCTAAAAAGTCAATTTAAGCAACTTTTGATTTTTAATGCTCTACAGTGGCTCTAACTTCAAACCGACAATAAAAATCGGTATAATAATTATTAATGAATAATTAAAATGGAAATAATAATCATACTAACTTCAAGCTATCATTTATCTAGCATTTATTGCCATTCAGGGACTGTGTTGAGCATTATGTAATTTAATAATAATTAAATTTAATAATCACATTTAACCCCACTATCATCCAGATTTTACAGATCAAGAAACCAAGAACCAAAAAAATGACATACTTTTCCAAAGTCACCGATGAATATAATTCAATTATGAAACAAAATGAAAAACCCGGAAATGGCTCTCTAGAACTCAAGACTTTGGCAAGGAGATCATCCAACAAACCCTCTTTGTACATTTGGGGCCAAAGTCAAGATCATGAAAAAATCAGAGGTTACCAAACCTAATATAATAAAAGCTGAATATTTCCAATTTCTGAAGTTCTTTGGTGTTTCCTGTTCATTTTAAATAATCTTTTGGAGGTTTTAAACTACAAGAATGACTTTCATCCTCTGGCTCTCTCCTCTGAAGCCTCATGGTGCTTTGCTTATTATCTCTACTATAAAATATTCATTCTGAATCATAATAAAGAATGCCTCATTTTGCAAATAAAGGCAAGCTCCTTGAGGACATCACCATATTTTCATCATCTTTGTATTTTCTAAATGGTTACAAAATGTTTTGTTTATGCCAGAGAATCAATAAACATTTTTTGAATTGAAAAACCTGTTCTAAGCGTTGCCTCTCTTCATCAAAAAGGTGGCTCCATCTATCACGTGTGGAATTTGCTATGTCAGAAAGTCAGTTAAAGATACAGGTCTTGAGATGAAGGCAAAGACTTACACTAAAAATTAAGTTTTGTGGCTGTAGGCAGCAGGATGGGACTGAGCCCGCAGAGTGGAATACATCCCCTAGGCAAGGATGGGTAAAGCAAACCTGGAATGCAGTTGCGAATCGAAGACCTACATGGCTGTTGAATTTCTCCAAAACAGTTAGGTAGTCCTGCTCTCTGTGTTCCCCCTATTTCTGACCCTAAGGCATAGAAATAAGGACCTGGAGACCAGCAATCACACAGCAGTGCATTCTGTGGATGTACACATTTCCCAGGATGAATCAAGAAATTAAAAAAAAAAAAAAAAAAAAAAAAAAAACTACGGAGGAAGCTGTCTAGTGTTCTCCCACTAGGCTGGCAAGAGACAGAGAAAGGAGTAACTGGTCAGCTTTAGGCCTGGGGATTAATGAGCTGCAAGGAACCTGATCACAAATAAGAAGCCTACAACCACAGTTTCCCATCTTCTTGGAAAAAGAGCAAGAAATAACCATCTCTCCTGCTTGTACCCCAAACCCAGAGTCTGTCTCTTGATGTATGTGGATATCTCCTGATAAACTAGAAGAGGGAGCAACACATCTTATGCTTAGGGAATTATTCTCTCCTTTTCCTGCTGAACCACGATATAAGCCAGTCTGCTGTTTGCAGACAGGTCCCACCACCTATCAAGATTTGCAACTCGCTGTAGTCCCCTGAAATACCACAAATTTTCTGAGAGGTAACTGGGACCTGCTTAATTTCTTCAGCACAGGCCTTGAACAGACAGCAGAGTGCTGTGGCGAACCTCCTGTTACCTGGATTGTAATTGATTTTAAAACCTGCCACTGCACCCAGAGACAGAGCCCAGAATCCCCATAAACCAACAAACAAAACAAAGCATCCTGCTGCAGATGGAAGTTCTGGCAAATCTGGGATGTCGGCAGGGATGAGCCTGATGAAAAGCAAATTTTTGAGACCCACACAAACACTTGCATGGAGAGAAACATCCACCTGCAGAGGGGGCAATGTCCTAACTGCTGCCCCTCTCTGTGGGGGCTGGGGAGGGGCGCAGAGAGGGGCAGAAAGTGGTGGAGTTCCAGGTCCCACACCAAGAAACACAGACCTAGTCCTAACAGGCCTCTCAATGACACACTGGATTCACACATCATGGCCTGTGTGGACAAAACCCCAACCTGGGTACATCCAAACACAGTGAGTCCTTCCGTGTCTTTCGTGTCAGGCTGACACTAGTGCCCCCAGAACCGCAGGATAACAGAATGCCTTTCAAGCAGTTTAAATAGTACTTGAGGCCGGGCGTGGTGGCTCACACCTGTAATCCCAGCACTTTGGGAGGCCGAGGCAGGTGGATCACGAGGTCAGGAGATCGAGACCATCCTGGCGAACATGGTGTAACCCCGTCTCTACTAAAAATACAAAAAAAAATTAGCTGGGCATGGTGGCAGGCGCCTGTAGTCCCAGCTTCTGGGGAAGCTGAGGCAGGAGAATGGCGTGAACCCGGGAGGTGGCGAAGCTTGCAGTGAGCGGAGATCGCTCCACTACACTCCAGCCTGGGCAACAGAGCGAGACTCCGTCTCAAAAATAAATAAATAAATAGTACTTGAAGCTGCTGTCTCTTGTTCTCTGCTGTCCTGGCAATAGAGACTGGCTGACCATCAGAGATGAACAGGATCTCAGAGATCCAACATTCTGATTACATAAACGTGAAATGAAGCCCAAAGAGGTTAAGTGGTTTGTCCAAGGTCACACCGCTTGTTAGTAGCTTTCCTGGACTAGAGTTTAAATTTTCCAGCTCTTAGCACAGCAGGACCTTGAACAGCAACATCGTTTCATTCAATGTTGTTTTGTTATAACCTTGAGGAGAAAAAAAATTAATTCCCAGCTGGGGCCACTATCTGTGGAGTTTGCACATTCTCCCCATTTCTATGTGGATTTTCACGGGGTACTCCAATTTCCTCCCACATTCCAAAGACATGTGCATCAGGTTCATTTAGTGTGTCTACATGGCCATAGAGTGAGTGAGGGTAGGTGTGTGTGAGTGTACCTCGTGATGGAATGGCATCCTGTCCAGGGCTGGTTTCTGCCTGGCACCCTGAGATGCCAGCATGGGCTTGAGATGCCGGCATGGGCTCTAGCCACCAGGACCCTGAACTGGAATAAGTGGGTAAGTCATGATCTTACTTGTTTTTATTATTCTTAAATGTACAGCTCACATTTATTTTAATGTATAATATTAGAAGTGTTTGGGTCTTTATTTAGAAGTATGGCGATATTTGATGGTGATATTTTAAGTTAGGAACTTAACTCTTGTTTATATCAATTAGCCTATGGCAAAATTGGTTTTGTTATATATCATTTCCCTTAAAGTTACAGTTTCCAAGAACCGAGGGATGACATAAGCGAAGACCTACTGTGCAGCGTTTTCTTCAATAGACGATATTACCTTCTTTCAATGAAGGTAACTGCTCCTTTCACCTTCAAACACCTATCCCAGTGCTAGTTACTGGGAATACAGAGAGAAAACACACACTCTTTACCTGAAGTCAGGAAGCTGGTGTAGTGTAAGTACAAGGAAAATCTTAGAGAAGCACGAGAAAGAAGAGAGGCCCCTGAGATCCCGAATATGTAGATTCTCAGTGCTTTTGTTTGGCTTATGATGAAACAAATATGAACAGGGAGGAAACCGTCAACCTGCCCAGAAGCTGCCAGCACACAAGGCCCAGAGGTACTTTATTGGATGCCGAATTATTTTAACTCACCATGAGAAAAGAAGTGGACACCTTTCCCATCCATTTTGGGGAACCCTTAAAGATTTCACTAGGAGGTATGTTAGAATGGCTCACCACACATTAAACACACACATACACACACACACACACACACACACACACACACACCTTCATTGGGCTGGGGAAGCCTTAAAACTTACAAATCTAATCAGAGCTGACTCTGTGCCTCCTCCATCATAGAGGAGAGTTTACAGCTAGGGGAGGGTGGCAATGATCAGGGCAAACTGGGCTCACACTGGATGGGAAAGAGCCAAATGCTTCTTAGCACAGTAATGCCAGGGTTGCTAGATCCAAAAGGATCAAGCCAAAGCCATGGTGGAAGGGGAAATACACGACCCCCAAATTAGATTAGAAGAGACTGGGTCTGAGAAAAAAATAATGCTCACCTTGGCAAGGTGTGCCTTCCTTCTTCGGTGACCCAGAAAGAAAATTGGTTAGAACGTTCTCTGAGAGGGCAAATGCAATGGGATGAATTCCTGCAGCCTACATTCTCTCTACAGGGCCGCAGTCAGTCACTACACCTACCCCATACCTGGAACCTGAAGGGATTGGGTGGAGAACTGCCTCCCTAGGAACTGGCTGGTGTCTGAAGCTGTTGAGAGTTGTTCAGGCTTAAGAAGAGAGCAAGGGGAAAGGGGAATTTCCTCTAGGGATGGGGTGAAGCAGAAGATTTAAAAAAGGGGCTGCATGGGATGATGTGGGGGTGAGGTGGGGACAGAACAAATGAGAGACAGAGTCAGACAGGGAGACGGTTAGACCTGCATAGCTTGAAACTGGTGGGACAGGAAGCCTGAACCCACCTGAACCTCAGCCACCACATAATCATCTTATGAGTTCCTCTAGAGCTGGCCCTAGGAAATCATCTCACTGTCCCAGCAATGAACCAGTGTGAGCCATTGGACACCACCACCAATAGCTCACAACTGCAGGCGCAGTGATGCCAGAGAGCCAGCAATGGCAGAGATGTCCCCCAACCACAGGCACCACTATGGGCACAGGCAGTGAAACGGAAGCCCCGCCACCACCTCCCTAAGGCACTGAAGTGTACCCTTTAAGCCAGGGAGGGAGAAGGCCACACTTCCAGTGCTAACGATTGGTACGTAAATTGGTATGTGGGCAGCAAACGCTGAACAAGGGGCTCTATCTTAACTCTTCTACTCAGTAGCCTTAGAAGAGCCACTTCCTCTTTCAGGGCCTTTTTTGCCTCCTCTGTGAAATGGATCGGAGGTGGCAGTAATTCAGGTCAATGTTTATACTGCATAGATACATTTTTTTTGAGTAGGCTTGTTTAAAGAGCAGCTTGAGGTTCACAGCAACATTGCGTCAAAAGTACACAGTTCCCCTATATACCCTGTCCCCACCCACACACAGCCTCCCCCACGATCAACACGCTTATCAGAGCCAGATCAATTTTTTCACGTGAGGCTAGGTGAAATAAGCAAAGCACAGAAAAACAAATACCACATATTTCTTTAGACTTAGAATTTTTTTGCTCAAAATTTTCTTGGATATATAGATAGATTGGTAGATCAAGAGATTGACAGAGATATAGATACAGTGAGCTGTTCTAAGAAGCAGGGAGAAGTGGGCCTGCTTGTTATGCACCCAAGGTGAAGCCTCTTCAGGATTTCTCTCAATTGCTGAATTTGACTATCTCTGGGCACCTGGTTGCTAACATTCCTTTCAGCTCAAACGTTCGATATGCCCAATGTGCAAATTCTTTAATGCACACACACATACAATCTTTCGTGTAACTCAAAATGACTCTACCAGGCAAGTAGGCAGAACAACTGTTTTTCAGTCCCATTTTACGGAGAGGGAAAGTTAGACAGGGCTGAGGTAGCAGGAGCTGCCCCCAAGGTCTTACAGGTGTTGCCTCCCTGCCTTTTGTGCCTACAGTTTTGAAAGGACTGAGTAAAAGAGAGAAGAGTACAATATGAGCACACTGATGCGTGGTCCTCTCCATCCCAGTTCTTCCAAATCCTCGAGTGCAGCTCAACTAATATTTATGAGAACAAAAATATTACTAGTCACTATTGAACACTGTGGACACCGCGACCATTTAGTATGGGTGTTAGGAGCCTATGGTTAAATCCCAGCTTCCTATATAGGTCTTAACGTTAGCACCTGCAAAGAGGTGATCATAACAGCCCTTGTAAGACAGGGTTGATGGGAGGATTCATGAAGGTAATGATATATACTTCTCAGCACAATGCGCCTCTGTGTGTTAGTAAGAACTCCAGCAATAGTAACTGAGGAGCCGGGTTCCCAGCATCCAGGAGCACTTGTGGTAGTGGAAGGTGCTAAGTGCTGTGCACAGAGTAACTCAAACTCTAAACCTTAGGTTACAGTTAGCTTAGGACCACAAACCTTAGGAGGGAATGTGTGCCCGTGTATCCCCCTCATTCAAGCTTCTTATTTGAGAAACGAGGAAAATGAGATGGAGGGATTAATTCATTCTCTAAGTTGGAATATACAGGAAACTGCAGAGCTGAGACTCCAGCTCTCCTGACTTCCAGTTGTACCTTCTATGATGCTATCGGATGACTACAAATAATAGTAACACTAGTAATAGTTACTGATGATGAAACTTGGTTTACGAGTCCTTACTAAGGACCAGGTCTCTCTATGCCTCTCACCAGCAGCATCGCATTCAATGCTCACAGTAAACCAGTGAGGTCAACCTTCTATATTGTTTCCATTTCACAGATGAAGAATCGGATGCTTCCAGAGGTGAAGGCCCCGGTAAGGCAGTAAAATCAGGACTTGATCCAGCCCCTGGTTCTGAACAACTGTCCTGTGTTGTGCCTACACCAGAAATGGGAAGTCTCTCCTCAAATAATTTCCCACTCTTTAGCTGAAGCTGTAATTAGAGTCTCATTTGCCTTTGGATAATTGGCTCCCCTCTCCACTGTGGGAGATCTTGGAGTGTCTGAGTGGCGTCTGGTTCCATGTGGGCAGTCTCTCCAGCCTGGATGGTGGCATGCTCAGCAAATCTACTTTGGCTGCCTAGGGCTAATGAGGGCTCTCAGTGTGGTCGCATTTAAGTGCTTGGTATTGCAGGGAACGTCCACACAGACACACCCCCTGCCATCAAGGATAATGCAGGGTTGTGAAAACATGTCCCTCCAAATTGGATCTTGTTACTCCAACTCCTTAACTCGAGGACAACACAGTCTGCTCCATGCTGAGTCTATCACACAGGGAGAAAGCAAAATCCCCGTGTGTGTATGTGTGTGTGCGTGTGCATGTGCGTGCACATCTTGTGTGAAAAGGAGGGAAAAGGTAAAGTCAAAACCTGGACAAACACTGGTAAGGTTGGGTGAGACTCACGTCCAATGGTAAAGAAATAATAAGCAAAGAGAACAATGATTTGTCTATTAAGGCTATGAATTCCAGGAAGTTTTTCTAGCACACAATGAAATGAACCTAAATATCCTTAAAGAAGAAAATGTTAAAAATGGTTGTATTAGTCCATTCTCATGCGGCATAAAGAAATACCCAAGACGGGGTAATTTATAAAGGAAAGAGGTTTAACTGACTCACAATTCCGCATGGCTGGGGAGGCCTCAGGAAACTTACAATCATGGCGGAAGGCAAAGGAGCAGCAAGCACCTTTTTCACAGGGCAGCAGGACAAAGTGAGGATGTGTGGCGAACAAAGGGGGAAGCCTCTTATAAAACTATCAGATCTCATGAGAACTCACTCACTATCATGAGAACAGCATGAGGGAAACTGCCACCATGATTCAATTATCTTCACCTGGTTCCACCCTTGACATGTGGAGGTTATTATAACTCAAGGTGAGATTTGGTCAGGGGTGCAGAGCCAAGCCATAAAGTTGACTATAGACAGTGTCCTACGAAAAGTCGTGTGAAGCCCTTAAAAACAGAATGGGAAAATGTTCTCAATAATTTTCAGAAAAGAAATGAGATTACAGAGCATGTAAAACAAAATCCCAATTATATAAAATATATGATACAGGTCAAGTGTGGTGGCTCACATTTGTTATCCCAACACTTTGGGAGGCTGATGTGGAAGAATCGCTTGAGGCTAGGAATTCAAGACCAGCCTAGGCAATGTAGTGAGACCCTGTCTCTACAAAAAATATTTTGAAATTAGCTAGCCATGGTGATGTGTGCCTGTATTCCTAGCTACTTAGCAGGCTGAGGTGGGAGGATTGCTTGAGCCCAGGAGGTCAAGGTTGCAATGAGCCATGATCACGCCACTTCACTCTAGACTGGGTAGCAGAGTGAGACCCATATACATATATGATATGATTCATATATCATATCATATATATGATACAAAAGAGAGGAAGAATAAATAATGGTTTCCTCTAAATCATGAGATCATGGACATTTTATACATTTCCAAATGTCTTACAATCAACTCACGATATTTTGATAATCCTAACTTTCATAAAGAATAAATGCCATTTTTCCCATCTCTGGGCCAACATCTCCAGAAGCATGCCTAGTAGAGGTCTCAGTGTGGTCCAAGGCCCCCCTTAGCAAGGGAGCATATCAGGCAAGGAGGAATCCCAAGTGCTGCTGAGGTTGAGAAGCAGGCGTCTTGCAGTTCAGACACTCCAAGATCTCCCACAGGCTGTTGTCCAGAGAGGGCCCGTGTCACATACACTGGCCTTTCATGTTCAGCTGACATCCCGCCTTCTCCATAAAACTGTCCCCAAACAGCCTTGCTTCCACTGAATTCTAGCAATAGTCATTCTTATAGGGTTATTTATAAACATAATAACTTATAAGTTATATTTAAAATTCTATAAAACTTTATTATAAAATCTATAATAAATTTATGAAAACCTTATAAATTTATTAAAACTCTATAAACATTATATTTGCACCAGAAACTGCTATTCTGGGTCCATCTGTAGGTTTTGTTTGTCTTCTATATCATTTAAAAATAAATCAGCAGGTCTCCACTTTGGAGACTTATCTCAGAAAAAAGAAAGAGTGAGAGATTATCAAGCAGCACTGAGTCTGCATATTGACATGGCCCTGCCTCACTGCTGTCCTGTTTACCCATGGCACAGACTCTGCCCCAGTCCTCACTGCCATCCTGTTTACCCATGGCACAGACTCTGCCCCAGTCCTCACCAATCCCTATAGTCTCTCCTCCTAGAGCTGAGTGGCCACTGATATCTATTACTCTTGCTTCCTTAGTAGCAAAGAAACATTTCACTGTATACTTGTCTCTGTCACACATAGGCATATGGCTGGGTGCAGTGGCTCACGCCTGTAATCCCAACAATCTGGGAGGCCGAGGTGGATAGATCACCTGAGGTCAGAAGTTCGAGACCAGCTTGGTCAACATGGTGAAACCCTGTCTCTACTAGAAATACAAAAAATTAGCGAGGCATGGTGGCTCACGCCTGTAATCCCAGCTACTCAGGAGGCTGAGTCAAGAGAATTGCTTGAACCCGGGAGGTAGAGGCTGCAGTGAGCCAAGATTGTACAACCACACTCCAGCCTGGGTGACAGAATGAGACTGTCTCAAAAGAAAAAAAAAAAAGGCCATGGGGATATGGATGACTAACCAGATGGCACTGTGGTTTAGGGAGGAAAATGAAAGAAATCAGATTCCTTTGTGAAGTAAAGAAGGGTCCCACATGTTTAATAGGCAAGTAGAAAACCTGAGTTGTAAAAATATAAGTGAAGGTGACATTAGGACTATCTATTCGAAAAGGAATGATTACCTTAGAAAATCTCATAATAACTATGACCCTGCCCCTTCACTCATTTATATTACCTGCCCAGCATGTGTGAGCTCAAATTGAAAGAGATCTTTGGGTAAATCTTTTCTTCTCCAATCATAAGCTCCTGGGGACAGAAACCCTTCTCTTCCAGAAGTCATCCAGCACAGCAGTACAGCGTGTGCTGGGGAATCAGACAGACCCCAGCTGGAATGGTGTCTCTGCTGTTCCTTGGTGTGTAACTACTGGCAAGTTTTAAAACCTTCTTAATCGAGAAGTTTTTAAACCTCCTTATCAGTTTCCTCACCTGTTAAATGGGAATAGTGATACATACGGATGTCATGATAATGAAATGAGTTAATTATTTTAGGCCTGGCACAAAATAATGGTTAAATAAATGGTGGTCATATATTACTTATTACTGTATTTTGTTAATAGTCCTCACAGTACAGTGCTGCCACAGTTTTAGATTTTAAATAAATAGTACTTGAACTGAAATGAATCTGCAGCTAATTTTCAATTCAACTGTATTGTAGTTTTCAGGAAAATTCCTTCTATTCTAAGAAGATGTTGGGGGAAAATAATCTAACAACATCAAATTTCAACAGATCAACATAAAAGTCTCAGGACACTTGTATTAGCACATTTTCATACTGCTGATAAAGACATACCCAAGACTGGTAATTTATAAAGAAAAAGAGGTTTAATGGACTCACAGTTCCATGTGGCTGGGGAGGTCTCACAATCATGGCAGAAGGCAAAAGGCACGTCTTACATGGTAGCAGGCAAGAGGGTACGAGAGCCAAGAGAAAGGGGTTTCCCCTTATAAAACCATCAGATCTCGTGAGACTTATTCACTACCACGAGAACAGTATGGAGGAAACTGCCCCCATATTCAGTTATCTCCCACCAGGTCCCACCCACAACACAAGGGAATTATGGGAGCTCCAATACAAGATGATATTTCGGTGGGGACAGGGTCAAACCATATCAACATTCTAAAAGCCCACCTCAGCATAATGGAAATCATTCATGATTGCAATTTCACAGTGAAAACAAAATTTTGGAGTAAATGCATAACCTTATAAAGATTTATATAAATGCCCTCATTATGTGTGCTTACATTAATGCAAAGAATCATTCCAAAACTAGGTAAGAATCCCATGGAATGTAGATTGAAAGGTATGAGAACAGAGTGATTTTGTTGTTCTCTATTTTTAATAAGGTAAATTACACACACACACACACACACACACACACACACACACACACACACAAAGAGTTTACTGAGTCTATTTACATGGCTATTAAAGAAGTGATCTGGAATTTTTTCTCCCCCAATTAAATTGCAGTTCATAATGCCATTGAAAGCTGCTATTCTAAGTATTTTGGTAAGTTCAAGAGGGATTCTTTTCCTTGATTGTATGCCAATTTTTTTTAACTTCAGCGCACCCCCACCCCCAATAGACACTTTCATAAATCTCTCTTGGACTTGTTCTGCAGCACATTAAATCACTGTCTTCTCTGATTCTGGATCTGAAGGTTTCTTTCTGAGAATGAAGTCTGCAATCCATCACATCAGAACAGGAAGACAGGATGTGAGGGAGAGCCCCTTCTCAGATCTCCAGAGTGTGGAAGGTACGTTTTGGTGCTGGCTATGGCTTTGTAACACTGGAGTTGAAACGGGCAAAATGGGCTCCTCACTTGAAGATCCTTGATGCCTCTAAATGCTCTGATGAGAAAAAACTTGTCCTCAAAATCCATGGTACTTTCTTGAAGAAATGAAATGCTCCAGCATGTGAGGCATTGTTAGTGACCAGCTGTGTAACCTCGAACGCATCATGTAATCGCCTGCCATTCACGCAAAGTTCTGTAAAATGGCCTCATCCCTTGCCCCCGGCTCAGGCAGGATGCTGAGATGTACTGGGGGAATGCTTCTCAATACTTCTCAATACAGTATTGGGAGAATATTTTTCAATGGGAAGAGGGGGATTTTTAAGGCACTAAATGATATTATGTGAAAAAGATTCAGAATTATTATCATTGTGAATCAGAGGATGACTTTTTTAAAACATAGATTTTCATCGTTGGTGGAACACTACAAAATCTTGTTCAGTGTCATCATTTACAGTAAGGGACTTGCCCAAGATCTCACAACTGTGCACTAAATGAGATAATATACCTAACTGTTTAGCACAGTGCCAGTGCATAACAAGCAGTCAATAAATGTCAGTTGCTGTTGCAACTGCTGATGTTTTTGTTACTATGATTCAGGTCTCCTCACTCCCAGTTCAGTGCTGTTATTATCAGATACAAAAAGAAACTACAGGAAGGTAGCTCTATGAGCCTAAGCAACTTCTTACCATAAGGAAAATTATTTCTTTCATAATTGAGAAAGTGCAAGCCTAGAGAAGGTAAGTGCTACGCCTTGGCACATAATCCCCAGGATGCTAACAACACACTGAAGACCAATTCAGGAGCTTGACTGGAGGAGGAGAGGCTACTCCTTTTTCCTAATTCTTCAGCTCTCAGTGAGCAATAGCACAGAGAACCTGCACGTTGTGGACCAGAGCTGGAATCCAGTCTACAGCAACCCTGTCCTCAGCACCAGAGATTCAATCTAGGCTATAGCAACTCAGCCCACAGCCTGTAGGAAAGAGCAATGTCCTGAAAATGCAAAATGACACTGGCAGGGAGAAAGGAGAAACTGTCCAGCAGATGAAGTTGGGAAAGAGGTGCAGTCAAATGGGAAAAAAACAAAGATGAAAAACAAAAATCAGATTGCTACTTACACTATATATAAAACATAAACTCTGTAGATAAAGGATTTAGGTATCAAAACTAAAATTATAGAATTCTTAGTAAAAATAATGAACATATTTTAGACTTCAGGATTGAGAAAGATTTCTTAAGGCATGCACAAAAATGTGACTAACAAAATGATTGATTTGATTGTATTAAAATTAAGAACTTTTGCTTATGAAAATGCATCTTAAATAAAAAGACAAGGTATAAACTGGGAGAAGATATTCACAATAGATAAAATCAGCAAAAAATAAGTAGAAAGAATATATTAAATATCCTATAGATCAATAAGAAAAATACAACTAATCTGACAGAAAAACAGACAAAAGGCCGGGCACGGTGGTTCACGCCTGTAATCCCAGCACTTTGGGAGGCTGAGGCAGAGGGATCACAAGGTCAGGAGTTCAAGACCAACCTGACCAACATGGTGAAACCTGTCTCTACTAAAAATACAAAAATTAGCCAGGTGTGGTGGCACACACCTGTAATCCCAGCTACTCAGGAGGCTGAGGCAGGAAAATCACTTGAACCCGGGAGGCAGAGGTTGCAGTGAGCCGAGATCACGCCACTGCACTCCAGCCTGGGCGACACAGCGAGACTCCATCTCAAAAAAGGAAAAGAAAAAGAAAAAGAAAAACAGACAAAAGACATGAACAGACATAGCAAAGAAACAAAACACAAGTGGCAAAGAAACAGAAGAAAAGATTTTCCGCATTACTGGTGATCAAGGAAACGCAACTAAAGACAGTGATTATGTAGTCTAAGCCCATTTTAGTGACAAAGATTAAGAAGCAGGGCAATATCCAGTGTTGAAGAGACTGTGGCTACACAGGACCACTTCGGCATTGCTGGTGGGAGTGTAAATTGGTACAACCACCTTTGGAAAAGAGTGTTCACTATCTCCTAAAGATTCTGATCCCTTATGGCCAAGCAAATCTACCAGTAGTTCTATCCCCAAAGGAGACTCTTGAACATTTACAACAAGAGACACGTATAAGAATGTTCTTAGCAGCAGTGCTTACAATAAAAGAAATACTGAAACAACCCAATGCCTGAAATTGAAAGCATGAATGAACAAATTATGTCTTATTCACACAATGGAATTTCCTATTGTCATCAAAACATGAACTCCAGCAATCAGTAATATGGATGATTCTTAGTTTAATATTAATTAAAAAAAAATAAATTCCTTCAAATTATCGACAGTTCAATACACTTTTCATAAAGTTAAAATAACTAAAACACTAGGAAAATATATAAATGCAATACAACTGCATGAAAAGGAAAGCAGTGGAATGATTAACAAAAGATTCAAGAGGCTGGGTGCAATGGTTCATGCTTGTAATCTCAGTGCTTTGAGAGGCCAAGGCAGAAGGATCACTTAAGCCCAGGGGTTTGAGACCAGCCTGGGGAATATAGGGAGACTCTACCTCTACAAAGTTTTTGTTTAAAAAATTCACCAGACGTGGTGGCATGTCCCTGTAGTCCTAGCTACTCAGAAGTTGAAGCAGGAGGATTGCTTGAGTCCAGGAGTTCAGGGTTACATGAGTTATGACTGTGCCACTGTGCTTCACCCTGGGTGACAAAGGAAGACCCTGTCTCAAAAAAAAAAAAAAAAAAAAAAGACTCAAGAATGTGGTTACCTTAGGTGCGGAAAGGCAGTCGTGTGGTTACGTGTAAGTGATTGTTAACTTCCTAGCTTTTGTTTTGTGTGGCGAGTGCGTGGATGCTACATTTGTTATTAAAAATAACAAATAGAACATTTAAATAAATAAAAGCCTGCCTTGTGAAGATCAATAATAAGATGTATTTTGAATTAATGGCCAGGACTGCTCCAGCTGTGTAAAATTGAGGTCTGCTCTTTCCTTTTCTTAAAGGGACACAGGCCATTGAATAATGGTGAACTTTACTACCAAGGTCCACAGACCAGCCTCTGAGAGACCAGGCACATAAACATGTGTACAGACCAGGAATATAAATAAAACAAAACTTATAACTTCCCTTATCCTTAAGGAGTTCATTCCATCAGTATAGACAGTCCCATAAACAGAGAATGCTAGAATGACATGTCAAGTGTCATGATGGAGGTTTGCACTCTGCAATGGGGGAGCCGTGTCCATGCCCACACTGCTTTCCTTTCCCTCCTCAGGCTCCTGGAGCTATGCCTCCCATTTGAGAGAGGTCAAGGGCCACCTGCATCCAAAGCCCCTTGGCAGGCTGACACTATGCACATCCCTGGCCCCCTCCCCAGATATTCAGAGTCAATCTTTGGAGTAGGGTCCAGGATTCTGCAATCTTAACAAACTCCTCAGGGATATCCAAGCGTTGAGGTTAGATGCATTGTTTTGCCCCCTTTGGGAATCGGGTAATATCTGCAATGTATTCAACCCTCTACTTTCACATCTTTCCCCATTCATCAGGTACCCTGGCAGCCATTATGTTTCTACCACCCCAAGGACAGAGATGAGGTCAGCCTCCTCAGAAAGGAAGGTGATAGGATGGAGGGGAATGGTCAGCTGCCCCTTCACCTGGCATTGAGACCCAAGGCCACAAAATGTGTGTGTACTACCAACATCCCCTCTGGGGCTAAAGTCCCAAAGGGAGTCATTTCAGATAAACTGAGGGAAACACCAAAACCTGTGCTTTTCTTCCCCTTCCTATTTGAGTTCCTGGGAAGGTGGGGACTGTTTTGAGTCAGAAAGACTGGTTAAATCTAGAGCCATAAGATACCATGTATTGAAATTTTTAAGTTGCCACAGCACAAAGTAGAGACTCCAAAAGAAGATTAAATTAGATTAAAAACAAACAAAAAGAAGCAGCTTCATTTTCTTTGCACAGAGATCATGGTGCACAAGTTTACTAACTCGCCACAGTTGTATCCACATTGCTTTCCCAGGGACTGAGTGTTGAATGCAATTGAGCTGAAATGCCTGAGCCATCAGGGAGGACTTATTGCAGGCTTGAGGGCTACTTTGGTTCTTAAAGGGATGAGTAGGGGTTGCCTGTTGAGCATGTCTTGGGGTTGGGGTAGGGAATGGGAGGCAGTAGAAGATATTCCAGGCACTATATGCAATGAACTGAATTTTGCAAGGGCATGTAAGGTGCCCCACTATGAAGCCAGAGCACATCCTGAGAGAAAGACACTTTGTTCTCCCAACTGCCTTTTCTTTCTGAACAGTCTCAGAAGCAGACCCTCATGTCAACATCCCAAGTCTTGGGCAGCCTGCTAATACCCCGGCTTGCTGCAGGAAAGCTGTGCCCTGAGAAGCCACAGGTGACACAGCAACTGCTGGCAGCAAGAGCCTCATCTCCCTTCCAGGCAAGGGTTCCTGTGCTCACCTGTCAGAGTTCATGTATAGTCTGGCATTTGGGAGAGGAGTTGGGAGTGGGGAATGGAAATAAACAAATCCTTCAGGACGAAATCCGTGTGAAGCACTGGTTCTCACACGGAGAAGGAAGCACTACCAAGTCAATACACTACTATTTGCTCCTTTTTAGTCCTCATAGGAATAAAGCATAGTATAGTGAGAAAAAGGTGGGTTCTGTTATTCAAATGACTTGCACTCAGAACCAGTTCCAGCACTTACTACCTGTGAGTCACAGAGACAATGCTTATCAAATATTGCATGTGCATGTGCTTAGTTTACATCCCAGATTATCTGGCATTAGCACGTGTGATGTGTTCTGGCCAATGGACTGTGGGTGGAACTGGCGGATGCCACTTCCAGGCCAAGGACATTAAGAGTCACTGCGCTCCTTCCCTCCCTTCTTATCTTTCCTGCTACAGGGAGGCCACATGCACCAGCTGGCACAACTTCAGGAGGGACAAAAGGAATATGACCTTCATCAGACTTTGCAAAGGAGAGAAATAAACCTTTCCATTATCAAACCACTAAGATTTGGAGATTAATTTGTAACCCTAGGATCACACAGTCCAAAATATTAATACCTTAATACATTGTGTAATATTTGGTCTCATTGGAATGAAAATTACTTAACTTTCTAGGCCATTGTGTTTTTGTAAAAACTTAACATATATTTACGCTGTATATAATACCTGATACAGAGCTGGCATTTGATAAATATTAAGTCTCTCCCTTTAAGTTGCTGTTGATGTCATTACTATTGTTATGGTCAGTACTGTTATACAACAGACAAAATAGATGCATTTTAATAAGCAGCAACTGTGTCTCTGGCACTCTGTTAGTTGTTTTTCATATGTTGTCGCATTTCTGTAGCTAAAGAAGCTACAGCTCAGAGAGGTTACTTATTCCAAGGAACACAGCTAGTATGCAATCAAGCCAGGATCCAAAATAAGGATATCCTGAATCAAAGGTCTCTTATTCTATGACACTCCTAATTCACATTTTTCAAATTTTTCAGACATGGAACCCGAGGCTCAGAGATGTTAAATAGGATTACCAAAGTAATAACCGATAGAATAAAATCAAAAATTGATTGGGTGGGACCTAATTAAACTAAAGAGCTAAAGCAACTATCAACAGAGTAAACAGACAACCTACAGAACGGGGGAAAGTATTTGCAAATGATGCATCTCACAAAGGTCTAATATCCCGAATCTAACGAACTTAAACAAATTAACCAGCAAAAACAACAACCCTATTAAAAAGCAGGCAAGGCCGGGCGCGGTGGCTCAAGCCTGTAATCCCAGCACTTTGGGAGGCCGAGACGGGCGGATCACGAGGTCAGGAGATCGAGACCATCCTGGCTAACATGGTGAAACCCCGTCTCTACTAAAAATACAAAAAACTAGCCGGGCGACGTGGCGGGCGCCTGTAGTCCCAGCTACTAGGAAGGCTGAGGCAGGAGAATGGCGTGAACCCGGGAGGCGGAGCTTGCAGTGAGCTGAGATCTGGCCACTGCACTCCAGCCTGGGCGGCACAGCGAGACTCTGTCTCAAAAAAAAAAAAAAAAAAAAAAAAAAAGCAGGCAAAAGATGTGAACAGACACTTCTTAAAAGAAGACATACATGCAGCCAACAAGCATATGAAAAAATGCTCAGCATCACCAGTCATTAGAGATATGCAAATCAAAACCACAATGAGACACCATCTCACACCAGTCAAAATGGCTATTATGAAAAACTCAAAAATTGGCCAGGCACAGTGGCTCATGCCTGTAATCCCAGCACTTTGGGAGGCTGAGGCAGGCAGATCACCAGAGCTCAGGGGTTTGAGACCAGCCTGGCCAGCATGGTGAAACCTCATCTCTATTAAAATACAAAGGCCAGGCACAGTGGTGTACCTCCCAGCTAGTTGGGAGGCTGAGGCAGGAAAATCACTTGAACCCAAGAGGTAGGGGTTGCAGTGAGCTGAGATCGCACCATTGCACTCCGGCCTGGGCGACAACAACAAAATTCAGACTCAAAAAAATAAATAAATAAAAATAAAAAGTCAAAAATGAACAGATTCTGGTGAGGTTTTGGTGAAAAGAGGATGCATATACACTGCTGGAGGGAATGTAAATTAGTTCAGCCATCATGCAAAGCAGTTTGGAGATTTCTCAAAGTACCTAAAACAGAACTACCACTCAACTCAGGAATCCCATTACTGGGTATATACACAAAAGAAGATAAATCGTTCTATCGTAAGGACATAAACACGTGGAAACATATGCCTGTGTATGTTCATCACAGCTTTATTCACAATAGCAAAGACGTGGAATCAACCTAAACAGGTGTTGATGGTGGACTGGATAAAGAAAATGTGGTATATAGACATGATGAAATACTACGCAGCCATAAAAAAGATTAAAATCACATACTTTTGCAGAGCACTGATGAAGCCAGAGGCCATTATTCTAAGCGAATTAACACAGGAAAAGAAAATCAAATGCTGCATGTTCTCACTTATAAGTGAGAGTTAAACATTGAGTCCACATGGATGCAAAGAAGGGAACAACAGACATCGGGGCCTACTTGACGGTGGAAGGTGGGAGGAGGGTAAGGATCAAAAAATTGCCTATTGGGTCTATGCTTACTACCTCGGTGACAAAATTATCTGCACATGAAACCCCTGACATGAAATCAATTCATGTAACAAACCTGCACATGTTCCCCATGAACCTGAAATAAAAGTCGAAAAGAAAAAAAAAAAAGTAGTAACTGCTAGAGTCAGAGGGTTGTTTATTTGCAGGCCCAATGCTGCAATGATATGATGATTAGAAAAGATATGGGCAAAATTATTTCCATCCCTCTTTCCCCCAACCATTGTCCAGCCCCTTGTACACTGTGAATCGAGAACGCAGCATCTCCAGATACTGTGGGCAACAGATGAGAGGGAAGAAGGAAGCTATGCTTTAATAAAAGGGAAACTGGATGCTTTGCTCAAAGAACAGCTTCTCTATAAAGTTCCCAGTGAAAAAAAAAATCCACCAGCTGAAAATAAACATTGAAAGAGTTTCCAAATCTCTGTCAGGTGTCTGCCTCTCTATCTGTCTCTCTCTCTCTTTCTGTCACTCTCTCTCTGTGTTTGTTTTGGAAATTTGAAGAGAAAGCTCTAGCAATGTGGATCCTAAAGCAGTTTACACTGAACCAGATGGTGCCTCTGATTAGCATCAGACTAAAAAGACACATTTCTTGGAGATGAGGTTCTCGTAGGGACAAATCTGTTTCAAAGGCACAGAGGGTTTGCTTTTCTCCTAGACTCCCCTTGGAGCTTTCTCCGAGCATATCTGTGCATCCTTTCTCCTGTCACCACCACCAGGTAGGTCTGAGCTTGTGTTGGAGAAGACAGCAAATAAGTGTTTGTGAGTTTCTCAGTTCTCCTCTCACTGAAACCTGAAGTCATCCACACGGAGCAAGCCATTCCATGTGGGAACCTGGCTGGTGGTGACTCCTTACTCCTGCAATTCCCAGGCTAACTAGCCACATGTGCCACTGATGCACCAGCAACCCAAGGAGACGCATTCTGTGACTATTCCCATTTTACAGATGAGGAAATTAAGACTTGCAAGGATTAAGTAATTTACTCAATATCATAGGTCAAATCAAAGTTGAGGCTAATTGCCTCCATAAAGAAAACAAGGAAAAAACCGTGTGTGTGTGTGTGTGTGTGTGTGTGTGTGTGTGTGTGTGTGTGTGTTATAAAAGAGCCCTAAGGGGTAAATCATCAGAGAGGAGAGCTGTCAAGTGTCCAAAACTATGTAACTATGCTGGAGCCTGTCGTAACACAAACAATGAAGTGAGAAATTGCAAACATTTCACCTTGACCTCTACTCCTTCTAGGCGTACGTAACACAGCCCCTTTACGAAAACAGTCTAGGGAAATAAAAATTGAAAAACAAAAAAACCCACATTCAAAGCCAGAATGCAAAGCATGTACCAACCAAGACCCTTTTACTCACTAGGTCCTGTGTTTCTCAGACCCTGAGGAAAACCACGTAGCTTAGGGTTATGTGCAACTATCAAACATTACGGAACTCCCTTATTGCAAGAAATTTAAAGGTCAGCACAGAAATTGGGATCAGCAGGAAAAATAACCACAACACCAATAATAACAATTACTGCTTAGTATGAGACATTATGCTGAGCCCAGCGCTGTGCCAAGTACTTTAAATGCATCATCCATCTCATTAGCCCACACGATCACCCTCTCTAAGACAGACGTTATTGTTCTTATTCCCATTTTACAGATGAACTTACTGAGGATCAGAGAGGTTTAGAAAATTACCCATAGTCATATAGTCATGTAAAAAGCTGAACCAGGAATTAAACTCAGGTCTAGTGTGGCCCAAGAACCACCGTCCTTAACCAGTAAACCCTTCTCCACCTTCTCCATAGAATCCTCCTGACGACAGGCCAATAGGGTAGTCTGCCAAAATCTCAGAAGGTGCTTAAAAGCCTTCTGGCCCCTCCGCTTAATGTCAACACAAATGTTCAAGGCTGTGAGTACAAGCAAATGTCACTGAAAATACTCCAGGCAATTTGCACATCTGGCAGTTAAATGAGTGCAGGCTCAAAGCAAATCACGTCCCGGAGGCACAGGACACTTCACAGGGAGAATAACAGGAGGAATTTCATTACTGCTTAAACTTGGCCAGAGGAATCACACTCACCTTATTTACGAGTATAAAGAGAGACGCTCACCCAAGGGCAATGGACACCGATAAGCATAATGAATTCAGGTTTTATTCATTGGGAACGTGAGGCTTTAACAAAGGGGATGAGGTGAAGTTTCCCTTTGGGACTATTTTGGTAAGAGGGCTCACTTAGCAAATAGATGGTGGGAGAGGAGTTATCTTTCAGCTGTGAGTAAGGGCATACAACTTTCACATGTGAGCCGAGTGTGGCTACACTAATTACACTTTGCCTCCTCTTTGAAATGGGTCCCCAAAGGACACTTTGTCTACCTCTGGTCTCTGTATGTATTTAAAGGTAAGAAGTTTGCTTTCTTTTATAACTGTGTACAACGCCAGGGCGGGCCTTCTGTCAGTTAATATTAATCAGACGGTTTTTACTGAATCTGAAACCCAGACACACAGCAGGACTGAGAAGTAGCAGCTGTCCAGCCTGCCCTGCCATGATGCTAACCCTCAGAGGCCTCCTCCCAGCCCTGGAGATGCGGCTGCAGTAAAGGCATTACTCTGACTTCCGTGAGGCTGGGATTGACACCACATGCCCAGCCCAGGCCCGTGCTAGCACTCCATCTGGCCTCGATGCCAAGCCGGGCCCCTGACAATGACAGCAGCTCTGAACAATGAAGGAGAGCCAAGTAGTCCACTCCCTGCTGCCTGTGCCACACCATACGCGTAGCTAGAGTCGTCCTTGTCATGTCCCTAGGATGGGACTCAATTTGTCTCTGCAGTGGCAGCACCTGAAATCCTGCGAAGGGCTTCCAGGACAGGAAGGGGCAGACATATTTCAATGCTTCTGGGGTAAGGGCAATTTATTTAGAGGTGGAAATCAGAACTTTAAAACCATGGAATTCTCACTTTAAAAAGGCACAGTCACACAAAAAATGCAACAAGACTTACCAGAATTAGCCTCCATAGCCTCACAAAAAACACCTTGCTCAAACAAACTACATATGTATTGGATTAATCTGTTGTCACACATCTGTCTAAAGGGTCAGGAAACCACACACATAAACGTTAAAATCACAAGAACATTTTCATCCCCACATCCTCCTCCTACCCTTAACTCCGGGGATAGGATACAGACAGCAATTTTGGATGCACCATGTTAACCAGGCATTGGAAAAAAACATCTTTACAGTGAAGTGGTTCCTGAATATTTCTGTGATTACCAGGCAATTTGCATAAATATTCAGGCTTCACTCCCTGAATAAATTCCAGTCGGGTGATGGCTGATCCTCTGAATTCTAAGACCTTTTGTTTCTTGCACAGTTTGCTTCTCATTTTATTATTGACACCAATGTGGATAGAGAAATTGAAAGTTGGAAAGGTTGGGTCTTAGGATACAGAAAAAAGTACTGCTTCTGAAAAGTCATTTCTTCACCCTTACAGATAGGAGTGAAGGAATGCAGAGTTTCTGAACAGGTCATTCTTTTACATGGAGCAAAAGGCATGATCCATTTTGAAAATCGAGGCATGCAGAGCATTCCTAGAGATGAGGTAGAGGATGCATATGAGCTTCCAAATCCTGCCTGATCAAATCTGGAGGAGCTATCGACATCTAATTGACTGACCTTGAAAATAGGGAATTCTAAGTCTTCTGCCAGTGGGGCCCAATGGTGACCAGTTTAGGGCAAGCAGAAGCTCTGATCATAACTTCTGTGCAAATCCACTGTCGTTCCATGATCTCCCAGAAATATATACCATTAAGTGAAGAAAGGCAAAGTGCAGAACAGTTACATACCATGCTACCATTTGCATGATAATAATAAAGAGCATATAGCACATACATAATTGATTCCACATCCACAGAGTGTGCCTAGAAGCAAACACAAGAAACTAGATATGCCTTTTGCCACTGGAGAAGGGACTGGGAGTAGCCATGCATAGGGTCTGGAGAGACCCTTTCCACATGGTACTCTTTCATACCTTTGCATTTTCATCCATGCAAATGCATTACCTATTCCAAAATAATTTACATTTTTCTAAAAACTTCAAAAAATGTTAATTCCTACTCAATCTGACTCTTCGAGCTAGGTCTCAGGAATTAGTATTTTAATAAGCTCTCCAGTTTATTCTTACACACTCAAAATTTTAAGAACTTCCCTGCGAAAGGCTCTTTCTACTAAAAGGAACTTTATCCATTCCCCCTTGAGTTAAAGACAGCAATAATAAACCATACAGGGGGGAAAGAAAAACCTCATTAAACTTTCTCAAGAGAAATAAACAATGCAGCTTCAGCTTTCCTAAAATCAATTTAGATTCTGATATCTAAGTTGTGAGCTACTTTCTACGTTTTGCATTTATGCAGACCAAGGGAGTTGTGAGAAAAGAGATGTTTCAGTCACTGGACAGGTTGCCCTCTCCTGCCAAACTTCCTCAAAATGATGTGGGGTTTATTGGCCCCTTACCCCACCCCAGCAAGGGTGCTGTGTACTCACCTTGCTTTTTAAAGAGGTTACTCTGGACTATCTCATTCATAGACTGTACTTTCTGCTTCTGGAGTTTCACAGGAGGGATGCAGGTGTAGAACTCATACAGGAGTTGGCTGAGGGCAGGAAAAATAGGAGCTGGTAGGGTAAGGTAGACCAATGTCTCCCACCTTATGGCACTTACAGTCAATCCCTGGACCTGTAGCTCTGGGAAACCCCCAAGTCCGGGCGGAGCATGAGGTGCAAGGTAAGCCTTCAGTAAAAATGTACAAGTTGTTCTTGGTATAGAATATTAGTAGCATTAAAAGAGATGTAAAAATCTGAAAATAATACCAATAGCCCTGAGCAGTTACTGTATACCAAGCACACACTTTGCATTTTGCATTCATTATGTCATGTAAACTTCATAACTCTACAAGCTATACACAATACTTATCCCAATTTTATAAGTTGGAAAGCTCAGGTTTAGAAAGGCTAACTTTCCTAAGGTTATGCAGCTAGGAAGTTAAAGAAACAAGAGTTCAAAACAAGGTTCTGACTTCATTACCATACCATTTTACTTACAAATGTTTTATGCTTAGTAATGCTTTATGATAAGTCTTAAAATCAAAAAAGTCTCTAATATTTTTAAAATACTATGAAAAACTGTGGATTAGAACCAGTTTGGGACATCAAAAGGGAGACAGCTCCTCCCAAATATGGTGAGAATCAAAATACCCTGAAACAAAATTATAGTCCTTGTTGACTTCCCAAAATAAACTTACTGTATTCATTCATTCTTTCAAGGACTTATTAAACATCTACTTAATATGAGACAGGCAAAGCACAGAAAAATGGGGATACAATGGGAACAGACTGGGTCCCAGTTGGCATGGAACTTACATTCTAATAGAGGTCATCAAATGACACAGAAGCAAACAAATCAATACACAGCGATGTACGCAGTGGAGGAAATAAATAGAGAGCTGTGTCAGAGAATAATGGCACAGGGGCTGGGGGAGAAATGTAATTTATTTACAATATCCAGTGGTGGCTTTTCCAAAAAGATAACATTTAGCCTGAGGGTCTGAAGGATGAGAAGGAGCTAGCAAAAATCTTCCATATGAACAGAAGAAGGACATCCATGAAAAAACTGGTGACATCTGAATGAAGTCCAGAGTGCAGTTAAGAGAACTGTATCCATGTTAATTTCTCAGTTTTTATAAATGTGTCATAGTTATTTAAATGTTAACATTAGGGGAAACTGGGTGAAGGGCATATGATAACTCTCTGTATGTAATCTTTGCAACTCTTTTCTAAATCTGTAAGTATTTAAATATAAAAAGTCTTTGAAATCTGTTATCTGTAAACTACAATACATTTTTTAAAAAGAAGAAGGTATATCTGATTGAAATGCCCCTATTCCAACAGCATAATCACATTAAAATAATGTGTTCATCTATGAGCTGAATATAGTTAAGAAGGAGAAGGCAAAAGGGAGCCATCTCCATTATTTCTTTAGCTATGCTTAGGTTGTTCTCCATTATTTCTTTAGCTATGCTTAGGTTGTTCTCCATTTGCAACTGTGGGGTCTACAGGGCAAAGAGTGGAACCCAAAATAACATTTAGGCCCAGGTGAAATGGAAACATTTATTCTAAACATCAATTTTTTAACCTATATGATTAATTTTCATATCATCAGAGGGATGCTTAGTATACAGTTGGTTCTCACCAAAGTCTGGCACAAGAAAACCAAAAGGTAAAAATACCGCACTGGAAGCCCTGAAAACATCCCCTGCCACAGGTCTTCTCCATCCCCAAGCTGAGTGCCCATCTGGAGCTCCCCATAAGAGCCCTCTCCCACTCTGAATCCCTGCCTTACCAACAGAGCCCAAGAAAGTACAACATAAGCTCTCACCTGAGTAACTTCGCATCGAAGACTGTTTCTACATCATGGAGGACAGATGGGATGTATTTCAAAGCCGCCACCTAGGTGGAATGTAAAATACATATGAGTGATCCTCACATCAACAAGTCTGTGCTGGCAAAGAAGGTACTTTGCAGCATGACACAGATCCGAGGAGAATGACCCTGCATCCTGGACATTACAATATTGATCCAAGCCTCTGTATGTACACCAAAACGTAAGCACGGACTTCTTTGGATACAAAAGTGAAGTCAAAACTTCTGTCTTCAAGGAGGCAATAACACAGACTAGAATGACCACAGACCTTGTCGTTTTACAGATCTGCAAATTCTGTTTCCATACCTTATTAGCCATGTGGCTTTGGACAAAACACTTAACCTCTCAGACATTAACATATCTGTGAAACAGACAAAGTTATATGTGTTCTGCAGGATTGTGAAGATTAAAAATAATATATGTGAGGCATCCAACAGAGCACCAGGCCTATTTTAGTGCTCAATAAATAGTGACTTATATTATTAATGGAAGATGGTATACTTGAATTGCTCTGCTGGTGGCAAGTTATTCATATTTCCTCTCCCTGACCACTTTGTGAATAATAGTGGGCATGTCTTGGTCCACTAGCTGGGTTGGGAAAGCTGAGTATTGTGGTGGATTGGTTCCTCTCTTCAAATAACTGATGCATCCAGACCTAGGAGCCATACTCATCCGCTGCATACCTACACCACTTGCTAAGCAGCAGGGCAGACAACAGTTTCAGCAGAAAGAACTGTAAGTCACATGAATGGAAAATAATAATGTTTAAGAATCTAATGGAAGTATGCATTTTTTATTTATTTTTCTATATATTCTAGGTGTTCTGTTATTAACATGTATCACCCTTTAACAATCAGACTGAAGTAAAAATCGTGAAAATTACTTTCCTAAAGAAAATCTTCCTCCTAGCCATATACAACTGAGATTCTTACTTAACATAAATAATGATTACGATTATTCTCTAAGAATTTACAACAGGGCAGACTCTGTGCCAAAGACCGCTAATAGATTATCTTACTAGTTACAACCCTGCAAGGGAAATATTATTTTCATAAATAAAGAATCTCTGGTGCACACAATTAAATAACTAGCCTGGGGTTGAAAAGTTAGCAAGTGGAGAGCCAGGATTCAAATTCAGGCAGGCTGCACTTACAGACATTTCTTGTAACCCTTAAGCTACATGGCCACCTTACTCAAATAGCAACTCTCTGTCTCTCTATGCCTTCATCCTTTTTTTTTTTCCTGTTGTTTATAATTTTTAAATTTTAAAAAGTCAATACTATATGTTCGATGTGAAAACATTCATACCAGATAAGGCATTAGGATGAAAATGGTTTCCAAAGTCCTATATCACATTCTCCTCTCAGCCCCAATCTCTCCTCCCCAGAAAGGGGAGGACCACTGTTAGTTAACATTGTGGTGAATTTCCTTCTAGACTGCTTTCTATGCACGAACGTATACGTGCATGTGTGTGTATGTGTGTGTATGTAAATATACAGCTCTGCAACTTGCTTTTTGTAGTTAACTGCACACCAGTGGCATCCTGCCTTCCCATAGAGTAGATTCTTTTCGTTTCTAACCACTGCCCAGCACTGCTCAAATGGATACGTTATACCTTCTTCAACCCACCCCTGCTAATAGGCTCCCTGCTATTGCCAGTTTTTCTTTTTTATAAATATGTGGTAAAACAACAAAAAAATGCTGTTTGTATACCTGTAAAGATCCTTGTAGAATAGATTGTTTAAAGAAGAATTAGTACATGAAAACATATAGACATATAAATTTTAGGAGAGATTGTCAATTACCTTAGAAGATAGAGTAACCAATTTCCTTTAACTAACTGTTCCTTTCCCCATAACCGTGCTACCATTGGACATACAATCTTGCAGATTTTTGTTGATCTGATGTGTAATTTGCAACTCTTTGGTTGCTAGTATGGTTGGGCATCTTTTCCATATTTATTGAACATCTATATTTACTAAATTGCATGTTCATATCCTTTTTCTGTTCTTATTTTGGGTTTTTTTTCTTATTGGTTTACAAAATTTTTCATGCATCAATAATATTAACCCTTTTACAGTAACACATTTTAAAAGAATTTTCTCCCACTTATCCTGTTGTTCCATTGCATAGAAAGATTTTAATTTGTAGGCTGTCATATTTGTCAGACTGTTTCTTTATAGTTATTGGATTTTGTATCTAGAGATTTATTCTTTATTCTTTTAAATGTAGATTATAAGATAAAAGAACATTCCAAAGCCATTGTCTCTGAAACTATGTTCTGCTGGAACCTCTTGTCCCATAGGATGGTGCTAGGTATTCTGTAGGGGAAAAGAGTTTGCAATCAAAAAATTTTGGATAGCATTGGTTTAAGCAAAGATAAACCAGTGAGTTTTTTTTTTTAACTATAGAACTTTTCATAATTTTAATATGCTAAGAAGCATTATGACATTCCTCCAGGCAGTCACAGTATCCAGTGCATTCCAACCTAGTTGGTCAAGGACCATCTTTATCAGGAAACATCAAGCAGATGTAGCAAAATCAGATGACTGCAGGGCTAGGCAAGCAACAGAAAGACGTGATATGGAATGAGGACAGGGCAGTGGGAAGTGATGAGGTGTGTGGATTCCATTCTCTGCCTAAAGACTCAGTTATTCCTATTCAATTGTTTTAACACTTTGATTTAATGCTTTGATTTGCTAGACAAATCAAACATAAATGCAGGCTGCATTTCTCCCGGAGGTGACTAATTTACAACCTCTAAAATCTAAAGGGATACCATATACTGAGGCATGTGCACTGAAAAAAGGCTAGTCCAAGCACTTTTTTTTTTTTTTTTTTTTTTTTTTTTTTGAGACATAGTTTCGCTCTTGTTGCCCAGGCTAGAGTGCAATGGGGTGATCTCAGCTCACTGCAACCTCCGCCTCCCAGGTTCAAGCAATTCTCCTGCCTCGACCTCCTGAGTAGCTGGGATTACAGGCACCTGCCACCAAGCCCAGCTAATTTTTTGTATTTTTAGTAGAGACAGGATTTCACCATGTTGGCTAGTCTGGGTTCAAACTCCTGACCTCAGGTGATCCACCCGCCTCAGCTTCCCAAAGTGCTGGTATTACAGGCTGGAGCCACCGCGCCCAGCCGTTCTATCGTTTTTACTCTCATTATTACTACCATTCTTCATAAAATAATATTACATCATTATTACTTTCATTCCCGTCTATATTGTGTATATATTGTGTGTAATACTTAAAACACACATACATATACATACACACATAAACATACAGGTGATGCATATATACATGTACACATATAATATGATTACAAATTATAGGGTTTTTAAATGGGAATCATGGCTGGGCATGGTGGCTCATGCCTATAATCCCAGCACTTCAGGAGGCCGAGGGATTGATCACTTGAGCCCAGGGGTTCAAGACCAGCCTAAGCAACATGGTAAGACCTCATCTCTACAAAATATATATATAAAAAAAATAGCCAGGCATGGTGGCATAGGCCTGTGGTCCCAGCTACTCAGGAGGTTGAGGTAAGTGGATCACTTCAACCAAGGAACTGGAGGCTGCAGTGTGCTGTGTTTTGCCACTGCACTCCAACCAGGGTAACAGACAGAGACGCTTTCTCAAAAATAAATAAATAAATAATAAATAATAAAATAGGAAGCATTATTGGGAACTGTATACATGCCAAATACTTGACATGCATGACCTCATTTAATTCTTAGAACAACTCTGTGAGTGGAAATTGTTAATCCCATTTTACCAATGAGAAAACTATGGCATGGAGAGGTTAAATAACTTGCCAGAAGCCACGTAGCTAATGAGTAGCAAAGCAAGGATGTGTACCCAGCTCTGTCCAGCTGGCTCTTACCCAGTATGTCCACTACTGTCCATCACACTGTAGCAAAGGCATTCTATCTCGGCAAGTGGGGAGGATTCAGCAGGGGCGAGAAGGCTAATTTGGAGGAGGAAGTGGAAAAAGAGCTTCCCCTACCCTTTGTAAGAATAGTTTTTGAAAATAAAATGCAGTTCTTCTGACATCCCTTAAGTTAAGGATCCTCATTACCACATCTATAGGGGTTGCAAGAAAGGCCAACAGGAAAATGTTTGCTATCTCACCAATTAGGTGATCATGTGGCACTGAGTAAATTTCCTAGATTAATCATCCACTCTGAACCCCTCTGCCAAAGGCCAGGTACATCCCTCAAGAAGAGAATCAAACCCAAAGCAACCAATAGTGGTTTTACTGTCCCAGAGGTAAATCAAGGGAGGACACTTGACATCACTGCTATCTAGATGGACTTCACCAGAATTAGAAAACAGCAAGTGTTTAAACATAACAACAAAAATCAAAACCAAACTAGCATGCCTCCAAACTCAAAGGGACTTGTCTGCTGAGTGCTCTCAGGCTTTCCCACTCTCTCTCACACTCTTTCTCTCTCTCTTTCCTCCCTTTCTCTCTCTTTCAATCAGAGTGACCAGTGTTGGTGCCAAAATGAACATGTCTTGAAATGATACACAGTTATGCAAGAATGCTACCAGACATCTTCCTCATTCAAGAGCCACAGGCATTCAAAACAAGTACTATTCCCATCAATTTTTAATCTTCTTATTTTAGCCAAGCAGTGGATGATCAAGGTCCATGGAAACTGGAAAAACGATGTCGCAGGAATTCCCCATAGCATGACCATAAGAAGGTAGTTTACTTTGAGATGCTGAGTTGTTCCTGGGGGAAAATAAATGCAGCTCTCCCAGGACATTCAGCATCATCACTAATCTCTCAGGTAAACTGAAGGGAAAGGGATCAACAGGTTCTAGAATATGTGTGCTTCCGTCCTTTCAGTAACTCAACTTTATAGGGACCCCTGAGTCTTATCCACCTGGCGTTTTGCCAGAAGACTTGGGTCTTAATGAAATTATGCTGTTGCTTGGTGGTGATTAAGAACTCAAACTCTGGATTTATACAGCCAAAATTTAAATCCAAGGTCTACTAATTTTCAGCCAAGATAAGTCACTTAACTTCTTTAAGCCTCATTTTCCTCATTTACAAAGCAGAGATAAAGACTACATGCAAAGACAAATAGTCTGTACCTCTGCTTTACACCAAATGTTCTCACTCATAAGTGGGAGAGCAACAATAAGAACACAGGGTGGGGAGCGACACACACGGGGGCTGTCAGGGGGTGGGGGGCGAGGGAAGGGAGAGCATCGGGATAAACAGCTAATAAATAACACGGTGCTTAAAACCTAGATGACAGGTTGACAGGTGCGGCAAACCACCATGGCACATGTATATCTGTGTAACAAACCTGCACATTCTGCACACGTATATCATGGAATTAGAGTAAAATTTTTAAGAAAACACTATTTGTCCAAACAGAAAACACTATTTGTCCTATAAGGTTGTTGTTAAAAAGATCAACTGAGCTAACAATATATGTAAAGCTTTTAGCTCAACACTTGACACTTAATAAACACTGAAACATCATACTAAACAAAATGAATTATTTTATTTTATTTCATTTTATTTTATTTTATTTTATTTTATTTTTTGACAGAGTCTTGCTCTATCACCAGGCTGGAGTGCAATGGCGCGATGTTGGCTCACTGCAACCTCCACCTCCGGGGTTCAAGCTATTCTCCTACCTCAGCCTCCCAAGTACCTGGGATTACAGGCGCCCGCCACCACACCCAGCTAATTTTTGTATTTTTAGTAGAGGCGGGGTTTCACCATCTTGGCCAGGCTGATCTCGAACTCCTGACCTTGTAATCCGCCCTCGTCAGTCTCCCAAAGTGCTGGGATTACAGGCGTGAGTCACAGTGCCCAGCACTATTTATTTATTTATTTTAAGAGACAGGGTCTTGCTTTGTCACCCAGGCTGGAATGCAGTGGCACAATCACAGTTCACTGCAGCCTTGATCCCCTAAGCTCAAGTGATCCTCCTGCCTCAGCTTCCTGAGTAGCTGGGACCACAAGCGTACATCACTAGGCATGGGCAGGCCCCCATGCCTAGCTAATTTTTTTTAATTTTTTTGTCGAGACAGGGTCTCACTATGTTCCCCAGTCTGGTCTTGAACTCCTGGGCTTGAGAGATCCTTTTGCCTCAGCCTCCTAAAGTGCTGGGATTACAGGCATGCACCATTGCACTCAGCCATATTCATTCATTCATTCATTCATTCATTCATTCAGACAGTAGATATTTGAGCACTTACTGTGTGGCAGCCATTGTTCCAGACATTGGGGATGTAAATGGCAGAGTCCCCTGCCCTCCTGGACACTCCAGTGGCTTCATTAGCATGAGTGGCATTCACAGTGTCCAAGAGAGCATGTCATTCAATACAAGCTGTTCATTTAATTCCACTTGCGCCATCAAATTGGAGCATTATGAAATACCATGGATCGCAAGGAGAATGGGACAAATTGGCCTGCACAACATCACCATATGCCTTCTACTCACATTTGAGCTCTATCTAATTTACAAGTGTCTGGTGTTGACCCTCTGAATCTGCCATCAGTTTTATCAACATGCTTACAGGGCTGGCACACATAAGGACTTCCGAGCATGTGGCCCATTGTTGAAAACACATGGGAACCCCTGGCCTAAACCCTACCTGTGGCATACAGAAGAATAGTGCTTTGGAGGCAGATGACCTGGGTGGATTCAAATCCTAGCTCCAGCTCTATGAATACATGTAATTTGGGATGGACTATTTAACTTTATGAGCCTCCTATGGACACTGAGGATAGTGGTTCCTTGAAGATCTCTGGCGGGATTTAAAACACTGTATGTGAAGAGCCCAGTTCCATGCCTGGAACATGGTGGGTACCCAATCAGTGGAAAGTGTTTTTATTGCTCCTCTCTGAACAACTGGCTTTCAATTCTCCTTGGTCTTGGTGAGCTGCTTCCATGCCAGCTCAGAACAATAAGAAAAACCACAGAAAGCAACTCACAAAAGCTGGGTGAGCATTAGAGACGGGCAATAACTTGCTTAGGTTTCAGAATTCACAGTGGACACAGCTGAGATTTTTAACCAGATCTGCTCTACTCACAATTAAGCTGCTCACAAATGAGGGTTTCCAACATAAGCTGCTACCCAGCTGGATGTGAAAAGTTTGAACCAGGAACATCAACCATGGGCATTCGTATCCTCTGCACCCACCCGGCACTTACAGCTGATGTTACTAATAGCTCACACCCCATGCAGGCTCAGAATCAAGACTCCGGTCACCTCGTACTATTTCACTAGCTGAAACTTTGCCATGCATGTTTTCATACAGTCACTTCTTGTGGATTTATTCTCTCAGGAATGTGTGTCTATATTTCTTTATCTAACTGAATAATTGAATGTCCTAACACTATTTGGTCTTGTGTAACAAAATTAGGAACACAAATAACCTGCCTTCTGAATCCTCACTAGTAAAATACCCAAAAAGCTTCTGTTTTATGATGAAGTAAAGGAGGAAGAGGTATAAATGATTAAAAATGATTTAAACCAAACGATGGAACAGGCTTTATACTTCATGTTTCACATATATTACTTTATTTCACCCTCTCAGTAATCCTCTAAATTACACATTAGGCCTCCCATGTTACAAAGGATAAACTGAGGCCCAGAAAGCTGAACTGATGAGCCCAAGGCTACATGCCCACATCTCTCTGGTCAAAAGCCAAAGCTCTGTCTCCTGCAGCAAATCTCAAAGTCTATAGAAGATTCCTTGTGTGGTATTTGCTGACATCACAGGGGCTTGACCCCTCTGCCCTCATCATTAAGTTCTCTTCACATGGTACTGCTCTCCATATTAGAATATAACTTTAAATTCTTCTTTGATAACTTTTCAACAGCTATGTAAATAGATGGAAAGCATCATTGGTTTTATGAAAATCCCTGAGGCTAAATTTGACCCTTACAGCAAACTGAAAAAGAGATGAAGCCCCTTTCTATGTCTCTGGGGTGGAAATCTATGAGAAGAAACCAACAAACCTGGCCCAAATTACAAGGAAAGCAAGGCATTTCTAACACAGCTACCCAGACAAGAACCACCTGGGTAAAAAGACTTATGCCAAACCCATAATAATCGTATGAGTTCACTGCATTTGCATAGCATTTTATAACTTGTTCTTCTGCGGAGAATGTTTATTTGATCCTCACCCGCACAATGAAATCTTATAGATGAGGAAACTGAGGCATTGAGAAGTGACCAATGTAAGATCACACAGCTGATAAAGAAGAGCATTCCTGTTGACCAGATGTCTTCAGAGCGGCAAATGCTCACTTGCTCCTCTTTGCTTCCCTTCTTTCTTTCCCTGCCTTCTTACTCTCTCTCTCTCCCTTTGTTCCTTCCCCGAAGACATTTGTAGCCCATCACAGGGAAACAGGTGCTGAAATTAGAAAGAGTAGCTCCACAATGACCTATTCTCTCTTCCACTCTTCTCTCTTTCCATGGCACCTCAACTTCTTTGGGGCATCAGTGCCTTTCTCCTCTGGGATGAGAAACTGGCTTTATCTATTTGCTCATCATTTCTGCTCTTTCACACTTCAGCTTCCTTGGAGCTGATTTCACACCTGATTCAACCCTATAGCCCCTCTCATGGCAACTGGTCATTCTTGGCTCTCTCTGGATATCCCAACACTGTGTGGCTGCTCACTGGAGGCTCAGTTGCTTCCAGGTGATACAGATGCAGTGGCTGGTGGGGGCTCCTGCTGCATCTCCTCATGCTGTCCCCTTTGTCAGAGAATGATGAGGGTGTTAGGAATATGAAGAAGATGTTTTTGGTTTGTTTTTTAAACAGCCGGGGGTAAGGGAAAAATGAAAACTAAAACAATGAAGTTCCAACTAACCCAAGGGAAGACACCGATCCCCAGTAGGGGCTAAAGAAACAGTAGAAAGAACAGGCTAATGTCGTGGCAGTGAGTACGGTCTTTAGAGCCAGGCAGAAACAGATATGAATCTGAGCCATCCCACCTCTCAGCAATGGTGCCTGGAGGAAGCTGTTTCAACCATCTGAGTTTCAATTGCCTCATCAATAAAATAGAAACCTTAAGACATATCCCTAGTGTTATACATTAATTAATTCAACAGATAGCTATTAAGCATCAACTAATAAATGATTATGAGTTGAAGACACACTAATCATTGTGTTTTCAATACTCAGAATAACCCTAATATTAGGATTAGAGAACTAATACGATTATTATGGTTTTGGCATAAGTCTTTTTACTGAGGTTCTTCTTGTCCAGGTAGCTAGCTGTGTTAGAAATTCCTTGTTTACCTTGTGATTCAGGCCAGATTATATTGGTTTCTTCTCATAGATTTCCACCTCAGAGACATAGAAAGGGGTTTCATCTCTTTTTCAATTTGCTCTAAGGGTCAAATTTAGCCTCAGGGATTTTCATAAAACCAATGATGCTTTCCACCTATTTATATGGCTGTTGAAAAGTTATCAAAGAAGAATTTAAAGTTATATTCTAATATGGAGAGCGGTACCATGTGAAGAGAACTTAATGATGAGGGCAAAGGGGTCAAGTCCCTGTGATGTCAGCAAATCCCACACAAGGAATCTTCTATAGACTTTGAGATTTGCTGCAGGAGACAGAGCTTTGGCTTTTGACCAGAGAGATGTGGGCATGTAGCCTTGGGCACATCGTTTCAGCTTTCTGGGCATCAGTTTATCCTTTTATAACATGGGAGGCCTAATGTGTAATTTAGAGGATTTTTGAGAGGGTGAAATAAAGTAATACATGCAAAGCATGAAATATAAAGCCTGTTCCATAGTTTGGTTTAAATCACTTTTAATCTTTCATATCTCTTCCTCCTTTACCTCATCATAAAACAGAAGCTTTTTGTATATTTTACTAGTGGATTCTAGAGGAGAGTATTTGTGTTCCTAACCTTGTTACACAAGACCAAATAGTGTTAGGACATTCAGTTGTTCACTTAGATCAAGAAATATAGATACATATTCTGAGGAGAATAAATGTTAGAATTATCCGGATTATTCTGAGTGTTGAAGACACATGATGAATAAGACAGTTGCCTTCCTCAACACACAGGTTTCCACTCTTTGTTAAATTAAAGGAAGCCATCAGCAGAGTGGTTCTCAAACTTTGCTTCACAGTAAAATCACCTGGGGAATTTTTAAAATCCCCTGGCCTGGGTCACACTTATACCAATTAAATTAGAAAGTCTGGTGGTTATAACCAGGCATCAGAAGTTATTAAAGATCCCCACACGATTCTAACGTGCACAGTCTGGAATCCATAGTGTGAGAAACAAACATTCCCCAGGCTGACTTCTGCCTCTGCTTCCTCACCTTCATTCTAGCTAAACACTAGTACCTCATTAATTCTAACCAGTGCCTGGGCATCCCAGGCATAATGGATCTTTAAATTAGCAACTAAAAGAATAACATTGATTAAAAAAAAAAAAAAAAAAAAAAAAAAAAAAAAAAGCAGCAGCAGCAATCTGCATTAACTCATTGATTTAGATAAATGGGCTTCCTTTATTCACAACACATCAGGCACTCCCAGCTTCCCCCACCTGCACCCCCAGTGCCTGCAAGAGCATTCTGTGAAAGTTCTGAAGTCTCCCTGAAACAGCCTCTTCATTCAGACTCTTGGCTGCTCAACTCCTTCCCAAACACAGGGCTAGGCCTCACAGTTTCTCAAAGATTTGCAGACTTCACAGATTAGCATCATGGACCACACATGAGAGGACTCATTCTCTCCAAAGTACCTCTTGTTTATTGAGGAGCCCTCTTTAATCCCAAAAGAGTCCCTGCCTTTATGTTGTCGAGAATTAAACTACTGGAGACTCAGTTTAAGAGACTGCCACTGTAACTATTCTCTCCATCGGAAGTGGATCCGGTTTGACTAATTTCCTTCTAGGTAACAAAAATTTCAGAGCTATTTTAAAAGAAGGCACTGCTACCTTCATGGGAAGCAAACAATAAATACATTGTCTCTTGTCCTGAGGAGCCCTTGGTATTTAACCAAGTGGCCAGCCCAGGCCTTCACTGGACACAAGTTTGCATATTTCAGCAAAAGAAGATATTATCTTAGCATGCTGTTATTTACTGGATGGCCAAGGAAAAGACAGATTTTATTGTAGCATAAACCAACCTGCAAAAGGATGGTAGTTTTGTATTGACTTTTCATCAGATTGTTGATGGATTCAAAGAGCCGTCTCATGGATTCTTCAAACTCCATCTGTTCTTTGCCTTCATAAAGCCTGAAATAAGATACATCTGGGTCATTTCTCAAGCTAACAGACAATACATTTAAAAGTGTGTACTAGGCACAAACTTCATTTGAAACTTAAAACAAAAAGGAGTGGGAGGTGGGGACTTCAAGGAGGAGAGGATTCTGCAGATGCTGCGTGCATCATTCTCTCAAGGTTAAAGCCTCACATCCACTATACCCAACAGAAACCCACCAACTAACAGGGCATACGCCTTCTGCTGTATTTTTTTAAACCCCAAGGAAACCCCAAAGGAAGGAAATTTGTCTGAGCTGAGGAGACATTAATAATTTCATCCTTCTGCAAGAATCAGAGGAAAAACATTGTGGTCATCAGATTTTCAAAGTATCTTGGAAACATCAAGGAGAAATATTTTCAAATGCACTGCCATTTCCACCACCCATTGTCTGCTTGTCGGATGAGTCCCAACAATCCATTTTATGTCAAGGGCCATTGCCTTCCCTGCCCTCATTTCAGGAGTGTACTTATTATCTTAAGCCTTTGTTTCTCTGATTATGAAGTACTTACACTGTTAAACATGTAAACCTAATTGAAATACATAACTTAGGAGGTGAGACTCCTCATTAATCCAACCAGGAAGGTTAGCTATTGTCAACGTTTTAATGGGTATCCTTCTAGGGACTTTCAATGCCTATGCTAATATACAAGTGTAAAATTGCATAGAACCAGTCCCTCATGTAAAACCAGTCTCCAGGTACCTGCCTCTTATCAACCCCTTCCCCAGTCTTAGGAGTGTTGTTCAGCTCAAGGCTTCTCCAAACAAGCATTTATCACCAACCGTGAAATATCCGCAGCCTAATCTGTGGTATCCAGTGTGAAATGTACAGAAGAGCGCTCCTGTCTCCAATTCAGATAAAGAGAGTCTCTCCTGTCACAGCCCTAAATGCTCAAAAAGCTCCTCAGTGCGCCCTGGCCTTGGCAAAGGTGGTTTCCTAGATAAAGCACTGACACACTTAACAGGTTTGTTTACCTCTCAACCAGAGCAGGCCAGCCAGTGACGGACCCCTCAGCGCTGTCTCTGCAAAATCCCCATCCTTCCCCTCAGCCTTATTCCCTCTTTCTACTTCATTTCTCTGGCTCTAAGTGTGTGCCCCTTCTGTTTATTTTCTTGAGTGTTAATCACTCTCTTTCTCTCCTTGGGCCTCTATGTCTTTATATCTAGTTCTCTCCCCACCCCACCCCCACCCCCTGACTTCATCACTCTCTTTCTGTCTCAGTCACTCTCTGTCTCTCTTTCTTTCATTCTTTTTCTAACTAACCCCCTCTCTAAAGCCCTCCTGAAGTAAGAAGCATAAGTGAAGTCAGTGCTGAATGTTCCCGTTGGTTACGGGGACTCGCAATTGCTGCTGACCTTCTGGGTCCAGCTCAAGGTCACAGAGACAAGGAGTAATGAAGTAGCCAGGTGCCTAGGGCTCCTCATTCTCTTCCTCTCCCTAGCTCCATAGCTCCCTCTGCAAACTCGCCCCCACCCCAGCTTTTACACTGCTCACTGCTGAGCCTTCTTGTCCCGCCACAAGAGATAACTGCCACAGCGTATGTATTCTAGAGTCAATCTGCTTTGGGTTCAAATCCCCACTGCCCAGCAGGCACTTTATTACAAACAGCGCAAACATTACAGAGCACCACTCTGCTCCAGGCACCTTCCTGAATCTGTGTGAAATCACTCACTCCTCACAACCACAGCATGAGGCAGGCACTAGTATCACACCCACTTTACAGATTAATGGAGCTTATGCAACATGACAGAGAACACCAGGCCAGTGAGTATCAGAGCCAGAATTCAAAACTGGCCATCGGCTCCTGAGCCCAGCCTCTCAGTCTCTTTGCACACTGCTTTGCTCTACATTTTACTGCCTCCTTAATTTCTAGAAGCCTTGGGCAAAGTGTAAACTGTAACAGTAGTGTCAGAGGATTGCGAGGACCGACCCACATGGGAAGCGCTCAGCGTGGATACCTGGCCCCAGCGGATGTTAGCGCCTGCCGTACTGTTGTCAACTGGAAGAGTAGCATGATTATCATTGCCCTCATTCCCACTTCACAGGTAAGGAAACAGAAAAACTCTCAAGAGGTTGAAACTTGCCCAGATGTCATCAAAGTAGAAAAGATGGGACCAGAGTACCCTGTCCTTGACCTGGCTGAAAAGAGAGGATCTTAATCCAGCATGGTGCTGGTGGTCAGCCTCCCCATGAGATCACACCGTTTGTCTTTCTTTGTGCCCACAGTCACCAGCAATCCCTAACGGACAGTCCACCCATCACGCCTTTTGCCTTGAGGTCTGTTACTCTTTCCATGAGGCACAGATGCCTGAAAACGGTGAATGAACTGCATCACCATGGCTGCTACTGCTCTAGAGTATTGAGCCTGCCCACTGTGTCTCCCACCCACATTTAACACCCAGACCTGGCTGCCCAAGTATGTACAGACACATGGGTTCTTTCTGCAGGGTGTACCTGTGTGTGTGGTGAGGGGTTCTGCCCAGGTCCTCCTGGGAACCACCTGCTCCTCCAACAAGGCTGGACTCCAGCAACACTTTCCTGCTGATTGGTCTGTCCAACCCTGCCCTCCATAACTGAATGGCCCCCTGGCAGTGTTCCTTCTGGAATTTGTCATTTTTAAAAAAGAAACATAAAAACAGACTTTTTTGGAGTCATCTGAATGGCAGCACTCCAGAGGGAAGGGTCATGAGCTCCTGCTGAAGAGATCCCTGAGGCTGTCCTGGTTCCCTACGTCTCTGTGTCTCATTATTTAACTTTTTTTGGATTTTATGAGCTGCACAAATATCTTTATGATAAACTCTCCTTTTTGCCTAGACTAGGCCCGGCTGGTTTCATTGCAAACCCTTGATAGTCAGAACTTGGCAGAGTAGAGCCAGCTTCTTCCTGCAGCTCCCCTGAGTTTGATACCAAGAGCTGCTGGGAAGTCTGGTGAGCATTTAGTTCTCGCTCTTACTGTACAGATGAAGAGACTGAGGGCCAGAGTGGGCAAGTGACTTGGCTTCACCAGCTTGTAAATATTATGTGACTGAGCTGGAAGGAAAAAAGAATTTTAGTCTGTAAGACTAAACCAAGGCTCTCTGCTCGACGTTAAATTTTGTAGGAAACTAAATTTGATTTTCACGAGAAAGAGAGCAGGGATGTGCTCTAGGTCACAGACTGTGCCAGTGATACAGCTTGAACTAGAACCAGGTATTCTTCTTCTGTGTTCTCATCATCTAACAGGGGAAGGCAGATAACACAAATCCCAGGAAGCCATGATTAGGGGCCTCCACCCCAGTGGGAATCCAATCTGCTCTCTGCTATCCATGTCACAAGTTAAGGGGCTTGACACCACACTGGAGTCCAGGGATGAAAATATATCCTGCACCTGCCTAAGTCTTATAAAGGATAAAAAACAATTCTAGGAGGAAAATGGGGGAAAATTATTTATATATATATCTGTTATATAATATAAATCTTAAATTTATAATTTAAATATAAATTTATACAAATTTAAATATAAATCATAAACATAATTATATATTATGTATATAAATCTCAAAATACATATATCTAAAATAGATACACATATTTTAAAATATTTACTTTTTTTTTAGCTGAGGAATGGCTGGGAATGAGAAGAAGAGTCACAGGACATGACCACAGCTGGGAAGAAGAAAGGAAAGAAAAATCTATTTCATATAAAGGACTTTGCTATCAAGCCAGATCCCTCCATATACTTGCTGTGTGGCCTCAGTTAATTACTTTTCTGAAATTTTACTTTTCTTCCTGAAAAAATGTAGTTCTAATGCTCATTTGAATGGTTATTTTGAGGTGAAAAACACGAGATAATTCTTTTCAAGTGCTTATTATTGTAGTTGGCATTTAATCAGCATTAAGTAAACATTAGAAATTCTTGTTCTTGATTCCTAAGCACAGAAGTGATTATTTGGGCAAATTCTCTGATCTGAGCATAAGAGGAATATTTTGTAAGATACAGGGTCTCAATATGTTGCCCCAGCTGGCCTCAAACTCCCAGACTCAAGTAATCCTCCAGCCTCAGCCTCCTGAGTAGCTGGGACCACAGGCACATGCCACCAATGCCTAGCTATAAAAAGAAATATTTCAAGTAAGGAGTCAATAAGGAAAAATTTCATAAGGGTTTTAGATTATAAGGAAGAAGTAACGTGATGATAGCAGGGTGATTAAGCATTGCGGGACCCCCCTTGAAAGACTTGAAAAGAAAATAAAAATGCCTGAGCTGTCTGCAATTCTTCAAATGCAGCCTTGAAGTCAAGGGCACAGCAGATGTAGCTTCCAGACTCTTTTTTAGCGCTTGGTCTCTGTTATAGTTTCAGGATGTAAACATTTTTTCTGGCCTAGAATGCCTGGAAAGATACTTCAGAAACCAGCAGATTTTGGCAGGGAACAAATTATTGAAGGGCCCTAAGGCCCTGACCACAAGGAAAACTGGAACAACCTGCAAGGCACTGTTCTGGGGCATGCAAGTCGACCACAGCCAGCACTCCTGCTCCCAGGGCTTGGATAAATATAGCGATGCTCGGCTTGCATGTGATTCATTAAGGAGACACTGTGCACAGCTGAGCACTCACTAAATGCAAATGGAGCCCCATATGTTGTGTGCAATGCTCTGCACCACCTCTTCCACGCAGGTACATAAAGCCTCAGCCTAAAACCGAGATGCCAACCTCAGGCTAGCATCCCAGGGGAGCAGAATCTAACCAAAGCAACCTCAGGCTGCAGAAAGCAAGTGGGAAGATTCCCTTTAGAATCCAGGGGTGGATTCTAACACCCTGACCCTCTTTCATTTTCTGTACCTCAATCACTTCCACATTGAAGGCATCCATCCCTCTGATTCCTTCCCTGCCTCTTCTAGGCAATAGAGAAGTTTAGGCAGCACTGCCTGGGTTTGTAGCCCTGCTCTGTCACTTATTAGTTGGATGACCTTGGCTAAGGTACCTAATCTCTCTGAGATTCAGATTTCTCATTAGTAAAATGGTATTAGCCCCACAAGGTTGCTCGAAAATCAAACAACGCATGTAAAGCCATTAGCAGTGTCTAGTACATAGTCAACAATAGATGTTAGCTATTACTACATCATATCGTTTTTCTTTTGGATACACCCATTTTTGCTTCCTGAACTGTAAGAAGAAAGATATCAGCATCTTCATAAAGACAACTACCATTTACTGAGCACTTACTACATGCCAGGCACCGCATTGGAGATAAAAATGAGTAAAAGGGCCGGGCACGGTGGCTCCCATCTGTAATCCCAGCACTTTGGGAGGCCGAGATGGGTGGATCATGAGGTCAGGAGATGGAGACCATCCTGGCTAACATGGTGAAACCCCGACTCTAACTATATAAAAAATACAAAATAATTAGCCAGGCGTGGTGGCAGACACCTGTAGTCCCAGCTACTCAGGAGGCTGAGGCAGGAGAATGGTGTGAACCCGGGAGGTGGAGCTTGCAGTGAGCTGAGATCACACCACTGCACTCCAGCCTGGGAGACACAGTGACACTCCATCTCGGAAAAAAAAAAAAAAAAAAAAAAAAAAAAAAAAAAAAAAAAATAGTAAAACATTCTGGGAGATAAGTGGCAGCTAAATAATTTATGACCCCAGGAACAAAAGCAAGTCAGTGGGTTGGGAGGCATCCGTTACCCAGGGGATGATGCTATGGGACTGTCGGAGGGAAGTTAGAAGCCTGGCTCTAACCTTTTCCTATTCAAGCCCTAAAACCAAGGTGACTTGGCTGGTGTTCCTTCCCCTGAGCCAATAATTTGCTCTATTCAGATAAGTGTACATTAGTGACTTTACAAAAAGAACCATTGAATCTTTCCTGGTTTCAAAAGAGTGATTACTCTGGGAAAATCACAATATACTTTAAGACAAGAGTGAAGGGGTCAAGTGTATTCTCTCTCTCTCCCCCTCCCACCCCACAACCTGGGACCAAGAATAATTCAAGCTAAACCAGCGGCTGAGTCTGTCTGAAGATCATCCTTGCACTTCCCAATCCTGCTCATAGAATGAGGCCCTTCAGTACACTAGGCAGGCACATTTAAGTCATGAAATAGGCAGGCAAAGGACTCGTGAAAGAGACAGTTCCCTTCCTAATTCACCCCTTCCCTGTATGGTCACTGTCACCATCCCTACCTCTTCCCCGCTATCAAGGTGTATGGACCTGAAATAAATAAGAAATTGCAGACTAAGACACAGAATCTGAGAGTTAGCTGTCTTATTCAGCAATGGTCAGAGGGCTGGGTGCAGGGGCTCACACCTGTAATCCCAACACTTTGGGAGGCCGAAATGGGAGAAGCACTTGAGCCCAGGAGTTCAAAACCAACCTGGGAAACATGGAGAATCCTTGTCTCTACAAAAAAATATAAAAATTAGCTGGGCATTGTGGTGTATGCCTGTGGTTCAAGCTATTTGGGAGGCTGAGGCTGTAGGATCACCTGAACCCGGGAAGTCAAGGTTGCAGTGAGCCATAACCAAGCTACTGCACTCCAGCCTAGGTGACACAATGAGACCCTGTCTCCAAAAACAAAAACAAAACACATACACAATCGTCAGAGAAATTATCCTCTAAAGGGTAACGAAGTTGAAATGGAAATATTTCTTCTGTCAGAAGAGAAAGGCAAAGCCTCATGAGAAAGAGAACATGTAAGGAACAGTTAGGATGACTACAGTGTTGCCAGTGTCAACTGTCAAGCAGCCCTAGAGGCCACAGAGGTGACTGTGCAGGCTGTACTTCATTGCATACCCCCAGCAGCCAACAGGCGGTGCACAGATCAACTCCTGGTGCCAAGGACTTTTGTCAATGACAAAAGTATTTCTATTGAGCTGTTACTTTTCCAGAACCTGACATTTGGGGTGGGATCCATTCCTTAGGGCAAATGCAAAGGAGTTTCACTAACATCTTCTTCCTGTAAATAACACCAGGAAAGAATGATTTGTGGACGAGAGAAAAGAAGACAAACTTAACATGTGGAGATTCTGTTTGAAAAATGTCTAGAATGAACACATAAAAATTAATGCAATCACTGAAGAAAAATTGCCTCTGGTGGAAGTATAAACAGTCTAAATTAAAAAAAAATAGAAGTTAACAATACGGAAGAAATGAAAGAAAAACAATCCATCTGAAACATTCACTTTACTTTTAAAATATGGCAACCCTGTGTAATAAATTAATAGTAAGTAGGTAATAAGATGCAAGCAAAAGCCTTGAAAAGAACTTTAAGTTATGAACAGTGTGTGATGTGTGCCCATGCCATCCTTCATTCTATTCAGAGGAGCTGCACACTTTATGTAACTTGGCAAGAAAACTAACTTGCATAATTCTGTACTTAAGTAAATTTCTCCATTAGCATGAAAAATGGTATTTAGGGTTTTCCCCCAATATAATTAGAAATTGAATGTTTCCAAAACAATATTCCTAAGGATAGAAAGAAGCACACACATGCACACTCTCTATCTCTCTTTCTCTCTTTCTTCCCTGTTTCCAAGACATACAGAGAAATATACAGATTGCATCATCTATTTGAAAAAGTAGCTAATATTCAGCACACTCCTTCCAGCTCTTTCTCTATGGCCCAGTTGGTATAAAAGTCTGGGTGCCAAGAAGAAGTTGGATTTTGACCACTTCTTTTATCATTTCTTCCCTCAGTGTTTTTGTTTGTTTGTTTGTTTGTTTACAATCTAGGAGGTTTCCATATAACCGAAAATATATAACAGAAAAAAATGGCTTGCCAAATGATTATGGAGACACACATGCAAACTTAATAAAATCTGGAAATCTGTACATTAAATGGATAATTTAGTTACCTCTTGGAAAAGGGGATTAGGTATAACATGCCCATTATATACACTTATTTTATATTCTGATTTTTAAACACAAGTGAAATTTCCATTTAATTTTAAAAAGAGAGATTTACTCTTTTTTTGGCGTATTTCTTGCCGTATAGCTCCTTCCTACAACAGTCCATTTCTCCAAAGCCTGTCCTGAAATTTCTCATTCTCGTGTGGGAATAAGGCTGGGGCTGGAGAATCTAACTGAAGGTCACATACAACTAGAGGCCATTTTCCCTCCACAATTACAGAATCAAGATGCTGATTTTTCACCTGCCTCCCAGTTTCTGGCATAAACTGCAGCTAGAGAGACAGTGGCCCAAGAAATGCCGAGTTATTATTACTCTAAACTATGGTCACGCCAAGAGCATTGAACTTCGTCCTTTGATTCCGTGGCTTCCTGAAAAGGAAAATTAACCCCAGGCTCCCTGCTCTTCCACTGAGAGCCCTGACATTTAGTGTGTGTAGTTCAGTTATTTTTTTTTAACATTTTCCTTACTAATGGCGCCAGTTTTAAAAATGCATATGCAATAAAACTCTTTGTTTTGCAATTTGGGAACATCCAAGGAGTGTGGAGATCAAACATATTGAGGTTTGAGTGCCTGGAGACCTCTTTGTGCAGTAGGATGACCGAAGGCCCACCAGGCTGCCAGCAGAGGACAGGGAAACAGAAGGAATAATGGTATCGGTCACAGGACTGAATGAATTCTAAACCAGACTAGCATACAGACATTCAGACCTTTGGATCACTCCTCTCTGGGACCTTGCATCCTTATCTTTAGGTAAACTATTTACCATTGAGGTAATTCTCCAGGATTCTTATCTGGCTTCTATTGTCAGAGAGTTCTTTCTTACATTCAGCAATAACACATTACATACACATTCCATACTATACTGGCCCATAAGGCTTAGGTTCTTTTTTAAGCACCTGAGTTGAAAATGAACATTTCTATCTGTTTACAAAATACCCTCTAGTTTCCAAGCACAGCATGAAGGGCCCCACACGTGCCCAAGTCAAAGCCCTGGGCTAAGAAGGAACTATCTTGAATTGCTTGAAAGTTATTCAGTCATCAAGACCCATTAATTCCACCCCAAAAGCCATTTACCCCTCTCCATCTTCTTCAGCACCACGGAGGACCAAGCCTCCATCTCCTCTCACCTGTGGGCATCTCTGAACCAGTGCCCCTCCCCTCTGTCTTATTCTCTTTCAATCCAGTTTCTACATAATGGCCAGAGGGACCTTTCTAAAAACACAGATGTGATCATAGCATTTTCCTGTTGAAAATCCTTTAATCACTCCTGAGTGGAAAAAACACACGCTATTTTCCCTCTGCTCCCATGCTACAACCATGAACACAGAAGACATCTGTGACCAAATGTGTGAGAGTTTCTCCCCACCACCAAGCAAGCAATGAATTCTGCAGTGGACACAGCTGGGTGTCCTCTAATTCAGTCCAAACCCAACATTATCTACCTGAAAAGAGTCAGATCCCACAGGGTAAGGGCTCAGTCCCCAAGACTGCCCCCATTTCCAATGCCAATCATAAGCCCAGGTTGTTTTATCTGTGCCTCTGACCAACTAGCTATTAATTCGAGTTCCCACAACTCCCTCCTTGGGTTTGATTAACTTGCTAGAGCTGCTCACAGAACTCAGGGAAATACATTTACCGATTTGTTATCAAGAGTATTTATTACAAAAGATACAGGAATGGGGAGGAAGGTATGCGAAGCTTCCATGCCCTGCCCAGGAATGCCACCTTCCAGGAAGCTCCACATGTTCAGCTATCTGGAATTGCTGGGTTCTCTCAGAACCCAGTCCTTTTGTGATTTTATAGAGGTTTTATTATGTAAGCACTGGCTAGTGGTGATCAAGTTAACTTCAACTCTCTCCCCTCCATGGAGGCTGTGGGTGGGGCTGAAAGTCCCAACCCTCTAATCCCGCCTTGCTCTTTCAGACGGCCACCCCTCACACTGAAACTACCTCAGGGTTTCCAGGCTTCAGTCAATTCATTAACATGCAAAAAGACAGCACTTTGTGGAGATTCTAAGGATTCTAGGAGATGTATGCCAGGAAAAAGGATCAAAGACCAAGTACATACTTCATAATATCACAGCTCCCCATTTCCCTAAGATCATTTCTAGAGGTCATGGCCTGACACTCAAAGCTCTTCAAGAGCCACCCCTTCCTACCCTTCTAGGCAATGTCCAGTCATTCTATCCCTTGGTCACTGAATTCCAGCCACCCTAGACTTTCCACAGTTCCTTTGGGTCAAATTCCCTCCTATCTCAGGGAGCGCCCCCGACTTTATTTTCACCTACTATACCCTCCTCCTCTTCACCTGCCAACTCCTACTCATCATTCAGGTCACAGCTTAGATGGTACTTCCTCAGAGAAGCATTCTTGACCTTGTGATGAAAGCTGATCTCTTCATAGCATGTTCCCAGGGCACCTCACACACATTTCCCCTTGATTTTACATGCACCCACATGATTATATGCTCATGTCTCTCTTCTCAACTACACTAAAAACTTTCATACCTTTGTCCAATTCCACTAGGCTGTCCAATTCATTGTTACATTTCTAGTACCTAGTATAGTGGCCTACTCAATATGTATTGGATAAACATGTGATTACTAATGCAAACCAAAGTTCTACCTCTAGACACGTATTTGAACTCATTTTGAAATAGAAACTTTCATTATCGACTCATGTGCTTAAAAAAAGAAACTAAGTTTTACAGCCCAGTATGCATGGGACAGGTACATGATGCATTGTTGCTGAATGTAAGGATGAATAAATCCTGAGTTAAAGGTGTGTTGGAAGCTATAGGCTTTAAGAGCAATTTGTTAAAAGTTGAGAAATACCCATATACTGAAAAGTTGTTCACCATCTTTAGATTCCAGGCTGAGAAACCCACAGATGCCTTCCAAAGTGGGAACACCATGGCAAAAGTCCAGGTAGAAAATCTGGGCATGCAATGCACACAGCAGACAAAGACTGGGGTGCAAACCAGTGCAGGGGATTTAATACACCCTGTGTAGACTTCTAAGGTTTAGGAGAGGTCACATTCTAACACTTACTACAATGGAGAGGCACTTGACTATTACATTAAAACATGTCAGAGGAGGAAAAGTTGATAAAAGAAGAAGGTCCCTGACCCAAACAGGTAAGCTTTAAAATCCAGTGCTGCATTTCAGTTACCAGACTCTGCTGACCCAGCTGTGTACACCTGGCCTGAAACCAGTAAAAAGAGCCGTCACGTTAGCCCAGGAAGCAAGCCTCGAGGGGTGATATAAATAAAAACTCAAAAATCATGGACTCTCAATTCTAGAAGAAGGGCAGTGATATGGTTTGGTTCCACGTCCCCGCCCAAATCTTCTGTCAAATTGTAATTTCCAGTGTTGGGGGAGGGACCTGGCAAAAGATGATTGGATCATGGGGGCAGATTTCCTTCTTGCTGTTCTCATGAGAGTGAGTTCTCATAAGATCTGGTTTTTTAAAAGTGTGTAGTACTTCCCACTTGGTTCTCTGTCATTCTCCCTCTCTCTCCATCTCTCTCTCTCTCTCTGCCTCTCCCCCCTGCTCTGCCATGGTAAGGCATGCTTGCTTCCCCTTCACCTTCTGCCATGTTTATAAGTTTCCTGAGGCCTCCCAGCCATGCTTCCTATATAGCCTGTGGAACTGTTGAGTCCATTAAACTTACTCTTCTCTTCATAAATTACCCAGATTCAGGTAGTTCTTTGTAGTAATTGAGAACGGACTAATACCGGCAGCTTTTACTTGGCTCAAGTAAGTGTGCTTAGGGTCTCCATAAGATAAGTTATTCAACTAATGAAAATGTGTTTTTGTTATTGTGCAAACGACTGTGCTGAGCACCTACTATGCACCAGTCACTGTGCAATTAAGGAATTTACACAAAGAAATAAAAATTGACATCTATACATGTAAAACAGAAACTGTGATATGTACTTCAAACACAAAATACGTGGGCAATGAAAAGGTAAAATAGGGAGCTTTGACCTAGCCAGAAAATACAGGGATAGATTCCCTGAGAAAGTGATTCTTGAGAGGACACAGGAGAGATAAATAAGAGAAAATTAGGTGAGAAGGAGAGGGAAGAGCAGTCCAGGTTGCAGGAACAGCAAGTGCACAGACCCCACAGCAGAAGGGAGCTGAATCAGAGGAGCTGAATGAAAGCCACCAATTCCACAGTGGAGAAAGACCTCTCCTTTCACCTAGGGAAGTCAGGTCAAAGGGGACCAGAGGGGCTACAGGGCCAGACCAGGAGACCCTTGCAGGACACATTAGGTTTTGTCTCCTACCTAAGAGGAAAAACAGAAATAAGAGGATTTTAAGAAGGAGAGTACTGTGATCCAATTTGAACTGTGGAAAGATCGCTCTGGCTGCAGGGTAAAGTTTAAAGACTTCCATTTCTGACAGTATGGTGAACAAAATATCCTGGAAAACCTGCCAGTGAAAACAATTACCAAAGCTGGATTTTAAATATGAGTCACTGAACTGTCAAGAAATAAGGAATCCATAGAGGACAATCACAAAGCAAAGCAGGTCTCTGGTTACGTCAGAGCAACGCAGCCAGCTTTTCTCTGAAGGCATCTGCCAAGCCCTCATGTCCTTAAACTTCTATTTTGATGGCTGCCTGGGGAATAGAAGAAATGAGATCAATCCTAGGACCCACATATTGGAGACCCTCATATAAAGCTGGTTTCCCAGTTTGTTGCATCTTCTTCAAAATGGAGGAAAAGAAATAAACCTATTGCACAAAAGGAAACAGGAAGGAAATGCCCATGTCTTTGATGCTGTGTGTAGAAGGAAAACACATCTCCACTGAGAATTCTTAACCACAAGCCAGTCCTAACCTGTGGTTTTTTGTTTGTTTGTTTTTTGTTTTTTGTTTCCCAAATTCATGTTCCTTGCTTGTATCCACAAAAAGAAATTTTAACTAATGAGGTCTCTGTTTGGTATTGCCCCAGGTGAATGAAAGAAGGAAACTCTGATTTTCTTTGGAGGAAAATAAAAAACTTTAATTAAAATATATATACCAATTGATGAAATTCCAAGGACAATTAGCTTCAGGAAATAATAAGAACAACAAAATGCATAAAGAAGCAGGGTCATCCAAAACAGAGAGGCAGAATGAGACCCCACAAAGACTCCCACTACTGGAATTATGCAACAAAGTATACAAACCCAGTATACTCACTATGCTTCAAAACATTAAAAAGATGCTTGAAAATATGATCAAGAAACAAAATATTATAAAAACAAACAATTAGATTTGAAAAAGAACAAAATGGAGTTTTTGAAAATAATATTGTAATTGAAAGAAAAAACTCAGACAGTCAAAGAGCATATTAGATAAAGCTAAAGAGAGAACTTGGTAAGCTGGAAAATGGGTTTAAAGAAATTAGGCAGAATGAACCCAGAAAACAAAAAAGATAAAAAATATGAAAGATAATTTATGAGAACTAGAGAATATAATGAGGTTTAACATATGCCGATTGATATTTCAGAGAGATGATAAAATATACGGAGAAATGTGAATATTTAAAAAGGCAAGAATAATAATCTTTTTGGAATTATTGGTATTAAATATTTAAAACTTCAAATCCAGGAAAACTAACTTCTAGCAACATAAACAAAATCATTCCTAAGTACATCATGGTGAAACTGCAGAACATCAAAGAGAAAGAGATGATTTTACAAACCACCAGAGAGATAAAACCAGAATGCCTATAAAGAAACAATAGTAAGACCAACAGTTAACACTAACAGTAGATGACAGTAAACAAAAAATGAGCTGTAAGTCTATACCTAGAAAAACTTCCTTTCAAGTTTCAGAATAAAATCAGATAATTGAATTTGAGGGATTTTACCAACAGAATTTCTTAAAGTTAATTCTACAAGATTAACCTCAGAAAGAAAGTAAGCAAATACGAAAAGTCTAAGATAAGAGAAAGAGTGATGAGCTTTTTTTTTTAATTGTGGTTAAAAACATAACATAAAATTTACCATGTTAATCATTTTTAAGTATACAGTAGAATAGTACTGATGAACTTTTATTGGTAAAAACATAAATACTAACTGTTTAAAACAATATCTAGAATGTGGAGTTATTTTTAGAAAGTAAAACTAAAATGCAGCACAATTCTAGCATAATATTTAAGAAGGAGGTGACAGAGCCTTCTGAAATCTTATTACTCAGGGAAATGTTAAAAATGCAACTTTAGGCCGGGCACGGTGGCTCACGCCTGTAATCCCAGCACTCTGGGAGGCCGAGGCGGGCGGATCACGAGGTCAGGAGATCGAGACCATCCTGGCTAACACAGTGAAACCCCGTCTCTACAAAAAAATACAAAAAATTAGCTGGGCGTGGTGGCAGCCGCCTGTAGTCCCAGCTAATCGGGAGGCTGAAGCAGGAGAATGGCGTGAACCCAGGAGGCGGAGGTTGCAGTGAGCCGAGATCACGCCACTGCACTCTAGCCTGGGCGACAGAGCGAGACTCCGCCTCAAAAAAAAAAAAAAAAAAAAAAAAAAATGCAACTTTAGGCTTTACTAAGTTAAATATGTATGATAAAATATGCAAGTAGCCACTAATAGAATTAAATACAGAATGTAACTTTCAAACTAATGAAGGGGAAAAAAGGGAATGAGGAAATTGAAAATAATCCCAAAAAAAGAAAGGGAGAAAAAGGACAGAAACATTTGTTTATGTTGCTAGAAGTTAGTTTTCCTGGATTTGAAGTTTTGAATATTTAATACCAATAATTCTCTTATCGGTGGTGTGGAGGATGCACAGCTAAAATGGTAGAAATAAATTCAAAATATCAGTCATCACAATTAAACCTATTATCTCTCCATAATGGACATAACTATTGACGTCCTTAAACTGATGGAAAGCATCTACAATAAATATCCAAAGCACAATATGTATTACCATTTCTATTCAACACTGATCTTGACTCCTAGCCAGTACAATAAGATAAGGAGAGAAAGAATTAAAATTAGAAAGGGAGTTACAAAATGTTCATATTTATAGATAATATAATTGTCTATTTAGGAAATCCAAAAACCTTTATAGAAAATAGACTGTAGGAAGGCAACAATGGATACAGTAAGACCACTGGAGAAAGCGAATACAGTAGTCCACATGTGAGAGTGTAAGAACATGGAATAGGAGGTTAGCAGTAAAGATGGAAAGATATAGGTAAATTCAGATACATTTCAGGGAGAAAAGTTTGAGACTTGATTGTGGATCATATGTGGAGTAACAGAATGAGGTGTCAAGAACAAGTCCCTCTTTTCTGTCTCATGCTACATGCTGGTTTGTGGGTCAGTGAGATAGAGCACATCATGAGTTTGATTCTGGATGTGTTGAGTTGCCTTTGATATACTATAAAAGAATATATCAGGTGATTGGATATATGGATCTGGAACTTGGTGAAGAGGTGAGGCTGGATTTCTGTGTTATCTGCATAGAAGTGATAACTGAAGCAATGGGCGTGGATGCATTCAGCTAGGGAGTGGGAAGAGAGTAAAAGGAGGAACCAAAAGCATTCAGGACCTCCAGAGAGAAAATAATGGTGTGAGGAATACAAAAAGAGTTCTGTGTTAGCGAGCCAAGGGAAGAAAGTGATTCCAGGAAGAGACAGAGGTCAGGAGAATAAAATGCTGTGGCTCATGCTATTTAGGGTGTTCTTTTTTTTTTTTTTTTTTTTTTTTTTTTGAGACAGAGTCTCGCTCTGTCGCCCAGGCTGGAGTGCAGTGACCGGATCTCAGCTCACTGCAAGCTCCGCCTCCCGGGTTCACACCATTCTCCTGCCTCAGCCTCCCAAGTGGCTAGGATTACAGGTGCCTGCCACCTCGCCCGGCTAGTTTTTTGTATTTTTTTAGTAGAGACGGGGTTTCACCGTGTTTGCCAGGATGGTCTCGATCTCCTGACCTCGTGATCCGCCCATCTCGGCCTCCCAAAGTGCCGGGATTACAGGCTTGAGCCACCGCGCCTGGCCTATTTAGGGTATTCTTAATTGTTAGCGTGAAGTATTATCACCTGTGGCTCATTCACAAAATATGGTTATTGTTTTTGTTTTGTTTTGAGATGGGGTATCTCTCTGTCACTCAGGCTGGAGTGCAGTGGTGCGATCTCGGCTCACTGCAACCTCTGCCTCCTGGGTTCAAGTGATTCTCCTGCCTCAGCCTCCCAAGTAGCTGGGACTATAGGCTGTGCCACTATGCCAGACTAATTTTTGTATTTTTAGTAGAGATGGGGTTTCACCATGTTGCCCAGGCTAGTCTCAAACTCCTGAACTCAGCAGATCCTCCCACCTCAGCCTCCCAAAGTGCTGAGATTACAGGCATGAGTCACCACACCAGGCCCAAAATATAGGCAAGCTTTTCATTTTATCACTCCTATGGCACTCAAGACATACAAGTTTGCCCTTTCCCAAAGAATGTCCATCTGATAGGAACTCAGGAAAAAAATAATTAATACCCTTTAGCCCAGCAAATCATACTTTGGAAGAACCTTCTTCTGAGGAAAAGTACACTTGTGCACAAGAATGTACCTGGGCACAATGACTGCTAATAATCACATCAAATGGCTTTGATAGCATCTGTTACTTTGAGGAATAAGGGTCTGTATTAGTCCGTTTTCGTGCTGCTGATAAAGACATAGCCAAAACTGGGCAATTTACAAAAGAAAGAGGTTTAATGGACTTACGTTTCATGTGGCTGTGGAAGCCTCACAATCATGGAGAAAGGCAAGGAGGAGCAAGTCACGTTTTACATGGATGGCAGCAGGCAAAGACAGAGCTTGTACAGGAAAACTACAGTTTTTAAAATCATCAGATCTCATGAGACTCATTCACTATCATGAGGACAGCACAGAAAAGATCCACCCCCATAATTCAATCACCTCCCATTGGGCTCCTCCCAGGACACAGGGGAATTGTGGGAATTACAATTCAAGATGAGATTTGGGTGTGGACACAGCCAAACCATATCAGGGTCTTCAGACCCATACATTAACACAGCATTGAGAAGTGGCAAGGCTGGGTGTGGTGGCTGACACCTGTACTCTCAGCACCTTGGGAGGCTGAGGTGGGAGGATCACTTGAGGCCAGAAGTTCAAGACCAGCCTCAGCAACATAGTGAGACTGCATCTCCACAAAAAAAATTTAAAAATTAGCTGGACATTAGTCCTAGCTACCTGGGAAGCCAAAACAGGAGGATCACTTGAGCCCAGGAGTTCAAGGTTGCAGTGAGCTGTGATCATGCCACTGTACTTCAGCCCGTGCAACAGAGCAAGACCTTATCTCTAAAAAAAGAGACAGAGAGAGAGAGTGGTAGCTATAATCATATACTTAAAATTAAAAAAGAAAAAAACTTGTTCAAAACTGTAACAAAAAATTCATGGTGGCTGAAACATAAATGGCTCTTAAAAATAGTAAGTGTGGTGACTGTAGAACAAAAATGCTTAACAGATGAGCGATTGCTAGAACTCTAGGGATTACTCACTGATTTGAGGAAACACAGGATGTCCATCCTCCATCTAGCCTGATTAAAGAATGGAGTTTATATCCTGTGTATCTTCCATCCTCCATCTGATTAAAGAATGCTCACTGATTTGAGGAAACACAGGATGTCCATCCTCCATCTAGACTGATTAAAGAATGGACAGTTTATGTCCTGTGTATCTTACGTGAAGTAACTAAAGAGACATGTAGGGGTTGCAACACACATGTGGTCCATGACACAAACCCTTCTTATCACCCAAGTATTATACGTGCTACCTGACATGAAAGCATTTTTAGTTAAATGCCCTCTGAGGACTTTGCAGTGTGCCTAGAATAATCCCTGCATGATAGCCTCTGTCTCGCTTTCCAAATTCATCTTTCTCCTGTTCTCCACTCTCAAAATTCATCTTTCTCCTGTTCTGCCCTGTGCTCACCATACATCCCCCAGCACCAGTCTTCTCCAACTTTCTGAAAAGCTTCCCCTTGTGAGAGCGCTTGCTCATCATAGCTTTCCTCCCTGCACCTCCTTCTCCCATCCAGCACTCAAGTGGCTGATTCATTTGCATCTTTCACATCTCGGTTTACAGGGCCAGGAGCAGTGGCTCATGCCTGTAATCCCAACACTTTGGAAGACTGAGGCAGGCAGATCACCTGAAGTCAGGAGTTCGAGACCAGCCTGGCCAACATGGTAAAACCCCATCTCTACTAAAAATACAAAAATTAGCTGGGCGTGGTGGTGCACACCTGTATTCCCAGCTACTCGGGAGGCTGAGGCAGGAGAATCACTTGAACCCAGGAGGCAGAGGCTGCAGGGAGTCGAGATTGTGCCATTGCACTCCAGCCTGGGCAACAGAGTGAGACTCCACCTCCAAAATATAAATAAATAAATAAATAAATATCACATTTTCAGAACCCTCACAATTACACTCTGAGGTAATCCCCACTTTAGACCAGGAAACTAAGGCCCAGAGGTGAAGTGACTTTGCCCAAGGTCACAGTCACTGGGATTCAAATCCAGGCAGTGTGGCTCCAGAGCCTCACCACTCTGCTATACCCTGTACTCCGCTACCCCCCACCCTCCCCACCCCTGTCTCAGCCACACACTTGCTTATTCCTTCACTGGCATTAATTACCGTTTGAAACAACTTGGTTTATTCATTTCTTTACGTTTTTCCGTCTCCCCCAGTATAATATAAAGGCAGCATGTGGCAGACACTCCACCTCTCTTATTCACTAGAGTCTCCTAGCATAGAACTTGGCCAAAGAGTAAGACTCAAAAGTGATTATTGAATACATGAATGAATGAAATCAATGTGTCTCTGTAGCAGGCTATATATCTCTCCTGTATGTGGGAGAGTAGATCTGCCAGGTGGAGGGACCAGTTTAGAGACTTGAAGGACAGTGACTATATGTGCCTCATGATAAAGTCCTTTTCAATCTTCCTTCCACCCCAAAGACACAATAAACAGCATGCCCAACAAATGAGGAATATATTATTTTCTACTAAGGAAACAAATTCTCCTTCGGGGTGATGCCTGCCTCAGGTACATTTGACGAAGATCACAAAGTACATCTAGTCATCCCAACTGCACTCAGCATCCCTGACAATTGTGTTAGCATGGCAAATTTCACCCCTCTGGCAAACTAGACCCTTCTTATCTGGTATGTTCATATTTCGTTACAGGGGATTTGCAAACGCAGTTTCTAAATCTATAAGTTTATTCAGTAAATTGCTCTCCCGCCCAAGTCATTCTCTGAGCAATTGTCAGCCTCAGCATTTGACAGAAACAGCCATCTTTGCTCTCAGGCAAGGGTTCAACCAGCAATCTAGCTCCCAGATTTCCAATAATGAGTTAACAACCAAAGGAAATAGTTTACCAGTTCAACCTAAAAGAATGAATATCTGTGTCCTCCACAGCTTTTCCCTTAATTGTCTACAGCACAGGATAGCCTTGTTCTGCACCATTTAAAGGGAGGTGGAAGCAGACAAGACCAGTGTCTTACGCTTTGCTGTGAGCGAAGTATGAAATTTTCCCCAGACTCTGAAGGATGGATGGGGGAAGTCAGTCTAGGATTACACCTTGGAAAAAGACAATCCAAATGTAGGTAATTCACAAACAGATAAGAGGAAATCAAATGCACTTCAAACCCTGGCCCCTCTGCTTGCTCTGATGGCCTCTGGACTAGATGTTAGGAAAGATGCTAAGCTCTGGGAAAGGGTTGGCTAACTTAACAATGACCTTCTGTTGCAAAATATCATGCCCCTAATCAGTTTCCATTCCCATGGCCTCCCTGTAGCACCTGACACTGCCGACACTCCCTCCTTGAAACACTCTCCTTTCTGGTTCCTAGAACAATCCTTTCTGCGTGTTATCCTATGTCCCTAATCCAGCTTTTAGTGGGACCCTCTTTCACCCATCCCTTCAATGGGCTGACTTCCTGGGTTTCATTCTGAGCTTTATAGTATTACTCACCTTGTGCTATAGCTTCAAATGTCTCTTTGGATCACTTTTGACCACAACTGTGTCTCCTGAACTCCTAATCTGTATCTAACTGCCTGCTATACATTTTCATCTGGCTCTGCCAATAAACACCTCAAACATTTTATGTCCCAAACCCACTACACTATAAAAACCCACTACTCCCCTGTATTTCTCATGCTGGTTTGCAATGCCAGGACAAATGGACCAGAAAGTCGAGTCAGATCATCTGGGTTGGCCCTCTCCTTGAATTCCACTCCTATATTCAATTAGTTCTGGCCATCTCCTCATCTGTAAACCCTTATCTTCCTCTTCTCCTCTTCCACAGTACCACCATGACTACCTTAGTTCAAGAGCTCTTGCCTGGATTATTGCAACAGCTTCACCATTGATAGCCCATCTCCATCTCTCGCTTTGCATCCCATCTTCCATGAGCTAACCTTTCTTCCCCAGTACTCTATCTAAAACGTGAATCTAATCATGTTAATCCCCTGCTTTAGAACTTCAGTGGCTCCCCACTGCCAAAAGCAGCAGTTTCCAAACTGCTTCTAGGAGAAATTGTTTTTTTTTCATTTTAAGCATGAAACTCAATAGATGCTTATTTATTTATAAATGATATCCATCTGCTAGTCTAAATTAAGTGTTTATAAGTTTAATTTCTTCATGTGAGATAAAATAATTTTAACATTTTTATCTGATCCCAATGGCTTGTGTGTACACCGATTGGGGCACTCACTGTGTGCTCTCTAAGAGTAAAAGGTAGGATCTACATCAAAATCCCCCTGGATACAGGATGACGTCAAGCTGCTGGGTCTGACATCCAAGGCGTTTCACAATTCAGCTTCAAGCCACCTCTCCAGATGCCTCAGGGCCCCTCCACCACCACGGCTTCATCCACTAGCTACTCTTCTCCACAAACATGCTGTTCATGTGTGGGCACGGCACAGCGGCAAGAACCTCAGCTCGGGTGTCAGATCCCTCCCCGCTGACATCTAGAGTGTGACCTGGAGTCACTTTCTCACCGTTCGGAGCCTTGTTTTCTCTTTTATATAATAAGCATTGTAATACCTATGCTTTGCACGGTTGTTGTATTAAGTGAGATGGAGTTTTTAGAAAAGCAACGCAGGGCCAAGCACAGAGGAGAGGCTTCATAAATGCTACTGTAGAGTAGCAGGAGTCATTGCAAGTTCTAGCTCATAGATTGTATTTAGAACTTGACAGTCTCTTTCGTCCCATGGGCTGGCTCCTTTTCTTTTCTTTCTTTTTATTTTTTTTTATTTTTATTTTTTTGTTTGCTTGTTTGTTTGACACAGGGTCTTACTCTGTCGCTCAGGCTGGAGTGCAGTGGCACGATCCCAGCTCACTGCAACCTCCACCTCCCGGTTCAAGCAATTCTGTCACCTCAGCCTCCCCAGTAGCCACCGCGCCTGGCTAGGCTGGCTTCTTAAATACATTTCAATGTCTAGTTTGAAACATCACCTCCTCTGAGAAGAATTACTGATCCTCCCAAGGTAGGGTTTGTCATTCAAATCTGTCTGCTCCCACAAGAACCATTTCCAGGGCTCCACTGTGATATTGCATCACTGATCATTGCTTATCCCAGGCAACCGTGATTTGATTGCTGGGATGCATGTTTATCTTGTCCACTACATTGCCAATACTTGAGGAAGCCTGACTTACTAATTTCAGGGTCCTCATGACTTAACAAAGTGCCTGGCACATAATAGGTGCCCAATAAATGTTTACTAATATTTCCATAGGCAAAGGAATAGAGAACTATTTAAAAGTTCATGCATAAGACTTCATGACTAAAACACCAAAACCAAGGGCAACAAAAGTCAAAATAGACAAATGGGATCTAGTTAAATTAAAGAGCTTCTGTACAGCAAAAGAAACTACCATCAGAGTGAACAGGCAACCTACAGAATGGGAGACAATTTTTACAATCTATCCATCTGACAAAGTGCTAATATCCAGAATCTACAAAGAATTCAAACAAATTTATAAGAAAAAAACAACCCCATCAAAAAGTGGGCAAAGGATATAAACAGATACTTCTCAAAAGAAGACATTTATGCAGCCAATAGACATACGAAAAAATGCTCATCATCACTGGCCATCAAAGAAATGCAAACCAAAACCACAATGAGATACCATCTCATACCAGTTAGAATGTCAGTCATTAAAAAGTCAGGAAACAACAGATGCTGGAGAGGTTTTGGAGAAATAGGAACACTTTTACACTGTTGGTGGGAGTGTAAATTAGTTCAATCATTGTGGAAGACAGTGTGGTGATTCCTCAAGGATCTAGAACCAGAAATACCATTTGACCCAGGGATCCCATTACTGGGTATATACTCAAAGGATTATAAATCATGCTGCTATAAAGACACATGCACACATATCGTTTACTGCGGCACTATTCACAATAGCAAAGACTTGGAACCAACCCAAATGTCCATCAATGATAGACTGAATTAAAAAATGTGGCACATATACACCATGGAATACTATGCAGCCATAAAAAAGGATGAGTTCACGTCCTTTGCAGGGACATGAATGAAGTTGGAAACCATCATTCTAAGCAAACTATCACAAGGAGAGAAAACCAAACGCCGCATGTTCTCACTCATAGGTGGGAGCTGAACAATGAGAACACATGGACACAGGGTAGGGAATATCACACACGGGGGCCTGTCAGGGGTTGGGGGTTGGGGCAGGGATAGCATTAGGAGAAATACCTAATGTAAATGATGAGTTAATGGGTGCAGCACATCAACATGGCACATGTATACATATGTAACAAATGTGCATTTTGTGCACATGCACCTTACAACTTAAGATATAATTTTAAAAAGGAAAAATAAACAAATAAACAGCTCACGCATATGCACAATTTCATGTTATAATCACGCAACTCACTTAACAGTTGACAAACCACTTTCACATATGTTCATAAGAAAGACTGTTTAGCTTTCCCTGAGTACTGCAGCAATTCATAAAATAAATAATAAATTAAAGAGAAGTCACTGTTTGATGATATCCTTTTGGTGACAGTTTTCTCTTTCATCCTGGTCTGATGCCAAGCTAATGCTATCATAAAATAGTTCCATTAACTGCAATTGTTCAGTTTACTAAGCCATTACTGTCTTCAAAAAGTGAAATTATATTCAAAACCAAAAAGAGGCTTACACAGAAATAAATGGCATTAACATGCAAACAAATTACGTGCAGAAGAAACAGGAATCGCAATGTCACAGACATTTCAGCTCATGCTCGGCATAAACAGATTATTACATTTTAATATTTATTCATACATGAACAGTAAAAACAAATCACACTGGCAAGTACCTCTGAGTTAAATTCATATTTGTTTCAAAAGGCAGAGGCTTATGTGCTCCCTCTGACTGCAAGCTACATTGACTTGCCCTGAGCTTTATTCAGACAGTCTTGCTGCCTAACATATTCATGACCTGGAGGGTAAACTACTATATAATATTTACATGGAAGAAACTAAGCTGGTGGGAGGGGATAAGGTGGAGGTTGATTGGTAGGGTGGCACGGAATAAAGAAATATGCAAATAAGAAAAAAAACAGAAGGCAAAAGAAAGTCCCAGAAAGCTGGTGTCTGGGTTCTGGACATTGATGCTGAAGGCAATTAGAGAAAGGGCAATCATGTCTGGCCCTGGGTGAGGGGAGCTAGACTGGAGGTGTCCCTGAGCTGCGAATCATGCTCCTAAGATGCCCTTGTTAATGCAGTGGCAGCTCCAGTGCAGGCCAGTGGAACTGTGCACACCAGGGCAGGCTTTCTCGGCTCTCAGGGGTAGGGAGCGGGATGAAGCTTCCAGGTGGTGAAGCTCCCATCAGGACACAGAGTGCAATTTTTCCCTCCCCAACCAGTGACTTGTTTCCAAGGAGTGTGAGCTCACCTGGCCTGTCCTATGTCAACTTTTCTTTATTCATTCCCTGGGGATGAAGATAAAGTCACAGTTGCCTGGATAGTTTCGCTATAACAGCAAGGATGCCTTTCCTGACCACTCCTGCTCCAGCTCATGTTGTTGTTGTTGTTATGTTGTTGTTGTTGTTGTTTGCTGAATTCCTACTGAACTCAGGGATGGTACCATGCTTCCTAGCACTGAAACCCAAGCAGCCATGTGCCTCTCAGCAGCCGCTGATGTTGCTCAGTACATCAACCCCTCCAGGCAGAGTCGCCCTCCCTCAGGACAGCCCCTCAACATGGCCAGCCAGACTTCACACTTGCATGGCCCAGAAAAAATGATCAGGTTCTCACATTTGCTTCATCAGATGAGGCAGAGTGCAAAGCCTCACTATGCTATATTTCTTGGCTGTGTGATCGTTGAGCTTGAATCTAAGCCTCAGTCTCCTTCTTTGTGAAAGGGGGCTATAAATGGTGTCCAATTTCATACTTAATGAGCTCTTACTATGTTCTAGTTGCCTTAGTGTACCGCGGGGTACAAAACAGTCAAAGGTTCCTGTCCTGACAGAGCTGACATTCTAGCAAGGAAGGGACAGTCAACAAAAGCATGATTATTATATAGTATGCCATGTTTAGTTCTATGGGGAGAAAAAAAGACCAAAAGGAAGAAAGAAATCAGCAGTGCATGGGACAGGGGTTGCAATTTTAAATAGGGTAGTGAAGGAAATGTTTGAGCAAAGATATAAAAATAGTGAGTCAACAAACGGATCTGGGGAAGAGTACAAAGGCCTTTAAGTAAGGAAGGAGCTTGAGCCACAGCAAGTCCAGTGTGGCTGGCACAAAGTGAGTGAGGAGTAGTAGGAGACAAAGTCAGAAAATGGGGTCCTCCGTAGAATTTTTGTGAAGACTGTTGAAGATGATACGTGAATAACCATGTATACTGGCTATGTGACCAGCACTGTGCTAAGTAAGTACCTTACATCCACAGCCTGTTGTACAGGCTCATTTAGTCTGTACAACAACCCTGCATGTTAGGTACTATTATGACTGTGTTACATACGAGGAAACTGAGCTTTAGGCAGATTAAATAATTTGCCCAAAGTTGTAAATGCTAGTAAATGTAATGGCAAGATTCCAACTCAGAATTCGCACCCAAGCAGCCTTGGCTCTAGAGACTGTGCCTTTCACCTCTGAGCTGGAAGTTTCTCATAAGCAAATGAGCTGGGGCTGGGGCTGGTGAAGGAGGAGTTTGTGGAAGGCAGAAGATCGGGGTTAAATGGAGATGGGGGAGGAAGCAAGGCCCAAATAAGCAGGTCTGTAATAAGAGCAGAAAGCAGGATGCAAAGAAAAGCCAGGCATAGCAAGCAGAGGCCAGAGACCTGGGCACCACAGCTGCTCTGGCCAGAGAGGCCTGACCACACTCAGAGGAAATAAGAGCAACACAGAATCAGGACTACCCAGTGAGGGCTAGCAGTAGACCCAGGTGAATTCCTGGGGCCAGGAGAGTCCCACACTGTGGTCCTCAAAAAGCACAGACACCTGGTAAAAGTTATCCCTGCCTCCAGAGAAATAAACAGTAGAAATCCTATACTTAGGATAGTGTAAGTAGTAAGTCTTACTACACTTACTTACTACTTACTATAAGTAGTAAGTAAATTTTAAGCTTGAATCAAGACCCTGGAATTTCTTCTTAATAATTTAAACCTGAGTTTTTGAAAAAAGCACCCTTGCTGTTTCTCCTAAGTGAAACATTGATACCAGCTAACATTTATTAAATGTATGAAATAAGTACCAGATATTGCATGGAGCACTTTGTACCCATAATCTCATTTCATCATTGAAACACAATGAACTGGTTTATCCCCATTTATAGATGAGGATGCTGAGGCTCAGAGAGGCTGATTCAATCACTAACCCCGGTACTTACAGGGGCAGAGATACCACTCTACCCAATGTCTGTCCTGCATGAACATCTGCTCATAGCTATTACTCCATGCTGCCCCCTGCACTCTAGCCTGGGGCAACATGAGGATCTGTGAGGAGCAGAGACAAGTGGGAGCAACTCCTGTTGCAGCACCGTGTTCTGGTTCTTCTCTCTTTTAGAGAGTTATCCTAACTCTGCAGTCTGATTCTCTGTGCCTGTCAGTAGGACAGGGAGCTGCTTAGTGTCCATCACATGGAACAGGGAAGCACGGTCTGCTCCAAACTTTGTGTAATTCCACAAGCTCGGAAACCTTGGGGATCTGCACAGCTCGTTGTCTGAGCTTCAGGCACTGCAAGAGGCTTTGTAAAGAAGCTCAGTTCTTGAAAATGGAAGGAAAAAATGGAAGAAAGGAAGGAACGGAGGGAGGAAGGGAGGGAGGGAAAAGGGAAGAAATATAGGAGAGGCGAGAAGCAATAAAATAAATACACCAAAAGGAAGAACTGAAGAAAATCTCTGATAAGTAGAAAAGACATATTCTTCTTATAGATAAAACATTCTCACTTGGAAGATGGGATAAGCTATCCTTGACTTTTAAGCTGTAACTACAATGTCTGAATTCTTGAACTCCTCCAAGAAAATCACTCTTAGATTCACTGGAGTCTCCTATTGGTTTTCCCAAATCACTGACAAGTATCTCTCAAGCCTAGAAGAATACCCAACTCAGACTTGTCTAAATGACAAGCCAGAGGAATCTGAAACAGACACTTCACTTTCAGAATGACCTAAGTGCATTTGGTCTGTGGCATGGTTCAAGACACTCACGTCTTTCTATTCATCACCTGAAATCTCAAAGAATGTGTTAAGAGAATCCCAGATGATTGCCTGTTTCAGGTGCACTGTCAAGTATAAAGCTTTAACAGCTCATCCATTGTCATGATCATAATCACAATGATGGTCTTTTTTTTTATTGAGAGTCAGGGTCTTGCTTTGTTGCATAGGCTAATTGAAGTTTGTTTTGAGAAGTCATCTCTCCAACATAACAAGTCCACACCATAAGTGACTGACCTGACCATGACTCCAGGAATGCACACGTGACCACAACTACACAAGACTCAAGACAGTTCCTGACATAGGATTTTGCTAGGACAACAAGAAACGTAGAGTTTCTTCCACGGGTAGAATGTAAACTTGAGGATTCTAGTGGCCTCTGCATTGGAAAACTTGCCTCATAAGACAATCAACAAAAAGAAGCAGAGTTCAGATCTACAGAGATCAAGACTATCCCAATAACACTGAGCATCTGGACTCAGCCATGCCTGAGGCCAACTACACCCTTGGTTTTACAATGATGTGAAATAAAGTCTCCTGTCTCCCTAAGTCAGTTTCAGTTGAGTGTTCTTTGTTTGCACTAAGAATCCAGACAACACTCTCCTTGAATGTTTTTCTTATTTTCCATCACACACAACAAACCTGATCACACACAAACAATCCTCTACCTAACTTTGCCCTATGGCCAGGATGAACATGAATTGTTCTTTTGTAGATTGCATTTGAATGTCTTCATCTCCAAAGCCCTTCAAAAAGGCAGCTGGCCTCTATGATACTGACCATCAAAATCTTCTAAGGTACTCTAATGTATCAGTTCACTTTTTGGCTACTAGGATCTCAAGGACAGACAGGTCAACTGCAAATGCCAGTTTATCGGCCATGTATAACCTACAAGAGCCACATAAACGTCAGACTCCCTGAGTTCTGCCCTTCCTGCTCCCAGGCCCTCTAATCTTGAATATAGATTCCTGGAAAATGTTCACCGTATTTCAAATCAAATGAAGAATGTTAGATGAAACACAGAAGAGCCTCAAATCACATTTACTGGATAAAACATAACTCTGCAACATGTTAAGATTTCTTTTTTTTTCCAAATGAACTTAGAGGGTACAATTATTACATATTCATTACCCTCTAGGTTGGATTCTTGAGCTGTTTTTGATCGACAGCTGGTTATAATTTTTTAAACGAGTTTCTCCTACAGTAAAAATACTGTTGTATCCCAGAGGAATTGCAGAGCTAATCAATCACTCTTACATAACAAGTACTCACTGTGAAAATAATGTCCTCGACCGAACAATGAACTTGAACACATATTCCAAAGCCTTCAGCGTTCTTAAGATTGGCTCACATTGTTCCCCTCTGCTGGAGGTATCCAAGTAAGTCTTCAGCACTGTCATCAATTTCCTGAATAAGGGATAATATTTTCTAAATACATCTCTTTCATCATGGTAATTAGTTTGCTCAGTAAATTATAAGGCATTCAATCAAAGGTTAAAAGTAGTAGTAGAGCCAACCTCACTTACTCGTTTGTAAGCATAAAAATAATTCTGCATAAAAATTATATTTATTACAGGGAATTAATAAGCATTTCCTGCTCATAAAAAGCCAGCAACGAAAAAGATAGGGAGGAAAAAAAAACCTTTTGACCAGGAAAGCTAGTCACAATCAGGCTACAATTGGGAATAATGGGGAATAATGGTGGCAATAATGTCTTTTTTTTTCAGCTTTTTCTTTCTATAGAACATGTTCTTGTAACATCACAGAACTCTAAGTTTGCTTAGGAACTTTCTATGTTTCTTCTTTACCATAGGGCAGACTACAAATTACTTGGCCTGCCTTTCAAGGCCCCTTCACAAACTGGTCCCCACCAAAATCCCCAGCATCATCTCCTATCTCTCACCATCTCCCTACACCCAAGCCAGACTGAGCTACTTGGCATGTGCACTTTCTTCTCTGTAGCCCTTTTTTTTCTTTCTTTTTTTTTTTTTTTTTTTTTTTTTTGAGATGAGTCTTACTCTGTCGCCCAGGCTGGAGTGCAGTGGTGTGATCTCTGCACACTGCAATCTTCATCTCCCCGGTTCAAGTGATTCTCCTGCCTCAGCCTCCCAAGTAGCTGGGATTACAGGCTCCCACCACATGCTCAGCTAATTTTTGTATTTTTAGTAGAGACAAAGTTTCACCATGTTGGCCAGGCTGGTCTCCAACTCCTGACCTCAGGTGATCCGCCTAGCTTGGCCTCCCAAAGTGCTGGGATTACAGGCGTGAGCCACCATGCCTGGTCTTCTCTGTAGCCTTTAAGTCCTGGTGTCCACTCAAGAAATGAGAGCACACAAGCTGAATGGATGAATAAGCAGTTCCAGGTACCACTGCAACCATAAGGCATTCATCCAAACCTATGGGTATTCCACATTTTTAATGCTATCCAAATAACCCAAGCATAGGTTAGATTTTGTTAGAGAATGGAGAGCTCACACAGATTAGTGACAAAAGAAAATTACTCAAGTTCTTGTGCCCTAGGCATTCTGGCAGGGCAAGAAGGTAGTAGACAAGAAGTCCCCAGGTGCACAATTACTTACTTGTAAGCCAAGGTTGCACTGAAATGCTGTTGGATGTAAGCCTCCAGAACAGTGTTGAAATGCTGAAATTTTCGGTCTGCAATGAGTCCTATTATGTAAATCTGAGGAAGATGAAAGGCAGCAGTATTTTCAGGGCAAACCCAGGGCAGGAAGCCATCTTTACCTGGCATAATTTAACCCCCATTAAAATCCTTTGCCCAGGAATTAGCTCACTAATACATAATGAGTCCTCTTTATTAAGGTAGCATCTTCCCCAAAGAAGCGTTTCATGAAGTGTGCTGCAGGGCGTTCTAAGATGAAAAGGATTTCATGGTCAAATAAGTTTTGAGAAATATCAGGTTATCATTATCAGACTGTCTTCCTTATTGCAAAACTTTTTAGAATCTTTAATATACTTATGTACATTGTGAATCTCTAAAAGGGTCATGCAACATTCAACATTTCCCTAAATTAATTAATCAAAGCATATATTTGTCATGAAACATCTTTTCTGAGAGCTAGCATTCTAGGGTACTCTCTGAGGAAGCACTTGATTAAGCCACCATTGTCTCTCAGTAACCTCTTTAAAAATGCAAATATCCATGACACGAGGGGTTAACACATAAAAACTTTGCTGGGCACTGATTCCCTAATGCAGATGTTTCTTATGTTTATTTTGAGAAAACACTGAGAAAATCTGAGTTGAGACAGGGAGAGGACAAAAAGACCATAGGGGAGGACTAAGAAGATCTGGATGGTATAGCACCATGAAAAGTTCTGGGTGGGTAGGAGAAATGTAATGATTAGCAAGTTGGAGGAAATGGGGAGAAAAAGGTGAAAGGAAAGCTAGGAAACATTTTGGGTGCTTTACAACCTAGCCAGGGACCAGCTCCCAACATTGATGGAAAGCAGAGGCAATCATTTACAGTATCCAGCCTCATGTACCTTCAGCCAGCGTCAATCTGACATCAGCATTTAAAATTCCCCTTTCACCCACCATGCCTCATGCTTTCAAACGAACTGGCAAGAAGCAAAAAGGAACAGCAGCTCATTATTGGTCTTGTTGCCAAATATTACAACACCTCCAAAGAATTCATGAAAAAGGCCATGAGGGCCACGAGTTCTCAGTATTTTCACAGTAAGACACACATTAATGCCTGCTGTCACTAGACACTTTTCCCCTCTCTCTTACCAAGGCATCAAAGACAAGGATGTCATATTCATCACTTTGAGAATGCTCCATCATGATGTTGAAGAGGGCGTCCAGAGTATCCTGGAGAAACTGGAAGAAATAACGAAGGTTGCACTATTTCAGAAACAAGACAAAGTGCAGGTGACCCAGCAATCCCACTCCTGAGTGTCTACAAGACAATGAGAGCACACATCCCCCACATGTCATGCTCAAAAGGTCTAGAGTAGTTTTACTCATGACAGCCAGAAGTTTGAGGAACCCAACTGCCCATCAACAGCAGAATGGATGCACAGATGGTGGCATTTTCACACTAGAGAATACTACACAGCTGGACTAAAGTGCAAACTACTTCCACAGGCAGCAATGAGGATGATTCTCACAAGCATTATATTCAGTAAAATACATAAGGCAGAGAAAGTACACTCTTCACTACTCCATTCTTATGAAATTCGAGAGTAAGCAAAAACCCATCGACAATGATGGTAGACAGGACAGTGATTACCCTAGGGGACTACTGGCTGAGAAGGGGTATGAGGGAATCTACTATAATGCTAAAAATGGCCTGTATCTTCTTCTGGGTGGTGAGTACACATGGTGTGTATGTGTGTAAAAATCCATTATGCTATACTCTTAAGATAACTGCTCTGTATCTATTTCATCATATGTATATCATATTTATATAACAAACTTTAAAAAAAAAAAAAAAGAATGCAAGAGGAAGACAACAAAAGTCTCATTTCTTCCATGACTTCTCCAAGCTACCAAAAGACTATAGACTTTATAAAAGTGGTATCTTGGGGAGTTACTCTGCCATTGCTGAACGACGTAGATGGGAAGTGGTATACATTTACAGCATCTGGAAATTCTACCACTGCTTCTCCAGGTAGAGGCAATTAAATAGAACTTGATTTTCCTCCCTCCTAAGGAATGGGTCAAAATTTCCTATAATCCCTCAAAACACATAGCTGCCATATAAAGATGTTTAATCTTGGAATTTCTAACTGTATCATGGAAACAAGATCTCCAGGACCATTGGGAAACATTTGTCCCAATTCATAAGGCTGGAGAGAAGGGTTGCTTTAATTAGATTTGCACTTCAGACACTTTCTATTCTCCACTACCATGTGGATGCAATAATACATCTGACATTTGCATTGTTTTCTGCTTATTTCACTTAAAATGTAAGCCCTGATGTCTTTCCCTTTCTCATCTTTAATACATAATGCTCTCCAAGCAGCAGAAACCAAGAATACTTTTTATTTCTAACAATGATGTGTGGGTAGTACTAAGAGATCATACTACTATATATATATACACACACATACATATATATGTATGCTCACACACATACATACATACATATGCATATACATATATATCAACATATGACAACAAAAATAATTAATAATTACCATTTATTGAACTTTGTTTTATATGCTTTGGTTTAATTGTTGTGTACTATGTGTAAGAGACTATTGAGTAAGTTTTAAATATTATCACCTTGAATGTTCATAACAGCCCTGAGAACTATGTCACATTTATATTATCACATAAAGTTGGCAAGTGGGAGAGCTGGGATTTACACCCAGGCTCATCTATTTCCAGAGATTGAGCATAACCATTGTTTTCTGGCACACAACATTCAGTGCCATTGAACCAAGTCACTCCCCTGGATTTCCCAATAAAGATTCCTCAAGGCAACTTGGGAGAATGTGTCCCATCGTTGGAAGAAAAGTTTCCCCATGTCCTTCAATACCTTGTTTCTCCCCTGAAGCCACCCACATGGAGAGTTCTGTCACTAGTGTAAGAATACAAATAAAATGAAGCCCCACTGACCTTCACCACTTCCTCTCCATCCACAATCTTCAACTTTTCTAAATTCTCCTGTAGCAGTTGAGGCTTCATACGCCACTTCAGCAAACCCAGCAAGCCCACTAAAATAGAGTCCAGACATTCAGAAGTATCATCACTGGCCTAACTGTCCATATCAGGACCTTATTGGGCCTGCAAGCACATGCATACGTGCACACACACACGGACACACACACTCCCCACAGACACAATTCTTGATGACCCCATTACCATTCTGAGTGAGCTTTGTGGAGCACACCAGGGTGGAAATGGAGAACACATCCCGGGAGCTGACAGAAAGCCCCCCGACGCTGCTGGAGCTCCTGCTCAGCGTGGCCCCCTTGTTTTCCACATGGTGTCGATAAGAAGGAAGGGTCAGGTATGCACTGGCATCCTCCATCTTCTTGCTGTCCCCCTGGAAACAACACTTGGTTACTGTCCAAAGCCAAGGCTGCATGCCCAATGCTACATAGAGCTTGCAGCAGATAAATTAGACACTATGAAGTGAAGAGAGTCATAAAGAGTGAAGAAAATCATCAGAGATGCAATAGACATTGGCTTGTGAGGCAGGGCTGTTTTTCCACAATATAGGTAAGAATTCAAAGACACATTAATGGAAAGGGAGTTGATCCACCGGGTGAAAGCTCTCTGAACCTCATTAATGGCGAAATAAAAATGGAATCAAAAATTCCCAGACAGTCCCATTTTAATTCATCCTGTTTTGAGATCATAATATATGCTCACCAGCAAAATAAGGAATCTAGCTTAAAGAGGAATTTAATGGCAAAGGCACTAAGTAAGAATGTGCTGGGATCTGGACCCTGTTTTGCCATTCACAGGTCTATGCTTTCTTGAATACATTATTTTGCCTCTTGGTGTCTCATTTTATTCTTCATTAGTAAACTGAAGATAATCGTCATCCCTACTTCCTAGAATACCTGAGCAAATAATATAGAATAATGCATATAGAATGCATAGCACAGTGATGGGCACATAAGTGCCTTGGCATGCTAAAATGAATGACTAGAGGTAGGCATTACAGAAGATAATAGTTATCTTACTCCACACCAGGAGTGGTACCAAGTGTTTTATATGCCTTGGTTCATTTCATTTAAGCCTCGTAACAATCATATGAAGTAGATACTATTATTATCCTCAGTCAAGGAAACTAGGACCTAATGGGGGTAAAAGAAAATTGACTGCAACTGGGCCTCTGACCCCAAGGAGTTCACATTCTGTCAGGGAAGAAGGGCTTTCAAGCCAAGAACTCTATGTGTGATAAATGAGAAAACAGAGGCTGCACAGAAGAAAGGGGGTTTTCTGGGAAAGTCAGAGAGACTCAGAGAAGAGTACAAGAGTACCATGAGATGAAGCCTTAATGAGGCTGTGTTTGCCATGCATCCCACAGGCAAAAGGGCAATTTCAGCCTACAAGGCTAAGAAAGCCAAGGGCAATGGTGTGATCCATGTGCTGGCTACTCAACCTTGCCCTACCTCACAGCCATACACTTGCCTCCAGCCAGATGCTAGTAGATGTATTCTGTTGTCATAAGAGGGCATGTGGGAAAGCAGCAGGTAAAACCAGACTAACACTTCTCCACGTCTCAAAAACAGTCCAAGTCTCATAATGTAAAAATAAAAATAGCGGACATCTGCACTCCCTTTATAGTTTAGATGGCCCTTTTGCATGGGTCATCCTAGTGGGTTGTCATAAATATTGCTATAACTGCTTAAGAATAAAGAAACTGAGACTCAGGAAGACATGTGAGATGAGTACAGGTTTAATCAGCAGCAACACGATCAGGACCGCAGGTTTTAATATTTTTCCATTAGCTACAATGCAGCATCTCTCAAATGTTTATTGTACGTCCTCTACACATGCCACAGAGGTCCTTACAGAATCAAGAGTACATAACAGTCATAACGATAACCTTTCTGTACATAACAATAACCTTTTCCATGTATTGAGTTCTTCCACGTACTCATCATTGCCATGTTTACATGCGCTGTCTCATAATTCTCACAACTATTCACTGAGGGCACAAAGATGAGGAAGCAGAGGCCCAAAGAAGTCAAGATTTTGTAAGAGGCCACAAAGTTGGTAAACCCTGGTGTGTGTGATTCTGGGGTCCCTGCTGTTGACCACTAAGCAATTTTGCCATCACCCTCTTGCTTCCTGCACCCCCCTCAGTGCAGAGCTCCTTCCAACTCATGGTACCTTGAGGACAACCAAGTCGTGGAATCCATCGTGTAGAGTAGTCCCATCTTCTTTCATCAGCTTCACATAGGACATGGCAAAGTTCTTTTCTCCTTTATCTTTAGCTGGAAATAGCATTGTGGGGTCAAGAAAGAAAATGATACATGGGCCACCCAGCTCTTCCATTCTTCTCCCCTTAGAGGGAGGTGCAGAGATGTCATTCAGTATGGTACTCACATTCCAGAGATGACCGATGTCGAAACATGAATCGCAGATGGATCCTCTGCATGTCTTCAATAGGGACAGCCACCTCAACAGACAGAAACCAGAGCTCAGAACACAATGAGTTAAAGGGCCCTCCCCACTGCACCCCCACTCTTCCACAGCAGCCTGACCATTTAACTGAGAGAGCTGCCTGCTGATTTATAACCCATCCATCGAGTCTGATGAACTGTAAATAAATTACATAAGAACTAGCTATGAAGAGAAAATAAAGTACCAAATGTAATCCATTTGGCAAATTGCATTCCCAGCCAATGAAAAGAGGTCTGTAAATTATAGTGAGGAAAAATGAGTCTCCCCAAATTGATATAAAAGTCACATAACTTTAGCACAGGATTTGATGCACTGCAAACTGCACAATGCACATTTTCCTTACACACTCCAGGAGTTCTGGCAATTGCACCAGGGCTTAGCAAATTAACAATGGTTGTTAGGGGGGTTGCTTGAGGATTCTCATTTATGCAAATTAATAAAAATGCTTTAATCCAATAATATTTGGAAAAATCCTAGGGCTCATCTCACCCTTGATTGGACACATGTCCAGATGCTGATTCCAAGGACACTGAGCTAAGACAACCACCCACTGGTCACCTGGGCATCCCTGTCCAGTGAATGGCCCACTGGCATCACTGATTGTGATGCTTTCAGCCTGGCTCTGTGCAGGCCACCTCCCAAAGTCTCACAGCTGCTCTGCAATCTGAGATTCAGGCCAATGCAGAGAAGCTTAGCTACCTGAGAGAAGGACACTGATTTTAAAAAGGAACACAATTTGTACTGTACAGATGCCTATTAAATGCCGAAACAAATGTATACTTGGGGGAACTTTCTGTTGCAGAAAATGAGAATTGAGCCTGAGGAGGTCCACCATCCGGTTCATGTTTCAGGCAGAGCAAAGGAACTGAGGGCCTCACGGGTAACTGCAGTCCAATTCATCCTTTCCCTGCGTGTTGAATGTTCACTAGAAACTACAATCATGTGGGGTGCTGGTCATGCTGATACAAGGCAGAGTCCTCACACTCAAAGAGTTCATGGTCCCATGTTACACAAGGGGCAATGTGTAACAGCCCTGTGACAAGGGCTAGCAAGGAGATATAACCAAGGTGCAAGAGAGAACAGAGAAGAGAAACCCAACCTAGTACATCAACTTTGTGACCTCATAGTTGATAGGGTCATCAATTTGAAGGCAGTGGGTAGGGGGAGACACGCTGAGGAAAGTAGTAACATGTGTAACAAGTGGAGAACTGCTGGGGTTTGAATAGCTATCGCTGAAAAGGAAGTCATGTGTACGTCTTGTGTTTGGAGACAGAACCCAGGGGGAATAAAGAATGCTGCTAATGATAAGGCAGAGATATTTGAAGCTATGATCAAGCTTCAGTGTTCACTGAATTGATTCCACATCCTTATTCCAATGCAGGTTATTCCTTTCTGCTTAGTGTGACGATCTGGTAATGTGAATATTTGTGGTTAATGTCACTTCTGCCAAAGAATTACCCCAAAAGGGCATCTTTCAGGCATTATGCAGCCTGTGATGGGCTCACATTGGCTTGCAAGCTCTGCCACTCCTCACCACTGAGTAGAACAGCGCAGCTTGATGAAATGGGCACCACCCACAAGAGGACTATTTGACAATTCCATTTGGGTTACATCCTGCACCAAGGAAGGGTGATCAAGGGAACCAGGGTGCTTACCCACCAGGCCTCCATTTCCACTGGCTGACAATACCACCAGCCACATGCTAGGGGGTCATTTCAGATTCAGAGAGGTGCCTCCAAGGACCCTAAGACCTTACAGATGGTGACTTCTGCTATAACCTAGAGCCAAAGAAGTTCTTTCTGTCATTCTGTGCCCCTCCAATATGTTCATGACTGGCCTCAGAATTTAGCTAGATATTTCATGAAGATTAACATAATATATTCTCATATGTTGTTTACAATCACATTGATCCATCAAGCCTCCCACCTGCTTTGGTTAAAACAAGGAATTTCTAAAATATGTTTGACAGAATCCTAACCCGAGGATATGACGCTAGGAAAAAGGAAAATGCTCTGTAGTCAATGAGTTTTGGGATGTGCTCTGCATTCTTATTTCCTTTTTCAGATTTGCAGAGCACATTTACATCTCAAGGGCTCTAAGAACTTGACATAAGGAAGCCTTTAACTTCTATATTTATTCTCAAGTTTCTCACATTTGATAAGGAAATGTTATTTTAATACATTTAATGTATGATTTTTTTCTTCCCCCTGAGACAGAGTCTCACTCTGTTGCCTAGGCTGGAGTGCAGTGGTGCAATCTCAGCTCACTACAACCTCCTCCTCCCAGGTTCAAGTGATTCTTGTGCCTCAGCCTCCTGAGTAGCTGGAACTACAGGCCCATGCAACCATGCACGACTTATTTATTTATGTATTTATTTATTTATTTACTTTTAGTAGAGACAGAGTTTCACCATGTTGGCCAGGCTCGTCTCGAGCTCATGACCTCAGGTGATCCACCCACCTCGGCCTCCCAAAGTGCTGGGATTACAGGCATGAGCCACTGTACCTAGCCTGAAATGTCATTTTAATAAAAGACCACTTAGTATTCCACAGAACATTTTGCAGAGAGATGCCACATGAGAAGGACCTGGAGGGAGACTTCATCAGGTATCTGGAACAACTATATCTCTCCTCTGCCTTCTCCCCCCAACTACACAGAGAGGCACAAAGCTGCCTGCCACTACCAATTAGACTGCCTTGTAGAGGGGTGGGTAAAAAACAGGCAAGGGTCAAGTGTTTGAAGGGCATCTTGAAGGAATGTAAAATCTAGTTCAGTTTTGCAGACTGAGATAACTGCCAAGTATAATCAGGAGTTGTATTAACTGAGTAAGTACTCTCTTCCAAGGACTTGTCTGACAGTGTTACGTGTATTAAATCCTTTCACTTCCACAGTCAACCTATTGCTCCCATTTTACAGATGAGGAAACCAGGGCACAGAGCAGGTGAATGACTTGCCCAAGGTCACACCATTGGTGAGCATTAAGGCTGGAACACGAACCCAGACTCTCTGGGTCTAGGGTCCATGTGCAGAACTGCCTTGCTCGCCTGCTCTCATTAAAAGGAAGAAGGCTGGGCACGGTGGCTCATGCCCATAATCCCAGCACTTTGGGAGGCCAAGGTGGGCAGATCACTTGAGGTCAGGAGTTTGAGACCAGCCTGGCCAACAAGGTGAAACCCCGTCTCTACTAAAAACACAAAAATTAGCCTGGTGTGGTGGCGCACGCTTGTAATCCCAGCTACTCAAGCGGCTGAGACAGGAGAATCACTTGAACCCGGGACACAGAGGTTGCAGAGAGCAGAGATGGTAACACTGTACTCTAGCCTGGGCAACAAAGTGAGAATCTGTCTCAAAAAAAAAAAATGCTAATTGCTCCAGTCAGTATTCTGCTCCCTCAGGTTGCAGCGATGGGCACAGACCTAGAGCCAGACTGCTCAGGTTTGAATCCCAGCTCTGATGTTTCCTAGCAGTGTGGTCATGGTCAGGCTACTTACCTGTTCTGTGCCAGTTTCCTCAACTATTAAATGAAGGAAATATTAGTACAAACCTCACATGGCTGTTGTAAGCAATACATAAATTATTTAAATAAACCACTTAAAACAGGGCCTGGTTCATGGTAAGAACTAGACATGTGTTCACATCTACTATTATTATTATTAATTATTACCTTGACTGTTTCCATCCAACGTGGCTGTTTGACTTGATAGTACACAACGGAGCGATACTCATTCATGGGCTTGTCCCCTGCTCCCACGCAAATTGCATTCTGACCCAAGAAAGACAAAGTGAGAGAAAACACTACAGAATTGCCATTTTCTGTGCTTGTGCAGGTTTGGTCCCTAGGCCACCACCAGCCTTAGGGACTGGGTCAACCCTGCCTTCCCTAGCCCTCATGCCAGGTGCCCATAATGACTCCTTCTCTATTACAGATTTACACAGGAGCGCCCCACTGGACTGACAGGCGTTTAACTACAGAAATTCCATTACTTCCATTCTGGAAACCACTGGAGTGCACCAGGGCATTGATGTGACTGCCTTATTGTAAGAGATAACCAGCCTTGGAGTTACTGCACACTGCCAGTCTTATTAATCCTATTTGTTTCCTAAATGTGAATGTGCACCAAGTTTACAAACAGGCTCAGATTAGCCAAGCAGCAGCTCTTCCTGATGAATTTCCACAGCTAACACATCAGGGCGGTGGGCAGTGCTGGGCAAAAGGAGAGAGCATAGGCTTCAGAGAGACTCCTGAGCACCTGCCTTAGAGAACAAGTCTGGAGCGAGGGGGTTTTGGGGAGGAGGCTCAGTTCAGGCCACAATAACGGAACATCTTCTGGGTACTCCATGCTGAGCACTGGGGTATGGGAATGGCTCAGATATTGAACCTGACGTGAGCTCACAGTTTAGTGCAGGAAACATTAGGGAACACATCATGACAGCAATGCAACATGATGACAGACACATGTACACACTACTGTTGGGCACAGAGGAAGGACACAAGGACAGGTGAGGAATCAGGGAAGACTTCTTGGAGGCAACGACAGTTGAGTGAGTATCTTGAAGAAAGATTCCAAGTTGGCTCAGAGCAGAAATGTGGGAGGGGCTTTCTGAGCAGAGAGTGAGCACAGAGCACACATGCCCAAATGGGACATTTATTCTTTGCCATAAAAATCACCCTCAGAGGTTCAGAAAGGAGCTGACTAACAAGGAATGATCCCCTAGTCGCATAAAACAATGCCTAATTCTATGTTCATTCCAGCCCTTTGGCCCCCAAACAAGATCCAAGCTGGGATTACCCAGAAGGGGCCCTACGTATGGTTTGTATACCAAGCCAAACAGTTCTCAATCCTCAGATTGCCAGATTCATAAGATTTGGTTCTGGAGCCCCAGCCCCTGCAATTGCAAACTGAGTGCCTCTCGGCATGCTGATGGCAAGTCATGCCTCTCACAAGATTCCATCAGATTCTCCCGCGGATCCTTGACCCTCCGCAGGCTGCATCACCAGAGCTGGCCACATACAGACACTCCATGAGCCCTGGCGAACCACGCAAACCTGGGGAAAGGAAGACTTGCCCTTCGCACTGGAAATCTCCCTGTGTGCTTCCGAGGTATGGAAAAGGAATGAGCTCAGTTTCAATATTGACTGACAGTACTTGCAGCCAAATCAATCCATTTGAAAACAGAATACACAGTAGTCCTTTCAGAATGTATCTTTAAAAAAAAAAACAAGCGTAACCAATGAACCAGAACTGAGTGAAGACACACAACTCTCTTGTTTTTCCATGGGATGAAGCCTTCCAGAACTTCCGGAGGCACTAAGCTAAAAACATGCTTCCAAAGTCTTTCTAACCATTTAGAGTGGGTTTTGTGTCTGGCATCACGCTAAGCCCTGTACACACACCACCTCGCTTAATTCAGTCCTCATAACCACCTCTGATGCTTACTGTCAGCATCCCCATTTCACAGCTGGGTAAACTGAGGCCCTGAGAGATTAAGCCACTTGCCCAAAAAGTGGCAAAGCCAAGACTACATCGCAGACCTTCTAACTACTCATCCAGTGTTCATTCTATAAGAACCTAGATGCCTTCCAGCCTACAAAGATTTATTTCTGGTGACATTTATGGGCTTGGAGCTTCTGTAGTTACAGTAAATCCCATGTAGCTTACAAAATCAGAAACTACACATATATCTCTGGTGAAAGTAAAACTGCTGTATGGCAGGCAACTGAATCTCACAAAACTGTACTGATGATGAAAATTTTTGATTTCCTAAGACTGGAGAAAATAGTCTCAGTACCAGTCAGAGAAAAGCCAGAGATAGTGCCCTAGCCCTCAATACTTCAAAAAGAAAACAGTGTTGGGAAGTGCACCGAGACAGCTTTGTGACCAGGGACTGAGCCCAGTTCTAGGGAAAATATAGAATGGTATATATCTCAAATAACACTGTTCCATAATTTTCAACATCGCCTATCCCCATGGCCCCCAATTAACAGTGAGAGGCCCTCATAGGTGTGGGAGACTTTAGGTCAGTTAAAGAAAATCTGAGTAAGGATCAGGAAGCCTGGAGGCTTTCACGTTGGCTTGGCCTTGGAAGAAACATCTCTGCAGGAGAAAATCCAGGCTCCTAACACATGCCCTGTTTACTTGGTAGGAATCAGGTGAGAAAGAGAAAGAGATGATCCCAGGGAGGTGAACATACTTTAGGAAAGACAGTGTTCTCCTCTCACAAGACCACATCATGGGAACATGCTAATTAGCATTCCTAAGGTAGGAATCAGGCCAGGAGTTCAGTATACCCTTCTAATAATAATAGCTACATTTAATGAACACTTATTATGTAGATTACCTCATCTGATATTCACAAGAGTAAAGTGCCATTGCTGGTCCTATTTTCAGACAGAGACTCTCAGGCTTAGAGAGGTTATGTAACTGCCTCAACGTCCTCTTACTAATTCAGGCTGAGCTGGGCTTTGCACCTGGCTGTCTGGCCCCAGGGGTCATGGTCTTAACCACTATCCCATATTTCCCCTATCCCCTGCCTCCACCGCCTCAAGCTGGTTGGTCTCAGAAGAACAGAGGTTTCTTGGCCCAGCATCTGAGCCTTTCTCTTTCACCAGAACTTGCTTCTGGTTGGATTGCCTGTTTGACTCCCTCAAGTCCCTCAGAGGGCTTCACCCTGCACTTGTCCCCTTCTCTGAATGTGACTCTCCTTCCTGTTGCTGGGTACTTACTGCATACCAGGTGCCTTATACCTACGGTGTGTTTTGTTTGTTTTTTGAGAAAGGGTCTCACTTTGTCGCCCAGGCTGGAGTGGCTGGGGCGTGATCTCAGCTCACTGCAACCTCTGCCTCCAGGGTTCAAGCAATTCTCGTGTCTCAACCTCCCAAGTAGCTGGGATTACAGGTGCCTGCCACCACACTCAGCTAATTTTTGTATTTTCAGTAGACAGGAGGTTTCACCTTTTTGGCCAGGCTGATCTCAAACTCCTGACCTCAAGTGATCTGCCCCGCTTGGCCTCCCAAAGTGCTGGGATTACAGGTGTGAGCTGCTGTGCCGGTAGCATGGTTTTTTTTTTTTTTAATTTTTTAATTTTAATTTTATAATTTTTAATTTTTGTGGGCACATTGTGTGTGTGTGTGTGTGTGTGTGTGTGTGTGTGCATTTATGGAGTAAATGAGATGTTCTGATACAGGTATACAATGCATAATAATCCCATCATGGAAATGGGGATCCATGTCCTCAAGCGTTTATCCTTTGTGTTACAAACAATCCAATCCTACACTTTCAGTTGTTTTAACACCCACTCTTTTGTTTAACCTGCAACCCCATGAGAAGAGGTTGTTATTTCTTTTTACACATGAATACACTTGCCTAAGATCACACAGCTAATAAGAAGGGAGGCTGCAATTTGAACCCTGTCTGCCTGACCCCAGAGCCCACCCCATTAACTTCTCTGTATGACCCCTCTTAAGCAAGGCCCTTGACTCCCCAAGGAGAGCCATGGGCAGGCCTAACCTCCTCTGCCCTCTGGTCCTGCCCTGCCAAAGACAGTGTGCACGCACCTAAAGCAGGAGGAGAAATCAATATTTCTAAAGAGGACCATTCCCACAGGAGCCCACCAATATCAAACAGAAGTGTTTGAATGTGCGGCCTGACACTTAATTAGGCAGTAATATTTATTTCTGCAAATAAAGAAAGAAAAGCCTCCCACAGGCTTCCTAAGCAATTTTCAATAGTCAGTCAACTGAACTCCCTCAGAATTTCCCTAACAGAGGAAACCACAAATTATCACCATGCCCCACGGTTCCCTTTCCATGCCAGCCCCCAGAATCCCTGCTTATCTACTCATCTTTGATAAGTGCATCTGCTCAGCCTGCTGGGAGTGACTTGAAAGGGTGACAAAAGTGGAAGAAAGAATGGTTCAGACAGGAGATAAGATGGCTGCTTGCCTGTTAACTGTGTCTTTTAATTTGTCCTTTGGCAGCATCGAAGGTAAGTGTATCAACGTTTCAAAAATGAAGCTGAGGTTAAAAAGTTCTCCAACAGGTAAGTTGGATAAAAGTAACTTCAAAGCAATGATCTCTATATTTGGGAATTGCAATTTCCCTTTCAGATAAAAACCCTCTGCTCCTTTATGCTCCTTTGAGCCAAGTGTTTCTCACTTATTTTATTTTTTGGAAAAGTTTCAAATTCCAACAAAAGGAGGATGCGTTCAATGCTTAGATTTTGTTCAAATAGATACTAATTAACATGACCAGTCTTTAGGAACCAAAAGGCAATTGTGAGGATTTCTTTACATTTAAAAAATGATTATGAATCTTCCCAAATTTGTGAGCAGTGGTTATTAGCCTCATTTTTTAAAACGAGAAATAAATTGGAGAATTTTGTTACATGTATAGGCATTGTAGTGAAGTATCTCAGAGGGCCTGGAACCAGTCAAATCCCATCTCTGCCATATGCTAACGTTATGGCTTTGGGCGAGTTATTGTAAATGACAAAGGTTTTGTTTCCCTATCTGTAAAATGGGGCATAATAAAGGAAATGTGTCATACTATCACACGGCCTGACACTTGGTAATTCCCCTGTGACTGTTAGTTATTCTTGGGTACAAAGTATCAATCTGATCTCCAGGCCCCAAGGACAGAACTGATGCCTCTTCCATCTTCACACCCCCTCTCTGATGAACTCGCCCGCCCTACTTGGCTATTTGATCACTCACAGTGGCCTAAGAGGAATATTCGCCCATGCTAAAACTTCTCCTGAGAGCTGATTTTCTTTTCAGCTAACTACTCTGAAAGGAGGAATCGAGAAACAAAACCCTCCTACGCACTGGGCACAGCACTGACAACCTTAAAGAAAATACAAGCAAACAAATATAAACACACATGACAAATATTGGACAGGACATATGCTGTATAAATATAGCAATGCGCTTTGCATTCCTGAATACACCCGGCTAGCTCTCTGGAGGCCAATTTACGAATAAGGCTTTCCACCAGCATTTCTGGCTGAGCGCTGGGGAGTTAGATTAAGTGTTGAGAATGTCTGCTTTGAGCACATCCTGAGCCTCCACACCAGCCCAAGGCACTGTATTGATCCTCTTTCTTACCATGGACTTTGCCTGAATAAACCAGCTCAGGTTTCCATGAGAACATTTTAACTGCAGAAAGCTAACCTATAAGCTGAGACCAAGCAAAAATACATACATATATGTATGCATACATACATGTATACATACTGCATGCATATATACATACATGTATACATGCATACATATATACATACATATATACATGCATACATATATACATACATACATACATACGTAGAAGAAGGATTTGTGAAAGGAAAGGAACAGACATTGAAAAACTGCTTTGGTGTAAGGAAATACCACAAGGTCTTATTACGGAACACTGCGCTAACCAAGCTCAAAAGGTGTAGATCACATTATTCAACACCATCCCAAAGGCACCTGGCATTTAGACAACAGAATCACGGAGAGGAAAAGTACATCTTTACAAACAGAGGCCCCCAAGGGGGACCCTGTCACCCAGAGCAGCAGCGAGTCCCTTACGGGCAGCGTTTTGCCGTCCTCCGCACACACACACATGATGACTTCCACATTCCTCTGTGTGGTCTTGTTGTACTTGTCAAAGTCACCTTGTAAGAGAGTAATGTAGATGTCGTTCCTGACATCCCCTGAGGCATAAGGAGAGAGACAAGAGTTAGCGTGGATTGCAGCAGGAGAGACGCTAACTAGAGAGGATGGAGGGTGAGAAGAAGCTCCCCCACCTGGATTGCTATTAATTAAAATCAGAACTGCTTAGAGAAAGCATTTTTCCCTCATCAGGGAGGCTGGAGAAGTAGGTAACAAGGGGATGAAGGGATGCTAGGAAATCAGCTGCAAAAAGGGAAGTAGGGACACTCAAAATTGGCCATGTTTTTCTCAGCATTAAAAATCATTTAATTTTCATCCTCTAGTGACACCTTCTGGGAAGGCAAAGCAAAGCTCCAATTGAATTGATCCTGTCCCATGAAAACAACTAAACATACACATCTGTCAATGTTTTACTGTATAGAAGCAGAACGGAGCAACTTTCCATGTGTCCTAGGGACACAGGGTTAGGAAGGAGCTGCAGAGGATCTTCAGGAAGGGAGGCAAGAAAAATAGAAAATCCGCCAGACACAAGTAGCCCATGCCTGGAATCCCAGCACTTTGGGAGGTCAAAGCGGGCAGATCGCCTGAGCTCAGGAGTTCAAAACCAGCCTGGGTGACATGGCGAAACCCTGTGTCTATCAAAAATACAAAAAAATTAGACGAGTGTGGTGGCACATGCCTGTGGTCCCAGCTGCTCAGGAGGCTGAGGTAGGAGTATTGCTTGAGCCTGGTCAAGCAGTGTACTCTGCACTCCAGCCTGAGTAACAGAGCCAAACCCCATCTCAAAAAAAAAAAAAAAAAAAAAAAAAGGAATAGAAAATCCTACAAGGGGATACACGAGTAATTGAAGTCTCAGGTAAAGCATGGACAAATAAATGATAGCACAGGCCCTAGGAGACCACCACCAGAAAAATGTGGAAAGAAAAGGCAAGTCAGTGAGAGCCATCGTGAACAGAAGTCCAAGACACAAGTTTAAGACACAAAAGAGAAGTTTCAAAAGAGTATTACTATTGTCAAAAGACAAAATTACAACAAATTTAGTTTAAAGACCTCACTTGGCTCTATTGCAATTCTAGAATCGGGTAATGCTTCATTCCATAAAATAGAATCAGTGTTCCAAAGAGCCGAGCAGAAGAAGTTGGCTTTATAGACAGAGAAGGCCTGAAGGAAGTAGAAGCAAGACAAGAGTGAATTGGTTATTTCAAAGGTATTGCTCTCATAAGGATGAAACAAGGAAACAGAAAAATAGAAAAGTGACTGATTGGTTAACATCAGGTTACTTCAGGTTACCCTTTGCTGTGAGGATTAAAGCAAAGGGAACTTCGTTATGCCCATTGAAAACTGAAAATGGCCTGTCTGGAAAATAGGCTGTTTCTCTTTCTCTCTTTTCTTTCTCTTTCTTTTTCTTTTCTCTCTCTCTCTCTCTCTCTATCTCTCTCTCCCCCCACTATCTCTCCCCACTCTCCCAATTTCTTGCAAGATCAGATAACAATTTAGTTTAGGTTTGGTGACATGAAACTTTAGCATGGCTGACTCTGTTTTGATTTTCAGTCTGGTTTGTTGGGGGCTGGTGCAGGAACTTAGTCTAAAACAACGCCCTCCTATAATTTTTGTTTAATATTATATAAATTCATTTTTTAAAATTACACACACATTTGAAAATGCAGTGGCTACTTCTGGACATAAAGAAATGAAGGAGTTTTTAACATTTCACTTTATACCTTTTCATGCCATTTGAATATTTTACAATGAACGCGAATTCCTTTGGTAATATTAAAAAAAAAAAAAAGTTTAAAATTAAAAGAGAATGACAATATTCTCCCAGAAAGAGTGGAACTGTTCTGCGTGTAGTAAAATAGAAATGATGTCCACAATAAATTATTAAGTGATAAAACAAGTTGTAGAATACTATATAAAGTATATTAAGTAAAGGAATATAAAGTATGACCCCATCTGTGGGGAAAAGGGGTATGTGTGTACATTTACGTGCGTGTGTCTATTTTGTTAATGCATAGAAGCTTTCGGATATACAGAAATCAGTTTTAGTGGTTACCTTCAGGGAGAGAAATGGAGAGAGGCAGTAAAAAAGGAAGGAGTTGACTCTTTAAAAGGAAAATGAATCAGACAAGCTGAATTGGTCCCTATGTCCCCAGGGGAAGGTCAGAGCAGCTGTATCTCACCTGGCATGATGATCTCCGGGAAGCCCAGCTTCCTGGCCACCACGGTGGTCCTGTCCACCAGGTGTGGATAGTCCTTGCGAATCTGAATGATGTCACCCACTAGCATCTTCATGGTCACCCAGAGGCCTGGAAAGGAACGGCTCACGGTGAAGAGTCCACTTTTGCAAGTGTTCTCTCAGTCGGCCCTCCTGCCACCTCTCCCCTCTGTCTTTCTGGAGATCGCTGGGAACAGAGCCATACAGCCACAGATGCAGCCACTCAGCCCACGGGGCCTCTGGAGAGGGAGATCTCTGGGTCTGAATCCCACTAATTATTTCCAGCAGTGTCAGCCTCTGGCAAATTATCCTGCTTCTCTAAGCCCAAAGTGAGGATGACACCACCTATCTCACGTGTGTGGAGTAAGAATGAAATCAAACAAGGTAACTTATTAACGTGCCCCTGGAACACAGGAGACATTCAGGATGTATCAATTCCTCTCTTCTTTTGGGCACAAGGACATGCCTCCAATTTGCTTCAGGAGATGTGACTTATCTCTATAGATCATATGTTCCCATTCTTCCCAGTGGTCTGTCTGGAAGGAAAGCTAAGCATCCCAGGGTTGAGGATTTTGATTCATTTGCTGAAGAGTTAGGGGCTGCCAAGCTGGACCAGGCTCAGCCGACTGGCACATTGGCATTATACCTTGCCCGCCACTGTCCCCCTTGGAGGCTATGACTTTGCCCAGCAGGCTGTGTAGGAAGTCATTCTCAGCTGTAACCCTGGAAAGGAAGAGAAAGCATGAAATGTCCACATCGTGCCCTCCTTGTGTTTCAAGGTGCCCCAGGAAGCTCCCCAGCCTCTCCACATGCCTCAGGTGAAAAGCGAGCTTGCGTGTGTCAGCTCAGGGTATATACATGCTATCAAGAGGTATATCACTGTTTATCACAAAGCAATGTGGCTCTGAAATTTTGGAATATTGATGCTACAGGTAGAAGCCATTTCTTATTCTCCAGGAAAATGCTTAAAAAGGCAGGATTCCAAAGCTTTCAACATGCATATCTGCGCAGCAAGGGTAAAGCCTTGAGTTGCTCCTGCTAAGTCGTAATCACACGCCTTCAGCAAAGTCACTAGCCTCATTACCTGGACCATCCTTAGGGTTATTAAGTACTGATGGTGCTCTCAAACTGGAGCCCTGCTTTCTGGAGGACTCCTTTTGGAACAGGGGAGGAGAGGATATTCACCTTCCTTATTGCCCTCCTCGTAAGTCACGGATATGTCTATCCATGAGAGCGAGGTTAGGATTCCCTGCCACACGCTTCTGAAATGCTGCTGCTTCACAGCTTTGTGGTTTCTGCTGCACTTGTAATTAATGCATTAATCTTTTGCTGATTATCTGTTTAATTCCCCATCTATACTATGAGCTCCATGAAGACAGGGCCCATCTAGTTCACTACTTCATCCTCCACGCCTAGCACAGTGCCAGCCTCTGCCAGGCTGCCAATAAATGTTTGTGGCATAAATAACATCTGATGAATGAATGGGTGAAAAGCTGTTTGGTTTTGAATGCCTGGGCACTGAGCCAATGATTCTCACCCAGCGCTCCCCTTGGGAGGCTCCACCTGCCTATCACTAACTCAGGGAACCAGTGCCCTCTGAGCTCCAGCAGCTCTTAATGACAAAGGATGTGGCTGAATAGAATGGAAAGAAATGGGAAATGTCTTACGGATGAAAAGGAATGAAGTGCTGCTTTTCTTCATCACTCTCTGCTTTCCCCTTGATGATGTCTGTTATATCCATAACTAGAAAGAGGACAGAATGAATTAATGGTTTAACTTCCTCCTGCTCCCACAAAGGGATGACAGTGGGATGAGCTTGTGGGATGAGCTTGTGGGACAGGAGGTAGAGCCTGGGATGCCTGGTGGTCAGGAAAGCCTAAAATGGCAAACAAGCCAGTGCTGCACAATACACAGATGGCAGAGGTTCCTTGCATGCAGCACCGTGGCAAATACCTCTAAGCAAAGCAGACTAGGACGTCAGTGGGCCAGAGAGGCATCCAAGAGCACCATGGCTTAGCAGAGGACAAAAGGAAAGTGTCAGAGCCATAGCTTTGGAATTCAGCAATTAGGTTTGGATTTGACATGCATGTATTGAATGTCTACTGTGCCTACAAAACCAGAGAGCAGTGATTGGGTCTCTGTAGGATCTGAGAATCTCATGAAATATTCACCCTCTTTTCATAAGCGTACCCATATGTACAGATACGTAACTGAAGAGTCTTCAAATCCTGTGATTCCAGACGGATCCTGTATCCTCTGAAACCTTTCCTTAAATCAGCCACTAAGGGTCCCAAAACCAAGGTAAAGAACTCCTACACTAGAATGGAGATTACAGAAATGGGAGTGTAGGAGAGGGCTGAAAAAAGCTACTCCAATCAAGCCCAAACCCTAGTTACAGAAAATACCTCAAACACTCCAGGCACTGGGCAGGGGGCCATTAAAATTGTTTGGGTAATAACCAACCACTGACTGCATCTAGATCAAGAGGGGAGTCAGAGAGCAGACAGGAGGAGAAATTGAGTATATATTCTCTCTAACAGACTCTCCTCATCCATCCTCAGTGCTGTGATTAGGGTGGGGCAATTTCCCTTTGGCTCCAGAGTTATTCATAGGACCTGGTAGAATCATCTCTCCCTGCCCAGAGTAAATACTATGGAGATGAGGACATGACCTATATTAAAGCTCCTGGGGCTTCTGCTGAAACTAATGGGAAAGAGGTACATTCTTTCCACTGGGTTGCTAAGTTGGTAGGATGCAAGCTTGGAACAGCTGGCTGATAATTTGCCAACTAATTGGACAGCCACCTTCTTAGTAAGCCAGCATGAGGACATAGGGGCTGAGCAAGAAAGAGACAAATTCTTCATAGTAAGCCAGCATGAGGACACAGGAGCAAGAAAGAGACAAATTGATTTGAGTTCCTGGATCTGGCTATGCCTGAAGCAATCTATTCATAAGCCTTTCAGTTACACCAGTAAAGTACCTTTTTTTCTTCTACCAGTTTAGATCAGATTTCTGTCACCTGACACCAAAAGAGAGGGCAGGCTACAGCTGAGGACAAAGACACACTTTGCAGTAAGGTTGGAAGACCCTGACTGCCTTAACAGAAACACCGTGGTGTCAGAAATGCCCCACAGGTAGAATCAGAGCATTTTAGAGCAGTAGAGGACTTCATGAATTAATCAGATGCAAGTCCTTCATTTTGCACATAATAAAACTAAGGCCCTGGGGAAAATGCTTGCCCAAGATCACTGGCTGGCTAGCTAGCCGCAGTCCCAGGTTAAAAAAAAAAAAACAGTGAGCCCAGTAAAATATCCTCCACTCCACCACTTTGCAAGCAGTGCCAGGTGACTAGTTGGAGAGTAAGCAGGTCTGCGATTACAGGTCAGAGCATCTTGAAGTGAGAAACCTGAAACACTGAGGTTAGCTATGGTACACAGGGGTGATAAATGGTATACTCTTACAATTTTATATTTTAATAAAAGGAATAAAATTGGCATATCAAATCACCATTTTCACAGGTATTTAAATTGCCTTTGACGAAAAACATACATTATGTAAAGTAGGTTGATTAAAAGAAAATATATTAGGTAAATAACAGTACAAGTGGTAGCCAAACATAACTAAAACCATAAAAGTGGGGCAAGAATGACGAAGCTTTAGAAACCCCAAGAGAGCTAAAGCTTAAGAGGAATGCAGAGCGGATGTTCCTGTACCGCAGCCTCATGCAGGGCTCTGCCTCGGGTCACACCAATTCTCCAAATGTCCGTTTCCATCTGGAATTTAGATGTGTGGTAGGTGACTCATTCTGTGTAACTGCATTTCCTGTCCTAGATATATTTTTTAAATGATTTGCTCCTCATAATTAGATCCTGCCTGTATTGTTTTTCCTTTTTCACAGAGCTGGGGAGCAAAGGCGTCAACTGCTCAGACGGCACCGGTCTCCCAATGCTCTGCTCCAGACAAGAGGAGCCCATGATTCACTGTGCTCATCATAAATCTGGACTTAGTCACCAATTATTTCGATTTAGTCACCAGAAATGTAGTTATTAAGGGCTGTCTGGCATAAATTTTGCAGGGGTCGGGGCAGCAGGAGGAGGCTGGGAAAGAAATCATCATTACAATTCAGCCACATAAAATGTGCGCTCCAATAAAAATTAATGGTGCACAGTGTGTCCCTTACCTGCCACCCCAAACGGCCTCCTCAGCCCCTGCGTGCACTTCTTTGCACCAGTATCCTTAAGATCCATCTTGCCGACCCGGACTATTTGACAAATCAAGTAAATTTTATCCCTGTTGAGGTCTTTGTTTCCAAGATCCTGTGGGGGAAAGAAACAAAAAATTACCCATCATGTGCTGAATGGAAAAAAAAAAAAAGTAGACAAGAAAACCCAGTAATAGTCATTTCTGGGGGATGTACATAATACTTGCTATAGGCGGACCAATCATACAATAAGACCTGGAAAATACAGAAAACAAGGCTCTCACACCCATTTTACAGATAAGCAAGGTAAAGTTTGCAAAGGAAAATGAGTGATAGAACTCTAGTGTTTAATCCCAATTCTTCCCTCTCAAAATGATAGGACGAGAGAAGGGTAGAGGTGGAATATCAGCTGTACAGACAGGATTCTCCGTATGCCAAGGTGATGGATCCAAAAGTAGCATTTGCTACAGACAACTCGGATGACGCTATCGGTCACATCATTGTTCAGAACCTCTGAGAGAGAAGGTGAAAGGAGGAGAGAAAAATCATAACAGCTACCATTTCTTGAACACCTAAAGTGTGGCCATCAGTTGGGTTGAGGGGGTGCTAACAACCCCAATATCTCAGAGCTTATAGCACAGCAGAAGTTTACTTCTAGTGCAGTCTACAGGGCCAATGCAGGGGGGTGGGGGCTCTGATTACTTACTTACTCTGGGCCCCTGGCTGGCAGCTTTAGCTCAGCACAGCTGCTCTCATTGTCTCTGCGGCAGGGGAAAGGAATGTGGCAAATCACTTCTGGCTCTTAAATCATCTACCCAAGAGAGGTGCACATCATTTTTGCTTGCATGTCATTTGCCAAAGAAAGGCATATGGCCGCACCTGACTTCAAGGGGTCAGGAAACTGCAGTCAACTATCTGTTTGTTTATTTATTTATTTTATTTGAAGACAGGGCTTCACCCTGTCACACAGGCTAGAGGGCAGTGGCATGATCACAGCTCACTGCAGCCTCAATCTCCCAGGTTCAAATAATCCTCCCACCTCAGCTTCTTGAGTAGCTCGGACTACAGGCACGAGCCACCATGCCCAACTAATTTTTTTTTTTTTAGAGATGGGCTCTCACTATGTTATCCAGGCTGATTTCAAACTCCTGGGCTCAAGCAATCCTCCCACATCAGCCTCTCAAAGTGCTGGGATTACAGACATGAGCCACCAGACCCTGCTCAAATGAGTCTAGAAAAGCCAAAAGTGGTGAAATGCACTAATGTCTCATCCACTATGCTAAGCGATTCATGCATCATCAGATTCAGTATCTCACATCTCTGAAGTACATACAATTATTGTATCCCCATTTTACAGATGGGGAAACTGAGACACAGAGAAGCTAAGAGGCTTCCCCAAGGTCATGACCATAGCCCATGAGACTCTGGGCTTTCAGCCCAGTCCCTGACACCAAAGACCACAAACATAGCTACTACAGTACAGCTTCCTTGCCATCAGAAAGGCATGCAGGAGGAAACTCCTGACTGCCTGCTCAAATCTAAAAGCTTCAGTGATCCCAGGGCCCCTGCCAGTGAGGATCAGCTCAGGAAGAAACAACAAGACATGCTGTGGCATCAGAGTAGGGTACCCTAGACCAGGTCTCAAAAAGGAACAGTTTATTCTCCTTCGAGTTAATTCTCCTGTGGGCATATGCACTGGGAACAAGCTGTCGGCTCACGTCAGATCCAGGACCAATGCAGAGCTGCCATCCCCAACCTCTCACTATGCTGGTACAGGAGGAAAGGAGTGGGGCTGTGAGAAATCTCTGGGAACGAGGCAAGGCCCCCGTGTGGTCCACACCTTCCTGCTTGGGGACCGTGATGGTTAAATTTCATATGTCAACCTGTCTAGGTTGTGGTGCCTAGCTGTTTGGTCAAATACCAGTCTGGATGTTGCTATGAAGGTATTTTGTAGACCTGATTAATATCTACAACCAGCTGACTAAGTAAAGGAGATGACATTTTATAATGTCTGTGGGCCTCATCCAACCAGCTGAAGGTCTTAAGAGCAAAAACTGAGGTTTCCCAGACAAGGAGGAATTCTGCCTCAAGACTGTAGTATAGAAAACCTGCCTGAGTTTCCAGCCTGCCAGCCTGCCTTTAGGATCTCAAACTTATATTCCATGGGTTCTGTTTCCCCAGAGAGCACTGACTGGTACAAGGGCTGTCCATCCACCAGTGCAGGAATGGACATCTGCTTTTCAGGCTAAGAAATACCCCCCAGCCCATCATCTGCGTCCCTTGCCTTGTTCTGCAGGCATTTGAATTTGAGATCCCAATTATCTCACATCCAGATGGTTGGAACAGCCTTGTCTCTGGCCTGACTCCTTCCTCCAAACCACCCTGAAATCTCCTATGAATTCATCTTTAGACATTGCAGCTATTCTAACATTTCTCTTCCCCCAACAACACTAATAGCTCCCTATTTCCTACCCTATTAGTTCTACTCTTTCCCAGTTGACATGAAAGGACCTAGACATAATATATCCAGCTGTCCTAGCCCACTGATTCCCCATGACTCTCTGAATATAAGTAGGTTATTTTTGTCACAAAGATTTCTTTATTGCTCCATAAACACACAATGCTCATTTCCAACTCTGGATCTTTCTTCCTGACCAGCCTGCTCCCACACCTCCCCTCCAATGCTTGCCTCTTCCTCCTCTACATATCCACATCCTTTCCATCCTTAAAACTTGAATTCTGCTTCCTTCATAATGACCTCCATCCCTAATACCTTCTCTCCTCAAATTAGGATTCTTCATATTTTTGAAATACTTAGATTGGTGCCTTTCAGAGGTATTTCAGAGCCACAGAGGCCCTGATACCTGAAAGCTTCCTAGACATGAAGGGGCTGAATTGCGCACCCCCACCCCCCTCCACACACATACCCCAAATTCATATATTGAATACCTAATCTTCAGTGTCTCACAATATGACTGCATTTGGAAACAGGGACTTGAAATAAGTAATTAAGTTAAAAAGAGGTTGTTTGGTCAGTATGACTGTTGTCCTTAGAAGAAGATATCAGCGCACAGAGAGAAGACCACGGTGAATACTCTGGGAGAAGACAGGCATCTGCAAACCAAGACGAGAGGCCTAGGAAGAAACCAACCCTCCCAACACCTTAATCTCAGACTTCTAAATTCCAGAATTGTGAGAAAATACATTTCTTTTGCTTATATGAACCAATCTGTGATAGTTATGGCAGGCCTAGCAAACTAATATACTACATAAACCTAGAAGATTCCTAGGTAAGCCCCCATTCCACCCTCCTCTCTTAAAAATTTTTTACTTGCTCAAAGGAAGATATCAGACCTCTTAGAGCTGCCTCATCGGACAGCGCCCCCACCACCGCCCCCCGCCACACACACACCTCCACACTAAAGAATCTTAAAGTGTAAAAAACAGCCAAATGCTATATTCACATTATATTCTCTGGAGGGTGTGTCAACTGGCAATCCTTATACAGAATTTTGCTCCAAACTATGGTGTCTCCCAGTCATTTCTGCTTTGGCCTTATAAAGCTCGAAAGTATTGGGGAAGCAGGACAATGGAACATAACAAGTGACACCTGATTTAGGAACTCATTAGTTCTTCTTTTATTGTTCACTCTTGTTTCCTGTGTATTAGCAGCCACCCCAAAACTGGGTTAAATCTTAGGGAAACTCATAGTATATGCTGCTTTCCTCTTACACAGCCTTGTGGGGTAAACCCTGACAAAACAGAGGGAAAGGGCCAGGAGCAGTGGCTCACACCTGTAATCCCAGCACTTTGGGAGGCAGAGGTGGGTGGATCATGAGGTCAGGAGATTGAGACCATCCTGGCCAACATGGTGAAACCCTGTCTATACTAAAATACAAAAAAATTAGCCGGGCGTGGTGGCATACGCCTGTAGTCCCAGCTACTCGGGAGGCTGAGGCAGGGGGATTGCTTGAACCCAGGAGGTGGAGGTTGCAGTGAGTGAGCCGAGATTACACCACTGCACTCCAGCCTGGCGACAGAGCAAGACTCCATCTCAAAAAAATAAATATAAATAAATAAATAAATAAATAAATAAATAAATAAATAAATAAATAAAACAAAACAGAGGGAAAGTCAACAGTCAACTGGACCTACATGCCAGGCTCAGAGAGGCTCAAAGAGCTGGAAGCCTTCCCCCAACATAGGAGACCAGGAAGAACTAACATCCAGAGAGGGAGGAAATAAGGCCAGCAAGACACATGCTTGCCAAGTCTTATCTCATCTCTAATTTAAATGTCACCTCACCACCCAGTTGAAAGTAACTTCCAGTCACATACCATCACATCACCCTGTTTTAATTATCCTGTGTTGCTTGGATTGCTTTCTGACATTGCTCTTGTTTATCTGCGCATGCATTTTATTATCTGAATTTAACCCCACTGCACCATGAAAGCACTCGCTGCTGTATCGCCAGTGCTTTGCACAGAGCACATGCATAGTAGGCACTCATCGGCTAACTCTTGGATCGATACAAGAAGTGAGAGCACCATCACCTTCCTTGCCCCTGATATGGTCTGGATCACTGTCCCCACCCAAATCTCATGTTAAAATGTAATCCCCAGGCTGGAGGTGGGGCCTGATGGGAGGTGACTGGATCATGGGGGTGCTTTCTTATGGTTTAACACCATGAGAATTGATGATAGCACCAAAGGTGCTATCATGATAGCGAGTTCTCCTAAGACCTGGTTGTTTAAAAGTGAGTAGCACCGCTCCCTGTCTCTCTTTTTCCTGCTCTGGCCACACAGGACAAGGCTGCTTTCCCTTTGCCTTCTGCCATGATGGCAAGTTTCCTGAGGCACCCCCAGAAGTCGAGCTGATGCCAACATCATGCTTCTCGTACAGTTTGCAGAACCATGAGCCAATTAAACCTCTTTTCTTTACAAATTACCCAGTTTCAGGGATTTCTTTATAGCCATGCAAGAGTGAACTAATACAACCCCAAATCAGGACTCTGATCATGTCAACAGAGGGAAGCATCCGCCTGTCGAGCCTGTCAACCAAGGTGCTCAACTCCACTTGTTCTGAGGAGCTGAGGCGTGGCCCAGGCAGAATTCCATGAAGGTAGGATTACATTCTCACTAATGCTGTGTGACACAAATTTACTGGTGCTCTTTCCCCCATGTTTACATCATGAATTGGTTCTCTGCAAAATGAACCATTGATTGATTCCCCGTCCTTCTCCCTCTCATGAAACATCTGTCTTGTGGTTTAATCAGGAAGGCCTGTGGGACTCTCCTATTTATCAAGAAAATAAATAGGCTCCTCCTTCTAACTAATAACAGATAAAAAGGATGGAGGCACATCTATATATGCCAAGGAAATTTTGCCTAAGCAATTAGGACCTATGATCCTATTCCATGCCTCTGGCCCATTTTTAAAGAAAATAACAAACAAAATTAATCAGCTATACCTCAGTCTAATCACAACATAACATAAGACGTTGCAATTAATGGGCTGTAACTGGAAAATTATTGTAGAGCAAGGTAGGTTAATCTAGCATGTCGGTCACTCCTGGATCCAACTCATCTGTTTGGTCAAAGTCCAAATCCCTCCCTGACTCCTTCGTTGTAATTTCCCTTGTGGATACAGGCAATATAGTGAAAAAAATCTCATAAAGAGTGTTCTCCCCAAAGGAGCTTACAGACAATGCTAAGATATTTAGGTGTCTTAAGATCACACTTGCTGGGCGCGGTGGCTCACACCTGTAATTCCAGCACTTTGGGAGGCCAAGGCGGACAGATCACGAAGTCAGGAGTTCGAGACCAGCCTGACCAACATGGTGAAACCTCATCTCTACTAAAAATACAAATATGAGCCCAGTGTAGTGGTGTACGCCTATAATTCCAGCTACTCAGGAGGCTGAGGCAGGAGAATTGCTTGAACCCAGGGGAGCTGAGATAGTGCCACTGCACTCCAGCCTGGGCCACAGAGCGAGACTCCATCTCTCTTAAATCACACTCTTAGCACACACCCTTATGGAAACAGGACGAGAAATGGGTCTGTACCAGAAATTATAACCTTTACTTATCTCCTTCTTTCCCATTTCCACTATTCAGAGCTAAAAAGCCAGCTTCACTCTCAGAAATAAATCATCCAAATAACAATTGATTTCAACATTTCTATGTATATGTCTTGCCCAGTGAGTATTGGTATTTAGAAGGATGATCCTAAGGACCCACCAGATCGTTAGTCATCTATGACTTAATATTGTTCAGAATGTCCAATTTACCAAGGCAGTCAATGTTCTAGGAAGGTGCTATTTTTTTCTGATATATTTTAGAAAGATTTTTCAGAAAGCCCTGAACGAAGAAAGGAACTCAGGTTAATCATGAATGAACTGGAAAATCAAAATTGCCGTTGTGCCCAGTTCACCTGGGCATTATTGCTCAAAGAAGTTGGTGCTTGTTTATGTAGCATTCTGCATATGTTCTCTGTGTGTGCAGGAGTCAGACAGATAGGAAGAGATGAGGAGAGACAGAGGTGAACATCCATCTTCCCAAAAGCTTCCTCAAGGCACACAATGTCCTTTGTCAGCTTCGGATTTCTGCATGAAGCCCAGAACACAGCTCTGCAGGAGAGCCCCACTCCACCCTGACCTTCTGACCAGCCTTATTTCCAAGGTTACATTTTCGTGGGTGGGGAACACGGTAACGAGAAGAGAGTGCACACTCACCGTGAAGACCACCTTCAGGTTGTTGAGCATCTCAATCTCCTTAGGGAAGCCCCGGCTGCCCCATCGCACTAGGTAGTTCTCACTGTGGGAAGAAGAGTGGCAGCCTGTTACTGCCAGGGGACCTGGCATCCATTTAATAAAAACATTCACCAAGCATCTACTATGTGCCCAACACATTACTGGCTGCTGGGGGTAGGCAGGTGTTTAAGATAGAAATGGTCCTTCCCTCCGAGAGATCACAGTTGTGTTGAGAGACAGACATTAGACGGGCAAGAGCAAAGAACTATTTTTTTTTTTTTTTTTTTTTTTTTTTTGAGACGGAGTCTCGCTCTATCACCCAGGGCTGGAGTACAGTGGCCGGATCTCAGCTCACTGCAAGCTCCGCCTCCCGGGTTTACGCCATTCTCCTGCCTCAGTCTCCAGAGTAGCTGGGACTACAGGCGCCCACCACCTCGCCCGGCTAGTTTTTTGTATTTTTTAGTAGAGACGGGGTTTCACCGTGTTAGCCAGGATGGTCTCGATCTCCTGACCTCGTGATCCACCCGTCTCGGCCTCCCAAAGTGCTGGGATTACAGGCTTGAGCCACTGCGCCCGGCCAAAGAACTATTAACATATGTGTATTTGCCACTTCTGTCCCTCTCCCATCTGCTAAGCAAACTCTGGCACAGCCGTCTAATATTTTTGAAGAGCATCTGCATACTGATAGAGGTTACTGAGAATGGCAGAGATGAGAGGGGAAAGGACCTTAGCATATTTTATTGGACATTAAGAATATATTTACCCTTTCCGGCCCATTCCCCATTCAAGACTGAGTCAAGATCTGAATTACTTTAAGTTACCCTTTGAATGTAGAGCTGTTTCCTTGAGTGGAATGTCATACTGTGATGGATCATATAGGGTCTCAGCCATTATCTAAGATACAATTAAATAACTGTTTAAATGCCATTGTGACACTATTTATATAAAATTGTGCTACAAGCTAAGAACCCTTAATCTAAAAATCCAAAATATGAAATGCTCCCAAACCTGAAAATTTTTAAGTGTCAACATGATGCTCAAAGGAAATGTTCATCAGAACATTTTAGATTTCAGATTTTTGGATTAGCAATGCTCTACTGGTAGGTATATATAATGCAAATATTCCAAAATCCAAGAGAAAATCTGAAATCCAAAACACTTCTGGTCCCAAGCATTTTAAATAAGGAATAGTCAGCCTGTATAAAGGAAAAGTTCAGGATGTTGTATTAATGTATATCAAATGGACCTGACCTAGTGGGTGGTCAAGGAAGTCTTTGCTGAGGAAATGACATGAAATAAAGTTGGTCAGGAAAAGAAGGTAGGAAAGGGAAATGTTTCAGGCAAAGTCAACATGAGTAAAGGCTATGAGTCAGGAAGGAGCTGGATGCATCTAAGAAACAGATTCAAGGGAGCTGGGCGCAGTGACTCATGCCTGTAATCCCAGCACTTTGCGAGGCCGAGGTGGGCAGATCATCTGAGGTTAGGAGTTCGAGACCAGCCTGGGCAACATGGTGAAACCCCATCCCTACTAAAAATATTTAAAAAGTAGCCAGGCGTGGCGGCACACACCTGTAGTCCCAGCTACTAGGGTGGCTGAGGCAGGAGAATCACTTGAACCTGGAAGGTGGAGGTTGCAGTGAGCAGAGGTTGTGCCACTGCACTCCAGCCTGGGTAAAAAGGGAGACCCCATCTCAAAAAAATAAATAAAAACAAACAGATTCAAGGGAAAGTTACAAGAGAAAAATTAGAGGGAGATGCTAGATCACATAGGCTTTGTAGGTCATTCAAGGATTTTGTCTTGATGCTGAGAGTAATGGAAACCCATTGAAGGGTTTTATGAGGAGCAGCTACATGGTTCTAACATACGATCCTTTACCATCTCACATCTCCTAGCAGCCATCATGCTGGTCAGTCCCATCACTCCAGGAAGACAGAGAAGTCTAGCACTTATTTAAGTTAGAAGAAGCTTGATATAGTTTGCTGAGTTGAGTCATCAGATTTTCCATGCCATCTAGGAGCATAGAGTCGGTGCTAAATAAGTGCCCATTATTTTGAAATAGAAACAAGATTTTTTAAAAATTTAAAATTCAAGTTAGCCTAAGAAGGCATAAAAGAATTCAGCAAAATTAAAGGGACATGACTTCCTTTTAGAGCTTTTTTTTTTTATCTCTAATGTCTCATTCCTCTCTCTCCAGTCACCCCTAAAAGGTTAATGAGAGCAAACTGAGCAGAGTTCAAGCAAGCAGTGGGGCCAATAGCAAAAGTGAACATAGTCCCAGATTAACCAATGCTTAAAACTCAATCAAGTTAAGTGGATCTTTTCATCTTTTGTGTTTTTTTCAGTAAGATCTAAAAATTGTAGTGGAGTTTGCAGTAAACTAACCAGGAATGCTCCATCCAAAATTTTTTTTATTTTTAATTCTTTCTCGTTGGTAATTTCTGTACTGTTGTTAGTGAAATGCTTAGACACATTCCAGTAACTTCCATCATATGTAGGCAAGACCCTCAGTGACCCAGCTTGCTACATCTAAACAGCAAGCATCAGCAATTTTCTTCCAGGAGAGGCACAATCATAAATAAGGAAAGTAATTTGGAGGGCTGAGCTGGCCCCATCCATCCTCACCCAGGAAGATCTAGGTGGTAGAATTTGAAGGCTACAGCACCAAGACAGGTAAGACCTCCTCCAAATGACACCCTACTCAGAGGAACGAGGAGTACTATTCCAACTCCTCATTACATAATTTTTGGGCATAAGACTTACTACTAGACTGATACCTGAACTGCTTCTCTTTTGTCCTATAAAAACTTACATTAAATTTCCCAAACAGGATGCCTTCAGGGATCTACTGGGGATCTGACCATGATTCAGTCCAACACTGAAACATCGATCCCAGCTATATTCTCCCCAGTCCACATCTGGGCCACACTGAAGATGTCTTAACCTGCCTGTTGTTCACTGTATGTCAACCCTGGCCAGAGCAGGCAGGAGCCCAGATTTCTTGCTTAGGGGAAGAGCAGCTCTTCAGAGTGAGACTGACGTTGGGAGTGTTCCCAGATTCCCCTCCCCACTTTCTGCATTGTGCCTCTTCTCTTCTTCCTTTGCTTTCTCCTCTTTATGCGATTGCTGGTTTCTGCCCGCTTTGTCCTCCTCCCTCTGCTTATCCCCACTCTCCCAGGCCTGGCTCTCGTCTCCAGCACTCTCAGAGATGTCACTCAGGCACACCCCATTGAGCATGGCATGCCAGGTAGCACGGCAGGGAGCACAGCTGCCACCTTGCTGATTCATGGCCTCCCTCCACAGAGATGGTTCAGCCATCCATCACTGAGATGGGGCCAGCCGACCACACTCCCTCATCAATGTGGCAGGCAGTAAGCACTTTTAGGATATGCTTGTGAGCACTTTCAGATCTGTTGTGTGTCATAGGCCCCATACTATTCCCTCTCAGTTGCTTCCAAGGCTCCTGAAACTGCAGTCAGTGAGCCTTTCAGGAACCTTGGGAGTAACTGAAAGGAAACAGCAAGGGACTTCTGCCTCTGACACCCAAACCAATTCAAGGTGGGCCTAAGGGACCAGGGACACTCATTCTCAGTGTCCACTAAGGCTAAGCCAGGTGAATTGGGCTGACTCTTTAAGGTTAGGGACTTTGGTGCATAATAAATACCTTTCCACCATAATGATACTGAAACCCTGGTGAAAACGATTTAGAACACTTGACACAACTCATTCCTTGGTGACAGACTTAAGTGGGAAATAGCTTGCCTTTGGAGTCAGATGGGCCTGTGTATAAATCCCAGCTCTGCTCTTTACAAATATTTGTGACTTTGGGCAAGTTGCTTGACTTCCCTGAGCTTCATTTTCTCATCCTAATGACACAGAACCGTGAGGATTAGATAGGACAATGTACAGACCCCAGCACATTCTTCTGAGATGGACAGCCCCTCCAGTTTTATGCATGTCTCCAAGAGGCTGCTGCTTACTAAAGCACCACTATTCACCAGGCATGGTGTATTCGTTCGCTTCATCATCATAGCAACAAGCCAGGAAGACATCAACAAGCCAGGAAGACAAAAGCAGAGAGATCATGTTCTAGCTCCTTTCTAATGTGTGTCTCTACAAAAAAATTAAAAATTAGCCAGGCGTGGTGGCGCAAGCCTGTAGTCACAGTCAGTGGCCTCACATATGAGACCATGTCTTGGTCTAAAACCCTAATGGAGGGGACAGGCAGTGGTTGCTTGGGAGGAAGGATGGTCTGAGCAGAGGCTAGGAGTCTGGCAGTGGGAGCTGGAGGAGCAGCAAAGTCTCTTCCCTGGAGATTCCCAGAAGTATTTTCCCTTCCTTGAGCCAAGGCACCCAGAAGTTCCCTCACTTCCTCCATTGCCAAGAACAACTTATTAAAGTAGTAATGATAACAGCCACTGCCCCTTGCAGTACAGGCACCATGTGCCAGGCCTTGTGCATCCCAACTCTTTCTCATTAAAGCCTGAAGGAAATGACCCTGTGAGGTCAGCACTCACATTGTGCAGACGGGAAACTCAGGCTTAAGAAACATTAACAACCTGCCCCACGTTAAAAAAGAGTAAAGGCTGGGGCCAAGATGTGAACCCGGACGGATCTCAGAGCCTATACCCTTAGCCTATTGCTGCTACAGAGTATTTGGAGCATTCATTTCTTAACTCCTATTCTGAAAGTAGATACTGGCAGGGAGCAGTGGCTCACACCTATAATCCCAGCACTTTGGGAAGCCAAGGTGGGAGGATCACTCGAAGCCAAGAGTTCAACACCAGACGGGATAATACAGCAAGACCCTGTCTCTACAAAAAATTAAAAATTAGCCAGGTATGGTGGCGCATGCCTATAGTCCCAGATACTCAGGAGGCTGAGGTGGGGGAATCGTTTGAGCCTAGGAGTTCAAGGCTACAGTGAGCTGTGATCGCACCCATGCACTCCAGCCTTGGCAGCAGAGTGAGACCCTGTCTCAAAACAAAAAAGAAGTAGATATTTTTATTCTAGCCAATGCTACTTGTCTGAATCTTGTTATTTCTGGCTGTTTTCTGGTAATCAAAATCTATTTTACAAAACCCTACAACCATAAACTCCACTGTGGGAAAAAACTGGTGGTAAATAACACTTCCACTCAACTCCTACACCCTCCAAAGAAGTTATTTCCACATTTTCACTCAGGTGCAATCTCTTTTCCAGGTATAAATTGCTCCATAAGTGAGGATGGAAAGAAAAGATGCTCTGTGCACTGCTTCCCATAGTCAGAGAAGTAGGACAACGCTGGACACACCTACCTTATGACCGTTTGCTTGTTGGGGTCATAGAGAGACATGAAGAGCTCAGCATCTTCCCCAATTCTGCACACAAAGTTTCTCACAAACACATAGAGGCTATGGGTGGGGGATGAGGAGATCCGGGAATACATTCCATAATCTGGCTGGTCTTTTGACTGAAAGGCAGAAGGAAGAAGGAAAGAAGATGGAGAAAATTAGCCTAGCACCACTCAGAGCAACACAAAGATAGTCAAGGACATTGGGTTCAAGCCTGAAGTTTTGCACATTCCACCCAGCTCTGCCATCAAACGTTTCTGCAACCTGAATCAATTCACTTTGACTCTCTTGGCCTGTATTTTTCTATCTTGGGAAATGTTGCCACTGACCCAGACTTCCTCATAAAATTAGTGTCATAAAAAGCAAAAACTATAAAAGAAAAATATTGCTTAAATGGATTTTATCAAAACTATAAACTTTTGCTCTTTGAAGGATGCAACAGCTAGGTGCAGATTTGGAGAAACTTTCAAAACATATCTGACAAAGAATTTGTATCTAGAATATACAAATAACTCTTACAACTAATTTTGAGGAAAATAACCCAATTCAAATGGGTAAAATGTCTGACCAGACACTTCCCAAGAGAAGATACAAGTGGAAATGACAGGAAGCACATGAAGAGATACTCAACATCACTGCACATCAGAAAAATGAAAATTAAAACTACAATGAGATACCACTACACAACCACTAGTATGCCTAAGTTTAAAAGTCTGATAATATCAAGTGTTGACAAGGATGTAGAGCAACTAAAGCTCTCATATATTGCTGGTAGAAATGCAAAATTGGGCTGGCGTGGTGGCTCACACTTGTAATCTCAGTACTTTGGAAGGCTGAGATGGGCCAATCATTTGAGTCCAGGAGTTCAAGATCAGCCTGGGCAACATAGTGAAAGCCCATCTCTACAGAAAATAAAAAAGGTTAGCCAGGCATGTTGGTATGCACCTGTGATCCCAGCTACTTGGGAACCTGAGGTGGAACAATCACCTGAGCCCAGGGGGTCAAGGCTGCAGTGAGCTGTGATCACACCACTATACTCCAGCCTGGGTGACAGAGTGAGACCCTGTCTCAGAAAAAAAAAAAAAAAAAAAAAATTGTACAGCCATTTCAAGAAATAGCATGGCAATACCTTAAAAAGTTATATATACACTTATCATATGATCCAGCAATCCCACTGCTAAGTATTGCCCAAAAGGAATCAAAACATGTCCAAATAAGGATTTGTTTCCAAATGTTCATGGTTGCATTAGTATAATAGCTCTGAACTGAAAACTTACCCAAATGCCCAATAACTGGTCAATGCTATATACCATCGGTAACTGGTCAGTGGTATACTGACTCAGTAATAAAAGGACCAAAATGTTAATACGCACAACAACATAAACCTCAAAAACATCATGCTGAGTAAAAGTCAAACACAGAAAATTAATACTGCATGGATTCCATTTATATGAAACTCTAGAAAAGGCAAATCTACAGTGACAGGAAATTATAGGTTGCACAGGGTTTGGGGCTGGAGACGGAGCACAAAGAAACTTTTAGGATGATGGAACTGTTCTTTATCTTGATTGTCATGACATTTATCCAACACAATACATTATTACAATTCATTAAAGTATACTTTAAAATGAGTGAAATGTACTGTATGAAAATTATATCTTAATAAATCTGAAAACACAATTGCTTTCAAATAATACAGAGCAGCTAAAATAAGTTTTTTAATAAAAATCAGACTATTAACCTTTCCTTGAAATCTTTCACTGATTTCCCATCAGTGGGAATAACATCGTAACTCTTTTCCAAAACCCCTCAGGCCCTTTGAGATCTGGCTCCACCTACCTGCCTCTGCAAATCATTGCCTGAACTCCCCCACTGTTCACCACACCTCATCCTTGTTTGGCTTTCCTACTCCTTCAATAGTCAGAATGCAGTCCTACCTCAGGGCCTTTGCACCTGCTGTGCCCTCTGCCTGGAACACTCTGTCCCAGATCGTCCCAGGCCTGGTGCCTTCACATGATCAGGTGTCAGCTCAAATGTCACTCTTGAGAGAGGCCTTTTGTGGCCGTGCCTTTTAACATAGCTCCTGAGTCACTTTGATTCACATAACCCTGGTTCATTGCCTTTTATAAACTCATCTGGAATTAATATTTTCACTTATTTATTTAATTTTTTATCGCCTTTCTTCTCTTCTCCCTTCTGGAAGCTACAAGTGCCAAGAGATCAAGAAACTTGCCTGGCATTTAACTACCTGTGAGATGGATGTTGAATGAATTACAGATGTGGGTACAAAACCACAGTTAAACACATGTGGCTGCTGATCATCTCAGGCCATAGACAGATCCCCTTGAATAATACACAGTCTGGTTAATTAGCCCATTGTTTTAAGTTTATGATGTGCTCAATGATTGGATCACTTGGCCAAAGCCTATTTAGTAAAGCTCACCATTTCTTCTTTGATACGCTCTGTGATTTTACCAGTTGCTTCCTCATGTGCATGGAACAAGCTGATGACGCTGGTATTATCGGGGTCCAAGATATTTCCATCTTCATCTCTGACAATCAAATCGAGCTCAAGGATTCTGTAAAGCAAAAACTGGAGGTGAAGATAAATCAGGGGAGAACTTTAGGTCACTGGTGAGAAGCTTTTTACCAGAAAGTTCGACTGATTTCTGGGGATCATACAGTCACAAAGAAGAGCTCTACACGGATAGCCTGGGACACTGCTAGTGAGTGCATATTGGTACAGTAGACCCCCTTTGGAAGGTACTGTAGTAGTGTGCATTCAATTTTTTTAAAAGGTGTATTTTCCACGGTATTAAACTGAAACACCCAACACTTGAACTAGGATGTGTTGCAGCCTTGATCACATCAGCAAGTACTAAAAAAAAACCAAATGTCGGTTGGGCATGGTGACTCATGCCTGTAATCCCAACATTTTGGGAGGCCGAGGCGGGTGGATCACCTGAGGTCAGAAGTTCAAGACCAGCCTGGCCAAGATAGTGAAACCCCATCTCTACTAAAAATACAAAAATTAGCTGGACATCATGGTGAGCTCCTGTAGTCCTAGCTACTCAGGAGGCTGAGACAGAAGAATTGCTTGAACCCGGGAGGCGGAAGTTGCAGTGAGCCAAGATTGCACCCTGCACTCCAGCCTGAGTGACAGAGTGAGACTCCATCTCACCAAAAAAAAAAAAAGTCTAAAAGAGAAATGGCTAAATCAACAGTGACCTATCTATAATGTAATACTATATAGCAGAGCTTTTAAAATATTATATAGTTTTACCATATTTTTTACCATTTTACCATAATATATTTCAGTGCAAAAATCAAGCATGGAAAGATGCATATAGTGTGCATACAATATTTATCTTTATAAATAAATAAATAATAAAACAAACAAAAACTAGGCCAGATATATTATCTGGGTGCATGTATAAAAGTAAGCTTATGTATGAGAGAAAGCTCTGAATTAAAAAAAGGACCAAACTATCAACACAAGTTATCCGTGGGGACAGGTAGGGCCCTAGGGCTGGAGGAGTAAAGGGGTCAAAGGTTACATGTGCCTTGTCTCAATTTATTTAATTTTTTTTTTAATGAGTCAGGGTCTTGCTCTGTCTTCCAGGCTGGGGTACAGTGGCGTGATCACAGCTTCCCACAGCCTCTAACTCTTGGGCTCAAGCAATCCTCCCACCTCAGCCTCCTGAGCAGCTGGGACTACAGGCACATGCCACCATGCCCAGCTACTACCGTACCTAGCCTCTTTTAAAATTTATACACAGAGGAGGTATTTATATATTATTCAATAAAAATTTGAAAATAGCAGTTGGGGGAAAACAATCTCAGACATATTGACTGTTACCCACAGCTTGCTTTCAGCTATTTGACTTCCAGGCCACAAGCTTTTCCCTGTTTGGTATTGATTTGTTTCAATCACACCTGTCATCCTGACCAGCATCAGTGACACTAACAGCAGCAAACTCACACAGCACTTACAATAAGCTCACATAGGATAAGTGTTTTACATAAAATTAATCCATTTAATTCTCATAACAACCCTATGAAGGAGATACTATTAATAACCCCATTTTACACATGAAGAAAAGACTGAGGATATGAGGACTAATTAATTTGCTCAAGGTCATATAGCTAGTGAAAACTAAGAATACATCTCTGTCCACACTCATAACCTCTCTGGTATGCTTGCTATAATAGATAGGAGGAGCTTAGGAGCAGTGTATGGGTTGCAGGGTAGGGTAGGGTATGTTTGCAGAAACCTTAACTTGAAACTGCTTTTGCACTTGATATTGAGATGAAGAGCCTCAGTTGTCCATACAAAGAAGATAGGAGGAGGTGGGCTGATGGGTTCTGAAAAGGCCAACCGTAGTCCTGCTTGGTTGTCACTACTAAGTATCAGATTCTGGAAGGGCAGCAAGACAAATGAAGGAGACTAAGTCTTCATCTCTATCAGAGAATTGAATTGAGAGGCACATCTCTCATCTTGTCCAAATGTAGGAAGGGAGCCAAGGTTCACCCATTTGTGCACATTCATTAGGAAATTAACTCCCAACTCAATATGACTCATAATGGTGCACAGCCATGCTGCCTAACGGCAATGCTAAGGGGGAAGAAACACATTCAGCTAATGCTTAGCAGAGGCTCTCCTGACCTTGGAAAAGATGGAGCATTGCCGATACATAATTTAATGCCAAGATCTCTCTGGCTGTTCTCCTCAAAATGTATTGAAGTGGATTCGGTTCTAAAATACATGAATAAAACATTCTCCTAGGTTCGGCTATCTTAGGATGTGGAGAAGTCATTTGAGGATTCCTCAATCCTTGGACATCAAAATCACTTGGAACTTTGGGAGCTTCAGTAGGATTGACAGGACTCCGGTGACCCAGGGGCAGGAGAGGCTGTCCTCCACAGCCTCTGAATGCAGCCACCATGCATTTTGGGGAGAAGAACATTTAGGCATTCTCTCATCAGGATGTAACCCCACTGCTCTCATCTGTTCAAGGAAGTGATCAAATGAAGCCAAGATGAGGGTAGAGGGCAAAGCCCCCACTGTATGCATATAAAATAAAATTTTAAAAAAAGGTAAACTCAGCTGGGCATGGTGACATGCACCTGTAGTCCCCGCTCCTCGGGAGGCTGAGGTGGGAGGAACACTTGAGCCCAGGAGATGGAGACTGTAGTGAGCTATGATTGCACCACTGCATATGCCACCTAAAAATCTGTGATGGCTCCCCATTGCTGTCTGGACAATCCAGACTCACTTGGCACTAAAATCCTCAAGGTTCCAGCCCCAGTCCACCCATGTCTTCCTCTCCGTGGTCATGTGAACCTTTCATCTCCCACATTCTTTCCCTCTGAGTTTCTCTTCTCCATTTCACCTAATAATTCCTGCTGGTCTAGTTAGATTCAGAGTGGTTGTCATCCCCACCCTGACTCCCACCCCCACATCCTCCAACCTTCTTGCCCATGCTTCCTGCACTCCTAATGTGTATGACTTCCAACTGAAAGTGGCTGTTTACTTCTCTGCCTCCCTTATTAACCCACATGGCTCTTGGAAGGCAGTAGAGTGCAGCAGTTAAGCACTTGAACTCTGCAGCCAAATTATCAGTTCAAATTCCACTACATCTTGAACAAAATCACCTGCTGTTCAAAAGACCACCAGGATGGCTAAATAGTAGAAAGTGTAACCGAGGAGCTCAGCTTCAAAATGCATTTTAAAACTTTTTTCTTGGCCAAGCTCTGTGGCTCACACCTGTAATCCTAGCACTTTGGGAGGCCGAGGTAGGTGGATCACAAGGTCAGGAGTTCGAGACCAGCCTGGCCAATGTGGTGAAACCCCATGTCTACTAAAAATACACAAATTAGCCAGGTGTGGCAGCATGCGCCTGTAGTCCCAGCTACTTGGGAGGCTGAGGCAGAAGAATCACTTGAACCCGGGAGGCGGAGGTTGCAGTGAGCTGAGATCACGCCACTGCATTCCAGCCTGGGCAATAGATCGAGACTCTGTCTCAAAAAAAAAAAAAAAAAAAAAAAAAAAAAAAAAAAAAAAAAACCAACTCAAGATGTAGCCTTGAGAAAAACCATAGAAATCTTTTTTTCCTTAGTCTTAAAATATACCCTTGAAACCTACTTTGAAGCTCCATTCCCTTCCCCCTTCTACCATATACCCTCTTACTCCATGCACATTTACTTAACTCTATGCTTGTTAAGAAATTCCAGGGGCTAACTGAAAACAAACCAGGCATGAGGGCACAGCTACAGAATTCTTCCCTACTTAAAGACTGCCTCAAGATGGATCATCGACAGCCTGGCCACTGTCAAGATGGCACCAGCCTGTTCTCTAGACCGGCATCAGGCCTAGACACACAGCCCCTGCACCCTGCACAGCCCCGGCATGCCTCCCATATCCAGCTTCCCTTTTTGAAACCCTTGCCCTCAGCCCAGAGTCTTGAAGTGGTTTCTAGAGGGGTGAGCCTGTATGTTTCCCCATGACTAGCTTTGGAAATAAAGTCACTTTCCTTACAATGCACTTTGTCCCTGTTACTGACTTTGCAAGCAGCAGGCAACAGAGCCTGTGCTTCATTACAAAAGGAGAACCTTACTGGTGACATTGGTTGGCAAACTTTGAAGAGAAAGGAGAACCTTACTGGTGACATCGGTTTGCAAACTTTGAAGAGACAGTCTCTGGTATGTGTGGAAGGTGCTCTTTCTTTGAAGAGGGGAAGGACATGTTGGGTTTTATGCCTCACAGAGCCAACATCATACATATTCAGCAGGTTTGGGGGAAAAATTAACATATTTATGGAGACAAGAGCATATACTATGGGTAAACGTGTATGTAACATACAGCCCATGTTTACTTTGGGGTGGGGTTTATTATTAAAATGAGGTGAAACTTGGCACTTTACATCAAAAGGTGAACTACTGGACACAGTTTGTGGACAGTCTTAAGCTAGCTGAAACTGGCTTAAGGTTTGCAGTTCTCTATCAAAAAAGAATATTTAGCAGGCCAGTCCTCTGTCCACTTAGGAGTTATAGTGGTGTGGATGTAAATCAGAGTTAGGAGGGGTCTGATAATTTGCCTGATGGCTCCTATTGTTAGGGAGTTTGGCAAGAGGGTATTTTTCTCGTAGCTGTAGGAATTTGGGGAGTTGCCAAGCCAGCTCCCCTGAATGCTCAACCCGACCCATAGGTAGCTGTTGTTTCCTGAACCTTAGGGTCCATCTTAGTTCATAAAGAGGCATCTCTGTTGGTTTCTCAGATCACACACCTAATCACTCTTGAGCCTCACTTTCCTCACCTGAGAAAGAGGATGAGAATAGTGCCTACCTCATAAAGTTGTTGTGAGACTTCACAGAGTTAATACATGGAAAGTGCTTTAAACCGTGCCTCCGGAACTTAGCGAGCACTCTGGAAGTTATCATTATTTCTCATTGCTTGCTTTTTGATTGTTGCTAAAAACAGAGGCTGTATTTTGTATGTGTCTGTACCCTGTACCCTTGGGGCCTACCAGGTGTGTAAAGAAAGTTTGATATCTGAATGAAGTAATGGAATGAGAGAAGAAACAAGCTCATTCTGACCATCCCTCCAAGGTTCAGTTCCCCTTTGTGCCACCCCCACCCACTCTCCCAGCTGCTGGAGGTTGGAGGTAGGCAGTCCCAGGCTGATCCTGACACTCGGCCCAGACGGTGGGCCTCCTGGATTTGGGGAAGCTGCCCATCCCCTACCAGAGCTCTGAGCACCCAAACTATCAGGCCAGTTATAAGATGCCCAACTCTCTCGCTTGCAGCTGAAGTAGTCAGGTAAATAAGGGGGCCCCTGAGCTTGAGGTCTCAGCCTGTGCCACAGGGCATCTCTCACTTCCCCAATGGAAGCTGACAGAACTAAAAGCACGGGGCTAGGTCAGAGGATGCTGCAGAGGGGCTGGTTTAGGGAGGACCCTCTTTCTTCTTTTTCTCCCATCACCACCATTCATCCACTCACTCAGTTATCACTCACTGAGCACCTACTATGTGCACACCTTGTTCTAAGCACAGGCATAGAGGTGATTTAGACAGTCAGCATCCTATAGGAGCTCCTGCAATAGGAGGGAAGCTGGGCCAAAAAGGAGGCAATCACTACTCAGGGCCTTCAAGAGCACCTACCCCGGCCCAAGGAGGGTAGTGGAAAATCAGGGAAGGCTTCCTGTGAGTGGTGACCACTTTTTCCATTCCTGATCCTTCTTCTCAGGAGCCCCCATTAAGAAAACAACATTTGAAGGTCGTAGATGTCATTGTAAAGCAGCCCTCAATTCCCATACACTCAGCTGCAATTGTTCTCAGCTAAAGACACCATGGAACCAAGGGCAGTAGCAGCTGCATGGCAAACCCTTCCTGTCACTTTAGGATGATGTGCTTTATAAGCAGATTTGGACACGCTTGTCAGATGCCAACAGAGGCACCGGCAGAGGGACTGTGTTCCTGGATCAGCTGTGAGTTGAAGCCACTGACTTTCCTCTCAGAATCCTCCTCCTAGTGCTTATGGCAGGACAAGAAAGCCTGGCCTGGTTGCTGGGGAAACTTCTTTTTATTCCCATTAAATGGGCTTTTTACTTCCCCCTCAGGCCCTGTGTTCCAGCCTTCAGACCTGCTTTGCAGTTCCTTGAGTATGCCATGCTCTCTCATGAGCCCCTGACCCTCCTTCTTGTTTTGAGCCTGCTTAATATCCCTTTATCCTTCAAACTTCAGCTCTGGGGTCACCTCCTTCAGAAAGTCTTCCTTGACTTCCTTCTCTAAGGTTCATTAAAAGTAACTCTTGCTTCCTGAGCTATAGAACTTATCACAGTACATATCAGCAGTTTACTTGTGGCTTACTCCTAATTGGAACTGTGACCCTTGAGTGGACAGGGACTTTTATTTCTACAGCCCCAATATCTAGCAGGAAATCCAGCCAACTATAAGTGCTCAATACATGTTTGTGGTTGGAATGAATGAGCAAATGAACAGAATGTTTGGAGGTCATTCAAAAGATCAGGAGGGAGGGGAGGTCCTTATAGTTCCCAAATGCTATCCAACTAGCAGAGCGGTGAGGCCCATGGACCCTGGAGCCAGACTGCCTGGGTCTAAATTCAGGTTCTGTCATTTACTAGCTGTGCAACTCTGGACAAGTTACCTACCCTACTGAAAACCCTCAGTTTCTTCACCTGAAAAAAATGGGGATAATAAAACTGCATGCCCCATGAGTTACTATGAGAATGAAATGAGACAATGCCGGTAAAACACTTAGCAGCAAGCCTGGGGTACAACGAGCTCTGATTAAGAGTTACTTATAATGTTATTATCAGTGGGTTGTCCCACCTCAAATAATTGGCTTATTTTCTCCTTAACTTGATAGCATTCAAATCCCAACCAATTTTTACTTCTCTTCCCTTTTGAGGAAACATTTTTGTAATTGTGCATTTGAGTTAGCTGATGGTGTGTGGGTTGGATACTTTAGGATGGGGGAAGGGACATTAAGTCTCACACTGGGATTTAAGGGAGAATTTTGCAAATGCAGGGATAAAACGACAACTAAGCTGAAAGTGAACCAGCATGACTGTGCTCCCTAGTCCATCGGAAGTAGGTTAAATGAGTGTCCTGAATCTCTCAGCCTGGTAATAACACCGTGTAAGCACAAGCCTTCTCTCCACCTGCGTGTCCCTCAGTCCCCCGGGGGTGGTAACAACAGCACACAAGCACAGCCATTGGTCACAACCTTCTCCCAAACAGAAAGTGACAAACTTGCATCTAAAAATGAAACCAAGCTTCTGGGGAGAGAGAAAGGGAAGAGAGAGGATGGCTGGGGGAAGAAAGCCTCTTTACAGAGGAAAGAGAGGTTACTTGTTGCCATAGTCAATTTTGGACGTGACTTTCTGCTTCAGTTCCTTCAGCTCGTCCTTGGGCAAGGTTCCTGAGAGAAGCTGGGACCTCCACTCCATCAGATCGTACATCATGGACTGCACCTGCAGAAAACGCTCCTTTTTGCTGGCCTAGGAGACAAGAAACAACCCATAATCGCCTGTGTTAAGGGGCCTGACCATCTATTTGGCAGGCTGTGCCAAAGTCAGGCGAGTGTGGTCAAGGGCCGTGGCCTGAGGCTCTCTCCCAGCCCTACCCACTACAAAGTGATTAGGTGGGGGTCCTAGTCGTTGAAATATTTACTCCCCGTGGGCCACAGGGATTTCCCAAAAGCAAAAATAAAAATCTCAATCACTTCTTGGTTAAGGAATGAGTGATTTCTGACTTTATCTAAAAAGATATTTATTGAACAGGAATGCTACAAACATCTGCCCTAATGGAGGTCCCAGAGCTCAGGCCCTTTGAGGCTGGGAGCCAGGGCCATTTCTCTGATGATAAAGGACTGCTTCTAGGGCAGCCTTCCCCAAAGTGCAGCATGTGTACCACCTATGGAAAGCAAGATGGCTCTTCGTGGTACAAAGATACAAGGTCAAACAACATGGACCCCTAGGGTGATTCTCTTCCACTCCGTTTCCTTCCTTCTGTGTAAGGGAAAGAGAAAGCTGCAGTTTTATAGTAATATGTCTCCAACACCTCTCACACATTGTTAACGTCTCTTTTAACAAAGAGAGAGAAAAGGTCTTGGACTCAGAGCTTTTGACAGGTACAATAGCAAGTATGTTCCAGAGGCTGAGGCGGGAGGATCACTTGAGCCCAGGAGTTTAGAACTCCAGTGAGCTGTGATGACCCCACTGCACTCCGGCCTGGGTGACAGAGCGAGACCCTGTCTCCAAAATTTTTTTTTAATAAAAATAATGTTATCTTGTTTTCATTGTATTTAGTTGAATAGTGTTCTTCTAATTCTGCCAAGTACTTTTGTCTTTCCATTTGGGGAAGTGAGGGTGGTATAATAAAAAATATATATATACACATATATACACACACACATATATATACACACACACATATATATATATACTTGGTCTTTGTCCTTGGTTCCTGAAGCAGTGCTCCTAAAACTCTTGCAATATCCAGAGTGATAAGAATATACTTTCTGATTCCTAACAATAGCCTTTCAATGATACCTGAGTTTATGCTAATGAGGTGACTCTAGGAGAGCCCCTAGATAGCTTCAGGATGAGGGGCTGGTTGCAGAGGAACCAACCAGGAACCAAACCCCAACCACATGACTAGAGGGCTGGAACTTAACAGCCCCATTCCCCTTCACCTGCCCCACCCCAACCTCTGGGAGGGGAGGGGGACTGAGGATTGAGCTTAAGCACCAATAGCCAATAATCTAATCAATTATGCCTGTGTAATGAAACTCTGATTAAAACTCTTAGTGAATAATGTTTGAGGGGCTTCCCAGAAGGTGAACACATCAATGTGCTGGGAGGGTGGTGCATCGAGAGAGGACATGGAAGCTCTGTGCCCCTCTAAGCCTTGCCCTGTGTCTGTCTTCCACGAGGCTGTTCTTGAATTACATCATTTATAATAAAACCGTAATCATATGTATAGCAGTTTCCTGAGTTCTCTGAGTTGTTCTAACAAATTATGAAACCTGAAGTGGGAAAAGGGAGTGCCCAGGCAGGGAGGGGTAATGAGAATCCCTGAATTTATAGCCAAGTCCAACAGAACTTCAGGTAGCCTGGGCACCCAGGACTTGCGACTGGCATCTAGAGTGAAGGCTATCTTGTGGGATTGAGGCTTTAAACAATGGAGTCTGGCACTAACCCTGAGAGCTGAACTGAATTGTGGGGCATCTAGTTGGAGACAGGGAATCAAGAACTGCTGGAATGATGCAGCATGCTATCTCATTCTTTATGTCTATAGATTCAAGTTTACTGAAAAGAGATCCAATGCAGATATTAAGTAAATATTACACAGGTTGTATGCAGATATGGCAAGAATCAGGAATGTGATACCGAAGTACTAGATATTTAAGGACCTCCTGACTAGAGCAAATGGACTTACTATTCAAAGATTTCCTAAGGGAAAATGCCAAGCTTCAATGGTACATGTCATTGTGATGTTTTCAAATGGGTGGTGGGCTGGGCACAGTGGCTCATGCCTGTAATCTCAGCACTTTGAGAGGCCGAGGTGGGTGGATCACCTGAGGTCAGGAGTTCAAGGCCAGCCTGACCAACATGGTGAAACTCTATCTCTACTAAAAATACTCCATCTTAAAAAAAAAAAAAAAAAAAAAAAAAGAAAGAAAAAAGAAAAAAGGTTGAGGGTAGTAGAGATGAACAAAAAATTGTTTTAGCCAGAGGATGCTATTTGCCCCCTAAACTTTCCTAAAGCAAATAAAATTGAGTGTGCCAATTATGTCTTCATATTATGAAATGTCCACATGGGAGTCAACATTTAAGACCATGAAAGGTAAGTCTACAAATCCTGTGCATACACCAGTATGTGTGCACGGTGCCATAATAAGCATGCAGTAAGCCTTGGTTGACATTTTCACTCTCAGATTAATGGTTTGCTTAGCTAATCGCTTTCATTAGGAGCTTGAGAGCATCAAAGGAGGATTTAAAATTAGATTTGCTTCAAAACAGGGAAAACAAATGCAAAAATATGTTCTTTGTTTTTCCAGAGTCAAAACTTCTTCATAGATCTGAGGACAATAGTCATTGGTTAACTAAAGTATAAGAACAGTATTTCTCAAGGTGTTATCAGCAGACTAGCAAATCAAATCCGAGTTTACTAAAAACACAGATTATTAAACCCCTTGGGAGGAAGCTTTATTTTTAACAGTTCTCAAGGTGATTCTTATACATGCTCAACTTTGACAACTTCTGTACTAAACACCTAAGGTTCACAGCAGACACCACTGATTATGGCTGTCACCAGCTAGCTCTGTGACTTTGAGAAAGTCCCTGATCCTCTCTAGGCCTTGATGTCCTCATATGTTAACACTGTGCACTCTGCTATGTCACCAAAGCCACCTCCACCTGCCTGACTCAATGCTAAACTGAAAACTGGAACCAAACTGAAGACTGCAAGAAGCTTCCATCTCAGGGAGCAATTTTGAGTCTTACCACATAGAGTTGTTTCCAGATGCTTCCCCATTCCCAAAGTGTCGTTGTCACTTCTTGTGCCAGAGGAATTTCTGCAGGAATGATGTTCTCAGTATTTCTATTTAAGGTGGGAGAAAAAGTGGTGTGAAATTGAGACCCAGGTGCTGACCAGATAAAACACGAACAAATTTGCATTAAGCTGCAGCTGCGAAGAGGGGCCTTCCTGACATTAGACTAAAATGCCTCCAATAGCCACACCAATTACATTATGCAAATACAAAGGACTTGCTTTGTTATGTCCTCCTTTGCTAGGGTGGGCTCATTATTTAGGATTAATCTACTTTAATACAGTTCTAAGGTAGCTGCCAGCAAAAAGTTTGATTCTCCAAACTAATACGCCCTCAGAGTCAGATCTGAACATGAATCAATTTGGATTAGATCTCCCATTGAGGGAGAGAAAGGAGATCCACAAATACACACAGGCACAAGGAAGATAAGCTGAGCACCCCTCAGATCTGCCAAGTCAGATTCTCAAAATAAACAGGACAGAGACATCCATTAGCCACTGGAGGGTCAAGTCTGATGAAGAATGGCAAATACCTTCTTTTCTCAACTGTCACTTCCTTGATGTGGATAAATGACTTAGGAAAAATGCCCTGTTGGAAACAAAACAAAATGAAATAAAAAGATATATCACCGCAGAAATGAATGACCCTAGGTCTTTATAATATTTTTCCAAAAGCTACTGGCTTATAAAATCCTCAGACTTTAAAGGAATAAACCCAGAGCCAGATAGAGCAGGGGCTGGATTCTAAATCTACTTGTCTAGATCTGGCTTTCCCTCCAGTTCTCCATCAGTTGCTCCAGATCCCACAATAGCCCTAGGTCTCACAATAGCCCTAGATCCCAAGGGATGCTTCAACCCATTATGGCCACTCATCCTACAGGTGGGCTATAAGACAGTATGGTTTGAAAGACAACCTAAACCACTCACTGACTTTAAGCGAGACCAGGAGCTCTGCTTCTCCCGTCACCTGCCCGATTCCGGAAAGCAGTCACCCTTCACGTTCAGGAACAACCGGAAGGTCAGAGATAACTGGTCCGGAAGTAACAACGTTCCTAGGTGCATTTGGGCTAGTTTGATTTGAGACCTATTCTGCCTGCATTTATTCCATTGTTCTTTGAGAGAGCAGAGTAGGGGCATCCCTCCCAACACAGCATGTCAGGGAAGAAGGAAGAAGTTTCTATCATTTCCTTGCTCCATACATTTGGCTCAGTTAACAAGGTAAGTTTATCAATTACTTGTAAATCCCTTCCTTCACAAATGCAACCAATGTACATACTGGGGACATCTGGTCACTGCGCTAGATGCTGTGAGAGAAAATGAGACAAGCAAAGCAAGCATCTGCTCGCATGGAGACGACAGTGAAACATGAGGTTAGAACAAGAGAACCCCTCGAAGGTAGAAACCAGGCCTGTCCTTTCTGTGTTGACCTGGATATACGGATGAGGAGATGACTGAATGTCGCAAACAACTCTAAAGGAAGGCAGTAGAATAAATTTCAAATTTATCAAGGCACAACCCCCCAGAGACTCAAGGGAGGGAGAAATCAAGTGAGTGGCATATCGGGAAAAGTTGCAGAGAGAAGATGGCACCAGAGATGAACCTTAAAGAGTGACGGAAATGGGAGGGAGCTGAGGCACAGCGAGTGCCAAGGCACAGAGGTCAGAGAGCACAGGGCACAGAAGGGAGGGTTGGGTTCCCTTTGCTGAGGAACAACGGTGGGAGAGACCTGCTCAGATGGGAGAGTAGGGCCACATGAAGACATCCAGTACTGACCCAAATAAAAACCAGGTGACCTTACCTGTAACATTTTGTGCTTTATGAGGTATCCCCTATACCAGTCTGCAAAGAGAAAACAAAGAAACAGGTCCCTCATTTATTACAAGTTTGTTGTTTTTCTGTTTTGTTTTGTTTTTAACTAGTAAAACTACTAGAAATTGCTTTAGACCTTGGGTAGAGATCAAACTCTGGAAGCTCATAGTCTTTGAAATCTGTTGAATTGGTTGCCACATCTCAAAATAACATCTAAACATAAACTTCATATAAAGGTGCTCCTGATTTTTCAAAATCAGGAGCTCTAGTTGTGCTGGCCAGTGCTCCCAACCAGCTGGGAGGAGAAGAGCAGCAGGGCCCACCAGACAGAGCATCTGCCTCCAGTCCGCCAGCCTCAATGCAGTCCCTCCCTCGTATCCATTGCCTTCCTGGGCCCTGTGATCATCTGCATGTTTTCAATTCCTGCCTTCAGGACATAGAAATGCTCCTGGATTTGGGCAAACATCCTAAAATAACACTGACAGTTCTAACAGCAGCAAATGGTGTCTAAAATGTGATTTACAAAAGTTAGTCATTACAAAACAGGTAAGTTTAGGGACAGAGAAAGGGACAGGGAATTAGGGACAGATGAAGGGACAGAGATTGTAAAAGATCTTGCCTTTGCTGGAATATTAAAAAATGTTTCAGTGAACAGAAATCCAAATTACACACACTCAGACAAAATACGCCTGAGTGCAGCAAGTCCTGATGACCGTAATGAGTCCGCTGGCCTTTGAAATGATTTGAACACAGCCAAGGAGTGGCATTTGTCATCTCTGTAAATAAAACGCGTCTGTCGGGAGCCTCATTAGCAGACCCTCATTATTGGGCTGACAGATTGTTGATGAAATATGTTCCCAATAGACATACAAGCAAGCCCCAAAACAAACAACTTAAAATGCAAAGTCACCCTTCATAGTCGTGAGTCAGCCTGACGGCCAGGTCCTAAAGGAAACTCTGAAGCAACAGGCGGCCATGATGGCTCCTTTTTGAGTGACAGAAAGTGAGAGAAAGGAGAAAGAGAAAGGAAGGAGAAAGGAAAAACAGAAAGGAAGAAAGGGAGGTTAGAAAGAGAATCTCAGGTGGGAAATAAAAATACCATTCTAAGCACTCTTTGCATATTAAGCCCTTCAATATTCGTACCAACCGTATGAGGTATGAACTGCTATTATCCGTTTTTACAAATGAGTGGCCTACCTGAGGCACAGAGAAGTTAAGTGACTTTCCAAGGATCACACAGCTAGTAGAGGTTGCAGTGTCAGGCTTTGAACATAAGCAACTATCAGGCTATGCTTCCTATATTATGAGGGAATGATTTGATGGTTACCTAATATTAATATTTCCAGTTTCTCAGTGTCTGAATCTCCAAAACTAAATCGCCACTAAGTTACTTTCCACCTGAATACTTCCAGTGATGGAAGATGTTCTACTTCATGAAGCGTCACATTCTATTTTCAGTAGCCTATGATTATTTGTCAACAACTACTGTAAAATAATCCATAATTAACAATACTGGCCGGGCGCGGTGGCTCAAGCCTGTAATCCCAGCACTTTGGGAGGCCGAGACGGGCGGATCACGAGGTCAGGAGATCGAGACCATCCTGGCTAACATGGTGAAACCCCGTCTCTACTAAAAAATACAAAAAAACTAGCCGGGCGAGGTGGCGGGCGCCTGTAGTCCCAGCTACTCAGGAGGCTGAGGCAGGAGAATGGCGTAAACCCGGGAGGCAGAGCTTGCAGTGAGCTGAGATCCGGCCACTGCACTCCAGCCTGGGCAGCAGAGCGAGACTCCGCCTCAAAAAAAAAAACAATACTGCTTATACTTTCTAAGTGCTTCCTATGTGCTGGTAACTCTGTTGACATTTTTTGTTTTGTTTTGTCAAATTATAAATTAATCTTTACAACAATCCTATTACTGCTTCAGTTCTGCAAATGAAAATAGACAGGCACAGAGATTAAGCAGCTTGCTGATGGTCACACAGTTAGTGGGTGATGCAGCTGAGATTTACACTCAAGCAACACCCTGCTGCACTGTGATACAACAGCCTCCTTTATTTGCCCCTTTTCACCAACTAGATAGAAATGCAACTTTGTAATATTATTATTACCTGTCTTTCACTGGTCACCTGCAACATGCAAAGCTGTATGCTAAATGTTGTACAGGCATTCTCTCGGTTAATCCTCAGAGCAACACTGTGAGCTAAGTATTATCATTCCCATTTTATAGATGAGGAAATTGATATTCAAGTAAATTGATGGGCTGGGCCAAGATCATACAACCGAGGTTCAAACTCAAGCTTATATGACTTCGAAGCCAATCCTTAAAGCTGGTTGGTCACATTGTCTCCCATGTGATGGGATGAGAGTGCAAATACAGATAAAGTCATCTGGTAGCAGTGACTTGAACCCACATGATGGCCAAGTCCACTAAAATCCACCAAAAAATAGAAAAACAATTGAGGGACCAATAGATGGTCCCTATACAAAGCTCATGTCCACATCTGCATCTCTGTGACAGGGACTCCATTAGGGTGCCTAGTCTTCCTGGATCCAAGGAGTTTGCCTGCTCTGAACCTCAAAACTCGCTTATGTGTATACATCTTATAGGTTTCCTAATGCTCAGAGTTGCAGCTCACTCCTGACAACAGGATTCTGCTGACACTTACACCCAATATTCTTATTCTGGCTCCCAGGTTCAAGTTCAATCAACATTAATTGTGCACCAACTATATATATTGCACTGGGCTACATGCTTTCAGGAACAAATCCCCAGGGATTCATTGCAAGAAGGCTTTATCTCCACTTGCCGGATGGTGACACTGAGATCAAACAGGTGGGGAAGAAATTCCAACACATTCTTCAGCAGAAAAGCAGCCAAACCAGAATCCAAACCCATGCCTAGTGCATCAGGACTATCCTTATGACTTTTTTTCTGACATTTTCACTTCTGCTAGGTTATTTATCTCTGACCACTGATGTTGGTTCCCTAATATGGTCACCAATCAGCTACATCTGTCTATGCTCCAAGACATGACTGGGCAGATAACACAGTTGGTACAAGAGAGAAAACTGCTGGACAATGGACACCATGATCAAAAGCAGGCTCAGTGTAACATGGCATTTACCATGTCCCAGAATCCGCTCCTGAGTTCAACACTCTTTTGAATTCAATAATAACAAGGGCTTTTTTGCTAACCCTTGCCATGAAATAACCACTTTCTTTAACATAAAATTCACAATGTGCATTGCTATGGCCTGAATGTGTCCTTCCAAAATTCCTATGCTGCAATTCTGACACCTGATGTGATGGCATTAGGAGGTGGGGTCCTTAGGTCATGAGAATGGAGCTTTTATGAATGGGATTAGTGCCCTCACAGAAGAGTTTGCTCCCTCTCTCTTTGCTCTCTGCCATGTGAGGCTATGACAAGAACTTAGCCATCTACAAACCAAGAAGCAGCCCTCACCAGAAACCAGATCTGTTGGTGCCTAGATCTTCAACTTTCCAGTCTCCATAAGTATGAGAAATAAATTTCTGTTGTTTAAGCAGTTTATGATATATAGCAGCCTGAACTGACTAGACATGCATTCTGGAGGAAGATGAGAAGAGGAAATATCTGTACAATTCTTTTGGAAAATTGTAAAGTGCCAGTTATTTAGATAATCCTCTCTTTTCATATCTCAAATACCAATATCAAATATATCTAGATTCTCAAATCCTCTAAGAGTCAGGGGAGGCAGGAGATTTAAAATATCCCACCACTTCAAAAAAAGAATCTGAGGTCTGGAGATCCAGTCCTCCCTATGTCATTTCCAAGCCACACAGCCTTTGGTCATGTCACTTAAACCTCAGTGTTTTCATCTGTAGAGTGAGAGAAATAACACCTAGCCCCAGACGAACGCTACAAACACTATTTGTTAGACAAGGTTAGAAAGTATATGCATCTGGCAAAAGTACAAAAACTTGGATGGAAAGAAAACATACTGATTTCAGGATAAGTGTTACCTACATATGGACAAAATAAAAAAGAATAGAGGAGGGGTAAAAAGGGATTTCAGGCCGGGCGCGGTGGCTCAAGCCTGTAATCCCAGCACTTTGGGAGGCCGAGACGGGCGGATCACAAGGTCAGGAGATCGAGACCATCCTGGCTAACACAGTGAAACCCCGTCTCTACTAAAAATACAAAAAACTAGCCGGGCGAGGTGGCGGGCGCCTGTAGTCCCAGCTACTCGGGAGGCTGAGGCAGGAGAATGGCGTGAACCTGGGAGGCGGAGCTTGCAGTGAGCTGAGATCTGGCCACTGCACTCCAGCCCGGGTGACAGAGCAAGACTCCGTCTCAAAAAAAAAAAAAAAAAAAAAAAAAAAAAAAAGGGATTTCAATTTCATTCGAAATTTTTATTTCTTAAAAACAAATGTCTGAAGAAAGTATACACATATGTGTGTGTATATACATATAAACATGTGTATATACATATAAACACACACACATATATAAGTTCTCCTGCTACCATATTTATATGTAAACATATATAAATATGTTGACATTCATCTGAGTGATGAGTACTTAGGAGTGCTTTTTCTTTCTTGTGTGTTGAAATATATAATAATATTGAGATCAAATGGAAGCTAGTACCTATCACTGGTTGATGTGATTTGGCTTTGTGTCCCCACCCAAATCTCATATCAAATTGTAATCCCCTTGTGTCAGAGGAGGGACCTGGTGGGAGGCGATTGGATCATAGGGGTGATTTCCTTCATGCTGTTCTGGTGACAGCGAGTTCTCATAAGATCTGATGGTTTCAAAGTGTGGCACTTCCCCCTTGCTCTTTCTCTTTCCTGCTGCGGTGTAAGATGTACCTGCTTCCCCTTCACCTTCCACCATGATTGTAAGTTTCCTGCGGCCTCCTTAGCCATGCAGAACTGCAAGTTAATTAAACCTTTTTTCTTCATAAATTACCCAGTCTCGGGTAGTTCTTTATAACAGTGTGAAAACAGAATAATACAGAAACTTGGTACTAACAGAACTGGGGGACTGCCATAAAATACCTGAAAATCTGGAATCAATTTTAGAACTGGGTAACAGGCAGAGGTTGGAACAGTTTGAAGGGCTCAGAAAAAGATAGGAAGATGTGGGAAAGTCTGGAACTTCCTAGAGACTTGTTGAATGGTTTTGACCAAAATACTGATAGTGATATGGACAATGAAATCCAGGCTGAGGTGGTCTCAGATGGAAATGAGGAACTTCTTAGGAACTGGAGCAAAAGTCACTCTTGCTATGCTTTGGCAAAAGACTGCGGCACTTTGCCCCTGTCCTAGAGATCTGTAGAAATCTGAACTTAGAGAGATGATTTAGAGTATCTGGCAGAAGAAATTTCTAAGTATCATAGCATTCAGGATCTGATCTGGCTGTTTCTAAAAGTATATAATCATATGCACTCACAAAGAGATGGTCTGAAATCGGAAATTATGTTTAAAAGGGAAGCAGAGAGTAAAAGTTTGGAAAATTTGCAGCCTGACCATGTGATAGAAAAGAAAAACCCATTTTCTGTGGCGAAATTCAAGGAAGCTGCAGAAATTTACATAAGTAACAAGGAGCTGAATGTTAACAGCCTAGATAATGGGGAAAACGTCTCCAGGGCACTTCAGAGATCTTCATATCAGCCCCTCCAATCACAGACCCAGAGGCCTAGGAGGGAAAAATGGTTTTGTGGGCTGGGCCCAGGGCCCCGTTGCTGCTCTGTGCAGCCTCAGGACTTGGCGCCCTGTGTCCCAGGCACTCCACCTCCAGCTATGGTTAAAAGGGGCCAAGGTACAGCTAAAACTGTTGTTTCAGAGGGTGCAGGACCCAAGATTTAGCAACTTTCATGTGCTGTTAGGCCTGTAGGTACACAGGAGACAAGAGCTGAACTTTGGGAATCTCTGCTTAGATTTCAGAGGATGTATGGAAATGCCTGGATGTCCAGGCAGAAGTCTTCTGCAGGGGCAGAATCTTCATGGAGAACCTCTGCTAGGACAGTGCAGAGGGGAAATGTGGGGTTGGAGCCCCCACACAGAGTCCCCAGTGAGCCACTGCCTAGTGGAGCTATGAGAAGAAGGTCACCATCCTACAGACCCCAGAATGGTAGATCCACCAACAGCTTGCACTGTGTGCCTAGAAAAGCTGCAGGTTCTCAATACCAGCTTGTGAAAGAAGCTGTGAGGGCTGTACCCTGTAAAGCCACAGAGGCAGAACTGCGCGAGACCTTGGGGGCCCATCCCTTGCACCAACGTAACCTTGCACAGATGTGAGACATGGAATCAAAGGAGACTTTGGAGCTTTATGATTCAATGGCTGCCCTGCTGTGTTTTGGACTTGCATGGGGCCTGTAGCCCCTTTGTTTTGGCTAATTTCTCCCTTTTGGAATGTGAGAATTTACCCAATGCTTGTACCCCCACTGTATCTTGGAAGTAACTGACTTGTTTTTTTGATTTTACCGATTCATATTTGGAAGGAACTTGCCTTATTTCAGATGAGACTTTGGACTTGGCCTTTTGAGTTAATGCTAGAGTGAGTTAAGACTTTGGGGGACTGTTGGGAAGGCGTGATTGATTTTGCAATGTGAGAAGGACATGAGATTTTGGAAGGGCCAGGGGAGGAATGATGTGATTTGGCTCTGTGTCCCCATCCACGTCTCATCTCAAATTGTAATCCCCATGTGTCAGGGGAGGGACCTGGTGGGAGGTGATTGGATCATAGGGGCAGTTTCCCCCATTCTGTTCTTGTGATAGTGAGTTCTCACAAGATCTGATGGTTTAAAAGTATGGCACTTCCTTTCTTATTCTGTCTGTCTCTCCTGCTGCCATGTAAAACATGCCTTGCTTCCCCTTCATCTTCCACCATGATTTTACGTTTCCTGAGGCCTCTCCAGCCATGCAGAACTGTGAGTCAATTAAATCTCTTTTCTTCATAAATTATGCAGTCTCAGCTAGTTCTTTCCAGCAGTGTGAAAACAGACTAATACACTGGTAAAGAGTGTGAATCCTGACTAAAAACCTTCTGCATACCAAAGAAAACAACAAAATGAAACAAAAATGTGTGAATTAGGGAAAAAATTGTAAACTATACATCTGATAAGGGGTTAATATCAAAAATTTTATAAAGAACTCATATGACTCAATAGTATGAAAATGAGTACAAAATAGGCAAAGAACCTGAATAGACATTGCTCCAAGGAAGACATACAAATGGCCAACAGATACATGGAAAGGTGCTTGACATCATTAGTTGTTAGAAAAATGAAAATCAAACCAGAATGAGATGTCACCTCACACCTGTGAAAATGGCTATTATCAAAAAGTCAAGAGATAACAAATGTTGGCGAGGTTGTGGAAAAAAGAGAACTCTTCTACACTGTTGGTGAGAATGTAGACTTGTACACTCATTGTTGAAAAAGGTATGGCAGTTCGTAAAGAAATTAAAAATAAACTAGCGTATGACCCAGCAATCCCTCTTCAAGGCATAGATCCAAGGAAAATGAAATAACTGCCTTGTAAAGATGTCTGCACTCTCATATTCATTACAGCATTATTCACAACAGCCAAGATATGGTAACAACCCACATGCTCACCAATGGATGAGCAGATAAAGAAACTGTAATGTATATATACAATGGAATATTATTCAGCCTTTAAAAAGGAGGAGATCTTGCCATTTGTCACAGCATGGATGAACCTGGAAGACATTATGCTAAGTGAAATAAGACAACACAGAAAGTATTGCATTATTTCACTTATATATGGAACCAAAAAAAAAGAGTCAAATAAACAGACATACAGAATGAAATAGTAGTTACCAGGGCAGGGTAGGGGATGGGAGGAATGAAATGGGGAAATGTAGATTAGAGGTTACAGGGTAACAGATATGTAGGAAGAACAAGTCTAGAGATCTAATGTACAACAAGGCATCTATAGTCAATAAAATTGTACTGTATTTGAGATTTCTGCTAAATGATTAGATTTTAGCTGCTGATGCCACAAAAACAAAAACAAAAAAGGTAACTATGTGAGATGATGGATATGTTAATTTGTTTCACTATCATAACTATCTTACTACCTATGTGTATCTCATAATATCATGTTGTATACCTTAAATATATACAATTTAAAAATTTTTAAAGAGTATGAACTATGCAATCAAAGTCTGAATTTGATGGAGATCTGCTACTTAACTGTGTGATCATAGACATGTTAATACTTTCCTCTGAGCCTCAGTTCCCTCATCTATAAAATGAGAATAATAGTGCCTCAAACTCAGAGAGTTCGCCCAGTGTCCAAAAGAGTTAGTAGATACCATTCTTTAAAAAAAAATCAATTAATAATAATGCAGAGAACGTTGGGCACATTTTCTATTTTATTTTCAGGACATATGGATTTATAATATCATTTTTGTTTTTTCGCTAAGGTCGTTTCAACATATTTCCATCACAACAAAGCAAACAGACATGCTTCAAATGAAACATAATGGAAGTTTACTGACGTCTTAGCCTCATCCTCATTCAGAAGGGAAGAAAACTTCATATAGACACTGCTGATAATGGAGCAGCCTTACGGAAGAAAATGGAGTCCTTTTCAAAGTGACCTGTCACTACAGCACACCTGAACAAAAGACTATCACCTTGCAAGGTGGTGCTTTAAAAAGATTCCATGTTAAGTGCTCATAATGTCCTCACTTATACTAAAAGCAAATAATTTGGATGGGTCAAGATCACCCTCAAAAGAGTTATTAGCATGGAAGCCACTGTGTATGGCTCTGGGTGTACCCTACTCGGTGAGGGGGTACATTCAAAATCTCATTGTGCCAAGCTTTTTGCAGCCAAACCAACAATGTGGTAATAAATATGTGTTCACTTAGCACTCCAATATTTTCAAATGAGAACAGAAGGTCTCAGAATAGTACATAGAGTATGTAGTTGCATTTCTGGAAAACAGCAACAACAAAAGCAATGCGTTATTTTTTAAAAGCAGAGGATGCTCTATCCATCTCCTCCCTCACTCCTCTAATTTTATTTGTTTGTTTATTTATTTATTTATTTTTAGAGACAAAGTCTCACTCTGTTGCCCAGGCTGGAGTGCAGTGGCATGATCATGCCTCACTACAGCCTCGAACTCCTGGGCTCAAGCAATTCTCCCATGTCAGCCTTTAGAGGTAGGAAGTTCTTGCCTTAGGAGGGCATGATACAGTTCCTCCACCCCAAAACTACATCCAAACACAGTATGAGTGCATTCCAGGAGCTTCATACAAAGATGTCAGGGGCATCTGGCATCTCAATCCCCAGCTACATGGCTATTTCTACAGTGGACTGGCTGATCACAGAGGGTTTATTTCAGTAGAGAAGAAAGAACTGGAAAGAAGGCAACCCAAACTCCCTCCTTCCCCAGGTCTTGTTCAAACCAGGGAAACAGAAGAAGTAGGTGAGCTGCACAATGGATATATAAGATTGAAGTCTTCCGATGTCATCAAATATCAGGAAAGATGTCAGTCAAGTATGACTGGAGGAAGTGACTGGGGGGAAATAAACTAACACTGCTTTTTTCATGTGTGTCCCTTCTATGAGGAATTCCTATGCTCAGTACACTTACATGTGTTTTCCAAATCTAAAACACAGAATGTTTATGCCGCCTCTGGGTAAAAGAGGCAGCATGAGAGATATAATATGGACAATGAAGTCAGCATTTCATGTCTAAGGCTTAGCATGGCGTAGCATGAGTACCATCTTCAACTATGGGAGTTTTTATCATAACAATACATTATCTTTATAATAAAAAGTGAAATTCACCCGTGTTTAAACTTCCAGGTTAGGGTCCTGTTTTCCCTCTTCATCCAGCTGAGTAAATTTAGTACATAGGCAAGGAAGGGCTAGCCTCACCCATTCCAGGCAAAGATTCAGCTTCTGGGCCATGTTGTAAAAATATACAGCTGCGAGTTTCGGTAAAGTGCTACATAATGGGGGAGAGGATGGAATTAACAAACACAGAGAACCTTCTATGAGCCAGGCTGGTACTAGACAGTTTCTTTACTTTTTCTCATTTTATCCTCATAACAAGCCCAGGAGCAAAGTGAAAACAACCCACTTGACAGATGAGAAACCTAAAGCTTACATACCCAGGATGACTCCACTAGTGGGTAGCAGAAGCAGGGAATAACTTTCTGATTCAAAAGCCAGTGCTCTTTTCATTTCTTTACTGGAGGTGGTGGGGAAGATTTTTAAACCATTGAAAGCCCGACAGGGTGGCATGCATCTGTAATCCCAGGTACTTGGAAGGCTGAGGCAGGAGGACTGCTTGGGCCCTGGAGTTGGAGACCAGACTGGGCAACAAAGTGAAACCCCCATCTCAGTAATAATAATAATAATGATGATGCAGTCTTGTAGATTGGAAGCAAATATCCTCAGGTGTTGGCAATGATTAATTATGGGTGGTTGGGATGTAAGTGATTGTTACTTTACTCTTCATACCTTTTTTGCCTCATTTTTTAGAGATAGAGTCTTATTAGTCTTGAACTCCTAGGCTCAAGAGATCCTCCTGCCTCAGCCTCCCAAGTAGCTAGAACTATAGGTGTACACCACCATGCCCAGCTTAAAGACTGTACTTTGTTTTGTTTGTTTAAAACTAATATATGCTATTATAAAGAATTAAAACTAAACAGAAAAGTACAAACATAAAAACTTAAAGAATTATCCTGAATCCCATTACACAGAAAAACACTATTAATATCATTCCAGGCAACTCTTCATTTATTTTTATGTACATAGAATGACAGATAAAAAGATAAAATATGATTTTTAAAACACTCTCATAAAAATGAGCATATAGTGAAGATAGTATGTAAATAAAAATTTTATTTAATCTTATTTGTATTTAACAGAAGAAAAAGAAACCAAGTGAAATTGAGGGACATTTGAACTTCGATTCAATGTTACTTTATCACTAAAAAGATTTCTTAAAAACTTCTCTAAAATGAAAATTGTTATGAAAAGCATTCAAAGATAGAAGTGTTTTTTTTAATTTCATGTTTTATTTTCAATTAATATTCATTGACTTTGTTGTCAAAGTGATGTCATTGAGTTAGCTGTTCTCTCCCATTCTCCTCCCAAGTCTCAATTTTATTCGATTTTTAAAAATATTGTCTAGGTTCCCAACAGTAACATTCTTTTTGGTAGCCATAAATATCATGATGTCAGGGGCATCTGGCATTTCATTCCCCAGCTACATGACAATTTGTACGGTGGACTGGCCAATCATAAGGCTTATTTCAGTAGAGAAGACAAAGAATAGGAAAGAAAACATCCCAAACTCACTCCTTCCCCAGGTCTTATTTGAACTGGGGAAAAGGAAGAAGTGGGTGAGCAGCACATGGATATGACAGTAAAGTCATACTTTACTGGGGGAAAAAATCACACTTTTTTTATGTTTGTGCCTTCTACAAGACATTCCTACTGTTTTTAATATCAATTTTTATAAACCAATTCATTTTGACCCAATATTGGCCACTATTTCCTTTTATCACAGGCTTTTTAATCCTATATTCCTTTATTGTGATTCACCTCTCAATTGGCTGGATTTTGTTTTTGAAGTAGTTTTCTATAAGAAGGTTTCACGGGTACACCCATATTCTTTCTACTACACAGTTTTGACTAATTTTTGACTAACATTGTGGTTTTCACATCTTTTATATTTTTGGAGGAACTATTTTTTTTCGATCAGAATCACAGACCACACGCCCCATCTGCAAAGCAGACAACACCAGACCTGCTCTCAGACCCCCTCCAGCTCCATTTCCTTCTGCCACTCAAGGCACCCCAAGAAGCCTTTGGATCCCCTAAATTCCAGTTTGGAAACTCTGCATAGCCATAAGCGTATGCATGAGAAGTCCTAACAATTTGCACACCGGGAGATATGATATTTCCTCAGACAGCTAGACTCATTCTAGCAGACTTCTGAACACTGTCTTTTCAAAGAATTAATAAATTATTAGCCACTTACCAAATGAATATATCCAGCTTTTTCCAGCAAGATATTGTGACTAATTTACAAAGATACATTACAATAAGACTAATTGAATTAGAAACGGAAAATCAGAACCAAAGAAAGGATAAAGGTGACCCAGAGATGATTAAAGGTGGCTTGAGTCCACCAGAGTAGCCTTCGTAAAGGTCAGGGCGCCAGGCCAGGAAAAGGTACTGGCAAGGCTCTGACTATGGCAGCCTGTGGGGGAGGTTTGTTCCCTCAAGCTTTCCATCCAGGGAAACTGCATACAACGAAGAGAAAAATGCTCATCTGGATTTCACAATGTAGGACACAGAAAATAATGACCAAGGGCTTGTTATTGTTTTGGCAGGCATGGGTGGAGGAAAGAGTGTGGGCTTGGCCATCAGAAAAGAGCCACTGGGGCCAGGCACGTTGGCTCACGCCTGTCATCCCAGCAATCTGGGGGGCCGAGGTGGGCAAATCACCTAGGGCCAGGTGTTCGAGACCAGCCTGGTCAACATGGCGAAACCCCGTCTCTATTGAAAATACAAAAATTAGCCAGGCATGGTAGTGCATGCTGGTAATCCCAGCTAGTAAGGAGGCTGAGGCACAAGAATTGCTTGAATCTGGGAGGCAGAGGCTGCAGTGAGCCAAGATTGCATCATTGCACTCCAGCTTGGGAGACAAGAACAAGACTCCGTCTCAAAAAAAAAAATAAAATAAAAAAATCCACCGGCTCACTGTGCAACTTGAGATGAGTCATTTCCCTGCCTCCGTTTCCTCATCTGCAAATGTGAGGTCTCGTACCTGTTTCTCAGCATTAGCATCCAGTAGCATGAAAGAGGCACTGAGGAGAGTTGCTGCTGTTTTTATTTTCATTCTTTGCCCTTGGTAGTCACCTACAGTTTGCTTGTCTGCCACTGGGCAGAACTAGATTTGTAAAAGATCGGGTTATGCTGTGGGCAGGGGGCAGGGTGCTTGGAATCACAGACCCAGTTCTCTAGGACAGTGTCCCCACCCCTCTCCTCCAGCCTTGTCCACTCCTTGTGTAAAAGGTTTCAACAGGGCCAGAGTGTGAACTTTGCAGGCCCTGGTATCCCCTCATCTACAACCCCAAGTAAAAATAATACTAAAGCATAAAATAAATATAAGGAAGATGAACAAAGTTCTCATTTCCCCCATGACCCCTTTTAAAGTTATCTTGAAATATCGAATTTCAAATTATTTCCCTCAAAAATGGTTTTCTGTATGTTTTTTGGTTGTATCTATGTGCACAGGTACGCATATGTGTATATATGTACACACGTATGTTTGTGTGTGTCTTTGTATGTGTGTGTGTATGTGTTTACACAAGCATCCTTGTACAAATCTTCAGACCCAGCTGGGGGCTCCGTTGCCTAGGAGATTGCGTGTGGCTAATCCAGTACTGGAAATGACACCGCTTGTCCTATGGGTTGTGGTGAGGAGTGACTAGGATCATGTGTTATAAAGAATTTAGCACAGTGTCTATTTTGTGGAAAGGACCAAAGACGGCTACTCCTGCAAGTGACCGCCTTTCCCCATGAAAGGCCTCCTTCACAGTGGCACATGTGCCTCCTCCCTGACCCTCACTCCCTCCCCAGGTCCTCATCTAATGGATTCACTGGGGGCAGACCAGGCCTATGTGCTCAGTCCACTCTTCTTCCTCTGCCTTTCTACTCCGACACAGGAAGCCCACGTTCTGTGCCCTCCATGTAGCAGGAGCTACCAGCAGGCCCAGGCAGGAGGGAACTGTGGTGGGCCGATTGGGCCAGTGAGGGATGGGAGCATGCCTGACTGCGGGTAACAGATTAGTAGCTCATTTGGTTCTCATGCCCAAGCCATGCTCCCAATATCAAGTTTATCAGTGACATATTCATTTCCAACTGCCTGACTTATGAGTCAAAGGCCATTAGTCTTTGTGCAAATTTTAAAAAGCACTCCTGACCACCACACTACCATGGGTGGACACAGCCCAGTAGACACCTGGCTTCACAAGGCAATGGCACCTTTGTAGGAGAAAAGAAAGAGATACCACCACACTGCCCAACACAGGGCTCCCAGCTTGGGGACGGCAGTGAGCTCCTGCTCCCAAGGCTGGGTGCCTTCATGCAGTAAACAAATTACACGACTGTGCACATCAGCTCTCCTGGAATTAGAGGTGTGATTTATGGGACCCTTCCAAACCCTAATGATGCTTATTTCCCTTTATCATGATATTAATACTAATAAAGAACTGTATCTAGCAAGAGTCACAGGCTGAATAGCCCCATGGCTGAGGCAAATGGAGAATATAACAAACATCGAACCACCCAGTTAGGCTTTCGCTATGAAACATACATTCCTAAAATGAGAAAGCATTTCTGTTTAGTACATTCTAATTACTAGCGTTACCAAAACGTTTTTAAGCAGACCACACAGTTGCAGGTTCAGAGAGAGGGCTGGGGGGTCTGGGTGTACTATGGGCTTCCACCAGCCAAGGGTCCAGCACCTGGGGCATGGGCCAGCAACTCACCTCCACATGTCTCCTGTATTCGTACCACATCACCAATCTGCAGGGAGAGCTGAGGGGCTCCGCTGCCTTGAAAGTTGTATATGGCTGTGAAATAGAAAGAAAGGCAGTTAGGTGAGACCTCTGGATCTCTTTAGTCTCTGCTCCTTCCTGCTATCCCTGCCTCAAGTCCATTCCATGCCCACACAGCCCACCTGGGCTAGACAAAACTGACACGCAAACCTATTGCCTGCCACAAGAATCATTTCAGAGTCAGCCTGGCTCCTAAGACCTTCTGTTAACCAAAGCTCACCTCTCCTCAACACAGGCCCTGCATTCAGCCTGAGTGACAAAGAGGCTGCTGATATTTACTATGGACTGTCCTCTTACTGTACACCAGGCAGTTAAAATGGTACATTGTTTGTTATGTACGTTTTGCTACAATTAAAAAGAAACAACTGCATACTAAGCACCTGAAGTGTTGTGAGGTGTTATACTAGGTGGGAGAGATGAACTGGTGAGCAGGATGGCAGGAGAGCCAGGCAGCTGTGGCCTCTGAGAACCTGAGCCCCTCCTTCAGCCAGGCCTGGGGTTGAGTTCCAGCTCAGGCACCCCAGGGATCTATGACAAGTTATTATGAGAAAGAAACAGAGTCCTAGCATGTGAAGAGCCTACCATGTTGTAATGCTTCATAACCAGTAACCAAATGGTAGAATTAGACAGCCAAGGCCTTGTATTCTAATGGGAGAAGCTGACAGGTCCACCTGCAATGACCAGATGGGTGGTCTGGGCTCAGGAAGTACAGGTGCTTCGAGAGCACGGGAGATAGCAAGCTGGAGCCATGCATGGGGGCCACAGGAGGCTTCCTGGAGACAGGCCAGCTGAGTTGGGTCCATGCTCCTCCCCCACTGGCACAGACCACTGGGATGCTGGAGAAGGCTATGCAAGGGAAGGAACCTGTATAGGAGATTTACCAGCAGGAAGGCCCCGGTGTGAACTCCAGTCCCTCATGATGCCCTCAGTCCTGCTGCTGCCCACACGACAGGGAGCAGCTACATCTCCAGACTCCTCCAAACCCGCTCTAGCTGGTGACCGCTACACAACAGATTCATTTTCCCTCTAAATGTGTTTCCCCACTTGTAAAGTAGGCATTACTGTGCCACTCTTACCCACCCCACAAGGTTGGGTGGGGAGCTAAGATAAGATACCATTGTAAAAATGTTATTATTCCTAAACAGGAACTAAACGTAGGCATGCCCCACTTTTCTGGAAGTGGGTTATCATTGTGGATCCTAATAAGAACTAGTGCGTAGCAATCACTTACATCCCAGACATGATTCTAAGTTCTCCATGTGCTTTTACTCATTTAATTCTCACAATAATCGTTGGAAGTGAGAAGTCTTACTATTTCCAAATTTCAGATACAGAAACTCAGGCAGAGAGAGGTTACTTGCCTTGCCCAAGGTCACACAGTGCTAGACCTGGAAGTACAGGCCCATGCTCCTTCCCACTCCTCTACTCTACAGGTCCGCCTCCTCATAATTACCTCCTTTTAACATTGATGACACGGACCATAGACTGAGCCACTAAGTGACCAGGGTCTAAATGGCCAATGCTGCTCTGTGTCTAACCCCTATGTACAAGCTGGGTGAAATGCCACTGGGTTTGGTGCAGATTCTTTTGCATCACAGACACCACCTCCAGTCTCTAACTCTCATTCATCTCTACCTCTTCCCACTTATCTCCTTCCCTCCCTCTTCCATCCTTCCTCCTTCCCCTGGTACTATCTCCCCAACACATCTGCCTAAACCACATTAAAAGACCAGAGCGGTTCAGAAGGAACCCCAGTTCTGCCACTCACTACTGTGTTATCTTGGGCAAGTGACTTCACCTCTCTGGGTCTCACTTTCTTACAATGGGGATGTTAACAGTACCTATCTAGCAGGGTTTTTAGGATGCTTAAATGGAGAGGAGCACAGGCTGTCCCCTCTACTCCCAGGTGTCCCCCATATCCCTAACCTCCCTTTGTGTGCATTCAGAGAGATGAAGTCTCCATCCTGAAAGATGATAAAGCTTAGGAGTTAAGAGCTAGTTGTCTCTGGAGTCAGACAGATGTGACTTTTGAGGCCAGTTCTGTCCTTTCCTGGCTCTGTCCTCAAGCCTAGGGCTGCAGTGTACAACTGCTCAGGCTGTGGCCTGCACAAGGCCACCCAGTCAAGAGAGCAGTGAAGGCTGGCACCCAACCTGTGATCTGCTTGCCAAGGCTTGCACACTGCCCTCACGCTGTGCCCACCAGAGGAGTATCTTTGTAATCCACAGAAAGGCACTGTAGGAGCCAGGGACAGGCTGCTTGAGTAAGAGGCTGCATCTCCCTAAGCCTCAGTTCCTCCAACTGTAGAATGCAAGAAATAATGGTCCCTACCTTATTGGGTTCCTGGGGGGCTCAGCTGATATTAATGCCCATACATGACTTGACTTAATGTCCAGCCATAGTAAGTGCTCAGTAAATGGTAGTCACTTTTCTTTTTATTCGCATTATATTATCTCCTGAACAAGGCTCACTCCTTCAGAACTTTGTGTCACTTTTAAATCTACTTTCCTGTAGTTTGCAACCAACAGCTCTGTCGACCAACACTTAACCAAATTAATCCTGTGTCTAAAAGCAAACCTTGAGAGGGCCCTCGGGGGATGCCGAAGCTTCTCTCCTCCTGCATAAATGCAACCTGTTTCTTCATTCCCTCCGCACTTGGCCTGACTTCAACCCCCTTCCCTTTATAGGCTGCTGTCGCCTGGACACACTCCAGTTTGCTGGTGTCCTCACTGGGTAGACTCTGCTCCCTGCTCTTCCAGGCCAAGTGGTCTGCCTGAGGACTTGGCAGTACAACTGGACAGGATGGTGGAAGCAACTGAGGCTTCCAACAGAAGAAAACCATGCACAACGTGCGTTAGTCTCTGGAGCATGAGCAAATCAGGTGTGTCCATCAGATATCTGGAGGTGGGGCAGGACTGTATGTTACTCCCTGACCAGCAACTCCCTGCTTTCCTTGGGAATCTTCCCTCATCCTCTGCCCAGCAATGTCAGGTGAGAAGGTGCCAGTAGACTGGCTTAAGATGTCCTGGACAGATCTTGAAACTGGGTATTCAAGGTGAAGATCCGTATTCATTCCAAGTACTCACTGATGACAAAAATGAAAGTAACTGACTTTGGCACTTAATTTATAAATCTATTTCTGCCTTGCATAAGGGTTTCTTAAGGCTCCATTTGAAGAAAAGCAGACATGACTGACAAAGGAAGTGGCTTTGCCTATGAATACCCAATGCTGTTTAGTCTTCTAGATGACTAACAGGAAGCTCCAAGCCGGAATGCCCCTCTGCTAAGTTTGATGGCTTATCTCTGTCCTTCAGTTTGCTTCTGACCAGTCTAAGATGGGCCTAACCACTCTCAACTTTTGAACAAGGGATGAAAAAGGCAGAAAAACAAGAGGAAGAAATCATAGCTGGGTCCACCCTGCCCAGTGCCTGTCCACAAAAGACAAATCGGGGAAGCCTACCCACAGCCCCTCAGGCCCTTGGCCATTCCCACAAATACCCATTCCAGCTTCCCCATCATGCAAGGTGGCCAAGCCCTGGGGAATACTGATACATTCCCTATGAAAGACTTGACCTCTCCTTGTGCCAAAGCACCATACATAAGAACCAAAGCAGAAACTGGTATCCTGACAAGCCCACCCAGAACAAAGCATTTATGGCCAAGGATCAAAGGGATGTTCCCAAGTACCGAAGCCATCTTGGGTCGCTGAATCCAGCAAGGACTCATACTGGAAATCCCAGGTTGGCAAGCCACTGGACTGCTATTTTGAGGCAGAGGGAACTTCTAGCAACCCTGGAAATCAAATCCACTGATTAGTTACTGATTCTACCTAAATATATTGAAGTACTCTATTCATCAGGAGTCCAAAGAGAGGGAGCTAAGGTGAAAGTAAACACCATTGTTCTAGCACAGTGGCTCATAAAAACAACTAAAGAAGGGTCTCTGTGCTTTGTGCAATTTTAGGAGATAAGTTCAATGTTTCTCTTTGATTTATATATAAGGAAACTGAGGAAGGGGTTGGTAAACAACTGCTCCACCTAATAAGACATATAGATAGATCTCAATGTCTAAATTCTAACTACTGTACACCCTGCTTCCTAAGAAAATGGTAAATATTTAAAGCACATTTTATACGCCAAGTACATACTGCATGGTGTTTTCAACAGATATTCATGTGAACATCTAGTGTATGCTAGATACTGTCCTAAGTACTGCAGACACAGTATGTAGTACCTGCTGTGTTCTAGGTATTGCTCTGAGTACTATAGTCACAGTGATAGATAAGACAGACAAAATCCCTAGTACTGCCAGGTGTAGTGGCTCACGCCTATAATCCCAACACCATGCGAGGCAGGTGGATCATTTGAGGTCAGGAGTTTGAGACTAGCCTGGCCAACATGGTGAAACCCCGTCTCTACTAAAAACACAAAAATTAGCTGAGTGTGGTGGGGTACACCTATAGTCCCAGCTACTCGGGGGTGCTGAGGCAGGAGAATCGCTTGAACCTGGGAGGCAGAGGTTTCAGTCAGCCGAGATTGCACCTCTGCACTCCAGCCTGGGCGACAGAGCAAGACGCCAGCAAAAAAAAAGTCCCTAGCACTTTACTTGTATCAGTCCATTTAATCTTCATAGTAACCTCAAGTTACTAGTCTTCCTGTAACATACAAGAAACTCAAAGAGATGTTAAGGAACTTACTCATAGACACATAGAAAGTGGCAGAAAGCGAATTCAAACCCAGAGTGGAGTCCAGAGTCCCTGCTTCCTCACCAGGCCATTGCAGCCATCACACTCTGTTACACATACTGGACTTGTTTGTATCCTGTCTTTCCCTCCAGCCTCGGTAAGGATGGAGACTGAGTCTATCTTGTTGACCACTGAATTCCCAGCACCTGGCCCACAGCAGAAGTGCAATCAATATTTATTGAACTTTTAAGAAATGCTCACTGGACTGAAGGGATGTGACTGAAGACGAAGGGCAGCTATGTCCCTTCTTCTGGCTATATTCTTTCTTGCATTTCTCAAGATTGCTTCAAGAGACGCTGACCCAGCTTAGCTGCCAGTTTTGATTGCAGCCATCAAGTGCCGTGTGACCCTTTGAGATGGATTCGTACCTCATCTGGGGCCCTGCCATCTGCTGACATGTTTGAAAACACAAGCTTCAGCCAACACCAAGTGTTAATAGAGTTTGGACAAGTGACTGTATAAGAGGAACAAAAGCAATAATGGAGAAAGAATGTAATTGCCCGAAGCTCACTTCTCCAGTCCCTGAGCTGGGTTTTGGAGAGTCTCCACTCCAGGGGGAAACAGAACTAGCCGGCAGGTCCACTTTGGATTCAAGTGAAATGCGCTCACGGAAACACGCAAGCAGAGGAAGTCTCTGGACAGGTGTTGACAGCCTCAGCACTGAGGCAGCATCCTGACACTGCATCCACAGGGCGACTGCAATGACCCAGCAGAAGCCTCTGGCAGTCACCCCAGAGCTCAAACCCGGGCGCTAGTCAGCAGCGAATGAGGCCAAAGAATTACAGCCAGAGGGAACCTAGAAGGAGGAGGTGTTCCTCCACCCACCAGGAAAGAGCAGAGGAATCACAAGAACAGCTAACCTCTGCCAAACACTTACCACGTACCAGACACTATACCAAGGGCTTTACGCACAGTCACCCATTCAATCATGAATCTGCAGTTCTTGGGGTGTGTATGATTATTATTGTCTCTGTTTTACAGGTGAGGAAACTGAGGTAGTGCAAGATCAAGTAAACATCCTGGGGTGAACACAGCAAAGAAGGGGCCAAGTGAGGATTTCACCCCAGACAGGCTGGCTCCAGAGCACACGCTCTCAGCCATGCACCACACTCACATCGCCTCTCATGAGTGGAGATGCATTTGGCCCCGGCACTGTGCCAGGTGCTTCAGGCTTCTTGCTGGATCATGATATCAACCTTATGGACTGCATATTGTAGTGGTCAGTTTTTAGCGAGTCAATGACATGCCCAGTCAACAAGAGGAAACTTAGGATTCCAATGAATTCTCTAAAACAGTGATTCTCAACTGGGAGTGAATTTGCCCCACTGGAAGAGACATGTGTTGATGTCTGGAGACATTTTTGCTTGTCCCAATCTCGGGGAGGGGAGTCGGGGGTGTCAGTGCTACTAACCTCTAGTAACTAGAGGCCAGAGATGCTGCTAAACATCCTACAGTGCACAGGACAGCCCCATAGCAAAGACTTTCCTGGCCCACAGTGTCAACAGTGCCAAGGTTGACAAATCCTGCTCTGAAACATCATGCTGGATTTCACTCTCTCCATTCTAGTACTCCTATAGGCACATTCACACTCACATTCTCACACACTCCTGGACTCACACATGCACACACACACTACAGAGCTGGAAGAAAGTTTATGGTGAAATCAACCAAATCAGCCCTCCAGCCCCAAATGCAGAGAGTATCTGGCACTCTGCAGGATCCTGCAGGTCAGAAAAGTGGGGTGAGAAGGGGTGACTCCTGCTCTCCCGAGCTTCCGTGAAATCTAGCTGAAGGGACAAAATAAACACACAAGAAACAAGGAGCTGTCTTCAGAAGTGAATGGCTGAACTGCAAGTCACAGCAGCTGTGGGCTCTCAGAGGGAAAAAGAGGCCCCACTAAGGAAGTGAGACTGGAGGGAGAGGGAGGGGCAGACTGGCAAGGGGAAGAACTGGACTGAGAGCCCCCAAGGAAGTGGGGAGAGGGTGTGACAGCAGGGAAGAGAGCGGGGAACCAGCTTGATGTGCGAGGGATGGATGGCAGGGCCATCTGAATGGAGTCCCAGGGAGACCTGGTGAGCTTAGAACAGTGACCATCTGCAGGGGTCCACCATTTGGAGACGAGTTCAAGAGTACTCTATTGCTGTGCTATAATGCTCTCACGGGACCTCACCTCCTGACAGGGAAAGGGATGGGGTGGGAAGATAAAGGCAAGATGGGGCAACTCAGTCCATCTGAATCCTGTAAGGTCATCAGAAAATTTTAAAACCTCCAGCCCCTACCCTTTACCCATGCCCTTCCCCCTCCACTCATCCACCCACCCATTCATCCATCCATCCACTCACTCATCTATCATCCATCTACCCACCCATCCGTCTAATCAACAACTATCCATCCATCTATGAACCCACCTCTTCACCTATCCTATCAACAACTGCTGGGCACCTGCTCTGTGCTGTAGAAGAACAACAGACATGGCCCTGCCATCATGGAGCTTACATTCTAGAGGTGCCCAGATCATTCAACACGAGGCTGCAAGGAAGTATGAAGGGAATGACAGCAGCTGTAGTAACTTGAAGCAAAGCGTGGACTGCCCCCAACCCATCCAATGGGGACATCAGTACTAATAATGGTGTTCTCCGCTGCCTCATACAAAAAGAGAGGTTATGACTGAACAGTAAGCTTCCCGAACTATTGTATTCACCTCTGGGCCCAAATACCCAGCTAAGGACCATCACTCAGTGCAGGCTTATTGAACTTAATTGATCTGAACAGACTATAAGAATTGTTTTCTGACTCTTGACAAGCTTCAAGAATTCATACTATGGGCAGAACGCTTTGGCTATGCCTATTGTATTTGTTTATTAAATAGTTACAGAGTAAAATGAGCACGTTTTACCAGGGACCTTAACTGGCTTCCATGAATGACTTTTGGTGACACTGCAATGCAGAACTGCCCATGTGCATATTTTTATGGGAAGAAGGGCTTCTAGCTGCCACAGGATTCTCAAGAGGATGTAGGCTACAATAATGATTAGTTTCTCTGACCTCCCACATTCCTGCTATTGCATTGATGCTGAATAGACTCAAAGTTAACCCTCCATACAGCTCTGCTCTCCAACAATGTCCCAGCTAGTGGGGAAGATGACATACAGTTACCTAACTAAAAGACAAAGTGAAAAGGGGTGACTTTCATAAAATAGAGGGGGTGAGGTATGATAAAACTGCCTGGAACAGGCTGCATTTCAGCGAGACCTCAAAGATCTATGCCTCAGTTTCCTCACCTGCAAAATAAGGACAGAAGTTATTTTTCTTAGGGTATCTGTGAGGGCTAAACATGATAACACGAAGGCTTTGTAAATGTACCATGTACTATAGTACTGGTACCAAAACAGACATATAGACCAATGGAACAGAACAGAGACCTCAGAAATAACACCACACATCTACAACCATCTGATCTTCAACAAACCTGACAAAAAGAAGCAATGGAATACGGTGGAATGGTGCTGGGAAAACTGGTCAACCATATGTGGGAAACTGAAACTGGACCCCTTCCTTATATCTTATACAAAAATTAACTCAAGATGGATTACAAACTTAAATGTAAAATCCCAAACCAAAAAAACCCTAGAAGAGGCCAGGCACGGTGGCTCATGCCTGTAATCCCAGCACTTTGGGAGGCCAAGGCGGGCGGATCACGAGGTCAGGAGATCGAAATCATCCTGGCTAACACAGTGAAACCCCTTCTCTACTAAAAATACAAAAAATTAGCCGGGCATGGTGGTGGGCGCCTGTAGTCCCAGCTACTTGGGAGGTTGAGACAGAAGGGCGTGAACCCAGGAGGCGGAGCTTGCAGTGAGCCGAGATTGCACCACTGCACTCCGGCCTGGGCAGTAGAGTGAAACTCCATCTCAAAAAAATAAATAAATAAAAATAAAAAACCCTAGAAGAAAACCTAGGCAATACCAATCAGGACATAGGCATGGGCAAAGACTTCATGATGAAAACACCAAAAGCAATTGCAGCAAAAGCCAAAATTAACAAATGGGATCTAATTAAACTAAAGACCTTCTGCACAGCAAAAGAAACTATCATCAGAGTCAACAGGCAACCTACAGAATGGGAGAAAATTTTCGCAATCTACTCATCTGACAAAGGTCTAATATCCAGAATCTATAAGAAACTGAAACGAATTTACAAGAAACAAAAAACCCCATCAAAAAGTGGACAAATGATATGAACAGACACTTCTCAAAAGAAGACATTTATGTGGCCAAGAAACATGAAAAAATGCTCAGCACCACTGATCATCAGAGAAATACACAATGAGATATCCATCTCATGCCAGTCAGAATGGCAATTACTAAAAAGTCAAGAAACTATAGATGCTGGTGAGGCTGTGGAGCAATAAGAATGCTTTTACACTGTTGGTGGGAATGTAAATTAGTTCAACCATTGTGGAAAACAATTCCTCAAGGATCTAGGACCAGAAATACCATTTGATCCAGCAATCTCATTCCTAGGTATATACCCAAAGGAATAGAAATCATTCTACTATAAAGACACATGCACACATATGTTTATTGCAGCACTATTTACAATAGCAAACACTTGGAACCAACCCAAATGCCCATCAATGATAGGCTGGATAAAGAAAATGTCATACATATATACCATGAAATACTATGCAGCTATAAAAAGGAATGAGATCATGTCCTTTGCAGGGATAGGGATAAAGCTGGAAGCCATCATCCTCAGCAAACTAACATAGGAACAAAAAACCAAACACTACATGTTCTCACTCATAAGTGAGAGTTGAACAATGAACACATATGGCCACAGGGAGAGAAACATCACACACCAGGGCCTGTCGGGGGGAGGGTAGGGGGATGTGAGGAGGGGAGAGCATTAGGACAAACAGCTAATGCATACATGGCTTAAAACCTAGATGGTGGGTTGATAGGTGCAGCAAACCACCATGGTACATGTATACCTATGTAACAAACCTGCATGTTCTGCACTTGTATCCTGGAACTGTCAGTAAAATTAAAAAAAAAAAAAAATGTACCATACTACAAAAGGTGAGGCAATGGTATGATTTATGCCAATGTCAATGACTACTTAGATCAAGGTTTTCACTAGGAAAGACCTCGATGCAGTTCTCATTCTTCTAGCTATTCAGACCAGAAACCCTGGAGTCACCAGTGGCTCCTCTCTCCTTCTCATACCCACATCCATTCCATTCCAAGAAGAAAACCCCATTTGCTTGACCTACAACACATACATCCCGAATCTAAGCACATCTCACTGTCTCCACTGTTCCCTCCTGCTGCAAGCCACCGCCATCTCTTGCCTGAGTTATCACTGTTGCTGCCTAACTGGTCCCCCTGCTACCACATTTAATTCCCCCTGATTAATTCATCATAAAACTACTATGCTCAATCCTTTTAAAACATAAGACAGGTCGTTCTACAATTCTACTCCAAACCCTGCAATGTCTCTACTCCAAACCCTGCAATGTCTCCCTCCCCCATTCAGAGTAAAAGCCTCACAATACCTACAAAGTACTGCTCCCTATAACCTCTCTCAGAGAATCTATTTCCTACTGCTCTGTGCCTTGCTTACTCTACTGCAGCCACACTGGCCTCCCACACATCAGAGAGGCTTCCTCCTCTTTACATTGGCTATTCGTTCTACTTGGAAGGGTCCTTCCCTGACTGCCACCACCAGGGAAGCCAGCAGCAAAAACCCACTTTCCAGGCAACCCCTCAAGGTTCAGCTGACACTGGGATGGCCCTGCTGCTGCAGCCCACCATGTCAGTCAGGGTGTCACTAGGCCTGGCATTGCACCATTTAATTCAACCAAACAAATGCCTATTGCCCCATTCAGATCCTGTGCTGTGACAGTGTGCATATCATACTGTCCACCTATGTCTCTATCTATCATCTTAGCTTAGGCTGTGATCCAAGGGGCCATGTGCTGTCAAGGGAAATGAGTGCCCTAGAGCAGGGTTCCCCAAATCCCCAGGCCACATACCGGTACCAGTTGGTAGCCTGTTAGGAACTGGGCTGCACAGCAGGAGGTGAGCAGCAGGCAATCCAGCATTAGCCTGAGCTCCGCCTTCTGTCAGATCAGCAGGGGCATTAGATTCTCACAGGAGCAGAAATCCTATTGTGAACTGCGCATGCGAGGGATCTAGGTTGTGTGCTCCTTAAGAGAATCTAATGCCTCATGATCCGAAGTGGAACAGTTTCATCCCAGAACCATCCCTCCCACCCCGCCCCACCTCCCCATCAGTCTGTGGAAAAATTGTCTTCCACCAAACCAGCCCCTGGTGCTGAAAAGTCTGCAGACCACTGCCCTGGAGTGATGAACGGAGAGGGCTCTGGAAAGTGCCCACGTTAGCGGTCATACTTTCTCCAGCCTCAGTTTCTGCCACCATGACTTTAAACCAAAGCAGAAGCTGACCTGGTGGGGGGCAGGGAGACAATGAATGACTTTCTCCAAGGAGAACTAACAACAGAGTAAGACTTAAGCAGCCCGCAAACTCAGCCTGTTTTTCAGTTCACACCAATTAAGGGAAGGGGGAAGAAAGGAGAAAGTGCCTATTAAAGGGGACATTTGTGGTGTCTCTACCCAGACTCCTCTGGAGTTGCATGGTGATAAGCACTATCATTCCCATTTGCAGAACATATGCTGCAGAGCACAGATTGTGGCTCCCATGTGTAACTGACTATTAAATTAAAGGCCTGTAAGCTTTAAAAAAAAAAAAAAAAAAACCAACAAATCCAAAGGTCCAGAAATTAGCAGAGCAGTATGGTGACTACATTTCCTCTCAACAGACAGCAGCAATAGGATGCTGATCTCAGGAGGAAGCAGAGTTTAGAAAACACAATCTGTCTTCAAGACTCATTCAAATGCAAACATTATGGTTAGGGGCAAGATGTCCACAGACTAATGAGGCGCCCAGATAACTACGGATTAGGACAGTCTCCTTACATGAACTCAAACAGCCAGCCCAGCAGGCACTCCTGAACAGCCCCAAGTTGCTGAAGCCTCTGAAAGTAGGAAGCCCCAGCACCTAAGAATTGGTGGTAGGAAGGAATTAGATGTCTAATCCATGTATTTTTGTTTCACCAGACTAATTTCTGGGGACCAGTCCAAAGGTACAGTCAGCCACTGTAGCAAAGATGCATGTATTAATATCCCTCCAAGCACTGGCTTTGGAATTCTTTTCCCCATTTTCCCCTTCTCACATCATCTAATTCAAGACCATTCCTGATATTCTCACTCATATTACAATAGCACATATCACAATTTGTAATTATATGGTGACTGATTTATTAATGAAGTTCTCTTTCATCTTCCCTACTAGACTGTAGGCCCCAGAAGGATAGGGGCCATATTGGCCTAATTCTAGTAATCTCAGTGACTAGCATAATGCCTGGCACACAGACCCAACAAATATTTAAGAAGTTAACGAAGAATGAATGAGTGAACAAATGAACAAGTTAATGAGTGAATGATGCTCTCTATACTTTCAACTGTTGCTTTTGGCAATAAAAGCAGTATAATTGGTCCCTCTGTAGTGAAGTTCTGCCCTGGGTGTGTTTGGAATGCAGGTTCCACTCAAAGAATCAGTCCCCACCCATGGTTCCTGCTAGATGAGTAGCAAGCCATGTGACCCCACCTCATAGTCACGGAGAATTAGACCTGCCAAGGGCAGCATCCTCACCAGAGTGAGGCCCATTCTTAGGCTGGCAATGACCTCTGATTTGGGTGGTCTTTCTTACAAACGGAAACCAAGCTGCCACTCCCTTCTGTTGGGACTTTGAACAAATAAACACACAGAAGATTAAGTGGATGCTTGCCTTGCAAGGTTGTGCAGAGAGGGGTGGGTTGCATGCTGGGGTCACCACTGTGGTGTTAGAGTACCAGCTATGAAGAGCAATACAATCAAAGGGAGGTGGTGGGGAGAGAAAGGAGACCAGAGCCAGCATGCTCAGAGAAGCTGAGAAGCCATGAGAGGAGAGGCAGAGGATTCCAGGGTTGCCTCAGTTCAAGCCCTTTCCGAGGCCTGGCTCCTCCTGTTTCCTGGATTTCCATATGATTCTTCTGACCCTAAAATACACCACTTCCCCCTGCTCTCCCACAGATACATACCACACACATTTTCCTTGAACTGGTTTGACTAGATTTTGTTCCCTGCAACAAAAATCCATGCTGCAAATGACACCAGCACACATTGCCCACTCCAAGTCTGCCAGTGTGCATGGATCAGCTCTGTCCAGGGTACTGGGCTGTGACAGCATCACCCACATCCCTGGACCACGGGCTGGTCATGGATTCCTCCATATTCCCCAACCAAGATGTGAAAAAGATCCCTTCTCTGCTTCTGCAGAGCCTGTTATAGTTTGAATTGTGCCCACCCCCTCCAAAAAAAGAGACGTTGGAGTCCCAACTCCCAGTACCTCAGAATGTGATCTTATTTGGAGACAGAGTCTTTACAGAGGTAATCACATTTAACTGAAGTCACTAGGGTGGGCCCTAATCTGACTGGATGTCTTTTTTAAAAGGAGAAATGTGGAGACAGACACGCACACAATGAGAATACCACGTGAAGATGGAGGCAGAGATCAACGTGATGCTTCTGCAAGCCAAGGAATGCTGAGGATTGCCAGCAAACCACTGGCAGCTGGGGGAGAGACCTGGAACAGATTCTCCCTCATCGCCCTCAGAAGAAACCAACAAATATTCCTCAACACTACACACTGGTGTAAAACCACAGCTAGAGAGAAGCTGCATACAGAACAGGTTTCTGATCAAAACGTGATCAAAATATGCCACTTCCATAGGGCATATTATTTTGAGCTGGATGCACATAAGAATCAATAGGTACAGAAAGAAGCTCTCCTGGATATTTATTTATCTGAAGAAACTCCTAAGAAATAAGGACTGCCATAAATCCCCTCTCCCAGGGAAGTTTTATGACCATGAAGAAGACAGAAAGTTGGCTCCAAGATGGACCTGCACAAATAACCCTTTATCTTCCATTAGATTCCCCATATATTTCCTTTCCCACAGTTTGCTGCCCTTGGAAGCCTAAAACCCTCCTTTGTCTTGCTACTTCTCTAAACCTTTATTGTACCTTTGCTAAGATGCTGTATAAGCTCAAGTTCAAACCAACCCTTTGAGTACTCCATATGTAAGCAGGATGTACACGCTAATAAACTTGTTTGTTTTCTCTTGTTCATCAGTCTTTTGTTAGTCTAATTTACAGAAAACCCAAGATGCAGTAGCAGAAAGAAGCTTTTCCCTCCCCTACAAGAATAGCTACAGTCCCACACAAATCTGTCTGGCAGGCTCAGCTTCAGGGTAAACAACTCTTTTCTACCCTCACCCTTTGTCTCAGGACTCCTGCCTTGAAGCCCTCTTTATAGTCCCAAAATACCATGCCAGAGACCACAGATTATTTGTCACAAACTTGTGGCCCCACCAAAATTCTTATGCTGAAGTCCCAGTCATCAGCATCTCAGAATGTACTCCTATTTGGAGATAAGTGCATATTCGGAGATAAAGGGGTGATTAAGTTAAAATGAGTCCTTTAGGGTGAGATGCTAATCCTATATGACTGGTGTCCTCATGACAGGAGGAAGAGGCAGCAAGGGAGTGCCTGCACAGAAAGCAATGAAGAGGCAGCAAGACAACCACCTGCAAACCATGGAGACAGGCCACGAGACAAGCCAACACTGCTGGTACTTTGATTTTGGACTTCCAGCCTCGAGAACTGTGAGAAAATACATTTCTGTTGTTTAAACCACCCAGTCTGTGGTATTTTGCTATGGCAGTCCTAGCAAACTAATATATCCTCCTCGGTATTCTTCCTCCTCTCCTTAGTTAGGAAGAGAACTCCTAATTTTTAGCTGGGTACATGGCTGCCTACATTACAGACTACATTTCCTAGCTTCCCTTGCAGCTATAGTCAGTCATGTGATTACATTTTAGCCAATAGGAGGTAAGAAGAAATGTCAAGTGTGCCTTCAGGTAAATGTCTTTAAACGGAAAAGTCATGACCTTCTTTTTCCCTGCATCCTTTTTGCTGGCTGGAAGGTGGGCCTGATAACTGAAGCTTAAGCAGCCTGTGTGGCTCAGAAGGCAGAAGACACATGCCAAGGATACAGTGTGAGACATAGAATGAGCCACCTTACCACCTCTTCACAGACCATTTCTGAGCTTTCTATGCAAGACATAAACAAACTTGCAGTTTGGTTAGGCCACAATTTTGGAAGTTTACTGTCACCCTTAGTCACACTTAACCCTAACTGGTACTGTTAGTTTCTCTTTCTACCTCCTCCTTTTCTACCCTTTCCTCTCTCCTGCAAGGAGAAAGCTCTCTTCACTGACAAGAGCCTCAGGCAGAGTGGATTAACCTAGTAAAAGTTAACAGGCAATGTTGATTATAAGTGACCTCCTGCTAGATTAACCAGGCAGTAAGTAGACAGGTAAAACTGTTACCCATTTACCTTCTATTCTAAGTCCAGTCCCCACTCCTGTCCTAACTAACTATTTAACTTCTTCCAGATGACACTGCTCAAAACCTCCAGTGCTCACAGAAGGAAATCCAAACTTTGAAGCTTGGCACTTAAAGCCCTTCACAATCTAGCCATAATCTACCTCTGCAATTCTTTTTAACACTAAAAGCAACACTAAAACCAAAGCAGAATATTTATTGTTTGACCCACACACTGCAGGGATGCCAGCTCCCTGCCTTTAGCCATGATGTTTCCCTTCTAGATGCTTTTCTGGTGCCATGACCTAGGGTCTGAAGACAATTGAATTTAAGGCCCAGCTTCATTGCTTCCAAGTGATGTTAACTTGGTTACTTCATCTGTAAAGTGTGAATAATACACTGCCTCACATGTGGGTTCTGAAGTCAGAGACTGCATGACATTTGGTCTTGCAAACCATGAAACACTACAGTCTCATAAGGCATGACTGCCCTGAATCTGGCATTAGGGTGCATCCTGGTGCTGGTGTCTCTTGGTTCTGCAGCTGCTAGGTAAGCCCCTTGACCTCAATCTCTAATTCTCATTGAGCCAGCACACTACTAAATGCTTTCCATGCATAACCCCGTTCAATCCTTACAAGAGTCTCATGAGACCTGCATTACTATTAACACTCCCACTTTATAGACGAGGAAACAGACCCTGATTTCAACTCAGTTCTGACTTCCCAGTCCAAGCCTCTAGCCTTCCACATAAGTCCTCAAGGGCAGAAGCTGCATCCTTCCTTACTTTGTAACTGCCCCTTGAGGATATGAATTATTATTTGTTCTCTGGATGGGAACCATTCATATCAAAATGCCCCCCACCCCATGCCCGGTGCCTAGTAATTGAGTGGATAACTACTGATCTCTCCAGGGCAGTGTTTCCCAAACAGTGGCCTGGGGACCCCCTGCATCGAATCCCTCTGGGCGCTTGGGTCTTCCAATGCCTCACCTGCTAAATCTTTATTTCTGAGATGGTGTCTGGTATCTGCCTGTGTAGGAAGCTCCAGAGTGACTTTTTAATTGATATTTAAGTTTGAAAACCACAGTGAGTCCACGAAGATTGCACCACGGATGCCACTTAGAGAGAGTAGCAGCACCTGAGGCCTCCCTTCCCCCCAGTCACCACTTCCGCCCCTCAGCTCCAGGCAGAGGCCTCTGGGAGTTTAGATGGCTGAGGCTGACAAAGCTAGCTTCTTGGTTACCCTCAGACCACCTGACGGGAGCCTTTTTCCCCAGAGGCTCTTAGGGGCTGAGTAGAGAACCCCACCGTCCAGCCCCATCCCCCAAGTTTGAGCTGCCCTCTGGATGCCCTGCCAAATCGGGAGTCACCTGACCCAGAAGGAACAGACAGGGGAAGCAGGCAGATGGGTGTCGCTTTGGAAGGGGTGGAAGTATGCATGGTGGGCAGGCCAAGGCTGAGCCTGAGGGAAGTGCAGCTCCCTCTATAAGGCCAAGTCTCCCATGCGGCGAGTTGGGGCACACCTGGGGACGATGAATCTGGCGCGAAGAGCTGAGTTGTCAAGCGCAAGTCTTGACCCTATCTCGGAAATGCCTAAGGTTCCCTCGGCCGGCGAGAGGGCGAGGGCTGTGCTTAGCGTGCGGGGTGGGGTCCCGCCGTCCTCTCCCCGAGCCTCGGCTTTTCCGCCCCCAGGGCCCGGCCGCAGGCTGCGCCCTCTGACCTGCAGGCGGCGCGCCCTGCCCACCCCGCGCCGCCAGCCCCGCAGCATCCTCCTGCTCGCGGCTCTCCCGCCACCTGTCCCGCTCCCTGCCGCGCCCTGGAGCCCGCACCTACCCACGCCGTGCCGCTCCTTGTCAGCTTTGCGCCAGGGGGCCATGACTGAGCCGGGGCCTCGCGTCCTCCTGTGGGGAAGCCGGCAGGGGGTAGCTGGGCTCCGCAGGGCCCCACTTCCTTCCTCTTTTCAAACTCCTCTCAGGGCCCGCCCTCTCCTCCCTCCCCGGGGCTCCCCGCTCCCTCCTCCCTCCCGTTGAGCAGGGGCACACTAGAAGGCTGGTGCCCGGTAGGCTGGGACACGCCAGCCCACCCCACTTCACGCAAAGCTTGGGGACCACTCCCACCTTGTCTCCTCCCCAGACGAGGGGGCAGAGGCCAGTCCCCACCTGGGACTCCCCAGACCGCCACCACAAGTGCAGAGAGTTTCCTGATTGCCATGCCTAGGGGACTGAACAAACCATCTCCTTAACTCCCCTCAGCATGAGCTTTGGTGTGAGATCTGGGTTCGAATCCAGACAGGAACAAATGAATTCATTTTTCTAAGCTTCAGTTTTCTTATCTGTGAAATGGGATACTAGTACCTACTTCATATGATTATTGTAAGGGTCAGAGAGGCAATGTACACAGCACGTGACATGGAGGTGGATCGTTTACAGCCGCCTGTTTTTTTTTTTGTTTTTTTTTGTTTTTTTTTTTTTTTTTTTTTTTTTTTTTTTTTGAGATGGAGTTTCTCTCTTGCTGCCCAGGCTGGAGTGCAACCACGTGATCCCGGCTCACCGCGACCTCCGCCTCCCGAGTTCAAGTGACTCTCCTGTCTCAGCCTCCCGAGTAGCTGGGATTACAGGCATGCACCACCACGCCCGGCTAACTTTGCATTTTCAGTAGAAATGGGGTTTCTCCATGTTGGTCAGGCTGGTCTCGAACTCCCGACCTCAGGTGATCCGCCAGCCTCAGCCTCCCAAAGTGCTGGGATTACAGGCATGAGCCAGCGCGCCTGACCCATTTACAGCTTTTTATCGTTTTGGTGCCACAAACCCGTTGGAAAATCTGATGTAAGCTCTAGAAGTTTTATTCTGAAAATACGTAAATATACTATTTACCAACATCAATGCAAGGTGAAGGGTGCTGTCACAGCCAGCAACAGTGGGCCCCAGGAAAAGAGCCCTAGAGTTAGGCTAATGGAGACATTTCCTCGAAAAATCTCATTTTCTGCTCTGGGAACAGGTTCTGTCCAGAAAAAAAAATCATGTCTGATCCACAGTGATAAGGCTGAATTTAAGTTTTGCTGAGTTTTCTTTCTTTATTCATGACTCTCACTACCCCTTTCTGCCTTACACTGAGAGTCATTAAGATACATAGGCAGTATCACAGCTGAACCGGAGTAACAAAAAATTATTTCATTTTATCTGCAGTTATTTTCTTTTCTGCTTTCTAGCAGCATAAGTTAGGTAATAATCTCTTGTACAGACAGCAGTGGCATTAGGGTTCCCCCAGATGACCAGAATAGGAGATTATATATACACATACATATATATACATACATACATAAATGCATGCATACATATATACATATTATACATATACATATATATACGTGTGTGTGTGTGTGTATATATATATGAGAGAGAGGGAGAGAAATTGGGGATTGGCTAATATGATTGTGAGGCTGTCAGGAAGAGCAGTTTGGAAACTCACAGGCAGAAGCTATCCTCAGGAGGAATTTCTTCTTTTTCAAGGAACCTCAGTTCTATTCATAGGGTTTGTCAACTAATTGGATCACACCAACCCAATTTATTGAGGATAATCTCCCTTAATTGAATTTGATGGATGGTAGATGTTAATCACATCTACAAAGTATGTCACAGCAACACCTGTGAAGATTGTGAAGCTTGGTGTTTGATTGCATAACTGGGTCACAGCCTTGCCAATCTGACTCACAAAACTAGCTAACACAACAGTATTACAAATTGGGACTATACAATAGAGGTTGGCAAACATTTTCTGTAAAGGCACAGATAGTCAATATTTTAGTCTTTGCTGTCCGGAAAGCAAAATCAAATATATATGTAAGATGCAGGTACTTATGTAAAGAAAGAAAACAAGCTTCTAAAAATTTTTATTAATCAAATTCAAAATATGATGTGAATGAATATTTTTTGTAATACTGGCTTAGTAGGGCCCAAAAAAAATGCAATGGGAATGATATCACATTTCACCTTATTGGAGTTCAAAGTTAATGTGCCTTATTGAAATTGATTCAAATGTTCATATGTTAATGCTGATCTGACAGGATATTTACTTCCTATTTCTGAAAAAAAGTTTATTAAATGGGCAATGGTTAAAAGTCCAGAAGAGCCAATAAAATTAACCTTTGATACCACTGATTCAATAACATCACAGATTTAAATATTTTCCACAAAGTACCTGATGGTGAATATTACAATTAGTAATCATAGGCTTTAAATATCTTGCATTTTCACCCACTTTCTAAATTTGTTCCAAAAGCCTTTTTCTGCTCCATAGATATTTTTTACCATGAACAGTTGCAACACATCTTGGCAGATTCCACTTCAGGTCGTGTTGAATTAGTGTTTTTTCATTTTCTTTTAAAATAATCTTGCGCATAGCTCTTCTACACAGGCTCTTCATAGAAGAGCTTTGGGGAGGTCATATTTAAACCATAGCACTATTTAATTTGGTAACAAAACAATACATAGAAGCTATTTCTTCATTCACTTCAAACTCAGCACTGACTCCTCAAATAAACAACTGAGACGCGTTGGTAATATTTGTCAACAAGAGCTAAGGAAAACCGCTAGAAGTCATTTTAAAATTCACTATTGATGCTGCTGTCAATGTTCTCAACCAAGCAATCAGTGTCACCAAAAGGCTAATAGTCTTAAACTAATTTATTTTCACTGGATATATTCCATCTGCTGCTATAATCAAACATGATTTAATGAACTCAACATCAATAAAATATTTTACCTTGCTTGCATAACAAATAAGCCACTTGGAAACTTGTTCTATTTGTAGTCTCATTTTCATTTTTTATTATTTTAAATAAATTGTGCTGTGATGAGATATTCTATTTTAAATTTTCTAATTTTTCTGGTCATTGCTTTTGTGTGAGTTGGAAAAAATGTGATGAGTGCTTAATCTATTATATTGTTTGGAGTGTCAACATGTAATAAACACAATGCTTTCTCCTCTGCTTTGTTTGTTTTGTGCTGCTATAACAGAATGCTACAGACGGTGTAATTTACGATGAACAGAAATTTATTTGGCTCACACCTCTGGCAGCTGGGAAGTTAAATATCAAGGGGCCAACATCTAGCAAGGGCATTTGTTGCTGTGCCCTCCCATGGTGGAAGGTGACAGGGAAAGAGCCAGAGAGCAAGATAAGCCAAACTCACCTTTATAACAAACTCACTCTCACAATAACTAACCACTCCCTCAATAACTAACCCACTCCCACGATAACAACATTAATCTATTTATGCAGAGCCTTCATGATTAACTAATTACATCTTATTAGGCCCCACCTTCCAACACTGTTGTACTGGGGATTAAATTCCCAACAAATGAACTTTGGGGAGGTCATATTTAAACCATAGCACTATTTAATTTGGTAACAAAACAATACACACTCCATGGCGCCTTAGAAGCATGACATTTGGAGCCCACTATGCTTTCTTTTCTTTTTGACATGGTGGCTATGGCACTAGTAATTTTTTAAAATGTTACTATAGAGAGTGATATGCACTTTAAATGCTGTGGAGTTGTAACCTCATCCTTGTGATTAGTGGGTTGCTGGACAGCACTGTGAAGCACTGAAAACACCATATACAGTCCTTGTTGCAAATAGTCAATTCTGCCATTGTAGCATGAAAACAACTATAAATGATGCATACATGAATGAGTATGGCTGTGTTCCCATAAAATAGAATTTTCAGTTCCCACAGTTTTCATATAGAATGGAATGTTACCTTTATTTCGATATTCTTCAGCAATTTAAAAATGTAAAAACCAGTCTTAGTTCATGGGCCATACAAAAACATGCAGCAAGCCAGATCTGATCTGTGAACCACAGTTTGCTATCTCCCACTATGCTATACACAGTTGTATTGTCTTCATAAACTTGTAGCCAGTTAATCTGAAATACAATTTTTTTTTTCTATTTAGGTTTAAGCTTCTGACATACAAACAGGCAACTTCACATCAACAGTGTGATAAAGTATCTGATGGGAGGCCAAGAGTGGGTGGTGGTGCCAGAAAGCAAATAAGATCAAACTTGAGGAGCACTGAAGATTTTTTTCCCCATTCAACTTGTGACACATCCTATAATAGGAATCTGTTTCCTTAAATAATGTTAAACAAATTATTCAGCATATTAAAAGAGTTATAAAACTACTTTCAGTTGAAGGAAATGAAGTTTAGAAATTTTGACTGAGGGTTAATTAACTTCTTAATGGGGTAGCTTTTAATGTAGAAATCTTTAAACTTCATATGGTTAGGAGATGGCTTTTATGTTTCTGAAATATGGGCTTTTCATTGCAGTTAACAATTCTATGGCACCATAAAAATTTTTTGGCAAGAGAGATCAATAGTCAAACATAAAAATTTGACTAAAACCACTTAAAGAATTTACAGTAATCTTGGTCACATAATTTTATTAAACATCATCTGTCAGTTACTTGACTATTAGGTCACTCTCGATCTTTATAACTTCACATACATTGTGAGGGATGACTGTGGGTAAAAGGACATCTCTAGCCAAGATTTCTTTTAAGTTCAGTCCCGTGTGTCCAACTACCTACTAGACATCCCCTCCCCACTCCATCAATGTCTCCATATTTCAAAACCAAGCTCATCACGTAACTGTTCCCTAGACTTGTCCCCCTTCTGACTGCTTCTACCCGATGTTAACAGGTGAAGTGACCAGACTGTGCTTTAATGAGGTGCTAGAACCCCATCTCCATCACTTACCTAGCTTTGTGGTTTGCAGCAAATTCACTGAACACTTTCTAAGCCCTATTCAGTGAATGCTTACTGCCTGTCAATCCCGGACTTAAACACTTGGTATGCATTATCTCGTGTCATCCTAAAAGCAGCCCCATAAGACAGGTACCATTATTACCCCAATTTTACCCCCATTTTGCTAATAAGCAAACTGAGGTCAGAGAAATGAAATCCCTTATTGTAGCCAGTATCCACTATGATTGCCTATGAGTGCATCATTATCCTTCACTTCACTTGGGTCAGAAACTTAACTCATCCTAATCTTCCTTGCACTCCAAATGATAATCTCAAAAACAGCTGTTGAATCTGCCCTCTTCTCCATCCCACGAACTTGTTAACTTGGATTAGAGATCCCTTCCTCCAACCTTGCCTCCTTCCAATCTCTTCTCCATGTTACTTCTGAGACCCTTTGCCCAAGCAGTTTTGGTCTTCTCAAGCTTCTGGAATAATCTAGAAAAAAAATAAGCAAAGCAGGTTTGTAATAACTTGAGAGGTTTTACAACTTTTGTGAAATAAAGACATTCCACAGGAAAGAGCTATGCAAAGCCTCAAGTATAGCCCAAAGAAATCTAATTGAACTCATGGTTTAGGTAAATTGTAGAAGACTCTTTCCCTAAGGCACAGCAGAAGGGGAGGTTTCTGATGTTCATCTTTTTCAGAGTCATATATTCAGGTCCAAGATTTGGCTAGATTTCACTAGTATGCCTGTAACGATTACTAAATACTGGAATACTTCCATACAGGTGCTGAACAGCTACATCTCAAGGCATTTGAGTGCCCTCCTCCCATTCTTGCCCTGGAAAGCCCTCACTGGGCACCACTGGTGTCACTACAGTGCCTGTCAGCTTGTTCTGAGTAGTTCATGGGGGTTGGCCCCTTTCTACATATGTCCCCCAACTCCCAGCCAGAGTGCTCCTGGGCCCAGATAGGGGAGAGGGCTACCTGGAGGTAGCACTGGCATGTCAGTAGGTAGATGCCTACAGGCTTCTCGTGTCCCATCCACCTGTGTCCATCACATGACTGCCTTTGGAAACTCCAGCCTCCACAGTACTAATCAACATTTTTCTCATTTTCTCTTCTTGTGTTACCTGTTACAGTCATGGCAAATAGCCAAGTATATTCTGAGCAGCTCAGATAGTCAAAAGCAAAAACTTGTACTTACCTAAATTTTACTCACCAGAGAGGAGTCCAGGTCCCTATCAGGACCATAAAAGGCTCTAGGTAAGGATATACACTCCCAAAATCAACTAGCTACAGTAAAGGAAGGAGGCCCAACAACAAAGATGGCATATAGATAAGTAGGCATTCAAATAATTCTGCCTTCAGGTAACAGACAAAACTCTAGAAATGACTGTGGGTGTGAGGGTTGGCTATAGGGAGAGTCGAGAGCTTTACTGCTTACCTAGAGTTTGCTCTATCCGATGAAACGTTCATAGCCTCATCCAGGTCACTACAAACGCCACTAATTCATTCCTTTTTATGGCTGAGTAGTATTCCGGCAGTATTCCATCATAAGTTTATTCTAAGTGAAGTAACTCAGGAATGGAAAACCAAACGTTGTGTGTTCTCATTCATAAGTGGGAGCTTAGCTATAGGATGCAAAGGCATAAGAATGACAGAATGGACTCAAGGGAAAAGGGTGGGAAGAGGATGAGGAATGAAAGACTACAAACAGGGTGCAGTGTATACTGCTCAGGTGATGGGTGCACCAAAATCTCACAAATCACCAATAAAGAAGTTACTTATGTAACCAAACACCACCTGTTTCCCAAAAAACTACAGAAAGAAAAAAATTTATTTATATATATTTAAATTATATTATTATTGTATTCTATATTATTTTATATGTTAAATTATATTGCTATTAAATACATATATTTGAAATGTTAATAGCCTCAAACCTACTGCTAGTTAATGCTCTAGGTATCTGCCAGTGGGATTTATCTCAACTGTAAGACTAAGACATCAATGCCCAGAATAGTATCTCTCAGTACATTCTTCAAATACTTTTGGACACTATTTAAAGTCTTAAGAATATCATGCAGGGCTGTCATTGCCCTAGGCAGCTTCATAGTCCTGCCTCCTCTGCCCCTTCTTACACCACCTCCCTGCACCACACGCACAATCACCCTACACTCTTAGAAGATGGTGCTGTTAGAAGTTTCCGAGAAGTGCCACAAGTTCTCACATCTGTGTGTGCTGTAGTCCTTCCTCCAATAGGAATACCCCTTCTTGCCCTCTAGGTTAAGTAGTTCTGAGAAGACTTACTTGGTGACTCTCCCCACCTCCCAATTCCCCCTCCAGTTAGATAACCCTCCTGCAGCAGCCCATGCTCATGAACTACTGGTCTGTCTAGCAGTCGCAATGGCTCCTCCTGCAAAGCTGCCAAGGATCACACTGGGTGTAGTGACATCAGCGCTGCTCCTTTTCCAAATCTTGTTGGCACTGACTCATTTAGAAACAATGATATTTGACAGGGGCCAACCACTAGCAGTCCAAAGGTCAAATCTGGAGGATGACATATTTGTTTAACAAGCGTATTTTATTTTCACAGTGTTTAATGTTTAAACAAATTGCCAGCAATTAACAATCAAGAGATTTTACCTGAACTTCTAGATTTCTAGTCTCTCTCTAAATAAATGTAGACACTGCATTTCCACAAGGCAGGTTTAGCTGGAGGTAGCTTTGGCACTGTCCTTGAGCTTGAGCATGCACTCCAGTTGCCACAATCTCTGATGCTGAGGCCAAATCTCAATTGCTATTTACCATTGTGCTTACACAGTTGTTTTTCTTGAGATAAAAACAAAAATGAAATACTGCTTGGCCTTGTGTTCCATCAAAAGTGGGAGAATAGGAGAGACTGACAAGATATATGTTTCAGGAAACACGGGAGAGGATGTATATATTTACAGATGTGAGGAATAGTCGTAGATGTAGGTCTACATAGAACAAGTTCTTCTTAAGTTGCCATAATAACGACAAACCCAGTTTGCTTCACTCATTTAAGTTACCTGCCTAGTCCCCATAGACATTGAGTTGTGACCTTGGTGGGTGTATTAGAAACAAGGAAGGCCAACAGTTTCTGGCCAATAAGGAGGCTTTGTATTGGGTGATAGCAAACCAACCCAGTTAGGTCTTCTCATTTCAGAAGTATAAGTGGTAGACATTACTGCAGAAAGCAAATTACTTGAGCCAAGAGTGCCTCTTGAACAATCTCAATCTCTTGATTTTTTGGAGAAATCAATTATCTGGTTTAGAAAGAGGCAATAGATTCCTCATAAGCCTTTGTGTTTTAGCAATAAGCCTCCAATAACTGGGTGTATCTTTTCTCTAAGTCCAACACACATCTGCGTGCCATGTGGTAATTGTGAATTTCCTGGATTTCCACCCATTCCTAGAGGCTGAATGCTCCTTGACTCCACAAACGTCTATGGAGAACACATCATGTGAAAAGCTCTAAGGATATATCTTGGGGAACAGCACAAACAAGATTGCTGCTCTCATCAATCTTGTAGCCTAGAAGGGAAGGCAGAAAATCTACATGTACATAATACATTTTAATAAAGAAAATACATTATATAAAGAGTACTGTGGGAGAGTGGAAAAGGGGACAGTCTGGGAAGGGCTGTCTGAGAAAGTAATAGTTAAAAAGTGACCCTTGAGGAATCACTACACTGTCTTCCACAATGGTTGAACTAATTTACACTCCCACCAACAGTGTAAAAGCATTCCTATTTCTCCACAGCCTTGCAAGGATCTAGAACCAGAAATACTATTTGACCCAGCAATCCCACTACTAGACATATACCCAAAGGAATAGAAATCATTCTACTATAAAGACACATGCACATGTATGTTTACCGCAGCACTATTTACAATAGCAAAGACTTGGAACCAACCCAAATGCCCATCAGTGATACACTGGATAAAGAAAATGTCATATATATACACCATGGAATATTATGCAGCCGTAATGTAAATGACGAGTTAATGGGTGCAGCACACCAACATGGCACATGTACACATATATAACAAACCTGCACGTTGTGTACATGTACCCTAGAACTTAAAGTATAATAATAATAAAAAAAAGAATGAGTTCATGTCCTTTGCAGGGACATAGATGAAGCTGGAAGCCATCGTTCTCAGCAAACTAACACAGGAACAGAAAACCAAACACCACATGTTCTCACTCATAAGTGGAGTTGAATAATAAGAACACATGGCCACAGGGAGGGGAACATCACACACTGGGGCCTGTCTTAGGGTGGAGGGCAAGGGGAGGGAGAGCATTAGGACAAATACCTAATGCATGCAGGCTGAAAACCTAGATGACAGGTTGATAGGTGCAGCAAACCACCACGACACATCTATACCTATGTAACAAACTTGCACATTCTGCATATGTATCCCGGAACTTAAAGTAAAAAATTTTTCTTAAAAAGTGACCCTTGGGAAAAATATGTTCCTGGGAGAGGCAACCACATTTGTACAGATCCCAATGGGAGAACAAGCTTACTGCATTTAAGAAACCAAAAAGGGCCTGTGTTTTGGGTGTGCAGTGACTGTGTGGTGAAATTTAGGTTGGAAGTTAGGTAGGAACCAAATTATGTAAAACCTTGAAGATCACACTAAAGAGGTGGAACTTTACTCGAAGTGTACTGGGAAGTGAGAAAGACAGCCAGGTGCTGGCTGGGTCCCTACAGGTAGGCTGTGGTGTTCTCCTGTTGAACATGAACAATTTCTCAAACATCAACATCAGACAAGGCCAGCCTGTGACTGTGACGAATCTAGACAAAAATAAGACAACTCTGTAATCATCAGTGAACACAGACAAAACAGGAACATTGTCCAAACCAAAAATGACCAAACATCATTCTTCTTTCATGGCTAACATGAACGACTACTGATTTTTCCTTTTAATCAGTTTCAGGCTTAGCCTCATTCTAGTCTTCCATTCTTCTAGATGAGATGTATTAAGTTACCTAATCACAGAATTAACACTGCCTTCTTAAACACTACCCCAAATCACATAACACAAGTCCAAGTCCTATCCATAGCAAAGTCCCTTCTAACATACTCTTACTGGAACACCCCATGACTCCCCATGGTATGCAGCCACAAGCAATAAGCCTAACTTTTCTTTTTACTGCAAATACATTGCTGGTGGTCTTTAGGTGGAAGGCATTGACAATGTCACTAGAGAATATTAAGCAGGAGGTAATATAATCTTTTTTAAAAAATATTTCAACTAGAAAATAAATTCTATAGGTCAAGAATAAAAGTGACAAGACCAGTTAGTGGTAATTTCAGCATCCAGGGAAAGATGATGATGGATTGGCCCAAGTGGTAGGGGCACAGCAGTCAAATGCAAAATATATTTCAGAGATGGTATCCATAGGACTTGCCTACCAAGGAGATGAATATGTAGATCAAGTAGGCAGCCAAAGCCAGAGACCCAAAAATAAAGTAGCCAAAATAAGACAGAAGTCCAATTCTTTTCTGCATAGTTGGTATTGCAGTTCTATGACATTGTCAAGGGTGAAGGCTCCTTCTTTCTTGTTATTCCATTATCCCCCATGTTCACAATCATTATGTGCATAATCCACAATGACTCACCACCATATTTCCATTCCAGTCAGCAGAAAGGGAGTTAGAGGGAAATAAGAGCATGGCCCAGAGTAGCACTCAACACTTTTGCTCACATTCCTTTGGCCAAGAATTGGTCCCATGCCCACATCTAGCTGCAAAGAAGTTTGGAAAATAAAGACATACCTCAGATATATTGAAGGTTCAGTTCTCGACTGCTGCAAAATAAAGCAAGTCACACAAACTTTTTGGTTTCCCAATGCATATAAAAGTTATGTTTATCCTATACCTCAGTCTATCAAGTGGAAGTAGCATTATGTCTATGAACACAGATAATGTGTATACCTTAATTTAAAATACTTTATTGCTAAAAATATTGACAATCATCTGAGCCTTCAGTCAGCCATAACTGTTTTTGCTGCTGGATGATCTCCCTCAATGGGCTACTGACTGATCAGAGTGGTGATTGCCAAAGGTTGGGGTGGCTGTGGCAACTTTATTTTTCTTTCTTTCTTCCTTTATTTTCTGATATAGAGTCTCATCCTGTTATCCAGGCCGGAGCGCAGTGGTGCGTGATCGTAGCTCCCTGTAACCTTGACCTCCCAGGCTCAAGCAATCCTCTTACCTCAGCCTCCCAAATAGCTTAGACTACAGGTATGTGCCACCATGCCCAGCTAATTATTTATTTTTTAAAATTAATTTGTTTTTTTGAGATAGAGTTGCACTCTTGTTGCCCAGGCTGGAGTGCAATGGCATGATCTTGACTCACTGCAACCTCTGCCTCCCAGGTTCAAGTGATTCTCCTGCCTCAGCCTCCCAAGTAGCTGGGATTACAGGCATGCACCACCATGCCCAGTTAATTTTGTATTTTTAGGAGAGATGAGGTTTCTCCATATTGGTCAGGCTGGTCTCGAACTCCTGACCTCAGGTGATCTGCCCACCTCAGCCTCCTAAAGTGCTGGGATTATAGGCATAAGCCACCGTGCCCAGCCTTACTTTTTAATGCTTTTGTAGAGACAGGGTCCCAGCTGGTTGCCCCAGCTGGTCTCAAGCTCCTGGGCTCAAACAATACTCCCACCTTGGCCTCCCAAAGTTTTGGGATTATAGGTGTGAACCACCACACTTGGCCATGATTTCTTAAAACAAGACAGCAAATAAATTACTCCACTGATGAACTCTTCCTTTCATTAAAGATTTCTCAGTAGCATATGATACTGTTTGATAGTATTTTTCCCACAGTAGAACTTCTTTCAAAATTAGTCCTCTCAATCCCTGCCTCTGCCTTATCAACCACATTTGTGTAATATTTCTAAATTGTTTATAGTTATTTGAACAATGTTCACAACATCTTCACCAAGAGTAGACTGCATCTCAAGAAATCACTTTCTTTGCTCATTCATACAAAGCAATTCCTCATCCTGTCAAGAGTTACCATGAGTTTGCAACAATTCAGTCACATCGTCACTTCAGGCTCCACTTCTAATTCTAGCTCTCTTGCTATTTTCACCAAATCTGCAGTTACTTCCTTCAGTGAAGTCTTGAATCCCTCAAAGTCACCCATGAGGGTTGAAATCAACTTCTTCCAGACTCCTGTTAATGTTGATATTTTGACCTCCTCTCATGAATTGCAAATGTCCTTAATGCCATTAAGAATGGTGGTGAATCCAGTCAAAACAGTGTTAAGAGGGAAATTTAGAGCACTAAATGCCCACATCAGAAAGCTAGAAAGATCTCAAATAGACTCCCTAACATCACAATTAAAAGAACTAGAGAAGCAAGAGCAAATAAATCCAAAAACCAGCAAAAGACAAGAAATAACTAAGATCAGAACTGAAGGAGACAGAGACACAAAAGCCCTTCAAAAACTCAATGAATCCAAGACCTGGTTTTTTGAAAAAAATTAACAAAATAGACCACTAGCTAGACTAATAAAGAAGAAAAAAGGATTAAATAGAGGCAATAAAATATTATAAAGGGGATATCACCACTGACCCCACAGAAATACAAACCACCATCAGAGAATAATATAAACACCTCGACACAAATAAACTAGAAAATTTAGAAGAAATGGATAAGTTCCTGGACATATACCCTCCCAAGACTAAACCAGGAAGAAGTCAAATCCCTGAACAGACCAATAACAAGTTCTGAAATTGAGGCAGTAATTAATAGCCTACCACCCAAAAAAAAAAGCCCAGGACCAGATGGATTCACAGCTGAATTCTACTGGAGGTACAAAGAGGAGCTGGTACTATTCTTCTAAAACTATTCCAAACAATTGAAAAGGAGGGACTCCTCCCTAGCTCATTTTATGAGGTAAGCATAATCCTGATACCAAAACCTGGAGCAGACACAACAAAAAAAGAAAACTTCAGGCCAATATGAACATCAGTGCTAAAATCCTCAGTAAAACACTGGCAAACCAAATCCAGCAGCACATCAAAAAGCTTATCAACCATGATCATGTTGGCTTCATCTCTGGGATGCAAGGCTGGTTCAATATGTGCAAATCAATAAATGTGATCCATCACAAAAGCAGAACCAATGACAAAAATCACATGATTTTCTCAATAGATGCTGAAAAGGCCTTTGATAAAATTCAACATCCCTTCCTGTTAAAAACTCTCAATAAACTAAATATTGATGGAACATATCTCAAAACAGTAAGAGCTATTTATGAAAAACCCATGGCCAATATCATATTGAATGGGCAAAAGCTGGAAGCATTCCCTTTGAAAACCGGCACAAAACAAGGATGCCCTCTCTCACCACTGCTATTCAACATAGTATTGGAAGTTCTGGCCAGGGCAATCAGGCAAGAGAAAGAAATAAAGGTTTTCAAACAGGAAGAGAGGAAGTCAAATTGTCTCTGTTTGCAGATGACATGATTCTACATTTAGAAAATCCCATTATCTGAGCCCCAAAACTCCTTAAGCTGATAAGCAACTACAGCAAAGTCTCAGGATACAAAATCAATGTGAAAAAATCACAAGCACTTCTATACACCAACAACAGACAAGCAGAGAGCCAAATCATGAGTGAACTCCCATTCGCAATTGCTACAAAGAGAATAAAATACCTGGGATTACAGTTAACAAGGGATGTGAAGGATCTCTTCAAGGAGAAATACAAACCACTGCTCAAGGAAATAAGAGAGGACACAAACAAATGGAAAAACATTCCATCCTCATGGATAGGAAGAATCAATATCATGAAAATGGCCATACTGCCCAAAGTAATTTATAGATTCAATGTTATTCCCATCAAACTACCATTGACATTCTTCACAGAATTAGAAAAAAAAAAAACTACTTTAAATTTCATATGGAACCCAAACAGAGCCCTTATAGCAAAGACAATCATAAGCAAAAAGAACAAAGCTGGGGAAATATCATGCTACTTGACTCCAAACTATACTACAAGGCTACAGTAACCAAAACAGCATGGTACTGGTACCAAAACAGACACATAGATCAATGGAACAGAACACAGACCTCAGAAATAACACCACACATCTCCTACCAACTGATCTTCGACAAACCTGACAAAAACAAACAACGGGGAAAGGATTCCCTACTTAATAAATATTGTTGGGAAAACTGGCTAGCCATATGTAGAAAACTGAAACTGGACTGCTTCCTTACACCTTATATGAAAATTAACTCAAGATGGATTAAAGACTGAAATGTAAAACCTCAAACCATAAAAACCCTAGAAGAAAACCTAGGCAATACCTTTCAGGACATAGGTATGGGCAAAGACTTCATGACAAAAATGCCAAAAACAATTGCAACAAAAGCTAACTAAGGAGCTTCTGCACTGCAAAAGAACCTGTCATCAGAGTGAAAAGGCAAGCTACATAATGGGAGAAAATTTTTGCAATCTACCCATCAGAAAAAGGTCTAATATCCAGACTCTACAAGAAAACAAATTTACAGGAAACAAACAAACAACCCCACCATAAAGTGGACAAAGGATATGAACAGACACTTATCAAAAGAAGACATTTATGTGGCCAAGAAACATATATGAAAAAAAGCTTAACATCACTGATTATTAGAGAAATGCAAATCAAAATCATAATGAGATACCATCTCATGCAGTCAGAATAGCAATTATCAAAAAGCCAAGAAACAATAGAGGCTGGAGAGGCAGTGGAGAAATAGGAATGCTTTTACACTGTTGGTGGGAATGTAAACTAGTTCAACTATTGTGGAAGACAGTGTGACAATTCCTCAAGAATCTTGAACCAGAAATACCATTTGACCCAGCAATCCCATTACTGGGCATATACCCAAAGGAATAGAAATCATTGTACTATAAAGACACATGCACATGTTCAATGATAGACTGGATAAAGAAAATGTGGCACATATACACCATGGAATACTATGCAGGCATAAAAAGGAATGAAATCATGTCCTTTGCAGGAACAGGGATGAAACTGGAAGTCATCATTCTCAGCAAACTAACACAGGAACAGAAAACCAAACACTGCATGTTCTCACTCATAAGTAGGAGTTGAACAATGAGAACACATGGACACAAGAAGGGGAACAACACACACTGGGGCCTGTCAGGGGGAAAAGGCAAGGGGAGGGAGAGCTTTAGGACAAACAGCTAATGCATACGGGGCTTAAAACCTAGATGATGGGTTGATAGGTGCAGGAAGCCACCAAAGGTCATGTATACCTATGTAACAAACCTGCACGTTATGCACATGTATCCTGGAACTTAAAGTAAAATTAAAAAAAAAAAATGGTAGTGAATCTTTTTCAGAAGATTTTCAATTGACTTTGCCCAGATCCATCAGAGGAATCTACAGCAGCTATAGCCTTATGAAATATATTTCTTAAACAATAAGACTTGAAAGTCCAAATCACTCCTTGATCCATGGGCTGCAGAATGGATGTCCTGTTAGCAGACATGAAAACAACATCAATCTTCTTGTACATCTCCATCAGAGCTCTTGGGTGACCAGGTGCACTGTCAATGAGTAATAAAGTTTTGAAAAGAAAGTTTTTTTTCTGAGCAGTAGGCCTCAACAGTGGGCTTAAAATAACGGACAGGTGATTCTCCCTCCTCAGCTCCCTGAGTAGCTGGGATTACAGGTGCATGCCACCACACTCAGCTAATTTTTCTATTTTTTGTAGACACAAGGTCTTGCCATGTTTCTCAGGCTCATCTTGAACTCCTGGGCTCAAGCAATCCACATGCCTCAGCCTCCTGAAATGCTGAGGTTACAGGTGTCAGCCTCCTTGCCTGGCCTGTGCTTTTGTTCTAAAAGGATGACTATGCTGGTAGTTCAATTACAGAGAACAGAATCTACTCTCACTAATTTAAGTAGGAAGCAGAGTACTAAATGGATCACAGAATTGATGAGTGGGCTGAAACAATAGAAACGGGATTTCCAGGAATAACTGCCAAAGCTATGCTATAGAACTAAAATGGGAGAGTTCTCTGATTCCCCTTGCAGGACATGCAACAGGAGTATGGCTCGCCTCTCCAGTTGCCCCACAGCTCAGACCCCTGGGGGAGCATGCAGACAGGCAGGTGCAGAGGCCAGGGCTTGTGCTTTGGGCTTTCAGCCCCACACTAGTGTCTAGTGGTGAGTGCCTGCAACCCCAGTGTTACATAGCTCTTTCAGCTTTGCCATCTGCAGATGGCTTGAGTGTTAATCAGCTCAATGGACCCTCTGCCTTATTGCAAGGGCAGAGGGCCAGTATGACAGCTTTCTGTATCCCAAGCTCTTGCTCAGTGTCCAGGAAGAATTGAATCACATGTGGGCTCAAAGGTTGAGTGCAAGGTTTTACTGAGTGATGGAGATGACTCTCAGTGAGATGGATGGGGAGCGGGAAGGTGGAGGGTTGGGAGAGATAATCTACCCCTGGAGTTCAGCCATCCGCTGCTGAACTCCTCTTGATGTTCAGACACCTCTTCCCTCCTTCTCTGCTGTGCTGCCCTGCTGCTCTCTGCCACTCTTCACTGCTCCGTGCTGCTCTGTTCCTCTGCTCCTCTTAATATTCAGATGCTTGTGTACATGCCTGCCAAGGTCTCAGGTTTATATGGGCACAGGATGGAGGGGGACATGGTGGGCCAGAGTGGTCTTAGAAAATGCAACATCCAGCCATGAAAACAGGAACATCTGTTCTCAGTCTGGTCCATAGACACAGGCCCAAGGGTGGAGCCTTTGCCAGGCACCTACCCTTCTTTACGCAGCACTTCCCTGCCCCACTGGCATATCAGAACTGGGCTTAACAATTTTTGTGACCTCCATTGTTTTGTCCTCCTTGGTAAATCAGCAAGACAGAGCAAAGAGAACCATCACATAAGAGAGGTGCTAAACATGCACCAATGTAACCTTGTCATCTTATGTTTCTGCTTAGGTAAGATAGAAAAGTGCTAATAAGCGTTAGAAACTGTTTTATTGGGGGCGGAGCAAGATGGCCGAATAGGAACAGCTCCAGTCTCCAACTCCCAGCGCGAGTGACACAGAAGACCGGTGATTTCTGCATTTTCAACTGAGGTACTGGGGTCATCTCACTAGGGAGTGCCGGACAATCGGTGCTGGTCAGCTGCTGCAGCCTGACCAGCGAGAGCTGAAGCAGGGAGAGGCATCGCCTCACCTGGAAGCGCAAGGGGGAAGGGAATCCGTTTTCCTAGCCAGGGGAACTGAGACACACAACACCTGGAAAATCGGGTAACTCCCACCCCAATACCGCACTTTAAGCAAACAGGCACACCAGGAGAGTGTATCCCACACCTGGCCGGGAGGGTCCCACGCCCACGGAGCCTCCCTCACTGCTAACACAGCAGTCTGCGGCGATCTATCCGCAGGGCAGCGGCGAGGCTGGGGGAGGGGCGCCCGCCATTGCTGAGGCTTAAGTAGGTAAACAAAGCCACTGGGAAGCTCGAACTGGGTGGAGCTCATAGCAGCTCAAGGAAGCCTGCCTGTCTCTGTAGTCTCCACCTCTGGGGACAGCGCTCAGCTGAAGACCAACAGGAGAAGCAGCGGGGGCCGGTGCAGACGCGAACGACTCTGTCTGACAGCTTTGGGGAGAGCTGTGGATCTCCCAACGCGGAGGTTGAGATCTGAGAATGGACAGACTGCCTGCTTAGGTGGGTCCCTGACCCCTGAGTAGCCTAGCTGGGAGACATCCCCCACTAGGGGCAGTCTGACACCCCACACCTCACAGGGTGGAGTACACCCCTGAGAGGAAACTTCCAAAGGAAGAATCAGACAGGTACACTCACTGTTCAGCAATATTCTATCTTCGGCAACCTCTGCTGCTGATACACAGGCAAACAGGGTCTGGAGTGGACCTCAAGCAATCTCCAACAGACCAACAGACAGTCCTTCTGACTGTCAGAAGGAAAACTATCAAACAGGAAGGACACCTATACCAAAACCCCATCAGTACGTCACCATCATCAAAGACCAGAGACAGATAAAACCACAAAGATGGGGAAGAAGCAGGTCAGAAAAGCTGGAAATTCAAAAAATAAGAGCGCATCTCCCCCTGCAAAGGAGCGCAGCCCATCGCCAGCAACGGATCAAAGCTGGTCAGAGAATGACTTTGATGAGATGAAAGAAGAAGGCTTCAGTCCATCAAACTTCTCAGAGCTAAAGGAGGAATTACGTACCCAGCGCAAAGAAACTAAAAATCTTGAAAAAGGAGTGGAAGAACTGACAGCTAGACTAATTAATGCAGAGAAGATCATAAACGAAATGACAGAGATGAAAACCATGACACGAGAAATACGTGACAAATGCACAAGCTTCAGTAACTGACTCGATCAACTGGAAGAAAGAGTATCAGCGATTGAGGATCAAATGAATGAAATGAAGCGAGAAGAGAAACCAAAAGAAAAAAGAAGAAAAAGAAATGAACAAAGCCTGCAAGAAGTATGGGATTATGTCAAAAGACCAAATCTACGTCTGATTGGGGTGCCTGAAAGTGAGGGGGAAAATGGAACCAAGTTGGAAAACACTCTTCAGGATATCTTCCAGGAGAACTTCCCCAACCTAGTAGGGCAGGCCAACATTCAAAGTCAGGAAATACAGAGAACGCCACAAAGATACTCCTCCAGAAGAGCAACTCCAAGACACATAATTGCCAGATTCACCAAAGTTGAAATGAAGGAAAAAATCTTAAGGGCAGCCAGAGAGAAAGGTCGGGTTACCCACAAAGGGAAGCCCATTAGACTAACAGCAGATCTCTCAGCAGAAACTCTACAAGCCAGAAGAGAGTGGGGGCCAATATTCAACATTCTTAAAGAAAAGAATTTTCAACCCAGAATTTCATATCCAGCCAAACTAAGTTTCATAAGTGAAGGAGAAATAAAATCCTTTACAGATAAGCAAATGCTTAGAGATTTTGTCACCACCAGGCCTGCCTTACAAGAGACCCTGAAAGAAGCCCTAAACATGGAAAGGAACAACCGGTACCAGCCATTGCAAAAACATGCCAAAATGTAAAGACCATCGAGGCTAGGAAGAAACTGCATCAACTAACGAGCAAAATAACCAGTTAATATCATAATGACAGGATCAAGTTCACACATAACAACATTAACCTTAAATGTCAATGGACTAAATGTTCCAATTAAAAGACACAGACTGGCAAACTGGATAAAGAGTCAAGACCCATCAGTTTGCTGTATTCAGGAGACCCATCTCACATGCAGAGACATACATAGGCTCAAAATAAAGGGATGGAGGAAGATCTACCAAGCAAATGGAGAACAAAAAAAAGCAGGGGTTGCAATCCTAGTCTCTGATAAAACAGACTTTAAACCATCAAAGATCAAAAGAGACAAAGAAGGCCATTACATAATGGTAAAGGGATCAATTCAACAGGAAGAGCTAACTCTCCTAAATATATATGCACCCAATACAGGAGCACCCAGATTCATAAAGCAAGTGCTTAGAGACTTACAAAGAGACTTAGACTCCCATACAATAATAATGGGAGACTTCAACACTCCACTGTCAACATTAGACAGATCAATGAGACAGAAAGTTAACAAGGATATCCAGGAATTGAACTCATCTCTGCACCAAGCGGACCTCATAGACATCTATAGAACTCTCCACCCCAAATCAACAGAATATACATTCTTCTCAGCACCACATCGCACTTATTCCAAAATTGACCACATAATTGGAAGTAAAGCACTCCTCAGCAAATGTAAAAGAACAGAAATTATAACAAACTGTCTCTCAGACCACAGTGCAATCAAACTAGAACTCAGGACTAAGAAACTCAATCAAAACTGCTCAACTACATGGAAACTGAACAACCTGCTCCTGAATGACTACTGGGTACATAACGAAATGAAAGCAGAAATAAAGGTGTTCTTTGAAACCAATGAGAACAAAGATACAACATACCAGAATCTCTGGGACACATTTAAAGCAGTGTGTAGAGGGAAATTTATAGCACTAAATGCCCACAAGAGAAAGCAGGAAAGATCTAAAATTGACACGCTAACATCACAATTAAAAGAACTAGAGAGGCAAGAGCAAACACATTCAAAAGCTAGCAGAAGGCAAGAAATAACTAAGATCAGAGCCGAACTGAAGGAGATAGAGACACAAAAAACCCTCCAAAAAATCAATGAATCCAGGAGTTGGTTTTTTGAAAAGATCAACAACATTGACAGACCGCTAGCAAGACTAATAAAGAAGAAAAGAGAGAGGAATCAAATAGACGCAATAAAAAATGATAAAGGGGATATCACCACTGACCCCACAGAAATACAAACAACCATCAGAGAATACTATAAACGCCTCTACACAAATCAACTAGAAAATCTAGAAGAAATGGATAATTTCCTGGACACTTACACTCTCCCAAGACTAAACCAGGAAGAAGTTGAATCCCTGAGTAGACCAATAGCAGGCTCTGAAATTGAGGCAACAATTAATAGCCTACCTACCAAAAAAAGTCCAGGACCAGATGGATTCACAGCTGAATTCTACCAGAGGTACAAGGAGGAGCTGGTACCATTCCTTCTGAAACTATTCCAATCAATAGAAAAAGAGGGAATCCTCCCTAACTCATTTTATGAGGCCAACATCATCCTGATACCAAAGCCTGGCAGAGACACAACAAAAAAAGAGAATTTTAGACCAATATCCCTGATGAACATCGATGCAAAAATTCTCAATAAAATACTGGCAAACCGGATTCAGCAGCACATCAAAAAGCTTATCCACCATGATCAAGTGGGCTTCATCCCTGGGATGCAAGGCTGGTTCAACATTCGCAAATCAATAAACGTAATCCAGCATATAAACAGAACCAAAGACAAGAACCACATGATTATCTCAATAGATGCAGAAAAGGCTTTTGACAAAATTCAACAGCCTTCATGCTAAAAACGCTCAATAAATTCGGTATTGATGGAACGTACCTCAAAATAATAAGAGCTATTTATGACAAACCCACAGCTAATATCATTCTGAATGGGCAAAAACTGGAAAAATTCCCTTTGAAAACTGGCACAAGACAGGGATGCCCTCTCTCACCACTCCTATTCAACATAGTGTTGGAAGTTCTGGCTAGGGCAATCAGGCAAGAGAAAGAAATCAAGGGTATCCAGTTAGGAAAAGAAGAAGTCAAATTGTCCCTGTTTGCAGATGACATGATTGTATATTTAGAAAACCCCATTGTCTCAGCCCAAAATCTCCTTAAGCTGATAAGCAACTTCAGCAAAGTCTCAGGATACAAAATTAATGTGCAAAAATCACAAGCATTCTTATACACCAGTAACAGACAAGCAGAGAGCCAAATTAGGAATGAACTTCCATTCACAATTGCTTCAAAGAGAATAAAATACCTAGGAATCCAGCTTACAAGGGATGTAAAGGCCCTCTTCAAGGAGAACTACAAACCACTGCTCAGTGAAATAAAAGAGGACACAAACAAATGGAAGAACATACCATGCTCATGGATAGGAAGAATCAATATCGTGAAAATGGCCATACTGCCCAAGGTTATTTATAGATTCAATGCCATCCCCATCAAGCTACCAATGAGTTTCTTCACAGAATTGGAAAAAACTGCTTTAAAGTTCATATGGAACCAAAAAAGAGCCCGCATTGCCAAGACAATCCTAAGTCAAAAGGACAAAGCTGGAGGCATCACGCTACCTGACTTCAAACTATACTACAAGGCTACAGTAACCAAAACAGCATGGTACTGGTACCAAAACAGAGATATAGACCAATGGAACAGAACAGAGTCCTCAGAAATAATGCCACACATCTACAGCCATCTGATCTTTGACAAACCTGAGAGAAACAAGAAATGGGGAAAGGAATCTCTATTTAATAAATGGTGCTGGGAAAATTGGCTAGCCATAAGTAGAAAGCTGAAACTGGATCCTTTCCTTACCCCTTATACGAAGATTAATTCAAGGTGGATTAGAGACTTAAATATTAGACCTAATACCATAAAAACCCTAGAAGAAAATCTAGGTAGTACCATTCAGGACATAGGCATGGGCAAGGACTTCATGTCTAAAACACCAAAAGCAACGGCAGCAAAAGCCAAAATTGACAAATGGGATCTAATTAAACTAAAGAGCTTTTGCACAGCAAAAGAAACTACCATCAGAGTGAACAGGCAACCTACAGAATGGGAGAAAATTTTTGCAATCTACTCATCTGACAAAGGGCTAATATCCAGAATCTACAAAGAACTCAAACAAATATACAAGAAAAAAACAAACAACCCCATCAAAAAGTGGGCAAAGCATATGAACAGACATTTCTCAAAAGAAGACATTCATACAGCCAACAGACACATGAAAAAATGCTCATCATCACTCGCCATCAGAGAAATGCAAATCAAAACCACAATGAGATACCATCTCACACCAGTTAGAATGACAATCATTAAGAAGTCAGGAAACAACAAGTGTTGGAGAGGATGTGGAGAAATAGGAACACTTTTACACTGTTGGTGGGATTGTAAACTAGTTCAACCATTATGGAAAACAGTATGGCAATTCCTCAAGGATCTAGAACTAGATGTACCATATGACCCAGCCATCCCACTACTGGGTATATACCCAAAGGATTATAAATTATTCTACTACAAAGACACATGCACACGTATGTTTATTGTAGCACTATTCACAATAGCAAAGACTTGGAATCAACCCAAATGTCCATCTGTGACAGACTGGATTAAGAAAATGTAGCACATATACACCATGGAATACTATGCAGCCATAAAAAAGGATGAGTTTGCGTCCTTTGTAGGGACATGGATGCAGCTGGAAACCATCATTCTTAGCAAACTATCACAAGAAGAGAAAACCAAACACCGCATGTTCTCACTCATAGGTGGGAACTGAACAATGAGATCACTTGGACTTGGGAAGGGGAACATCACATACTGGGGCCTATCATGGGGAGGGGGGAGGAGGGAGGGATTGCATTGGGGAGTTATACATGATATAAATGATGAATTGATGGGTGCTGACGAGTTGATGGGTGCAGCACACCAACATGGCATAAGTATACATATGTAACAAACCTGCACGTTATGCACATGTACCCTAGAACTTAAAGTATAATTAAAAAAAAAAAATGTAAAAACCTCCTGCCATAAAAAAAATAAATAAATAAATAAATAAACTGTTTTATTGTACAAGGTGTCCATAAAGTTGAGAAACATGAAACAAATTTAATTTTAAAGAGTTATTGGTTTCTGTGTCAAATAGTATTGCTCATTATACTATTCTTCATCATTCTGATGAAGAATTTTCAGGTCGAATACCTCTAAATTAAAGAAAATGGTTCAATTGTTAATCTAAAAATAGCTCAATAAATACTATTTTCCCAATTATACTCGCCCCCCCATTCCAGATTAGCAATTAGACCTAATGCTTTAAATTTTTAGTATTTCACCTGAAACTTTGTGGAACATATATTTTAATGTAAAATGTGACTAATATATTGTCTGAACAATTTATCCTGTGTTTTCCAACTTTGTGGATAGTTTATATAGTAAAAACAGTTCAAAAATAGCTCAGGTAAACTCTCTTCTCTTTTGATACACAAGCACCAATTGAAACTATTAGAGGGTGGTGGGGGGTGGAGATATTCAGTAACAAAATCTAGAGGAAATGTGAATAATAGATTATTCATGGTAAAGAATTCATTGTAACCAGATAGGAAAAATATTGTTTCAAGTGGCCGTCTGCTCAGCTGAGGGAAATCACTCTTTTAGGTTTTAAATTACACTATCCTATTCTCTTTTTAATTATTCTTTATGTGTGCTTCTTTTGTATTTCCTTTCCTGACTTTTCTTTGTCCTCTTTTTCCATATAAGGTATCCTTCAAGGCTATAGGAAACACTATTATGTATTAAAAAGAACACTCCATGAGGTCAGAGATTTTGGATTTAAAACTGAGCTCTGAAGGAAAGTTACCTTGCCTTACATTTATATCTGCAGTATATTTAGACTTGATAGTTGCATTAGGTTGAGATAGGGATCAAGAGTAACTTTTTTCTGCATACATTATACAAATTGACCCAGTATTATTTTCAAAAGACTATCCTTTCCCTTTTGCATTTGCAGTGTCATTTTTTGGTCAAAAATCAGATGAGCATACATGTTTGACTCTGTTTATGGATTGTCTATTTTCTTCCTTTGGTCTATTTCTCTGTTTGCTTTTATACCACACTGAATTAATTATCATTTCGTAACAGAGCTTTAGTTCTGTTAGTGTAAGTGCCCCACCTGTGGTCTTCAAGATTTCATTGGATATTCCTGGCCTTTTGCATTTCCATATACACTTTTTTTTTTGAGACAGAGTCTCACTGTCACCCAGGCTGGAGTACAGTGGCATGATCTCAGCTCACTGCAATCTCTGCCCCTCAGGTTCAAGCGATTCTCCTGCATCAGCCTCCCAAGTAGCTGGGATTACAGGTGCCTGCCACCACACCCAACTAATTTTTGTATTTCTACTGGAGATGGGGTTTTGCCATGCTGGCCAGGCTGGTCTCGAACTCCTGACCTCAGGTGATCTGCCTGCCTCAGCCTCCCAAAGTCCATATACACTTTAGAATCAACTTACATGATCCAGAAAAAAAAGTATCATAAATTTTATTGCAATTGTTTCACATCTTTAGCTCAATCTAGAGACTAATGATATCTTTAATATGGTATTTTCTACTACTTGTGTAGATGTTCTTTATCTCTGTGATGTTTTGTAGTTTTCAGTGTAGAGATTTTATAGATCTATTTGTTGACTTTATCTCTAGGCATATGATATATGTACAATAACTTAATTTTTTAAAAATCTTCTCTATTTGTTTGTAGCTGATATAATTGATTTCTAAAAATCGACCCTATCTGTGATAGGTGCCTTTAGTAAATTCAGCTATCAATTTTAATAGTTTACCTACAAAGTATTTTAGATTTTCTACACAGACATAGAACCTGCAAATAATGACATTAAAAACTTCTAATTTTAACATAATTCTGTTAGTGGTAGCAGAGAGCTGACTTACTGGAGGCAAATTCGTAGGCGTCCACAAGCAACTTTTCGGTCCTTACCTTCTCCTCAGAAGAAATTTGTCTGAGGAGCAAAAAGCAGAAAAAGAGACCCAGGCAAGTTTCAGAGCAGGAGCGGACGTTTATTAAAAAGGCTTTAGAACAGGAAAGAACCCTTGAGAGAGACAAGTGGGTGCCTCCATGTCGAAGACAGAAAAGAAGCAAAAAAGAGCCCTTTAACCTTGGTCCTGGGACTTTATAGGCTCACCTCTTTCCCCGTGATTCTTTCCACACGCGCAGTGCTTTCCTTACGCTTTGGAATTGAGCACTCGCAGTGTGTTTAGGGAGTTACACACATGCCCATCTGAGGCTCTTTTCCTTTTTCTGGTGGTGTGTGTCCCCAGAATGTCATACTTTGCCATTTTCTTTCTTAACACACATGCCCAAGAAGCTGCTTCTCCCTGGGGTCTGCATTCAATTAGCACTTTTAATGTTAACAGGTGTGGACCATCAGGAGCTTTTTCTCTCCCTGGCTGCCAAATTATTGTTTTTAGAGAGGCAACGCGATAATTGCTGAAACACCATCATTTTTAGTGGGCTGGGGGAGAGCCCTCTCCTGTGCTGTTCATGCATAACTACCTGTAACAATTTCAGGCTCAAAAAAGAGTCACATGAATAAAAAAAATAATTTATGTAGATTCTTCACCCAGATTCCTCAAATGTTAACATTTCACTACATTTGCTTAATTACGCCCCTTTCAATATATAAACTACCTTTTTCTGAACCATTTGAGAATAAGGTGCAGAAATGATACACTTTTACCCCACAGTAAACTATTTACTTCATTGTGCATTTCTTTGAAAACAAGGACAGTCCAACAACCAAATTCAGAAAATTAACATTGGGACAATACTATCAGTTAAGGTCCTCCTTCAAATTAACAAAAGAAAATTCCATATCACAAGTTGCATTCACTTGTGATATGTCTCTTTCATCTCCGTTAATCAGCATCTGTTCCTCCACCTTTATTTACCTTTCATGATCTTTGTTTCTTTGTTTGTTTTAGAGACAGGGTCTTGCTCTGTCACCCAGGCTAGAGCTCAGTGGCACGATCATAGCTCGCCGCAACCTCGAACTCCTGGGCTCAAGTGATCCTCTGACCTCAGCCTCCCAAGTAGCTAGAATTACAGGCATGTGGCACCACCATACCTGGCTAATTTTTTTAAATATTATGTAGATATGAGGTCTTGCTATGTTGCCCAGGCTGATCTCAAACTCGAAATCTAAAGCAATTCTCCTACCCCAGCCTCCCAAAGCACTGGGATTAAGTGTGAACCACTGCTCCTAGCAATCTTAGCTTTTGAAGAGTACAACCCAGATATTGAATAGAATGCAACTCAGGATTTTACAATGTTTCCTTAGTGTTAGATTCAGTCTATGCAATTTAAGGCAGGAATACCCTATTAGTAATGCTCTGTTTTTCCTCACAGTTTTATATTTGGAGATACATTATAACAATTATGTTAACTTTTATTATGAATTGAGGTGACATCTGTCAGATTTCTCCATGGGAGGATTACTAGTTTTCCCTTTGTGATTGATATATATTTGTGAAAAGATACTATAAGACTATGTAAATATTCCATAACTTATCAAACATTACTCCACTCATTTTGTATCTACTGATGATTCTTGCCTGAATCGTGTATTAATATAATTACCAAATAGATTTTTAAATTCTATTATTTTTCTGTATTCATTAACTGAGATTCTACTGTGAGAAAAAGTTTTTCCTTCCTTCCTTCCTTTGTAATAGTATGAACTTCTGGTTTTTTATTTTACTCAATATATTATAGCCCATTACTATCAGTGATTTAAATGCTCAAATTATCCCCAATTTGTCCAGTAGAAGAAACTTTAAGCTGGTTCTCAAGTCATTTTGACATGCTCCCATCATTCTTTGAGCACTTTCTTACATTCTGGCACAAGGTGTTCAAGGCTCATCTCATACATTCCCAGGCATAGTCCTAGAATGAGCCATTTCCCAGAGTCCTGGCTCATTATGGTGGAGAATGGTGTTGAAACCAAGACCTGGGTGCTATGTGTTCTCATGGCTGCTGGGATGCTATTACTCCTTGGACCACTCAGTAGATAGAGCTAGGAGTTCATACTCCGATTCCAATCCAACACCACAAGGTTCATTTTAGCCTTCCTCCTTTCCATATTTTAAGTCCCCTCTCCAACAGTGAGAAACCTTGTTCCAGTTATGCACAATGTATTTAGCTCATTTGTTCATTCTTTAAATCCCTTTGCAAGAGTTTCCCGAGTCATCTTGTGTTGAAATGATTCCTCTCCAGGAGATTCTTCAAGGAGGATCTGTGGGTACAAAATTCCCTAAGTTCTCAAGTGTTTAGAACTGTTTTATTGTAGCCTTGATAAGTAAAGAATAGCTTTGATGCAAATACAATCCTTGGTTACATGGAGGAAGCTTAATTGTAGTTTCCTTATTTTTAAAAACTTGTCTCATTAATATCTTCCTCTGCATGTTGTTTTGGGAAAGTTTGATATCAGATTATTTCTCTTGTCTTTGCAAGTGACTTGATCTTTTTGCTTAAGTTATTGAGGAATTTTTTTTATTGTTGTTTTTTCAGACACGGTCTGGCTCTATTGCCCAGACTGGAGTGCAGTGACCTCATCACAGCTCATTGCAACCTCCGCTTCCCAGGCTCAAGCGATCCTCCTGCCTCAGCCTCCTGAGTAGCTGGGACTGCAGATGCCTACCACCACACCCAGCCAATTTTTGTACTTTTAGTAGAGACAGGGTTTGCCCGCATTGCCCAGGCCTGGTCTCAAACTCCTGGACTCAAGTGATCTGCCTGTGTCAGCCTCTGAAAGTTCTGGGATTACAGGTGTAAGCTACTGTGCCCACCCAAATTATTCATTGTTTTAAAAATCTAATAAAGTGTTCCCATTCAGTTTTCTCAATTTAGAGTGTTGTGCCATGGTTTACTTCTTCTTCATTTTGGCTTTTGTAGGGGTGGTGGGAAGAGGAGCTCATCAGCTGAGTTAGTCTTGTTTTCTGGTTCTTTCATATAATAGTTTTGTATAGCTTTGGTTTGGTTTTGCCTATTTATGTCATAGAAATTTGGCCTACAGCAATCCCCCCAGTAGTCTGTAGGGGACACATTCCAAAACCCCCAAAGCCATAGATAGTATCGAACAGGGTTGCTGTCAATCAAAACACGATTCTGTTCATGTCTGCCACCCACAGATTTAATGCCTTTTCCATGTTAACTAAGCACTTATCACATGTTATGGCTATAACGTTTGCAGTTTGACGTGTGACAGCAAAACTAGTATGAATTTCTTTTTCCTTCATGACAAATAATTTCACAAATAGAAGATTTGTTCTTAATGTAGATCTAGAAACTTCAGCATGTGACTTTTTTTTCCCCTTGAGAACTTTCACCTTTTCACTTAAAGGAAGCACTTTATGACTTCTCTTTGACATATCTGAATTGCCATCATCACTACTCTTGTACTGTGGGATCATTATTAAGTAAAATAAGGGTTACTTGAATAAAAACGCCGAGATACTGCAACAATTAATCTGGTAACCTAGATGGTTACTAACTGACCAATGGCCAGCTAGCGTCTACAGCGTGGATACCCGGGACAAAGGGGCCCAGGGCAGGACAAAGCAGGATGGCAAGAGATTTTATCATGCTACTCTGAGCAATGTGCAACTTAAAATTTATGAATTGTTTATTTCTGGAATGTTCCAGTTAATATTTTCAGACCATTGTTAAACCTGGGTAAATGAAACCACGGAAAGCAAAACCCAGATAAGGGAGACGGGGCTGCTGTATTTTACAAGGTTCCAGGTTAAAGTGCGCCCCCTTCTGTCAGTGCAGCAAAGCACAGTCTTTAATAAATAATTTTTGTTGTCTGTGGTTGGGGACATGGGAGAGGAATTCTGAGTCCTCTGATATTTTGGTTCTCTTTTGTCTTACAAGATCCTAATGTAATACACTATAGGAGACATTTTATGTCTATAAGATTAACGATGGCCATGGGGCCACTATAGTATCTTCTAGAAATTTTATAGTTGTGCATTTGATATTTAGGTCTAAGATTCAGTTTATTTTTTCATGAAACACATGAGGTCTATGTCTAGATTCATTTTGTTTTGTTTTGTTTCACATGTGGATATGCAGTTGATCCAGCACCACTTGTTGAAAAGATTATCTTACCACCGCTGAGTTGCCTTTGCTCCTTCATCAAAGATCAGTTGACTTTGTGTGGGTCTACTTCTGGGCTTTCTAATCTGTTCATTCATTGACTTGTCTATTCTTTCACCAACACCACACTGTACTGATTACTGCAGCTTTATATTAAACCTTGAAGTTGGGTAGTATCAATCCTCTGACTTTGTCCTTCTTCTCCCATATCGTGTTGGCTATTCTTTGTCGTCTACATTGTGGTATAAACCTTAAAACCAGCTTATTGACATCCATCAAACAACCTGCTAGAATTTTGATTTGGATTGCATTGAATCTAAAGCTCAAGTTGGGAAGAACTGATATCTTAACAATATTGAGTCTTCCTAACCATAATTATGGAATGTTTCTTCATTTATTTAGATCTTCTTTGATTTCCTTCTTCAGAGTTTTGTAGTTTGTCTCACATAGATATTGTACATATTTTGTTATAACAATTTCATTTTGGGGAGTTGATAGTGTAAATGGTATCATGTTTTAAATTTTAAGGTACACTTTTTATTGTTGTAATCGTAGATAGGAAAGCAGTGGACTTTTGCACATTAACGTTGTATCCTACAAACTTGTTATAATTGCTTATTAGTTCTAGCAGAGTGCTTTTTGTTGTTGATTATTGAAAAAAGAGTTTTATTTACTTCTTTCAAGACTGCAAGGCTCTTTATCTTTATTTCCCCTTTTTTGTCTTATTGCATGAGCTAGAACTTCCAGTACAATGTTCGATAGGAGTAGTGAGAGGGGGTATCTTGCCAAGTTTCTAATTACGAGGAATTCACTACGTTTCTTACCATTAAGCATGGTGTTAGCAATAGGTATTTTGTTGATGTCCTTTTGCAAGTTCAGAAAGTCCTTCTCTATTCCTGGTTTGCATGAGAGTTTTTGTCATAAATTGGTGTTAGATTTTGTCAAATGCTTTTTCTATATCTATTGATACTATCATGTAATTTTTTTGTCTTTAGTCTGTTGATGCGATAGATTAACTGATTTTTTGAATGTTGGACCAGCCTTGCATACCTAGAGTAAATCACATTTGGTTATGACATATTGTTCTTTTTGTACATTATTGGGTTCATTTTGCTCATACTTTGTTGAGAAGTTTTGCATCTTTGTTCATGAGAGAGATTGGTCTGTAGATTTTTTTTGTTGTTTATTTGTTTTTTTGGTAAGATTTTTGTTTGGTTTTGGTATCGAGGTAATGCTGACCATGTAGAATAGGTTAGGAAGTATTCTGTCTGCTTCTATTCTCTGTTCAACTGTTTGTTCAACTGAATTCAACTGTTTGAATTCTACCAAAAGTTTGGTGCTTTCTGTTTTGGAAGGTGATTAATTACTGATCATTTTATTTAACAGGTACAGGCCTTCTCTGATTATACATTTTTCCTCATGTGAAATTTGGTAGGTTGTGTCTTTCAAGGAATTGGTCATTTTATCTAAGTTTTCAGATTTGTAGGCATAGAGTTGTTTGCAATATTCCTTTATTATCCTTTCAATGGCCATGGGATCAGTGGTGATAACCCTTCTTTTATTTCCAGTACTAATAATTTTTATCTTCTCCCTTTTCTTTTCTCAGTTAGCCTGGCTAGAAGTTTCTTAATTTATTGATCCTGTCAAATAACCTGCTTTTTGTTTAGTTGGTTTTCTCTACTTATTTCCTGTTCTTAACTTCACTGATTTCTGCTCTATTTGTTATTGATTTTCCTCTGCTTACTTTGGATATAATTTGCTATTTTTTTTCTAGTTTCCTAAGGTGGAAACTTAGACCATCGACTTTTAGATCTCCTGAATGTTCTAATATATGCTTTTAATGTGAGAAATTTCCCTTGAAGCACTCTTGCATTGCATCCCTCAATTTAGATCAACTGTGTTTTCATTTCTTTTTAGCTTAAACAATTTTTAAATGTCTCTTAAGACTTCTTAAACTCATGTTATTTAAAAGTATGTTGTTTAATTTTGAGACATTTCCAGCTGTCTTTCTGTTATTGATTTCTAGCTTAATTTCATCATGATCTGAGGGCATACTTTATATGATTTTTATTCATTTAGATTTGTTAATGTGTGTTTATGGCCTCAAAAATGGTCTGTTAAGGTGAATGTTCCATGTGAACTTGAAAAGATTGTTGTATTAGTCCATTTTCACACTCCTATGAAGATATTACCCAAGGCTTGGTAATTTATAAAGGAAAGAGATTTAATTGACGCACAGTTCTGCATGGCTGGGGAGACCTCAGGAAACTTGTAATCACGGTAGAAAGGGAAGCAGGCACCTTCTTTACAAGGCAGCAGGAGAGGGAGAAGAGTGAAGGAGGAACTTCCAAACACTTGTAAAACCATAGCATCTCATGAGGACTCATTCATTATCATGAGAACAGCATGTGAGAAATCACCCCCATGATCCAGTCACCACCCACCTTGTCCCTCCCTTGATACGTGGGGATTACAGGTCAAGATGAGATTTGCGTGTGGACACAGGGACAAACCATATCAAATGTGTATTCTGCTGTTGTTCTATAAATGTCAGTTAGATCTAGTTGATTGATAATGCTGTTCAGTTCAACTATATCCTTACTGATTTTTTTGACTACTGGAGCATCTATCAATTAATGATGGAGGAGTGTTGAAGTCTCCAACTATAAAAATGGATTTGTGTATTTCTCCTTGACATTCACTTAGTTTTTACCTCACATATTTCGACACTTTTAATTTATCTGGGTCTTTAAACTGGGATTCTTGCAGACAACGAATAGTTGGGTTTCAGCTTTTTATCTACTCCAACAGGCTGTCTTTGAATTGTATTTTGACCATTCAGATGTAAAGTTATTTTGATATTGTTGGATGAATAGTTACCATATTTGTAGTTGCTTTTTATTCATCACCCTTGTTCTTTGTTTCCTTTTTGTCTTCCATTCTTTTTCTGCCTTCTCTTGTTTTAACTGAACATTTTGTATGATTTTAATTTCTCTCCTGTCATCTTAGATTATCAAATTAAACTTTAAAAAAATACTAGTGGTTACCCTAGAGTTTGCAATAAATGTTTACAACTAATCTACGTCCACTTTCAAATAACATTATAGCACTTAACAGGTAAGACAGGTACTTTATAACAGAATATTCTCAGTTCTTCTCTCTCATCCTTTATTACATTGCTTTCATTAATTTTACTTATCTATAGGCGATAATCATCCAATACATTTTGTTGCTATTATTATTATGAGCAAACTATTATCTGTTAGATCAATTAAAATAAGAAAAAAGGTTTTATTTTTATCTTCATTCCTTCCTTGTCTAAAGTTCTTTCTTTCTTTTTGTAAATCCAAGTTTCTGACCTATATCATTTTTCTTCTCTCTGAAGAACTTCTATGAATATTTGTTGTAAAGCATTTGTACTGTGATACATTCCTTCATTTTTTGTTTTTCTGAGAAAGTATTTCTCCTTCACTTTTAAAGGATAATTTCACAAGGTGCAGAATTCTAGATTTTTTTTTCAAGACTTTATTTTATGCCACTCTTCTTTTTCTTTGCATAGTTTTTTTTTTTATTTTATTTCCATAGGTTATTGGGGAACAGGTGGTTTTTGGTTACATGAGTAGGTTCTTTAGCGGTGATTTGTGAGATTTTGGTGGATCCATCACCTGAGCACTATACACTACACCCTGTTTGTAGTCTTTTATCCCTCACTCCCTTCCCACTCCTTCCCCGAGTCCCCAAAGTCCATTGTGTCATTCTTATGCCTTTGCATGCTCATAGTTTAGCTCCCACTTATGAGTGGGAACACACAATGTTTGGTTTTCCATTCCTGAGTTACTTCACTTAGAATAATAGTCTCCAATCTTGTCAAGGTCGCTGCAAATGCCATGAATTCATTCCTTTTTATAGATGACTAGTATTCTATCATATGTGTGTGTGTGTGTCTATATATGGTGTGTGTGTATATATATATATATATGATGTGTATATATATATATGATGTGTATATATATATGTATTATGGCAGAAATAAGGATCCAGTTTCATTCTCCTCCATGTGGCTAGCCAATTATCCCAGCAACATTTGTTGAAACGGGTGTCTTTCCTCTCTTTACGTTTTTATTTGCTTTGTCAAAGATCAGTTGGTTGTAAGTATTTGGGTTTATTTCTGGGTTCTCTATTCTGTTCCATTGGTCTACATGCCTATTTATATACCAGTATCATGCTGTTTTGGTGATTATGGCATTATAGTGTAGTTTGAAATCAGGTAATGTGATGTCTCCAGGGGAAACTGAAATTATATTAAGCACTCCCTCAGACCACAGTGGAATAAAACTGGAAATCAACTCCAAAAGGAACCTTCAAAATCATGCAAATACATAGCAATTAAATAACCTGACCCTGAATGATAATTGGGTCAAAAATAAAATCAAGATGGAAATTTAAAAATTCTTCAAACTGAATGACAATAATGACACAACCTATCAAAACCTCTGGGATAGAGCAAAGGCAGTGCCAAGAGGAAAGTTCATAGCCCTAAACACCTACATCGAAAACTCTGAAAGAGCACAAACACACAATCTAATGTCGTACCTCAAGGAACCAGGGAAACAAGAACAAACCAAACTCAAAACCAGTAGAAGAAAGGAAATAACCAAGATCAGGGCAGAACTAAATGAAACTGAAACAAAGAAACAAATACAAAAGATAAATGAAACAAAAAGCTGGTTCTTCGAAAAGATAAATAAAATTGATAGACCATTAGCAAGATTAACCAAGAAAAGAAGAGAGAAAATAAAAATAAGCTCAATAAGAGATGAAACAGGAGATATTACAGCTGACATCCCAGAAATACAAAAGGGCTACTATGAACACCTTTACGCACATAAACTGGAAAACATGGAAGTGATGGATAAATTCCTGGAAAGATGCAACCCTCCTAGCTTAAATCAGGAAAAACTAGATACCCTGGGCAGACCAATAACAAGCAGCAAGATTAAAATGATAATTAAAAATTATCACCAAAAAAAAAAAAAAAAATCCAGGCAATTCACAGTTGAATTCTACCAGATATTCAAAGAAGAATTGGTACCAATCCTATTGACACTATTCACAAGATAGAGAAAAAGGGAACCCTCCCTAAATCATTCTATGAAGCCGGTATGAACCTAATACCAAAACCAGGAAAGGACATAAGCAAAAGAGAAAACTACAGTCCAATATCCCTGATGAACATAGATGCTGAAATCCTTAACAAAATACTAGCTAACTGAATCCAACAACGTATCAAAAAGATAATCCACCATGATCCACTGGGTTTCATACCAGGGATGGTTTAACATAAGCAAGTCAGTAAATGTGATATACCACATAAAGAGAATTAAAAACAAAAATTACATGGTCATCTCAATAGATGCAGGAAAAGCATTTGACATAATCTAGCATCACTTTGTGATTAAAACTCTCAGTAAAATCAGCACACAAGGGACAGACCTCAATATAATAAAAGCCATCTATGACAAACCTACAGCCAACATAACACTGAAAAAAGTTGAAAGCACCCCTTCTGAGAACTAGACCAAGACAAGGATGCCCACTCTCACCACCCCTCTTCAACATAGTACTGGAAGTCCTAGCCAGAACAATCAGACGAGAAAAAGAAATAAAGGGCATCCAAATCAGTAAAGAGGAAGTCAGACTCATTGTTTGCTGATGATACGATTTTTTTACTTAGAAAACCCTATAAACTCCTCCAGAAACCTCCTAGAACTGAGAAAAAAAATTCAGCAAAGTTTCCAGATACAAAATTAATGTACACAAATCAGTAGCTCTTCTATATACCAACAGGGACCAAGCTGAGAATCAAATCAATAACTCAACTCCTTTTACAATAACTGCAAAAAAAAAAAAAAAAAAAAAAAAAAGACAATTTAGGAATATACCTAACCAAGGAGGTGAAAGACCGCTATAAGGAAAACTACAAAACACTGCTGAAAGAAATCACAGATGACACAAACAAATGGAAACACATCCCATGCTCATGGATGGGTAGAATCAATATTGTGGAAATGATCATACTGCCACAAGCAGTCTACAAATTCAGTACAGTTTTCATCAAAATACCACCATCATTCTTAACGTAATTAGAAAAAACAATTCTATGGTTTTTTTTTTTTGTTTTTTGTTTTGTTTTGTTTTTTTTTTTTTTTTGAGGCGGAGTCTCGCTCTGTGGCCCGGACTGGAGTGCAGTGGCCAGATCTCAGCTCACTGCAAGCTCCGCCTCCCGGGTTTACGCCATTCTCCTGTCTCAGCCTCCGGAGTAGCTGGGACTACAGGCGCCCGCCACCTCGCCCGGCTAGTTTTTTTGTATTTTTAGTAGAGACGGGCCGGGCGCGGTGGCTCAAGCCTGTAATCCCAGCACTTTGGGAGGCCGAGACGGGCGGATCACGAGGTCAGGAGATCGAGACCATCCTGGCGAACACGGTGAAACCCCGTCTCTACTAAAAAAATACAAAAAACTAGCCGGGCAAGGTGGCGGGCGCCTGTAGTCCCAGCTACTCAGGAGGCTGAGGCAGGAGAATGGCGTAAACCCGGGAGGCGGAGTTTGCAGTGAGCTGAGATCTGGCCACTGCACTCCAGCCTGGGTGACAGAGCGAGACTCCTTCTCAAAAAATAAAATAAAATAAAATAAAATAAAATAAAAAACAATTCTAAAATTCTTATGGAACCAAAAAAGAGCCCACATATCTAAAGCAAGTCTTTTCATAGTTTCTGAATAGAAGTCTGATAGAATTCTTATCTTCATTTGTCTCTAGGTAAGGTATTCCCCCCCCCCCAGGCTTCTTTTAAGACTTTTTTTTTGTCTTTGATTTTTTGAAGTTTTAATATGAGAAACCTACATGCAGCGGTAGATTTTTTAGTATTTATCCTGCTTGGTGTTCTGAGCTTCTAGGATCTGTAGTTTGGTATCTGTTGTTAATTTGGAAAAATTTTCAGCCATTATTACTTTAAATAATTTTTCTGTTCCTTTTCCTCTCCCTTCTTCTTTCACGAATCCTATTACATATAATGAAATGTACACCTTTTGCAATTGCTTCATAGGTTTTGGATATTCTTTTTTTTTTTTTAATTCGTTCTTCTTTTTCAGTCTGAGAAGATTCTATTAACATATCTTCAAGCTTACTAATTCTTTCCTTGGTCATGTCCAGTCCTTTGATTATCAAAAACAATCATCAAAAACATTCTTCATTTCTGCTACAGTGTTTTTGACTTCTAGCATTTCCTCTTGATTCTTCCTTAGAGTTTCTCTCTCTTGGTTTACATTACCCATCCATTCTTGATTGCTGTCCACTGTTTCCATTACAGCTCTGGGCATATTAGTCATAGTTATTTTAAATTCCTGACCTGATCACCTAAAATTCCTGTCATATTTGAGTCTGCATCTGATTCCTGCTGATTTTCTACAGTGTGTTTTTGCCGTTTGGTATGCCTTGTAAATTTTTTTGAAAGCCAAACATAATATATTGAGTAAAACGAAGTGAGGCAAATAGGCTTTTATTATGAGTTTTTGTTTATCTGGCTAGGGGTTTGGCTGTGTTTGTTTGCCGTAGCTATGGTTTAAGAAGCTGAAATGTCCTCTTATGTTCTGTTTTTGTCTTCTTTCTCCCTAATTTTCTAATCCACAAAGGGACACTTGTCCTTTCATATGAATTTGAATTTTTCTATAAAAGCTATGTCTTTTGAAGACTTCCTTGTCATATTGCATCTACTTTAAAGGTCCTGCCTTCTACTAAATCCTCCTCTACCTGAATGACTATTTTTTAGTATTTTCCCACTTCAGAGTGGATTTTCTCTTTCTGTCAGTGGTTACATCAATCTTAGGCCTTCCATTAGCTGCTTCCACCTTTCATTAGTTCTTCCCTCTTCCATGTAGATTTTCCTGAATGGACCATACGCTGTGCAAAGACATGTGGTAGGAGCCCTTAAGAGTTTACTCAATGGAATTTGGTGTTTATTTTTCTACCTACAGATAATTTGAAGTTTGAGCATTGCTTGTTGTGTAATTATGATGCACAGATTTGTGTATTTTGTTGTTGTTATTCTTTCTATTATTCTACATCAATGTTGTAGAATGAGTTAGAGAATTTGAATATATGCACAACATTACCTGAGGTACTTCAGAAATCCCAATAGCATTTTACCTTCTTCTCTCTATGCTTTTGGGTTTTGCTTTTCTTGTCTTATTGCACTAACTAGGATGTCCAATACATTGTCAAATAAAATGAGTGTAAGCAGGCATCTTTATGTCGTTCTTAATTTTACTTCCAATGAAACTGGAAGTGAAAACTTCCAATTTAATATTTCATCATTAAATAAAAGTTTGGCTTTAGGCAATTTTGTAAATAATCAGATTAATAGTCTCTATTCCAGTTGGTTAAGAGGTTTATTTCTTAAGTAATTAATGATCATTGGCACTTATCAATTTTTTTTACATCAATTGAGATGACAATATAGCTCCTTTTTTATTTATGTAGTATATTACACTAATTTTCAAGTGTTAAACCAATGTTGCATTTCTAGAATAAATACTATTTTGTTATGTTGTATTACTCTTGTTAGAGATTATACTTAACAAACATATTGTTTATGCTTTTGCATTTATTTTATAAGAAATTTGTCTGCAACTTAATTTTACCATCCTTATCAGGTTTGATATCAAGATTGTGTTGGTCTTATAACAAAAGTTGGAAGGTGTCCTCTTCCCCCTTCCCATCCTTTTTATTCTTTATTCACAGGAATATTTTACAATTGGTCTTGTTCTTACATGATTAGAAGAATTCACTGGTTAAACTACAGAGGACTGGAGTTTTCCTTATGGAAATATTTTTAGTAAAAAATTGAATTTAACATAAAGTAATTCAAATTCTATTTTTCACATCAATTTTTAGAAGCATGTTTTTCATTTCTCTTAAATGTTAAATTTATTGCTGCAACCTGATCATCTACTTCTTATTTTTTAAATGTTTGTAGATTCTGTTGTGTGCACTTTTCTTTATTCCTGATATAGCAAATTTGTATTTTTTCTGTTTTGCTTCATGATTTTGGGTAGGAGTTTATCAGTCTTTTGAAATAATGAACTTTTGACTTTGTAGATCCTCTATTACATACTTGTTTACTGTTTCATTGATTTCTTCCCTTATTAATATTGCCTTCCTTGAACTTTTTAAGGGCTTACTTGGTCTGCTTTTTTATTTTTATTTTTTTGATATGGGGTCTTACTCTATCGCCTAGGTTGGAGTGCAGTGGTGCCATCTCAGCTCACTGCAACCTCCACCTCCTGGGTTCAAGAGATTCTCCTGTCTTGACCTCCCAAGTAGCTGGGATTATAGGTGTATGCCACCCCGCCGGCTAATTTTTTGTATTTTTAGTAGAGACCGTGTTTCTCTATGTTGGCCAGGCTGGTCTCGAACTCCTTTCTGCTGTTGTATTGTAAGGAGTCCTTTACATATTCTGGATATTAAATTCCTATCAGGTATATGATTTTCAAATATTTTCTCCCATTGTGTGGGATATCTTTTTTTTAATTATTTTTAATTTTTGTGGGTACATAGTAGGTGATCCACCCACCTCGGCATCCCAAAGTGCTGGGATTACAGGCATGAGCCACCACGCCCGACCAGCCGCCGCACCCGGCCAGCCACTGTGCCCAGCCTGCTTTGTTGTTGTTGTTGTTGTTAAGTTTTTTTCCTAAAAAGTTCTCTTTCACTTTTATCTCAAGAAATAAAAGTTTAAATTGCTGACCTGAAGCCATTCTTTTTGCGCACTAAACATCCTGAAAGCTGCTTTCCGCAGATTTTATGGATTTTGCTTTATTGTGGCAAAATCATTACAGCATAAAAGTCATCATGTTAACCATTTTAAAGTGTGTAGTTTGGTGGCATTAAGTACATTCAAAAAATTGTGCAACTATCACCACTATCTAGTTATAGGACTTTTTTTAAGCCCAAATGGAAATTCTGTATCCACTAAGCAGTCCTTCCTCAACCCAGGTTGTGTCAATTACTAGGCTGCTGCCTTATTAACCTGTTCTGAATATTTTCCATAAATTGAATTATACAATATATGGTTTTTGTGTCAGTTTTCTTTCACTTAGTGTGTTTTCAAGGTTCATCCATGTTGTAGCATGTATCAGTACCTCATTACTTTTGACAGCTGAATAATCTTCCACTGTGTGTATATATCACATTTTGTTTATGCATTGTGCAAATAACCATAGATGGATATTTGAATCATTTCCACCCTTTGACTATTGTACATAGTGCTGCAATAAACAATGTACAAGTTCTAGTATATATCTAGTATATATCTAGTATATATCTAGTATATATCTAGTATATATCTAGTATATATCTAGGCGTGGAATTGCTGGGTCATTTAGTAATTCTATATTTCACTTTTTGAGGAGCAGCCAAACTGTTTCCCACAGCTGCTGCACCATTTTACATTCTCATCAGCAAAAAATACTTGTTTTATGTTTTGTTTGTTTTGATTATGGACATTGTGGTTGGTGTGAGGTGGTTCCCTAGTGTGATTTTTATTTGCATTTCTCTAATGACTAAAAATGTTGAGCATCTTTTCATGTGTTTGTTGGCCACTTGTATATCTTCTTTGGAAAAAAGTCTATTCAAGTACTTTATGTATTTTAAAAATTAGGTTGCTTGCCTTTCTGCTGTTGTGTTGTAAGAGTCCTTTACATATTCTGGATATTAAATTCCTATCAGGTATATGATTTTCAAATATTTTCTCCCATTCTGTGGGATATCTTTTTTAATTTTTAATTTTTGTAGGTAAATAGTAGGTGTATATATTTATGGGTTACATGAAATATTTTGATACAGATATGCAATGCATAATAATCACATCAGGGTAATTGGGGTATCCATCATCTCAAGCATTTATCTTTTGTATTTAAAATAATCCAATTATACTCTTTTAGTTATTTTAAAATGTGCAATTATTTTTCACTGTAATAAGTCAGTTGTTCTAGAAAATACTAAGGCTTATTCATTCTTTCTATTTTCCTGTACCCATTAATCATCTCCACTCCTACCCACCTGCCCCACAACTATCCTTCCCAGCCTTTGATAATCATCCTTCAACTCTCTATTTCCTTGAGTTCAACTGTTTTAATTTTTAGCTCCCACAGATAAATGAGAACATGCAATGTTTGTTTTTTCTGTGCCTCGTGTACTTCAGTTAACATAATAACCTCCAGTTTCATCCTCCGTTGTTGAAAATAACAGGATCTCATTTTTCTTTATGGCTGAATAGTACTTCATTGTGTATATGTACCATATTTTCTTTATTCATTCATCTGTTGATGGACATTTGGGTTGCTTAGAAATTTTGGCTATTGTGAAGTGTTGCAATAAACATGGGGGTGCAGGTCTCTCTTTGATATACTGATTTCCTTTCTTTGGGGTATATATCCAGCAGTGGGATTGCTGGATCATATGGTGGCTTTAATTTTAGTTGTTTGGGGAACCTCCAAACTGTTCTCCATACTAGTTGTACTAATTTACATTCCCGCCAACAGTATATAAGATTTCCCTTTTTTCCACATCCTTGCCAACATTTGTTATTGCCTGTCTTTTGGATAAAAACCATTTTAACTGGGGTGAGATAATATCTCATTGTAGTTTTGACATGCATTTCTCTGAGGATCAATGAAGTTGAGCATATTTTCATATGCCCATTTGCCATTTGTATGTCTGCTTTTGCAAAATGTCTATTCGGATCTTTTGCTCATTTTAAAATTGGATTATTAGTTTTTCTATAGAGTTGTTTGAACTCCTTAAACAATTGGTTATTTATCCCTTGTCAGATGGATAACCCGTTTGCAAATATTTTCTCTCATTTTGTGGGTTGTCTCTTCACTTTGTTGACTGTTTCCTTTTCTGTGCAGAAACTTTTTAACTTGATGTGATTCCATTTATCCACGTTTTTGTGTGTGTGTGTGTTTTGAGACAGAATTTCACTCCATCACCCTGACTGGAGTGCAGTGGTGCAACCTCAGCTCACTGCAACCTCCATCTCCTTTGTTCAAGCAATTCTTGTGCTTCAGCTTCTCAAGTAGCTGAGATTACAGGTATGCACCACTACACTCAGCTAATTTTTGTATTTTTATTAGAGATGGGATTCCCCACATTGGCTAGGCTGGTCTTCAACTCCTGACCTCAAGTGATCTGCCCACCTTAGCCTCCCAAAGTGCTGGGATTACAGGTATGAGCCACTGTGCCCACTCCCACTTGTCTACTTTTGTTTTCATTGCCTGTGTTTGTGTAGTATTACTCAAGAAATCTTTGCCCACTCCAATGTCCTGGAGAGTTTCTCCAATGTTTTCTTGTAGTAGTTTCATAGTTTAGGTTTTTAATCCATTTTGATTTGATTTTTCTGTATGGTGAGAGATAGGGGTCTGGTTTTATTCTTCTGTGTATAGATAATCAGTTTTCCCAACACCATTTATTAAAAAGACTATCTTTTACTCAATGCATGTTCTTGGAAACTTTGTCAAAAGTGAGTTCACTGTAGATGTATGGATTTATTTCTGGGCTGTCTATTCTGTTCCACTGCTCTATGTGTTTGTTTTTATGCCAGTATCATGCCATTGTGGTTACTGTTGCTCTGTAGTATAACGTGAAGCCAGATAATGTGATTCCTCCAGTTTTGTTCTTTTTCCTTAAAATAGCTTTGGCTATTCTGGCTTTTTGAGGGTCCAGATACATTTTGCATTTTTTTCTATTTTTGTGAAGAATGTCATTGGTATTTCAATAGCAATTCATTAAATCTGTAGATTATTTTGGGTAGTAAGGACATTTTAACAGTATTAATTCTTCCAATCCATGAACATGGAATATCTTTCCATTTTTTGGTGTCCTCTTCAATTTCTTACATCAATGTTTTACACTTTTCATTGTAGAGATCTTTCAATTATTTGGTTAATTCCTAGGTATTTTATTTGCAGTTATTGTAAGTGGGTTTACTCTTGATTATTTTTTCAGATTGTTCACTGTTGGCATATAAAAATGCTACTGATTTTTATGTGTTGATTTTGTATCCTGCAACTTTATTGAATTTGTTTATCAGTTCTAATAGTTTCTTGGCAAGGTCTTTAGGTTTTTCCAAATATAAGATCATATCATCTGCAAATAAAGATAATTTGACTTATTTCTTTCCAATTTAGATGCCCTTTTTCTCTTTCTCTTGTCTGATTGCTTTAGCTAGGATTTCCAGTACTATGTTGAATAACAGTGGTAACAGTGGGCATCCTTGTCATGTTCCAGATCTTAGAGGAAAGACTTTCAGTGTTTACCCATTCAGTACGATACCAGCTGTGGAGTCTGCCATATATGGCTATCATTATGTTGAAGTATATTCCTTCTATGCCCAGTTTTTTGAGGGTTTTATCATGAAGATATGTTGACTTTTATCAAATGTTTTTACAGCATTAATTGAAATTGAATTTTTGTTATTAATTCTGCTGCTAAGATGTATCACATTGATTGATTAGTGTATGTTGAACCATCCTTGCATCCCAGGGATAAATGCACTTGGTCATGATGAATGATCTTTTTAATGTGTTGTCAAATTTGTTTTGCTAGTATTTCCTTGAGAATTTTTGCGTCAATATTCACTAGTGATTTTGGCTTGTAGTTTTCTTTTTGTGATGTGTCTTTGTCTGGTTTTGGTATCAGAGTAATACTGGCCTCACAGAATGAGTTTGGAAGTCTTTCCTCCTCCTCTATTTTTCCAAATAGTTTGAGTAGAATTGGTATTAGTTCTTTAAATGTTTGGTGGAATTCAGCAGTGAAGTCATCAGATCCTGGGCTTTTCTTTGGTGGAAGACTACTTTTTTTACAGCTTCAATCTCGTTTCTTGTTATTGGTCTGTTCAGGCTTTGGATTTCCTCATTGTTCATTCTTGGCAGGTTTTACATGTCTAGAAACTTACCCATTTCTTCTAGATTTTCCAATTTATTGGCATACAGTTACTCATAGTTGCCATCAGTGATCTTTTTAATTTCTGTAATATGGATTGTGATATCTGTCTTTTCATCTCTAATTTTATTTATTTGGGTGTTCTCTCTTTTGTTCTTAGTCTAGTTAAAGGTTTCTTAACTTTATTCAGCTTTTCAAAAACTTTTTGTTTCATTGATCATTTCTATTGTTTTCTTCATTTCAATATCATTCATTTCTGCCCTAATCCTTATTATTTCCTTTCTTCTACTAATTTTGGGATTGGTTTGCTCTTGCTTTTCTAGTTATTTAAGGTGAATCATTAGGTTGTTTATTTGAAATTTTTTCTTCTTTTTTGATGTAGGTTCTCATAGCTATAAACTTTCCTATTAGTACTGCTTTTGTTGTATCCCATAGGTTTTGGTATGTTGTGTTTCTGCTATCATTTGTTTCCAGATTTTTTTTTTTTTTTTTTGACATGGAGTCTCACTCTGTCACCCAGGCTGGAGAGTGGTGGCATGATCTTGGCTCCTGCAACCTCTGCCTCCTGGGTTCAAGCGATTCTCCTGCCTCAGCCTCCCGAATAGCTGAGACTACAGGCATGTGCCACCATGCCCGGCTAATTTTTGCATTTTCAGTAGAGACGGGGTTTCCCCATATTGGCCAGGCTTCTATCGAACTCCTGACCTCATGATCCACCTGCCTCCGCCTCCCAAAGTGCTGGGATTACAGGTGTGAGCCACTGGCACCCAGCCCAGAAATTTCTTAATTTCCTTCTTAATTTATTCAGTGACCCGCCGGTCATTTAGGAGCATATTGTTTGATTTCCATGTGTTTGTATAGTTTCCAAAATATCTCTTGTTATTGATTTCTAGGATTTTTTTGTTTTGTTTTTTGTTTTTGGTTTTTTTGCATTGTGGTCAGAGAAGATGCTTGATATTTCAATTTTTTCAACGTTTTAAGACTTCTTTTATGACCTAACATATGGTCTATCTTTTAGAACCATCCACGTACTGAGGAAAAAAATGTTTATTCTGCTAATCCCAAAGTGCTGGGATTACAGGAGTGAGCCAAATAAGCTGTCTTCATGCTCACTCATTGTTTTATTTGGCTTGATCAATTATGCTATTAAAAGACTCAGATGCATTCTTCAGTATGTCAATTGCATTGTTCAAGCCCAAGATTTCTGCTTGATTTTTTAAAGTTATTTTGATCTCTTTGTTAAAGTTATCTGATAGAATTCTGAATTCCTTCTCTGTGTTACCTTGAATTTCTTTGTGTTTTCTCAAAATAACTATTTCGAATTTTATGTCTGAAAGATCACATATCTCTGTTTCTCCAGGATTGGTCCCTGGTGCCTTATTTAGATTATTTGGTGAGGTTTTCCTGAATGATGTTGATGCTTGTAGATGTTGGTCAGTGTCTGGGCATTAAGGAATTAGGTATTTATTGTAGTCTTAACGGTCTTGACTTATTTGTACCTGTCCTTCTTGGGGAAGGCTTCCCAGGCATTCAAAAGGACTTGAGTGTTGTGATCTAAGCCATGTCTTCATTAGGAGGCACCCCATGTCCAGTAATGCTGTGGTTCTTGCAAACTCATAGAGGTGTCATCTTGGTGCTCTTGGGTAAGATTTGGAAGAATTACCTGAATTACCAGGCAGAAACTCTTGTCCTCTTCCTGTACTTTCTCCCAAACATAAAGAGTTTCTTTGTGCTGAGCTGCTTGGAGCTGGGGACGGGGGTGACACAAGCACCCCTGTGGCTACCACTACTGGGACTGCACTGGGTCAAACCTGAAGCCAGCACAGCACTGGTTCTTACCCAAGGTCTGCTATAACCACTACCTGGCTACCACCTACATTCACTCAAGGTCCTAGGGCTTGATAATCAGCAGAGCTTTACAATCAGCAAGTGGCAAAGCTAGACAGGCTTCTGTCCTTCTCTTTAGGGTGGTAAGTTTTCTTAGGCCCTGGGTAAGTCCAGAGATGCCATCCAGGAGCCAGGAACTGAAATCAAAAACCTTAGACATCTAGCTGGTGTTCTATTATACTGCTGCTGAGCTGATACTCAAAGCATAAGGTGCAGTTCTTCCCACTCCTCCCTCCCCTTTTCATAGGCAGTGGAGCCGGGTGGTCACCCCATGGGCACCACCTCCACAGGCCCACAGGCAGTACTGCCAGGCTACTTCCAGTATTCACTTAAGGCCGAAGGGCTCTTCAGTCAGTTTGTGGTGAATGCTGGCAGGCCTGGGGCTTACCCTTCAGGGCAGTGGGCTTCCCTCTGGACCCAGGATAGGTCCAGAAATGTCATTTAAGAGTTAAGGTCTAGAATTGGGGACTGCAAAAGCCTGCTTGGTGCTCTATCCCCCTGTGGCTGAGCTGGTATGTAAGGTGCAAGACAAAGTCCCTTTCCATTTTCTCTCTTCTTTTCTCAAGCAGAAGGAGTCTGTCACTGTAGCTACTACAGCTGAGAATGTGCCGAGTCTTGCCTGAAGGCAGAGTCTCACCCAAGGCCCACAGTATACTATCTGTGTATCACTAGCAGTTAGTCAGGGCCCAAGGGCTCTTCAGTGAGCAGATGATGGGTACTGCCATAACTGGACCCTTCCCTTCAAGGCAGTGGGTTCCCTCTGGCTCAGGATGTGTCTAGAAATGTTGTCCAAGAGCTAGGGCCTGGAATGGTGGCCTCATGACTCTGCCTGATGCCCTATCTTACTTTGTAGTTGACCCAGTATCCAAGATGCACAATGAAGACCTCTTTGCTCTTCCCTCTTCTCTCCTCAAGTACAAGGAATCTGTTTTGGAGCCATGAGCTCTACAGCCTGTGGCTGGGGGAGGGGTCATGCAAACACTCCCTTAACTGCTTTGGCTGGTGTCCCAGTAGGTCATGTGCCCCTCAGTCCACTGGCTCTGAGTCCTGGTCAGCAGTAGGACTCACCTAGGAGTTGCAGTCCTTGTGACTTAGTCTGAGTTTCAAGTTGACTTAGGATGCCAGAATACTTTAGCCTGGTGGTGAGGCTTGTCGGAACTCAAGTTCTGGCTGCTTGGATATGTAATTCCCCTCTGGCTAGAGCTGGTCTATATGCTCCCTTTGTGGGTGGGCATCAGCTGAGTTAAGCCAGTTTTGCTTTCTACTGTAACAGAGCAGCACTGAGTTTAATGCAAAATCTAATAATTGCTGTGATTTTCTTCCCCAAGCGCACAGATTCTTTCTCTGTGCCATGCTGCCACTGTGGAGGATGGCAGAGAGGAGGCATCAGCAATTCAAGATTGTCTTTCCTACCCCCTTCAGTGCCTCTTTCAGTAATATGAAGTTAAAATCAGGTCCTCTGAGTGCTCACCTGATTTTTAGTTGTTACGAAGGTTCTTTTTTTGTGTGTAGATAGTTGTTAAATTTGGTGTTCCAGTGGAAACTTCTATTTGCCATCTTGCTCCCCACCCTTCTGTGGGATATGTTTTTACCCACTTAATTGTGTCATTTGATGCACAAAAGTTTTTAATTTTGATGAGGACCATTTTACCTATTTTTTCTTTTGTTGCTTATGCTTTTCATGTTATATCTAAGAAATCATCGTGAAATCCAAGGTAATAAAGATTTAGCCCTATGTTTTCTACTAAGGGTGTTATAGTTTACTTCTTACATTTGGGTCTTTGATTCATTTTCGAACTTATACTTCCATATGAGGTGATGTAAGGGTCTAACTTCATTCTTTTGCATGTGGTTATCAAGTAGTTCCAGCATCATTTGTTGGAGAAACCATTTCCTCCCCATTAAATGGTCTTGCTACCATTGTTAAAAATCAATTGATCATACATGTACAGGTTTATTTCTGATTTACTTATAGTCTCATTTATTTTTCAATTATATTCCATTATCTATGTCTATCTTTATGCCAGTTCCACACTACTTTGTTTCCTGTCTCTTTAGTAAGTTTTAAAATAGGACTGTGTAAGTCCTCTAATTCTGTTTTTGTTTGTTTGTTTGTTTCAAGATTGTTTTGGCTATTGGGGTCTCTGGTAATTTTGTATAAATTGTGGAATCACGTTTTCATTGGGTTTTGATAGGAATTGTATTGAAGCTGTAGGTCACTTTGGTTAGTGATGTGCACTGAATATATCCCCTTGCCAAAATTCATATTTCAAAATACCAACTCCCAGTGTGATGGCATTAGGAAGTGGAGGCTTTGGGAGGTAATTAGGTCATGAGGGCTCCACCCTCATGAATGGGGTTAGTGTCCTTATAAAAAGAGACACAAACTTATTCTCTGTCTCTGCTCTTCACCATGTGGAAGATACAAGAAGATTGCCATTTGCAGACCAGAAAGTGAGCCCTCAGCAGATACTGGATCTGCTGGCACCTTGATCTTGAACTGTCTAGCATTCAGAACTGTGAGAAGAAATGTTGTTTAAGCTACCCGGTCTAGAATAATTTGCTATGGCAGCCCAAACTGACTAAGACAGAAAGTATTGCCATCTTAACAATATTAAGTCTTTCAATCCATGTACATGAGATATCTTTCCATTTATTCATATCTTTAACTTCTTTCAATAATACTTGGTAGTTCTCAGTGTGTAAAAGTTTCACTTCCTTGGTTAATTTATTCCTAAGAGCTTGTTCTTTCTGGTGCTGCTTAAATAAAGTTATTTTCTTAATTTCATTTTCCAATTGTTCACTGCCAGTGTATAAGAATACTACTGATTTTTATATGTTGATTTTGTGTACTGCAACTACTGAAATCATTTATTAGCTCGAATAGATTTTTGGGGAGTTCTTTAATATTTTCTGTATGAAAGATGATCTCATCTGTGGATATAGGTATTTTTACTCCTTCTTTCTTGATTTGGATGCCTTTTGTTTCGTTTTCTTGTCTAACTGATCTGGCTATCAATTTCAGTACAATGTTGAATATAAGTGTCAAGATCAGACATCCTTTTCTTGTTCCTGATATTAGGGGAAGAACTTTCAGTCTTTTACCAGCATGTATGATGTTTTCCTACTTTCATTAATTTTTTTCATTAATGCCCTTTAATTAGTTTAGAAGTTCTCTTCTATTTCTAGTTTGTCGAGTGTTTTAAAAATCATAAACAGATACTGGATTTTTTCAAATGCTGCTTCTGCATCAATTGAGATAATCATTTCAGGGGTTTCCCCGTGTTTGTTCTGTTTGTTCTTTTTGTTTGTTCTTTGTGTGTGCATTGGTTCAAATAGTATCCCCCCAAAATTTATTCATTCAGAACCTTAGAATGTGACCTTATTTTGAGTATGGTCTTTGTAGATATAATTAGTTAAAGATCAAGATGAGATCATACTTAGTTAAGGTGTTCTTATAAGAAGAGGAGAGGACACACAGGGATGGAGATGTGGGCTGTGTGAAGACAGCCAGACATTGGAGTGATGGCTAAGAAGAATGCCAAAGATTGCTGGGAGCCAACAAAAGCTAAGAAAAGATTTCTTCCCTAGAGCCTTCAGTGGGAGCAAGACCCTGCCAACAACTTGATTTCAGACTTCTAGCCTCCAGAACTATAAAACAGTACATTTCTATTGTTTTAAGCCACTCAATGTGTGATCATTCATTTCACCAGAAACTAATACAGTATATTACATTGGTTTTCCATTTTAATTCACCCTTGCATTCGCGGGACAAATCCCACTTGGTCATGGTGTATAATTCAGTATGCTGCTGGATTGAATTTGCTAGTATGTTGTTATGGATTTTTGCATTTATGTCCATAAGGGATATTGGTTTGTAGTTTTCTTCTGATGTCTTTGTTCGGCTTTGGAATCAGGGCAATACTTTCCTCATAGAATTAGTTAGGAAATAATCTCTCTTCAATTTTTTGAAAGAGATTGAGACATACTAGTTTTAGAAAGATCAGCTCTTTTTTAAGTATTTGGTAAAGTTCCCTAGTGTAACCATCTGGTCGTGAGTGTTTTTGAAAGTTTTTTTGACTACTGATTTGATTCCCTCTTTTATAGCTCTATTGAGATTTTTATTTCTTCTTAAGTAAGTTTTGATAGTTTGATTCTAGGAACTTGACTATGTCATCTAGTGTACGTAATTTGTAATTGTTTATAGCATTCTCTCATAACCCCTTTTACTTCTGTAAGATTGACAGCACTGTCCCCACTTCCTTATTTTAGTAATTTGAGTCTTTTCTCCCTTTCCCTTGATCAGTCTAGCTAAAAGTTCATTAATTTTGATTTTTTCAAAGAGCAAACTTTTGGTTCCATAGATTCTATTGTTTTCATGCTCTCAATTTCATTTCTTTTTGTTATCATCTCTTATTTTCTTCCTTCTGCTGGCTGTGGATTTAGTTTTTTAGTTTTCTCTTTTGGTTTTAGTTCCTCAAAGTATAAAGTTAGGTTATTAGTTTGAGAGCTTTCTTTTTTTAAAAGTAGGCATCTACAGATATAAATTCCCCACTGAAGGCTTTTGCTTTCACTACACTTAACAAGTTTTGTTATTGTTGTGTTTTCATTTTCATTTATTTAAAAAATTTAAAAAATTCATCTTCAAAATATTTCCCTAATGACTTCTTCTTTGATTCATCTGTTGTTTAAAGAGTGTATTGTCTTATTTCTACATTGTATTTGTGAATTCTCCAGATTTACTTCTTGTTGATTTCTCATTTCATTCCATTGTAGTCAGAGAAGATACTCTTCGAACTTTTAAAATTTATTGAGACTAGATTTGTGGCATAACATTGGTCTGTTTTGCACAATGTTCTATGTACACTTAAGAGGTGTATTCTCCTCTTGGGTGGAGTATGCTACATATTTCTATTAGGTCTAATTGCTTTGTAGTGTTATTCAAGTCTTCTATTTCTTTGTTTATATTTAGTTTATATTTATAATTGAAGAAAGTCTCCAACTTTTCTGATGAGTGCTGGTCTCTATTAAACTATTATTAAACTGTCTATTTTCACTTCCATTCTTGCAGTTTTTGCTCCAGATATTTAGGGCTCTTGTTAGGCACATATGTTTATAATTGTTTATTCTTGATAGATTGACACTTTACTGTTCTATGTCCTTGTTAGACGTATAGGCTCATGTTTGCGAGAGTTCCAGGATTTGGGGGCTGATCAAGGACAAAGATATGGCCATGAGAAGCAATTCCACAAAAGCCTTATTGAGTGGTGCGGAGACAGAGTTGCACGAGAGGTAAGTCTCTCATAGCATGAGATTGCCCAGAGCCTACAGCAGTGCTGGGGCCATCTTCCAGAGGGGAAGAAGGCAAGGAAACTCCTGGGAGAGAAAGGGGCCAGAGAGTGGGTTAACATGTCCAGGTGAAGCAGCACAATGGGAAGTTTCTGGGTTAGAGAACTCTAAACAGTAATGGTAGTTTAGGACCTCATAACTGCAAGATTCTCTCTTATCAATAAGCAAGAACTGATGCGGGTGAGGTTTTGCTGGTTATGCAAAGCAGGTAGGCACTAAATGTCTAAGAATACCCTTGTTTGGGCTATTTTAAAAATAATTAATTGTGTAAAAACTTGGGTTTGCTGCTGACAGCCTTTTGAACTTCTGGGTCTCAACCTGCAGTGAAGAAATAAGCTGGGACCCAATACACAGAGGCCATCTTTTATATACTAATACAAACAAGTGCATTTTATATACTAATGGTTTTGTATTTTGTTTGTTTGTTTTTGTTTTTGAGAGGGAGTCTCACTGTCGCCAGGCTGAAGTGCAGTGACGCAATCTCGGCTCACTGCAACCTCCGCCTCCCTGGTTCAAGCAATTCTCCTGCCTCAGCCTCCCAAGTAGCTGTGATTACAGGCATGCACCACCACTCCCAGCTAGTTTTTGTAGTTTTAGTAGAGACGAGGTTTCACCATGTTGGCCAGGATGGCCTCGATCTCCTGAGCTCGTGACCCACCTGCCTCAGCCTCCCAAAGTGCTGGGATTGCATGCTTGATACACTGTGCCCAGTCTATATATTAATGTGTTTCATCAAATACATACTAATGTCTTTATATACTAATGTAGTATATACTACATTATACCACTATACTACTCAGTATATACTACTGAGTGTCAACTGGATTGGATTGAATGATGCAAAGTATTAATCCTGGGTGTGTCTGTGATGGTGTTGTCAAAGGAGATTAACATTTGAGTCAGTGGGCTCGGAAAGGGAGACCCACTCTTAATCTAGGGGTACCATCTAATCAACTGCCAGGGCAGGTAGAATATAAAGCAGGCAGAAAAACGTGAAAAGACTAGACTAGCCGAGCATCCCAGCCTACATCTTTCTCCCATCTGGACCTTTTCTGCCCTCGAACATCGGACTCCAAGTTCTTCAGTTTTGGGACTTGGACTGGCTCTCCATGCTCCTCAGCTTGCAGACAGCCTATTGTGGGACCTTGTGATCATGTGAGTTAGTACTTAATAAACGCCCCTTTTAATCTATCCTATTAGCTCTGTCCCTCTAGAGAACCCTGACTGATACAGACGGGGTTTCACCATGTTGGCCAGGCTGAGCTTCTGGCTCTGGGTGGAGATGCATTTAATGGGCTTCCACTGGTTCTGCTTAGAGAAGAGGCTCAAGGCCTTAGATATGAGATAGGCCAAGTGAGGTGGCTATATTTCTTTAAATATACTTTGTTTTGTAGATTTAACTTTGGATCCACATATGTATGTAATTATAAAATATTAAAATATTAAAAAAGCAGTATCTATACAAACTATTTCCATCATAAACTTGCCCAGGTCTAACATTTATATGGAGGAGGTGAGATTTGGGTTCAGATAATCTAACTACAATCTTGACCATTATGCTAAACTATGTAACATTAAGAGGCGTAACAGGTAAAGCCCCTAACAAATCAGTAAACATTAGCTCCCTTCCACCAATGCCTTACTTGGGGAGACAACACACATTAACAAATGGTTTGCTACCTTCCTTCTAGGCCCATACTAAAGGTTCACTATGTTTAATAGTGGAAACTGAACAAATCAAGGCTATGATTTTAAACTTTCGACCAACAAGGTCGCTTTTTGAGTAATAATGGGGAAAAAATGTGCCTACTGGAATAGGGTAATAAGTTAGTCTTACATTTTCCTTACAAAAACAAAGATTTGCTAAACAGACCTATTTTTGTATACCCCTTGGGTACTTGAATAAAAGTGCTCATCAAAATGGAAATACCTCTACTTCTTCTGCTTTCTGTTCAGATCACTACGTATCCACTAACATCAGAGTCCCACATCTTATTTGTCAACAACTCCTGACAACTTTGCTTTGCTTAAACCGTATCTTGAATCCAACTACCATTCTATATTCCCACTACGACTGCTTCAGTTTGTGCTTACATTTCCTACTTGGACTATCAAATGGTCAAACTAGTCTTTTTTGTTTTTTCTGCCTCCATTTAAATCTTTTTCTATATTTATTTTCTATTATGTCCTTGGACTTTTACTAAAAATAAATTGAATGATGGCACTATTTTGCTAATATTAATTAACAGTTGCTTCCCATCACTTACAGGGATGATTTTTCAAAATACATTCCTAGAAGACTCAAGACTCAATAGAACACCTGTCTCTAAGGGAGGGAAGACAGAAGCTAGATGGATAAGGTTCCCTTGTCATCCCTGTTTAACCTTCAATCACAATTGCTTAATTTGCTTATGTCTATGTTTTTGTTTGTAAAAGGATTTCCCAAATTTGAGCTCTTCACGATGTTGCTCGTAATTTATTCAGATTTAATTTACTATTGATTGCTATTCACAAGTCCTAAACTTCCAGTCATTTCTAAGTCTTCAGTTTGCTGAATTAGAAATGTCGTTTCATGCCTTTATGTTTCGAGGAGCCATTTCTTCTACTTGTAGTGCTATTCTCTATTTGGCTCAGGAAACTTCTTAAACAACCTCTTCTTGGAGATGACAAAAATCTCTAATTTCCCTAGGCAGTTTCATTTCCCTCTCTCTGTTCCTATAGGACTTTGTACACAATGTCATTATAACCTCTATTTTTTCATCTAATTTTTTCATCATTTATGAGCACCTGTGACTTTGGATGAGTAACTTAACCTCTTTGGTTTCATCATCTTTAAAATGGCGGTAACTGTAATATCTAGCTCAGAGATGTTGGGAGAGTTTAACATGGTAATACATGAAAGGGCTTGGAAGAGTGCCTAGCACATTAGGTTGATTCAAATTTCAGATAAAACAATTACTAGTACCACCACCACTACCACTTCTCATCTACGTGGGTGTTTTAAACTGTGAGTTTTAAGGGCTTAGTTTTGTATCCCTAGCACACAGCTCATGTTGGAAGGAATTGATCTACATTCTCTAATTTGCTGTATGAATATGGTCACCCATTTGATATCCTCAGCTTGAAAATACTTGTTCCTGATATGGTTTGGATTTGTGTTCCTACCCAAATCTCATCTCAAATTGTAATCTCCAGTGTTGGAGGGTGGGCCTGGTGGGAGGTGATTGAATCATGGGGCCAGATGTCCCCCTTACCTTTCTTGTAATAGTGAGTTCTCCCAAAACCTGGTTTTAAAGTGTGTAGCACCAGGCCCTTCTGTTCTGTTCCAGCCATGTGAAGATGTGTCTGCGTCCCCTTCGCCTTCCACCTGATTGGAAGTTTCCTGAGGCCTCCCTAGCCATGCTACCAGCCTGCAGAACCAAGAGCCAATTAACCCTCTTTTATTTATAAATGATCCAGTCTCAGGTATTTCTTTATAGCAGTACGAGAACGGACTAATGCAGTTCCCTAGTGCCTTCAGCTTCTTTTTGCAAGACATATTATTTAGTATTTAATATGAATATTCTACTTAGAGTATGTTTTTTTGCAGAAAATTCAAACAAGTTTATTAATTTATGTAGATTTACGTAGTAATTTATATTAACTTATAATAAACAAGCTTATGTAATTTAATTTCTTTTTACCTATGTTTCAATAGACTTTTTTTTTTTGAAGACAGAGTCTCACGCTGTCACCCAGGCTGGAGTGCAGTGGTGCCATCTCGACTCACTGCAACCTACGCCTCTGGGGTTCAAGTGATTCTCCTGCCTCACCTTCCAAGTAGCTGGGACTACGGGCATCAGCCACCATGCCTAGCTAATTTTTTTTGTATTTTTAGTACAGACAGGGTTTCACCATGTTGGCTGGGCTGGTCTCACTCCCAACTTCAGGTGATCCACCCGCCTCGGCCTCCCAAAGTGCTGGGACTACAGGCATGCGCGGCAGCTTCAACAGACTAATTGGAAGAGACACCCATTGTGAATGTCAACCTAGCTGGCCCACAGTGCCCAGATACGTGGTCAAACATTATTCTGAATGTTTCTGTGAGGATGTTTTTGGATGAGATCAGCATTTAAATCAGTGACTTAAAGCAGATTGCCTTCTCTAATGTGAATGGGTTTCATCCAAAGAATTGAAGTCCTAGATGGAAAGACTCAACTCCCCCAGCAAAGGGAAATTCTGATGCAGACAGCCTTTGAACTTGAACTGCAGTGATCTCCCTGGGTCTCTAGTGTGATGGCTTTCGGACTGGAACTCAACATCAGCACTTCCCTTCCCTGGTCTCCAGTCTGCTGGCCCACCCTACAAGTTTGGACTTGCCCCCACAACCATGTGAACCAATTCTTGAAAATAAATCTTTCTCTATACACACACACACACCCTACTGATTCTATTTCTCTGGAAAGCCCGAATTCTCCTACCTATAGAATATATGAAATTAAGTTGTAAAACTATAATCATCTAAATCAAAGAGTATTTGGAAAGTTTACAATTAAATATATCTATATCTATATCTATATATATATGCAGATGCTCCTTGACTTACAATGGGGTTATATAATTCGATATACCCAACATAAGTTGAAAATATTAAGCCAAAAATGCATTTAATACACCTAACCTAATGAACATTATAGCTTAGCCTAGCCTGCCTTAAATGTGCTCAGAACACTTATATTGGTTTACTACTGGGCAAAATCATCTAACACAAAGTCTGTTTTATCATAAAGTGTTGAATATCTTACGTAATTTATTGAGTATGGTACTGAAAGTGAGAAACAGAATGGTCATATGGGTACCTGAAGTAGTTTCTACTGAATGCATACTGTTTTTGTATCACTGAAAAGTTGAAAAACCATTAAGTCAAGCCATTATTATGTCAGGGACCATCTGTATATGTACACATAATTAACCATAAAATTATATATAAAACTATACATAGAGGAATTAAGAATTCCTGACATTTCTTTTTTCCCCTTATTTATTTTCCCTGCTTTTTTTTTGAGACAGGGTCTTGCTGTGCTGCCCAGGCTGGAGTGCAGTAGTGTGATCACAGCTCAACTACAGCCTCGGCCTCCTTACTGGGCTCAGAGGATCCTACCACCTCAGCCTCCGGAGTAGCTGGGATGACAGGTATGCACCATCATGCCCAGCTAATTCTTTGTATATTTTTATAGATACGGGATTTTGCCACGTAGCCCAGGCTAGCCTTGAATTCCTGCGCTCAAGCGATCCACCCACCTCAGCCTCCCAAAGTGCTTTTTATTCCCTTTTGATAACATCCTGTTACCTATAGAGTAAAAAATTTAAGGATAAATCATTGCAGTTTTATTTAAAATTTTAGACACAATTTAAATCATGTATATAAATACAAAGATGAACATCGGTTCTTTAAACACTGACAAAATCCTGAAACAATATAATGTATATTTTTTTAGCCACATTTCCTATTTTTACAACATAGTTTACAACTTTCCTATTTTTACAATGCAGTTTAAAGCTAAGTTTATAAAAAAAAAAAGTACATAGGAAAATATGATTTGAGTGTTCTCAAATATATGGCTCTGAAGGTAGATTACTTAAGTGTTTTTATTATTTAATCCATATACAATGCAGCAAATAGATACATTAATTATAACATTTTCCTTCAGTTAATAGTTTATTCACTGCCACAGAAGTTCCATGAAGGGTCATCACTTAAGAAGCTCTCCAGGTTAGAGTCAAGCAAATTCTGAACACTTGGTCAAAGGAACATGAAAATGCCAGGTCCTGGCACAATGAATAAATAACCCAGAAGGTGATATATGTCAGATAAAGACAATCTTAAGCACCACAGTAACTTTTGAGGCAAGTGATACCATACTCTTACTAAAGCAAAGTCTTTACTGTTGAGGGCACTGGGTCTCTGGAGTAGATTTAGAGGACACATATAGAATAGGGTGTGATTTCTTACAAGTTTCTTTTTCCAATTTGCTTGCAGTTTCTTCTCCTTCTTTAACTTCTGTTTGAAGCTTTGATTCAGCAGCTAACCTACAGGCATTAAAGTATCCACTCTGAATTCAAATGTGGTTATGAAGGATTGAAGAAACAAACCCCCAGTATAATGGGCCTCCAATGAGGCACGGCATTTAAGGAAAAAACATATAGTTGATTCTAATACTGTTGAGAATATTAAGTCACTGGCTCTCTGAAAGAGTCTTTTTATATCAATAGGCTCAATTATTATTATTATTATTATTATTTTTTGAGATAGAGTCTCACTCTGTCGCCAGGCTGGAGTGCAGTGGCATGATCTCGGCTCACTGCAACCTCCACCTCCTGGGTTCAAGCGATTCTCCTGCCTCAGCCTCCCGAGCAGCTGGGACTACAGGTGTGCACTCCCACATACAGCTAATTTTTGTATTTTTAGTAGAGACAGGTCAGGATGTAGACGTCGGTCAGGATGGTCTCGATCTCTTGACCTCGTAATCCACCTGCCTCAGCCTCCCAAAGTGCTGGGATTACAGGCGAGCCACTGCGCTGGGCTGATTATTTTTTAAGTCTAAAGAATATCTTTAAAAAGTCATGGCAAGGCCTAAATTAAAGAATTAAAATATGACAGGGCCCCTATCATGATAAGCACACCTAAGACAAAAACTGAAATGTTACAGCAATATTTTAATGTTAACATGACATACAAAAGGCAAGACAAAAATAACATGGAATCTTGAGCTGCATGAATAGATGTCTATGTTTCTCATTAAAAAGTTGAGTTTCAACTAGTAGAATAATAAAGAAAAGATAAATAGTAGAGAGATATTCTTAAAGGCATGTAAAGATTCTTAGCAACAAGAACACTCATTAGTTTTGTAAAGCATACAATAGTAAAGTTTCCAATAAAAGCCATTATTTATTGTACCAAAATTATCTTAGGATTGTGTATCTAAGTCAAACATGCAAAAAACAAAGAGTTGGAAACATCTTAAAGTTAGCAGATGGACTCACACACACACACAAACGTTTTGTGGTATTTTATTTTTTGTTTAACTAACAAGACAAAAAGTTTCCAACGTGCTACTTGAGTCAATTAGCCACATACATTTGCTTAAGTGATTTTTATCAAGCAAAAAAAGGCAGAAAAAGGAATGAAGACAATACAGATAGCAAGGCTGGCACTTATCAATTCTGGAAATTCACCTCCAGAAATATACAGTGGTCAAGGATGTTTATACAATGCATCACATACATATACACAGGCATAATCTGCTGGATTCATTTCAGAACTCTTTGAAACCATGTGTATGTGGCAGATACTCATTTGAAGTTACTTTTTCCTTAAGAATAGTAAGCTTTTATTTTATGTGACTCAGAGGTTATAACATTATATAAAACTCCAAGGAGGGAGTAATAAATTACTATTCCTTATAATAATAGCAGCTAACATTGTTAAAGTGCTTTTATTGTTGAGTATTACATTTAGTAGCACTGAAGACTTGGAGATCAATCAGATAAAACATATAAGGAAGCCCTTTTACATTGGGCTGTGTCTTACTCTCTTTACTCAAATGCACATTAGTAAAATGTCTTATTAATCTGTCTCTACTCTCTAAGACTACTGTAGCCCTAGTAGCACCTTCAAGATCACATTTCATATGAGATAATCCAGGCTAGCTATTGGCACATCTTTTTGAATGTCTAGATATTTGTTTTAAATGCCTCTAACAATTCCATTGCATGCATCCTCCATCTTTCACTTTCTCCAATTTCCTCATTCGCTTCTTCTGCTGTGCACATCCAGAACTCAAGCCTCAGCCACTCCTACTTACCTTTCCCTTCCATTCACTTTCTCTTACCTTCTTAACTTGATTATTTTTAAAGGACAAAGGCCTTGGGACATTAATTCCTTCAGACACACATATCTGACACTATTTCTTTTAGTCAAAAACTCAATTATGCAGAAACTAGAGGCTTTCAAGTTTTGGAAACAATGAAAAGCTTTGATATGTAAAAATGTCAAAATAAGTATTAAAGCCCATTTTTGAAAGCTAGGATAAGCAACTTCAAAAGACATAAAAAATTCACCTAAGTTTTCCAGAAGGCTGAAATTTCTTAAGACTACTAGAAAGCCCTTTGAGAAAGTAAGTTGATTTTTCTTTCATGGCCATGCTTGAACCAGGAGAAAAATAACAGAACATTTATTCAAACTGATAAAGCATTCAGAGATGTGTTAGACTGTGATATTTCCTTTCATGAAACAGAAACATATTAACTTTTTAATGTGATTCCCTTATTCAGGAGTCCTTTCCCTTTGCAATCAGTTTAGTCTTTCTTAAAGTTCTGGAAAAGTTGAAGGTAGGTAGATGAAACTGAGGAATTATACTGCATGCAACAGTAAGAAAGTAGATAAAGAAACAGACAGCACAGTTCATGCAGCGAGAGAGGAGAGATGGCGAGGTCTGCTGGCTGCCTTGAGGAAAAGAGGACACTGACCTGGGAGAGTTAAGGGTGTTTCCACTTCTTTCACTTAAGGCCTCAGCGTCAGCTGGAACTCCTATGAGTTTCACACATTTCTTTTCCTTCTTCAGCTGCATATCCACGGGCAGATTTTTGTGAGGAGAGAGACTGACTATTGGTGTGTGTATAGAAACTGATTTTTCTAATTGCAAGTTGTTATCTTCTAAACTGTTAGGACAGGACTGTGTCTCTTCTTTCTGAGGCAGTAATCGATAAACTTCTCCCCCGACAGTACTGTTGTTGACACATGTATCTTTAGAGGTGGTAATATCCACAGGCAGCACCTCACGCCTCTTCTTCAGTACAGGCACTTCAACTGTCTCTGAAAATAAAAACGAGTGGGGACAAGAAAAAAAATCTAAGAAAATAAAGACACAATCAACACAAGAAGCCAGAACTAGTTATATGTATACCTTTTTCCCTTCTCTTAAAATCAAACCATCTCCTCACTGAAATGCATCGTTTGTTTCTACCTTTTATTCTTTATCATGGAATCTATATAAACTCTATATTTTAAAGTTTATTTGGCTATATATTTTTCCTTGGGAATTCAGTATTTTGACTCTAGGCATGAAGGCTTCAGTGTTCTCTCCTGGTGTTTTGATAAAGGTGGTTCATAAGATCTCAGTGTGGAGATGAAGAGGCAGTGGCAGAGTCCAGGTTCGAATCCTAATCCTCGTATTTGACAGCCATGTCTTTTTAACCTCTCTGAGCTTCATTTTATCTGTAAAATGGGGATTAAAAGCACCCACTTCACTTGGTATTGTGTGTTAGAAGGATGAAATGATAAGAATAGGCCAAACTTTCTGAATATTGGTAATATATGCCTGCTAGCTCTACCTACAAAATATAAGCAGAATCGGACTACTTTTATGATGGATACTTCCCTAATCCAATCCTATCCTGTCTCATCAAAGACTACTGCAATGCCTTCTATCCTCATGGCCTAATATTATTCTATCTAAGCAGGTCATACACACAGCCACTGAATTAACTGCTCTGATAGCTTTTCCCTATGCCCATTACCAATGTGTTTCATTTTCAAAATCAAAATGTTAGTGGAGTCTGAGGAACCCTGGTAGCACAAGGGGTTGCTGTTTTTGCCCTACATTGTTGCTTTTAGACCATGATTTCCCCTTTTCTGGCACTGGTCCTTTGAAACCCACATTATCAGGACTCACTACCCTGCCTCTTGTCTATTTGCTGTGTTCAGTTCAACAGATGTTTGAAATTCGTAATGGATAATTCTTAATCAGGGGAGCCTATCAGAATCATGGAAGAAAAACAAAGAGTAAGAGCAAGAGAAGCCTTTTAAAATTGTGTAAAAACCTTCCAATTTTTGGCAACCTCTCCACTATTGTTGAGAATCATAGCAGTTCACTGAGACAATATGAAGAGAGATTGAGGCATGTGCAGAGTGCAGGGACAAAAACTTGTTGAGAATCCTTAACCTAAAACACGTAACACTCTTTCAGGGAAGGGGTATTGTAGAACCATCACATTCTTACACTCCTTCACACTTGGCCTTTTGTTTTTGAATTTATGTACAGTAAACTTTACTCTCTGTAGTATATAAGATGCAGAGACTGTATGGTTAGGCTACTTTCCAGCTCAGTCATTAGACTTGCTAGATGCTTCCTAATATGTTTCACTGTTCTTTCCTTTTTCCCCCTACTTTTGGGGGAGAATGTGGTCTTGCTATATTGCTCAAGCAAATCTCAAATTCCTGGGCACAGTTATCCTCCCGCCTCTGCCTCCCCAAGAGCTGGGATTACAGGCACGAGCCACCACACCTGGCTCACTGTTCTTCTTTAATAAAGTAATTCCCAATATTTAGTGAGGAACATGGCCCCTGAGAATCAAGACTGCATTTCTCAGCCTTTCCTGTCGGCAGGTGAGGCTGCATGACTAAATTCTGCTCAACGGGATGGCAGCAGACTAACAAACACAAGAAACCTGAATCCTGATACCATGGAGTGCTTTCCCAGTCCTGGAAGGCCTCCTCCAGACTTCCATCAGAGGCAGAGATAAAGACCCACCTTCTTAAAGTCTCCATTACTTCAGATTTTCTAAAAACAGTCCTACCTCGTATAGCTTCCAAACATCAGCTGCTTCAACATAATTAAACTATGAGGTATGACATAAAATACTGTAATCTTAAAATGGGAAAGTCTCAAATCTCAAGTTTCTACTATACAGTATGATGAATTTTGATATCCAAAAAGGATACATGTTATATTCATGCACACCCAGTATTCAGTTCTCTCTGAATTTTCCTACACATTTTACACAATAAATTTGCTTTATTAACTATAGGTATATAACTACAAATGAGTTTGTAAATAGGATTTGCATAAAACTACAGTAAAAAAAAAAAATTTATATGATTTCTCAGGATTACTCACGATTTAAAAGACCAAAATATATGAGACATATATACCTTCAGGTTCATATTTTAGTTTTAATTCATCTAGTTTAGCTCTCAGTTTCATATTTTCGCTTTCTGAAAGCTGGAGGCATCTTTCATTTGCAAAAAGTTTTCGCTCGATATCCAGAGCCCGTTGGCTCTCAAATAATGCTTTCATTCGCTGTATGGACAATTCACCTTTAGTGCTTTCAACTTCTTTGCTATGATAATCAAAAAAGGAGAACCAACAAGTATTAAAACAGCATATAATAAGTGTAGGGGTATAAACATTTCACTGCATATTTGAACTCTTAGTTAAAAATACATTTTTCTGGGGTTAGTAACAAAGAAACAATAAATTTAAATAATCTTTAACAATAGTAGTGTTAAATTTAAAAAATACTCATGCAATCTTGAAAGGAAACAGACAAGGAGGAAATACTCTTTCAAATGTATTCACGCATAAATATCTGCACAAAGATATTTTTGTTACCTTTCTTTTTGGAAAATTTCCTTTGGCAATTTCAAAAAAAACTTTGTAGTCACTGATACCACTATTATAAGCAAGTGACAGGTCCATCTTCCCATCTACCAACCCAGATACTTACTTTAAGTTATCTAGCTTCATCTGAAGTAAATCTGTATAATAGGTGTTATCTTCCAGAGCACCAGAGTCGACTGAAGGCTTAGATTCCATACTTTCATATAAATTCTTAAAAAAGCAAAAATTTGTATTACTTAAAATAAATAACAAATAAAGTTCATTTATGTTTATTAGTAACAGCACCATCACTTCCTGAATTTATATCCCTTGGCGTGTACTACGCTAAGAACTACCCATTTAACTTATTTGCCTTCTGAAGTACGTAAAATAATTACCATTCCTCTCTTACACATAAGGAAACAGGCTCCAAATGCAGAGGAAAGTAAACCAAGAAGAAATGATCTGAACCCAAATCCGACTCCAAGGCCTAGGCTTCTAGCCTTACCTATATGCTCTGGCTTCCTTCCCTCTCCTGGCTTTTAAAATAGAAAAATAAATGCCTGCTGGATTGAATTCTGGCCTTTGTAACAAAACCATAAACTGGAAAAATATGAAAGAAAGATGAGAGCCTTACATTTATATTTGGTGTCCCCCTCTTCTGAGGTTCTTCCCCCCACCCCAGGTAAGAATGTAGTGCAAACTCTTCTGAGACTGATGGAAACTATACATTTCTCTAGTGGGATAAAAAAGGTAAATGTGCTTAAAAACTTGAAACAATTTCAGAGGTTATAAATAAAATTTCTCTGATTTAAGGCCATAATCTTCAAAGTATAGTTCTGAGCCCACTGATGGAACACATAAGGCTGCCAATTTAACCAAATTTGTAGTTCTTTCAACAGTTTTTATAAGACACAGAAATAAAGTTCTGTAAACTTAATTAAGATTTTATGACATACTAATGGCATTTAGAATGACTAAGAGGTTATTAACATTTACAAAAATTTGTCATTTATAAACTTTAGTTCATTAGGAGGTTAATGAAGATATCGATGTTCCCTAAGTTAATTTATAAAATCTTAAATTGCATGCAATTTTAATAGAAAGCCAACAAGCTTTTTTTGGTGCTAGACAAGATGTTTGTAAATGAAAACTAACATTCAAAAATAGACAGGAAAACACTGAAAAATAAAAAGTATAGTGAGGAAATAGTCCTATGAGATAAACATACTTTAAAACCTTTATAATTAATAAAACAGTGTGGTACTGACACACACAGAAGCAGACCAATGGTGCAGACAGAAAATTTAGAAACAGACTCAAGTATATATGGAAACCTGATGTATGATAAAGGTGTCAACTCAAATCACTGGGCTCAAGATTGATTTTTTAACAAATGACTCTGGGACAAGTGCCTACTTTTTTATAAGAAGATAAAATTAGATTTATACCTCAAATTACACACAAAAATAAACTTCAATGGGGATCAGATATTTAAATGTAAAAAATGAAACCACACATGTATTAGTAGAAAATATGGGTGAATTCTTATACACACACACACACAAATGCTTACACAAATACCATTATCCACTAAAATAAACCAATGTTCCTTGAAGAAATGCTAATCCCAGGGCTGGGACACGTGAGCTAGGAAAACCTTGTTGTGCCATAGAGTAAGGAAGTATTCAAGTAAGAGCACTTTGACGACCAAATCTGGGACAATTTGAGTATCAGAGTAAATAAAGCAAGCACTGGATTATAACTCATAGGATAAAGAATCCATAAGGCTATACTGATATAAATAAATGAATAAGGGAAAAGATTTTTCTTTCCTGTCCCTTTATTAGAATTCCAACTAATAAATATAGAAGTGATGGAATTACCCATTTAGCAATCATCACAGAATTATATTTCAGGCAAGAATCACCAATGGATGTTTAAGTATAAGGAGAAACAGGCATTTACTTAGTCTCAAAGTATCTCCCACAAGATACTTATTAATATTTTAAACTTAAAATACAAACCCAATTTTAAGGTATTCAAATCAAAATTTGGATGTGTGTTTTTTTAAGTGTTACACATACCTTAAATTTCTCCAGATTTCTAATTTCACCTAAAAGATGTTTTATTTCACCATTCTTCTGTTCCAACATGGCAAGCAACCGTTCCTGCTGCTCAAATTCAGTTTGAGACCCTTTCATCTGTAGCAACGTGGCGATTTGTAACTAGAAAAATAAAATTACCCCCTCTAATAAAATTAAGTGAGAGAAAGATTCTGATAACTACTTTTTTGATATAATTCATAGTTTATACTACATTACTTTGAACTCATTTTGGAAACAAAACTAATTAGCTATTTCTAATCTAATAATAAACTTTGTTGTGGACATAACATTTGAATACTTATTCTGACTACTTATGAATGGTAACTGAAGTCTGTAACGTAATTATTTGTACTTTTGTGAAACATAAAACTGACCTGCATGGCTGTGGTCTGAAAGCACACCACTGAACTCGTAAGTAAGCCTGGCCAAATGCTGCAGACTGCTTATCATAAGCACTCGCTCTCATTAAGGTTCTGATGGGTTTCTCAAAAAATTTAATTAACTTTAATTAAGTGAGGAAAACTAAGCTACTGACAGCCACAAATGTTAGATTCACAAATGACATGAAAAGCAAAGATAAAAGGCTATCTTGGGATACTGGGGCAATCTTCAATATACCATGTTTTAATATTTTAAGAGTAGCACTCAACTTACCTAATTATACCTACCCGCCCCCCCTAAATCTGGAGTTGCAAAGCTATCAAAGGGAAATTAAGTAGACTCTAAACCTAGCATTTCTTTTTGTTTTTGGAAATTTCTGGAGTTGAAAAGAGTGCCTATTAGTTTAAATATAGTTTTGAGTAAAGCAAGCAGTGATATGAGGTTGCAGATGACTTTTAACATTTTAAAGGATATCCTTTTTGTTCCTGTTTCAGATTGGAGGCTAGGCCCACTTAGCCTAAGATTCAGAATGCTTCTAGTCTCTAAAGAAAGTTTGGGACATCATGCAACATTGGGAGATTAAAAGTATTCCTGAAAAATACTCTAAGAAAACTAAAGTAAATATGAGAAAATTTTAAAGAAATACTTCCCAGACAGGAGAGAGTCTCAGGAAATGAGGCAGCACGGTCTGCCTTAGAAATAAAATTCACAGCTGTTGTTCCTTAAACACTCATTTGCCAAGTAGCAGGTAAGTATTGTACTACACTTTAACTGTAGGACAATTCTAAGAGGGGGTTCTATCATCTCCACTTTATAGATGATGTACTGATGCTTTGAAAGTTAAAATACTTGTCCACGGTCACAGAGCTAGAAAGTGACAAAACTATGATTCAAACCCAAATCTATCTAACTCCCAAGTTTAATCATTAACCTTTCCCATTTCTTTGGCAAAGCCCATCATCTGAATAAAAGGAAGGAAGCCTTTCCAGATTCCAATTACTACCTCAGTAGAGCAAGGCACAATGGATGAGGGATCAGTATTCTAAGGACTGTTAAAATACTGAAATCTTTCTAATGTCCACGTTTTTCTGCTACCTCTTATTTGGCTAGCATGACAACCAACAAAATCCGTAAAATTAAAAGGGTCTATGTGCTTGACTTGAGGGGCTACAAGGAAAGGGAACCTTGAATAATCCAAATTTCACTCCACAATAAGCCTCGGTGAAAGAGCAGAGGACTGGTGAGGCAGCGAGTTTCAGCTGAAGTAGGAACCCTAGGGCTATGCTTGGAAAGACATCAGGCCAAGAATAAGAAATAAATACTTTTCTTTCTTCTACTCCATAAAGAAAGATTTAAGTCAAAGCTAGGGAGTAATCATTAAAACAAACAAAAAAATCATTGCTAAATATACTATTACTAAATATTTATTCCAAGATTTTTAAAGTATAAATGAATCTTTTGATTAATTTCAAAACCGATTTTTTGAAATCATGCAGTTCTAGAAATAACTATATGTACACTCCCTGTAGGAAAAGATAGTTTCTTTGATGTATTCAGACATGTAATGCTGACATAAAATTTGTTTAATAAACCTTTGATAGTGATAGTTCTATACCTTCATTCTCTGCATCTGTTCCCTGTTAAATACATTTTGCTTCTTTAGTGATTGATACTTGACTTTCATACTGATAAGCTGACGTTCCATTGCTGCCCTTCGATCTTCCACCTACAAAATATTAACATGCTTAATTGTTCTGGTAGTAAAGGAAAATGCCAATTTAGTAGTTAGAATACTTGTAAGTACCTCTGCAAACAAAGAGTTGCCTTTACTACTGGGGTCCAAGGCTTGCTGGAGTGCCTGGTCCAACTGTACCTGAAGATCTTGATTTGCTACACGAGCTTTCTAAATTCAAAAGAAAACAATTTAGGCAATAGATATTAGATTAGCAAAAAAATAAGTTATGATAAATTGGAAGAGATGATGTTACTATAATCATAGTACCTCTAGGGCATTATAGTAAGAAACTGCTTCTTTCTCTCGCTCCTCTTTTTCCTCTTTAAGCCGGTCTACCTGGCGCATTAGGTTAGTAATAAGAAGTTCTAGCTGTTCTTGTCTGTATTGTAGTTCATTCACTTCTTCTTTGAGGGTGGTCTATTTAATAGGAATTGAAAAGAAGGAAATTCTCTTGAATAATCTTTCATTTGGCAGCTGCTCAGTTTATCTCAGTTGTGGTTCACATCCAAAATTAAAACTAAAGAACCAGTCAAAAGTTGTCAGGTACATACTAAAATAACAGAAATTACTATTACTGTTAAATTTTTCACCAAGGAAACAAATGATTTTAGAGACTGCCCTTTTTCCTCTATGAATTGCAGGCTTTAATTTTTAATTAAACTTAGCTTTCAACGAAAAAACTAAGTTCACATGCATTTCAGCTTCCACTGAACCAACATTTTACACTGGGCTCTTATGATAAAAACTGGGATCAGAGTATATGCCTCTAAATTCTTCCAGAGGTTTCATTAATTTAAAAGAAAGGCTGCCTTACATAATCATACAATCTAAAGCTATATTATGATTGAAGTCATCCACCTAAAAAAAACCCACTTTTTAATTAGTTAGATGCAAATTAGGTCAAAAAATGTTTCAGCCTTCAAACTAGCTCTTAAGAATTACTACCAAAACATGTAAAAATATGCCAGGAAAAAAAAAAGAGAAAACCCTGAGAAACACATGCCATAAAAATTACCTTCATACTCTCCATTTCTGTCAGCTCAATTTGAAGAGCCAGCATCTCTGAAGACATGCTTTCCTGCACACGTTCAGACATTACACGTAGTTCCTCTGATTTACAAGAGAGGAGTTCCTTCTGATGATCTACCTGGTGCTTCAGCTGCTTTTCACTAAGCCTAGCTTCATCTAATTCCACTTTCAGTTTTTCTATCTAAAGTCAAATAAAAAAAAAAAGTCATAAATTGAAAGTTATTTTCTCTCTAAAAAAAAAAATCACTGATTGAACTGATTGCACCAAACTTACTAAATGATGACATTATTGCAGTTTCCTATTTGCCCGAGGTTAGGCATCTTTTAACAGATAGTGACACACCTTGTTTAATAAACATAGAAACAATCCATGAGTAATCAGGGTGGGTCTGGATGCCTCAGAAGCAATCTGGAGGCACTGTGATGCTGACCACTTGGCTACTGTGTGAAGAATGAGTGGCATGAAGAGAACAATGGAAGCAAGCAACCTGGTCAGAAGGCTACAGCAGTAGTCTAGGAAAGAGATGATGAAGGTCTGGATTGGAGTGGCAGTAGCATCATAGATGTTTTGTAGGTCAAGTTCTTAGAACTTGAATTAAATGTGAGAAATAAGAGAAGAAAAGGTATTGAAAAAAACTCCAAATTTTGGCACAAGTGATTTGAGAAAATCAGTAAAACAAAATATTTCACAAATTTGCTCTTTGCTTCACCAAAAAAAAAAAAAAAAAAAAAAAAAAGCCATCTCTATAATTAGCCTTACCTCAGTTGCTGAATACTCCCTATATTACTCTTTTTTTGTTTAGGTAATGAAAGCTATTGCAAAAATAAAAATAACAATCAGAAGGGGGAGAAAAGCACATCATTATCAGTCATTAGGGCCTCAAATTCGACTAGTTTCAGACAAGCTGGATGATATTACCTGTCAGAGTGGTATGCAAGATGATTATATATTACACAAAGGCATATTTAGATAGCCATGTTTGTTTTAGTGTATAGTAGGAAAAAATAACCAAGCTTAAATATGTAATTTCGGCCAAGTGCGGTGGCTCAGGCCTGTAATCCCAGCACTTTGGGAGGCCGAAGGGGGCGGATCATGAGGTCAGGAGTTTGAGACCAGCCTGACCAAAATGGTGAAACCTCGTCTCTACTAAAAATACAAAAATTAGCCGGGCGTGGTGGCGCACACCTGTAATCTCAGCTACTTAGGAGCCTGAGGCAGAAGAATCGCTTGAACCCGGGAGACAGAGGTTGCAGTGAGCCGAGATCAGGCCACTGCACTCCAGCCTGGGCGACAGGGTGAGATTCCGTCTCAAAAAAAAAGAAAAAAAAAGTAATTTTATTGATGTTTCTTAAAATCAGTAAACATTTAAAGAGAGTCAATGAGAAATTAAGTAATAGTATAAGTGGCATACAGAAAAAGAAAAATCTTAGAAGCTGCTAGACACAAAGCTGAAAATTGGATAACAGACTTCTGAGAAAGGAGGACAAAAGTCAGGCAAGTTTTGGTAGAGAGATGTGTAGACAAGTCAGAGTATAGACTATACACAAAGCAGATCCATGATAAAAAGTTCTGGATTCCTTAGAAGCAACCTGAAAGCACTGGGTAGCTGGGAAAAGGGAAAACCACTGACCAATCATTTATCTTGCTTTTATGTTTGAAATGGAGCCAGTGTAACATGTTGTTAGACTATGTAGAGTAATTCAGTAACACAGCCTTTGGAATCAGACGGCCTCAGTTCAAATGTAGATGGAGATTTCTAGCTCTTGAATTGTGTCCAATTTACTCAGTCTGTCTAAACACTGGCTCTCTCATCTGGTATATGGAGGTAATAATGGTACCTTCCCACAGAATTATTTTAAGAACTGGATCGCATATATTAGTTTATCTTCAGTAAACAAACTACAAAGTGTCATCTGTAATGCATATTAACTAGTAAGAAACTACTGGTCTGTTTTACAGAATTACGAAGAGTACCACTGACTGCAGGGAAGGCTAGGAGACCAGGCTTTCTGCAAGGGGACTGCTGTACTCACTATCAGCAAGAAGGCCATGCTAGTCACTAAACTAAACCTTCACAAATATCCAGCAACCAAAATTAAATAATTGTATTTAATTAGTAGGATATAATTTATACAAGTCCCTTAGACAAACTCTTGTATCTCAGTGTTCCCACCCCCAATATTAAGATAATGAAGACTTAGATCTTGGCTATTTTGCAAAGCTGACACTTAAGAAAATCTTTATCATCTAAAGTTTACAGATGGCTGCATAAATATGGAATATTTTGCACTGAAATACACAGATATCCCAACCTTCGTTTTTAGTTCATTCACTTCCTGTCCATGGCTTCTACTTAGTTGTTCTTCCAATTTCTCCAGGTGCATTTTTTGTTGTTGCTTAATAGCTTCACATTCACAGCTCAAACTTTCTAACATTCGACTCTTGAGTTCAACTTCTCTTTGAAGGGTATATTTTTCTTGTTCGTAACTCTGAAAACAGATTCAATTACAATTCAATTACATAAAAATAGCCTAAAGTCATTACATATAATCAGTTTTCAACTTCAATTGTTTCATTCTTATTTCAAGCATTTGCTGCTTTCCAAATAACGAAGACATGTTAAACCTGGAATAACCCTGTAGTTAATCAGTCTTACTAAACCCCTGAGGTGTATTTCCAGACTATGTTAAACCCATGCAAGGGATAGCTTACTGCTTCTATGCCCTGTCGAGGAAGTAAAATGTGCTCCACGGTATGTCAACACGTCAAGTAATCTCTGCTAACAACAATAAAACATTTAACAGCACTTCAGCTTTCCTCATGAGAATTATTAGTTTGATAATGAGATGCTCTGCTTGTAGCTCTGAACACAATGTAGTAGTAGTAAAACAGTTGAAAAAAAGAAATACTCAATTAGCCTTTACTTTCAGAATGTAGTCATCTGAGAAATGTTCACAAAATATCAGAATAAATGCAGTGCTGAGACAAAAGCAGTAATTAAAAGGGCTTTTGCTTACTCACAGGGAAGTTTAGACATTAAAAACATTACGAGTATGAACTCCTTCAACAAGCTTTAAAAAATAATAAAATACTCCCCTCCAAAACCTTTTTATTTTAAAGGAAGGCAAAGAGTATTAACTGTTAAACACTGAAATTTGACAAGTTACGACTCAAAATGATTAAGTATAACAGTCTTATTTTCTACTACTAGTGATATTTGTAATCTTTACCTTGCCTTTAAGACTTGGCACTGAGTTCTTGGTTTACAACAGAACTATGTAGAAACACAAAGGTTGCCATCACTAGTTATTTTTACCTGTTACAGATATTTTTTACCTGCCATATTTACAATGTTGAGATTCAAGTTTAAATATGTTACTGAGCATTTGCTAAATTACCCAGATTTATTTATTCATTCTTTTAAGAAATAGTTGTGTGGCAGGCATTGAGGATACAGTAGTGAACAAGGTATACAAAATTCCCTCTCTCATGGAGTTTATAATCTAGAGATAATTAGCAATGCAGATAATTAAGAGTGAATGAGGGCTGGGCACAGTGACTCATGCCTGTAATCCCAGCACTTCGGCAGGCCGAGGTGGGCAGATTACTTCAAGCCAGGAGTTCAAGATCAGCCTGGCCAACATGGTGAAACTCTGTCTCTACTAAAAATACAAAAATTAGCCGGGTGTGGTGGCATACACCTGTAATCCCAGCTACTTGGGAGGCTGAGGCAGGAGAATCTCTTGAACCCAGGAGGGGGAGGATGCAGTGAGCCAAGACTGCGCCACTGCATTCTAGCCTAGGCGACAGAGCAAGACTCTGTCTCAAAAAAGAAAAAAAAAAAAGAGTGAATCAGGGTAACTTTACATTACATAATAAGGGTTGGCCTCTCTGCTGAGGTGACATTTAACTGAACGCTAAAGTTTGAGGACTCAACCCAAGAGCACTGACGGGTACAACAACTCAACTTTATGCCATAGCTGGCATAAAGCCCATAAGGGAGGACTAGTATAGTCAAAAATAAAGCAAAGCAGTTTGAGATGATGTCAGAAGGTTGGCAGGGGTCAAGTCACATAGGGATCTACAAACCCAAGGAAAGAGCTCAGATTTTGTTGTAAATACAATCAGAAGCTGTTGTATGGTTTTTAGCAGGGCTGTGGCATGACCTTTGGTGTATTTTCCATGACCACTTGGACACTGAGTGAAGAACGAATGGCAACAATGGAAGCAGGCAACCTGGCCAGAAGGCTACAGTACTTGTCTAGGAGCAATGATGGTGATCTGGACTATAATGCCAGTAGCAAAGATACATACTTTGTAGTCCAGTTCTTAGAACTTATTAATGAATGAAATGTGAGAAATAAAGGGAAGAAATTGACTAAAAGTTCTAGATTTTTGGTATATAAAGAAACCAAAACTATAAATAAATCTTTATATACCAAAGATTTTTGGTGTTCAAGAAACTGAATGCTATTACATTTACTAAATAAGCTAAAGAAAATCACAAAAGAATATTTGGGTAACGGACAGGGAATCTACTCTTCTGCGTTAAGTGTGAGAAGTCTGTTAGTGGGCAGTTGGACACACAAACCTAGACTTCAGAGGAGAACTAAGGGCTTGGTGTAGTGTCATAGGGCACTTAGATGTTTAGAGGTCTGAGCGACAAGCAGGGTCATGTAGGAAGTGTGCAGACAAAGCAAAATCGGGTAGCAAATGTGGTAAAGAGAGTAATGATAACTTTAATGATAACTTGATCTTTCAAACTCTGAATATACTAGGTTGGAAAGAATAATAGGAATTCATTTAGTTCATTCTTTTTTAACAGAGATGGGGCAGGGTGGGAACTAGATCTAAAATCTTCAGAAAAGAATAAATTACTACTACTATTAATTGCTAAACAGGACAAATCTTCAATAGCTAAGCACACTCTTGCAGACAGAGGAGTCCAGAGTCCTACCTCAGTCATGGTCATCATTTCATTACGACATTTATCCAATTGATTCTGTAATTCATTTTGACTCTCCACAAGTTGTAAACCATACTGTGCAGCTTTTAGTCGCTCTTCTTCAGCCTCTTTGAGCTTGCATCGAAGATTTATGACTATATCTGCCTCCATGTTCTTTTCCTTTTTTTACCCACCTGTAAATAGAGGAAATAAAACTACTTAAGCTTATACAAAAAACTCCATGCAATAATATCAATCATAGAATAAATATATCTACTCAATTCTACTGCCGTATAAAACATTACAATTTTCTTTCTGACGAGTAAGTAGTCAAATTTGCATTCTTGTTCCAACAGCAAGAGCTATTCTAACTATTCTGTTACTGATTTGGGATCAAAAATTAAAGAGTGGAATAGAATATATTTAATTTTGCTTCTAAGCAGTTCACCATCAGAAAACTGTTCAGTTGTTGTATGCTAAAGTTCCTTAAATGTTAAGGTAAAGTTGGTCTCAAAATTGGACCACTATCCATATAATCCAAATTAAGGGAATAACAAAAAAATTAATCAAGAAACCTCATAGTAGCAGGTAGGGTGGCTCATGCTTGTAATCCCAGCAGCTGGGGAGGATTGCTTGAGGCCAGGAATTTGAGACCAGCCTGAGCAACATAGCAAGACTCCATCTCAACCAATCAATCAATCAATCAATCAATAGAAATAAGGTGGGGATGGTGCATGCCCCTGTGGTCCCAGCTACTTGGGAGGCTAAGGAGGGAAAACCGATGGAGTTACAGGCTTCAGTGAGTTATGATCATGCCAAGGACAGAGCAAGACACTGTCTTGAAAAATAATAATAACAATAATACCGCCAGAAAAGGAAGGTCTGGGTACTATAAATAAATAAAATATAAAAAGGCAGCTGTGAATAAGGCTCATAAGGTAAAGTAAGGAATTATCATGTCTGTAATTTTTCACAACAGTGTTAACTTCCTGTATATATTAAATCTGCTTTCTTGGAAAGAGATTCACTAGTATTTTTCTAGTTATTCATAAAAGTGTGCAAAAATAGAAACCATATCGACAAGAATTAAAGGATGTTGCTTTCATTCCAGATTTATGAACACTTAAACATTATATATGGAAACATTCCAGTTTAATCAACCTTACTAATTATCCTTTACTATTTGGTCCCAGCCTCTTAAGCAAGACTCAAACTCACCTTTGCCTTTAAAGGGCACCAGGCCATTACAAATGTTCCCCCATATCTCAAGTCAATTTAGTCATTCACTGAACAAGTATTTCCTGAATGCCTTATATACTAGGTTCCACTCTGGGCAGTTCAGATTCATTAGGGAACAAAATGGACCAAAAATAAGCTCCTCCTTCATGCAACTTACATTTCAGGAGGGGAAGATAAACAGTAAGTCATAGAATATTAATAAATTAGAAAGGAGAGATGAGAAAAAAATAGAATAAGAATCTGGGAAGAAAAGACAGGTGATGTAACTAGGAGGCGGAAGATGAGAGAATCGGCCATGCAGCTATTTAGGAGAAGAATGTTCCAGCAAGAGGGGAAATCTCTAAGGCAGGAAGAAGTCCAGGGAGTGAAATCTAAATTTGGGTAAGAGATAGTAGGGAGTGGGTAAATCAGGCCATCATAAGGACTTTGGCTCCTACTCTGGGTGACACGGGAAGTCATTCCAAAGTCTGGAGTAGAGGATCTGATATAATTTAAAAGGATCATTCTGGCTGCTATGTTGACTAGTTAGAAGGGGAACAAGGCTGGAAGCAGAGACCATGTGAAATGGCTCAGACTAGGGTGGTAGCATAGGAGGCTGTTAAGAAATGGCCAGATTGTGAAAGTTTTGAAGGTAGGGCCAATAAGATTTTCTGAAAGATATAATGTGGAATGTGTGAAAAAGGGAAAAGCAAAAAATGCCTCCAAGCCTTCTGGCCTAAGCACCTTGTAAAATGGAACTGCCATCAGCTGAAGCACTGATGTAAATCATGTTTTAGAAAGAAAATCAGGAATTCAAGTTTCGAACATGAACCACATCAAGTAGGCAACTGGATATATGATAAGAGGAATCTTGGCTGGAGATGTAAATTTGAGAGTTATCAGTCTGTAGAGGATAAAAATATGTAAAGAGAAATGGACCAAGGATTGAACCCTGTTATGAGGTAGGGAAGAAGACAGCGGAGAATCAGGAGTGACCAGTGAGGTAGAAGGAAAACCAGGAGTATGTGTTGTCCTAGAAGGCAATAAACAGTGTATTAAGGAGGTGGGAGTAATCAATCATGTCAGATACTGCTGCTAAGGCAATTAAGGTGAGAACAGAGAACTGGCCATTGAATTTGAATTCCTGGAGGTCTCTGGTGACAAGAACAGTTTTGATATACAGGTGGGGGTGAAAGCCTAACTAGAATGTCTTTGAGAGAAAATGGTAGGAGATAAATAAAGATAGCAAGCACAGGTTTGCTGTAAAGGACAACAGATAAATGGAGCAGCAGTTGGAGAGGAAGTAGGGACAAGTTTTTTGTTTATTTTTAAGGTGGAAAAAAATAACAGTGTTTGTAGGCCATGGGATAAATCCAGGAGAGAAGAAAAACTGATGATCTAGAAGACACTGGAGAATTGCTAGTGATGTCCCTGAATAAACAGGATGAGGTTTAATGTAGAGAGACTGGTTTTAATAGAAGCACGGATATTTCATTTAAAGAAAGCAAAGTATATGAGTTCAGATGCTGATATGCAGGTATAGTGGTGGAAGTGTGTGTAAGTAACCTTTTAACTGCTTCAATTTATCAGTGAATTAGGAAGCAAGGTCTTTAACTGAGAATGAAGACAAGGGAAGAGATACAGGGTTTTAAGAGAGAAAAAAAGGTGTTCTAGGTAATCCCAGTTTGGCAGTCACTGCTCTAAAATGCAAGACCTTTTCAAAACCTGTACATAATAGGGCCAGTCAACTAAATGTTGTACTGTTTACAATAACTTACATTCGTTGAGGATTTACCACTTGCCATGCTAAGTGCTTCAAATATATTATCTTATCTAATTCTCTTAATAAGCCTGAGTTAAGTAAATACTGTCATCTCAACCACCAAAATAAAAATAGGGTTAACCTCAAGACATTCCAGCCAGGCATTATCTAGAGAAGCCAAAAAAAATTTGCTCTCATTTATTCAAAAGATTTGCTGGAATTCTTACTGTGTCAGACATTGTGCTAGTGCTAACAACACAACGGTAACCCAAAACAATATTCCTGTCTTCTTGAATCCTGCAGTCTATTAGCAAAAGACATTAAATCAAGTAATTGAACTATCAAGTTACAAGTACGATAAGCGCAAGAGAGAGAGATGTATGCTACCTGGGCGTGTAACAAGGGGGAGCTGTCCTAATCTGGGGGGCAGTGTGTAGAAGGGAACATGGACAAAATAAAAAATTTCCTGAGGAGGTAACTTTTCAGCAGAGATCTAATGGATGAGAAAGAGTTAACCTATCAATCTACAAAGAGAGAGAGCCGTGGTTGATTAAAAGCTACAGCTAATGTGTGGCAGACATTGTGCTTGGTGCTTTATATACATTCTTATTCTATCTTCTCAACAAATTCAAGAGGTTGAAGGTATTTCCCTCATTTTATAAATGCAAGCTGAGGCATAGAAAGTTTAGGTAATTTGCTTAGGGTTACCCGCAAGTTAAGAGGCGAACTGAGATGGGAACTAGAATCTACCTACAAACCCCGATGCTGCAACCATTTTTCTGTCCTGCTTCTCAAAAATACAGCACACACTAAGTATTTAGGAGATAGGAAACTCTAGGAATCAAACTGCCTGAGTTCCAACCCCGCCTCCACTACTCACTGGCTGCATGAACTTTGACAAGTTATTTAATGTCTTGTTTAATCATCTATAAAAACAAGCAAAATAACACCCACCTAATCGGTTATTGAAAGGATTAAATGAGATAACGAAGGAAAAGCAATTAGGGTAGAATCTGACACACGGCTGGGGCAGAAATATAATGTGAGCCATGTACGTGATTTTAAACGTTCTAGGAGCCATCAAGTTTTAACAAGTAAACACAAATGAAAATTTACATATTTAACTAAATACACTCAAAACATTATTTCAACATGTAATCATTATAAAAATTACTAATGAGATATTACTCTTTGTGCGCTATCTCTGAAATCCAGTGTGTATCTCCCATCTGCACATTCTCAGTTCGGACTAGAGGCTACCGTACCGCACAGCGCAGATCCAGTGGCGGTTATCGTTTTGAGGACCCGGCAACCGACCCGGCCTCCCATATTTGAGCAGAATCCTTGAGGGCGGGAATCCTTGAGGGCGGCGAGGCGGTCCAACGGAAGATTAGACCGGCTCGGAACCCAGTGTGTAGGACCCCAGGGTTCCGGGGAAGGAGGTGTTTCAGCTAAAGGCCTCGGCCAAGACCCCGGGCCCCTAGCTTTCTTCAGGGCCTATTAGACTCTCCCCACTACCGCTCTCCACACCCACCATCCACCAGGCCCCTTGTCCCTACCTCTCACGCCTGTCCCCTGCTGCCGCAGCCAGCGGCTCCTAATGGGAGCTCAGGGCGTCCACATTCATTCAGGACGCTAACTCTAGAGTCGCCAGCCCATTCACTCAGCTAGTTCTCGGGTAAGCGCCAGGGCTTTTTGAATGCAGTTCCCGCGAGAAGTCCCACGTCTCACGAGATGTCCGCCCAAGCCGCGCGTAAAGGAAAAACTATGAGAAACGCCCAACGCAGCGTCCCGCCCCCTCCTACAGCTACTGGCGCGCCGTGGGCTTGGCGCAGGCGCAGACGTGGCTCCTTCACTTACAAGTTGTACCTTGGGCTGGTTTCATGTATGTCTTCTAAGTGTACGCTTTTAGTTTCCGTGTTTTGCTGTTTTGTTTGTTGTTGTTGTTTTTTGTTTTTTGTTTTTGTTTTTAGCGACAGAACAGTGTCGCTGGGCTGGACGGTGGAGAATCACCTTTGGCACCATCGTGCGATCTCATGCACCCTACCAGTGGTAATACTGGCGTTAACCTTTGAGTTCCCACCATGTGCTAAAGTTTACAGATTATCTCAGTTAAGCCCGCAGCCTTATGAAGTAGATATTACTCCTCATTTTTCTACAGAGAAAAACAAAGGCCGAAGAGAAAAAGTGCCTTGTCCGAGTGGTAGAACTAGAATTGAATGCAGTCCAAGCTGTTTGCATGTGTTTTTAATAATAATGTTTTGTAAACTTGATACCTATTATTCAAAAATTGAAGCAATCAGAAATAATAATAGCTAACATTTAGTGAGCACTGATGAGTCCTAGCAACTGTTATATGAATCATGTCGTTCTTTCGAGCCCATCTTTTCTTGCCTGTTTGAGGACTTGGCTCTAACTGCTCTTTTTGGCATCTTCAGTTTTTTCTTCTCTATTGGATCTTCCCTATCAGCTCATAAACTTGCTGCAATGATTGCCATAAAATCATTTCATGATTTCATTTTTAAAAATAATCCTCCTTGACCCCAATCAGCAACCACCCGATTTGTTTTCTTCTCTTTATAACACAATTTCTGGGGGGAAAAAATCTTTACATCCATTATCTCCATTTTCTTATCTTTTGTTCTTTTGTTTGTTTTTCCCACTTTAACCAGGATTTGGTCCCAACCAATACTGTGAAGTAGCTCTTGTTAGGTTTACCAATGATTCCTACCTTGCAAAATTCAGTAGTCAATCTTTAGTCCTCACTTCCGGTGAAATTTGACAGAGTTGCTTGCTCTCGTTGATTTGAGTCTTTATGTATTGGGATGCCACACTCTCCTTGCCCTCCTCTTCTCAGTTTCCTTTGCAGACTACAATTTCTGCCTGAGCTAAGCCAGACTCAAAGGGTTGATCTGAGCTTTAAGATTGGCAACAAATTGCTCAGAGTGTAGTTTCACAGATGGATCTGGGGCTCCAATGAACCAGATGCTCATTCATTTGTAATCACGCCTATGTTCTTGGATAAATGAAACAAATAAAACAAATACCATTTTCCCTATCGTTTAACAAAGATTCCTTAACTCGGGAGTCAGGAAAAGATTGTTCTAGCTTAGGCCAGTCATGACTGGCTGCAATTGGGTAATCTAAAATCGATCTGAACTTATTTTTTCTCCTTTGTTACAAGAGAAGATATACCCCATATTATTAATGTTTCTTCCTATCCTATTTTAAAAATATATATTTTAAACTATTAATTGAGTGACCGCAATGTGTTAGGCATAGTGGAGGAATTCAGAGATGTGGCAAACTCAACTATTGCCTAGAAGATGCTCGCAATATAGTAGGAGATTTTAAAAAACAAATAGAACTTCCAGGGCTGTAAATGCTATACAAGTGGTATGTGCCCCACACTAAAGGAGTTGTGTGAAGGCAGAGGTATATTTTGTCTGAATGTTCCTTTAAAACTTCCCAGTGCATGTGACACTTCAAGCAGGGCCTTGAAGGATGGCAGAGCTAAGGAGGGGTGCATTCTAGGAGAGGGGACAGCATTAGCAAAGTCACAGAGGCTACCCATGTCATAATTAAGGTCATTCTTTAGGGATGGCCTGAATACAGGGCTGCCAATACCACCACTGGATGCTAGATGTCACAAGTGAAATGAATTCTAGATGGGTTCTACTTTTAAGATAACTTACATGGAACTTCTGATTCACAGTACCAGATGTAGATGTCTGTACTCAGGCAAAGTCTGCATACTATGGCCTAAATACCAAAGGTCAGGAAAAAGCAAAAAACAGCAACCTTGTATCTGTTATTTTCCATTGACAAAAGGAGAGATGGGACTTGGCCTCTTCACACGGTAGTGAATTCACCAAGCATAGGATGGGAGTTTCAATTCTGGGAAACAACACCCCCCTTCCAATTCTGTGCCCCTCAATTACAATTCCTAATATTATAGCTGTCCAGAACTGGGATAGACTCCTGTAGTGAACTTGTCATCATTTCTTCCTCGTGACTGTTCCAGAAGAAACAAGAAGATTAGACTGTTACATGGTATTGAAATCTACATATATTTTGACAGGAACTTACTGAATGATCATTTGTTTTGGGCACTACAGATGAATAGTCTCTGTATTAAATGAACTTAGAGTTTAGTGGAAGAGACATTTACCAAACAATAAACAGTAAATCCTTACTTAGAGGATGACTTAGGCTTTCTTGTTCCTTCACATTATTAAGTAGAGCTGCAAGCTAGTCTTCGTTGGGATCAAGCAAAAACAAGCTCAGGACTCTGAGAAACAGAGTCTGCAAATAAGAATGAGATTAAGCTGTAGAGCTCTGTGATTTATAGTATGGTCTGGAATATGAAGTTATGAAAGTTACACTAAAGGTTGTGGTCGCTGAAACTTGGGGGATGGCTGAGATGAAGAAAAAAAGCTTCAAGAGAGAACAGAGGGGTGTGTGCAGGACTTCTGAGATTGTCCTAATCCATGGCACAGGAGGAGAATAAGGATCCAACAAGAAAAACAGGAGCCATATGAGAAGAGATCAGGAAATTGAATTGTCACAACTTCTACTGTGATAATTAGATATCAGAATGAATCATTGTACCAGGCAGGTGGATTTGACTGTTTAATAGTAATAATGATAATGAAACCCGGTCTGCGATCTCTCCTGCAGCAACAATGTCTAGCACCAGCTTGAACTCCGAGTGAGCCTTATTGCTGTACTATTTTTTCTTTAAATAGGGGAAATCTTCTCTCAGAGAAAGGGTGCACCATCCCAATATGGTAGACATTTATCAGCTAACATCCTAGCATGAATTCCTTCCTCCTATTCCCACCAAGAGAATTCTGATGATTCTTTTGTGTAATTCCTATTTTCTCAATTTTCAGCCATATGAATTCTTTAAAACTGATGCTACCTTTCGTCTCTAGGATAGCCCATCACCCTGGTTACAGTAATTGGTTCGAAGATGTGCATGTGATGGAATCTAAGCCAAAGAGATTTTCCACCGGGACGGCTAGAAAAATGGATTTTGTTAACTGCCTCTGTTACAGTCTGAATTGTGTCCTTACCCCCATCGCCACCCTCCCCCCATATTCATATGTTGAAACCCTAATTACCAATGTGAACTGTATTTGGAGACAGGGCCCTTTAGGTTAAATGAGGTCACGAGGGTGAGGCCTTAACTGATAGGGCTACAGTCCTTATAAGAAGAGGAAGAGACATCAGAGATAGATTCCCTTCCTCTTTATCTCTCCCTCTCTTTCCCCCACTACTCCCAAGTGCACACAGCGAGAAGGAGGCTGTCTGCAACCCAGGGAGAGAGACCTCACCAGAAACCAACCTTAGTCTTAGACTCCCAGCCTCCAGAACTGTGAGAAAATGTCTGTTATTTAAGCCACCCAGTCTGTGGTGTTTTGTTACAGTTGCCTGAGCAGATTATTACACCCTCTTTACTTAAACTTTATAACCCAGAGCTTCCAGCTGCCAACTTGGGGTTTATGAAAGACAAATCTGCTTGAAAGAGAGGGAGCAGAGAGTTCTGGTCATGCCATTTGAGCCCTGTATCAAGCTGTCATGAAGCTAGAGCTATCCCTGGACTGTTCAGTTTTTGCTCCAACCCCACAGCTTCACTTTGAGTTTTCTGTTTTCTGTTGTTTGCAACATAAAAGTTTTTTTTGTTGTTGTTGTTTCTTTGTTTGTTTTTGAGATGGTGTCTTACTCTGTCACCCAAGCTAGAATGCAGTAGTGCGATTTCAGCTCACTACAACCTCTGCCTCCTGGGTTCAAGTGATTCTCCTGCCTCAGCCTCCCAAGCAGCTGGGATTACAAGCGTCCACCACCACGCCTGGCTAATTTTTGTATTTTTAGTAGAAATGGGGTTTCGCCATTTTGGCTAGGCTGGTCTCGAACTCCTGACCTCAAATGATCCGCCTGCCTTGGCCTCCCAAAGTGCTGGAATTACAGGCGTGAGCCACTGTGGCCAGCCAACAAGGTGAGGGGTTTTAACCAATACACATAGTAATACTTGTGTCTCATCTTGAGTAGACTAACCTGTGACGTTTAACCCGTCAAGTTCCCATTCTACATTTAGGCTAAAACGGAGAGTTGCTAATTTCCAGAGACTGGATCTGGCTTCTTTGAGAAAAATGCCTTAGTTGAATGAAAAGAAAGTCTTATCCTAAATAAAGGGGCTTAATGGTTTGTGGAGGAAAATAAAGAATCAAACAGCTGACGTGGAATCCCTTTCTTCGTTCCACTTCAGACTACCACAACACCACCTCTAAACTAACTTCTTCAGGTGATGTTAGCACCTAAGCCAATTAGAATTAAGACTGTATGTTTGTATTAGTTACGGTTTTTACTTGCTAAGAAGTGTACTCACTGTGGTTGGTTTAAGATATACATGTATATTAAAAACGAGTCCTAACTTTTGCAACCATTTAAAAGACTGTAGCTGTTATGTATTCCTCCTCTCTAGCACCCATTACATATCCCGTATATTTTTTGACAGTCCCTCAACTATTTGGAGGCTCTTTATCCAGTAAAGCAACCCCAAGCTTCACTCTCCAATAAAACATATTCGTAGCCATGATTTAGATTACTCACTATTCTGTTGGCCCAAATTTATTTGGCTCAAATCGGAGGAATAGGATAAAACTTGGGGTCTTTTCCTGTCTGAGGGCTTGAAACTGTGACACCGTACTTTTCTGTTTGTATCTCAATTCAGTTGAAGGAAATGGTTGCTGATCTCATAATGTTTAGGTTAATGTATTTTATTTCTAGGAAAATCCACTTGGGATTGCCCAGTGCACACGGTAGACATGGAAATTGATCATCAGCATCCCCAGGTAAGCAACTAGATACCCCTATTCAGAACTACCAGCCCAAAACCCGCCTCCTGCCTGTTGCCACTAGGTGACAGTCTTTGCAAATATTTTGTTTGAAGGAACCCTCTTTCTGTAACAGAAATTAGATTCTGTTGGGAAATGTTTCTTTGCTAGTTTCAGTTAGATTTGCCAAATGCCCATATTTGTTATAATCTACACTCTTAGTCATTTGAGATCATAGTTATTTCTCATCTGGAACACTCTTTTTCTCCCTTTATTTAGTTCACTCTTCTCATCCTGTTCACTGGAAAGGTCCTATAACTAATGGTTAAGCATACAATAGATGTTCAGGAGTCAGCATCTGGGTTTAACTGCAGGCTCTGTTACTTCCTAGATGTGTCTACCTTTGACAAGCCACTTGCTCTTTTTAAGTCTCAGTTTCCCCATGCACAAAGTGGCAAAATCAAAGTGTCTAATTCAATAGATAATCACTAACACTTCTAAAGCTCCTTTAGCATGATGTCGGTAAATGGGAGCTGTTATTATTAAGAGCTCTGTCTTAGCTTAAATGTCACTCCCTCCAGGATTCTTTTACTGAGTCCCTAGTCTAGGGCACGTCCCCTGTGCTTCTCCTTCAGGCCACTTATAATAGCTTGTAGTAATTTGTGTAATTTATGTCTGCCTCCCTCGCTAAGCTGTATCTACCAGCAAGTACCATAGTGCCTGAAACATGCCGAGGGCTAAAGTTAAGTTTGATGAATGAATGAAAAAATGCATACTCAAATCACTAGTATCAAATGAAATTCATTGATTTACGTGGGAAATTTATGAACTCTTTTATATCTGTTAGAGATCAAAGTAACTTGCAGAGGAATTGTTACTCTTAATTCTGAGTGAAAAGTGCTGAGCATTTATTAATCAGTTTACATGAAATCAATGAAATGTTCCTGAGTATACCAGTATACCAAATAACTAGTTTGGGGTATTGCTTCATTCACTTATGACAATGTAGGTGTTTCTCACTTGAACCAATTTTTTTCACCGAGAATTTATTTATTGATGTACTTTCTGTAATTCAAGCATTTTTAAATGTACTTGGGAACGTGGTATGTAAAATAATTGAAGAGGCCTCAAAAGTAAAGAATCCTTGGCTGAAGTAAATGTTCACTTTTGTGTAAATACTCAATTTCATGTATTAAGTTATCTTAAAGCAAGAGCTACCCTTCATGAACTTAAAGCTTTAAAACATATATTTCCTAATATTTTATCATGTCATAGACAGATTTTATGCATATCCTTCAAAACAAATCTGGCCCATGTTGTCCTATTAATATTTCAAACTAGAAAATATTGAAAACAATGTATAATTTCAGGAATCTTTAAAGTCATTTAGTTATGAAATGATCAACTGAGCAAGTAAGAAAGTTCAAAAGTAGTCACAAGAAATGTTAGATGTTTGTTTTTAAAAAATAGTTTTATGTTTCCAAAGTTTTCTCAAAATATGAAGAATCAAAAGGTTTTGTGGCCTTGAAATACCCTAGACAGACAGCAAAATCTCCTTTTCTTCCTACCATGGTGATAAATAAAACTTGAGGTGGCCCTGACAGTAGATGTGTTCCTTTCTTTGTCTTAATCATTGCTTTTCTGGCCTGTTTACTTCTCCACTGCCTGGCAAGATGCTGGGCCTCTGGCTTCATCACAAATGAATCCCATCCACTCACCCATGACATACTACACACTACTAGCAGTATTTGGCCACGTTTGATAAATTGTTTAGTTGTGCGAAATACTTCCCTAAACTGAAGTTCTGGAACTCATCAGGTGTCTTCTCTGACAATCATATCTTTCTTTGGCTCTCAGATTACCCAAGCAGCTGGGGTAAAGCCCATATCCTCCCACAAAGCATGCTTCTTTGGAAATTTGTATCTATTGGCTTTGGCACTCAAGTAATGTTCTTGCATTCTCTGTCAAGTCAGGGATGAATAATCTCTTGAGGGTGAGTAACCTTTTAAATGTTGGAGGACTCACAGTTCCAGGGATCAGTGTGCATTTAGCAATTTGTAAGAAAGGTCAGCATCCCTTATGACCACATTTGTGTTAGCAAGGCACAGATTCTTCTTCTCCTTGTTTGACTTAGTCTGGAGGTTGACATCACACTCTTCTCATGTCAATCTATCAGTTTGTGCAATCTTGATATACAAATGAAGTATGACTTCTGAGTTTCATGGGTGTATAATCATTATCATTATGTATCATTGAAAGCAGGCAGTTATAGAAGGGTCTTAGGTGACTGTCATTCTCCCATCTATAAAACTCCTGGCAAAGGGATTAATACACATCCTATAAACAGAGCCAGAGTTAAGTTCCTGAAAACAACATCCCATTAATAAGGTTTAAATCTTGAAGTCAATATGGGAAAAATAGGTTTAAAAAGTAACACCTAATTTGTTTTTCAATACGGTTGGAAGGTCAGATTTCATTCCTACTCCCATGAAAGTAATTAGAGCTGCTCTCATCTTAAGAAACAGAGGTATATTAGGGTCACACAGTGTTTTCCACTCTTTGTTCTGTATTAGAAACGCCTGAGGAACTTTTACAACTCCTGATGCCCAGGCTGTGCCTAGCACTAATGAAACCGGAATGTCTGGGGTGGGTGCCAGGTGTCAGTGATTTTCAAAACTCCTTGGGTGAATCCAATGTGCAGCAAAGTTTAGGAATCTTGAGTTGAAGCAATCATACATTCTCTACCACACTTCAGCTTTTCTTCATTGCCTCTTTAGCTCAGTGCATCTTAACCTGACTGCTCTTTAGAATCAAGGAGCATCTTTAAAAAATTCCATTCTGATTCATTAGGTCTAGGGCAGGGTGTACGCATCAGAAACATTCAGCTTTCCCATGTGACTCTAGCATGCAGCCAGGGTGTAGAATCTCTGGACCAGCAGATCACAGAAAGAGGCACATAAGGTGGATCTTTTGGCATTTTTCTGGCAGTTAAGAGCTTCATACATTTAAAAAATTCCTCTTCACTAGCTTTATTGAATGAATTTTCTTCTTCAAAGCACTAGGCTGTAAAGTCCAACCATCTTTCTGAATCTGTTCATAGCAGGGTTACCTGATAAAATACAGGATACCCAGTTAAATTTGATTTCAGCTAAATGAATATTTTTAGTATAAGTATGCCTATGTGATATTTGGTATTATAATAAAAATTATTTACTGTTATTTGAAATTCAAATTTAACTTGTACCCTGCAATTTTATTTGCTACATCTGGCAACACTAATGGTGGGAGAGCATGGCTTATTCTTGGGAAAGTCAGCAGCTGAATTCGGGTGGAGCAGAGCACCATCCCTTGAAACTTCAGGGTTTGTGGCCTTTTAGCACTTACTTTCTTGCTGCGAAGGTGGTAAATAAAGAGCCACCAGCAGTTTAGGAATTAAAAACTCCTAAAATCCCCCAGTGAGCCAAGAAGACCGAGGAGGTTTACTGTGCAAGAACTAGGATGTGGAAAAAGGTAAAGACCTGAATCTTGAGTATAGGTTTTGGTTCCAGGAACCCCAGCTCTGTACTCTCTAAGGGATCACTATTTTGCCACTTTGAACTTTTTTGATGATTTCAAGTGCCTCAGACTTGCTTCCATGCTCCCCAACCCCTTTCACATTTTTTTACACGTTATTATTTCTTCTTAATCTCTCTGAGTATCAGATGCTTGCTGCCTTGGCTGAAATTGAGATAGTTTCCAGGTGGAACTGCTCTCATAACTCAGTGAGTCTGAACTAATGGAAACTTTGGAAGTCCTTTGCAGTGTTGTAAGCACCCCCTAATCTCAGGAGGCTTCCCAAGCAGTCTGGATACTTTTCTGCCTCAATCTCTAAGGACTGTTCACTACTAGCTGATTCCTGAAATTTCCTTCCTTCCCTCCATTCCAAATAGACCTTGAACTGTAAATAAAAGTCGTGGGTGGGTGTATTTCTTAGCCAACAGCAGGTTCTCTGCAAAGGGAAAAGGAGCGAAATTTCACGATGATTCCCTGAAAGCAGGTGTTATAATGATTTTACCAAATTGGAGCCTGACATTTTGATGAATAACTCTTGAGAACCCCTTATAATTTCCTCCATGGAGGAGATAGGCAAACAGGTAATATGTCAAACCCCCTTTGCTGGTCCAAGTTTACTAATGGACGGAGGTGAAACAGGTGAAGCACATTAACTTTTAACCTGTTAACATTGATTGTTTTCACTAAGCATTAGGTACTTGAGAGAAATACACACTGGCAGAAAGGAGACAAGACAAAGGGTGATAGGAAGGGGCTGGAAACTGGCCTGCATCTCGGAACATATTTGCAAGCCATCTGGGCCCACTTTGCACAGATGTTTTTATAGGAACAAGAAGGAGGGAAAAGTGTGCTAGTGTTGGATGCATTAGCACAGCAGTGGAATATCTTTGTTAGCATTTTTCCTTCTCACTGTGGCTGGACGAGGGTGGGGGCTTGGTCAGAGGCTTGGGGATAATTCTATTGCTCAACCTAAATTCAAGGAAATTATATACATTGACAATAAGGCTTTTTACCAAGTTCATTTAAAAATGGTTAGTTTGTATTATTTGGATGTCAGCTCTGAAATGCAAAGAGTTGCATGTTTATTTGCGTGTGGATAAAACAATCATCATTAGCTATTTGGAGAAAATATATTCAGAATTTATCTCCTTAGGCATAAAAGTTGTGGTGGTTTTATTACAATATAGGTTTACTCTTCCTCTCCACAGATGATTGGTTTGGTCTTCCACTGTTTGGTGCTTCAGTTGCATGTCTATGTGATTAAGTGATTAAGAAGCTTGTCTGTAAGAAGGTTGCTTCTCTGTCTCTCTTCTTCCAGAAAATGGAAGAAGTCAGTTTTTTTTGTATAATTTGTAGGTTTGCAAATTAGTGGCCCACCATTGTACTGTTTGGCCCATACGCAGTGCAGAAGAAAAGAAAATACTTAATTTAAAGTTAGAAACTTGGGAATTTACACACACACACACGCGTGCGCACACACACACAATGTGGATTTCCAGTGTATTTTGAAAAATCAGATTTGGCTATTTTGTGCCCATACTTCTCATGTCAACAGTCCACCAGTTCCTTGGATCTTATACTGGGTATGCTTTTTCCAGTTCACCAAGGCCTGTCACTTTATCATTGGGTTTTCTCAAAAGGGCCAGATATAAGGAGACATTTATATAGCCTGTGTGTATGATTCCTGTATGCCTTTGAATTTGCCATCCATGCCATGAGGCAAGATTCAATTATATTATCACTCCAATGTCCTCCAACCTGATTCTAGGATTCTTCTCCTTTATACAAATGAAGTTCTTAATATTGCAATAGACTATCTGATACTCTGCTTGAGGAAAAATTTGTGTGGTAGCTCTAAAAGTCATTTTTGTTGTATTTCAATTTTGTCTGCTTAGCGTATGAATAAATTTATGACTAACATAATAACTCTTAAGTTGGTTTACTTCTTTGTGTTCTCAGTGATGAAGAATTAAAGTATCATCTGGATAAGCTCATCTATAAATGAAAAATAGAATTAGTAATTTGAATATTTAGAAGTGATTGCCTATACAGGTAAAATATAGCAAAGAGGTGCTTAACTTTGACTCTGCTTCAGCTGATGTCAGACAACTTTAACGCCGGAAGGGATTTTAGGAATAAAATCTGGCCCCTTCATTCTGCAGATAAAACTGAACTTAAGAGAGGTAAAGTGATTTATTCTTTTTTTGTTTTTGAGACAGAGTCTTGCTCTGTCACCCAGGCTGGAGTACAGTGGTGTGATCTCGGGTCACTGCAACCTCCGCCTCTTGGGTTCAAGAGATTCTTCTGCTTCAGCCTCCTGAGTAGTTGGGATTGCAGGTGCCTGCCACCACGCCTGGCTAATTTTTGTATTTTAAGTAGAGAAGGGGTTTCACAATGTTGGCCAGGCTGGTCTTGAACTTCTGATCTCAAGTGATCCACCCGCCTCGTCCTCCCAAAGTGCTGGGATTACCGTGCCCAGCCAAGTAATTTATTCTTGGTCACACTATGGGTTAGTGTCAGAACTGGGGCCCAAATGGTATCTCTTTTGACTTTAACCAAGGCTCATTGTATTTTAATTACCCTTAATTGCCGGTAATTACATAGATACTGGTTTAGGTTTATTTCTTAGTGTTCAGTGTTGTTTATTGTTTATTACAATAAGCATTATTTACAATGAAAATTATATTGTCATAATTCTATATAAGTATCAGAATTGTGATGAAATTCTAAATTATTTCAAAGGCACTTTTCTTGAAAATACGAAGATGGCCCTTAATAATGAAAAATTTATAATTTATATTTTGAGAAAGGCTTCCAGACAACAGGCAATGCTAACAGTAGTCGTCTTTGCATGTCTTTAGATGGCTTCCTCTGCTTCTTTGCTTTTATTATCTGTGTGTACACGTTTCCCATAATGAATCTGCATCACTTGTAGAATTACTGGAATTTTTAAGCAGCTATGCAAAGGAAACAAAAGCAAATCCAGTCTGATAAAGACATGAAGCATTTGTATGAAATTAAAATGTTCTCACACCTCATTCATTCCTATGAGTGGGATACAAAGACCATTTCCTGTGACTCAAATATGCACACACAAAGAGAAAAGATTTGACACTTTCCCACAGTGAGAGAAAAATGTCTGGTGGCCGTGATTGCAAGGGTGCATGTGCTGAGAGCTGTGACCTAGAGTGCATTCCAGGCTGAGTAGTATCAACTTTTAAGATTAAAAACCCAGCAGTTCCAACTCTCTTAACTATGATCCCTTCGTAGTATCTAGCTAACCGACCTCGCCTGATATTCTGGTATAGACTTTTGGTTTCCCTGCAATTCTGAAAGCTAAGGAGAATTCAAATTCTGATTTACCTTAGCCTAGTTTCAGGGAACTTAAAGACAGGAAGTTAGCACCCGCAATCCAGCCTTCCTCCCAAAGGCGACAGCTGTGTGGTTTCCACGGGAAGAGTTTACTTGGATGGGGAGAGAAAATGCTTCTTGATAAATCATGTGTTTTTATGACTTCTGTTTCTGTGAAACCTGATACGTACAATGCACCTACACAGTTGAAACTTGACCTCTATTACTGCTTTATGTGTGATTGTGATTGTGATTGAGTTTGAAACCTGAGTGATTAAGGAGCTTGTCTGTAAGAAGGTTGCTTCTCTCTGTCTTACTCTTTTTTTCTCTTCTTTCCCTCTATCTCTCCTTCCATATTGTTATATACTGTTAAATTTTGTAATCAGCTGATTCTACTTTCTCATGCTCCTTAATTTTGATTTCTTAGAAAGATGAAGCATTGGAAAGCACTGCATAGCTCCATGTTATCAATCAGTTAATGTCTTCAGTCCTTTAATGTCCTCTCTGCACAGCTGGGATGCTTGAGAGAAGACTGTTGACAAGTCTTGTATGTGTGGAAGACACCATGTTACTTACTTTCCCTTTATCATGGAAGGAACACAAGCCCATCTTACAAAAAGATACCTAGGACCCCGGAAGAACAATTTTTATTCTGAATCTCAATAAAATATTCTGTCACATTTCTTTGTATCAGTAACTCTTGGAGTGAATGTTCCCTTTTTAAGTTTTGGTATGTTTCTAAATAAGTCATAAATCCATTCACACATACACACACAAACACATACACCTCTACTCTGCATCTATAGACCTCTCCGTTGCAGTTGGGATGTGGTGTTGCTGCTGATGGGGTTGGACAAAAGATCCTTTCAGGCAATGCCTAGTGCTATTTCGTATGACATGGGAGTGAAATCCCTCCACTCCAATTTTCCTGCCAAGTATTTTGGTACCTTGTCTCTCTTACTTCCTCAGAGTCTGGAGTGACAAGCTACAGCCTCAGGCTGGAGTGGCTGAGGCTCTAACACATAGACAGGAGAGCATTTAGGAGTAGCACAGAGTATCTTCACTCTGAAGGAAGAGTAATTGAAAAATCCCAAGCTGCTCCAGTTGGTTCTTAGGTCATTCCTGGAAACAAAAACTTTGATAGCCCCAACTCCCACATCATGAGTCTTCTTTCTTTTCCTCCTACAATGATGATTCTCGCCCCACAATTCTCACCCTGAACTAAAACGTGCTTACACTTGCAGATGTTGGTACAGACAGTTCCAAAGGAGAGCTTTACCACAAGATTTAGCCTCTTTGGAGAGTCTTAAAAATAATTTTTCAAATAGTTGTTCATTTGAAATGCTACTTATGTTGTAGAACAAGTGAATCTTTCAGATTGCCTTACAGTTTATAAAGCACTTACAGATATGTATTTAGTAAAAGAAAATAGAGGTGTTCCCCCTATGGGAAATGGGCTGTGCCATTAGTCAGATCCTTATTGAGTGTGGGGTGTTAATGCGCAATGTGCAGATTTGGGAAGGGAAATTCAGACAGACAGTATGCCGAAGGAAAATAACCTGGGAAGCACCAGCTCTGAAAGTCCCGGCCTAGCACTGTGGAGTGGGAGGTCCTGCTGCTGGAACCACACAGAGCTTGATTCTAGTCTCAGCTTTGCTTCTTCACAGAGTGGAAGCTTTGAAGCCACATTTCTTGGATCCAAATCAGGCTTTTTCACTACTTATTTTGTAAACTTGGGCAGCTTTCTGGTGTTTCTTATCTTAGGAATGGAGACAATAATGCCACCTAATGCATAGTATTGTGAGGACTAAATGAGATATGATATACAGTGTTGCAAAGGTGCTGGTGCATTATATGTCTTCAGTAAATATTAGCTATTATTCTATGAGTGATCTTAGCAATGACCAGTCACATGACTGCCTCCTATTCAATGTCCACACATGTAAAAGGGAAAAAGATAATTGTTATAAGGATTCATAAAGGGCATGTGTTTTGTTAATTTAATTTTAACCTTTTAATTTAAAAAATTACAAATGCATGCAAAAGTAAAAAGACTAATGTAAATAACCCTCATGTGCCCATCATCAAGCTTCAATGCTGATCACTTTTTGCCATTTTTCTTTCAATTATTTTCCCACCAGTTTTTGTTTCTGGGATGTTTTCAAGCAAATCACAGATAGCATATTATTTTAACTGTAAATTCTTCAGCATGTAGGTGTGGAAGATTGTTTTCAAGATGGCCACAGTGATTCTTCCATGAGCAGCCCCTTTGCAGTGTGACTTTGCAGCTCATCCCATGAGGAAGTAGTCTGTTTCTCAACACCCTGGAATCTGCGCTGGCCCTGTCATGCACCTTGACTAATGAATGTGGCAAAAATAATGTTATCGGATTCTAAACCCATGCCTTGTAATTCCTAGGCAAAAGAATCATCTAGCTGAACCTAATCCATGTTGCTGACATTACCAATTCATAAGTAAATAACACCACAAAGTTTTGAGTGGTTTACCATGTACTGACAGCCACCTAATATAGTAATGTGTTTTTAAAAATCCCTAACACAGATCTTCATATGTAACGAACGTGAAACTTTTAGCTTCCTGTTCAAAGGACAGAACTCACAAGGCATGAGACATTTTATAACCCTGAGAATGAGTGTCAGTAGCTGGGGTTTGTGTGGAAGTAGTATTCCATGACATTCATTCTAACGAAGAACCTTCTGTGGCTGAATTATATATTCCAGCTCAAGATCTAAAGGATACTGATCCTTGCTCTAAGATGATAGTTCGTAAGCTTTACTGGGTTACAGTCTCCTTTGAGAATCTGATGAAATCGGTAAGAATTCTTCACAGAAAAAAAATAATGTACTTGTACACAGCCTTGTTGCTACACACACACACACAGATCTCTATCTACCTACAGATAGTGTGTGTGTGTGTGTGTGTGTGTGTGTGTGTGTGTGTGTGTGTATGAGAGAGAGAGAGAGAGAGAGAGAGAGAGAGAGAGAGAGAGAGAGAGAGACGAGAGAGAGACAGAGAGAAGCTTGCTTACATCATAGGGTTTGTGGACCAGCCAGTGCATGGATACCAGTTAAGAAACTATGCTGGGTGCTGTGGCTCAAGCCTATAATCCCAGCTACTTGGGAGGCTGAGGTGGGAGGATCACTTGAACCCAGGAGTTCAAGACCAGCCTGAGCAACATAACAAGACCCCTTTTCTTAAAAGAAATTTTTTTAATTGGCTGGGTGTGGTGGTGCATGCCTGTAGTCCCAGCTACTTAGGAGGCTGAGGCAGGAGGATTGCTTGGGTTCAGGAGTTCAAGGCTGCAGTTAGCTATGATTGTGGCACTGCACTCCATGTACTCAAGCCTGGGCCACAGAGCAAGACCCTGTCTCTTAAAAAAAGAAGAAGGAGAAGAAGAGAAGGAGGAGGAAGAAAGAAGCAGCAGAAGAAGAATAGGAAGAAGGAGAAAGAAGAGGAAGTACAAGGAGGAGAAGGAGGAAAGAAGAAGAAAGAAAGAAGCATTAGGAGGAGGAGGAGAAAGCCGGAAGAAGAAGAAAGAAGGAAGAAGAAGAGGAAGAGGGGAGGAGAAGGGGAGAAAAGGGAAGGAGAATAAACTCTAGTCTTACTTGAACAGACTTCTACTTGTATACCCAAAACTGCATAGTCAACTCTAACTGCCAGATAATCTGTTTACCAGATTTCCACTGCTGTTGCTGTTGCAGCTACTTCTGAAAGAGGAGTAACTGTGGTATGGGTTTCTGGCTGCATTTTAGGTTTAGGGTCTAAAAGCTCCTTGACCAGTGCTTGGTTTAACCAGATTTGTTTCAGAGTCTTTTGAAGCTCTGGGTTCATTCTTCCACCTCCCACTCCTTGACCCTCATTTAACCCGAGCATTGAGCAATATAATGCTCAGGAAGTTAGTTGGCAGCTCCCAGCAGGACCTCCACAGCTATACCTTACCATGCTGCTGGCGCTGTCCGATGTGCTGGATGCTTCCACCATGTCTTGGCCTGTGTGTTTCTTGAAGATTTCAGTTGATAATTTATTGGGCATAGATAGACTGTAAATATTGCCTTGGTTCATATTTTATCACTGCTTGATTGCTGTCTAGGCTATTTATTTACCACGCATTAGTTTGTTCATGGTCCTATTGATGGAGAAGGCTAGCCCTTTGGCCACTGAGTCCATCCTTTGCTAATACCCCATAGGGCCAGAGGTCCCCAGGAACAGGTGAGGATGGAAGAAAGCAAGGATATGTTGAGGACAAGAGAGCCAGCCCCAAACTCAGGTGAACTGAGAAGTTGGAATGCCTGTAAGATTGATATTAAGGTAACTTTATTGTTCAAAAAAGAGACAAATGAAAGTTATAGATTATTAATAAACCTACAGAAGTACTCACCCCACATCACTGTCTTTCCCCTTACTTTGCTTTAGTCTTTGTAATAGCACTTACCACCTTGCATAATAATGCATGTTTTTTGTTGTTGTTTGACTTCCTCCATTATAATGTAAGCCCCATTAGACTATGGGGTTAATTCACTGTTCCATCTCCGGAACAGTGGCTGGCACATTGTAGGTGCTCAGTAATTATTTTAATTACTCTTTGAACAAATGGATGAACAATTGAATGAACTGTTGTTACTAAATGGGTATTTTCCAAAAAAAATTTTTTTTTTTTTCAAAATTGGTGCATGTAAGAATCTCTTAGAAAGGGCCTTTACAAGATGCAGCTATTTGGTATATATCTTTAGAGACTCTCATCTTTAGTATCTGGAGGATTGAATTCCGGAATCAGATATTTAAGCTCTTCGAGTGATGCCAAGGCAAGTGGTCCTAGGAAAGTATTTTGAAAAAGTTGACTTATGTGATTTATACCCCCACAAAGATGTGTACCAGGAATACTTAGCAAAACAGTAGAGTCTCATTTTTTCTCCTTGCCAATTCAGGACATGTCAAAATAATAAGTCAAATATAATCAAAATAAAAAATAATCAAATAGGTAACTCAGTAACTCATTCTCATTTGAAATAGCTTTCTTCTGTTTTTTTCCCCACATCTTTTTACTATTTCCTTTTCATAGATTTTTCTAAACAGATGCACATCTCACAAAAGCTGAAAATTCCTCTTAACCAGCTATTTCTTTCAAATTGAGAAAAAATTGGTAGTAGTCATTGAGAATGCAAAAAGAAATGTTTGAAATATTGTCAGACTCTCTTTTGCTGTTGGACTCTTTAATTTAAAGGGCATCTAGGTCACCTAACCCCTACAACCAAAAATCCATTAAGCCTCTAAGGACACAATCAAATGATTCATTAGAAATATGAATGATTCGCTGGGTACGGTGGCTCAAGCCTGTAATCCCAGCACTTTGGGAAGTTGAGGCGGGTGGATCACCTGAGGTCAGGAGTTCGAGACCAGCCTGGCCAACATGGTGAAACCCCATCTCTACTAAAAATACAAAAAAAATATAGCCAGGCTTGGTGGCACATGCCTGTTATCCCAGCTACTCGGGAGGCTGAGGCAGGAGAATCTCTTGAACCTGGGAGGCAGAGGTCATAGTGAGCCAAGACTGCACCATTGTATTCCAGCCTGGGCAACAAGAACCAAACTCCGTCTCAATATATATATGAATGATTAAAAAACACTTAGAAAATTTTAAGTCTTTTTACATATTAAATAAACGTGAATTAAAAGAGTAATAACAATTCTCACTGCTGGTTTGGAAAAAATTAATATCTAGAATGGGAAAACAGACCTTCCTTTACCCAAAAACAATCACTTCCTACATGGCTTGGAACAAGCTTTCTAAAGAGCAGCTTGGAAATAAGTGTCAAAATTTTAAGTGTGGATATCCTTTGGCCCAGCAATTATATTTGAGGGAATGTATCCTTAGGACATTATTTGACCAAGATGTATTTTCAAGGATATTAATGGATGGGCCATTTATTAAATCAAATATTTTGAGATAATTTGAATGTCTACCAATTCAGGATTAATAAAATTAGTTGACATATTTCCATACAATAAAACTGGCTGACATTTATCAAGCACTATTATTTGCCTGTCACTCTACTAAGTGTATTACAGGGATTAACTAGCTTAATTTTCACAACAATCCTCTACATAGATAGTATTATTATCTCATCTTAAATATGACAAAATTGAACCACAAAGAAGTTATGCAGCTGGTAAGTGGTCATGTTGGGGTGACACCCAGACAGTCTGGGGTGATATGTGTTCTTAACACTGATATTTCATAATGGGATATAACACAGCAACCATATGCAGAGGGAATGAGGATATATTCAGTAGATGAAAGCAGGTTTCAGGAGAACTTAGCATAGTTACAGAAAGAACAGAGTGGAGAAAGGAAGAAAATATGTGGAACGCTTACAAAAAAATGTTTTAATGGGAATATACCAAATATGTTATGTAGGGAGTTACTTTTAGATGACTTTCACTTTCTTTTTAGAATTCCCTACAATAAAAATTCTTGTTAAATAAGCTTGTATTTCTTTTACAATTAGAAAATATGTTTTTTAAAAATCAGCCAACTGCTAGCCTTAATGTATTTTGGCAAACATTGAGGTGGTCTTTCCTGTTTGAATCAATTGGTATTGTTTTTTCCTGCTAACATTTCCTATAAGCCAGTGCCTTCAAAAATCTCAGTTACTCAATAGTTTAATGTTGGCTCTATGTCCATATTTTGGTGAAACCCTAGATAACTATCCTGGGAGTTGTAATTAAGGAGATGTGTAGGAATATGAAGATATAATACAGAAATTATTGTGGTAGACATGGTTGCTTGGCTGACCCAAAAACCATTGAAAAGACTGAGATTTCCACAATTCAGGCTGAAGAAGCAAAGTCATAGGCACTTTGGACCTAGAGTTGGTCATGTAACACTTGAAACCAAAGGAGTTGGCTGCTGCAGGAGCTTCTATAAAATACTTTTTTTTCCCCCAAATAGAAAGATAAACCTGGATGGCACGCCTCCTGCCTCTACTAATCTTCCAGCTCTTCAGTCAGTCATGAGGACATGATTTTTGCAGTTGTGGCAGCCAGTTTGGGAACTTGGAGTGACAAGATAAGGGAAAGATCAAGGGATATGCAAGGGATATGCTGACCCTAACGTTGTGATGCTGCTGAGCGAAAGCCAGCTAAAGTCTACCTCCAGGCTTCTTGTTATGAGAGTAAAAGAAAGCCTTATTTGTTGAGCCACTGTTTACTTTTTCATTAGTTGCAGCCATACATATTCCCAATGGATACAATGCTCAAAATGCTCAGATATCATTCTTTCTTGAATTTCAGCAAATGTTTTATATCTTCCCTTGAAAAGAAATATTATTTGAATCATTTTTAGGAAATCTAAAAGACTAAAATTCAAACTTAGAGTTCATCCGGTTAACTTTCTTTTTTGACATGCAAAAATTAGTATTTAGGGAGAATAAAGGATTGCCACAGGGTCATAAGACTAGTGGTTATTTTCTTTTCTGAACAGCAGAATTTTGCATGAGGACACCTTCAGGTGGCTATTTGTGTTGTCTACAAGTCATAAGCCATAAGAATTATGGTATATGATGTACAAGATGATAGATAAGAACATTTTACAGCATCTCAATAGATAAATTTACTGACAAGAAATATGTCTGCTCCTTACCCTGAGCATGGGAACTGCTGGCTGAGGGATTCACAGAAGATATGAGTGTAAGAATGCTAGCCTGGGTGTCCTGGTAGCTGTTCTTCATCATAAGCACTTAAGGAGTCATTTTGTTGGTTGATTTTGGTCACTGATAGAGGCTGAGATATGCAAGCCAATGGCCGTCGACAAAGCAATGACCTCATCATTTTTGTCTAAAAGACCAGCTCAATCCCTGCTGGAACATCTTTTTGGGATTTCTGTATCACTTATAGCTAACATGTCTAGCTTTGCCACTTACATTTCTAAAATGTCATTTTAGAATGAAGCTTAAAAAGAAAGTGGGAGGAAGCTGAGGGTATAATATAGAACCCTATCCACCAGTTGTGTATTCTAATCAGTTCATTTAAATGTGTGTGAAGGAGCCACATCACAAAATGACCTGAAAAATCAGACCATAGAGCTATATCCTAAACACTTGTGATTCAGGTCTCAGCTCATACGTAACCTTCAATGGCGCATTCCCTGATCCCTCGATCTGATGCAGTCCCACATTTGCCCTATGACATCACTCCATTTTCGTTTCTTGTTGGCTTTTACCACCACCTGACGATTATTTTATCGATTCTGTTCTTTGTTCATTGTCTTTCTCCCCTCTAGCACTTGAGAGGTAGCAGGACTCCCTTTGTTTTGCTTGCTGTAGCATTCTGAGTGAAAATGTCAGGCCTCAGACTAGAAGTTCCATAAATGTTTGTGGAATTTACAAAAGATGGTCATGATACTCTCTGTGACAATTTTGGCTACTTAGTCAGGTGACTACATTGTCTTTTAAGGGTGGGAGGGATGATAGATTACCTCTCCTCATTTTCATTGGTATGTCAGTCAAGCACTTATGCACCTTAGTCCAAAGAGTTACAATATAAATATGTAAAAAAAAAATGTGGGAACGATTAGAACTGGCACATGCCTCAGTCACAATCAAATTCATATTTGTACATGTGCATGTATGTCTGTGTGTGTATGTACATATACAGGTCAGGTTTATTTGTTTTTGCCTGAGTGGCCAGTGGTCTTGGTTACTGAGAAAAAGATAGATGTTTAAATTGTACCAGCATTATATAGGTATTTTCACATTTCACTGAATAATATGTTATACAGATATTTTCACAACCTACAATTGATCCTGTGCTCTGTGCATGCATATGAATTGATCGGTGAACCCAATATAAAATGCACTGGAAATAAGGCAAGCGCTAGCCTAGCTTAGGAAACCTGCAGCAAGATTGATTGGAAGGAAACCTAGGCATATATGCAACCACTACATAACTAGATCAAGAGCTTGACGTTGAGCCCAAGAGAAAAGAGCCCATAGAGAGTCCCAGAGCTCCCCAACCCACTCTCAGGATAGAAAGTCATGTGGGATGTGGTGTAGCAAGAGCCTTATTCTGCTCCAAAGAGCAGCTAAGCTGCCAGCAAAGTAAACTCTCGGAGTAAGATAAAAACATTAATTACGGATGTCAAGATTAGAGTTTGCTTTTTCTGCAAATTCCATGGGGTCTCTAAGCAACTTGATCTTTGAATCCCTGGGGTACTAAAAATCTACAGAGAAGAGATTGTTATCTTGATGTTGCAAAAATCCCCACCTTGAATTCTGCCAAGTAAAAATCCAGCTTAATGACACAAAGTAGAAGGAATATTTCTTGTCTTTTCTTTCTTTAAAAGAGGACTGACATTCAAACACAATTTAAGCTGACAATTATAACTGTAAATTCTTCCAAAATTCTATGAGTATACAAAGTGCCTTGCCTGAGCTTAAGGAAACAACTATGCAATCACAAAAATTGGATTTTGATTTTAGAAAGCCTTTCTACATACTACTTTTAAAATGTATTGGTCAACTCAAAAATGTTTGTCACCTCAGCAGAGAGGCACTTCCCAGAAGAAGAACTTGACTGCTGGAAGGCGAAAAGCTGAGCCCTCATTATTTGATATTCATAAATGTAAAGTCGCCTTCTTCTCTCTTCTCACCCCAGTCCATTAATACTGATCACAGGGGATCCCTGGGAAGAGAATACAGATTAAATTACTAGTGTTCATAGTAGAGAATAAATTACTACTCTCCAAACAATATGTGTTAGAAAATATTGCTGTGCGTATAGACTCTCATGTCACAGAAACACTGGTATGTAAAAAATGTAACACTCCATTATTTTTTCTCAAGCACAGAACTTCATATCAATCCAGAGCCCCCATTCTGTGGAATAAATTTAGTGGAGTGGAATCAAATTAGTCAATTGTGGGTAAAATCAGTCTTTCCAGATTAAACTCAGTAGTTTGAGCATTTCTTTCTCTCTACCCTTCTTCCTGGAGTGGCAGGTAGCATCATGGCATCAGGGAGAGAAGACCACTGTCAGCCATTCACTAATTCCTCTACAGTATGGGAAATGATGCAAAGCCTTGGGTGATGTGGTTGGCTGCCCTCAGCCCTCTTGGCCCTCAACATCCCATGCAGCCTTCTTTACCTTATTCCTCTGTGCAAGGTTGCTGCCTCCCATGAATCAGGTGAGAAGTGGAGTACAAATTCCCTCTACCATCATATTCCCAAACATACTCTGGCATTTTAGTACTTTTCCTTTTGCAACAAACACTGTCTCAAACACTAGCCCCTTTGCTGAGAGTCCCCGACCAGCATCTCACTGTTTAGTTTTTCTTTCTGATTCTCTTGTCTCCCATATAAAAAGTGTGTTTAGCTTTGAAAAACCTCAAAAAGTCTTACAACCTTCACAAAAGTTGTAAGACTAATATAATGAACATTTGTATATCTTTTATATAGATACAGTAATGGTTATGTTTTTTGTCTGATTTGCTTTGTTTCTCTCTATCCTCTCTCTCTCTCTTTCTCTCTCTCTCTCTTTTTTACCCTGAATCAATGGAGTTAGTTACCTACATCATGCCATTTCACCCTGAAATACTTCACCATCTGTCTCCCTAGAATAAAGCATTTTCCTTCCTTATCAAATTTGGGGATTTAGTATCAATGCAATGCTATTACTAATATACATACATATCCAACAATTTTCACTTGCCCTAGCAATGCCCTTCTTAGAATGTTTTCTTTCTCATCTAGGATCCTATCTGAAATCGTTGATTGCATTCAGTCATCATGGATCTTCGCTCTTCTTTAATTGAGAATATCAGCTCCAAGAATGATCTTGTCAGAGTGCAGCGAGGCTGGGGAGGTGAAGGTTGGGAGGGAGAAACTAATTTTATTCTTTAGATCTAGTCCTTGGTTTTTAAAGTTTGGAATCCAAGAGATTAATTCTTTTGTTGTTTTTTGCATTTTTGCATTTAGATGTGTAAACTGTGAGCAGTGAGTACCAGCCAAGGAAGACTGAAGGGAGAACAAACCATGCTAGTTAATATTAATATTACACTTCCAATTATTGCCCTGCCCAATGGATTTGTATCTTTCATTGAAGTGGATTCTTCTCCTGTGAGAGTTTTTGACAGTCCCCCTGTGTCATCTTGTTCTGCCTTTCAGAACTCAGTTTCTGGAGAACAATGTTCTTCCCTTTCATCTTGGTCTCTCTGTCCTCTGATTCCCTCCCTACAGGTGTATTATTGCAATTGATGCCAGAGAGCGAATTCTTTTAGCTGGCTTTTGGAAGGACTTTTTGGACACGGCCTAAAATTTAAAGGACAATTATGTGAATCAAGTATGAAATCAGTGATATTGCAGAGGAAAATTTGAAGGACCCTGGTAATGAAGTGAATTGCTTTCGCACAGGCCTAATTTAGCTAAAAGCCTCAGTAGCAGCTTCAAATTAAATATTGCAAGTTAAGAGTGTCTTTGTGTTATGATAGTCTCTGAAAATGTTTTTTTGGAGAATGAGCTCAATTTATTAATTACAGCTGATAACTTCTGAACTTTAAATCAGTCACAGGCTTCCAGCTTAACAACATCACTACTTTTGAGATGCTTGTATTATAAAACTGACAACTTTATGACAATGAAATAAAAGCCCTTTGTGCTATTCTAAACAGTATTTTATTTGACATCAGGGAGATATTGTGTGAATACTTCACTGGTGGAAACACAGAAGAGTATTCTTTTTCAAATGATAGCATAAACAGTTGAGCTTGGATTCTGGGGTTTACTCAGTAACTCTCAGAGCATGATTGGCTGCTGCTGAGATGTACAGAAAAAAAGAAAAGAAAAGGAAAAAGAAAAGAGACCCTTTTCTTTGAAAGACAAGTCACAGACTGGGAAAAAATATTATCTATGTATCTATATGGCAAAGGGCTTATGTCAAGAATATGCAAAGAACTCTTACAGTTCAGTAAGAAGGCTAACAATTTAAAAAATGGGCAAGGCCGGGCGCGGTGGCTCAAGCCTGTAATCCCAGCACTTTGGGAGGCCGAGACGGGCGGATCACAAGGTCAGGAGATCGAGACCATCCTGGCTAACACGGTGAAACCCCGTCTCTACTAAAAAGTACAAAAAACTAGCCGGGCGAGGTGGCGGGCGCCTGTAGTCCCAGCTACTTGGGAGGCTGAGGCAGGAGAATGGCGTGAACCCGGGAGGCGGAGCTTGCAGTGAGCTGAGATCCGGCCACTGCACTCCAGCTTGGGCGGCAGAGCGAGACTCCGTCTCAAAAAAAAAAAAAAAAAAAAAAAAAAAAAAGGGCAAAAGGTGTAAACACTTCGGCTAGTAAGTACACAAAAAAGTGCTCAGTAACGTTAGTCATTAGGGAAATGCAAACTACAGTGAGATATCACTTCACACCCACTAAACTTAAAAAGAGAGTGTTAGCAACCCAAATGTCCATCAACATGTGAATGAAGAAACAATTTTTATCATGTTCATGCAATGGGTTCCTACTCAACAATACAATAAGCAGGGATGAGGCAAGAGCAAGCATGGATAAGCCTTAAAATAGTTATGCTGAGTGAAAAAGTTAGGTAAAATGAGTCCATATTGTATTATTCCTTTCATACAAGATTCTAGAAAATGCAATATGATCTATGGCAACAGAAAGCATACTGGTGGGTGCCTGTGAATGGTCATGGAGAGGAGGCAGGGTGAGGGGGGATGGATTATACAGGAACATGAAGAAACTCTTGAGGGGATAATGCATGTGTTCACTATTTTGATTGTGGTGATGGTTTCATGAGTGTATAGATATGTCAAAACTCATCAAATTGTACATATTAAGTATGTATGCACATGTGTCTACATAAATATATGTAGTTTATTTTATGTCAGTTATACCTCAATAAAGCCATTAAAACAAGAAAAGCATAGGTTGGGAGAAAACATTTGCAGTACATAAAACTGGTAAAGGACTAATATCCAGAATATTAAAGGTGAAAAAAAGTTGCTACAAATCAATAAGGAAAAGAGGCAACTCAATAGGAAAATGGAAAAATTTCTCTAATGGAATATATATCTGAACACAGCAATGTGAAAGTAAAAAGGCAGGAGGAAGGTAAATAGAGTTAAAGTGCTTGCACATCTTTGAGTTTCTTGAGAAGTGGCCAAGATACTCATTTATGTTAGACTTGGATACATAAAGAATGAATATTGTGATTTCCAGGAAAACCACTATCAGGTGAGAATGTGTGACTAATGAGACAATAGAGACAGAAAAGTTAATTATAAAAATATTTAATCTAAGGGAGATATAAAAAGAGAAAAGAGAAAATAGAATGGATGAGAGATTTTAAGACTGTTGACTTAAATTTGCAATAAATTATTGGTTTATAAAATTTACAATAAATTATTAGTCTATAAAACTAGGACACACATATATATATATATGACTTTGTTGTGTTTGTGTGCAAATTTTTTATACTTTTAAACTATTTCAAAATAAAAAATATAAGTAGACAAAGAAAAAAGACAAATTACTCACAAGCCAAAAACAACACTGACTTCTAAACATAAACGATGGAAGTCAGGAGACAATGGAACTATGTCTGGAAAACATGGAAAGGGAATAACAGTCAATTTGGAATAGAGTGTCAAACAAAATTTTATATGAAGACAAAATTAAGACTTTTTATACAAATAAATACTAAAAGAATTTTTGAGCAACAGACTCACTGTAAAAGACATAATAAATTACTCAAGGGGAAGAAAAATGATCCCAGATTGCAGCACGGAGATGAAGGAAGTAGTGAAGAGCAATAGGATGAGAAATGTGTGTGTGTGTGTGTGTGTGTGTGTGTGTGTGTGTGTGTATACAGATCTTTTAGAATAAATTGCACATGAATTCATTGTAGAAGTTTGGGTTTGCAGTTTGGGTTCCCTGGGATGTCAGCTCTGAGGACTCTGAGACAGTGTGTTGTACAGGATGTTTATTAAAGGGTTCCCTTGGGATAAAAACTTGTGAAAGTGAGGGGGAAAGAAGAAAGAGTAGGCAGAGAGATTATCTTAAACGCACTGTTTTGTCATTGTTGAAAGTGTAAATCAAAACATTTTAAGGGTAGGGATTCTATCTTAAAGGTGGGGAAAGAGTCTTTGTTTTCATGTCCCTTGACTTATAGTTACAGGGTTACTTAGGGAAGCAAAAATCATAGAGAATTAAAATATACAATAAAATATTTGTTAACAAGCTGACCATTTATAAAATTTGTTCTAACTCAGAAACACATTCTATGCTGATTAGTTTGCCAACAACTCTGCCAATCTTTTATAATAGAGAACTTCTCTGAACATTTAACCAAATAATATAAATACTTAAAAAATGCAAGCGTATTAGCTTTCTATTGCTGCATAAGACATCACCACAAACTTAGTGGCTTAAAACAACACACAGTTACTATCTCACAATTTCCATGGGGCAGGAGCCCTGGCATGGATTAGCTGGGTCCTCTGCTCAGGGTTTCATGAATCTCGTAAGTCTGAAATTACAGTGTTAGCTGGGACTCTGATCTCATCTGAGATTTGTGGTTGTCTTTCAAACATACTAGTTGTTGGCAGGACTCAGTTCCTTGTAATTATAGGACTCAAGTCCCCATTTCCTTGCTGGTTGTCAACAGGGATCATTTTCAGCTCCTAGAGGCTACCCTCTTGTCTTTGCACATGACCATCTCCATGGGCAGTTGTCTTAGTCAATTTTTGCATTGCTATAAAGGAATATCTGAGACTGAGTAATTTATAAAGAAAAGAGGTTTATTTGGCTCACAGTTTTGCAGGCTGTCCTAGTATGGCACCAGCATCTGCTTGGGTTCTGGTGAGGCCTCAGAAAGCCTTACTTATGCTGCAAGGTGAAGGGGAGCAGGCATGTCACATGGTGAGAGAGGGAGCAAGAGAGAAGGAGGAAGAGGTGGCAGGCTCTTTTTAACAATCAGATCTTGGGGTAACTAATAGGGTAAGAACTCATTACTAGGAGAATGGCACCAAGCAATTCATGGGGCATCTGTCCCTGTGACCAAAACACCTCCCATTAGGTCCAAACTTCAACACTGGAGATCAAATTTCAACATGAGATTTGGAGAGGACAAATATCCAAACTATTAGCAGTTCACACATGGCAGATTGCTTCTCCAAGGCCGACGAGAGGAGCTCACGCCGGTTGGCTACAACAGAGACTTACAAAAAGAATGACATATTACAGGTGTGACTATCCTGTCATATGTACAGTCCACACTCTCACTCATGAGGAGGAAATTATACAGTTCATGTACACCAGGGGCCAGGAGTCTTGGGAGCTGTCTTAGAATTCTACTTACTGCCGCAAAATTTAATGAAATCAATGAAAATGATGTTTAGAGAACTGCTTGATTCCCTACTCAGATCTATTGATCAGAGAGTAGGTCAGCTAACAAATAAAACAAAACAAAACACACAGTAATTATAATATTTCAAAACGGAATGATTTGGCTATCAAAGGATTAAGAGATGCCCTTGGGAAAAAATTGTTAAATGCCCTATTTTTACAGAACACTCAGATAAACTGTCTTGAAATGAAGGCTGTGGTATTCACTTCCATTCAATTTATTAGACAAATTTTGTTTCTCTAAATACAATGAAAAGCTGATTCTTTTTTTTCCTAATAATTTAGAAGGTAATTATAACTTAAATTTTGTAAATTATAAAATAAAAATGGAAGTAATTTCATTTTTTTAAAATTTCATTTTGTAAAATAAAACCCCAATCACTTTTCCACTCCCTCTCATTTATTACGAAATTTTGGTCCCTTTTTATGCCACTTCATGTGGCCTTTATCTGGGAACAATTTTCCTTGGGTAATGAATGCCTACACTTGAAAAATGCATGATTTTGGGGGAGATGATTTAGTGTATCATATTTGGGGACTTTTGCCAGCTAGTGGTTAGCTATCATTCAAAGCTGCCACCCAGTTAAGAGGACTAAAATACCACTTTTAATATCTATAGGTATCAGCTCAACTAGTAGACTGAGCATGATATGATTCATTGAACCATAGTTTTAGTTTGTCCCAGGGATAATATTCAAAGTTATTTATAAACAGTAAGGCATGGTTACTGATTAATCAAAGTGGATATCTGCCATAAACAACCAGTAGGGGCATACTGGGGCATTTCAGGCAAATATCATCTAGTTTTGGTTATTGCATTTCACACTGGGCCAATGTCCTACTGCATTCCTAACCCCAGCTAATTTTACATATTATTGTGCTGATACCACACTAGCTAAAGAAAGAGGGTAAATTTCCTGTCAAACCATTTGAGAGTCCAAATCTCAGTACTTTAAAAGACTCATATAAACTCTTCTTCTACCCCTAAACAATCACCTTTCTTTTCTCAGAATGACATCCCTAAAGGGAAGACTGAATAAGGAGGGAGAGAGACTTGTTCAGTCTGCATTCTGGGAGACTGTACATGAGATACCTTAGACTAAAACTCCAGATGTTAAAAATAAATTGTTATTATTACTATTTTTTGTCTTGTAAAAAGAGGTGAGGAGAGAAAGAAGTCTATACTATATGGTCAGAGCAAAAGCTTTGTGCAATACTGGCTGCTAAGAAGCAGGAGCTTTGACTTTGGTGACATTTTCAATATAAAGTTAGATCAGTGCTAAGCCTAAGGGTTGTGCATGTCATGGCCCTAAAGGTGGGTGCCTGTTAAAGTTTTTTGTACTCAGCACCTCATCTGACTCATCGTAGTCCTGTCCTTCTGTTAGACTCTTGACCTTAATAAACAGAGAATTCCTACATCTCCTTTCCTTGGAAACAGAGTTTTTAAACACTGCAAACATTCATGTGTTCAGCCTTCTTTTCACTGTTCTTGTTGATCCTTTACTTACCTACTTATTTTCAAAAGTACATATATTTCAAAGTATATATATATATGAATGAGTTGTGTTACAAACTTATATAGGTATATGTTTGTAGATATATGTTTTACAAACATGTAGACGTATGTTTATAAAACAACTCCCCAAATGTAGAGATATAGAGAGGAAGAAAGTGAAGATCTCCTTTCAGGTCTTCCTGTTATCAGATTCCTCATTCCCTTCTCTAGAGATGATTGTTGCTATTGCCTGGTCCTTCCACACTGTCTTCTATGCATTTGTATACATACAGATGCACATCTGCCTACATGAACTCCAAAAATTAAGAGGATCATCCTTTACATATTGTTTTGCAACATTTTATTGCCTCACAGTATACTTTAGAAAGTTTTCCATGGGAGGAGCTATAGCTGGATCCTAGTCTTTTTTTTCCCTTCAACTTTTATTTTAAGTTCTGGGATACATGTGTAGGACATGCAGGTTTGTTATACAGATAAACATGTGCCATGGTGGTTTGCTGCACAGATCAACCCATCACCTAGGTATTAACCCCAGCATCCCTTAGCTGTTCTTCCTAATGCTCTCCTTCCCCTTACCCCACCCTCAATAGGCCCCAATGTGTGTAGTTCCCTCCCATGTTCCTGTCTGTATGTGTTCATCATTTAGCCCCCACTTATAAGTGAAAACATGCGGTGTTTGGTTTGTTTGCTGAGGATAACGGCTTCCAGCTCCATCCATGTCCCTGCAAAGGACATGATCTCATTTCTTTTTTTGACTGCATAGTATTCCATGGTGTATATGTGCCATATTTTTTTAATTCAATCTATCATTGATGGGCATTTGGGTTGATCCCATGTCTTTGCTATTGTGAACAGTGCTGTAATGAACATAAACTTATGTTATAACAGCATGGCTTATATTCCTTTGGCTATATATATCTCGTAATGGGATTGCTGGGTCAAATGATATTTCTGCCTCTAGATCTTTGAGGAATAGCCACACTGTCTTCTACAATGGTTGAACCAACAGTGTAAAAGCATTCTTTTTTTTCTGCAACCTGACCAGTATCTGCTTTTTGACTTTTTAGTAATAGCTATTCTGACTGGCATGAAATGGTATCTCATTGTGGTTTTCATTTACATTTCTCTAATGATCAGTGATGTTGAGCTTTTTTTCATATGTTTGTTGGCTAAATAAATGTTGTTTTTTGAGAAGTGTCTTTTCATGTCCTTTGCCCACTTTTTAATATTTTTTTTCTTGTAAATTTGTTTAAGTTCCCTGTAGACTCTGGGTATTAAACCTTTGTCAGATGAATAGATTGCAAAATTTTTCTCCCATTCTGCAGGTTGTCTGTTCACTCTGATGATGGTTTCTTTTGCTGTGCAGAAGCTCTTTAGTTTAATTAGATCCCATTTGTCAGTTTTTCCTTTTGTTTTTGGCATTTTCATCACGAAATCCATGCCCATGCCTATGTCCTGAATGGTATTGACTAGATTTTCTTCTAGGATTTTTATAGTTTTGGGTTTCACATTCAAGTCTTTAATCCATCTTGGGTTAATTTTTTCATAAAAGGAGAAAGTTTTTCCTTTTGCTTTTGGCGTTTTCATCACGAAATCCTTGCCCATGCCTATGTCCTGAATGGTATTGACTAGATTTTCTTCTAGGGTTTTTATAGTTTTGGGTTTCACATTCAAGTCTTTAATCCACCTTGGGTTAATTTTTTCATAAAGTATAAGGAAGGGGTCCAGTTTCAGTTTTCTGCATATGGCTAGACAGTTCTCCCGGCACCATTTATTAAATAGGGAATCCTTTCCTCATTTCTTGTTTTTGTCAGGTTTGTCAAAGATCAGATGGTTATACATGTACAGTCTTATTTCTGAGTTATCTACTCTGTTCCATTGGACTATGTGTCTGTTTATATACTAGTACCATGATGTTTTGGTTACTGTAACCTCTTAGTATAGTTTGAAGTCAGGTAGCGTAATGCCTTCAGCTTTGTTCTTTTTGCTTAGGATTGTGGGCTCTTTTTTGGTTCTACATGAAGTTTAAAATAGTTTTTTCCAATTCTGTGAAGAAAGTCAATTGTAGCTTGATGGGGATAGCATTGAATCTATAAATTACTTTGGGCAGTATGGCCATTTTCATGATATTGATTCTTCCTATCCATGAGTGTGGAATATTTTTCCATTTGTTTGTGTTGTCTCTTATTTCCTTGAGCAGTGGTTTGTAGTTTTCCTTGAAGAGGTCCTTCACATCCCTTGTAAAAATATGGAACGCTTCATGAATTTGCATATCATCCTTGTGCAGGGACCATACTAGTCTTCTCTGTATTGTTTCAATTTTAATATATGTGCTGCCAAAGCGAGCACCTCTAGTCTTTTTAAATGCTACATGATAGTATTTTCAAAATAGCAACCATGCTAACATGAATTATGTACCTGTTATGTCAGGCAGTGTTCTGGCTCTTTAAGAGTGGTACGTCGGCCGGGCGCGGTGGCTCAAGCCTGTAATCCCAGCACTTTGGGAGGCCGAGACGGGCGGATCACGAGGTCAGGAGATCGAGACCATCCTGGCTAACACGGTGAAACCCCGTCTCTACTAAAAAGACAAAAAACTAGCCGGGCGAGGTGGCGGCGCCTGTAGTCCCAGCTACTCGGGAGGCTGAGGCAGGAGAATGGCGTGAACCCGGGAGGCGGAGCTTGCAGTGAGCTGAGATCTGGCCACTGCACTCCAGTCTGGGTGACAGAGCGAGACTCCGTCTCAAAAAAAAAAAAAAAAAAAAAAAAAGAGTGGTACGTCATTTAATTTTCACAGCAACTCTACAAAGAAGAAAATCTCATCATGTTCTTTTTACATTTGGGGGAAATGGAATCACAGAGAAGCTAAGCAATTTGACCAAGGTCACACAGCTAGTAAGCAGTGGAAGTGAGTTATGAACCCAAGCAGGTGAAATCTGGAGGCTTTGTTCCACTTTGCTCCTAATATAAACATACCATACTTTATTTAATATTCCCTTGTTCTTGGATACTTAAGTTACTCCAATTTGATTATTATAAATAATGTTGAACTGGAAATCCTTGTTTATGGCTTTGTGTCCGTGTACAAATATTTCTGTAGGATAGAGCCCTAAAAATGCATTCTCTGGGTCAAAAGACATGCACATTGCAAAGTGTTTTCATTCAGGTAAGAGGAGGCCTATTGCATTAGGTTAATTATTTACCTTGACCGTGACCGAATTCAGAGCATGATATAACAGGCATGTCTTCAGGACTTGAGAAACGCCTGAGCCCTCAAACCCCGTTTATCTTTTATACCATGATCTCATTCTTTGTTTCCCGGACTCTCCAATACTCCTCCCCTGATTTGTCTCTAAGAAGGAGTTGGCCAGTCCAGATGTTGCTATGACCCAAATTGCTGTTTGTTTCATTTGTATTTGATTTGTCTTATAATGGTGCAATTAGCATGCCTAGGAAGTCCTTTTGCCCAGGGGATTGGGAGTAGGGACCAGAGTTCTCTCTCACTGGGACGTCCTCAGGTCTTGTTGGTTGAATCCTAACAGTGCTGTTGGTTATGCTTTTTCTTGTGGTCACAAGAACATAAACACATCTTCTCTCTTATTTTGTTTATTCAAAGGTGTCGTCAACTTATACTTTTTTTTCCTGAAATTTTTAACTTTGCTCATTTTGTTCTTACTAATCTTACTACGTTTTTCCCTTCCACTATAACATATTCACTTTTTGAGCAATATTGAAACTCAACATAGATATCATTTGTTCAAGGTCACATGTATCTATATTAAGTGCCTCATTTAGATGGGTGCCTTAACTGGGTACAGACAGCTAAAATGTCTGAATAGTGAAGTATTTTTATCTTGATTTGCTATAAATGCAAACAGAAATTCATATCTGAGTGCCTTAGGCATGGAGTGAAAAGGGGATATGTTACCGAGAGTATGAAATCATGTTTAATATGAACACTTCTCTTTCTTGGGAACCACATGAGAGTCCTCACCTGGATATACAAAGGGACTATTTTTATGAGGCCCTGGCTCCGTGATAATTTTTAGAGAAGACAGAATTTGAGCTTGTAGGTAGAATTGTATATTGCTTTCCTGGAAAATATTCTTTCTATTTATATACCTCAAAAACACTCTATACTTTACTGGATCTTTTATAAATATATGATACTGTATTTTGTTATTTGTCCTTTAGGTAAGCTGATATAGAATGTCTAAATCAGGTGTTTAAGAGAAATTCAGTTACAAGCCTCCTTTCATTTTTACATCCACCATACAACTTAGTCAAATGCATTTTGTTCTGTATCTTAACTCTCCATTGCCTGTTTAAGTAAAGACCTTTCTCACCCTCCACAATGACGGAAATTAATCCAAAAGTCTTATCACTGAGTTAAAGTCAATTCCTGCAATATAACTTTGACCTCTTTATAGATTCTTGCGAGTCTCCCCCATGAGAATCTTCCCTGCTCTTGAGACAAGGGGGTCGTGAGGACAAGGCTTCCCACCTGAAGGGGGCTCTGCCAGTGAGCAGTGCAGTAAAGTGAGTTGCAGTCAGATGTGAACCATTAGTGGAGATGTTGAGGGGTCTCCCGAAAATAGTATCTTCTGTTATCACCAAGTCTGCCATCACACAGAATAAGTCACTCAGGCATTTCGAGGTCTGGAGCATTTCCCAGATTTATTCCATCTCTTCTGCTCTCCTTTTTAGTAGGAAATGCACAAGGTTAAGTAAACAAAGCACAAAGGCAGGCTGCTGTGGACAATAAACTAGAAGGAGTAAGTGAAAGTTCTTGCATTTGTTGATTAGATTTGAGACACATAATCTGTTTTCTATTAAAATATGATGTCCTAGCAAAAGCATTTCTGGGGAAAAACACCAGACAAAATACTAACAAAGATGTATCTCTTTTAGTTGAAATGTCTACCTTATACTCTCTTGGCCAACCAGCTGTCATTAGATTGATTAATTGGAAAAGGTGAAATATGTATATCATCTAGTTTCTGTTTAAGTTTCAAACATTTCCCTCTTTACTGGTAATTAAAACATCATTTGAGTCTGTACTTTGAACTTATTTACACCTGATTGCTGAGAGCTCCTATTTTCCACAGAAATAAGTGCCTTGATAAAAGCTGAGTTCACCATCCTCCTCCTCCTCATTGTCATATGACAGCACATTCTCACTGAGGAAAAGAACATTTTGATGTTGTAAGCATCTCTGAATTTTCATAGCTCTGCCTTGCAGTTTCCATATGTTCTAAAAATGCATGGAAATTTCCATAGGAGACACTAACCCTGCCCATCACTTTGGTATTTGGGCAAGTAGACTTTGTGGAAACCGTTTCCTTACAGAATTCATAGTCAGAAGAATATGTCTCACTTCCCTGTGGGATTTGATTAAATGGAATGAAGGCACAACACATCTCTTACCATCTATTGACATCGTAGGGTAAATTAATTATATTCATGACTCACTTTTAGTACAATCTAGCCAAATCACAGAGATGTCTGAATAGTTGCAACTACAGCCACCATGAGGTTTCATTTGAAGTCACTGCAACATATTTACAAATAAATACATTTTTGCTGGGTTACTTCTGGAAAATATTATTAAATGGGGAAGAAACTTGTCTGAGATGAATTCCTTTGAGCAGGAGAACATATTGAAACTACTGTGAATTCTGAATTTGTAGTATTTTTCAGGCTAAGGTCCATCTAAACAGAGATTCCTAGTTCATTTAAGTGTGAGATGTTATGATGAAGTTATTGGTTTCTTGGACTATTCTATTGAAAGAAAGGGGAGGATTTAAAACATACCTGGAATTGCTTTAATTTTTGAGACTGTCCATACTAGAATGAGATTGACTTCATGAGCTGCATATAAAAATCACCTTCAGCTTCCTGCCATTGAATGCAGCACCATCCTGAACTTGAGACAGCTACATTGCTGCCCTAACATTTTGCTGATCCCAGGCTCCCCTGCCCCAGCTACTGACTAGGAACCCTCCTGGAGTAGCCTGATCCTGTGGGACCTTGAGTGAAGAGCCCACCTAATGCTAAGGATTGTCTTTGCCTGGAGTGCTGGACAGACAGACTCTACTACCAGACTGGGAACCTTTAGATATTAGTTCAAGCCTGGATCTAGGCCGACTTTCCCACATTCTTTTAAGCTTCCAGTATTGGGAGCCTAAAATAATGAGCCTCTAGTCTTGGGAGCCAGGTCTAGAGTTGATTAATTCTCTCAGTCCTGGTCCTATCTATCCCCACTTTCCTTCTCTATCTACCAGCCTATGCCATTGGTAGACATCACCAGAATTATAACAGACATCATGTGCTCAGAAAAGGAAAAAAGACAAATGAACTTGAATATGAGATCTCAAACAACTAGATAGGCAAATCTATTTTAATAATCTCCCAAAGTAAATCTAATGAACGATTGTCTAAGTTTCATCTTCTGTTAAGAGTTTTATGTCTTGCGCTTCTTTCTATTTGAAATGATAATGGAGAGCTGGTTAGATTTCCAGATGTATTACAATGAGTGATTAAGTTATAAGCCACTGGATGTCACTCTTAGGCTATGCAAGTGTAGCTAGCTGCAGTGGAGATTTTCCAGAGTAAACTGAAGGTAGAGAGTTACAGAATATATCCAGGGATAGAAACCAATTGAACTGTTTGGATAGGTACATTTGCAATGTCAGTGAATTACAGCAAAGTTTACCCTTAGGTTGCTATATATTTTCTCTAGACTCATTTCTCAATGGCAGTTAAACAGGACTAATAATCAGAGAAAAATCCCCTTAGCGCCAAAAAGCCAAAAAGACATTCATTTATCCATTCAATACCTCCTTTAATCACATGCTATAAGCAAGGTATTGGGCTAATGAACTATGGGATTACAAGAAAAAGTGAATTCACAGCATGCATACATTTAACTTACTGGAATTCAACTATGACAAAAAAATGAAAGAAAAATAATATAAATATTGTAGGAAATTCTGCCTGTTATTTCACTCAGTGAATTTGTGCTTCGGAGTAACTGTACCTACAGTGCCTCTCAGCCTTAAGCCCAGGCTGTTATACTCTGCTCTTTGACACTGGAGGCAGGAGTCTGCAGACTGCATTTCCCAGACTTTTTTGCTATCTAGCTTCTGGTTAGGTTCTGCAGACTGGAAGCACTGGCAGGAAATTAGAGGGTGATAGGAGGGTAGAAGGGATGCTCTTTCTGTTTTCAGTTCTGGTCAGAGTCCCTCCCTCAGTAGCACTCACGCAGGGCTCCAACTTATTTTAGCATTTTCAGCATTAGTTCCACAGTGGCTCCTTCAGAGGTACCACTAGGAACTGCCACGTTCCCTCTTAGCACTCACCGCTGGAGTCCAAGTAGCAATCACATGACATCCCCTCAGAGGTTGCTGAGCCAGCTGTGCAGTGACACCTTGGTGGTTGGAGAATCTGCTCTATGGAGACCCTTCCCCCAAGAAATGGTGTCCTGGTAACACCATTTGTTCTCTTTTACTCTTCCAGCCCTAAGAGTTGCAGCTGCTTTCTAAACTACAAATACCAGAGGTACCTGAACAGTGTTTTTTGTTTGTTTTTTTCTTTTTGCTCTTTCAGCCCTCCAGTCTCTATATAAACTGATCTCCTAAATTAAATCACCTCTGTTTGAAATACCTGGCATGATTTCTGTTTCTGTTTTCCTTATGGGATCCTGACTGCAGTAAGAATGAGATGAGAGGCCAGGAACAGTGGTTCACGCCTGTAGCCTCAGCACTTTGGGAGGCTAAAGCAGGTGGATCAGTTGAGGTCAGGAGTTTGAGATGAGCCTGGCCAACATGGTGAAACCCGATCTCTACTAAAAATACAAAAATTAGCCAGGTGTGGTGGCATGTGCCTGTAGTCCCAGCTACTAGGGAGGCAGGCAGGAGAATCGCTTGGAACCCAGGAGGCGGAAGTTGCAGTGAGCCAAGATCACGTCACTGTACTGGATCCAGCCTGGGCAACAGAGTGAGACTCCGTCTGAAAAAAAGTGAATGAGATGAGAGACAACAATGTTCTCTTTTCTTGTCCAGTGTCACACTTTGTGTACCTTTCATAGTTGAGACATCTCGTAACACTCATGTTTATATTTATATTTTCAGACAATATAAGCCTACTCACCAGCCAACTGCTGGTCAACCAAAACCAGTAGAATGTAAAGCTTCATAAAAATAAAGGATTTAATGATACACTGGCCTGTTCCAGCACTGAGAGAAACCTGGGAGAGGAGGAAAATGTGATGCACTGGTTCTGCTAGAGACTTTATTCACTGGCTTGTTCACAGCAAGAAATGATCATTATTTCAATTTTAAAGACCTGTTTGGAAGAAGATGCTTGCCTGATCATGAAGCATTGCTTAATATGTAACTTATCTTCTCCTGATCTATCGATGGCATTTTATTTTATTTTTCTCAATGACCATGGAGAATACAGATTTACTTCTTTAAGGACTCTCAATAATACACTCTTTAAAGGTTTAATACTTTCGTGTTATTTTCTCATTTTGTGCTGGGTTTCTTTCTCAGTGTGTTTGTTTCCTTTTCTCTTCCTAGAAAACATGTGATTATATTCCTTAGTTCCAAGTTCTATCAGCCCTAATCATTCGTGTCTCGCTTCTGGAGTTGATGAAATAATCACTCTCTTTTTAGCATAGAACACCAGCATAAGAAAGACAAGCAAAGGAACCTTCCAGCTATAGTGCTGGGACCCTCAGACCATGGGAACTTTTGAATCTCAGTATGTTTCATCTTCTTACCAGGTCATCCACCTCTGAAGGTGGTGACACACTAGGGTGAGAGATGACTTACTGATGAGGATGTCTTCACAAGTTCTCATCTGAAGTGGCTTTTGAAGAATAAGGAGTAGATGTGGGAGGGGGTTAGCAGTCAACTGTTTTCTTCCATTATTAAATCTTTTGAATTTCAGCACTTTTAAAAATATATATTTGCCTAAAATTCTTAAGGATTCATTTAAAAGAGAGAAACAAGAGGCAAAGAAAGAGGTTTGAAGCTGAAGAGAGAATACTTGTTGCCTTTTTTCCTCATGGTTTGAGCTTATTTGAACAGTTTTTGTCCTGCCACGTGACTTAGCTTGAGGAATTTTTTGCTGGTTTTGGACAGTGATGGGGATGTAGAACAAATTTTCCTGGAAAATGCCCCTCCTATTTCTTTGAACTATATCAAAGCACACTCCATACATAATTCCGTGCATTTATTTCCTCTTTTCACGGCAACTCATTCCAGATGAATGTGACAACCTGATAGGTACCAATACAATGGAAGTAATAAGCTTATTTAAAACGGATTTTACTTTACCCTAAAACAAAATATCTATGTAACTATAGCTTGCTGAGTAGAATGTAAAGCTTTTTTACAAATGAAGGATCTAATGAGATACTGATATGTTTTGAATATTGGTCCGTGAGATTGCTGGAAGAACTTGGCTGCCTTACAACATTACGTTATAGACAAACTGCAGCATGGAGTAATATAATTCATATACACCTTAATGGGAACCTCCTGGCTCTGACTCACAGCAAGAAATAAAGCCAAACACTCCAGTCTGTGGTGCTTGTTCAAGTTCCTGCATTTAAATCTGGAGTCATATTTACTTTCTATTTATTTTCTGAAGCGAATGATATTGTGGTGACCAGGATTCCAGGTATGATTAGGGGATGCCTCACCTTACAAAAAAAGTCAATATTAGATTTTCAGAAGGTAAGCGAAAAGAGAGACTTTATTTTCAAACAGAAAAGACATGGGCAAGAGCCCATAGACAGCAATCCAATGGGGGAATTTGACTTTATTTAAAAGTCATCTAAGCAGGATGTGTGAAGGAGGCAAATGCGAGGTTATAAAATAAAAAAAAAAAGGAAAAAATAATTAAGGAGGCTAAATCTTAGCTTGTAGCACCTAGACTATAAGTATCTACAAGAATTGCAAACTTACCATCATTTAAAAATGTCAAATCAGCTGTTGTTATCATCTGAGTTAGGCAATTGGTTGATTGACTAGTCATTTTGCTATCATAAAATGAAACTGGGAGAAAAAGTTTAATGTTAGTCATGTCTATGTAATGTGGTTAAATTGCTTTAGGACAATGAAATTAATTTGCTTTACTATCCCCACAACTGATTGTGTTAAGGGTCAAAATTCTGTTTTTGAGACAGGCCTCCGTGGCTGGTTCAACTATAGTTATTTTAGTTGTGAAAACACAGTTTCAGTCTCCATGACCTAACTAATACAGGTGGTTGGGGCAATTCTCCAAGTACTCTAATTCAGAGAAAACATTGGCTTTTCTGGAAATTACCTGGGTCATCTGACATGTGTTTTGCTTAAACTAGTTCAATAATTTTTCCAATTCGCTACTTTGCTTTGGCCAGAAAGATATAATCTACAATGCCTGGACACAAAATATAAACTATAGATGGGGAATTTTCTTAACTATAGGGCTTTAAATAGTTTTCTTTTTCTGAGCTGATAGGTGCAGTCTCACCTAAAAGTAGAAAAAAATAGTTGATGTAGTTCTATGTTGCCTTGCGGGTACAGTGGGCTGAAACAACAGAGATCTGTAGCTCCTCTGAATCAGGAACCAGAATGCCAGAACATTAGCTTCGCAATGCGAGTTACAGATACGAGATCTTCCACACAATGGTTTTCAAACATTTCACTAACCATTCTATCCAATAATCAGGATTGCACTAACATAGAAAAAAATCTATTTTTCTAAACAGGGACTTTATATGATTAGAGTAGGAATTGCAAACTTAAATGCCAAGACAAGATGGCTAAATTAAATGACTGGGTGTAAGGTAATATGGAATGTGGAGACTATGGCAAACAGGAGAATTCATGTTCCACATAAAGGTGACATTCATTACTCAGCTTCACCCCAGTTGATACCATGTTGAAATATGTCCCAGCCCTGCCAAATCATCCCTTTTTTAACATGTCAGAAATCTAGATCTTTATATGAAATTTCCCAATGTTTAAATGCTGGCAATCTCTTGGAGCTTGAGGCAGCCAATTAATAACAACACCCCCCTTCTCCTCTTGAGTTCATTATGAATTAAGAAATGACACAGGAGTAAGACAGATAAAGATCAAGATGTCAGCATTATCACTGATAAAACTGATTGGAGAACAACGCTGCAATCTCTAGCCAAAATATATTTTCTAATTACTGCTCTCAGAAGAAATCTTGGGTATGCAAAACAGCCTTGTCAGGGGAGAAAGGGTAAAAAAGAGAAATCATCGTGCTCTCAGATTGTTAATAACTTTACCCAATAAAGAAAGGACTAATGAATGTCAGAAATAACCTCCTGCCCATCAGGGAGAGAGTTCAGAGGGCTCCTAGAGTGGAAATTCCTCCTACTTCAAATCACCACACTACGTACATGAGAATACCTCAAAGATTTTGCAGGTTTGGTTACAGACCACTCCAATAAAACAAATATCATAATACAGCATATCACATGATTTTTTGATTTCCCAATGCTAATAAAAGTTATGCTTACATCTAATGTAGTCTATTAAGTATGCAATAGCATTATGTCCAAAAAGACAATGTACTTCATTAAAAAATACTTTATTGCTAAGAAATGCTAATGATCATCCAAGCCTTTACTGAGTCATAATCTTTTTCTGCTGATGGAGGGTCTGGCCTGGATGTTGGCAGCTGCTGACTAATCAGGGTGGTGGTTGCTGAAGGTTGGGGTGACTGAGGCAATTACTGAGGATAACAATGAAGTTTGCTGCATTGATTGACTCTTCTTTTCATGAAAGATTTCTCTGTAGTATGTAATGCTATTTGATGGCATTTTACCCACATCAAACTTCTTTCAAAATTGGAGTCAATTCTCTCAAATGCTGCCACTGCGTTATCAACTAAGTTCATGTAATATTCTAAATCATTTGTTGTCATTTCATTTGTTGTCATTTGTTGTCACAGCATCTTCACCAGGAGTAGATTCCATCTCAAAAACCACTTTGCTCATCCATGAGAAGCAACTCTCATTTGTTCAAGTTTCATCATGAGATTGCAGCAATTCAATCACATCTTCAGGCTGCACTTCTAGTTTTCTTGCTATTTCCACCACGTTTGCAGTTACTTCCTCCACTGAAGTCTTGAACCCCCTCAAAGTCATCACGAGGGTTGGAATAAATTTCTTCTAAACTCCTGTTAATGTTAATATTTTGACCTTCCATGAATTGTGAATGTTCTTAATGGCATCTAGAATGGTGAATCCTTTTCAGAAGGTTTTCAATTGATTTTGTCCAGATTCATCAGAAGAATCACTATCTATGGAATTTTTAGCCTTACAGAATGTATTTCTTTCTTTCTTTGTTTTTTTTTTCTGAGATGGAGTCTCACTCTGTTGCTCAGACTGGAGTGCAATGGCGCAATCTCGGCTCACTGCAACTTCTGCCTCCCAGGTTCAAGCGATCCTCCTGCCTCAGCCTCCTGAGTAGCTGGGATTACAGGTGCATGTCACCACACCTGGCTAATTTTTGTATTTTTAGTAGAGACGGGGTTTCACTATGTTGGTCAGGGTGGTCTTGAACTCCTGACCTCGTGATCCACTGGCCTCAGCCTCCCAAAGTGATGGGATTACAGGCATGAGCCACCACGCCTGGCCTACAAAATGTATTTCTTAGATAATAAGACTTGAAAGTCAAAATTATTCCTTGACCCGTTGGATCCATGGGCTGCAGAATGATGTTGTGTTATCAGGCATGAAAACAACATTAATCACGTTGTATATCTCCATCAGAATTCTTGGATGACTAGGTGCATTGTCAATGAGCAGTAATACCTTGAAAGGAATCTTTTTTTTTTTTTTTTGCAGCAGGTCTCAAAAATGGGCTTAAAATATTCAGTAAACCGCTGGACATGGTGGTGCATGTGTATAATGCCAGGTACTCTGGAGGCTGAGGCAGAAAAACCACTTGAGCCCAGGCATTCAAGACCAGTCTGGGCAACATAATGAGACCCTGTCTCAAAAAAAGAAGGAAAAAAATTCAGTAAATCTTACTGGTAAACAGATGTACTTTCATACAGGCTTTATTCTTCCATTTCTAGAGCTCAGAGTAAATTTAGCATCATTCTTAAGGGCCTTAGGATTTTCAGAAAGGCAAATGAGCATTGGCTTCAACTTTGCAGGTTACCAGCTGCATTAGGCTCTGACAAAAGAGTATCCTGTCCATTGAAGTTTTGAAGCCAGGCATTGACTTCTACTTTCTAGTTATGAAAGTCCTGGATGGCATCTTCTTCCAATGAAAGGCTGTTTCAGCTATTAATACATTGACAATCTGTTGTGTAGTATAGCCACCTTCATCAATTATCTTCTCTTCCTTTCCTCCAATTATCAGTTGTCCCTTTCACTTTAACACTTAGAGGCAATTGTAGGGTTATTAATTGGCCTTAATTTCAATTTTGTTGTTTCTAAGGGAATAGGAAGGCCCAAGGAGAGCAAGAAAGATGGGAGAGCAGCCAGTTGGCTGGATAGACAGGACACACATTTATCAATTAAATTTGCTGTCTTATATAGGTATAGTTTGCACATCTCAAAACAATTGCAATAGTAACATTAAAGATCACTGATCACCATAACAGATAGCAATAAAAAATTTGAAATAATAAAAAGTTTGAAATATTGTGAGAATTACCAAAATGTAACATAGAGACCTGAATATGTTGTTGGAAAAATGGCTCTGATAGACTTGCTTGATGGAGATTTGCCACAAACCTTCAATTTGTATTAAAAAAAAAAAAAAGCAATGTCTGTGAAGCTCAATAAAGCAAAGTGCAATAAAATGAGGTATGTCTGTATAAAATGTAGAGCCAGAGGAATGGAAGTTCCATTCTAACTGCATGTAGTTCATTTTAAAAAACACTATGCAAGGCAAGCACAGATAGACTCAGTTCATGGATACCCAATCTGCAGCCTCTGGCTTATAGTCATTCTGTTTTTAAATTTCTCAGTTAGTTTCAATTTTTAGGACTAAAACTTGCAGTAATGTTGTAGGCATAAACACTAACATTGAAAATTTTCTTTACTCTTATGGAAATTCAGCACACCACTTAGAATACTTTTGGATGGCTTTGTACAATAATTGAGTCTTTCTCAGTAAGACAGGCTTTCCCAACAATACATGCCAGGAAATAGATTTTAGTTGATGTCCAGCCCTATATTCTTTGTTTTCCCAGCCTCATAAAGAAAGGTGGTATGCCCTGTTCACAGCCCCAGTTATGACTTCCCACTTCTCTCCCACTTATGCTTTAGGTTCATGTCTGCTAAGGCTGCTACTCACCTCTCAATTTCTTTCCTTGTCTTACCCTTCTATTTTGACATCTGCAGTAGTTTTGCTGGTGACTATTTTGACTCCCCCATGATTCTGATTCCTCCTCCCCTACCCACTTCCAGCCATCTTCCCTGGAGATATGCTAAGTATACACTCCACCAAGTTCAACAGCAGAGACCCTCCTCCACTGAGTGGGTCTCCCATTTGGTTTCCTGTAGACCTTTGAATGGGAAATGGAATTCATAGTTTTTCCATTCTTGGTGGTTCTGCAAATGTTTATTGTCAAATATAGCTTGCAGTGAATAGTCTGTAGGCCAGGGCAACGATATTTGCCGTAACAGGATCAGTTTTGTTATCCCGGTTTGGCATTGTAAATGGGTTTCTTACTCAGCAGTGAAAGTAAACAAATGCCAGGCATGGTGGCTCACACCTGTAATCCCAGCGTTTTGGAAGACTGAGGCAGAAGAATCACTTGAACTCAAGAGTTCAAGACCAGCCCGGGGATTGTGGATTGTGGTGAGACCTCTTCTCTAATAACATTTTTTAAAAAAATTAGCTGAGCATGGTGGTGCATGCCTGTAGTCCCAGCTACTCAGGAGGCTGAGGGAGAAGGATCACTTGAGCCTGGGAGGTGGAGGTTGTAGTGAGCTGTGATTGCACCACTGCACTCCAGCCTAGGCAACAGAATGAGACCCTGTCTCAAAAACAACAACAACAACAACAAAACACAAAACAGTAAACAAAGTCATCCTTGACGGAAATGTCTTAAAAAAAGATTCCCACCCACCCCTGCAACGTGACTGAATTTCAATAATTGATTTAAAATCTAGCTTTCATGTAAGAAATCTCCTCTCCTAGAATCATAATTAATTAAAAAGATATTTTAAATTTTGTTGTAGCAGTGGTCTGGGGTATTTTTTTTTTTTTTTACATTGAGGCTTTTATTTATTATAATCAGTTGGGATTATACAAAGAGTACATTTGTTCATTTTTCTATACATATATATACAATATATATTACATATACATATATATACATCCATTTTTTAAAATGTTCTAAGAGAAAGAAGAAAAGTTCAGTAAACAGAAACAACCCATTTCCTTTTCACTAGAGATGAATTACTATTATGTTCAAATCATATATACAGCATACTATATATATAAAACTCTTTAAATATGCTGAATAAGCAAATCAACAACTACATCTAGACTTTCTTCTCCATCGCAAAGCAGAATTACAGTTAAATGTATTTTATTTCATACTTAAAGGATTAAAATAAAACTTTTTTTTTTATTTTACTTTAAGTTCTAGGGTACATGTGCATAACGTGCAGATTTGTTACATATGTATACTTATGTCATGTTGGTGTGCTGCACCCATCAACTCGTCAGCACCCATCAATTCATCATCTATATCATGTATAACTCCCCAATGCAATCCCTCCCTCCTCCCCTCTCCCCATGATAGGCCCCAGTGTGTGATGTTCCCCTTCCAGAGTCCAAGTGATCTCATTGTTCAGTTCCCACCTATGAGTGAGAACATGCGGTGTTTGGTTTTCTGTTCTTGTGATAGTTTGCTAAGAATGATGGTTTCCAGCTGCATCCATGTCCCTACAAAGGACGCAAACTCATCCTTTTTTATGGCTGCATAGTATTCCATGGTGTATATGTGCCACATTTTCTTAATCCAGTCTGTCACAGATGGACATTTGGGTTGATTCCAAGTCTTTGCTATTGTGAATAGTGCCGCAATAAACATACGTGTGCATGTGTCTTTGTAGTAGAATAATTTATAATCCTTTGGGTATATACCCAGTAGTGGGATGGCTGGGTCATATGGTACATCTAGTTCTAGATCCTTGAGGAATTGCCATACTGTTTTCCATAATGGTTGAACTAGTTTACAATCCCACCAACAGTGTAAAAGTGTTCCTATTTCTCCACATCCTCTCCAACACCTGTTGTTTCCTGACTTCTTAATGATTGCCATTCTAACTGGTGTGAGATGGTATCTCATTGTGGTTTTGATTTGCATTTCTCTGATGGTGAGTGATGATGAGCATTTTTTCATGTGTCTGTTGGCTGTATGAATGTCTTCTTTTGAGAAATGTCTGTTCATATCCTTTGCCCACTTTTTGATGGGGTTGTTTGTTTTTTTCTTGTATATTTGTTTGAATTCTTTGTAGATTCTGGATATTAGCCCTTTGTCAGATGAGTAGGTTGCAAAAATTTTCTCCCATTCTGTAGGTTGCCTGTTCACTCTGATGGTAGTTTCTTTTGCTGTGCAAAAGCTCTTTAGTTTAATTAGATCCCATTTGTCAATTTTGGCTTTTGCTGCCGTTGCTTTTGGTGTTTTAGACATGAAGTCCTTGCCCATGCCTATGTCCTGAATGGTACTACCTAGATTTTCTTCTAGGGTTTTTATGGTATTAGGTCTAACATTTAAGTCTCTAATCCATCTTGAATTAATCTTCGTATAAGGGGTAAGGAAAGGATCCAGTTTCAGCTTTCTACTTATGGCTAGCCAATTTTCCCAGCACCATTTATTAAATAGAGAATCCTTTCCCCATTTCTTGTTTCTCTCAGGTTTGTCAAAGATCAGATGGCTGTAGATGTGTGGTATTATTTCTGAGGACTCTGTTCTGTTCCATTGGTCTATATCTCTGTTTTGGTACCAGTACCATGCTGTTTTGGTTACTGTAGCCTTGTAATATAGTTTGAAGTCAGGTAGCGTGACGCCTCCAGCTTTGTCCTTTTGACTTAGGATTGTCTTGGCAATGCGGGCTCTTTTTTGGTTCCATATGAACTTTAAAGCAGGTTTTCCAATTCTGTGAAGAAACTCATTGGTAGCTTGATGGGGATGGCATTGAATCTATAAATAACCTTGGGCAGTATGGCCATTTTCACGATATTGATTCTTCCTGTCCATGAGCATGGTATGTTCTTCCATTTGTTTGTGTCCTCTTTTATTTCACTGAGCAGTGGTTTGTAGTTCTCCTTGAAGAGGTCCTTTACATCCCTTGTAAGCTGGATTCCTAGGTATTTTATTCTCTTTGAAGCAATTGTGAATGGAAGTTCATTCCTGATTTGGCTCTCTGCTTGTCTGTTACTGGTGTATAAGAATGCTTGTGATTTTTGCACATTGATTTTGTATCCTGAGACTTTGCTGAAGTTGCTTATCAGCTTAAGGAGATTTTGGGCTGAGACGATGGGGTTTTCTAAATATACAATCATGTCATCTGCAAACAGGGACAATTTGACTTCTTCTTTTCCTAACTGGATACCCTTGATTTCTTTCTCTTGCCTGATTGCCCTAGCCAGAACTTCCAACACTATGTTGAATAGGAGTGGTGAGAGAGGGCATCCCTGTCTTGTGCCAGTTTTCAAAGGGAATTTTTCCAGTTTTTGCCCATTCAGTATGATATTAGCTGTGGGTTTGTCATAAATAGCTCTTATTATTTTGAGGTACGTTCCATCAATACCGAATTTATTGAGCGTTTTTAGCATGAAGGGCTGTTGAATTTTGTCAAAAGCCATTTCTGCATCTATTGAGATGATCATGTGGTTCTTGTCTTTGGTTCTGTTTATATGCTGGATTACGTTTATTGATTTGCGAATGTTGAACCAGCCAGCCTTGCATCCCAGGGATGAAGCCCACTTGATCATGGTGGATAAGCTTTTTGATGTGCTGCTGAATCCAGTTTGCCAGTATTTTATTGAGAATTTTTGCATCGATGTTCATTGGGGATATTGGTCTAAAATTCTCTTTTTTTGTTGTGTCTCTGCCAGGCTTTGGTATCAGGATGATGTTGGCCTCATAAAATGAGTTAGGGAGGATTCCCTCTTTTTCTATTGATTGGAATAGTTTCAGAAGGAATGGTACCAGCTCCTCCTTGTACCTCTGGTAGAATTCAGCTGTGAATCCATCTGGTCCTGGACTTTTTTTGGTGGGTAGGCTATTAATTGTTGCCTCAATTTCAGAGCCTACTATTGGTCTATTCAGGGATTCAACTTCTTCCTGGTTTAGCCTTGGGAGAGTGTAAGTGTCCAGGAAATTATCCATTTCTTCTAGATTTTCTAGTTGATTTGCGTAGAGGCGTTTATAGTATTCTCTGATGGTTGTTTGTATTTCTGTAGGGTCAGTGGTGATATCCCCTTTATCATATCCAGCCAAACTAAGTTTCATAAGTGAAGGAGAAATAAAATCCTTTACAGATAAGCAAATGCTTAGAGATTTTGTCACCACCAGGCCTGCCTTACAAGAGACCCTGAAGGTCTGGGGCATTTTTGATGTGCAGCTCTAGTTTGCTGTTTTTTAGTGTGTTTCTGACTATTCAAAAGCTGTTTCTTAGGCAAACGACATCCACTTACCAAAATGATAATCCTTTCCTTGCATACAATTTCTTGCATTTCCTCATCTGGAGCTTTCTTCCACCAATATTCAAGGGAGATCTAGAGGGACAGAGTACTTTGAAGGTGGCACTAAACAGGATGTTGGAATTTATGCCTGGTTTTGTCCTTTTTTGTTCAAAGATGATGCTATTGGATAGATTTATCTATGTATAAGGGCATGGAGAAAAAAAATCTCAGCCCTGGCTTTCTCAGCCTGCTCAGATATGGACCTTGAACTGCAGCACAACCCAATAGGGAAGTTAATCTCCACCCAGGCAGACAGACAGCCTAGAGGCTCGGGTCCACCAGCCGGGACTGGGCAGTGATCCAGGTATAAAGTTGTAGGTTCTAACTAGAGTGAACCCTAGGCACGTGTCATCTACGAAAACTCAGCTACCACATAGCTTCTATTTATTGAGTACCAATCATGGTTTGGAGCTGCACTAAATGTATCTCACACATTCTCTCTTTTAATTTAATCCTTGCTACCTCCATGAGATAAGGAGCCTCATAAATGAGGAAACTCAGGTTCAGAGTTATTAAAGTCACACAAAATCACACAGCTACTGAGAAGCAGAGCTAGGATTTTACTCTGGATGTCAGATTTAATGCCTCTCGAACCCTGTCCATTGGCCTGTGCCTGCAATTTCACTTTTACCTAGGCATTTTGATTAGCATTCTAGTTCTCTATTTGGCTGGGAGCCATGGCATCCTGCCTAGATTTTAATAAGCCCTATCTAGGTGGATGCAGAGCTCCCAGCTTTGAGGTTGACTGTGCATCTCTTACTCTGAACCATCAGGTAGGGATAGTCTTAGTTTGCTGTGTCATCGCAAAGTAGCACAGACTGGGTGGTATAAACAACAAACATTTATTTACTCACAAATCTGGAGGTCAAAAGTTTAGGATCAAGTGTCAGTAGCTTTGATTTCTTCTGAGGCTTCTCTTCCTGGCTTGCAGATGGCTACCTTCTCACTGTACCCCCACATTACCTTTTCTCTCTAGTTGCACATCCCTGGTGTCTCTCTTTCTGTTCTCAACTCCTCTTCTTATAAGGACACCAGTCCAGATTGGATTAGGGCCCACCTTAATAGTTTCATTTTCACTTTATTGCCTCTTGAAGGCTCTATTTCCAAATACAGTCATATACTGAGGTACTGGGGGTTAGGGCTTCAACATGTGCATTTTTGGGGGGAGTGGAGAGACAATTCAGCCTGTAACAGAGACTGAAGGGTCTGCTGCCAATAAATTGATTACTTGGGTCTCTGGTAATATATCTGACTGCTTTTGACCATCACTCTTGGCCCTGCTAGACGGCACTATTGCCCTGAACTACCCTATAGGAGGGGACCCCTTTGAATGTGAAGACAGCTGGAAATTTAAGTCTTCTTTTTTATGCCCCATTGCCCCATATTCTGACTTCTACCATGTATAGTCTGAATGTCTGAATCTCCTCAACTTTCATATTTCAGAAGCTAATACCCAATGTGATGGTATAGAGAGGTGGGGCCTTGTAATGATTAAGTCATGAGGGATCCACCCTCAAAAATAGGATCAGTGCCCTTGTAAAAGAAGTTAGAGCGAGCTCCCAGTGCCTTCCACCATGTGCTCACACATAGAAGGTGCCATCTATGAGATATGGGCACCCACCAGACACCAAGTCTACTGACATCTTCATCTTGGATTTCCCAGCCTCCAGAACTCTGCGCAATACATTTTCTGTTGTTTATAAGTTACCCAATCTAAGGCATTTTGCTAGAGAAACCTGAACAGACTAAGACATATTCCTTCCCTACTACCCATCTCGCAGAAAAAGATTAGAAAACAGCAGTTTTTGTGGCTGGACTGAACAGATTGATGCTCAAGGCCATGCTAACATTCTCTTAACATAGAAGACTCCAGTTATAATACAGATTAAAGAGGCTCTTTATTTTCACATTAAGGCAACCTTTTAATCTTTACACCAATAAGGTGACTCAGTTACCTGTATAGCTGGTGTTTAAAAGTATCTTTGGTGGGGGGTGGGTGGCGAGAGGTTCTTAGCAATAAAATGTAGCAGTTAAGCACTCAAGCTCTCGGAGATCAGATTGTCTGGTTTAGTATTTGAGTGCCATCTTATTACTGAGTGATCTTGGGCAGTTTTCTTGACCTCTTAATGCCACACTTTCCTCATCTGTAAAAGGAAAAAATAGTAACAACTACCTGATGGATTTGTGGTTAGGATTAAATGAGTTAAAACATACAGTGAAGTTAAAACAGGGCCTGACACACAGTAAGTACTCAATTTCAGCTCTAACTTTTATATTACTGTGAGAATTTACAGAATTGCCTTTATTTCAGCCTTTACTATTAGTTTATCTTGAGTAATTTTTATAAAATATACATTCATGTCATTTATTTGTCTATAAAAGATAAAAATTCAACCAAAACTGGCTTAAGTATGGGAAGGAATTTATTGTCTCTTGTAAGTCAAGCAATTTGGGAACATAACAGCATCAGATATGGCTTGATACAGAGCCCAAGAGCCCAAATGATGTCACCAGAACTCATTTTTCTTTCTGTACATTTCTCAGCTATGTTGCTTTTACGTTTCTCTATTCTTTGTGATTTCTTTCTTATGGTTGAAAGACTACTGTTATCAGCTCTTGGAACTGCATGATTCTAGGTTAAAATCCAATTAAAAAAGTGAGCATCTTTATTCTAGTATTTCCAGAGAAAATGCCACTCTTATTGGAGTAGGTTAGCCCATGTGCTTAGCTTTGGTTTGATTACTGATGCCACAAAACATCAGGACTTTGATTGGCCAGATCTGGTTCATCCACCCCACTCTTGAGTTAGGAACATGAGTTGAAAGTGAGGAAATTGGGTTGTCACTACCAGAAAAAAGATTACAAGATTCCAGACAGCAAAATAATAGATGTTCACAGCATGATTGTGTTTTAAATAGATTTGGAGGACTTTGGGCATATGTGGGGGCTCTAGCACATATTACAGTTTTTTCTGTTCTACTGTGTGTCCAAATCCACAAATTGGATGTGAATTATGTCTGGCATTATATAAAGACAACACTAATGCAATTGAGATAGTGGGTCTCCTAAAGAAAGCAAGAAGACATATGTTAACATATACAATTGTGGGAATATGAAGGATTTTTACATTTTAGTTCTAGGAATGGAGAAGAGCTCATCAACTCTTCTCTCATTCATGCCAACCCCTTTCCTCCACCTGCCAAAAGGGGAATTATGGATAGGGTCAGCCACTTTGGGCGGAGTGAGTCACTGTACAGCATGAAAAGCTCTATCTCCTCTCCTTCTGGGTGGTACACTGACCTGGTCCTGTGGCACTGGGAGAAGATCCAAGCATCTCTTTTTGGATGGTTTTCTCAACTAGATCCTAAGAATGCCCAGTTCAGCTTTAGGCACTGAAGGCTTCCCAGGAATAAACATACAACTAGGTAGGCTTTGTTCAGACAGACTAGTCTTTCCACTTGCTTCTAGTCCATTCAAACCTGTCTTGCTTGACTACAGAAGCTCTCTATGGATTCTAGCCCACACAGCTTGAGTTCCACTTTGGCGTTTGGGGTCAAAGCCCTTATACTTTGTCTGCTTTGTTTAATATCTCCCTTGGAGATATTCTGAAAGAAGTAATGGTGCACCTAAGGCAAGAATTTAGGTAGTGCTAAGGTCCTTGACTAAAATACCACCATATTATCTTTCTATTACCACTTAATTGCATCTAATTATACATTCCAAACACAACTTCTGAGAACATTTAGTTTAATCTCATTGTCTTTAAGATCCATAGTTAAACGTCCAAAGAACTAATAAAGGGGGAATCAAAGGCACATTATATTGCTCATGTGCTTGAAGAATATGGATCAGTAGTCTGAACTTGGCTGTCAAAACTCTTCTTAAGAATAAAAGAATCTGGCTCCGAGAACTAAACTTGAGTAAAACATCATAATGGAGCTGACTGTTTACTAGTATGATTTTCATGGGAGGATCTGGCCCTAGCTCAAAAAGATTTTTAATACAAACTAATCTACTAAGGGGATTTGTTTTCTTAACCCAAAGCCTGAACACCATGTCTGTGAAGTATACCACTGTATATAGTGTAATTTTTGTGTATTCCCCTCATTAGGAGAAAGAGTGGAAAATATCAAATCCTGTCAAATGAAGCAAAGGAAAAAAATTGGTCTTTCATTTGTAGAAGAGAAAATAACACCCCAGGGACTCCAAAGCCTGCTCTGTATTACCCAACATTCTCTAATTGAACCCTCCTTAAAAAATCCAACTTCGCAAGTGATGTCTTAGAAATTCCCTCTAATTTAAAATACTCCACAGTTCAGCATCTGTGAATGTCCCCTTGTGAGCTAGAAGGACTAATGATCAAAAAGAAACCGGTAAGATATAAAGATATTTAACTTCTCTCATGTGAGTTTAGTGATTCAGAAAAGACTGATATGCCAGTTTTTTTCTTATTTTAATGACCTTTCCCGCATGCAGCCTCCCTGATTCCCATAACACTTTGTTTATACAGATAATTTTCTTTCCAGCAGGAGCTCTTACATGCTTTCATAACCTTTTTTCATAAATCAGGTCAATGCACTGTGAAGTTTGATGGGACACAGGGGTCAGGAGTCTTCCCCTTGAGTCTGCCAATTGGCACACTGATTGCTTCGTTGCCCTTCCTGGATTTCTAAGTGGGCTGATGCTGGTGCAGGGACCTGGGGGCATGACTTGATTGGGCAGGAAGGCCACCCCACAGTGGCCCAGGGGTAAGTGCAAACTCTGTGAGAAATAGAATGTCTGAGAAGGTCCCCCATGAAGAAGCCAAATTCCAAATGTGTGTTCAGATTATGGAAAGCTTAAGTCAGAGATTCTTGGGTTGAGCTTTGGTTATCTCGTAGGAATGCCATAATTTTTATTTACCCAAGCGTCCATTTAAAATTAAAAATAACTTCACTGAATGACTCAAGCAAATCAGATGGTATTCTTTTGGTAGCACAAGAAAAAAAAAAGCCACCCCAAATTGGTATATATGTATAAGAAGAATTAATGAATGTTGTTACTGGGATATGCAAGGAGGGGCATCAGATACAGTCTGATCCAGGGGATCAAATGGTATGAAGGAGTTTTTTCTTTCTCTCATCTCTTGCCTTAGATTCCCACTAGATGTTTTCAGGTAGGCTTTTACACAGACTGAGAAAGATGGGAAAGACCGCAACTAGCAACCTCCTATTCTCATCTCATCCAAAGGAAGAGAGGAGACTCTTTTCTCTTGTCATGTCTTTATCAGACTTCAAGGAGTTCTATGACCCTGTGATTCATGTGTATGGATGGGTTTCCCAAAGATGTAGTAGGAAGAAAAATGCACAATTTCACTGGACTGACCCATCTTTGTCAGCTCTCTACTCCTCTTTTCTGAAACCTGACCTGCCCCACCCACCTCAACATGTGTGTGCATGCACACGTACTCACACCCACCCCTTGCTAAAATATTCTGAAAGGAAACCTCATATGATAAACATAAATAAATATGGCATGACCAACAAATTACAGTCATTTAGGATCTCATCATAACCCCACAGACAGTTGCCTGATGCCCTGATGCCACTTACAATATGTATTTCACAAACACTGTTTTATCTAACATATGTGCCAGGCACAGTTCTAAGTATTTTACAAGTATTAACTAACTCAGTTCTTTCTTTTTTTTTTTCTAAGATGGAGTCTCACTCTGTGGCCCAGGTTGGAGTGCAGTGGCGCGATCTCGATTCACTGCAGCCTCTGCCTCCTGGGCCCAAGAGATTCTCCTGCCTCAGCCTCCCAAGTAGCTGGGACTATAGGTGTGCACCATCACACCCAGGTAATTTTTCTATTTTTAGTAGAGATGGGGTTTCACCGTGTTGATCTGGATGGTCTCAAACTCCTGACCTCAGGTGGCCTTGGCCTTGGCCTTGGCCTCCCAAAGTGCTGGGATTATAGGCGTGAGCCATTGTGCCTGGCCAACTAACTCAATTCTTTTAACAAACCTATGAGGTAAATACTGTTGTTGGGCCAGGTGCGGTGGCCCACACCTGTAATCTCAGCACCTTGTGAGGCCGAGGTGTAGAATCACGAGGTCAGGAGTTTGAGACCAGCCTGGCCAACATAGTGAAACCCTGTCTCTACTACAAATACAAAAAATTAGCTGGGCATGGTGGTAGACACCTGTAATCCCAGCTACTTGGGAGGCTGAAGCAGGAGAATCATTTGAACCCGGGAAGCAGAGGTTGCAGTGAGCCGAGATTACACCACTGCACTCCAGCCCAGGTGATAGTGCGAGACACTGTCTCAAAAAAAAAAAAAAAAAAAAAAAAAAATACTGTTGTTATTCCCATTCTACAGATTAGAAAACTGAGGCTCAGAGTGGCTAAGACACTTGTACACAGGTGATAGGTGTGTCAGAGCCTGGATTTGAATCCAGATGGCCTGGAAACATTTTCTTTGAAAAGAACTTAAATGTATTAAATACACTCTCTCCTATTAGCCCTTGTGCTATTGAAGTTACTGCATTAATGCTTTCTGTGTCCCTTTGCTTGAACCACACTTCAGAGTTACCAGCACACGTCCTGTGTTCTCCACTGCTTTCCGATCCATCTCCTCATCAAGTGCAGATAGCAAGGCTGGCATTGCTTTTAAGCTAGCCAGACCTTAGAGATTCTATGCAAGGAATTTGACACATGGTGGACTGTCAATATGGGTTCATTCCTTCCACCTGTACCGTATTTTTTCCAGCAAATATTAACTTTGCTTATTTATTTATTTATTTATTTATTTATTTATTTATTTATTTATTCATTCATTCATTCATTCTTTTCTCTAGCTTTAATCTTGGAAAATGAGTAGGTTATTGCATCCCATTTGAAAAAGCCAACACCTTGAACTTCGAGCAGTCAGGAAGAGCTTTGTATTCTATTTTTTCAACTTTTAAGTTCAATGGGTACATGTGCAGGATGTGCAGATTTGTTACATAAGCAAATGTGTGCCATGGTGGCTTGCTGCACAGATCTGCACAGATCATCCCATCACCTAGGTATTAAGCCCAGCATTCCTTAGCTATTTTTCCTGATGCTCTCCCTCCCACCACCGAAGTGCTTTGTATTCTTAGAGAAATACAAATGCCTTTTTTGTTGGGATCTGCTATACTATTGACCACTTACTCAGACAGATAATCCAGTGAATGAAGTCTCACTCCAGCCCTGGGCTCCTCCTGGCTTCCAACCCTGCCACAAAAGACTAAAGCCTTTGTATTAGGTTCAATAGTGTCCTCTCCACAATTTCTGTCCGCCTTGGATGGATCGCAGGAGTTGACTTTATTTGGAAATAGGTCTTTATTTGATAGATGCTCATTAGTTAAAATGAGATTATATTAAATTAGAGTATCTGATAACTGATATCCTTATTAGAAGGCCGGGGAAGACGTGGGCACACAAGAGGAAGATGGCCATGTGGGCAGAGGCAGAAATGGGATCAATGTAGCTACAGGCCAACGAATGTCAAGGACTGCCCGCTACCACTAGAAGCCAGAAAAGGCAAGGAAAGATTCTTCTCTACAGCCTCCCGAGGGAGCATGACACTATCAACATTTGATTTCAGATATCTAGCCTCAAAAACTGTGAGAGAATAAATTCTAGTTATTTTAAGTCACCCAATTTGTGGTAATTTGTTATGGCAGCCCTGAAAAGTTAACATACCCTTTGCACTTCTTACTGTCTAAAGCTTCAAGTACTCCTTTCTGTGTTCTGCTCCATGATGCTGTGGCTGGGACTTTGAAGCCACATTTCTATTTTGCAGCAGCTCCCTTTGCTCTTTGCCAATACGGATACTGGAGGGCTGCTTCAGAGTGGGTCAGAGTCATAGGACGTTCCTCTACCTGTTTGTCCGTCTTCCTTTGTGTATCAACACAACGACGCTTCTATAGCCCACATAGACAGTTGGTCCCAATAGTGGCAGTTGGTGATGTTTGCCATTGTGGCTGTGGAATGATGCAACAGCTCCAAATGTCGTGGGAAGGGTGAGCATGTGCAATGAAGGAAAGTGAGACGCTCCCTCCTGCATACTTTTTGTTAGGGAGTAAATCTTCATACAGTCCCCCCAAGAGATCCCCCTCAGGTCATATCCATGGGAATTGGGGCACACACCAACACTCTAGGTGGGAGAGGTGTTGAAAGTGAGCACCTGGCATTTGTAGTCTCCTATATGAAGGGCAGTCACTAACAGCTTCCTTCACTTGCCAAGCCCTTCTCCAATCTGAGCCTCAGTTTCTCATCTAGTTTTTTTGTTTGTTTGTTTTTGACACAGGGTCTCACTGTGTTGCCTAGGCTGGAGTGCAGTGGTGCCATCAGAGCTCACTGCAATCTCAAACTCCTGGGCTCAAGTGATCCTCCTGCCTCAGCCTCCATCACACTTGGAATTTTTTTTTTTTTTTTTTTTAAGAGATGTGGTCTTGCTCTGTTGGTCAGGCTGGTCTCAAACTCCTGGCCTCAAGGAATCCTTCCATCTCAGCTTCCCAAAGTGCCGGGAATACAGGTGTGAGCCACCACACTCAAGCTTCTCTTTTATTAAGTAGGGCTGGTAATAAGTACTCTTGCAGCGGTTTTGCAAGAACTAAATGAGGTAGGTGGGTAAAAGGTTTCTAGCATAATGTGTGGCACTCAGTACACATTCAGTAAAAGCAGATCTGTTCTCCTGTTACCTGGCTACTTGTCCAAGGGTACTGCCCATGCTTCATAACCAGCTGCTATTGGTTGACTGAGGTGTATCTGGGAACTAAGGGCTCAGGTCTCCTGCTCTAGCTTATAGATGTTCCATTTCTGTGGCACCTTGTCTTTTTTGAAACATTGTCACCTCAGGTATATTCTTTACTCACAAAATCCCTGTGAGGAAGCCAGTATCACCCTCTTCCAAGTATGTGAAGCACCAAGAAGGAAAGGGTTGGGATTCCTGTCTCCAACCTATTCACCAGTATGGGTTTTCTTAAGCCTAGAGCTGTGGAAATCATTCCTTCTTTAAGAATGGGTCCATATATTCGTAGTTATTTTGCCAGGAATAATGTAGATACCCCTTCTGCGGTAACAGGGCTCCTGGTCAAGGTCTCAACCAGTGTTTTTTTCTGAAGATTCCTGGGAGAAATATTTCTGTACACAGTTGCAAATGCATTCACCTACAGCCTGAGAAATATTTTTATCTTTGCACTTTGATTTTGACATCCAATTCCTCCGCCTTGTTCATCCACACAAAAGACCTTCTTTTAATTCCATCTGCTTTTGCTTAATTCACTAGCACATTGGAAGCATCAGGGAGAACATGAGGCAGTTGGATCTGGAGTAATGAGTTCTGGGAAAGGCAGGATGTACAATATGAAATGGCCCAGGGCAGCATGTGGGACTAAGGGCTTCTCAGCTGGTCTCTGGGTCTTCTTGGGCATCTTCGTGTTACAGCCTTGCAGGATGTTGGGAGAATTACTCCTCTGAAAAATTAGGGATTCTCTGCCTTCTCCTTTCCTGTGTTTTGGCCTGTGTGTCATGCACATATCCCGCCTAGCATGGGTTAAGTGAACAGATTTATTTACTGCAGTGGATCAGGATGCAAAGAATATTCAAATAGATTAAGTGAGAGGTAAATTACCAATTTGCCTTGAATTCTAAGTATCCCTCTGAATTTTTCAGGAGTTTTCTATGGCACTAGTTTCCTTACCCTACCTTTCCCATGTTACTGTCACCCTACCTCTACAGAAACGTTTTTGCTTTTTAAACCATGGAGACTCTTTTGCAATGCAGTCACTCTCAAACCACAATGAAGGTATTGGGTTCTACCACTTCACGTCTTAAAGGACTGTTTAGATGCGATCTGGTATGTGTGTGTACACACATACAGTATGTGATGCTTTGGAGGGTAGGCAGTAAAATGTCACATTCTTCTCTAGGACAATGAGAATTTCTCATTCTCTTGTGTCCTCTGCAGAAAAAAAGCTGAAGTCCTTAGAGTGGCTAGAAGCATCCTCTTGCCATTTTTAATGGGGCCCCCTGCATGCCTTTCTGCAGTTAGTACTTGAAAAACTGCTTCTAAGTCTGTGACTATTCTTTAAAGGAGACAGGGCAGGAGGTAGAAGGGGTGCAAGTTTATGAAAAGCTTCCCCTTCAGTCTGCAGGAAGCTTCTTGTCTGCTCTGTGGACCTCAGAGCCCAGCTAGCCATCTATAGAATCTGTGGGAAGTGTTATCAGGAAGGAAACTATTGACAAGTGAGGATTAAACTAGTCTTCTGAGTGGTAATTGGCATCCATGTATGTGCAGTGATGAGGTTATCAGGTGAACTTGTCAGGGCTCCCTTTCATTTGAAGAAAATGCAAACAATGTTGCTGAAGCTAAATAAAGAAGGGCCCTCGAAGCATTCTGAGAAGTAGTGGAGACAAAACAACAAATAAAAACAAAGCATTTCCTTTTCAGAGAATTGCATACAAAAGCTGCGGAGAAACAGGAAACAGCCTGATTAGGAACAAAGATTTTTCTTAGGTCTGGGTCCTGGTCTCAACCCTGCTGCTCACCCAGAGATCATGAGTAGGCCACTTAACCTCTTGGGGGATAAGTCTTTTCTTTTGGGAAATTTCAGAAGTGCAGGGGCAAACTGGCATGGAGTTTCTGCTGGCAATTAGAGGAGAAGGGCAGAAATGGGACATCCACTTACAACTACTGAATTTTGTTTTACAGTTTGGAGTATCTAACACTTGGTGTATTTGTACATGTACAACATATCTCTGTATTGCATGTTAAGCACAGACAGTCACTCTGAGGAGGCGTTAGATTTTGGAATTCTGTGCTTATATGGCTCATTTGTAAAGAGTCTGAAATGAATTATTCTGTTTACCAAAAATGTTTTGGGGGAAAAGGTCAGACCTCAAATTTCTCTCAGTTCTTCTTCCAAGGAAGAGACCCTTTGGAGTTGAATATGAAGTCATAATTTCTATACTTCTAAATTAATCTAATAATTTCTCAGACTCAACAAACATGGTTCTCTGCACTGGAGACAAACTTTGATGATCAAAAGATGGAGGGAGGGGAGGGAGATAATCACGGGTCTTAAATCTATAAGCTTTTCATTTTCTGTCAATCTGCCTCTTCTGTCACCTCTGCCACCCCTTCCAACCTCTGACAAATGAATTCAGATACCTTCTTGCTAAATTGTGAGGACATCAACCATGTTGATTTCAAGAGTTAGAGTTTAGCATTAAAAAACGTTTTGTCTGAAGACATGATGCAATCACAAAAGCCACACTCTTGCCTCATACCAGTACAAATTGCTTTACTATTAATAAGATAGAGAAAACCACTTTTTTATAAGTCTTTTCCTAGGTAAATAACATATTAACTAGTTCAATAATAGTTCATTCAGAGATAGGGCATATGACTAATCCCCAAGGTCAAAAGTACTTCATTACATGCTATTATGAGCAAGGCTTCTATGAACATTCTTGGATTGTCTTCTGGTGCATGTACACAAAATTTTGGTGCATGGGCTTAGGAGAGAAATTGTTATTATTGGAAGGTAGCAAAAGTATTTGTTCAATCTTACAAAACAATGTTTCACTGTTTTCCAAAGTGCTTGTCTTAGTTCGTTTTGTGTTGCTATGAAGAAATTTCTGAGGTTATAAGAAAAGAGGTTTATGTGGCTCACAGTTCTGCAGGTTGTACAAGGGCACCTGCATTTTCTCAGCTTCTGGTGAAGCCTCTTGTGCTGTGTCAAAACATGGTGGATAAAGTCAAGAGAGAAGCAGGCACACACAAAGTAGGACCAAATTCAAGAGGCATCTTGACTTTATAACAACCCACTCTTGCAAGAAGTAATCTATTCCCCCAAAAACCAATTCAGCTTCACAAGCGTGAGAACTCACTCATTACTGTAAAAACAGCACCAAGTTATTCATCCAACCCCATGACCCAAACACCTCCCACTAAGTCTCACCTTCCAGTACCACCATGATATAGTTTGGCTGTGTCCCCACCCAAATCTCAACTTGAATTGTATCTCCCACAATTCCCACGTGTTGTGGGAGGGACCTGGGGGAGGTAATTGAACCACGAGGAGGGCTGGTCTAGTTTCATTAGATCTGATGGGTTTATCAGGAGTTTCCACTTTTGCTTCTTCCTCGTTTTCTCTTGTGGCCACCATGTAAGAAGTGCCTTTTACCTCCCCCCATGATTCTAAGACCTCCCAGCCATGTGGAACTGTCAGTCCAATTTAACCTCTTTTTCTTCCCAGGCTTGGGTATGTCTTTCAACAGTGTGAAAATGCACTAATACAGTAAATTGGTACCAGTAGAGTGGGGCATTGCTGAAAAGATACCTGAAAACATGGAAATGACTTTGAAACTGGGCAACAGGCAGAGGTTGGAACAGTTTGGAGGGCTCGGAAGAAGACAGGAAGATGTAGGAAAGTTTGGAACTTTCTAAAAAATTGTTGAATTGCTTTGCCCAAAATGCTGATAGCGATATGGACAATAAGGTCCAGGCTGAGGTGGTCCCAGATGGAGATGAGGAACTTGTTGGGAACTGGAATAAAGATGACTCTTGTTACGTTTTAGCAAAGAGACTGGTGGCATTTTGCACCTGCTCTAGGGATTTGTGGAACTTTGAGCTTGAGAAAGATGATTTAGGGTATCTGGTGGAAGAAATTTCTAGGCAGCATAGCATTCAAGATGTGACTTGGGTGCTGTTAAATGCATTCAGTTTTATAGAGGAAGCAGAGTATAAAAGTTTGGAAAATTTGCAGCTGACTATGTGATACAAAAGAAAAACCTATTTTCTGGGGAGAAATTCAAGCCAGCTGCAGAAGTTTGGGATAAATAGCAAGGAACCTAATGTTAATCCCCAAGACCATGGGAAAATGTCTCCAGGGCATGTTGGAGGTCTTCATGGCAGCCCCTACTGTCACAGACCTGGAGGCCCAGGAGGAAAATGTGGTTTTGTGGACCAGGCCAAGGGTCCCTGTGCTGTGTGCAGCCTAGGGACTTGATGCCCTGTGTCTCAGCTGCTCCAGCCATGGCTGAAAGGGGTCAACATATAGCTTGAGCTGTGGCTTCAGAGGGCAGAAGCCCCAGTCCTTGGCAACTTCCACATGTTTTGAGCCTGCAAGTGCACAGAGTCAAGAATGGAGGTTTGGGAACCTCCACCTAGATTTCAGAAGATGTATGGAAATGCCTGGATGCCCAGTCAGAAGTTTGCTACAGGGGCGGTACCCTCATGGAGAACCTCTCCTAGGGCAGTGTGGAAGGGAAATGTGGGGTCGGATCCCCCACATAAAGCCCCTACTGGGCCACTGTCTAGTGGAGCTGTGAGAAGAGGGCCACCGTCCTTCAGATCCCAGAATGGTAGATCCATCAACAGCTTACACTGTGTGCCTGGAAAAGCCACAGACACTCAACACCAGCCCGTGAAAGCAGCCAGGAGGGGGGCTGTACCCTGCAAAGTCAAAGGGGTGGAGCTGCCCAAGACCATGGGAACTCACCCCTTGCATCAGCATGACCTGGATGTGAGACGTAGAGTCAAAGGAGATCATTTTGGAGCTTTAAAATTTGACTGCCCGGACTTGCATGGGCCCTGTAACCCCTTTGTTTTGGCCAATTTCTCCCATTTGGAATGGCTGTATTTACCCAATACCTGTATCCCCATTGTATCTAGGAAGTAATTAGCTTGCTTTTGATTTTATGGGCTCATAGGCGGAAGGGACTTGCCTTGTCTCAGATGAGACTTTGGACTGTGGACTTTTGAGTTAATACTGAAATGAGTTAAGACTTTGTGGGACCATTGAGAAGGTGTGATTGGTTTTGAAATGTGAGGACATGAAATTTTGAGGGACCGGGGGCAGAATGATATGGTTTGGCTCTGTCCTCACTCAAATCTCAACTTGAATTATATCTCCCAGAATTCCCATGTGTTGTGGGAGGGACCTAGGGGGAGGTAATTGAATCATGGGGGCCAGCCAGTCTTTCCCATGCTATTCCCGTGGTAGTGAATAAGTCTTATGCAACCTGATGGGTGTATCAGGGGTTTCCACTTTTGCTTCTTACTCATTTTTTCTTGCTGCCACCATGTAAGAAGTGCCTTTTGCCTCCCGCCACGATTCTGAGGCCTCGCCAGCCATATGGAACTTAAGTCCAATTAAACCTCTTTTTTTCCCCAGTCTCGGGTATGTCTTTATCAGCAGCATGAAAATGGATTAATACACAGTACACTGGGGATCAAATTTCAACATGAGCTTCAGTGAGGACAAACAAACCATATCTAATCCATGGCAGTGCTTATACTAATTTACATTATTACCAGCAGTGCAGGTTGCTGTAAATTCTCTTTTTTTTTTTTTTTTTTTTTGAGACAGAGTCTCGCTCTGTCGCCCAGGCTGGATTGCAGTGGCCAGATCTCAGCTCACTGCAAGCTCCGCCTCCCGGGTTTACGCCATTCTCCTGCCTCAGCCTCCAGAGTAGCTGGGACGACAGGCGCCCGCCACTTTGCCCGGCTAGTTTTTTGTATTTTTTAGTAGAGACGGGGTTTCACTGTGTTAGCCAGGATGGTCTCGATCTCCTGACCTCGTGATCCGCCCGTCTCGGCCTCCCAAAGTGCTGGGATTACAGGCTTGAGCCACCGCGCCCGGCCGTAAATTCTCACTGATACTTGGTATTGTCAGACTTGTTAATCTTTGCCTAATACCCATCTACATGTTAAATCAATAATATGCTAAAAAGAGTCACAAAAGATGACATTTGGTATATTATTTATATAAAGCTCATTTAAAATAAAATAATACCTTATTTAGGAATACATGCATAAAACATTTTTAAAAATTAATGATAAGCCTAAAGCCCAACAATGGTTACTTTTGGGATAGGATTGAGCAGGAGCACATGAGTGTTGGTAATGTTCTAGCTTTACTATTGTGATGGTTAATTGCAACTTGACTGGGTTAAGGGGTGCCCAGATAGCTGGTATGACCTTTTATTCTGGGTGTGTCTGTGAAGGTGTTTCTGGAAGAGTTTAGCATTTGAATCAGTAGAAAATCTCCCTTGTGAACGCCACTGGGCATTCAAAATTGAACCGTAGTTCAATCCATTGTGGGTCTGAATAAAACAAAAATAAAGAAGAGGAAGACAATTTGCTGTCTCTGGTTGAGCCAGGACTTCCATCTTCTGCTGCCCTCGGATATTGGTGGTCCTGGTTCTTGGGCATTTGAATTGAGACCAGGACTTAGGACCAGGGCCATCACACCTCCCTCTCCCCGATTCTCAGGTCTTGGGATTCAGATTGAATCACACAAGCAGATTTCCTGGTTTTCTAGTTTGCAGAGTGCAGGTCATGGGTCTTCTCAACTTCTATACCACATGAGTCTATTCCTATAGCACATCTCTTCATTTTATACACACGCACACACACACACAATATATGCACATCTCTTCATTTTATACACACATGCACACACACACTATATATAGATATATATGTGTGTGTATAAATATATAATCTTCTAATGCTTCTGCTTCTCTGGTGGACCCTAATACAACTACTATTCATTGTAACTTACATGTATGTTGCATATATTCTTTTGTGTGCATATTTCATAATAATTTAAAAGTTAAAAATAAATTTTCTTTCATTGAAGTTGAGATCCTGGAAAGGACTCAGAGGTTTAATTAACTTAATTAGCTTTTTTAAACTTTTAGGGTCAGGGGTGTGTGTGCAGGTTTGGTATATAGGTAAATTACAGGTCACGGGGGTTTGGTGTACAGATTATTTTGTCACCCATGTAATAGGTAACTTTTAATGCAACTAAGAAAAAGTGCAGCAGCGGGGAATGAGGAGCAGAGAAAGGGCACTGAAAGGATTTGTGAGGCAGCTCAATTTGGACAGAAAGAAGGCAATTGCCACTTCTGAATTTGCATCTTGATTCTGTCACTTAATAAGAATGTGGCTTTGGAAAGGTAACTTTACCTCTTGGTATTCCATTCTTCCTCTCTGTAAAATGGGGCTAATGAAGAGCATGCATTTCTTAAAGTTGTTTTGAGGACTAAATGAAAAGATGGAAGTAAAGCCTTTTACACCCTGAAGTAAAATCATCTTGGTGTTAGAATGATCTGGGGCCAGTGGACTGGTGGCTAAAAGAAGCTGTGACTTGACAGGTGCACCAGAACTTGTCCTGATGCATGCATTGGACGTCGATTGTAGAGCACAGATGGCAGGAATGAATTGAAAGAGTCAGAATCAAACCACCTCCATGACACTGTGATAGTGATTGGCAACACTTGTGGTGTCAGCAACACAAACAGGAAGCTCTGCCCCAGTCACATTTCTTCACACTGCTTGGGTTCCCTGAATTTTGACCTGGGCAGCAACAAGTGGTGACATCCCAGGCTCTTGTGACCCTGTTTGGATGCCTATTTCTGGAGTGAGCAGGACTCCAATGGGTAACACTCTAGCTCCAACTAAGGCGTCTGTGGCAAACAGGCATTTCTTTGGTGGTGGCTGGGAAACCCCAGCCTCAACTGGAGTTCTGAGGAGAGAGCAAGCAGGTCTGGATCCTGGAGCATGACAAGTAAGCACCATACAGTTTGCATTTATGGACATGACAGAGGAAGGGAACCCCATGTAGGGGAAAGACAGCCATGGGAGGGCTGAGTGGTTGCTGTACTTTGGACTATAACTGGGTAGGGAGTGAGGACCATTCACAACCCAACTTGTACAACCAGATACTTCAACATGGATTAAAATAAGATGGCACATCTTCGAGGGACCTGCATTACACAGGCTGCTGCTGCTTGAGATAGTTTCTGCAATTATGCTTTGCCATCAGGAAACTGGTATGTGTCCTCCTCTTGCTTAGATACTGCGGGATGGGAGGAAAACTCTTTTCAGATAATGTATGCTGGACAACTCAGGACCTAAAGTGATAGGTTTAAGTCTTCTAAGTTACATTAATAGGTTTTTTAAAAATTACATTTATGTAATTAAAAAAAGATAACAACATAACAAGCACCCTTATTCCCACCATATAATATTGTTGAGATCTCTTCTACTTGCTTAATTTTTAAAAAAGGAACAAAACATTACAAATAGATCAAGTTTAAGTTCTGTTTGCTCACTCTTTCCATCTCACTTCTCTCCTGCTCTTCCTAAACCCACAGAGGCAACTAACTGACAGTGAAATGGGAAAGGTTCTGTTACCCCCCTCGCAGAGTGTGTGATGGAGTTGTGACTCACTTCTTTAGTGCCCCGCTGCTCAAACCTCTAGGGGAGCATACAGATGGGCAGGTCATGGGGCTCTGACTCCACAGCAGTGTCTAGGGGTTTACAGCCAAAGCCTCAGTGGGTGTGTGTTACAGGGTGCTCTTTTAGTTTGCCATCTATAGTTAGCTTGTGTTAGTCAGCTCACTTAGACCCCTGCCTTATTGCAAGGACAGAGCGATTTCTGTGTCCTGGGGTTCCTGCCATGGTGTACCAGAAGAATTGGATCACAGGTGGGCTTGGAGAATGAATGCAAGGTTTTATTGAGTGGAAGTAGCTCTCAGCAAATAGGAGAGCCAGAAGGGAGATGGTTTTCCTCTAGAGTTGGGCCATTCGGCAGCCAGGATCTCATTTGACTGCCTTGGCCAAACTCCATGTCATTCTGCCAGTTGGTGGTCTGCCAGCATGCTGCTGTGCTCCTATGCCAGTGCATTCCTCTCCACATCCAGCTGTCTATGTGTCTGCCTGCTAGGCTCTCAGGGGTTTTTATAAGCACAGGATAGGGGCATGGCAAGCCAGGGTGGTCTTGGGAAATGCAACATTTGGGCAGGAAAACAAAAATGCCTGTCCTCACCTAGGTCCCTGGGTACAGGCCTGGAGGTGGAGCCCTAGACAGGGACCATGCCCTCCTCTACTCAGCCCTTCCCTTCCTCTCTTCTGTAGCATTTAAAGGGACCACGCCCTTCTCTACCCAGCACTTCCATATCAGTAGCACAATTTGGGAGGTACTCTCCCCCTCCATGTTTGTATACCTTTACTACACATTGATGGATTCATAAATAATAGGTTTGTGTTCTTTTTGTGTTCTTTGTTTTTTAAATCATCATCTGTGCATTTTCTTAAATTTTCCTTTTTCACACTTTTTTTCTTATTCTTTTTTGTTTTTGTTTTTGTTTTATGAAATGAGGTCCTGCTCTGGAGTATAGTGGTGTGATCTCAGCTCACTGCAACCGTGAACTCCTGCACTCAAGTGATCCTGCCAGCTCAGCCTCCCAAAGTGCTGGGATTACAGATGCACACCGCACACCTGGCCCATTTTGCTTTAGAGACTATCCATGTTGATGTATGTAGAGCTAGTTAATGCATTATCACTGTGGCATAAAATGAATTCTGTAATACAAATATACAATGTTTTATTTATTGATTCTTTTGTCATTGGGTATTTAGATATGTATTTTTAAATCTTCACAATTATAAACAAGGCTGTAATGAATATCCTCTTTAAAGACCTGCCTACTTTATAGGAATATATAGACTTCTGTAGCATCAACATTAATAGCAAGGACGACCAGCTGCTCTGTGATCACACTGTGCTATGCTGAGGTCAGCTTGTTTGGTCTGCAGGAGGTAATTAAAATTTCAAAAATGTTGCAAGCCAGTTACTAACACAGACATGAAAAATAAAATTTTGTAAATGTATAATGGAATAATTTATATTTTAAAAGGTAATAACGACTTGAACCCCATAATTTCTCCTCCTCCTATTTTATACTTCTTTAAAAATGGGAAAGAAATAAAAAAACAGTCAGCTAATGAACTTTCTAAAACTAGGAGCCCATGAGCTGTAACTGGCTAGTGATAGAGAAAATGTTAATAACGCAGATTTAACTTAAAAGTGGTTGTGGGCTGGATGCAGTGGCTTATGACTGTAATCCCAGCACTTTGGGAGGCCAAGGCGGGTGAATCACCCAAGGTCAGGAGCTCAAGACCAGCCTGACCAGTATGGTGAAACCCCGAATTTAGTAAAAATACAAAATTTAGCCGGGTGTGGTGGCACACACACCTGTAGTCCCAGCTGCTCAGGAGGCTGAGACAGGAGAATGGCATGAACCCGGGAGGCGGAGATTGCAGTGAGCCAAGATCCTGCCACTGCACTGCAGCCTGGGCGACAGAGGGAGACTCCGTCTCAAAAAATGAAATGAAATGAAATGAAATAATGAAATGAAATGAAATAATGAAATGAAATGAAATGAAATAAATAAATGAAATGAAATGAAATAAATAAATGAAATGAAATGAAATGAAATGAATTGAAATGAAATGAAATGAAAGCCGGGCTTGGTAGTGTGCGCCTATAGTCCCAGCTACTCTGGTGGCTGAGACAGGATAATTGCTTAAACTTGGGAGGCTGAGGTTGCAGTAAGCTGAGATCGCGCCTCTGCACTCCAGCCTGGGTGACAGAGTGAGACTCCGTCTGGGGTGGAGGAGGGGGTGGAGGGGGGTGGAGGGGGGTGGAGGGGTGCGGGGCGGGGAGGAAGTGGTTGCGTATGTCGTTTTTACATTGTAAATAGCAGAAAAGCCTGAGGAAATATTCTTCCAATGTTTGAAAACTATTGCACAGTTCAGCAAAAAAGTTACTGAGATCCTTCACAAACAAATGAAGTTTTGACATATATGTTCATTATATATTTCACTTTCATCTTACTCATTAGTGTAAATGCAAATATCAACCAACACTCATCAGCAACTACACCTGGAAATCTAGTTGTTAAACATTCATCAACACCACTGGGTCACATCCATTAAATTTTTGCAGAGAAGAAGCCCTCATTCATCTAATTGAGATGTCGTATTACACTTAAATTGCATCTTTTCCCTCGCTCACATACACACACCACTCACATGATTGCCAAATCTTCTTCTGTCTTATATATAGTCTTCTTATTTTTTTACTTAAAACTGTATTCAAATGATGTTTATTATTAATATTATATCATCATTAGCAGCAGCATCACTGTTTTACATCCTAAACCCCCACCAGACCATGAACTGCTCAAAGGCAGGGCCCATGGTGCAGTTATTCCCTTTGTACTTGAGTGTTCTCATTAGAAAAATGGGCTTAATAATAATAACTACCTCATAAGTTTGTTATGAGGATTCAATGAGATATTATATGTAAAGTGCTTATAATGGTGCCTGCCATATAGTAAGCACTCAATTACTGTTAGCTATTATCACCGTTATTCACTGTAGAAGTATTAGTATTATCCTCATCATCCTCAGTATTATGGTAGCTTTAAATCTCCACAAAATTCCTGGCCTACAGCAGGCACATTGCAATAAGAAATTTGTGAATGTGACCTTTTTTTAGCACATAGAATGTGACAATCAGAAAAATAAATCACACTAAACCACTTCTCATGTCTCTAGGACAGGGTGCTTGATGTGGTGGTACTAAACTGAATAGGACATAAATGTCACTTGCTCCTGCAACAACAATCTAACTAGGGAGACTGACCACCCTAAACAGTAGAAGGAAAGTAACAGCAGAATGGAATAGGCTCTAAGAGCCAGGGAAGCCAGTGGGGTGTTAAAGTCTCCCACTGTTATAATTAATAAGTTCTGGCCAAAGCAATCAGGCAGGAGAAAAAAATAGAGTATTCAAATAGGAAAAGAGGAAGTCAAATTGTCTGTCTGCAGATGACATGAATGTATATTTAGAAAACCCCACCATCTCAGGCCAAAATCTCCTTAAGCTGATAAGCAACTTCAGCAAAGTCTCAGGATACAAAATCAATGTGCACAAATCACAAGTATTCCTATGCACCAATAACAGACAAACAGAGAGCCAAATCATAAGTGAACTCCCATTCACAATTGCTACTAAGAGAATAAGATACCTAGGAATGCAACTTACAAGGGATGTGAAGGACCTCTCTTTAAGGAGAACTACAAATCACTGCTCAAAGAAATAAGAGAGGACACAAATAAATGGAAAAACATTCAAATAGGAAGAATCAATATTGTATTGTGAAAACGGCCATACTGCCCAAAATAATTTATAGATTCAATGCTATCCCCATCAAGCTACCATTGACTTTCTTCACAGAATTGGAAAAAACTGCTTTAAACTTCATATGGGACCAAAAAAGAGCGCACATAGCTGAGACAATCCTAAGCAAAAAGAACAAAGCTGGAGGCATCAGGCTACCTGACTTCAAACTATACTACAAAGCTACAGTAACCAAAGCAGCATGGTACTGGCACCAAAACAGATAAATAGACCTATGGAACAGAATAGATAGGTAACTCAGAAATAAGACTGCACATGTACAACCATCTGATCTTTGACAAACCTGCCAAAAACAAGCAATGGGGAAAGAATTCCCTATTTAATAAACGGTGTTGGGAAAACTGACTGGCCATATGCAGAAAACTGAAACTGGACTCCTTCCTTACACCTTATACAAAAATTAACTCAAGGTGCATTAAAGACTTAAATGTAAGACCTAAAACCATGAAAATTTTAGAAGAAAACCTAGGCAATACCATTCAGGACATAGGCATGGGCAAATACTTCGTGTCTAAACCACCAAAAGCAATGGCAACAAAAGCCAAAATTGACAAATGGGATCTGTTAAACTAAAGAACTTCTGCACAGCAAAAGAAACTATCATCAGAGTGAACAGGCAACCTATAGAATGGGAGAAACTTTTTGCAATCTATCCATCTGACAAATGGCAAATATTCAGAATCTACAAAGAACTTAAACAAATTTACAAGAAAAAAACACACAACCCCATCAAAAAGTGGGCAAACGATATGAACAGATGCTTCTCAAAAGAAGATATTTACGTAGCCAACAAACATATTTTTAAAAGCTCATCATCACTGGTCATTAGAAAAACGCAAATCAAAACCCCAATGAGATACCATCTCATGCCAGTTAGAGTGGCAATCATCAAAAGGTCAGGAAACAACAGATGCTGGAGAGGATGTGGAGAAGGAGGAATGCTTTTACACTGTTGGTGGGAGCGTAAATTAGTTCAACCATTGTGGAAGACAGTGTGGCGAATCCTCAAGGATCTAGAACTAGAAATACCATTTGACCCAGCTATCCCATTACTGGGTATATACCCAAAGGATGATAAATCATTATTCTATAAAGACATATGCACAGGTATGTTTATTGCAGCACTATTCATAATAGCAAAGACTTGGAAACCAAGCAAATGTCCATCAATGATAGACTGGATAAAGAAAATATGGCACATATACACCATGGAATACTATGCAGCCATAAAAAAGGATGAGTTCATGTCCTTTGCAGGGACATGGATGAAGCTGGAAGCTATTATTCTCAGCAAACTAACACAAGAACAGAAAACCAAATACCACATGTTCTCACTCATAAGTGGGAGTCAAAGAATGAGAACACATGAACCCAGGGAGTGGAACATCACATGCTGGGGCCTGTCAGGGAGTGGGTCTGGGGGAGGGATAGCATTAGGAGAAATGTAGGTGATGGGTTGATGGGTGCAGCAAACCATCATGGCACTATGTATACCTATGTGACAAAACTGCACATTCTGCACATGTACCCCAGAACTTAAAGTATAATAAAAACAAGTCAAATAAATTAAAAATAAAAATAAAAAAATAAGTGCCCAAGCAAATACATAATCACAAATCTTAATACATTGTATGAAACAATCCAGCAAAAACCTGAAATAAAGAATGATGGGAGGCATTTAGGCATTTATTTAGTTAGTGAAGAAGAAGAAGGAAAAGAGGGTCTCTTTGGAGAGGTGCCTTCAAGCTGAGTCCTAGACAGTAAGAAGACAAAGTTGGGAAGGGAGTAGAGAGGACAGGATAACAGGGGTGTGAAGAGCTTTTTCTAGGCTATCCATAGGATTGCTCCAACTGTTTGTTGGAGACAGAGAAAGCAGCCTAAACCACCCAATAGGGACTGGCCTCTTGGTTTTCTCTCTTTATGCAATGCTGAAAATTGGTAGTGGCTTCCCAGATTGTTGTGTTGAAAAGAATTTTGAGATCCTTAATGGCTTAATAGAAAAGTGGTCCTTAAAAATTGGTCATGTCTGCCATGGGAGTGGAGGGTTCCAGGGGCATATTTACTCTTCTGGCTTTATTTGTCCAGTGGTCTGAAGTCCAAGAAGTGAGCTGGGAAGACAATGGAGATGATGTCCAAGCCCACTGCTATCCACCCCCATCCTTTAACAGCAGAAGGGTCAACAACTCATTTGGAAAACAATTAGCCAATGAGCCTCAGGGTTGAATATACCTGACCCCATCTTACTATTCCATCTCACTATTCCGTAGCTCTCCTATGTGTCACTCACAGCAGATAGACAAATCCCTACAGAAGAGAGAGATGAATGAGACCCTGTTTTCCCATTTTTAGAATCTTCTCATGTCTCTACTATATAGAGAGCTGGGAGTGCTGTTTCTGTGAGGTTGGAGAGATGCTGAGAATTGCTTTGCAGCACTGGACCTTTGGGAACTACTACCTCTTAAATCAAATGGAATTTGCCTCATTTAACAAAATACCCATTGACAAATGGGATCCCATCTCATGTGGGATGTGTGCAAACCTGCATACTCATAAACCATTTGGATTTGTGTTTCCAAAACAGCGATATGCATACCAGTGGTGATACAGGAGATAATGTTAGTTATGAGAACTTTTAAATTTTCATGATTATTTTAATGCATATTGGAAAAGCATTGGCTTACCATTCATGCGACAGATAAAGCTACCTTTTAACATAAATCTATTTTATGAAAACAAGGTGATATATAAATATTAAAGGTGAGTCACATGCATGGTATGTGAATAGAGTAAAAGTGTGATGATGATACACAAATGGCTGAAATTTGGGAAACACTGGTTTAAAGTTTGTTGTAGGTTGAACCATGCCTCCCTCCTCTCCCAAATTCATACGTTACAGTCCTAGCACTCGGTCCCTCAAAATGTAATCTTATTTGGGATAGGGGCTTTACTGAAGCAATCAAGTTAAAATGAGGTTATTAGGGTGAGCCCTAATAATTCAATAGAACTAGTGTCCTTAGAAAATGGGGAAATTCAGACACAGAGACAGACACACATCAAAAGAAGACAGTGTGGAGACACAGGGAGAACACAGCCAACAACAAGCCAAAAAGAGGGCCCTGGAATAGAGCTTTCCCTCACAGCCCTCAGAAGGAACCAACCGTGTTAACAACTTGATTGAGAACCTCCAGTATCCAGAACTGTGAGATACTCATTTCTGTTGCTTAAGCCACTCAGTTTATGGTACTTTGTTGCAGTGGCCTGAGGAAACTAATAAAGAATTTATTTTCTATGCTTGAAGCCAGTTGCCTGGTGGATGACTGTTGCTATCCATGAGATGTGGGCTTCTAATGAATGGGGCCTTCTAAGTGCCTCTAATGCTCAGCAGCAGGTGCAGAAGATGGATTAATAAATCCGGTTTTCACAGAATGTCAATACTCCATCAAGTGTGGAAAATGGCAAAATGTTCCTCAGTGTCCAAGCCAGATAGTAGAAATGGCATTGGCTTTGGAGTCGGAAGACCTAGGCTCAAGTTCTTACTCTGTCACAGACTGTGAGGTCTTGAACAGATTCTCTCCCTTGAGAGCCCTTCATAGCAGGGAGGTCCTATGGTCCCCACTTAGTTCTCCCCCTCTCCTGCTTTAAGACTCCATGCGAGAAGGTACACGTCTCTCAGGATTCCAGAATGTCAGTCATCTCCACAGCTGGAGGGAGGGAGTCAAAGGGCAGGGCTCATGGGATATGTAAAGAGGTTTGCCTAGCTGTCTAGACAGATGGCCTCAATGTTTAAACTTGACTGCACATCTGTTAATTATCCAAGATGCTTCTGATGCTACACTGGCCTGCAGACAGTCACCAGGGGGCTGGCCACGAAAGGTATCGTATGATTGTGGAAACTTAGGGGCCACAGGATAGTTAATGCAAAAGACACTACCTACAGCCTACTGAGAACCCAGATTCTAAGTGGCAACTAGGAACTTGCTTGAGTTGCTAGCTCTGGTCTACCACGAATGAAACTCAATTTTCCTTCTGACTGACAGGATTCCAGGCCCCAAATGCCTCATCACCAACTGTTTAGTCTGGATATAAGAAAGTGGGTAAATTTTATCCTCAAAAAGTAAGTTATTTAGATTGGAAACAGTATCTCTTCCTCTAGTCTTTCCTTGGAGAGATGCCCCTTCCTTTCCAGCCACTCCCAACTTATTCTGATATTGGATATTATCTCCTGATTCCTGGTTGTTCTCTCCCCCTTGAATGTGGCAGAATTGGGGGGTGGAAATAAGAAAGGAATTTGTAAATCAATCAGATGAAATCAAATTAATCAAATTAAATGGTATCAATCAAATCAAAGCAAGTGTGTAGCATGCTGCTTTGCGGGCCCCATCTTGGGGAGTAAGAATCAGACCAAAGCTCTAGTTTGGTTGGCGTGGGTTAATTCCTATCTCCCCATACCATGACGCTTCCTGAAGCATCATAGAAAAACAGGATCTTTAGGTAGGAAAGAAAGAGGCTGTCCCTTAGCAATGTATTTAGCTGGCTTCAAATAAGGGGGGAAGGTGGTCTGGGGAGGATGAAGTCCCTTTTCCAATACCACAGTATCAATAACAGCAATAAATATTTTCTGAAGCACCAGGTAAGAAGTTGGGGAGCTACTGATTATTAAATGCAGCAATGGTCCCTGCCCTCTTGGAATTTCGGGTCCAGTGTGTCAGGAGGGGAATCCGGTGTTTGTAGAGCTCTCCAGATGTGCTAGTATGTGATGTGGATTATCTTACTAAATACTCCTAATGACCCTGTGGGGGGCATATTATGATCCCTGTTTTGTAGTTGGGAAACTGAGGGTGCAAATGGTTTAGCTTTGCTTATATTCACAAATCACGGATATGGTGATGGTGGCATTTGGTTTTTAGGTACTCTAAGGCAGAAGGTAGTTCACCTATCTATCAGGTTACCCCATCTCCCAATGTGGTCTCATAGACAGAGTTAGATATCTTACCTCTGCCCTGTTTCTGTGTGTGCTGGTGCCAGGGAAGCCAGGACACACATCTAGAAGGCTTTAGCTCATTCATGCACATTTGCCCTCTCCCTGTAGGTCCTGGAGTTCAGGCTCAGCATTCTGGTTTGAACTCAGCTCTGTCCTTTGAAAAGGTCAGTTGTGGAAATGTTTTTTCAGTTTTGCCATACACTTTTCTTCCTTCTCTCCTCTGACCCTCTCGTTCTCTCACAACTAGTAACAATTTGATGAAGAGGTTATGCCTGAACCCGGGCTTGCATTTCTTCCATAGTTTGGTTCTGTATTTGAGGTTTTTTTTTTATTATTTTATTTTTTTTTTGAGACGGAGTCTCGCTCTGTCGCCCAGGCTGGAGTGCAGTGGCCGGATCTCAGCTCACTGCAAGCTCCGCCTCCCGGGTTTATGCCATTCTCCTGCCTCAGCCTCCCGAGTAGCTGGGACTACAGGCGCCACCACCTCGCCCGGCTAGTTTTTGTATTTTTTAGTAGAGACGAGGTTTCACCGTGTTTGCCAGGATGGTCTCGAACTCCTGACCTCGTGATCCGCCCGTCTCGGCCTCCCAAAGTGCTGGGATTACAGGCTTGAGCCACCGCGCCCGGCCTGTATTTGAGGTTTGAGGATGCCCATTAGCAATTTATTTTCTCTTCTGGGTTCTTTACTAGCGGCCAGCAGAGGTTGAAGATAATCAAATTCCAGGATCAGTATCAATTTTATGAACTCCAAATTTGGGGCTGGATAAGAACTTGAAATTTGAAGTCCTAATTGGGCTTCCTAATTCAAGTCCCAACTAGTCTACTTCCTCTTTTCTATGCCCCAAGTTTAAAATTTGGGTATGCTCTCAGTGTCTGCACAGCAGATATTTAGGCAGACAGCTATCTGAAAGGCTGTAGCAAGAACTACCTGGTGATTGGTGGGACAGGAAACTGAGGAGGGGGCTAAAACTCCAGGTCTTCCCTTGGAGGCAGATCCACAGCTGGCCTGGCATGCTTTCTACCTGGCAACAGGAGCAGAGGTTGCAACACAGGCTGCTTGCTGGCAGGTGGGATGTAGTGAGAGTGGACTGTGTACCATTGTGGTAGAGCATCTCCACTCATTAGATCCAGGACCTGGCCTTTCTGAGAATTCACTGGGAAGGGGGGTAGTGACCACATTAGTGGGTGGAGAGAAGAGAAGCACGGGCAGAAGTCCCTTCTTTTCTGAAAGAGTGAAGGTAAAAGGAATAAACATTTCCTTCAACACTGAGATGTGTGACACGTGATTTCTCCAGGTAGTAATAGACTGTAAAACTCTTCTTTCTGGATAGGAAAAAGAACCAGAGAAACAGAGGTGCAAGAGGCAAAGTCTTCATGTGGCTGATGAGAAAACAGAGAACCTTGGTGACTTGCCCAAGGTCACATGTCTGCTTAGGAACTGCATCAAGAAACCCAGAAGTCCTTCCTTCTAGCACCGTGCCCCTTCCCTGAGAACATCCACATTCCTGCATAGGGTGTCAGCTTGCTCTTGATAGCCTCACATAATAGCTGAGATATCTTTGTTCAAGAGCTTTGATCAAGCGGCCCGAGGCAGTACACGGCTCATCTCATTCCCAATTCAAGGCTCATCTCATTCCCGATTCAATAGGCTCTGTCTGTTGACTGTCACCTTCTTCCCAGCAGCCTTTTGTTTTATACGAGGAACCCTAAGGGCACAGCTGGAAAATCAAAGAGCCGTCTTGGTAGGTGCTGTGCCAATCTGGACCAGAAGGGGACCGAGGAAGATGCCTCATTACCCTTCTCCCTTATCCCCTCCTGCTTCGGGAAGTTTTAGTTTGAATTTCTATTTATTGTACAAATAATATGAGGACTATAAAGAAAAGATTTTTTTTTTTTTTTATCACTCCAGAGAGGGATACAGGCAAACCTCAGGCTTTGAATCAAAGAGGCCTAGATGCAAATTCCAGCTGTGCTGCTACGTCAACTTATAACACTGAGCAATTGACTAAATTTCCTTGAACCAGTTTCTTCATCTCTGAGTGGCAATAACAACTTCCTGTTTGTGTGTGTGTTGAGGGGGGTGGGGGTGGTAAAGAAATAATTTATTATATAAGGTCCTGGACATGTAAGTTTAATAAGTTTAGTTCCTTCTCACTCCCCTTCCTCAATGTAACTTCTAAATTTTGTTGTTCTCCAAGTTCTTACCCAAATGCAAAGATACTTTCACATATTGTAGATGTAATTTTGCTTCCTGTAATTTTCATCTAACATTATACCATCATCTCTTTTCCTCTGTTACTCTTAAGGTGAATGGCATAAAATTGCTGATACACAACTATTTTGAGCTAGAAAGAGCAATTTCATTATTCCACCTAATACATAGTTTTGAGAATCATCGTTATAAAGGAACGAATAATATTCTTTGGAGTTGACGTACCATGATTTATGCAAGAACTTCTTGTTGTCGACCATTTTGGTTATTTTTCATTTTTCCCTATTAAAAATAGTTCTGTAATAACAATCTTCACATATATAAATTATTTTCTTTCTTTGAATTATTTTTCTGGGATACATTCCCAAAAGTAGCTCCATTTTTATTTTGAGGCCCAAGGTACTGTATTCATTTCACCCATATTAATCACTTCCACAATCTGTTCCTTAGGTCTGGCTGGGAGTTAAATTTGTTGACAGAACCAACTCAGAAAACAATGGGAATTCTAGAAACCAGAACCTGGTGCTTGTCACAGTTGAGGCAGAGGGGCAAAGAGCAAAGATATTGCAGGAATTCTTCTCTGGAGGCCTGTTAAATTTCAGCAAGAATTAGAAAAAAAAGACGTTTCATTCATATTGACCTGTCAAGGAAGTCAGGAAAAAAAAATGCACAGAAAGGAGAATCTAGGAAGTCACTTACATGTCCATCAATGGACTAAATCTACATATAGCAATGTAAAAATTCTAAAAAAAGAATGAATTTAAAAAATCAAGTCATAGTAGCACATGGTATACCATTTATGTAAGCTGAAAAACCACACACAACAATATTTTGTATTTTTCATGGATCTCAACACACACATTTAAAATATTCAAAATAAACTGGGAAGATACACATTAAGATTATGATCCCTTTTGCCTATGGAAAGTGGTAATGGAGGAGATTTGAATTTTTCTGTACTATTTTTCACTTTTTAAACAAAACTACAAAAACAAATATGACAAAAAAGTTAATAATATGTAAATGTTTGTTTATTATTCTTGACTCTTTTCTGCATTTGTTAAATGTCACAAATCATCATCAGTGTCAACAGCAACCACTCCAGAGCATCTAAAGATGAGAAGTAGCATGGGTGGCAGATTGGAGGGAAGGACCATCCCAGCGGAAGCAGCAGCCCTCCAAGGCAGCCATGAATCAGCAGGCTAGTACAGTCCCCTTGCTGTCCTTTGTTAAGTCAGTCTTTCTTTCCACATCAAGTTAGCTCTATCCTGTTGTTGGCTTCTCAACATTTCCAAGTCTTTGGACAGCTGGCGTTTCCGAGAAATGCTGAAACCCCAATGCTGTCTTGCCAGTCTTGTTTCAAATGGACCATGGAAGCTGACTCTCCTGGGAGGCTCTTCCCTGGAGATTGCAAAAATTATTTGATGGGTCAGTTACTTATCTGATTCCAGAGCAAGTGCTGATAACTTGGACACTGACCAGTTACTGGTCCAGTTAATAAACAGTTTTTTATTCTTTCTTTTTGGTAAGTGGAATAAGAAACTGCAAGGAAGGGAAGATTTGTGAAGGAGTAGATTTTTGATCTACAAAGGAACACAAAGTCAGATTAAGCATATAGAACATAATAGCCAGGGAATAGAATGATCCCAGGTAGAGCTGAGTGTCAAGCACAGAGGTTAAGATTAAAGAGTCAGTAGCTCCTATTGTCATGAGCTGGATGATACAATGGTAGAGTTCAGACTCCGCCTTTAGGAACAAGGCACTCAGTCCCTCAGCTGCTAGGTGTGTTGGCTCCTGACTGCTCACACCTGAATCCCTCCTATGGAATTGCCAAAAGCAGTTGTCTTGCTCAAAGTTGTTTCCTTTCCCCAAGTACACCCCACATCCAAAGAGTGGTCTTAGTGGACATCCAAAGACCTGATTTCTTTGCTTCAATTGAGATAATCTGATGATCACCCCAGGTCCAGAGCTCCCTATGAGATTGAATGAAGACTGTTAAAACTACATCATAAATCAACTTCTTACTTTTTTCTCTGCCTCATCCTTCATCTCTTGTCCATCATCCTCCAGAGGTGTTGATCCCCAGCGTGGTAACTTTCTGACTGCACATTTCAGAATCTCAAAACATCATCATCATCATTAATAATAACAACAACAAAAACCTCAGAATCTCATGATCTGTTTTCCAAGAAATCTATTCTATAACACCTACCAATCTTGAAATCCAGCCTTTTCTTATACTTTACTTATTGCCATTTAGATAGTGTAAATTAGTCTTATAAATTGACATCCCTGGTTCCCATCATCCCTAGTAGTCAATCAACTCCTGTGCTTGCGAGAAGAAGAATCAGATACAAGTCCTGATCTTGAGGAACTTGAAGTCCAGATTGAAAACCAAGATTTCAAAAAAAAAAATTAACTAACCTCCTTTCAATTAAAATAACAATATAAAATTCTAGCTGAAGGAATACCACAAATTTCTTTGCCTACTGAGTGGAACAGACATGCTCTGTGACTTCAAAAGAGTGAGAACATGTGGTGGGTTAGGGATGTTAGCAAAGAGATAGGAAAGATAGCAACAAATTTTTAAAGAATTAGGAAATTGACAAAGAATCAGAAAGTTTACACATTATCTGCAGATTTAATGATGAATTTGATGGTTGAGGGGAGAATGGAAGTAACTTCTTATTGGAGTTTGGATAGAAGCAGGAAATAGAGGCCTAGATGGAAGAATTGTCAAAAAAATGATGAGAAAAGTATGCTAGGAGACATAACTGAAAGCAGTTAAAGTTCAGATTCTGCAGAATGTTGACTATTAGACTAAGGAGCTTGGTTTTGCCCTGAAAGCAGTAAGGTAGGAATAGAGGTGGGGATGGAGACATGGGGAACAGACAAGCACTGAATACCTAGAGGCAGGCTAGAGACAAGAGGGCAGCAGTGTTGGAAAAGGCTGACCTGGGGGAGGGTGTGCAGGATGTACCGGATGGGATGAACCCAGAGGTAGCCTGGGGCTTGTGCAGAGGCCCACCTAAAGGTATAAGAAACAGGATTAGGGTAGTAGGAAGCCAGTCACAGCACTGACCACTGAAAATTAGTGCAAGATGTTCAGTGCAACATATGTCACAATCATATCTGCCTCTCTGCTTTTGATGCTGTTTTCCCAGTAACCTCCTCCTCTGTTTGTTCATCTATATCCTACTTGTGCAAAACTGCCTAGGACAAGTCATGCCTCCTTCATGAAGTGTTGTCTGCTCCTTCAGTTCATGCTGATCTCTCTCTCTTTGAACTTACAGACAACCTGTTTAATGATTTGTTCTAAGTTTAACCTAAGTTAGCACTGTCTTGCAAGACATTGTATTATAAATCTAGAAAAGTACTAGGATCTGACTTGGTACCTCTGGCTGACTCTTAATTCTTAAGCAGTTGGTGAGCTTCTCTTCTTCACCATCATCCCTAAAATATTCTTTTCATTAATCTTTTCATCTTCTGACTAACCAAAGACTTGTGTTTGGCACATAAGAGAGATAATTTAAATTCATTAAGCACTTACTGTATATTGAAACACTGTTCTAAGTGTTTTGCATCTATAACTTTCTCTCACAGCAATCCTAAGAGGTAAGTCTTGTCATTATCCCCATTTTACAGATAGGAAAAGTGAGGTCCAAGAGGTCAAACAACTCTGAAGTTTACACAGCTAGTGAATAATAGAGTCAGAGTTTCAAATTAGGCAACCTGATTCTGGAACACCAATTTAACTTCCACCTTATTCAATAAAGGTCTCAAAAACAGTAGTTGACGGATGTATGGATGCATGAGGAATGAATTCAGCAAGTGACATGTTGGAGTCTTGCCGCACAGTGAGACATGAGGTCCTCAAATACTCTATGAATGTTTGCAAGGGAAGAAACTGCTACTGATTTCGGGTATTCCCATGGTGAATCTAACGTGGTATATATGAGCTGCTGCTGACCTCTTGGGCCCTGTCCGGTTCTTAAAGATGAAGAGATTGTAAAACCTGCTTTCAGGAAGGGTATTGAGACTTTGGGAATGCTACAAAGTGTGATTGACTTAGGGGTGTATTTACATTTAAGGTGCTAATTCACAACCCCTTTAAAGTATTGTTCATCTTCATCTGTAGCTTCAAATCCTCATAAACCTCTCCAGATACTAGATAGGCCTGTAGGGTTTGGGATTCCTCTGGGGGTCAGTTAATTTAAAAAGACCTAGGCAAATGCCAGCCCGGGTGTTTATCATAAGCGCTCATCATTGTTTCCCACTTTCCTCTTTCTTATCGGAAGTCAAAAGCAACATGTAAGATATGTGACTATCAGAGGGTTATCGCTTGTTGCCAAGTGAAAAAGCACAGCTGAGTTTGGTTTAGCTTGATGGCCCCTCTGTTGAAATTCAGGATCTCTTATCTTTGCTTCCACTTCTCCTGTCTAGACACTTGACAATGATTTGCAGGAAATTGAGGCACTTACCCCTGCTGAGAAGCCAGAGCTAAAACATTTCTAAATATAATTTTACTGTGTATGTGTGCATGTGTTTAATGCGAGTTAATGTTAATTCAAAAAGAAAACAAATTTTTTTCTCTCTCTCTGGGAGTGGGATTAGCTGACCCCCACTCAGGCAGAGCTATGTGATTTTTCAGTCTAGTCTTTCTAGACTAGTAAGCTTGTCTAGTTATTCAGGGCACAAAACACCAGGCTCTCTTCTCTGACAAAAGAAAATTGTAGGATCTAACATCCTTGTATTCAAACACCTTTTCTTTTATTTCTGTTCTTTTTATTTTCCTTCTCTCATATAGATGGGGAAATAATTTTATTCTCTCAACACTTGATATCAGAATCTCTTATTTGAAACATTGGCTTTTGTTGAGAAAATGCTCTGATAAATTCACTTTAGGATCTCAGGGCCTTGGTATTATCATCTGGTATCCAAGTTCTGAAAGAGTGAAAGAGAGGCTTTGCTACTAAACAGAGGAGAGAGGGACTGGAGATTTAGCTTTTCTGGGGGCAGCTAGAGGGGATGAGCCTTCAGGGTGAAGGCTGTTGGGGAAAGAGAAGAGTAATGACTTTCAAAGTTGCCAATTTTAAGGAAAAAAATGGGGAGAGAAGAAAAAGGCTGAAGGTAAATTTTAAGATTTTCTCTGCAAGGTGATTAGTGTAAAGTACTTCCATTTTATTCCCCATCTCTCCTGTGAAACATTCCGATTTGGGGGCTAGGGGAAAAAAAGGGGAGCTAAGTCATATGTACATGTTGATGACCAAAAATGCTTCCCTAGATTCAAGAGCCAGAGTGTGGGGTGGGGGAAGCAGCTGCTTGGACCATGTTTTAGGGCTGTTTAAAGGATTGATTTTTACACAATGTACCCAACTGGCCTCAGAGTTGATCTGATTCAGTTGAGATATTTGGAGCCTCAATGACATTAGCTTTCATTCCATAACACACTCAGGAAGGAGAAATTAAGGGCAAACCAGCCATTTGTAAAATATAAATGAAACATTCCACATATAGTTTTATCTTGTTCAAATTGGTAAGTATATTAGTTTGTTAGGGCTACCACAACAAATACCACAAACTGGCTTAAACAACAGAAATGTACTTCCTCACACCCCTGGAGGCTGGACATCCAAAATCAAGGTGTTGGCAAGGTTGACTATTCTGAGGCCTCTTTCCTTGGCCATCTCCTCCCTTTTCTTGATGTGGTCTTTCCCCGGTCTGTTTTCTCTGTGTCCTAATCACCTCTTCTTATAAGGACACTAAGTTCTATAGGAATAGGACCCACCCACGTGACCTCATTTTACCTTAATTACTCAGTTAAAGGGTCTATCTCCAAATACAGTCACATTCAGAGGTACTGAGGGTGACAATGAACATATGAATTTTGGCAGGGGACATAATTCAGCCCCTATCAGTAAGGCATCTGCAGTTTTGGCAAATTTTTACACACATATACACACATTTAAATGCACTGTCTACATTTGAAGACATACATGTTTTTAGCTGTTGCATTAAAAAGTCACATACATCTTCATGAAGCTTGAAGGAGCTCTGCCATTGCTGGAGGCATGGTGCTGGGGGACATCCAGTAAATTCTACCTAACATAGCACAGTGTAGCCCACTAGGAATGTCTCCTCTTTTGCAGCACTCTTTGCAGTCACACTGGGGCTTCTTTCCCCATGTCTGTAAAATCCAAGCAGTGCTACTTTAAGTAATGCTACACTTGTGAAACTCAGACCATGACCTTGTCTCCTGCAAGAGCCAATGCTTTTTTTGTTTGTTTCAACCGGTTCCCAGATTTCCTTAGTGTTTCTACAATTGCTGAAGCAGGACACTTATTCTAGTACCTATCAGTGAAATTAGCAAGTCCTTTAAATATCCAGCTTCCCATCTTGCTTTTCTAAGAAACCCATCAGCCGTGACTGTGCCTAAAGATGTTCTGTTTATAGCTAGAGATGAAGTTAGCCATAGTGTGGCATACTTTCTGTCAGAGTTCAGATTTGGTTTGGATGCCTCTTTTTGTGGCCATGTGCTTGAGAAAGAGAGAACCCTGCTCTTGGGGAGCCTGTGTGAATCCTGATTTGCTTAAAGTCATTGTGATACTTTCCATTCTTCTTACTAGTGATTAACTGGACCATGGAACTTTAGAGAAAGTCTGCTGGGTGGCTTCTGGAAAGGAGAAGCACACGGGAGACAGCACCCCTTCTCTTTATTACTAGTTCTCTTTTGGTCTGCATTTGGTACTTGGCATTGTTGAAGACCCTTGTGACAACGAAGGGCCTCTACCCACCTCGATATAATGGTATCTATTTCATAAGAGTGTTGAGAGGACCATCTAAATTAATGATTGTAAAACCTTTAGAATTGTCTGGAATATAGCAGGCATTCAACAAGTATTATTATGAAAACAAGGGATAATATTATCAGCTATGTTGAAGATAGACGGCATGGTTGAATGAAGGAAATCACCTCCTATGATGATATTGCTGAGTTGCTGAATTAACCCTAACCTAGCCTTGCAGTTGCCTGGCCACTGGATATCTTGTTTTGTGAGATAATACATACCCTCCTTATTGATGATGATACTTTTAGTTGAGGCTTATGTTACTTGCAGCAAAAATCATCCTTACTGTTAACATAGTTACTGACATCAATAGACTGTTTTGAGCAGAGACATGATATCCGTAGATGCTTCCATTGTTGCCAGTGTTACTAACTGTGCTTGAGAAATTAGCCATTTGTTAAAGGTTAACCATAAGAAGGGAAGTATTTTTAGTCTCCCAAGTTAATCATGGCAGGTAGTCTGGGATTTCAAAAGCAATTGGCTGGTTGCTCCCACCTTTAATCTCAACACTTTGAGAGGCCAAGGTGGGAGGATCATCTGAGCCCAGGAGTTCAAGACCTGTCTAGGCAACTTAGTGAGACCCTGTCTCTACAAAAAATAAAAAAAATTAGCTAGGCATGGTGGTGCGTGCCTATGGTCCCAGCTACTTGAGAGGCTGAGGTGGGAGGACCACTTAACCCCAAGAGGTTGAGGCTGCAGAGGTCGAGGTGTGGTTGTGTCATGTCACTTCAGCCTGGGCAACAGAATGAGACCTTGTGTTCCCCCCACCAAAAAAAAAAAAAAAAAAGCAATAAAGTCTGTATTTCTTGAAGGCTGTAATAGTGTAGTAAAAAGGACATGAAATTTGTAGTCTAAAATAAATAGGTTTAAGTACCTAATATGGCACTTACTGGTCTGTAACACTGGGCAATTTAATTAATGTGTATGTGTCTCAGTTTCTTTATCTGTAAGATGGAAATAAATAATCCTCATGTACCAAGGTTAGTGAGAGGACTACATAAAATTACACATGTAGTATAATATTGAGGTTTTCCTATGTACCTCCAGTCACTTTGTTAGAATAGACATTTTTTTCCCATTCGTGAATCTGCGTAAAACTGTATTAAATGTTTTATCAAAGCAGGGTTCCATTTTACCCATAGAAGTTTCAACTACCCTGAATGAAATTCTTGACATTAGGGCTCTTGAGCATTGGAGTGAAACCAGTTTTAGAAGAGCCTCTTTGTATTTTATTGCAATTTGTGACCTATTTGGAAATGGACATTTGGTTTTCAATGATGTGCTAAGAAATGAATTTTCCTCCCACTTGACACGAGTGCCTTAAAATTGTCTCTCTAGTTTTGCTGTATCAGAAAGGCACTTATTTGATTTCAACATCTGTGAGAATGTTGCCTACTAAAAGGCTGTGGATCAGAACAATTTGGATTGAACAAGGTCCTGATCAGGCTAAAGGAATGCTTGCCAAATACAGTTTACCCGGGGAAAACGTGTGTGAGGACTGGCTTACTGTCAGACACTCACGTAACTGCTGCGTTGTGAGTTCAGGTGAAGTGAGTGACAATGTTTCCATTAGATTGGCCATTATTCCTTAAAATACTTTATAAATGAGTTCTGATTTCATGTTCTTCTGTTTAGACAGAAAACAGTATGCTTTTCTTATATGCTCATAATGAAGTTTACTTTTTATACCTTAGATACCAGAAGTCCCAGTGTTAGAATTTCCCAGTTAAAATTTCAATAGCAAATACATGGAATCAACCTCAATGCCCATCAATGGTAGACCAGATAAAGACAATATGGCACATATATACCATGGAATACTATGCAGCCATAAAAAAGAATGTGATCATGTCGTTTGTGCAACATGGATGGAACTGGAGGCCATTATCTTAAGCAAACTAACATAGGAACAGAAAACTGAATATCACATGTTCTCACTTATAAGTGGGGGCCAAACATTGAGTACACATGGATTACAAAGGAGAGAACAACAGACACAGGAATCTACTTGAGGGTGGAGGGTAAAGGGTGGAAGGAGGGGGAGGATTAAAAAAATTGCCTACCAGGTACTATGTTTATTATCTGGTTGATGAAATAATCTGTACACCAAACCCCTGTGATATACAATTTACTGATATAACAAGTCTGCATATGGACTCCTGAACCTAAAATAAAATAAAAGGCAGCTCTTTAAAAAAATGTATTTAATAGTGGTAAGCAGATTCAAGAAAGGGTTATGAGCAAATTGTATTTCCCTTCTCCACCATTACATGGATCTTAATCAAATGTCCTTAAAACAGTCAGTGTATACTTTATGATGAGTCACCTCAAATCTTCTTCTGGACGTAGATATTATTTGTGCATTTATTCACTCACCCAACTACCCAACAAATATTTATGGGTGTACATTATGTACTGTGCTATTTGCAGAAAAATCAGAAGTAAATAAGACCCTCTGCCTCCATTTTCATGATTCTCATAATCCACTGGATATTAAATAATATTACAGATAATTTTAAAAATTACCGCAAAAGGAGAAGGTACTATGAGAATGCGAAATAGGATTTATGGGAATACATGGTCTTCACACGCACATTCTCTATCAAGGCTTCTAGTACGCTGTGAATCTGAGTTGTAGATATCACTAAGCTCTTTGGCTGATACGTGTAGACACAGATGGAAGGAGATGCTTTACACATTAAGAATTGGAACCTGGCCAGGCATGGAGGCTCATTCCTGTGATCCCAGCACTTTGGGAGGTCAAGAAGGGAAAACTGCTTGAGCCCCGGAGTTGAAGACTAGCCTGGGCAATGCACCAAGACCACATTTCCATAAGATTTTTTTTAAAAAGAATTGTATCCTGATCATTATTTGGCATTTAAAAAAATTTATTTATGTTTAGTTTATGACCATCATCAACAAATATAATCTTTGAAACCCCAAAACCGTAATATATACTTGAAAAAAATTTAGTTGGGGCCGGGCACAGTGGCTCATGCCTGTACTCCCAGCACGTTGGGAGGCCAAGGCCGGCGGATCATGAGGTCAGGAGATCGAGACCATCCTGGCTAACACGGTGAAACCCCATCCCTACTAAAAATACAATAAATTAGCTGGGCGTGGTGGCAGGCACCTGTAATCCCAGCTACTTGGGAGGCTGAGGCAGGAGAATGGTGTGAACCCGGGAGTTGGAGCTTGAAGTGAGCCAAGATCACGCCACTGCACTCCAACCTGGGTGACAGAGTGAGACTCCGTCTCAAAAAAAAAAAAAATTTAGTTGGCATACATTTTCTAAACACCTGGGTTCTGCTGTTGTGATCCCTTTTCGCTTTATCTGCTAATAACTTGGAATGAAATATAAGTTCCCAGCAGGAGGGTTCCACATCTTCCTCCATCATTTTGCAGCATTTAGTGCACCCAGTATGCGAACTTATTTCAAATAGGCATTTTGATCTTTTTTTTTTTTTTTATTTTTAATTATACTTTAAGTTCTAGGGTACATGTGCATAACGTGCAGGTTTGTTACATATGTATACTTGTGCCATGTTGGTGTGCTGCACCCATCAACTCATCAGCAGCCATCAACTTGTCATTTACATCAGGTATAACTCCCAATGCAATCCCTTCCCCCTCCCCCGTCCCCATAATAGGCCCCGGTGTGTGATGTTCTCCTTCCTGAGTCCAAGTGATCTCATTGTTCAGTTCCCACCTATGAGTGAGAACATGTGGTGTTTGGTTTTCTGTTCTTGCGATAGTTTGCTGAGAATGATGGTTTCCATCTGCATCCATGTCCCTACAAAGGACACAAACTCATCCTTTTTTATGGCTGCATAGTATTCCATGGTGTATAATGTGCCACATTTTCTTAATCTGGTCTGTCACAGATGGACATTTGGGTTGATTCCAAGTCTTTGCTATTGTGAATAGTGCCGCAATAAACATATGTGTGCATGTGTCTTTATAGCAGCATGATTTATAATCCTTTGGGTATATACCCAGTAATGGGATGGCTGGGTCATATGGTACTTCTAGTTCTAGATCCTTGAGGAATCGCCATACTGTTTTCCATAATGATTGAGCTAGTTTACAATCCCACCAACAGTGTAAAAGTGTTCCTATTTCTCCACATCCTCTCCAGCACCTGTTGTTTCCTGACTTTTTTATGATTGCCATTCTAAGTGGTATGAGATGGTATCTCATTGTGGTTTTGATTTGCATTTCTCTGATGGCCAGTGATGACGAGCATTTTTTCATGTGTCTGTTGGCTGTATGCACGTCTTCTTTTGAGAAATGTCTGTTCATATCCTTTGCCCACTTTTTGATGGGGTTGCTTGTTTTTTTTCTTGTAAATTTCTTTGAGTTCTTTGTAGGTTCTGGATATCAGCCCTTTGTCAGATGAGTAGATTGCAAAAATTTTCTCCCATTCTGTAGGTTGCCTTTTCACTCTGATGGTAGTTTCTTTTGCTGTGCAGAAGCTCTTTAGTTTAATTAGATCCCATTTGTCAATTTTGGCTTTTGTTGCCATTGCTTTTGGTATTTTAGACATGAAGTCCTTGCCCATGCCTATGTCCTGAATGGTACTACCTAGATTTTCTTCTAGGGTTTTTATGGTATTAGGTCTAACATTTAAGTCTCTAATCCATCTTGAATTAATTTTCATATAAGGAGTAAGGAAAGGATCCAGTTTCAGCTTTCTACCTATGGCTAGCCAATTTTCCCAGCACCATTTATTAAATAGGGAATCTTTTCCTTTCCCCATTTCTTGTTTTTGTCAGGTTTGTCAAAGATCAGATGTCTGTAGATGTGTGGTATTATTTCTGAGGACTCTGTTCTGTTCCATTGGTCTATATCTCTGTTTTGGTACCAGTACCATGCTGTTTTGGTTACTGTAGCCTTGTAGTACAGTTTGAAGTCAGGTAGCGTGATGCCTCCAGCTTTGTTCTTTTGACTTAGGATTGTCTTGGCAATGCGGGTTCTTTTTTGGTTCCATATGAACTTTAAAGCAGTTTTTTCCAATTCTGTGAAGAAACTCATTGGTAGCTTGATGGGGATGGCATTGAATCTATAAATTACCTTGGGCAGTATGGCCATTTTCACGATATTGATTCTTCCTGTCCATAAGCATGGTACGTTCTTCCATTTGTTTGTGTCCTCTTTTATTTCACTGAGCAGTGGTTTGTAGTTCTCCTTGAAGAGGTCCTTTACGTCCCTTGTAAGTTGGATTCCTAGGTATTTTATTCTCTTTGAAGCAATTGTGAATGAAAGTTCATTCATGATTTGGCTCTCTGTTTGTCTGTTACTGGTGTATAAGAATGCTTGTGATTTTTGCACATTAATTTTGTATCCTGAGACTTTGCTGAAGTTGCTTATCAGCTTAAGGAGATTTTGGGCTGAGACGATGAGGTTTTCTAAATATACAATCATGTCATCTGCAAACAGGGACAATTTGACTTTTTCTTTTCCTACCTGAATACCCTTGATTTCTTTCTCTTGCCTGATTGCCCTAGCCAGAACTTCCAACACTATGTTGAATAGGAGTGGTGAGAGAGGGCATCCCTGTCTTGTGCCAGTTTTCAAAGGGAATTTTTCCAGTTTTTGCCCATTCAGTATGATATTGGCTGTGGTTTGTCATAAATAGCTTTATTATTTTGAGATATGTTCCATCAATACCGAATTTATTGAGCGTTTTTAGCATGAGGGGCTGTTGAATTTTGTCAAAAGCCTTTTCTGCATCTATTGAGATAACCATGTGGTTTTTGTCTTTGGTTCGTTTATATGCTGGATTATGTTTATTGATTTGTGTATGTTGAATCAGCCTTGCATTCCAGGGATGAAGCCCACTTGATCATGGTGGATAAGCTTTTTGATGTGCTCCTGGATCTGGTTTGCCAGTATTTTATTGAGGATTTTTGCATCAATGTTCATCAGGGATATTGGTCTAAAATTCTCTTTTTTTGTTGTGTCTCTGCCAGGCTTTGATATCAGGATGATGTTGGCCTCATAAAATGAGTTAGGGAGGATTCCCTCTTTTTCTATTGATTGGAATAGTTTTAGAAGGAATGGTACCAGCTCCTCCCTGTACCTCTGGTAGAATTCAGCTGTGAATCTGTCTGGTCCTGGACTTTTTTTGGTTGGTAGGCTATTAATTATTGCCTCAATTTCAGAGCCTACTATTGGTCTATTCAGGGATTCAGCTTCTTCCTGGTTTAGTCTTGGGAGAGTGTAAGTGTCCAGGAAATTATCCATTTCTTCTAGATTTTCTAGTTTATTTGCATAGAGGTGTTTATAGTATTCTCTGATGGTTGTTTGTATTTCTGTGGCGTCAGTAGTGATATCCCCTTTATCATTTTTTATTGCATCTATTTGATTCTTCTCTCTTTTCTTCTTTATTAGTCTTGCTAGCGGTCTCAATTTTGTTGATCTTTTCAGAAAACCAACTCCTGGATTCATTGATTTTTTGGAGGGTTTTTTGTGCCCCTATCTCCTTCAGTTCTGCTCTGATCTTAGTTATTTCTTGCCTTCTGCTAGCTTTTGAATGTGTTTGCTCTTGCTTCTCTAGTTCTTTTAATTGTGATGTTAGAGTGTCAATTTTAGATCTTTCCAGCTTTCTCTTGTGGGCATTTAGTGCTATAAATTTCCCTCTCCACACTGCTTTAAATGTGTCCCAGAGATTCTGGTATGTTGTATCTTTGTTCTCATTGGTTTCAAAGAACATCTTTATTTCTGCCTTCATTTCGTTACATACCCAGTAGTCATTCAGGAGCAGGTTATTCAGTTTCCATGTAGTTGAGTGGTTTTGATTGAGCTTCTTAGTCCTGAGTTCTAGTTTGATTGCACTGTGGTCTGAGAGACAGTTTGTTATAATTTCTGTTCTTGTACATTTGCTGAGGAGTGCTTTACTTCCAATTATGTGGTTAATTTTGGAATAAGTGTGATGTGGTGCTGAGAAGAATGTATATTCTGTTGATTTGGGGTGGAGAGTTCTATAGATGTCTATTAGGTCTGCTTGGTGCAGAGCTGAGTTCAATTCCTGGATATCCTTGTTAACTTTCTGTCTCGTTGATCTGTCTAATGTTGACAGTGGGGTGTTGAAGTCTCTCATTATTATTGTATGGGAGTCTAAGTCTCTTTGTAAGTCTCTAAGGACTTGCTTTATAAATCTGGGTGCTCCTGTATTGGGTGCATATATATTTAGGAGAGTTAGCTCTTCCTGTTGAATTGATCACTTTACCATCATGTAAAGGCCATCTATGTCTCTTTTGATCTTTGATGGTTTAAAGTCTATTTTATCAGAGACTAGGATTGCAACCCCTGCTTTTTTTTTGTTCTCCATTTGCTTGGTAGATCTTCCTCCATCCCTTTATTTTGAGCCTATGTATGTCTCTGCATGTGAGATGGGTCTCCTGAATACAGCAAACTGATGGATCTTGACTCTTTATCCAGTTTGCCAGTCTGTGTCTTTTAATTGGAGCATTTAGTCCATTTACATTTAAGATTAATATTATGTGTGAACTTGATCCTACCATTATGATATTAACTAGTTATTTTGCTCGTTAGTTGATGCAGTTTCTTCCTAGCCTTGATGGTCTTTACATTTTGGCATGTTTTTGCAATGGCTGGTAGTGGTTGTTCCTTTCCATGTTTAGTGCTTCCTTCAGGGTCTCTTGTAAGGCAGGCCTGGTGGTGACAAAATCTCTAAGCATTTGCTTGTCTGTAAGGGATTTTTTTTCTCCTTCACTTATGAAACTTAGTTTGGCTGGATATGAAATTCTGGGTTTAAAATTCTTTTCTTTAAGAACGTTGAATATTGGCCCCCACTCTCTTCTGGCTTGTAGAGTTTCTGCCGAGAGATCTACTGTTAGTCTGATGGGCTTCCCTTTGTGGGTAACCTGACCTTTCTCTCTGGCTGCCCTTAAGATTTTTTCCTTCATTTCAACTTTGGTGAACCTGACAATTATGTGTCTTGGAGTTGCTCTTCTCGAGGAGTGTCTTTGTGGCATTCTCTGTATTTCCTGAATTTGAATGTTGGCCTGCCCTACTAGGTTGGGGAAGTTCTCCTGGATGATATCCTGAAGAGTGTTTTCCAACTTGGTTCCATTTTCCCCCTCACTTTCAGGCACCCCAATCAGATGTAGATTTGGTCTTTTGACATAATCCCATACTTCTTGCAGGCTTTGTTCATTTCTTTTTCTTCTTTTTTCTTTTGGTTTCTCTTCTCGCTTGATTTCATTCATTTGATTCTCAATCGCTGATACTCTTTCTTCCAGTTGATCGAGTCAGTTACTGAAGCTTGTGCATTTGTCACGTATTTCTCGTGTCATGGTTTTCATCTCTGTCAGTTCGTTTATGGCTTTCTCTGCATTAATTATTCTAGTTATCAATTCTTCCGCTCTTTTTTCAAGATTTGTAGTTTCTTTGCGCTGGGTATGTAATTCCTCCTTTGGCTCTGAGAAGTTTGATGGACTGAAGCTGTGTTCTCTCACCTCGTCAAAGTCATTCTCTGTCCAGCTTTGATCCGTTGCTGGCGATGAGCTGCGTTCCTTTGGAGGGGGAGATGCGCTCTTATTTTTTGAATTTCCAGCTTTTCTGCCCTGCTTTTTCCCCATCTTTGTGGTTTTATCTGCCTCTGGGCTTTGACGATGGTGATGTACTGATGGGGTTTTGGTGTGGGTGTCCTTCCTGTTTGGTAGTTTTCCTTCTAACAGTCAGGACCCTCAGTTGTAGGTCTGTTGGAGATTGCTTGAGGTCCACCCCAGACCCTGTTTGCCTGGGTATCAGCAGCAGAGTTTGCAGAAGATAGAATATTGCTGAACAGCGAGTGTACCTGTCTGATTCTTACTTTGGAAGCTTCCTCTCAGGGGTGTACTCCACCGTGTGAGGTGTGGGGTGTTGGTCTGCCTCTAGTGGGGGATGTCTCCCAGTTAGGCTACTCAGAGGTCAGGGACCCACTTGAGCAGGCAGTCTGTCTGTTCTCAGATCTCATCCTCCATGTTGGGAGATCCACTGCTCTCTTCAAAGCTGTCAGAGTCATTTGTGTCTGCAGAGGTTTCTGCTGCTTTGTTGTTGTTGTTGTTGTTTAGCTGTGCCCTGTCCCCAGAGGTGGAGTCTACAGAGACAGGCAGGCCTCCTTGAGCTGTTGTGGGCTCCACCCAGTCCGAGCTTCCCAGTGGCTTTGTTTACCTACTTAAGCCTCAGTAATGGTGGGCGCCCCTCCCCCCGCCTTGCTACTGCCTTGCCATTAGATCACAGACTGCTGTATTAGCAATGAGGGAGGCTCCATGGGTGTGGGACCCTCCCGGCCAGGTGTGGGATATAATCTCCTGGTGTGCCCGTTTGCTAAGACCCTTGGTAAAGCGCAGTATTGGGGTGGGAGTTACCCGATTTTCCAGGTGTTGTGTGTCTCAGTTCCCCTGGCTAGGAAAAGGGATTCCCTTCCCCCTTGCGCTTCCCAGGTGAGGCGATGCCTCGCCCTGCTTCAGCTCTCGCTGGTCGGGCTGCAGCAGCTGACCAGCACCGATTGTCCGGCACTCCCTAGTGAGATGACCCCAGTACCTCAGTTGAAAATGCAGAAATCACCTGTCTTCTGTGTCGCTCGCGCTGGGAGCTGGAGACTGGAGCTGTTCCTATTCGGCCATCTTTCTGTCCTTGCTTGATAATTTTATTTTGAGATAGATTTTCTCTACTATGTCTTTGGAGACATGGTGGGCAGAAATCACAGCCAAGCGTGTATGTTGACAGAGGCGTAGGGAAAATTATCCAAGAGTTAGAAATGTAAAATTTCAGAATTGGAAGGACTGAAAACATTATCAAGACCCAACCCCTCATTTGCATCTGGGGAAACTGTGTCTAGATAGGAGAAGTGACATAACCGAGAACACATTCTCTCTCAGGGTACTGCTTATATCGTATTCCTGGAAGACTCTACATTTCTTATCACTTATGATCATTTTTACTGAAGTTGTTGAACTGACGAAGGGGTGATGGCAAAGGCATTCCAATAATATTAGGCCATGAAGAAGGTTGCATTTGATTTCAGTATTTAACTTCTTTTCTGAGCAGCGTCTTACTCTTTATCCATATATAAATCAGCATGCGATAGATTGAGTATAAAATGTAAAAAATGAAGGTTTGTACAAGGAAATACATTTATAGGAAAAGCTTAAGGAATCACTTTATGTTTTGGTTTCATCTGGATACACATGGTTAGAGCACAATTTATGTGAAGAAAATAAAATGTGACATTGTTAGTTTTGAGGAAGGATGTGCCCTCTAAATCCAAGACTGTGAACTGATTATTACTTTTTCAAAAAAGACCTATTTAGCGTGACCGAGAAACCTGCTGTTTCTTGCTACCGTTTGCAAAATTGCTGTTTAAATGTAGCCTAATAGAAAATTTCATTGTTTTGCATCAAGAATTTCTGTAGCCTTTGGCTAACAGAAAGTCAAGGTCATAAAATGCTTGCAGAACCTACTTTGAAATAACTTAAGTTTCCAAGGCACAGTGGCTGCCTAAGATGTCCTTTCAGGTGGCTTTGTCATTTTTTATTGAAAGGAGAAAAATGGGGCACCATGATATGAAATTTGCACCAGATGGTTATTTTGGATGGGAATTTTAAAGCAGTGGTTCTCAATCCTGGCTGAACATTCCAATAATCTAGGGATCCTTTAAAATACTATAAGTTCCCAGACCTTCTGATTTAACTGGTCAGGGGTGAGATAGGGTCAGAATTATAATGGACACAAGCTTTATGTACCTTCTAAGCTTCCCTTGATCTCTCCCATCTTTCTGAAGGCTCTTCCTGGCTCTCTGACCATGTCCTACTACTTCTGTCTTTGCTGACCCTTACTGACCACTCCCCCCACCCCCTCCAACCCCCACCTCCCAAGAGTTGGCTGGAGCTCAAGGCAAAATCCTAGGATCACAGCTCAAGACCCATATTCTGAGCTCATGGTACCCCAAGTCATGTCTCTTTTGATGTAGATTTTGATAAATGTCCTACTTCAAGACAGGGGATCTGACTTTCTGAGAGCAGCCATTAGCTAGATGAGGCAGGGAGCAGCTCACCTTGACTGAAGAGAAAGTGGGGACAGGAGAGAACTGGGTGATAGATTACCCTCTCTTTCTCTTCTGTGGACTGTTGCAAGGTGTGGCTTCTCCTTGCATATATCTGGAGAAGTCCTGTTGAGGAAATGCTGTGTCTCTGCTCTGTCTCTTCAGTACTTTTTATGAAGTGTTGGCCAGCAAAGAAATACCCCATAACAAAACTTAGCATCTTTCCTGGCCCACGTATTTCCTTATCTTTATTACACTTGGCTTATACCACCCAAATAAAGTGTCAGCATTTTAATCCTTGCCTCAGGGTTGCTTCCTACAGTACCTGAGTTAAGATAGGTTTTTCCTTTATTCCTATATATATATATTCCCCAATATATTTCCTTGATTCCTGTATATGTGTGTATGTGTGTATATATATATATATATATATTCTACAATATAGCCAGAATTGAGAAACACTGCTTCTGAAAAACACCTGAACTCCCATTTCTTTAACGTCACATACAACAAAGCTTTTCTTGCTGTCATTTTCTTTTGTTTACCTTTCAAAACAAGTGTAGAATAAAACTGAAAACTCTCTTTTTTCCCATTCCCCTTTCTGACCATTTCATATCCATTCACTTGCTCAGGGTTCCAGAGTTAACCACAGTAAACAGTTCAATGTGCTGCCTTGCAAAGATGCATTTCATACATAGACATAGAATCTCAAGGTTCTTTTATGTTTTGCATGAGCATGATCATCTATCTATCTTGCTTTGCATTGGCTTTTGTCATTTAGCAATGTCTCAGAGATTGTATATTACAAAGGGCTTCTTTATTCTTTTCAGTGTCACATGATATTTCATAATGTGGATGCACCAGAAATAATTTCCTCTTAACCTTACTACTAGAGATTTAGATTACCTGCAACTTTTTGATATTAAAAACAATGCTGACATGAACATCTTTTTTTTTTTTTTGAGATGGAGTCTTGCTCTGTCACCCAGGCTGGAGTGCAGTGACCAGATCTCAGCTCACTGCAAGCTCCGATTCCCAGGTTTACGCCATTCTCCTGCCTCAGCCTCCCGAGTAGCTGGAACTACAGGCGCCCGCCACCTTGCCCGGCTAGTTTTTTTGTATTTTTTAGTAAAGACGGGACATGAACATCTTTACATGTGTATCTTTGTACACATATGAAACTGGTTCTCAAGGGCAGATAGCTAGAACTGGAATTGTTAGGTTGAAAGGTATACACTCCCATGAGGTTTTGACAGACACTTCAAAAATTCCCTTTAAAAATGATGCCCCAAATTATATTCCTACTAACAGTATATGGGAATTATTATTTCTCCATGCCTTTTGCCAACACTAGATATTATCCATTTTAAAGCTTGTCAATTTGGGCAAATGATGCTATCCCATAGTTGCTTTAATGTATTAAACATCATTTTAGAATCTTTATTTTAAGCCACTTTTGGCCTTATATCTCCAGTTTGGAAGAATCTATTAAACTTTATTAGACTAGACTAGGATGTGAGTACCATGTAGCTGCTGAGAAGTTGGACTGTTTTTTATAACTAATAGTCTTCTAAGCTGGGCCTGATTACTTCACACTCTCTATAATGCTGGGTCTTGGAATTTGGAGGGCTGAGCCATTCCAGCTCTTCTCTGAGAGGAACCAGACCTGGGCACCAGACAAGATGATTGAAAAGACTTTCTAATATTTGGGTTACTGAAAGAATCCTTCACACCTGCCTGGCCTGCTCGCCAAATCCCCTGTTGATTCTAGCTCCACCCAGTCAGTTTGAACAGAAGCAGAACATGCTGAGAACTTTCCCCAAAGACAGACAGACATGCTCTGCCAGGGAGTTTGTGTCCAGAGGAGCTGGGCCAAGATTTCCCTGGCAAACAAGCTTTAGGCAAAGCTGAATTAGATTTGCCATTGTGGAAGAGCCCAGCTCCTCAGTGTGATGGGAGTAGGATTGTTACATGAATAGGACAAGGGTGGTGAAATTAGGCTTATGACCAGCTGTGGCTGCAGACTTCAAGCCTGCCCTGCATCGCCACTTCTTGCATAGGTAATCAATACTCGTGGGCACTACCTTTCCCTGGGAGAGTCATGGTCCTTATACTTGGGATGCACCTGGTCTCTTAAGAAAGCCATGGTCCTTGCTGCTAAAGTCATTCCAAACCACTGAGAAAATGGGCATTGTTATGTCTAGTTGGAATTTATAATATGATTGATGAGATGAAATGTCTTTGCCTAAAATGACTCAAAAACACTTCAAAAAGCAATGTATAATGCATTTGGTATAAGCATATTCAGCACAGAAGGGAGCAATAAAAGTGGTTAATTTGGACGTGGTTCTAAGCAGCAATGTTTATCACGTGGGAGCCCAGAAAGTTGGCTTCCTTCCATTCTTTACACTTAATTTTCTATCCTTGCTTATTCCAAGGTATCTCCTCACAGTGGCCAGTGACAGGAAGTCAGACGGTGCCCCACACTGGATCTCCTTTCTAATCCATCCTTTCAGGAACAAGGCAGATCCTGTTCAGTGTGATAGAGTTTCACTTAAATTATTTATCTCTCCTCTCTCTGACAGTTTCCCTTGTATGTAGGATTTAATTTAATTCAACATATTCACTGAGAAGCTCTTTAGTTCAGGAGTTGTGCTAGGTGCTAAAAAATGATACAAACATAATCTCTGCTAACAATCTAAAGACAAAAAAAAACATAAAAATGTGCTGCAAATAGTGTGATGAAAGCTACAGGGAGGTTTAAGTATGGGGATGGTAGAAACTTGTAGGAGGGGGCTATTTATTTTCTACATATTGAGTTCAAGCAGCTTATGGGAATCTAGAAAAATATGACTAGTAAGTCATTGAATAAATAGGTCTAGGAATTAAGATAGACTGAGATGATAATGGAAATTTGAGATTCAACATATGGGTTTGCTTGAAACTTTGGAATAAGATCTCTCAGGGAGAAAGAGATGAGGTGAGGAATAGTTGCATAGAAAACATGAAGTTTTAAAGAGTGAACAGAAGCAATACCCGTGAAAAACTGAGGAGGCACAGCCTAATTGAAATCCTATAATCGAGAACATCCATGTTCACTTAATGGAGGATAAATATGACCAAATTTGCCCTCGCACGTGAAACAACAGCATAAACAAAACAGAAAAATATTATAAGACAAAATTTAAAGACACTGAGTATCAGGCAAGAAAGGATGATGATGCATGTGGGATAGAAAACAAATGAAGCAAATCCTAAAATTGCACCAAGTTCCTGCCTTGAGAACGTTTCTAGGGCTTCGGCCCAGAGGAGGGACCTCTGGAGGGACCTCTGAAGACCCCGGCAGTGCCTCTGGAGTCTATGAGTTCAATAGATGGAGTGGAGAATCTGGGAGACGAGGCGGCTAGGATTCACAGGACAGAATTACCACAGGGAGAGAACCGCACAGAAAAAGAACTTCAGAGGGTGCCCCTTGAGTATTCAGAACGACACTAATCAATGCATGCAAGAAAACTACCCCCAAACCAAGGAAAAAATCACCTGACACCTAGGGCTTATATATACAGGGCTAGAAGTAGTGTCAGGACTACCAACCAGAGTGAAAACCTCATACTTAATTGTGTATTAACATGAAGGAGAGTACTCAGAAGGAGTTTATCTAGTAGTATGGTAAACTAGCCCTACAATCAATGGTGATCTGTTTTCACCTAATACATAGTTTTTCAATTCTTTAATTTTTTTTTAGTTTTGATACAGGCATGCAATGTGTAATAATCAGATCATGTAAAGTGAGATAGTCATCCCCTTAAGTATTTATCCTTTGTGTTACAAACAATCCAATTATACTCTTTTAGTTATTTTTCAAAGTACAATTAAATTATTATTGACTATAGTCACCTTGTTGTGCTATCAAATGCTAGGTCTTATTCATTTTTTCTACAATTTTTTGTACCCATTAACCATCCCCACCTCCAACCCCTTACTGCTCTTCCCAGCCTCTGGTAACCATCCTTCTGCCCTCTATCTCCATGAGTTCTATTGTTTTGATTTTTAGATCCCACAAATAAGTACGAGCATACAATGTTTATCTTTCTGTGCCTGCCTTATTTCACTTAACATAATGACTTCCAGTCCCATCCATGTTGTTGCAAATTACAGGATCTCATTCTTTTTTATGGCTGAATAGTATTCCCTTGTGTTTAAGTACCATATTTCTGTGTCCATTCATCTGTTGATGAACACTTATGTTGTTTCCAAATCTTGGCTATTGTGAACAGCGGTGCAACAAACGTAAGACTGCAGATATCACTTCAATATACTGATTTAGTTTCTTTTAGATTTATACCCAGCAGTGAGATTGCTGTATCATACAGTAGCTCTGTTCTTAGTTTTTTGAGGCACTTCCAAACTGCTATCCATAGTGGTTGTAATAATTTACATACCCACTAACAGTGTATGAGGTTTCCCTTTTCTCCACGTCCTTGCTAGTATTTGTTATTGCCTTTTTTATAAAAGCCATTTTAACTGGGGTGACATGATATCTCATTGTAGTTTTGATTTGCATTTCTCTGATGATCAGTGATGTTGAGCACCTTTTCAAATGCCTGTTTGCCATTTGTGTGTATTCTTTTGAGAAATGTCTATTTAAATCTTTTGCTCATTTTTAAATTGGATTATTAGATGTTTTCCTATGGAGCTGTTTGAGCTCCTTGTATATTCTGATTATTAATCCTTTGTCAGATGAGTAGCTTGCAAATACTTTCTCCCACTTTCTGGGTTATCTCTTCACTTTGTTGTTCACTTCATTTTATGTATTTATTTTTATTTTTTCTTTTTGAGATGGAGTTTCGCTCTTGTTCTCCAGGCTGGAGTGCAATGGCACGATCTTGGCTCACTGCAACCTCTGCCCCACTGGGTTCAAGTGATTCTCCTGCCTCAGCCTCCCAAGCAGCTGGGATTACACTACCACACCCGGCTAATTTTTGTATTTTTAGTAGAAACGGGGCTTCGCCATGTTGGCCAGGCTGGTCTCGAATTCCCGACCTCAAGTTCATTTGGTGAGGTCATGTTTTCTTGGGTAATGCTGATGCTTGTAGATGTTCTTCAGTGTCTGGGCATTGAAGAGTTAGGTATTTATTGTAGTTTTCTCATTCTGGGCTTATTTGTATGTGTTCTCCTCGGGAACACTTTCCATATATTCAAAAGGACTTGGCTGATGTGATCTAAATTGTATCTGTTTTAAGGGGAACCCCAACCCCAGTAATGTAATGACTCTTGCAGACTTGTAGAGTTACTGCCTTGATGGTCTTGGACAAAATCCAGAAGGATTCTCTGGATTATCAGGCAGAGACTCTTGTACTCTTCCCTTACTTTCTCCCCAGTAAATGGTGGCTCTATTCTGAGCCACCTGGAGCTGGGTGTGGTATAACAGGAGCACCCCTGTGGCCACAACCACTAGAACTGTGCTGGGTCAGATCTGGAGCTAGCCACAGCACTGGGTCTCACCCAAGCCCTGCTATAACCATGCACTGGCTATAGCCTATGTTCACTCAAGGCCTTGGGGCTCTACAGTCAGCAGGTGGCAAAGCCAGGCAGGCCTGTGTCCTTCCCTTCAGAATAGTGAGTTCCCCCAGGCCCTGGGCATGTCCAGAGGTGCTGTCTGTGAGCCAGGGACTAGAGTCAAAACCCTTAGAAGTCTGTCTGGTGTTCTATTATACTGTGGCTAAGCTGGCACTCAAACCACAAGATGTAGTCCTTTCCACTCTTCCCTCCCCTTTCCAAAGCCTGAGGAGCCTCGTCCTGTGGCCATTGTCACCCCAGGCCAATGTGGAGTCCTGCCAGACTGTGACCAGTGTTCCTGTAAGGCCCAACGGCTCTTCAGTCAGCTGTGATGAAGGCTGCCTGGCCTGAGACTCACCCTTCAGAGTAGTGGGCTGCCTTCTGGCCCAGGGAAAGTCCAGAAATTCCATCCAAGAGCCAAGTCCTGGAATTGGGTACCCCTAGAGCCACTTGTTGCTCTGAGCTCTGTGGCTTTGCTGGTACTTGAAGCCAGCAAGTCTGAGAGTCTTACCCAAGGCCCTAGATACAGTATCTGGGCATTGCTGCTGGTTATTCGGGGCCCAAAGGCCTTCAGTTAGCAGGTGATGAATGCTGCCAGGGCAGTTTCCTTTCCTTTAAGGCAACAGGTTCCCTTTTGGCCCAAAATGTGTCTGGAAATGTCATCTAGGAGCTAGGGCCTGGAAAGAGGGCCTCACAACTCAACTAGTGTCCTATCCTGCCGTGACTGAGCCAGTATCCAAGATGTAGGATAAAGTCCTTCCCACTCTTCCCTATTCTCTCCTCAAGCAAAAGAGAGAGCTCTCTATTGGAGCTACAAGCTGGGATTAGGGGTGAGGTGATGCCAGTACTCCCTTAGCCACCCCAGCTGGTGCCTCAGTATGTCACATGTCCCCCTCAGTCCACTGTCTCTGGGCCCTGTTCAGCACTAGGCCTGGCCTAAGGGTTGCAGTCCTTAAGGCCTAGATTGCCTTGAGGGTGGGCATCGGCTCAGCTGAGTTTGGTCCGGTTTTCCTTTCTGCTCCAACAGGACAGCCCTGATTTCAATGCCTCACAATCGTTGTGTTTTCCCTCCCCCTGGGGACGAGAGAAGCTTCCTGCACCATGTTGCTGGGGGTGGGGAGGGGTGGCATTGGCAATTTAAGACTCTTTTTTATACCTCTTCAGTGCCTCTTTCAGAAATATGAAATTAGAACCAGGTACTGTGGTACTGTGAGTACTCACCTGATATTTGGTTCTTATGAAGGTGCTTTTCTTGTGTGTGTAGATAGTTGTTAACTTGGTGTCCTTGTAGGAAGGACAATCAGTGGAGCCTTCTATTCCACCATCTTGCTGTGCCTCCTGAGCCTTCACCTAATAAATCTTAAAACCAAGATTAAAAGGATCAAACTCTCTTCAATTAACCTAAGAATTTCACAGAACAAAGCTCAAGAGTATTTATAGGAATACAAAAATATCCAGTGTCCATAAGGTTAAATTCTCAATGCTTTATATTCAACCAAAATTACCAGCTAGCCAATTGAAACTGCTTCAGAAATGACACAGATGATAACAATAGTAGACAAGGACATTAAAACATTGTTATAACTGTATCCTGTACGTTCACAAATCTAGAGGTAAGATTGAACACATCAGTTAGTTAGTCATAGAAGATATTTTTAAAAGCCAACTCAGATGTTTAGAGATAAACACTACAGTGTCTGAGATGAAAATACAATGCATAGGATTAATGTCACATTAGACATTGTAGAAGAACTCAAAGACACAGCAATAGAAATTATCTAAAATGAAACAGGGAAAAAAGAATTTTAAAAATAAAGGGAATATTAGTGAGCTGTGGAAAAAGTATAACAAGCCAGCATACATGTACTTCAAGTCTCTGAAGGAGAACAGGAAATATCTTTTTAAGAGTTAATTAGTGGCCAAAACTTTTTGAATTTTGATGAAAACTATAAACCCAATGAACTCAAATATAAAGGTACGCAAAAAATGATATCTAAGCACAACATAATTAAATTGCTCAAAACTGATAATAAAAATGCTAAAAGAAGCTAGAGAAAAGCACATTGTGTACAGAGAGACATAGAGACATAGATAAGGATGACAACAGGTTTCTTAGTTAAAAATGTAATAATGAAGACAGTAGGATAATCTCTCTAAGCACTGAAAGAAAAAACAAAAACTTTTAAAGCCATAATTATTTACCCAATAAAAATATCTTTCAAAACTAAAGATATAATGAAGACATTTTCAAACATGTAAGAACTGAAAGAATTCATCAACAGAATACCTGCAGTACAAGAAATTTGAAAGAAAATAACTTAGGATAAAAATGATACCAGATGGAAATTTTTGCACAAAGACATGAGAACAATCAGATATAGATTCTAATGGGTAATTATATACAGTTTTTCATACTAAGTAAATGTCACTTAAAAAATGTATTGTTTAAACAATGATAATAGCTATGTATTCTTGGATTTATTACATAGCTATAGGTAAAATGTATGACCGAAGTAGAAAAAAGCCTGTAAGAACAGAAAGAAGTATACTATTGTAAAGTCTTATGCATAAAGAATTATAATGTCAGTTTAAGGTAGACTATAATAAATGAAACCTGTATGTTATAACCCTAAAGCAACAGATAATTAAGAAAAGAGTTATAGCTAATAAGCCAACAAAAAATAAAAATGAAACAAATGCAAATTATAAAAATATTTATTCTGAAAGAAGTATAAAGAAAAGGAAAACGGGAACAAGGAAAAGTTAAACAAATATAATAAAAAACAAGTAGCAAGATGACAGACTTAAGCCTAGCTGTATCACTAACCCCATTAAATGTAAATGATCTAAACACACCATTTAAAAAGCAGAGATTTTTAGATTCAGTAAAAGACAACTAGATGCTGTCTATAAGAAACATACTTTAACTATAAAGACAAAAATGCCTTAAAAGTAAAGGAATAGGAAAGATATACCATGCTAACACTAGTCAAAAGAAAGAGTGACTATATTATTGTTAGACAAAGTAGAATTCAGAGAAGATAATTTTACCAGAGATAAAATGGTCATTTTATAATGATAAAGGGGCCAATAATTTAGAAGCTATAACAATTCTCAGGGTATATACCCATAATAATAGAACTTCAAAATATATGAAGCTAGCTGGGTACAGTGGCTCACACCTGTAGTCCCAGCACTTTGGGTGGCCAAGACAGGCATATCACTTGAGGTCAGGAGTTCAAGGCCAGCCTGGCCAACATGGTGAAACGCCATCTCTACTAAAATTACAAATATTAGCCAGGTGTGGCGGTGCATGCCTATAGTCCCAGCTACTTGGGAGGCTGAGGCAGGAGAATCACTTGAAACTTGGAGGCGGAGGTTGCAGTGAGCCAAGATCATGCCACTGCACTCCAGCCTGGGAGTGAGACTCTGTCTCAAAACAAAAACAAAAACAAAAACAAAAACAAAAACAAAACAAAAAAAGGCATGAAGCAAAACTGGTAAAAAATACTAGGAAAAAAAAAAAATCTCCCAATTACACTGAGAAAAACCACTCAATCTCAACAATTTTAGAACAGGTAGACAGAAAGCAAGCAAGTATATGGTAGACTTGAATAACACTATAAACCAACTTGTCCTAATTGACATTTACAGAACACTCCACTCAACAACAGCACAATGTATATTCTTTTCAAGTGTTCACAGAACATTTATGAAGATAGGCCATATTCTAGGCTATAAAACAAGTCAATAAATTTAAAAGCATTCAAATCATATGTAGTATGTTCTTTGACTACAGTGAAATTAAATTAGTTACCAATAATCAAAAGGTAAGTGAAAAATCACCAAATATTTAGAAACTAAATAGCACTATTCTAAATAACCTATGAGACAAAGAAGAAATAACAGGAAAAATTAAAATGTATTTTGAACCGAAGGAAAATGAAAACACAACATAGCATTTGTGGGATGCATTAAAAGGAGTATTTAGGAGAAAATTTATAGCAACAAATTACTACATTAGAAAAGAAAAAAGTCTCAAATCAGTGCATTCAACTTCTCCCATTAGAAACCTGAAAAATAAGAACAAGTCAAAATCAAAGTAAGGACAGAAAGGAAATAATAAGGATTCAAGCAGAAATCAATGAAATAAATAATAAATGGAATAAACAATGGAGAAAATAAATGAAAACAAATTTTTTTGAGATCAATAAAATCAATAAATTGTAGCCAAATTGCTCAGGGAAAAAAAGAATCACAAATTACCAAATATCAGGAACCACTGAGGTAACATTACTATAGAGCCTACAGATACTCAAAAGATTATAAAAGGGATATGATGAACAACATTATGCTGTACACCGAATGACCTAGAAGACTTGGACAACTTTTATTAAAAGACTCAAACTACCAAAGTAGTTTCAATCAAGAAGCAATGGATAACCTTAATATCTGAAATATATTTAGAAAATAGAATTTGTAATTAAAAAATTTCCCATAATGAAGCCATCCAAACCCAGATGACTTTACTGATGAATTCTACCCAACATTTCAGGAAGAAAAATAATTACAGTTCTACACAAACTTTTCAAGAAAATTAAAGGAGAGGGAATACTTCCCTACTAATTCTTTGATGCCATTCTTACCCTGACCCTAGAGTAAGATACAGACATCATAAGAAAAGAAAACTAAAGCTTGATAAGTTCAACTTCATCAGCATTAAAAAACGTCTGCTGTTAACAGAATGAAAAGACAGGCCAAAAGCTGGGAGAAAATATTTACAAAGCATATACTTGATAAGTTACCTGTATTTAGATCATAGAACTCTCATAACTCAACAGTAAGAAAAAAAATCAACCCATTTAAAGAAATGGGTATAGATTTGAAAGGACATGTCATCACAGAAGATATCCAAATGGCAAATAAGCACATGAATAAAATGCTCAATATTATTAATCATGAGAGAAATGCAAATTAAACCCATAATGATATACCCCTATTAGGATGACTAAAATTAAGAAGACTAAGCCTTTTTAAGTGTTGCCAAGAATGTAGAGGAACTGGAACTGTCACACACTCTTGTTGCAAAATGCAAAATGCTACAATCACTTCAGGAAAACATTTGGCGTGTTCTTAAAAAATCAAATATATGACTTAAATATTAAACTATTTTATTCCTAAGATATTCCCCAAGACATAAAAGCATATGTTCCTATAAAGACCTGAACATGAATATTCATAGCAGCTTCATTTGTAATAACCCCAAACTGGAAACAGCCCCAAAGTTCATCAACAGGTGGATGGATAAACAAATTGTCATATATGCATACAGTGGAATACTAATTATCAATAAATGGGAGTAAACTATTGATACAGGAAACAGTACTGATAGGTTTCAAAATAGCTATGCTGAGTAAAAAAAAAAGCAAGCTAAAATAAAAGTACCTTGCATGTTTCCATTTACACAAAACTCCTGAAAATGCAAACTAATCTACAGTGATAGGAAACAGATGAGTGGTTGCCTGGGGGGAGGGGTCAGGAGGGTAACAAAGAAGGATTACAATGCAGCATAAAGAAATATTTGCGAGATGGGAGAAAAATGGCAGTTAAGAGGCAGGACTAGATTGCACCTCCCACTCAGAGCGGTGTGTGGAGACTCTCATTGTGAACTTTTGCTCCAGAACGACTGCAGGAACATACCAGGAAAGGCAAGAGAATCCACAGACACTCTGAAGGAAGCAGATTACCCCTGCAGGACCCGGGAGACTGCCCAAATACGGTGAGTGCCCAAACTGTGAAAGTGGGAAAGGGGGATCATCTGCCCCCAAACACACACCCTCACTGGGAAACATGAAGATCTAGATCACAGGAGAAGGATTTGATCTTAACTGGGGCTGAGTCAATTTAGAGAGCCAAGTGAAATACAGGGGTAGAGGAAGCAGTGGGAAAGGCCCTGTGAGCTCTCTGGGTCCCCAGGACAGCGATTTCAGACTTGTCTCGCAGGGGTCTTTGGGGAGGGCTGCCAGAGGTACATGCAAGATACAGAGAGAAGGAAACCTCCAGCTGAACTTTGTAACAATTCCAACCGAAAGTGAAGTCTCCTGGCCAGAACTTGGGGGAGGGTGTGAATTCAGTGTGCAGACTCGACAAGCAGGGAGGCGCAAAAGCCCTGCTTGCTTTCACAGCTGGGAGGCCTGTATACCGGGGCAAGTTTTCACCCCTGCTCACCCACTGCCTGGAAACAAACTCAGTGCTGTTGTTGGAGGGCACAGTGGGAGTGAGACTGGCCTTTTGGGTTGTGTGGGAGCTGGATGAGACCTGTAACTGCTGGCTTTTCTCCACTTCCCTGACAACCTGCATGACACAGCAGAGGCAGCCATAATCCTCCTGGGGATAGAACTCCATTGGCCTGGGAACTCTCCCCCATCTCCCACAGCAGCCACACCAAGCCCCACCTAAGAAGAGTCTGAGCTCAGACACGCCTAACCCTGTCCCCACCTGATGGTTCTTCCTTATCCACCCTGGTAGCTGAAGGGTATATTCTCTTGGGAGTTCCAGGACCCGCCTACTGCCTGAACCTTCCTATACTAACACAGCTGATGCTCTCTTGAAAGCCCCACCTCTTGGCAGGAGGCCAACCAGCACAAAAATAGTGCATTAAATAACCAAAACAAAGGACCCCGACAGAGTCCACTTTACCCTGTGCCATCTCCACTAGAGCAGGTGCTGGTAGCTACGGCTGAGACACCTGCAGACAGTTCACATCTCAGGACTCTGTGCAGACAACCCGTAGTACCAGCCTGGAGCCTGGTAGTCCTACTAGGTGGCTAGATCCAGAAGAGAAATGACAATCACTACAGCTCAGCTCTCAGGAAGCCACATCCCCAGGAACAGGGGGAGAGTACTACATCAAGGGAATACCTGGTGGGACAAAAGAATCTGAACAGCAGCCTTGAGCCCCAGATCATCCCTCTGATATAGCTTACCCAAATGAGAAGGAACCAGAAAAACAATTCTGGTAATATGGCAAAACAAATTCTTCCACGCCCTCCAAAAATCACACTAGCTTGCTAGCAATGGATCCAAGCCAAGAAGAAATCCCTGATTTACCTGAAAAAGAATTCATAAGGTCAATTATTAAGCTAATCAAAGAGGTACCAAAGAAAAGTGAAGTCCAATTTAAGGAAATTTTAATACAACAAATGAGGGGAGAAATCTTCAGTGAAATAGCACAAGTAAAAAACAATCATAACTTAAGGAAATAAAGGATACACTTAGAGAAATGCAAAATGTTCTGGAAAGTCTCAGCAATAGAATGCAGCAAGTGGAAGAAAGAACTTCAAAGCTCGAAGACAAGGTTTTTGAGTTAATCCAATCTAAAAAAGGCAAAGAAAAAATAATTTTAAAAAATGAACAAAGCCTCCAAGAAGTTTGGGATTATGTTAAATGACCAAACCTAAGAATAATTGGTGTTCCTGAGAAAGAATAGAAATCTAAAAGTTTGGAAAACAATACAAGAAGCTCAAAGAACACTGAGAAATTCATTGTAAAAAGATCACCACCTAGGGAAATTGTCATCAGGTTATCTAAAATCAAGACAAAGGAAAGAATCTTAAGAGCTGTGAGGCAAAAACACCAGGTAACCTCTAACAGAAAACCTATCAGATTAACAGCATATTCCTCAGGACAAACCCTACAAGCTAGAAGGAATTGGGGCCCTATCTTCAGACCCCTTAAACAAAACAATTATCAGCCAAGAATTTTGTATCCAGCAAAACTAAGCTTCATAAATGAAGGAAAGATACAGTCTTTTTCAGGCAAACAAGTGCTGAGAGAATTTGCCACTACCAAGCTAGCACTACAAGAACTACTAAAGGAAGCTCTAAATCTTTAAATAATTCCTGCAAATACATCAAAATAGAACCTCTTCAAAGCATAAATCTCACAGGACCTATAAAACAACAATACAATGAAAAAACCCCAAGGTATACAGGCAACAAATAGCGTGATGAATGGAATAGTACGTCACATCTCAATACTAATGTTGAATGTAAATGGCCTAAATGTTCCACTCAAATGATACAGAATTGCACAATGGATAAGAATTCACCAATGAAGTGTCTGCTACATTCAGGATACTCACCTAACACATAAGGACTCACATAAACTTAAGGTAAAGGGGTAGAAAAAGATATTCCTTGCAAATGGACACCAAAAGCAAGCAGGAGTAGCAATTCTTATATCAGACAAAGCAAACTAAAGCAACAGCAGTTTAAAAAGCCAAAGAAGGATATTATATAGTGATAAAAAGTTTTATCCAACAGGAAAATACCACAATCCTAAGTATATATGCACCTAACACTGGAGATCCCAAATTTATAAAACAATTATTTCTAGACCTAAGAAATGAGATAGACAGCAACACAATAATAATGAGGGAATTCAGTACTCCACTGATGGCAGTAGACAGGTCATCAGGACAGAAAATCAACAAAGAAACAATGGATTTAAACTATACCCTGAAATAAATGGACTTAACAGATATTTACAGAACATACTACCCAACAACTTCAGAATGTAAATTCCATTCATCATTGCATGCAACTTTTTCCAAGATAGACCATATAATAGGCCACAAAACAAGTCTCAATAAATTTAAGAAAATTGAAATTATATCAAGTACTCCCTCAGATCATAGTTGAATAAAACTGGAAATCCACTCCAAAAGGGACTTCAAAACCTTGCAAATACATGGAAATTAAATAACCTGCTCCTGAATGATAATTAAGTCAACAATGAAACCAAAATGGAAATCTAAAAATTCTTTGAACTGAACGGTAATAGTGACACAACCTATCAAAACCTCTGGGATACAGCAAAAGTGGTGCTAAGAGGAAAGATCATAGACTTAAAGGCCTACATCAAAAAGTCTGAAAAAGCACAAATAGACAATCTAAGGTCACACCTCAAGGAACTAGAGAAACAAGAACAAACCAAACCCCAAACCAGCAGAAGAAAGGAAATAACCAAGATCAGAGCAGAAATAAATGAAATTGAAACAAAGAAACAAATACAAAAGATAAATGAAACAAAAAACTGGTTCTTTGAAAAAGTAAATAAAGCTGATAGCCTATTAGCAAGATGTAGCAAGAAGAGAGAAGATCCAAATAAGCTCAATTAGAAATGAAATGGGAGATATTACAACCGACACCACAGAAATACTTAAGATCATTCAAGCCTACTATGAACACCTTTACATGCATAAACTAGAAAACCTAGAGGAGATGGATAAATTCCTGGAACATACAACCCTCTTAGCTTAAATCAGGAAGAATTAGAAACCCTGAACAGACCAGTAACAAGCAGCAAGATTGAAATGGTAATTGAAAAAATTACCAATAAAAAGTCCAGGACCAGATGGATTTACAACTGAATTCTACCAAACATTCAAAGAAGAATTGATTGTAGATGTGTGGTATTATTTCTGAGGGCTCTGTTCTGTTCCATTGGTCTATATCTCTGTTTTGGTACCAGTACCATGCTGTTTTGGTTACTGTAGCCTTGTAGTATAGTTTCAAGTCAGGTAGCGTTATGCCTCTGGCTTTGTTCTTTTGACTTAGGATTGTCTTGGCAACGTGGGCTCTTTTTTGGTTCTGTATGAACTTTAAAGTAATTTTTTCCAATTCTGTGAAGAAAGTCATTGGTAGCTTAATGGGGATGGCATTGAATCTATAAATTACCTTGGGCAGTATGGCCATTGTCCCAATATTGATTCTTCCTATCCATGAGCATGGAATGTTCTTCCATTTGTTTGTGTCCTCTTTTATTTCATTGAGCAGTGGTTTGTAGTTCTCCTTGAAGAGGTCCTTCACATGCCTTGTAAGTTGGATTCCTAGGTATTTTATTCTCTTTGAAGCAGTTGTGAATGGGAGTTCACTCATGATTTGGCTCTCTGTTTGTCTGTTATTGGTGTATAAGAATGCTTGTGATTTTTGCACATTAATTTTGTATCCCGAGACTTTGCTGAAGTTGCTTATCAGCTTAAGGAGATTTTGGGCTGAGACGATGGGGTTTTCTAAATATACAATCAGGTCTTCTGCAAACACAGACAATTTGACTTCCTCTTTTCCTAGTTGGATACCCTTTATTTCTTTCTCCTGCCTGATTGCCCTGGCCAGAACTTCCAAAACTATGTTGAACAGGAGTGGTGAGAGAAGGCATCCCTGTCTTGTGCCAGTTTTCAAAGGGAATCAGAAATAACACCACACATCTGCAACCATCTGATCTTTGACAAACCTGACAAAAACAAGAAATGGGGAAAGGATTCCCTATTTAATAAATGGTGCTGGGAAAACTGGCTAGCTATATGTGGAAAGCTGAAATTGGATCCCTTCCTTACACCTTATACAAAAATTAATTCAAGATGGATTAGAGACTTAAATGTTACACCTAAAACCATAAAAACCCTAGAAGAAAACCTAGGCAATACTATTCAGGACGTAGGCATGGACAAGGACTTCATGTCTAAAACACCAAAAGCAACGGCAACAAAAGCCAAAATTGACAAATGGGATCTCATTAAACTAAAGAGCTTCTGCACAGCAAAAGAAACTACCATCAGAGTGAACAGGCAACCTACAGAATGGGAGAAAATTTTTGCAATCTATCCATCTGACAAAGGGCTTTTCACATATATATGATGGAATACTACTAAGCCATAAAAACGTATGAACTAATGGCATTTGCAGTAACCTGGATGGGATTGGGGACCCCAACCTGGATGGGATTGGAGACTATTATTCTAAGTTAAGTAACTCAGGAATGGAAAACCAAACGTTATTCTCACTCATAAGTGGGAGCTAAACAATGAGGATGCTGAGGCATAAGAACAACACAGTGGACTCTGGGGATGTGGAAAGGGTGGGAGGGGGATGAGGGATAAAAGACTACCAGTTGGGTTCAGTGTGTACTGCTTGGGTGATGGATGTACCAAAATCTCACAAATCACCACTAAAGAACTTACTCATGTAACCAAATAACACCTGTTCCCCACCAAACCTATGGAAATAAAAAAATTTTTAAAAATTGTTTCTTAAAAAGAAATATTTGGGGTAGGTGGATATACTGACTGTTCTGATAATGGTAATAGTTCCATGGGTGTATACATGTGTCAAAATGTAGTAAATTGTAAATGAGTAGTTTATTAATAATGGATACTTGATTGTATATCAAATCTTAAGGCAGTTTTACAAAACACTATAATCTCTTTTCTGGATTTCTATAGGTAACATCCATGCCCCATGTGAAATGTTGGATGAAGGGATCTTTAAGGTGCATTACAATTCTACATGCCCTGCTGTCCAACCACCATCACAAATCAAAACAACCCACCATTTGACCATGACGTCTAAAATGCCTTCAGTAGGTAACAGAGCCAATATTCCAACTCAGATAAGGCTTAAAGCTTCCAGGGGTACTTTGTGATCTCCCACAGATGTGCCATATGAGAGGTACCTCCTTTCTGTGTTTAGTAGATGTAACTTGGGATGGTATAAAATAGTGAGCAAGGAAGAGCATTGGAAAGAGATTCTTTTCTTTGGTAGTAACTAGCTGTGGAACTTCAGGCAAGTTACTTTCCCTCTCTGTGCCTTTCTTAAGCTTTAAAATAAAGGAGTTGGACAAGATGGTGTGTAAGGCTCTTTTGGGCTGCAAGATTAAATTCTTAACTCGCCCTACTATCACAGAGAGGTCTTTAACACTGTTTCTAGCATGTGGAGCAATAATTTCACCTGTTATCCTTTAATAACCTGATCCCACAGTTCGGTGGATTCACTGCTTACTACAGCCACCTCCTGGTGTATTGCCGTGCAATGCAGGGCACATGAGCATTTCAAGGCCTCTGGGGTGTCCTGCAGAGAAACAATGAATTTAATTGTATTAGCTCTGTCTTCCCATGTTTTGACCACAGAAAACTTGTGGTCAAAGTTTTGACCACAGACTCATGTTTCACTGAACGCTTAATAAATATCTCATGATCCAGGGAACACTGATGTTGCAGGTTGTCTTCTAGAGAGCAAGAATTAATGTGGGGAGGATGCTCTTGGAGGGCTGCTGGCACGCCAGCCCTTTGGGACCAGGAGAGGTATAAGTTGAAAAGGACGTGCATGAGAGTGACCAAGGATGTGGAAAGGGACAGCTGAAGGATCCCAAAAATGAGCAGACATTTGAACTAGGCTGTTGGGGAAGGAGGGAAAGTGACTTCCTCCGGGGTGCATATTCTGAGACCTACAGAGCTGCCTTCATTCCCTGCCTCCCCCAGCTCCATGCAGAGCTGCTACAAAGTAGTTTCTGCATATCCCTCAGTCTGCATGTTCTACTTGGCTTTGAATCTCTCTAATTGGATTAATAGCAGATGGGAGTTTTTCTATTGCTTTGGCTCACTATCTCCTATTGTGTACAGAAGAAGAGTGTTTGGCGGGAGGGGCATCTAGTCAGTACAAAGTTCCTCTGAGGCTGCTACTCCCGTCTCTCACAGACCTTTCAGATCCAGTGCTTCAGATACTTGAGGGAACTCAGGTCTCACGCCCTACTAAAATTGATGATTTTCACCAATGAAACAAGCTTTGTTGCTTTTTGCTGTACATAAATTTGCCTTTTTTTTTTTTTTTTTTTTGAGGTAGAGTATTGCTCAGTTACCCAGGCTGGAGTGTAGTGGCTCAATCACGGCTCACTGCAGCTTCAGTCTCCTGGGCTCAAGGGATCCTCCCACTTTAGCCTCCTGAGTAGCTGGGATTACAGGCATGCACCACTACATACAGCTAAGTTTTTTGTTTTTTTTTTTTTGTAGAGCTGAGGTCTTGATACTTTGCCTAGGCTGGTTTCAAACTCCTGGGCAAAATAGCAAGCAATTCTCCCACCTCAGCCTCCCAAAGTGCTGGGATTGCAGGTGTGATCCACTGCACTTGGCCAGATTTACAAATATTCAAACAGATAAAAAAAAAACTGCATAAAAATTTGAGAAAAACATGAAGTGAATTGACTTCTACTCCCTGTGAGAACCACTATAATTCTGATGACTCATCTTCCACTTTATCACTTTGCTACTTTACATATATATACATGCATTTCCTCTTTGTCACTTTATGTATCTATGCATCCACATTTGTACAAATGGGATCATAATATATAAAAGGTAGAATAATGGCAGCCTTAATTCCATCTGCTACTTTAACTCCTGTCACCATGAAATTTAACATTTTCATAGGTTGGGGGACAGGGACATCCTAATGTCATGCTGATGACATCACTGTCCTAATCTCCAGAACCTGTGAATATGTTACATTGCCAGGCAAAAATGTAATCACCTGGATCTTTAAATGTGGAAGAGGGAGGCAGAAGAGTTGATATCAGAGTGATGTGATATGAAAAGGAGTTGACTAGTGAGTGCTGGCTTTGAAGACGGAAGGGCCAGGAGTTATGGAATGTGGGCAGCCTCTAAACACTGGAAAATACATAGAACTCTATATATACTGTAAATACTGTTATTATCAAGAACTTTTCCTCTCCTGAGTCTTTCGCCCTCCTTTCCTGGTCTTTACTTCCCCACCCCTGGTAAACAATTTTAATGACCTGATATGTAGCTTTTCCTGCATTTTCATGCATATACAGTCACACACATGCATGCACATATAAATACATATACACATACAGTTAGATGATTTTAAGATTATTTTTTAGAAATGGAAGCACAATTCTCATTTTCATCATACTTGTACTTTTTAGATTACTTTCATAGCTAAATACAGCTGCAAGTGACAAAACTGGGGTGGGAGTATACCTGCCTTACAATGATTTTCTCAGTGGTCTGAATGGGGCACAGGGATGAGGCTAACAATAGAAGGTGAAAAGAGAGATGCAAGGTTCTAAGTTGCTGGTGACCGTTTTTGAGCTCTTGGATTAAGCTTTGCTGTCTGTATGTGAGAGTCACCTTGAGACTTTTCAGCTGCCTGGGGCAATATATTTCGTTAATTTTTCAGCTGTTTTGAATTGTTTGTTTTTTTTTTTTTTTTTTTTTGGTAACTTGACAATACATTGCCTTACTTTAGATATCCTAAAAGTATATCCCTGTTTAGCTACTATATTCTACAAGGTTTAGGGGGCTAGATGGCTTACTTAATAGTTCCTTCCCTGCCACACCACCACATTTCCAATGCTGGCCACTAGTCAAACAACAGAAGCCCAATTCAAACAATTTTCTGTATTCAAAAAGGGAGATTTATTAGCTCATGTAACCATGAAATGGAGAATCAGGAAACCACAGAAGTCATCCTCTCAGCTTGTTATCTTTCCATTTTCTCTGACCAGCTGCCTTCAGTGGACTAGAATGGTGACTGCAAGCACCTAGGGAAAGGATTCTGATTGGCTGCCTTGGGTCATGTGCTCACCCACTGCCCTAACTTCTGTGGACAGGTGATAAGCTCTGACTAGCTTAGCCTAGGGAACCCATCTACACCTATGGCCGGGTCAGGGTCCGTTCCCAGATAAAAGAGACAAAACACAAACATTTCCACAGAGGATTGTCATGAGTCCATTACAGGGAATTGAGAGGTAAAAGGAGAGAGAATCAAAGAAAGGTAAATCAGAGAACTCTCAGAGTTTCAGATTGTGTCCCTCTTGGGTCTCTGGGGTTTCTTGCTAAAATGTGAGTAAATAGGACAAAATGAGGTGTTTATTATGCACCATTGAGAGAAACAAGATGCATACAAGTGACATAAAATGCATGATTTCTCTCCTACATTTAACTCCTGGAAAGGTAGGCTGAGGCCAGTGGCTAATGAGGAAGACCCCTCTTGCCTCATGAAACGTTCCTTAATAGGCTGGTAATTTTCAGAGGTCACAGCCTCACCTGTGGGCAGAAGCACCTCGCAGATGCTCACGTTCCTAGAGCTCTTCTGGCATGAGGGCTCTGGCTGTCATGTTTTCTGTCCCTCTCTGCTGGATAAGTCCTCATGCTTCCCCTGGCAGCCAGACTGGATGGCATTTTGAGTCAAGCTGTCTCTTGGAAGCTGAAACCATTATGAGAGCCTGGGTTGGGATGGAGGGACAACTGGCATTCGGCTGAGTGGGAGGACAGGGAACAGCTTACCAGCTGCTGGGGAGTGTGTTTGCAAAGTATGAGAGAGGGGAGCGGGGGGAGAGAGAGAGAGAAAAGAAAAATTGTGTGTGTGTCTGTGTGTATATGTCTGGGTGTGTCCATGTAACATTCAATTTATTATTACAAGTACTTTGTTCTTTCATAACAGACTCTTCTGTCTTCTGAATGTTTCTAGAACATATGCTGACTTCCTTAAGATTATTCTACCATCCAACCCTGGGAAGGAAAAATGTCATGGGAGGCTCAAACCTGTCAGGAATGGAGTAGGATCCCTGGGGGCTATGAGGCCAATGCCTACCTTACCTCCTGGAATAGGCTATTTTGCATTGCTATAAAGGAATACCTGAGGCTGAGTAGTTTAAAAAGAAAAGAGATTTTATTTTGGCTCATGGTTTTGCAGACTGTGCAAGAAGCATAATGCCAGCATCTTCTGGTGAGAGCCTCAGGAAGCTTTTACTCATGGCAGAAGGTGAAGGGGGAGGCACTGGGGGAGAAGCGTGGCATGTGGCAAGAAGGAGCAAGAGAGAGAGAGAGAGGGAGGAATTGCCACACTCTTTTTTTTTTTTTTTTTATTATACTTTAAGTTCTAGGGTACATGTGCATAACGTGCAGGTTTGTTACATATGTATACTTGTGCCATGTTGGTGTGCTGAACCCCTCAACTCGTCAGCACCCATCAAGTCATCATTTATATCATGTATAACTCCCCAATGCAATTCCTCCCCCCTCCCCCCTCCCCATGATAAGGCCCCAGTGTGTGATGTTCCCCTTCCCGAGTCCAAGTTTCCTCATTGTTCAGTTCCCACCTATGAGTGAGAACATGCGGTGTTTGGTTTTCTCTTCTTGTGATAGTTTGCTAAGAATGATGGTTTCCAGCTGCATCCATGTCGCTACAAAGGACGCAAACTCATCCTTTTTTATGGCTGCATAGTATTCCATGGTGTATATGTGCCACATTTTCTTAATCCAGTCTGTCACAGATGGAGATTTGGGTTGATTCCAAGTCTTTGCTATTGTGAATAGTGCCGCAATAAACATACGTGTGCATGTGTCTTTGTAGTAGAATAATTTATAATCCTTTGGGTATATACCCAGTAGTGGGATGGCTGGGTCATATGGTACATCTAGTTCTAGATCCTTGAGGAATTGCCATACTGTTTTCCATAATGGTTGAACTAGTTTACAATCCCACCAACAGTGTAAAAGTGTTCCTATTTCTCCACATCCTCTCCAACACCTGTTGTTTCCTGATTTTTTAATGATTGCCATTCTAACTGGTGTGAGATGGTATCTCATTGTGGTTTTGATTTGCATTTCTCTGATGGCGAGTGATGATGAGCATTTTTTCATGTGTCTGTTGGCTGTATGAATGTCTTCTTTTGAGAAATGTCTGTTCATATGCTTTGCCCACTTTTTGATGGGGTTGTTTGTTTTTTTCTTGCATATTTGTTTGAGTTCTTTGTAGATTCTGGATATTAGCCCTTTGTCAGATGAGTAGGTTGCAAAAATTTTCTCCCATTCTGTAGGTTGCCTGTTCACTCTGATGGTAGTTTCCACATTCTTAAACAACCAGGCCTTACATGAACTCAGAGCAAGAACTCACTATCACAAGGAGGGCAACGAGCTATTCATGAGGGGTCTGCCCCCAAGACCTAAACACCTCCCTCCAGGCCCCACCTCCAACACCGGGGACTACATTTCAACATAGGATTTGGAGGGGATACCCATCCAAACCATGTCACCTCCATTGTCTGTGGAGGACTCGGTGCTCCTCCCTCGTTTACATTCCTGATGTGGGTATGTTGAGCTGTTTTGTGGGTTGGTCCTGGTGAAAGATCCCTTCCAATCACATCGGCTACCAGCCGTCACGATGATATAACAGACCCTCTTTATTGAGCTCCTGTTATGTGTCAGTCATTTTAAATCAGAGAGGCCATGGAGTGCAGTGGTTGGGAGTGTGGACTGTGCAGTCAGATGCCTTGACTTCAAATACTGGCCTTTCCAGCTCCTAACTTGGAAGCATCTCTTCAATGCCCTGTTTCCAATTTCTCACCTGGGACCTGGAGCTGAAAAAGTAGTACTCATTCCTGTAGAGATGGTTGGAGCAGTTAATAAGATAATAGGTGGAAAGGACCTATAAAAAGTGTTTAGAAAACTTGCAAAAATGTTAGCTGTTGATGCTAATCCTCATAACCTTCTTGGAAAGGAGGTATCTTATCTGCATTTTGGAAAGGAGAGAAGTTATTCTCCAGGACCAAAATAATAACTAGTCTGGATCACAAGAAATCTAAGCGATAGAGCCAGAATTCATATTCTTCCTTCCAAATGGCAAAGCTGCACCCAAAAAAGGGGGGACCCCTTAACATGCATGAGCTTTTGGGAAGACTCATTCTAGCTACAAGACTTTGAGCAAAATATCATATACAACCTCTCAGACCCTGTTTCCTCACTTGTGTGAAATGGATGATAATACTTTTGCATAACAGTTGTTATGATGGCTAAATGAAATAATGTAGTAGAGATAGTAAATATTCATTTCTTTTCAGCCCCCTTTCTTGCTTTTTTATTGAAACAGAGTCTCACTTTGTCACCCAGGCTGGAGTGCAGAGGCAGCATCTCAGCTCACTGCAGCGTCAACCTTCTGGGCTACTGAGTAGCTGGGACTAGGATAATTTTGGTGTTTTTTTTTTATAGAGATGGGGTTTTACCATGATGGCCAGTTTGGTCTCAAACTTCTAAGCTCAAGTGATCCACCTGCCTCGGCCTCTCAAAGTGCTGGGATTACAGGCATGAGCCATCACACCCAGCTTTTTCTTACTTTTTATTAAAACAGAATAAAATAAGGTGGACAAGGTAGGTTTCTTACTGAGAATATGTTCTCAAACATTAAATGAATCCTTTTTGGTTTATTCAGTGTTGGAGATCATCTGCAGTCTCACTCTCTTTGTGCTGACAGAGTCAGCAGCTAAGGATCAGCATTTTCTACCCAAACAGCCTCTTTCCTCCCTGGAAGGACATAGGCTATGTGTGCACTAGTAAGTGGCACAGGGCAGTGATTAGCACTGGACAGGGAGCCAGAACATTGGAGCCACAGCCTGGCTGCAATCACGCATCATGTGTGACCTTGTCAATCAATGAGTATTGCTTGGATCCTATTTCCAATTATAAGATGTTAGTAATGACGTGTCCTCTGATGTCCTCACATGGTTATTATCAAAGACCTATGAAAGGATGAGGATGAAATATTAATATTGAGTATAATATTTCATCCTCAAAATCAAAATGAGTAACATGCTACACAAATCCAAATCTTGATTAATGTCAGACCCAAGCCTATCACTCTTCTTGGGAGCTTCAGATAGTCCCCAGTTTCTCCTCGGTAACCTCATAGTCAAGCCTGGCCCTAAATGGAGTTGGGCCCTGGAGGTCAGGCCATTTGGAGATTCATAAGGCCTCAGGTGATGGCCATCTGGCAGCCCCTCTGTGGTCCCTAGGAAAGTGCACAGAGAGAGTGGTGAGCTGCTGGTATGAAATTTAAGCAGCCTGGACCCTCTTCAGTCTGGGAATGGAATTCACAACTGCCAGAAAGAGCAGGCAGGAAAACGAGAAATGCAGAACGTGGTAACAAGTGCTCGTTCCTAACAAAGCTGGGCTTGGCATCTACGCACCACAGTCCTTAGCTGCAGGACTCTGCAAGTCACATCTCTTCTCTGGACTTATATTTCCTTTTCTGTGAAAATAGAATCATCACCCCTGCTCTGCCTACCAAAAGATTTGGCATGAAGATCAAGTGAGATCATTTGTGTGAGTTTTACAAACTGTGTGACATCATATAAACTGTGCAGCACCCAAAACAGGGAGTCATATGAATTTTTTTTTAATGTGAACAAGAAGGCTTCTGGTTTTTCCTCTCACCCTCAAAACTTTACAGTGACCCCGCCCCATTCCCCCACTCTTTCCCAGCCTGTCCATTGCCTCCATGCCCACACAATCCCCTCTAGCTATGATCGTTTTGAGTACAGGGCAGTGAGAGCATGGGACCAAAGGCAAGTTAACTGCTGACATCAGACTGACCTGGTGATTGTTGTTCTCAGACCATCAGATGCTCAACCAGTGACAGTTAGGAGTGAACAAAGAGAGGAAGACTAGGGAGAATGGCAATCTCATTCCCAGGCTGCAGAATAAGGATTTCTGCACAGGGGTGATATTTAAAATATTTTACAACCTGTAGGGCAGGAAGATTGGCCAATGCCCACTTGGTACTGGAGGAGGCCCTGGGAGCTCCCTGCAGTATTAGGCATACTCTTTTGGTTGCAGAGTGGTGTGGACATCTTGGTCATGGGGGATGGACCAAGCACCCAGTGTGACGGTAGAACTCTCATGGGGCTGGGAGCAATGGATATTAACCAACCAGTGTGCAAATCTTTCAGTATTTTCAGTTTACAACTATTTCAGTACTGACTTAACTGAGACTACCAGATGAGTATCAGACTAGCTTTGTTTTATTCAGACAAGTGAACAAACTTTATCTTCAAGGAGTTGGGCAAGGTGCCTGGAGCTGCCTTCACTTCTTCCTCCTCCTTCACTTTTCCTCCTCTCTTACTCATCCCTTTCTCTTTCTTCACCCTTCCCTTCATCTTTCTCTCCCTCCACACTTTTAACGCAGTGTATAAGAAAAAGAGTATGAAAGATAGTGGGTGCTTTCATGCACATTTAGACCTCATCAGACTTTGGCTTTATCCCTTCTCAGTTATTATATTGAAATAATTTAATTCTCTCTTTAGCCTTAAAAAAATTGTTTATATTTCGGCCACAGTAAGTAAACAATCGATTCAAACAGGAACAAGATCTCTCCTTTTCTCCCCCAGCCTTCCTCTTAGAGCCATATTTGAAGGTTTTCTTTTTAGAGAGGGATTTGTGGTTGCCACAGAGAATAATGGGGGAACCAAAGAGATGATTAATTAGGTCCTGTGTCAAGGCCAGGATGCAATAAAGAACATTCATGGAACAAATTCACATACATTTACATGAAAAAAGTTGTATGTAAAACTGTTTTTGTAACACAAATAGTGCTGCTTGTTGGTTTTTTCAAGAAAAGAGAAGCTGATTTGAGAACTAAAAGGTTATGTAAAGAAATTCCCAGGTGTGTGGCCCCTGGGCTAGTCTGTCTGAATCCTGCTCTACCCTTTACTGTGTCAACTTAGGCAAGTAACTTAATAGTCCTGTTTCTCAGTTTCCTCATATGTAAAATGTGAACGAGGAAATAGTCCCTACCTCAGAGTTGGTGTGAGGATCACATGAGATTCTACAAGAAAGCACTTAGAGCATTTTCTGGTGCATAGTAATTGCTCAATACAAGTTGATTTTTTTCATGTGCTCTCATTCCTCACTGTGGTAGAGACAATACTCTGTGCCCGTCAAAACCATGTTTTCTTTCCTCTTGGGCACACAGCTGGATGTTAATACTCAACTTTTTTTAAAGTTTGGTTCAGACATATGACTGAGTACTGCCAATGAAATCTGAGTGGAAGTGATGTGACATCTCCAAACCAAGGTGATTAAGAGAGGGGTACTTTGTCTATGTCCTTTGCAGTGCTCCAGAATCTTAGGCAACTACGTGCAAGGAGCCTGGGTCCCTGAATGACTACGTGGAGCAGAGGTCCTCCCTCCACCACCATTCTGTTTTTGAATTGTGACACAAGCAAGAAATAAACTGTTGGTGTGTTTTCTACTGATATTTGGGTGTTTGTTGTAGCAGTTAATGTCCCCTGACTAATGCAAAGTAAACCTCTTTGCTTAAAATCACAGCTTTGTTTTCCCTTCTTCTTTCCCAAAGGAAAAGAAGTTTTCTTTTTCTCACATGTCTATTTTTTTATTTTTCACAGTGAAACACTTTCTGAAGAGTTGGCACAAGTTTAAGAAAATGCAAGGATGCATCTAATAGGCATTGGCTGTGATTCATGCTATCTGGGTCTTTCCAGATAGCATGATATAGTAGCAAACACATGGCATCAGATAATTTGGGTTTGAATCTTGGGTCTGCCACTTACCAATTGTGTGACCTTGGTCAAGTTTCTTAACCTCTCAATATGTTTTCTTATCTTAAAAACTAGAATAATATAACATTTAAAATTTACATGTCCTTGGTCTGGAAGTCATCATATCAAAATACTTCAGGAATTGATCATATAAAAATACTCCTACATGTGTCCAACAATATAAGAATAAAGATAGTTGTTGCAGCATTATATGTAATAGCCTAAAGTTAGGTCCATCAGTGAGGGAAAAACTAGATAATTTCATGGTTTATCCATACGTGGAATACCAAAAACTTTTTTATTTATTCATTTATTTATTTTTTAATTTTTTTTAAATTATTATACTTTAAGTTCTAGGGTACATGTGCATAACGTGCAGGTTTGTTACATATGTATACTTGTGCCATGTTGGTGTGCTGCACCCATCAACTCGTCAGCACCCATCAATTCATCATTTATATCAGGTATAACTCCCAATGCAATCCCTCCCCCCTCCCCCCTCCCCATGATAGGCCCCGGTGTGTGATGTTCCCCTTCCCGAGTCCAAGTGATCTCATTGTTCAGTTCCCACCTATGAGTGAGAACATGCGGTGTTTGGTTTTCTCTTCTTGTGATAGTTTGCTAAGAATGATGGTTTCCAGCTGCATCCATGTCGCTACAAAGGACGCAAACTCATCCTTTTTTATGGCTGCATGGTATTCCATGGTATATATGTGCCACATTTTCTTAATCCAGTCTGTCACAGATGGACATTTGGGTTGATTCCAAGTCTTTGCTATTGTGAATAGTGCCGCAATAAACATACATGTGCATGTGTCTTTATAGCAGCATGATTTATAATCCTTTGGGTATATACCCAGTAGTGGGATGGCTGGGTCATATGGTACATCTAGTTCTAGATCCTTGAGGAATTGTCATACTGTTTTCCATAATGGTTGAACTAGTTTACAATCCCACCAACAGTGTAAAAGTGTTCCTATTTCTCCACATCCTCTCCAACACCTGTTGTTTCCTGACTTTTTAATGATTGCCATTCTAACTGGTGTGAGATGGTATCTCATTGTGGTTTTGATTTGCATTTCTCTGATGGCGAGTGATGATGAGCATTTTTTCATGTGTCTGTTGGCTGTATGAATGTCTTCTTTTGAGAAATGTCTGTTCATATCCTTTCCCCACTTTTTGATGGGGTTGTTTGTTTTTTTCTTGTAAAGTTGTTTGAGTTCTTTGTAGGTTCTGGATATCAGCCCTTTGTCAGATGAGTAGATTGCAAAAATTTTTTCCCATTCTGTAGGTTGCCTGTTCACTCTGATGGTAGTTTCTTTTGCTGTGCAGAAGCTCTTTAGTTTAATTAGATCCCATTTGTCAATTACCAAAAACTTTTTATAAAGAAATGAGTTAGTGGCCGGGTGCAGTGGCTCACGCCTGTAATCCCAGCACTTTGGGAGGCCGTGGTGGGCAGATCATGAGGTCAGGAGATCGAGACTATCTTGGCTAACACGGTGAAACCCCATCTCTACTAAAAATACAAAAAATTAGCCGGGCATGGTGGCGGACGCCTGTAGTCCCAGCTACTTGGGAGGCTGAGGCAGGAGAATGGCGGGAACCCGGGAGGCGGAGCTTGCAGTGAGCCAAGATTGCGCCACTGCACTCCAGCCTGGGTGACAGAGCGAGACTCGGTCTCAAAAAACTAAAAAAAAAATAAAAAAATAAAAAAAAAAGAGTTAGCATCATATGTGCTGATACAAGGGACCTGTCCACAGTATATTATTAAATGCAAAAGCAAAATGCACAAAAATAGTATAATTCCATTTATGTTCCTTAAATAGCTATATATGTGTAAATATATATTTACAAAGAAACTATGAGCACAAAGGAAAAGCTCTAGAAAGGCATAAAACTTTAGTGATACATCTACAAAGATGTAGCACACCAGTAAGCACTTCTGAAATGGGGAGAATAATTGAGTTAGGTAACAGAATAAAGGGGAGTCTTTATTTTCACTCTCAGATGTCTGTTTTCTTATTTTTTAAAATGAAACTCTTTTATGATAAAAGATAAAAAGAGAACATGGTGATAAAAATGGTAAATATCTCATAAAGTTATAAAGTTAAATTGAGATAACATAAATGAAAGTTTTGGGGACACGGTAATCCTTGAGAAAAACAAGTTATTTTGCATTGTTTTATTCTTCTTAGGGATTCAAACTTACAGATTAGAATTTTAAGCAATGTATTATGTAACTTGAAGACTCTTCTCATGTGGGCATCTGGTTCTCTCTGCTCTTTTTTCTGACTCCACTATTGTGTACACTTTTCTTAGGAGGCTTTTCCTCTGCCGTATGACCCTACTTTCTTCTTCTTTTTTTTTTTTTTTTTTTTTTGTTGAAATGGAATCTCGCTCTGTCACCCAGGCTGGAATGCAGTGGCACAATCTCAGCTCACTGCAACCTCCACCTCTTGGGTTCAAGCTATCCCCATGCCTCAGCCTCCTGAGTAGCTGGGATTACAGGCTAACACCACCACACCCAGCTAAGTTTTGTATGTTTAGTAGAGACGGGGTCTCTCCATGTTGGCTAGGCTGGTCTCTAACTCCTGACCTCAAGTGATCCACCTGCTTTGGCCTCTCAAAGTACTAGGTTTATAGGCATGAGCCACCGCTCCTGGCCCCTCTTTTTTTTTCTTTTAAAGACAGAATTTCATTCCCGTCACCCAGGCTGGAGTGTAGTGGCGCAATGTCGCTGCAGCTTCTGAGGCTTCTGAGGCTCAGGTGATCCTCCCACCTCAACCTCCCAAGTAGGTGGGACTACGGGTGGACAAAACCATGCCCAGCTAAATTTTTTATTTTATATTTTTTGAAGACATGGGATTTTGCCATGTTGCCCCAGCTAGTCTCAAACTCCTAGGCCCAAGCAATCCTGCCTCAGCATCCGAGAGTGCTGGGATTACAGGCATGAGCTACCGTGCCTGACCATGACCCTACTTTGTGCTACCATGACACTCTTGACTTTCCCAGTTTATGCCCCTTAAGACTCTCTTCTTTTTTTTTTTTTTTTTTTTTTTTTTTTTTTTTTTTGAGACGGAGTCTAGCTCTGTCGCCCAGGCTGGAGTGCAGTGGCGCGATCTCGGCTCACTGCAAGCTCCGCCTCCTGGGTTTAGGCCATTCTCCTGCCTCATCCTCCCGAGTAGCTGGGACTACAGGCGCCCGCCATCTCGCCCGGCTAGTTTTTTGTATTTTTTAGTAGAGACGGGGTTTCACCGTGTAGACCAGGATGGTCTTGATCTCCTGACCTCGTGATCCACCCGTCTCGGCCTCCCAAAGTGCTGGGATTACAGGCTTGAGCCACCACGCCCGGCCAAGACTCTCTTCTAAAGGGGCAAAAACTTACTAACTCAAAGCATGGCCTCAATTTTCTTCCAGCCTGAGCTAACGCCTCTGGTCATTTTATTCACACATTGCTGAGGCCAATACAATTGTGATCGGATACCAGCAGAGGAGTATCAGGACACTACTGCTTTTGGTCCTTGAGATTTTTGAGATTCGGAGTCTGAGTTTACACACTAACTCTGCTTTCTTGTAGATTGAATGGGTTGGGAATTTGGACAGGGCACAGAAGGGGTAACTTGCTCTGTGCCAGGTTGTCTGAGGCCTCAGCTGAGAGACTCATTTGTTGGGAGCTAGAATCATCTGAAGGCTTCTTCACTCTCATGCCTGGTAGTTGAGGCTGGCTGTTGGCTAGAGGCCTCAGTTCCTCTTCACATGGGCTTTACCAAATGGTCTCTCCACATGGGCTTGATTGGGCTTTCTCATATAGTGACTGGGTTCCAAGGACAAGCATCTTGAGAGAGGTAGCCTTTTATGAATTATCCTCAGAATCCATAGAGTGCCATTTTCACTGTATTGCATTCATCACATCAGTCACAAGGTCTTCCTCAGTTTCAAGGGGAGGAGAAAAAGATCCCACCTCTTGATAGGGAGTTACAAAGTTCTGGAAGAGTATATGGGACCAGAAATATTGCTGTAGCCATTTTTGGAATTATAACTTGCCACAGTTTATAAGCTCTGAAGTTGCTGGAATGGAGGAGACCATTCCATACTTGGAACTTCTGGACTGACTGCTAATTGAAGTGGTCTAGAACTTCTTGGGTTGATGGTTTGAGTTTATGACCTGTGCTAAGGGCTGAGTGTGGGCCTGGATTTTAGGGTTTCTCCCAGTTGTTTTTCTCTGGCAGGAAAATGAAGACCTACAGCAAATACTCTTGTTATATGTTCCCCACCATACTCTAGGCTGCAAACCTTCCAAAAATAAATTCAGCTCGCAAAAGTTTAAAGAGTCAACTGAGAACATCTTCTACCTTTTTGATGAACATGTTTTTGGTACTTAACCTTCCAACATTTGGATTCCAAGGTCCTCCCAGTTGATGGCATGGACCCACATGCTTCCTTAGAACTTCTTGTGGGGAAGAGACCAGAGTGGAGACCTGAATAAATATCCCAAATTAGAAAAGCAATCTTTCTTCTTGTAGAAAAGCTGCTAGTAAGAAATAGCTGTCTCTTCCTCTTTACACATTCAGGTCTCTGCCTGGAAACATTCCACATAAAGATTTTAACCTGGTGGTGGTGATAACAAACTCTATTTTTCTCTGCCCTAAGAGGAAAGGATTCTGTCCTAGGGGCCAATTGATGTACTTTTCTATCTTTGGCACTCAAGCCACTGAAGATTGGCAACTGAAATTAATCTATAATGAAGTTGAATGAGATACGTCACTCTTTCTTATTTCATTGGTTTCATTACATCTGCAGAAAAGTCAGGAAATATAAATGTAGTTGTGACTGTGGTGGTGATAGCGGTGGTGGCAGATTAGTGGGGGTGTATTAGGCTGGGGGGGAAGCTGTCTCTTTCTTGGGGCTGTATGTTGTCTTAATCAGTTTGGGCTGCTATAACAGAACACCATAGACTGCAGGGCTTAAACAACAAACATTTCTCACAATCCTGGAGGCTGGAAAGTCCAAGATCAAGGTGCTAGCAGATCCAGTGTTTGGTTGAGAGCCCTCTCCTTGGTTTGTGGACTGCTGCGTTCTCATTGCGTCCTCATGTATCAGAGAGCAGAGAGAGAAAGAAGCAAGCACTTTTGTGTGTATCTCTTCTTATGAGGACATTTATCCCATTCAAGAAGGATAGCTCCATCTTCATGAACTAATCCCCTTCCAAAGGTCCTGCCTCCTAACATCATCACACCTGGGCTTAGGACTTCAAAATATGACTAAAAGGGGAACATGTTCAATTTATAAAACATATATCTTGTCTAGAATATCGGGTTGTGTCTTCTTGTCTTCAATGCATTTTTATTGTCATTGAGATGCTCACTGTCCACGCTGAAGGCTTAACAGCTATCCAAAGGAAGCTCTTCTCAAGACAAGAGCAGGAGCATAAGATGGCCTGAGCTCAGAACTTGTGCACTGCCACTTCCATTCCATCCAATTACTCAGGCAAATATCATTGCCAAGCTCAGAGTCAAAGGGAGGGAAGTACACTCCTCCCACAATGAGGCTGTGGTGTAGGTGTGGGTGCAGGAAGGGATGAAGAATGGGGGCCAATAATTCACTTTATCATAGTCACCCTTTGTTTTCTCCCTCCTAATTATTTATTTGTTGAGGAAACCAAATCATTTGTCCTATAGTATTTCTCACATTCAGGATTTTTCTGACTGTGTTCCTGTAGTGTCATTTGACATATTTCTCTGTTCTTTGTGTTTTCTTTTCTTTCTTTTTTTCCTTCCTCCCTTCCTTCCATTCCCTTCCTTCCTTCCATTCCCTTCCTTCCTTCCTTCTTTCTTTTCTTTTCTTTTCTTTTCTCTTCTTTTCTTTTCTTTCTTTTCTCATGGAGCCTCACTCTGTAGCCCAAGCTGGAGTGCAGTGGCGTCATCTCTGCTCACTGCAACCTCCGCCTCCCAGGCTCAAGTGATTCTCGTGCCTCAGCCTCCTGAGTAGCAGTGACTACAGGCATGTGCCACCATGCCCAGCTAATTTTTTTTGTATTTTAATAGAGACTGGGTTTCACCATGTTGCCCAGGATGGTGTCAAACTCCTGAGCTCAGGCGATCTGCCTGCCTTGGCCTCCCAAGTCCTGGGATTACAGTGTGAGCCACTGTGCTTGGCCTGTTCTTTGCATTTTCTGTACATTGGTAGTTAAATCTAGAGGCTACATCTGATGTGATAAGGATCCTTTACAGGTAAAGTGAATGGCACTTTTATCAAGAGAAACATAATGTCTCAATGTCTCTCTTTTTGTGTTGTTAGTGGCCATCACTGATCCTTGCCTATATCTCTTATTTAGTTAGGAGTTTGCAAAAGGGTATAATTTCTTCTTCGTTTATTTTAGAGAAGTCTTCCATCACCTGTTTGGTATCTGAGGTGCAGTTCTACAGGAGAGAGATCTGGATGCTTGGTTCTTCCCTTTATTTACCAGTTCTCAGGGTAACGTATTGGTCCCCCAGAAGCTCCAAAGAGGACAATGAATAGTGGTTTTAGTATCCTTATGAACTCATGGATTTTTGAGATATTCAAAGTGTTTCAATCTCTTGGTGTGATATGATTTATATTAATGTTCAATTCATCCCACTTTAGTCAGTGGAAGCCTCATTGAGTTGACTCCTGACTTTCTAACATGACTCTCAAGCTTCGATGGTGTTCTTGCCATCAGTGTGACAAGACATTCCAGGGTCTTGTCATAACATTTTCTTCTATGTTATTTTTGTTGTTGTTCTGAAAGTTCTTGGGTAACTCAGAAGAGCAGCTACATTAGTGTGCCAAATTGAAGATGTGTCAGACTGTCTGGGGTAAGGCAGGGAAATTCAATGAGGAAATGGGCATTGTTGGTGGATAAGATCATGTTTTTTGACTAGGCTATAAAGAAGAAAGTGGGAGGAACACACTGAGGAGGAACACTGGGATTTCAGGACTCTGACATTCCTATTTATCCCTTTTGGTCTGACTGCTACAGACCCTGGGCCCGATATTCTCGACATTCTCGAGGGGCTTGTGGCTAGAACAAGTAATGTGTGTAACAACGATTAATGGGTGTAATGGATTCTTCCCAGGGCAAGGCTGTTTCTGGACAATAAAGCATAGCCTTCAGGCCCTGAGGCACAGCTTCATTTTGGAGCTGACTCCCTGGTTGTTCAGATAACCGTTTACAGATTAGGTCTTCATTCTTGGGTTATGAACAGCTGGTAGCAATTTTCCTGCACTAAAGAACTGCTAATTATCCTATACACCACACTTAATTCATTCCTTGTTGGCTGAGTTGCTAGTTCACCTACTCATTGTAATTACTCCTTACTCTCATCCCTTTTTTCATCATCCCCTTCTCTCCCACCTTGCATCTTCAGTACCAGAATACAGCCAAGTTTGATCCAATTGAACAGAAGTCCCTTAGCAATGATGAGAAAATGAAGGCTCCAGGGAGAAATTGTCATCTCAGCATTATGATGGGCTCAAAAGGGTCACAAATGGGAGGCTGACACCATGGGATCTAGTACTAATTCTTCTGCTGTCATTGTGTATATCTTTGATCATGTCATTTAATTTTGTATCTTAGTCTTTGTTTTGTTTTGTTTTTAATCTCTAAAATGGGATAACAGTTCTTGCCCTACCCACTTTGCAGGCTAAAGAGGGATAATGTATATTAATAGAATTATGAAGTCCTATTAAGTATCCAAGTTGACAATTTAAGTTTTATGACATACTACTGTATCCTCACAGTAAATGGTATGGAGAAGAAACTCCTCTAGGCATGTGAATAATAATCTGTTATTTCTAAAGAGTTTTTCCATGTATTATCTTAATGGGTCCTTGTAATAAATAATGAGATGGATTGCCAACTGGAATTATCCCTATTATGGGTTGGGTGATGCACTCCCAAAAGCTATACTGAAGTCCTAGTCCTCAGTATCTCAGAATGAGACCTTACTTGGAAATAGAGTGGTTGCAGATATAATTAGTCAAGATGAGGTTATACTAGAGTAAGGTGAACCCTTAATTCAATATGACTGGTGCCCTTTTAAGAAGAAGACACAGAGACACACAGGAGAATGCCATGTGATGACAGACAGAGCTTGGCATGATGCAGCTACAAGCCAAGGAACACCAAGGGTTGACAGCCAACACTAAAAGCTAGGAAGAGGCAAGGAAGGATTCTTCTCTACAGATTTTAGAGGGAGCATGGCCCTCTTGACACTTTTGTATTGGATTTCTATCTTCTAAAACTGAAAGAATAAATTTCTATCATTTTAAGCCACCTTAGTTGGTAGTATATTGTTCTGGATGCCTCAGAAAACTAATAAAATTCCCTATTTCTGGTCAGTACTCTGAGGTTCAAAAAAGTTTAATTGGCCAGTGTTAATTACCAAGAGCCTACTATGTGCTGGGTGGTCTTCTAGGCCTTGGGTATTCAGTTCAAAACCAGTTAAAATTGTACTCGGGGCACATGGCTTTTTAGAGACAAGTAATGTGAAACCCCAGTCTCTAGGCTTCCAGATCAGCATTTCAGTTTTGTTTTATTTCAGTTATGTCCTAAGTGAAGAGTGACTTTAATATTGACAGTGCTTATACTGACCATGAATGTGCCTGAGTTACAGACATCTCAGTGAACTCCTTACTAATGAACTTATATTTCCCCACAGATACCTTGCATGTATCATTATAGCCTTTCTAGACCTAGAATGGACACCCTTTCTCTTTTCCTTGACCCAGAATTTGGGTTACAAATAATCCAACGGGAGAGCAGCTGTTTATGATAGGGCATTTCTGAACAGAGGGAGGAAAAGGGGAATTCCAGATTGCTACAAGATTTCTAATTGTGGAATGGGTATTTAAAGCCCTATGAAGGGTTGGAAGTCATGGGCTAAGGGACTTCTGCAGAATAGTTTCTATGGAGCACCTGAACTTAATCTTCTAGGTATGGGGAAGAACAGATAAGGGCAGAGTGTGACCTGACTGCACCCCTCCACTGTTCCCCCTGAGAAACTGCAGAGATCAAAATTTGGCTCCTCAGTTCCCTGGCGATGAGGGCTAAATGACTTGATTCTTTCATCACTTACGGTAAAGAAAAAGTAAAATAAGTGTGTACAGGAACCCTACTCCATAAATAAAACCAACTATAGCAATAGCCTTGAAAGACTTATTTCAAGACCTTCTCCCTCCCTCCCACCTTGACATTTTAATGGGGCCGGCAGTTTGAGCTTCATTGTAATGGAAACCAGAAGACAATCTTCAAAAGTGAAAGGCTACAATGGAGGTCCCAGCAGCCTTTGTGTCTAAATGTATCAGCTTTGTCCTCAGCAAATGGCAATGTTGCCTGACAGGCAATTACTGCTGTTCCTAATTGTTTCCATCAAACTCAGCTGTTTGAAATACCTAGCGCCCCATACCAAGCCATGTTTCAGCCAGCACTGTTTTCTTGGCTTTGGTTAATGCTTTATTTTTGGCACGCTGGTTTCTCTCTGGCAATTGAGTGGTTTAGACCTGTTAAACTTTCCAAAGACTTTCTCTGATCAAAGCCAGAAGACAACCTAATTAGGTCCTGTCTTAAGTGGAAGATTAGCAAAGCAGAGTGTCTCCTGTGCAGCTTGTCAGTACTGGGGGAGAAGATGAAAGCTCTACTTAGAACTCTGCTCGTAGATGTACAGTCCACAATAGAGCTACTTGATAGTGGCATTTTCTTGAGTGCATGTAGAAATGGGTATTTGTGTGGGGAACTCTGAGTCCCATGAGAAAAGATAAATGGTCTTATATTTTAAAGTATGTAAGTTTTGATAGCTTGCTATAGGAAGCATAATTTTTTTTTCTTAACCTAAAAGGTTTCCAATGTGATTAAACTAGAACTCTTATTTCCCTCTACCCCACTTCAGCAGAGTTCACAACCATCTTTTGTTACCAATATACCTTAGTTCCCACCAGCTTGCACTTGGACTAGGATCATAGCGTTCTAATTGTTCTCACTGCTTCCTCTCTTGGCTCTCTCCAATGCATTGTCCACAACGCAGAGGAATGTACTTTAAAAAAAAATGTATATCCCAAAAAGAACTACCTACTATATAGTCCTGTGTATATAACATTATAGAAAAGGCCAAACTAAAATGAAACAATGTTTTCCAGGACTTAGGTCTAGGAGAGGGCATTAACTGCAAAGCAGAAAAAGGGAACTTTTTAGGGCTAATGGAAATGTTCTATATCGTGATTGTGGCATTGGTTATATGAGTGTAGGCATTGTCAAAACTTATTCTGTGCACTTAAAATAGTAAATTTTATTATATATGAATATGCCATAATAAACCTGACTTTAAAAAAATGTAAAAAGATCCAATCTTAGGGCTTGTTTTATTTGTGTAATGCAGAGCTCTGCTCTGTATGGATAGTCTTATCTTTGGGGAATTTATCAAAAACAAGCAGTAGCAATTGATTGACATCACAGTTGCCTGAGGTGGCCATACCATTTGGGGCTAACAAGAGACTACAGAAAACAAAAAACAAACAAAAAACAAAAACAAAAAAACCTTAAAAGGGAAAATTGGGGGATGAGACGTTTATAGAGAAATTTAAAAGACCTGACGTATTCTTGGCTATGCATATGCAGGGCAGTGCACATGTCTAGGAAAGACATGAGAAGACACTAATCTCACACCTGTGGCACACAATCAAGAATCAAAGGCTAAAGCAGAGTTGTAAGCTAACTACTAGGGTGTTGAAAACATGTCCCAACACAAATACAGAACCTCTTGACCCCTGAAGGACATATTGGGTCAAGGCATTTGAGGAAATTTCTATTGAATCATTAGTTGAATGCTAAGCTAACCAAGTAGAGACCTCAGGAACTGCATACAATAAAGAATACAGATTTTACAGAATTAGTCCTGGAAAGTCATTAAACAAAAACATAGAAACTGTCTGGGAAGGGACTGGAATCCAATTTCCAGAGTTGTTATGTTATATTATTTTAAATGACTAGTTTTCAAAAAACATTATGACATACGCAAAGAAACAGGAAAGTATGGCTCATTCATAAGAATAAAAGCAGTAAATACAAACTGTTCCTGAGGGATTCCAGACATTAGACTTACTAGACAAAGACTTTAATCAGCTGTTAGAAAATGGTTCAAAGAAATAAAAGAATCCATGTAAAAAGTAAAGTATGAAAATGATATCTCCCAACTGGTGAATATCAATCAAGAGATAGAAATTATTTGTTAAAAAATAGAAATCCTGGAATTGAGTACAGTAACTGAAATGAAAAGTTTACTAGAGGAGCACAAAAGTAAATTTTAACTAGGGAAAGAAAGAATCAGCAAACTTGAAGATACGTCAAAGTTTAACTACTTAAGAAAAGAAAAAAGAATAAAAAATATGAACAAAGCCTCAGAAATCTGTGGGAAACATCAAGCTTATCAACATACCCATTATGGGAGTCCTAGAAAGAAGAGACAAAGAGAAAGAAGCAGAAGGAACATTTGAAGAAATAATAGACCAAGCTCTTCAAGCTTAGTGAAAAACATTTAAATCTGCACTTCAAATACGCTCAACAAATCTGAAGCAGAAAAAAACTCAAAGGGGTTCATATCTAAACACGTAATAGTCAAGCTGTTGAAAGACCAAGAGAAAATCTTGAAAAAGGCAGGAGAAAAACAACAAAGGATGTTCAATAATAATTAAAACTGATCTCTCTTCAGAATATATAGAGGCCTGAAAGCATTGAGATGACATATTCCAAAAGTATTCTAAAAGAGAAAGACTGCCAACCAAGATTTTACAACCAGAAAATTATTCTTCAGAAACAAAGGAGAAATTAAGACATTCTCAGATAAACAAAACCTGAGAGATTTTGTCACTAGCAGACTGCCCTACAAGAAATATTAAAGAAAGTCATTCAGGCTGAAATTTAAAAACATTGAACAGTAACTTGAATTCACATATGCAAAAAATATAAAGAACACCAGTAATGATAACTACATAGCTACCACTTACCTTGGTAAATATAAAAGAAAGTATAAATGTATTTTTTGTTTGTAACTCTTTTTTTCCTATTTGACTTAAAACACAAGTGCATAAAGCAATCATTGTTGATGGACTTTTAATATATAAATACGTAATTTTGGTATGATGGTAGGAGCATAAAGAAGGGGAAAAATGAAGCTTTATTAGAGAAAAAGTTTTCTTATATTATTGAAAATATGTTGATATTAATCTGAACTAAATTATTTTAAGTTTAGATGTCAGGGCAACCACTAAGACTAACTTAAAAATATGTATAGTTAAGAAAATGAAGAGAATTAAAATGGTATTGCAGCAAATATCTATTTATCACAAAAGAAGGCAGTAATGGTAAATAGATAAACAAGAAAGACATAAAACATGTAGAAAACAAGTAGCAAAATGACAGATGCAAATCATGCCTTGTCAGTAATTACATCAAATGTAAATTAACTAAACACTTTAATCAAAAACAAAGATTGGCAAAATAGATTAAAAAACATGTTTCAACTGTACATTATCCAAAAGAGACACACTATAGAGTCAAATACATAACTAGGTTGAAAATAAAGTTATAGAAAATAGATATTATGCAAACAATAACCCAGGAGAACTGAGGTAGGGGGACTATACTAACATCAGACAACATAGGATTTATGACAAAAAGTGTTACTAGAGACGAAGAAAAACATTTTGTTATTATGAAAGTGTCAATAGATGAGGAAGACATAACAATTATAAACATATATGCACCCAACAACACAACCTAAAACACATGAAACAAAAACTCATAGAAATGAAAGGAGAAAAAGGTAATTTGTCAATAATAGTTGGAGATTTCAATACCCTATACTAGCTAGAACAACTATACAGAAAATCAAAAGTAAACAGAAGACTTAAAAAACAGTATAAATTAAGTAGACATAATACATAATTATAGAAGTGTTCTACCCAATAGTAGTAGAATAGATATTCTTCTCAAGTGCACGTGGGACATTCCCCAAAGTAGATCATATTTTAGGCCATAAAATCCCCCAAATTTAGAAGGATTAAAACCACACAAAATATGTTATCTGGCCATTATGGAATGAAATTTGAAATCAGTAATAGAAGGGAATTTGGAAAATTTGCAAATATGTGGAAATTCAGCAACACACTCCTAAATAACCAATGAACCAAAGAGAAATCACAAAGGAAATTAAAAAATACTTTGAGGCTGGGCATGGTGGCTCATGCCTGTAATCCCAACACTTTGGGAGGCCAAGGCAGGTGAATCACTGAGGTCAGGAGTTCGAGGCCAGCCTGGCCAACATGGTGAAACCCCGTTTCTACTGAAAATACAAAAAAAAAAAAAAAAAAGCTGGGTGTGGTGATGCACACCTGTAACCCCAGCTACTCAGGAGGCTGAGGCAGGAGAATTGCTTTAACCCAGGAGCTGGAAGTTGCAGTGAGCTGAGAGTGCACCACTGTGCTCCAGTCTGAGAGACAGAGCAAGACTCCATCTCAAAAGAAAAAAAAAAAACTTTGAGATGAATGAAAACAAAAACACAGATCCCAAAACTTACGGGATGTAGTGAAAGCAATGCTTAGAGAGAAATTTTACCTGTTACTGTTGATATTTAAAAAGATCTCAAATCAAGAGCTTAAATTGTCACTTTGAGAAGCTAGAGAAAGAAGACCACACTAAATGCAAAGCTAGCCGAAGGAAGAAAATAATGCAGATGAGAGTGGAAATTATTAGGAAAAAAGGGATTGAAAAAAGAAAAGAGCAAAACAATGAAATCAAAATTTGATTCTTTGAAAAGATCAATGAAATTGACAAAAAAGAAAAAAGAGAGAAGACTCAAATTGCTAAACTTAGGAAAGAAAATGGGCACATCACTACTGAACTTAACGAAATAAAATGTATCATAAAGCAATACTACAAACAATTGTCTATCAACAAATTATATGACATAGATGAAGTGGACAAACTTTTAGAAATAGTCTGAGTAGACTTACAATAACTAAATGGAGTGAATTAGTAATCATAGTATATTCCCACAAGGAAAGACCCAGCCCAATTGGATTCACTCTTTAATTCTACCATATGTCTAAAAATAATTAGTATCAACCTTTTGCAAGCTCCCAAAATTTAGAGGAGGAGCACATTCTTAACACATTCTGTAAAGCCAGTATTACTTTGATACCAAAACCAGGCAGAAGTATCACAAGAAAACTACAGCCCCAATATCCCTTATGAATATAAATGAAAAATTCCCCAATACTCGCAAACTGAATCCAGCAATATATTTGAAAGAGTATATACCATGACCAAGTAGGATTTATCCCAAGAATGCAAAGTTGACTTAACATATGAAAATCAATGTAATACATCATATTAATAGAATAAATAACAGAAAACACATGATAATGCCATTGACTCAGGAAAGGTATTGACAAAATACTACACCCTTTCATGACAGAAACACCTAACAAACTAAAAATACAGCAAAACTTTCTCATTTGGATAAAGGACATCTAAAAAATACAGACTTTTTTTGAGACAGGGTCTCAAAAGGAGTGCAGTGGCATGATCATGGCTTACTGCAGCCTCAATATCTGGGGCTCAAGCAATCCTCCCACCTCAGCCTCCAGCGTAGATGGGACTACAGGTATGTACCACCACACCTGGCTAATTTTTAAATTTTTTTAGATGGTTTTTTCCATGTTGCCTAAGCTGGTCTTGGACTTCTGGGCTCAAAGAATCCTCCTGCCTCGGCCTCTCAAAGTTCTGGGATTACAAGTGTGAGCCACTGCACCTGGCCTGTACTTCTAACATCATACTTAATGGTGAAAGAATGAAAACTTTATCCCTAAGACCAAGCACAAGAATAGTGTATACTATTAGAACTATTAAATGAGTTCAGGAAGGTTGCAGCGTATGCATATTTCTATAAACTACTAACGAACAATCCAAAATGAAATTTTAAACATTCCACTTGCAATAGTATCAAGAAGAATAAAATACTTAGAAATAATCTCAACAAAGAAGGCAAGATGTACACAGTGATAAGTATAAAACACGGTTGAAAGAAATTAAAGAAGAAAATTGGGGACTTACACTTCTCAAAACTAATCTATGGTTATCTAGATGGTGTGGTACTGGCATAAAATAGGTTAATTCAGTAGAATTCAGAAATCATAAATAAACGCTCACATTTATGGTCAACTGACTTCTTTTTTGTTGTTTTATTTTTGAGACAAGAGTCTTTCTCTTTCATCCAGGCTGGAGTGCAGTGGCACAATCTCAGCTCACTGCAACCTCTGCCTCCTGGGCTCCAGTGATCCTCCCACCTCAGCCTCCTGAGTAGCTGGGACTACAGGAGTGTGCCACCACACCCAGCTAATTTTTGTCTTTTATGTAGAGACAGGGTTTTGCCATATTGCCCAGGCTGGTCTTGAACTCCCGGGCTCAAGTGATCTGCCTGCTTTAGCCTCCCAAAGTGCTGGGATTACAGGCATGAACCAGCACGCCCAGCTAAACTAACTTTTGACATAGATGTCAAGACCATTCAATGGGAAAAGAGTAATCTTTTAAACAAATGATGCTAGAACAACTAGATATCTACATGCAAAAAATAAAGTTGGATCTCTTTCTCCCATCACATACAAAAATTAATTCAAATGGATTAAAGACCTAAACATAAAGTTAAAACTGTAACATTTTTAGCAGAAAATATAGAATTAAATCTTTGTGACCTTGAGTTAGGCAAAGCCTCATTACATATAACACTGAAAGCATCGTAGACCAAAGAAAAAAATAGGAAAATTGAACTTCATAAAAATTTTAAAAATTTGTGCTTCAAAGAACACCATTAAGAAAGTGAAAAGACAATCTATAGAAAGGGAGAAAATATTTGCAAATTATAAATCTGATAAGGAACTTTTATCTAGAAAATATAAAGAACTTTTCCAACTCAAAAATAAAAAGACAACCCAATTAAAAGTGAGCAATGATTTGAATAAGCATTTCTTCTAAGAAGATGTAAAACTACCAAGAGACACATGGAAAGATGCTCAATATCATTAGTCATTATGGAACTGAAAATCAATACTATGGTGAGATATCACTCTGTACCCACTAAGAAGGCTAAAATAAAAAAGACGAACATTAATAGGTGTTGGAGAGGATGTGAAGAAAATAAAGCCATCATAGGTTGCTGGTGGGACTGTAAAATTGTGCAGCCATTTTGGAAAATAGTTTGGCAGTTCCCCAAAATATTAAACATTGAGTTAACCACATGAGTCAATAATTCCATTTTTAAACCTATGCCCAAGAGAAATGAAAACGTATGTTCACAAAAAATCTTGTATACAAGTGTTTATAGCAGCATTTTTCATAATAGTCAAAAAATGAAAACAACACAAATGTTAATCAGCAGATGAATAAAGTGAACTATTCATACCATATAATATTATTCAACCATAAAAAGGGATGAAGTACTGATGAAGTACTGATTCATGCTATAACATAAATGAACCATGAAAAATGTATGCTAAGTGAAAGAAACTAGACACAAAAGGTCACACATTGTTGATCCCATTTATATGAAATATAGAGAACAGGCAAATCCATAGGGAAAGAGGGAGATTAGCAGTTGCCAGAATCTGGGAGTAGGAGAGAGTGGGAGTGACTGTGAATGGGTATGGGTTTTCTGTTTAAGATGACAAAATGTTCTAAATTAGACAGCGGTAATTGTTGCCCAAGTATGTAAACATACTAAAAACCACTGCATTATATTCTTTAAAAGGATGAATTATATGGTAGGTGGATTATATCTCAATAAAGCTGTTATTTTAAAAATATGTAACTCATATTATTTGACATCCATGGTTTAAGTTGTGCAATAGCTTCTCAGTCTTCGAATAAAGCCCAGATTTGGACCATAGCCACACTGTCCTGCCCATGCCTCTGACCTGTCACGCTCCACAGCCTCTTACTCAGTGTGCTCTGCTCACCCCGACCCATAGGCCAGATGTTCTGCACTTTGAGCAGAGATTGCTCTTTTCTACTGCAGAGCCCTGGCACTTTCTCTTTCTTCTGTCTGGAATTCTCTTCCCTGCTTTGTCCGTGGCTTTTCCCATCTCATTTTTTCAATCTGTCTAGTGGTGTTGCTTTCCCCTTCATACTTTTAGCATCTCATGTTGTCTATTTTCTTTATTCACTTATATCCCAAGTTGAGATTCTCTGGCTTATTTATGTATTTATTTCTGTATCTGGTTTTTGGCCCCTAGCAGTAGTCTTTACTATTAGGATATACCGTCTGCAGGGGAGGACCTTCTCCAGCTTATTCTTCACTGTATCTCTAGTTTTGAGAAAAGCATTTGTCCAGTAGTTCATGTCCAGTACATGTTTCTTGAGTAAGTGAATAAATTCCCAAGTCTGATGATAGATATGACTCTAATTTTCTTATCAAAAACAGTACATTTTACTTAAGAGTCTTCTTATAGGCAAATTCCACAAATGGTTACTGAGGAACTGGATGGGTGGTCCCACTTTTCTACTTGATGGGCCAGGGAACTCCTAGAAACTTTGGCTCTTAACTTTACTTGGCATTTAATCCATGAACCCACATTCAGGTGTTTTGTTGGACAGTAGAATACATAGGTGTGGAGGCTACCCTTGAGGAACTTACATTCTAGAGAGGAAAACAGACTCACAATTGTGAAATAATACAATAAATGCTCCTAGAGAGCAACACAGTGCTAGGGAAGTAGCACATTGAAGATGGTTAATTTTGGGTTGTAGGAAGATAGTGTTAGGGAAGACATCACTGAAGAGGTTCAATTTATGTTTGGCCCTTGTGAGATAATGGCTCTAGACCAAGTGTATCTTAAATTGGGGGTGGGGAGATGGGTTGGGAGGTGATTTTGCATATTTGGCAATGTCTTAGAGACTTTTTTATTGTCCTATCTAGAGGCAGGGAAAAGTGTTACTGGCATCTAGTAGACACAGAGCAGGGAAACTGCTAAGCATCCTGTAATGAACAGAACAACATCCTATAACAAAGAATTCTCCTGCCCTAAATGTCCATAGTACTCAGGCTGAGAAACTTGTTTAAGACAATAACTATGAATGGCTGCTAAGACTGTTATGTGACAGTCTGATAGGTAGTTTTAGGATAAATGGATAAAGCTAACAACATCTGGACCCATTGATCATTGGAGACAAGCGAGACCTTGTCTTCAAAACTAACTAACTAGATAGATGGATAGATAGATAGATACAAGTATAAATTAATTTTAATAATTTTATTCAACCCAACACTAAATGTTATTGTTTCAACATATAATCTGTATAAACATTATTAGTGGATATTTTACTTTTTTTGAAACTAAGTCTTTGGAATCTGGTATGTATTTTACACTGACAGAACATCCCTATTTAGACTAATCGTATTTCAAGTGCTCAATAAGCACCTGTGCCTACATAGTGGACAGAACAGTTCTGGAGTTAAACAACAAGTAGAGAACAAAGGAATATGTTTAGTGCACACTGCAAGGATGCAATCGAAAAAGACCCACAATGTGGGTAAGTCTTCAGGACAAAGACAGGACACGTTTCTTTCACAAATAAATTACAAGAAAAAGGTGGGGGAGGGGACAATGGATTACAAATTACTTATGAAGATACTAATTAAATAGGTTATGTGAATCTTGTTTGGATCCTGATTTGAACAAAACAATGGTAAAAAATTATGTTTTGAACACTAATTATTTTATGATATTAAAGAATTTTTAGTTTCGTTGCAAACTACTGGTACTATGATCATAGTCAAAATAAAACTCCTTCTAAAGACACATACTGAAATCCTTACAGGTGAAATGAAACCGTGTTTGTGATTTTGCCTCTCAGTAACACACTTGGGAGGGAGAAATGGGTGTGAGTAAAGATGAAGCAAGATTGGCCATGAGTTACTAATTGTTAAAGGCAGGTGATGGGTCCATGAGATACTATTCTCTTTACTTTTGTAAAAGTTTGAATTTTCACACTGAAGATTTTAAAAAATGTGCTTAGTTTTGATGAATGTTGGCTGTGGTTGCTCGGTGGCACACGTATGCCTCTGCCATTCGGTGATGCCTGTCCAGAGAGAATTCTGTCTGCTCTTCTCCCATGTTACTTACAGTAGTCACTTACAGGTGGCACTTTCCGAGGAAGTTGAAGAGTTCATGGTTTCTTATGCTTTTCAGAAATAAGATATTCTGGTGATTTTGTATATTCCTTTTTTAATATTATTTTTTAGATAGGGTGTCATTCTGTCACTCAGGCTGGTGTACAGTGGCACAATCATGGCTCACTGCAGCCTTGACCTCCTCGGGCTCAGGTGATCCTCCTATCTCAGTCTCCCCTCCTGAGTAGCTAGGACTACAGGCATGCCACTGTGCCTGGCTAATTTTCTTATTTTTTTGTAGAGATGGGGTTTCACCATGTTGCCCAGGCTGGATTTTGTACATTCTATACTTGAAATAAGAGCAGCAATTGGAAGTTGGCTTAAATGTTTATATTAGAAGCAAAACATAAAAGAGAGAAGCAGAAAGGGAATCTTACTTCCCTACCTTCTTAGAGAGCATGCCCTCTATTAGGTATAAGCAGTAGAATTTTCCCCTAAAAACTATGCCCTTAGGGTATGATGTTAGGTGGTACAAAGGTCAAAACTTTTAAACTATAATATTGTGTTTACTTTTTAATGCAATAAAATAAAACAATCTGGCTAGCATATCAAACATAATTTTATGAGTGCTATCAATTGGGGCAGGTAGAAAGAATTTTAAAATAATAAGTCAGTTTGAATAAAAATATTCATTAAAAAAGGACCAGGTGCAGTGGTTCTCACCTGTACTCCCATCGCTTTGGGAGGATGAGGGAGGAGGATTGCTTGAGGCCAGGAGTTTGAGACTAGCCTGGGCAACATAGTGAGACTCCATCTCTACAAAGAAATACAAAATTATCTGGGCATGGTGGCATGCGCCTGTAGTCTCAGCTACTTGGGAGGTTGAGACAAGTATATTGCTTGAGCTCAGGAGTTTAAGGCTGCAGTGAGCTGTGAGCATGCCACTGCACTCCAGCCTGGGCAACAGAATGAGGCCCTGTCTCTTACAAAAAACAAAAAGTGAAAAAATAGTAAATATGAGCCACAGATATGGCAAAACCTCTAAAGTTAATCCACAAATCAGTGAAGTTTGGGAAATGCTGGGGATGGGAATTTTCTTCTCCTATTAACCTGGATCAGAGAGAATGGGAAATGCTGAAAAGCACATGGAGAAACAAGAACATTGTATGAGTCAGGGTTCTCTAAAGGGTCAGAACTAGCAGGACAGATGTATATATGGGGAGAGTTTACTAAAGAGTTGACTTTCATGATCACAAGGTGAACTCCCTCAATAGGCTGTCTGCAACCTGAGGAGCAGAGAAGCTGGTCCAAGTCCCAAGACCTCAAAAGCAGGGAAGCTGACAGTGCAGCCTTCAGTCTGTGGCCAAAGGCCTAAGGGCCCCTGGCAAACCACTGGTGTAAGTCCAAGTATCCAAAAACTGAAGAACTTGGAGTCTGATGTTCACAGGCAGGAAGCACCCAGCACGAGAGAAAAGATGAAGGCCAGAAAACCTGGCAAGTCTTCATTCCACTTTCCTCTGCCTGCTTTATCCTAGCTGTACTGGCAGCTGATGAGATGGTACCCACCCAGATTGAGGGTGGGTCTGCCTCTCCCAGTCCACTGACTCAGATGTTAATCTCCTTTGGCAACACCTTCACAGATACACCCAGGAACAATACTTTGCATCCTTTGATCCAGTCAAGTTGACAATATTAACCATCACAAGTCCACCCCTTGTCAACCTGAATGTATTACAGATCCCGAAAATCACACATAGTCTTCAAATAAAGACAATAATAAGGTCACAATTATGCATAACATAATACGGCTATCCTTCGTACAACCGGAAGTGCACTAATCCTTAATCTAAATGCTGTTACGTAAAGTTAGCAACTCTTAAATGATGACATAAAGTCAGTAATCTTATGTCCCATGATATAGGAAAAATAAAGGAAATAAAATGAAGATATTTTCTTCATACAAGTGTATACATGCACAAATGTTCTTAACAAAATAAGAAAATACTCATGACAATTACAGTCCTCATTTTTGCAACTGGTCACATAGTTGTAGCTGGTATTGATAACTACCTTCTTCTACTACCCATTCTGTATTTCCTTTTCCTTCAGCAAGCACCTCAGTGGGTCATGGTTTTTTACCTGGTGGAGTGACCCAAACCTTCATTCCTGAAGGGTCTGGGCCATTTGTAGTCTTCCCTGGATTGGGTTTTTGTAGTTTCCTATTGACCTTAATCACAGGGCATAATAATACTGAGACGCCCTAAGTGATCTCCTCTGTTCCACGTGTACTCTTCCTTACCTCCATTATGGAGTAGTAGGCTGATTTCATCTTGATAGTCTGGGTCAATCAGCCACCAAATAACTGGCTGATCACCCCAAGAAATGGTACATATCGAGGGCTCAGTGTTGGTCTCTGCTGCTGGCAAATTTGGCACTCAGTGGTGGCTGTAGCCAGGTCAGCCTTGGTGAATGGAAGCCCATATTGCTGAGCCTATGCTTAACCTCCATCCCTGCCACCATGGCCACTTTATTCATCGGCCTATTGGGCAATGACAGGGGTGGCTGGGGAAAGAGGGTGAATGCTGTTTACAGAATGGGTCATCATATCCACTTGATTATTAAAATCCTCCTCTGCTGAGGTCGTCCTTTGGTGAGCATTCACATGGGATACAACTATCTTTACAACTTTTGACCGCTCAGAGAGGTCACATGCCTCTTCCCCAAATTTCGTTGTCACCAATTTTCCAATCATGCTTCTCCCAAGTCCCTGACCATCCAACCAAACCATTGGCTATAGCCCATGAATCAGTGTGTAGTTGTACATCTGGCCATTTCTCCTTCCAAGCAAAGTGCACAGCCAAGTGCACTACTCAAAGTTCTGCCCACTGGGAAGATTTCCCTTCACCGCTGTCCTTCAGGGATGTCCTAGAAAGGGGCTGTAGTGCTGCAGCTGTCCACTTTTGGGTGGCGCCCGCATATTGTGCAGAACCATCTGTGAACCAGGGCCTGGTCTCCTCTTCCTCTGTCAGCTGATCATAGGGAACTCCCCACAGGCCATTGGTACAGGCTAGGGGAGAGAAGGCAGGGTGGCAGGAGTGGAGACCATGGGCATTTCAGCCACTTCCTCATGTAACTTACTTGTGCTTTCATGACCTGCTTGAGCCCGATCACGTATATACCACTTCCATTTGATGATAGAATGCTGCTGTCATGACCCACTTTATGGCTAGATGGGTCAGAAAGCACCCAGTTCATGATAGGCAGTTCAGGTTGCATGGTGACTTAATGACCCGTAGTCAAATGTTGAGTTTCTACCAAAGCCCAGTAACAGGCCGAGAGCTATCTTTCAAAAGGAGAGTGGTTATCTGCACAAGACGGCAGGGCCTTGCTCCAAAATCCTAGAGGCCTCCACTACGATTTACCTATGGGGGCCTGTAAAAGGCTCCAAACAGCATCCCTGTCTGCCACTGACACCTCAAGCACCATTGGATCTGTTAGGTCATATGGCCCAAGGGGCAGAGCAGGTTGCACAGCAGCCTGGACCTGTTGCAGAGCCCTCTCCTTTTCTGGACCCCACTCAAAAACTGGCAGCCTTTTGGGTCACTCAACAAACGGGCTGGAATAACACACCCAAATGAGGAATGTGTTGCTTCCAAAATCCAAATAGGCCCACTAGGCATTGTGCCTCTTTCTTGGTTGGAGGAGGGGCCAAATGCAGCAACTTATCCTTCTCCTTAGAAGGCATATCTCGACATGCCTTACACCATTGGACCACTGGAAATTTTACTGAGGTAGAAGGTCCCTAAATTTTAGTTGTATTTATCTCCTATCCCCTGGCACACAAATGTCTCACCAACAAGTCCAATCTGTTTGCTACTTGTTGCTCACTGGATCCAATCAAGTTGACACTCAATATTAACCATCACAAACATAAAACAACTCAGGCCGAGAGATCATTTTAATCAAGAGTAATTTTCACTATGAGAGCGACATATTCATAGATTAATTCCTCTGTGTTATGCCAAACCCTATTTTCCTATATGCAGTGCCTCCTAGAAGCACAAATCTGGTGAGAAAATATGAGAGAAAGGATAGCAGCTTTTGTTTTAGGGACATGTGCTGGTTGAAAAGTCCCAAGTAGGGATGGAGAGACCCGTGCTTGCATCTGCTGTATGACAGCCATTGAGTCCTGTTCCTGTTCACGCTTCCACTTGGATTAGATAAAACCCCTTACCCTGGGCTCCAGGGTGAGCCCTGGACATACCTGGTCCCTGCCTCTCTTCAACTTCACCATATAAGCTCGAGTTTTCTGCTCTCGGGCATACCAAGCTTGCTCTATCTCAGTTGCACTTGCTGTTTTCTCTGTCTACCTTCTCAGAGATCTTTGCTTGACTAGTTTCTTATCATTTAATCTCAGGACAAACATTGCCTCCTCTCAGCATCTTCTTATCTAAAGAACCACTTCTTCAATCACTCTTTAGCACAGTATGCTGTTTTGTCTTCTTCCAACAAGTTTGCACTCCCTGAGATGATGGTATTTGTTTACTTACTGCATGAAAGTAGAGCCTTGTCTGTCTGTTCGGTCTGCGGTATTTCTCCATCGTGCTGAATGGTGCCTGGCATGTGGAAGCAGCTTGGCACATATCTGTTGAATGAATACATGAATTAGATAAGCTGGGGTTTGGACTAGATCATCTCTGAGGGTCTCCTTCTAGCTATGAAGTACTGTGATTTTCAAAATCCATCACAAAAAGCATTCGTCTTTCCAACTGAGAGCTTTTCTCCACATATCGGCCAAGATAGGATTTCCCAGGGCTTAACTGCAATGGTGGGTAAGCAAGCAGAGTGAAACAGATGCCTCCGGGTGCCGACACAGCTTCCTCTGAGTTTCGAAGCAAAGCAAAGGGCAATCATCATAATCAGTACAGAGGTGGATGAGAGTTGCTAGGTCTTCTGCCAAATTGCCTTTGTGGATATCAGAGCCAGCTTCTCTGAAAACAGCCCTTTATTTAAAACATTACTGCAAGTGGTGCTTGCCCTCCACCCCCTACCCCCTTTTCTATTACTTGGGCTCTCCAACTTGTCACATATGTGTTCAATTGCTTTCTTAACTTCAGTTTGGGTAACCCTGATGCAAGGGAGGTGTGAGAGTCGGCCATTGGGTCTGTGAAGGTCTGATGAAAGCAACTTTAACACATAACCCTTTGCTTTGGCAGGAGCTTGGGCCAAGAGCAAAAGTCCTCTTGATGTGTCAAATTATAGATAAACACAAGTTTCAAAACATTAGTGATATAACTGCAAATAAATGCTGGTAACTGGCAGGGTGCTCCGTTTACAAATAGTTCCTGTCATCCAAACAGTAAGAGGATAAACTTAAACACCACTGACTTCCCAAACATTTGAAAGCACTTTAATAGCAAGGCTCCAAGACTGCAAACATAAAAGAATAATAATTAAGGCTTAAAATACAACCCAGCCAACAGCAGAGATGCACAGAGCTGTGCTGTGGGATCTGGGGTTTATCATGATGATTCATCTTCTTATTCGCTTGAGATTTTTCCTTGAGTTCCACCCTATCTTTTGAAACCCCTCTGAGTTGCCCACACGCCTGCTTTTGGCTTGAGTTGCCCTGTCCTCTTCAGGTCCAGAGTCCAAGAAGCATGACCTTGGGAACTGGCTGGAACAGTTGATACTTAAGAAGAGGTGGTGCATTTCTTCTTTAGATGGAGAGCTTCCGGCCTTGATAGAATAGTGTATCTTGCAGATTCTCTTTAAAGGAATAAAATCAACAGGGACCCTTGTCCTCTGTGTAGCTCTTTGGTGTTAGTGGTGTGAGGAAGGAGAAATGGGGATATATCTCCTTTTGCTCATTGGCCACTGCGAGCTTTCATCCACCCATGTATCTGTGTGTCAAGAAATATGTATTGAGTTCTTCTGGCGTGCCAAGTACTATACTAGGCACTGGAATACTTTAGTTTAAAAAAAAATTGGTTCTGGGATCTGATCACTATGATACAGAAAAACTCTGAACAAGGAAGCCAGAAATTTAGGTGCAAGTCTGAGTTGGCAATAACTCTGTCATCTGTGTGTTACAGCAGGGGCTTCAAATTCTACCCCTGATCAGGTAGTAAATAACTACAGCTGGTAGAGTGGAGACCCGGCTCCTCTGGAAATTTCATGCCTCCCTCTGCAAAGGTGGCGGTGTGACCCACCTTTGGTGAAGTGTTCTTCTGCTGGAAAACAGCACAGGTGTCCAGATTTTCAAGACAAACAAGAAAGATGACCTTTAAAATACAAAATTCCCTAATTTTTAAATATTAGTAATTATAGTAAAAAGTTTTTTTTCTTTCTAAATCACTGATCAGGACGAAATTAAACAAGCCAGTTTATAGCCTCTTGGGGTAAAAACAAAGTCCTTCCTTCCTCTCAGCTTGATCATGGGTAAAATAAGAGCTCTAAGTCAGTGGAGTCTGGCATCTGCATAGTGACCTCAGAGCTGCCATTAGGGCAGGAGGGAGGCCATCCTGATAGGGGACTGCCCCACCCATTTCAACCAGAGGAGCTCTGCTTCCATCAGGGTTCCCAGACGTCATTTGGGTTTTCCTTGCCTCCTGAGATCTTATTTAAATTGCTTAAAATCCACCAATTCCAAAGTTCAAAATTCTGTGCAAGACTCTCAGAGTTCCCAGAATCGGAGCACATTTTTCATGGCCCCTCCTATCTCTCAGGTCACTGGATCGCCCTTTGACATTGCACTGGGCCCAGACATGGGTCATTTCTTTGGATTCCATAAAAATGAACTCGATTACCCAAAATATGTGCAGATTTTACAAAAGGCATTTTTTGATATGGGTGAGGGGGAAGAAGTAAAAACAGTTTTATTTTATAAAGCAAGGCAAATTAACTTCAATAGCTGATATTTGTGGTTTTAAGATGCCATTTCCCCTACTCCTTGACTCCTCCATATTTGCTAGTTGTGGGATTTGGGCAAGTTACTTAGCCTTTCTGTGCCTCAGTTTCTCATATTTAAAATGAGAACTATAGTATTATAGTATCTGCTTGAATTCATATGAAGATGGAATGAGTTAATATAAGTAAAACAATTAGAAAAGAGCCAGATATTATAGCTTATATATGCAAATAGATAGCTACATGATGGATGATAGATAGATAGGTAGATAGATAAATAGATAGATCTCATATATGTGTACATGTTAGGCTATTACTTCTATTATTTTAATTTCTGGTTCTTCTCAGTCTTGTCTCCATTTTTTTCCCCCTCACTCACCAGTCCTCCTCCCATTCAGGAACAAAAACAAAAATTTGCCCATGTCCCTCCTCTGTTCTCATCCAGAATAGTTTGTCTTATTTCTCCTTTGAGGTCTTGGCTCCCACTGATGTCATATCCCAGGCATGTTTACCAAGGTGTTTTTTAAACAATGATAGTTTCCTCTCTTAGAGGGATTAAGATGTCAAATGTCAAGATAATATTTTTCAACTTGTTATATTTACACATGAACACAAAGGGTTCCATATCCTTTAAAAAATATTAAAAACACTGACCAGGTCTTTAGGGTGTTTATCCTCTCTAACTGTCCTGTGATTCTGGGGAAATAAAGCTTCCTGGTGGTATCAGTTGCCTCAATACATGTCTTATGTTAATGAACTCAGGAGCAGCATAGGTTGAGTGCCCAGGCTGCCCGAGCCTCCTCCAGCTTGCTCCTAGGAGCTTCAAAATACTGTTGGCCCCTTTTTAAAGAGTCAAGGAGGCTGCAGTATTGGAAGGCCAGAACCTAGAAAAATATTCAGATAATATGCTTTTCCCCTCAAAACAGTGTTTTTTCTCTTAACTCTCAGAGTATTTCTAGTCTTTTTAATCCACCCCACTTCCAAAAAAAGTCAGTCACACAGATGACACAGATGGGCAGAGACTTCTCTCAGTAAAAATAGAATATTATTATAGAGTTTCTCAATCTTGCTTTATGTATTGATGTTGGCTTGTAGCTAGAATAAGCAAATACTGAATCCCCAAAGATCCATTCTCCATTCTTTTCTCATGCTCCAATAAAGCTGATAATCCCATATATGTATATATATATGTATATACACATATATATATATGCTTTATAATTTTATGAAGCATATTTACATCTGCTAGAATATTGGTAGAAAACAACATTAGAAAGAGAAACCTCCAAACCCTATCTCAGTTTCAAATCTACCCTGTAAGTTCTTTCCTCCTTGTTGCCATAGCCCAAATAAGAGGATGGGCGTCTGATTTCTTCAGCCATTCAGTTGCTGTCCTTGGCGTTTGTCAAAGGGAGAAGTTGACTTTGGAAGCATAATAATGGAAACATAGTCTATTGTACATTTGGGAAATAAACATTGACAAGATTAGAGGAACAGAAAAGGTGTGTTCTGCAATCCATCTCACACAGGTGTGTCATGGCCAGAGCACAGCAAACCTGGCTTTGAGTCTCAGCCCGATGCTAACCAGCTTTATGCTCTTGGGCAAACCACATTAATCTGTCTGAGCCTAGATTCTTCACCTGCAACACGGGAGGGACAGCATTGGCCTCTTGGTGCTGTGAAAACTTAATAACGCTTGTAGCAGTGTTTGGTGCTCCTCTGTGAAACATGTTCATCTCTCAGAGTTTTCAACACCATCCTCTCTTGCATTTTGTTCCCACCTTTCTGGCTCCTCCTCTTCAGTCTCCTTTGCTGCCTCCCCAGCCAGCTTGAGTTGAAGCTCCTTAAGGCTCAGATCTAGAAACAATGATCTTCATCCTTGATATTCTTTTCATGGGCAATTCTGCCCATACTATACCCATTTTTACTCCACTGGAAGGAGTGGGGAGATGGTTTTCCCATTACTTCATGGAACGGCACCAAGGGAAAGAAAATATATAGCAGTATTTTGGCACTTCTGCTGGTTTGCATATTTGGGATTTTTTTCAGAAGACGTCATTCTTGGTAGGTCAGAGCCTACCAGAGGAGCAGTGAAGGTTGACTGGATGGGAACATGCCCAGCTGACAAACTCTGTATTCACGACAGCAACATCCTAAGAACATGGAATTCTCATGAGACACTGCTATTGACTCCCAGGAATAATCAAGAGAGACTCTGAAGCTCTGCTTCTTTGCCAGGGGTGGTGGGGACACTGAGCTGCAGATGTGGCTGCAAATGTCAACATGGTCACATCTGTACTCCCAGGCTGGTGAGCTTAAGAACATTAGAGTGTTAGAGTGTTTAGCCTATTTAGGTTCTTAATGCATTTTAAATCTCTTCATCTCTCCTCCACTTATTGGAATACCAGAGGCTATAAGTTCCATTTAGAACTAATCATCTTCCTCTAATGATTGAGTGATATTGAAGACTTCATAGAATTTTGTAGTTGAAAGAGACATTAAAATGTCAGGTGACCCAGCTCTTCCAGAGAGACTGAAGAAACAGCTTCAATCACCATAAAATAAACCATTCAAGGGTAAAAGAAAACTGGAACTGTCTGAAGGATTCAAAAGAAGCTGATGGCTTTAGGCACCTGATTGGGGCTAATTATAACACTTGGGTAATGCATCTTGGCACAAGCTTTCTGGCAGCAAAGAAGGAGTGGAAACATCTTGGGTTACTTAGTTTTGGTTGTATGACAATGGAAAACATACACATTTTTCTGTAGAGACAAACTTTTTCCTGGAACCAGACTTAGGCATTTATCACATGAGTCATTGTATAAAGGACACTGAGAGACAGAATGGACAGTATCTTCTTCCGTGGTTACCTACAGAATTGTGCAGTTTTTCTTCTGGAGGTTCTCATCTTGGCCACTCATGAAAGTATACATTTCCGGCTGGGCGCGGTGGCTCAAGCCTGTAATCCCAGCACTTTGGGAGGCCGAGACGGGTGGATCACGAGGTCAGGAGATCGAGACCATCCTGGTCTACACGGTGAAACCCCGTCTCTACTAAAAAATACAAAAAACTAGCCAGGCGAGATGGCTGGCGCCTGTAGTCCCAGCTACTCGGGAGGCTGAGACAGGAGAATGGCGGGAACCCAGGAGGCGGAGCTTGCAGTAAGCCGAGATCGCGCCACTGCACTCCAGCCTGGGCGACAGAGCGAGACTCTGCCTCAAAAAAAAAAAAAAAAAAGAAAAAAGAAAATATATATTTCCTAGTAACCAGGAACTCTCTTTCTGAGGCATTGAAAAAGTCTGAAATAAACCAAAAAAGAGAATCATTGATGCTGCCTGCCCTCCTCACCACTACCCCATGGAGACAAGCTGCAGAGGCAATTCTTTTTTGGTATAATCTGAAGGCAATCATGATAATAATAATTCTAATCATAACTACCTTTTATCAAGTGCAAATATATTGTTAAGTACAAGCAAGTTAACTAGGGCTTCGTAAGATTTGATAACTTTTCCACACTCATACAGCTCATCCAGGTCTCCAATTCCACCTGATTGGTGATGGGTCCCAAAAGCCTGGTGCTGAGGAAGATTCTGAGGTCACATCTGATCACAGTAGAAAAGAGAACCATTATATTTGCATGTGAGAGGGGAGTGAGACATGCCTGTCATGAATTTGCCATCATTGTGTGATTCCATTTTCCTGCTTGCAAGGCAAATTTCATATGACAGTAATTAGCAGATAAATGTGTTGCCTATAATTCCTCTACACTTGTTAGTGGAAATATCTTAAGATGCAAGTGACTTGACTACTTTTTATTACACACCACTTGGAACTTCAGAGCTCCCAGAAGCTGATTATGCACATAGGAGGCAAATCAAACCAAAAATCCCAACTTTCCCTTCCACCAAAAAACAACCCCTCAAACCCACAATGCAAGTTGGAATTATTAATATGTTTGTGTAAGTCAGTTTACAAAAAATAGTAACTTTTAAAAAGTCTTACTTTATAGCTAGTGACTGTTTTGTTGTTGTTGTATTTAACTAAGTAATAGAATTTGTTAAGAGTGCAGGGGTCTCTGTGTGACATTTTGAATGATCCAGCAATTGCAGGCTGCATCCAGCAGCTGAAATATAGTGAGTCTGTATCTGGAAGGGCCATAGCCCCTCAAGATAAAAGCTTGATTCCAAGACTGCAAGAGGAAACTGGCCAAGGTGGCTGTTGACTGCTTTTGCATGCCTAGCCTCTCTTAATCTGGTAACAGAACCATCTCTTCCCCTATTCTTAGAGCATAAGGTTTTGGTGGAGCTGACTGCATCTCCTGGGATAAGCATGTGACCCATGCTGGTACCACATTCTCTTGACCAACAAATGAATGATGCAGAGGTAGGTGACATTACCAGCTCAGACCCATGAAGCCCTACTTTGGAGCTTTGGTGGAGCTTGAGAACTAAGGCCTTCACTATTCATTGGGTTGCTAAGCTGTTGGAATCAATGAGGCAGGTAGACATTCTCAGGGAGTACCCTGAGAATGAGTCCAGCACCAAGAAAGGTAGTATTGAATAGAGAAAAGGAGATTCAGTGGCTTTGAGTGTATTCACAGAGTTGTCTATCCATCACCACAATCCCCAAAAAGAACTGTTGCTCTCCTTAGCCATCATTCCCAACCCCTCCAGTCCCTCTCCTCAGTGCTAAGCAAGCATTGATCTATTTTTTCTGTTTGTTCAGATTTGCCTATTCTGGACATTTTTAATAAATGGAATCATAGAATACATGGTCTTAGTTCCCTTTTTATGAACTTTCATAGCTCCCTTTAATTCTCCTTCCATCCCTTATTAGAATTAAAATGAGGGCCGGGCGCGGTGGCTCAAGCCTGTAATCCCAGCACTTTGGGAGGCCGAGACGGGCAGATCACGAGGTCAGGAGATCGAGACCATCCTGGCTAACACGGTGAAACCCCGTCTCTACTAAAAAATAGAAAAAGCTAGCCAGGCGAGGTGGCTGGCGCCTGTAGTCCCAGCTACTCAGGAGGCTGAGGCAGGAGAATGGCGGGAACCCGGGAGGCGGAGCTTGCAGTGAGCTGAGATCCGGCCACTGCACTCCAGCCCGGGGGACAGAGCGAGACTCCGTCTCAAAAAAAAAAAAAAAAAAAAAAAAGAATTAAAATGAAAATATATGTATATATATGTATATAAAATAATTTACTTAATGTTTGTTTCTCCCATTAGACCATACAGTTTCACCAAGGTAGGGACTTCATGTATTTAATTGCCATTACTTAACCCAATGCCTGTGCCCCACAGAATAGGCACTTAATAATATTTACACAATGAATAAATGAATAACTGGATTAATGAATGGATGGTTGAATGAATAAACTTGGTACTCATCCTACTGCCACCACTAGGATAGATCCAGAAATACCAGTATATTTAGTGCAGTGAAAGGGGCTGATCTGATTAACTTACTTCCAAACTAGTTCCCCACGTTAGGAGAAAGAGAAATTAATATCTATTTAACAAGAGAGAGTGTGGTTTCACATGCAGATGTGTAATATTTGTAAATAAAAAGTAGATTGTTTGTGTATCGGAGTAGAAGAGACAGACTCAGTAGGCTGGAGCTAAGTTAAAGTAAACTATTTATTGCACTAACTAAGCTACTGTGTGGCCGCTGCCAACTGGTCACAACTGCAGTTTTTCGGTTTTGTTTTTTTTAAAGGTCTCAGTGTCCGTAAGATGCATGTTGAGTAGTTGGAAAAGAAAGGGTCTTAAATGCTTGGAATTTTCTCATGGCATCCTCAACTTTGTAAGGCCTTACCTATAAGTGTTTAGGTTGGATTGTTCTCTGCCTGTCCCTGTAACCAGACAGAAAAGAACGAGAAGGGAGAGAAGTCAAACGTATGCCTTGTTACTTGAGCAAGCAGCTTGCAGAGTGGGACGCACACTCCCTGCTCGGATGACTTCTCGATTCTGGGGTTTGGCAAAGCTGTTGCTGAAAACATTGAACAAAATAAACTGCAAAATATAGAAGGAATGCAGAAAAAGTCATGAAAAACAGATCGGTGATTCATACAGATTACGGTCTAATGGCTACAAGATTTCCCCAGCTTTTATTTGAACTTTTTAAAGAAATCAGTTGCAGTAGAGGCTCCGTTGGTGGTTTGACAAAAAGGGGATTTTCTATAAATAATGAGTTTATGTTTGGGGTGTTGATTCTATTTTTAATAAAGCAAATATCATTTTTATTTCTTTGCTTCTCTAATGAAGCCATAAAATCCCAAAGTAATCCCAGCTCTTAGATGGAGAAAGCATAAAGAATACACACAAACAAAGAGATTATTTCAGAGATGGGCCATTTTTTCTCTTTCGGTCATTCATAAAGACCTCAACAATGATATACAGAGTTATAAATACCTTATGTGGCACCAGGAGGTGCATAGATATGTTCCTTTTCTTGGGCCCAGCAAATCCTTAATTAGAAATGCAGTGAAATTGATTTCTTGAATGGAGATGTCTATGATGATCCATAGGTTATAATTGATTTTTTTAAGACTCAAGATTCAAATGAAGAAGTAATCAAGGCCACTTTAGAGAAATCCTAACCCGTGGGGTACTTCACAATATAGTTTCAGAAGTGTGTACTCCAAGAATTACTGCACAAAGTTCAAATATCCAATGAAGCTCTGGCCAACGAAGGGATATACACACACCTACCTGGTGTAATCAGTAAGAGGAGACCTGTAGTATTTGGCTTTACTTCCTTCCTCCCACCCCACAGCCAACTATCTCCCACTTGTCTGTAGCTTTTGCTATCAGAATCACCATTTATTTCTAATTTCTTTCAGATAATTCAGTGCCTTCTAAATTCTTCTGATTTAACAACCTGGCAAGCTTGTTAAAATTACAAATTCTAGGTCCCAGTCATGGAAACAGATTCCTCAGAGAAATCTCTCTTTGTAATATGTGCCCCAGGTGATTCTTATGATAAAAGAAATTTAGGAAAAAAGAGACAAATGATAATTTTTCAGTTTCACTTTATGATAGCAGAGTACTTTCATGAAACCCTTTCATGAGGTCCTCACAATGGGTCTGTGACAAAAATATTATTTTTTCCATTTTAGATAAGAGGAAACTAAGCCTCTAGAAGGTAAAGTAGCATGACCAAGGTCACGTGGGGCTGGCCTTTGACTCCAGATCGCTGGCTTCTTGTCCAGGCCACCTTCACTCCCTACCCTGCCAAGCTCCACTGCCTTCCCAAAGCTTATGGTGATGATAGTGGCATTGGCACAGAGAAAGTCTTGTGCAAACAAAGAAAGGAGAGAAGAAAATTATGATGGAGGCTCTGAGAGCACCTAAAGGATCTCGAAGAAAGACAAATCATTTGATAGTTGAAGATGAGAGAAGAGAGTAGGTGAATAAAGTCATGGAAATCTGAACGGTAAATTGATCACTGATTAACGGGAAGCTACTGAAAATAGTTGGAGCCTCAGTAGCATTTTATAAATCTCTTCTTTAGAACACTAGTTCTACAAAATACTCCATGAAAGGGATTCTACACTGAAATACATTTAGGAAACGTGGTGAGCTTCCCTCCAGTGAATAGATTCCCAAAGCACATCTGCATATCGAAGTCTCTGAGAAGTCCTGCGGCAAACACATCTAATTAAAAGTTTAACATTAAATATTCCAAACTTATTTGACTATGGAACTGTTCCTCCATTTTTCCATAAAATATGCACAAACAGCTGTCTGAACACACTTTGGGAAATGCTGGCCTAGAACAGAGATTTAGAGTTGGGAATATATCCATGGGAGTGTTTAATACTATGTGCGATATTATAATTACACCCAAATAAGAAGTTTAATGTCCTACATTTAGGGCCAAGCTTCTACTAATTTCTTTTCCCTACTTATAACTTGAGATTCTGTTCTTACATGTTTTTCTGTTATGTCTTTGCTCATTCTGAAGACAGGGTGGGGAGAGGAGAGAAAGACAGAGTGAGCATAAAATAAGCAAAAGAGTATGCGTTGCTCCAAAGTTTGTGGATTCTTTCTTGTTGCTAACACAAAGCAAGTGTGTGGCATGAGAACCAAGTGGGAGCGGAGCTAAGCCCTGTAATGTGGAAACCCAGCCTGTCTGGAGCCCCTGGCTCCAGGCATCTGGATTGGAGGCCCAGCCTGTCTTCCTTTCTGCCCTTGCCAATCTGCCTCTCTGGGGATGGGACGACCTAAAGATGTTGCCTCATTGATGTGCTTCCTGCTCTTCATGCATTTAACTGTAATTGAGAAGAACTCTTCATCCCATGGACCTCTTGGGCCCCACGGCTGCCCTAATCATGGTCCATGTGGCCTCTAGTCAGAAAGAATAGTAGCAGAAGCATAACTGGGCAGTCTTGCAACTGCATCAATCTTTCCAAGATGTAGCACTACTCTGGCAAGAATGGGGATGCTATCTGCTCATGGTTATGAGTCCCATATGTCAGAGCCTGGTGGCACCCAGAGATGCCTCTCAGCTTGGGTGGGTAATTGGGTGGAGATGGGAGTGAATGTTTAATAGTTCAGATGATGGAATTAGGCTCACAAAGGGGGTGGGTGGGGATTAGAGAGGAATGATCCTCTTCCTCCCTTTATTATTTTTAAACTTAGTCTTTAAGCAGAGACAAAACTTATTTCAGTTGTTTGTGCTGGGATGCTTTGGAGATGATTGATTTCTCAACAGTGCAAGCTTGGTCATTATTACTCAATGGGGCCCTGACTTTGACCTGTCCTAGGTCTGGCATAGCAAAAGAACAGTTGGAAGACAATAGGTGAGAAAGTTTGGTTTGGAAGAACAGTGTTTAGAAAAGTGAATTTGTATGCATTCTGAAGAGGTGGTGTACCACTCTCTCACTGTCTCCAGTGGTTTGCTGATAAATATTTAATGACCAACTCTCCAAAAATGAAAAAGTGTGTATATATACACATAGGCATACACATGTAAGTTTATTATACATTTTACTGATACAAAGTATATGTTGCAAGAAATTTATAAACAATGCCATATAAAATACTCTTTATTGCAATTCTTATATAGCCAGTTGATTCTTGTGGAATTATTTTGATGATTGCTATCAAACTTTTATATCCACAGACGAACTTTGGTTACAACTGACAAACAAGCATAATTCCAATATGACTGCTGATGCTTTTGGTTATGTTAACAAATACGATGAAAATGAAACAGTAAAGATATATGTCTAGGATTGCCAGATTTAGCAAATAAATATAAAGGGAACTCCACATTTGAATTGCAGATGAACAACTAAATTTTTAGTATGAGTGTGCTCTGAACAATATTTGGGATATACTTATACTAAAAATATTGGTTATTTGAAATTCAGATTTAACTGGGCATCCTGTCGTGTATCCAGCATCGAAGAACTTCACTTGTTCTTCAGTGACATAACTTCTATGCTGAATCACATGATGGCTTTTGAATGCTAGAAGAACATTCTCTCAGTATTTTTTGTGTTGTTTGGAATGTAACAACTGTACACATAAGACAATTTTAAGTTGTATCTTCATTCATGACATTTTCCTCATCACTCTCTTGAGTCTAGAGAATAAAAAAAACTATAAACCACACCCAGATTCGTGGTATTTACCATTTTCCATAATGTACATACTCCCACCATAGCCAGCTTCAAACTACCAAGTGACATCCCTGAATGAGGAACTGGGAAGACACATGAAGGGTTATATAGCATCATACAGCATGTCCATCATACAGATACAGTAGACACAAATGACCTTCAGAACAACATTTAGTAAAATAATTAGGGAGTGGTGACTTTTGAGTATTTATTATCTTTGTTTTTAATGTAATTTATTTATAATATTTATTTAATATATGTAATTTATTTATAATATAATTTATTTAATGGTAAGTTAAAAGGTTTGTTTAAACTGACTCACAAAGTTCCTGACGCCCCAGCTGATAATGACCTGATAATGTCCAGCTCTTGCAAGCGATGAACAATCATTCCAGCACATTACTGAATCTGTCCGTATCGCCTTACTGTTTGATTCATTTCTAAAATATGCTTGGCTCCTAGAGGTGATTGAGTCGGTGACCTTTGTAAAGTTGCTCGGGAGATTTGAAAGAAAAGAAAAAGCTACTCAAGGGAGCACTGAACATTTATTGGGCATTATCTCTACTTGAGATATTGCTTTTTCCTAAGGATTTAAGATTATAACCTTATATGGCCCCAAGAGATGTAAAAGCCAGAAACATAGAGGGATATGCACTCTAGACATAGACATAAAAAGTCACTAACATTGTAAGGCAGAAGGTTAGGAGATGAAATCAGAATTTCTACTGTGATTATATTACTGATTATCTATATATACCTACAGTAAAGGATTAGAAGGGATGGTTGTAAATAATTGTTTAGATGCATTTTCCTCTATGTTTTCCTTTGATCTTATGAAGATTTTTGGAAGATAAGTACTAAGTCCATGATACAGAGACAAATGCATTAAATTCATCGGAGAGGCAGGTTTCACAGAGCCCATGGGGAGCCTGAACTAGGCCTTAAAGAATGGGAGGGATTTATGTAAGTAGGGAAAACATTCCAGGTAGGACACACTACATCAGTAAAGGGTTAGAGATAGGGATTTCTCTAACCTATCTCTAAAGGAACAATTAATAAAATTGTATGGCTAGAGAAGGTTCAGATTTATTTATAGAAGTGAAAGCTATTTAAAACTGGGCTCTGCAAAGTCCACTCTTGGCATGGAATCAAATTCAAAGAACAGATGGAAATGTTGAAACTAATTTGAATCTTTACTACAACTTTTTACTTTTTATTTATTTTATTTTATTTTAATTTTTATTATTTATTTACAGAGTCTCATGCTGTGGCCCAGGCTGGGATACAGTGGCAAGATCATAGCTTACTACAGCAATGAACTCCTGGGCTCAAATGATCCTCCAGCCTCAGCCTCCCAAGTAGCTGGGACTACAGGCGCAAGGAAGCATGCCTGGCCACTTTTAAAACAAAATTCTTTTGGAGACAGAGTCTCCCCATGTTGCCCAGACTGGTCTTAAACTCCTGGGCTCAGGCTGTCTTCCCGCCTCAGCCTCCCAAAGCACTGGGATTATAGGTATTAGCCACCATGCCTACCCATGCAGCTTCTTAAAAAATGCAAGAACTGGACTACTTTTGTCCCTTACCACTGATCTTTCTCTCCCCTTAGGTTCTTATCCTTCTGGTGAATTACCCTTCCTCTTTCAGCATGTCTCTGCTTCACTGATTACCTCAATCTTACCATTAAGTCTCAGGAAGCAAAGGCAAGGGACAGGGTTGGGTGGCAACCAGAATTTTCTTTGGTGGGTAAAGGAGGAAATTAGACTATGCTTACTGTAAAGATGTGTTTTGTCTGACACATCTAATAATAATAGTCATACCCATATTGAACAGTTACATCAATAAGTACCTATTTTATTCTTTCTTCTCTATCAACACTGCAATATTAAATTATGTCCATTTCTTGATTTCTTTCTAGTATTCTCCTTAGACTTAGGGCTTTGTACTTGCTGTCTCCTCTGCATATACTATTTACTTCTTCTGTCTTTTACCCACTCAATCCCTGTTAATCCTGAAAGACTCAGTTTAGAAGTGACTTCACCCAAACTTCACTAGAACTGGATTTAGTTGCCTCTCCTCTCGGAAGCCACAATACTGGGTACTTTCTCCTGTTTGAGCATTCACTACATTACCTTATAATTGCCTATTTTACCCATCTTGTCCCCACTGGACTGTGAAAAATTTAAATATAAGCCCTAGATCTTATATTTCTCATTTCTTGTATTTATATATAACCATATTTTCTATTTGTGATATTTATATATAACAATATAGATATATTTTATGTAATATATATTTCTTGCTTGTGTATACATACATATTATTTGTTTAGTACTGCTTTTATATTCTTGGGTAAATGAATCCATTTACTGGCAACATCTATATGACAGGCACTATATTAAAGCAAGTAGCAAATTTATCTGTTTTCATGCACTGACCAACCATATAAAGGAGTTACCCTTAATTCTCAAGAGGGAAATTCAGGACAGAAAGAGGTGCAGTGATTACCCAAGGCCACATCATAACGAAGTCATGGCAGCACCAAAACCTGAACCCAGGGCTAGGTAATTGGCCCATGTGTGTGCTGAAGCTTAAGAAGCTATTACGGAGCCCACCTCCGGTGGGGTGACGGGAGATGTGTGTCCTCAGAGGGAAAGGTGGAGGCTGGGGCTGTGAGCCAGGCTCTTGGTTGGCCGCAGGGAGAGAAGCTCGTGCCAGCTGCTGCTGCTGATTCAGTGACATGGTGAGAAATGGAAGGCAGAGAGCAGAGGCCAAGCACACATCCATCGTCTGTAATTAAGAGACTCTTGTTTATCTGTTCCTTTGCTTCCCTTATTCTGAGACATTTGAATACAAACAGCATTTCTCTTCAATAATTATTTCCTGCTCTCCTTCAAGAAGCCTTTGTTCTGGGTAGAGTAGTCATGAAGCAGGCAGGCAAAGGCTGTCATAAGCTCACTGAGGGCCTGGATAACTGTAGAGTTTATTTACATAATTAAAGATGTGTAGCAGGCCTCCTATACATATTTTCTTTGGAAACTTATAACAATCACATAAAGTTGTATGAGTCTTCTATTGCTGCTGTAACAAATTACCACTAACTTAGTGGCTTAAAACAACACAAATTTGTCTTTAGGTCAGGAGTCCAACACAGGTCTCACTGGGCTAAAATCAAGGATGCACTGGAGACTCTAGGCAAGAACCAATTTCCTTCTCTTTTACAGCTTCTAGAGACAGGCTGAATTCCTAGTCTTGTGGCCCCTTGATCTTCAAAGCCAGCCACAGTGGGTCAAGTCCTCTTCATGCTACTATCTCTCCATACTTGCTTTCATTGCCACACTCTAGGACTACAGCTGGGAAATGTTCTCAGCTCTTAAGGTTCGTATAACTAGATTGGCCCTCCTGGATGATGCAAGATTATATCTTCATCTCAAAGTGCTAACATAGCTGCAACATCCCTTTTGCCATGTAAGATAACATATTCATAAGTTCTGGGGATTAGGGTATAGACATATTTAGGGAGCGATTATTCTGCTTTCCACAAATCATTTTTTTTTTTTTTTTTTTTTTGAGATGGAATTTCACTTTTGTTGCCCAGGCTGGAGTGCAATGGCATGATCTCAATTCACTGCAACTTCCACCTCCGGGGTTCAAGTGATTCTCCTGCCTCAGCCTCCCCAAGTAGCTGAGATTACAGGCGTGTGCCACCGTGCATGGCTAATTTTTTGTGTTTTTAGTAGAGATGGGTTTCACCATTTTGGTTAGGCTGGTCTAGAACTCCTGACCTCAGGTGATCCACCCACCTTGGCCTCCCAAAATGCTGGAATTACAGGCGTGAGCCACTGTGCCTGGCCTGCTTTCCACAAATCTATGCCAAATAGCCCCGTGCTGCAGCTGAGGAAGCCATGACCCAGAGTGGCAAACTGACTTTCCCACAGTCACAGAAGTAGTAACTGATGGACCTAAGATTCAGACCCAGGTCTGTGTGACTCAGGGGCGCCTGCTGTTTCTGGAATAGCAAGCTGCCCCCCTCACATTTCTGTACCAGCTGTAGGTGGCAGCTGGTAGAATGTAATGAATGGCTAGCTTTTCAGCTTGGAGCAGGGAAGCATCCTCCATTAATGAGAAAACACAGACCCCACGATGATCAAAAGGATATTGCTCCATTTTATCTCAGTTGTCTTTTTATCATTTCCCAGAACAGGTTACCCCAGATGTGAGCACTGTCATATGTTAGCTGTTGGACCATGGCACATAAGAGACACTCAGTAAATATTAGCTAAACAGACAATTGAATGAATGAATGAATGAATCCCATTGGTTGAGCAAATATTACCTATCAGATATTTACAGGGACTTAAAATTCTTTGTTTTTTAAGTTCTTACAACACCACTATGGTATAATTATTGCTATCTGTAGTTTTCTAGGGCTTGGTACAAGGTAGTCTCTTAGTTTCCTTTCAACGTTAAGAACCTGTGATCTCATTAATGGCCTGCTGTGGGCCATTCAGGGCCCTTTTTTTCCTGGCACCTCTGACCAGGAGTCAAGATTGTTAAGAGTCTTGGCTTCTACTAAACTAGCCTTTAGGTTATTTTCCTCAATCTTGCAGGTAGGTCAGCCTTCTATGAGAGATGAAATAATATTCCTGGACCAGCATTTTCAGTGGCTCAGAGGTCAGTGGAAGGACAGACAGCATTGCCCCAGAGCACATTACCCAGAGTGGTTATGACAGAGGTGATTCACAGAAGCAGAGTTGTGTACTGTATGCACTCCCATCTGGTGCCAGCCCACACACATGCCTGCTTTGCACTTACTCCAACAATCCATTGAGCATCTGCTGTAGTTTGGATGTTTGACACCTCATGTGGAAATCTGATCCCCAGGGTGGCAATGTTGGGAGGTGGGGCCTAGTGGGAGGTGTTCGGTTCATGGAGGCAGATCCTTCATGAATAGCTTGGTGCCATCCTCATGGGAGTGAATTCTCACCCTGTTAGCTCCCATGACAGCTGTTTGTTAAAAAGATCCTGGCCCCTCCCCCACCCTCTTGCTTCCTCTCTCGCCATGTGATCTCTGTGTTCTCTGCACATAATGGTTCCCCTTCTCCTTCTGCTGTGAGTGAAAGCAGCCTGAAGCCCTCATCAGAAGCAGATGCTGGTGCCATACCTGCAGAACTGTCAGCCAGTAAGTCTCTTGTCTTTATAACTTAGCTAGCCTCGGGTATTCCTTTATAGCAACACAAATGGACTTAGCATCCATCTTGCACCAGGTGCCAGGACTATAGCGATTATTCTACCCTTATGGTGTTTCTAGTCCAGCCAGGTAGATGTATATGTAAGTCAGCAAGTGCAACATAGCATGCTAAATGCAACATAAGAGGGAAGGGCAAGAGCTGCAGGAGTGTAGACAAAGGGACACATAAACCAGTCTGGAAAGATAGGGTAAGGCAGGCTGAGTATGGAAGTATGAGAAGGATTTAACCAAGGCAAGAAAATAGAGGTAGGAAGAAAGGGTGTTTGACTTATGACTGTGCCATACCTGTGTGTGCACATTCATAGCAAGAAACAGGGCAATATGTATCAAGGTTCTTCAAAACTAGTCTAACTCTTGATCCAGTAATTCCACTTCTAGGAATTTGTCCTGAAGAAGTTATCAGATGTGCACATAAAGATTTATGTACATAGATGCTCAATGCTGTATGATTTGCAATAATAAAAAATTAGAAACAGCCTGAATGTTTACAGTGAATTGGATAAATGAATCCATATGATGAAATATAGCCCTTAGAAGCCATCTTTAATGAGGGAAAAGTGCTCAAGCTGTATTACGTGGGAAAAAGTAGTTTAAAATATGACTCCAATATGGTTAAAATTGGATATAAAGCGGGACAAAATGAATATTATAAGTTATGCATGGCAGAAAAGACTGAAATGAAATACATTGAAATGATCAGTGGATAGTAGAAGTATTGATTTACAAAACTTTTATTTGTATTCTTCCAAATTTAGGATAATAGCGGGATTCATTATGTTCATAATGTTAATGTACATTGAACCCCTTAAAGTTGCAGACCATTGTTTAGGCCACTCATGCATTCCCTGACACCCTGCCAGTGCTCTATCCTCCACTGGTACCTGTGTCCCTATCATTACCTGGGCCTGTGCACTTGTCGGCAGCTGATCCCAGGGGCCCCATTTGAAGATGGCCTTTCAATTTCAGTGTCCCCAGCTTTTTTTTTTTTTTAATGTATCCTTTTCTACCTTCTTCTCCATTGCTTTTCCCCAGAAGGATCCTGTTCTGCCTAACTACAGTTCCTGATTAGATCCTACTTTTAAGGAATAGAATAAGTACATTTACCTACAACATCCTGTAAGATAGATATTACTATCTTCCATTTTGCTGATGGGGAAACTGAGGGCCAAGGAAGTTAGGTGAACATTCCCGACTTCATCTAATTAACAAGTGCTGGAACCTGGATTTGAATGCAGACAATCTGCATACATAGTACAGATTCCCAAAGAGATGCTGATACCGAACCAGGAACAGAACCTTTCCCAGGAAGGCTTGTATTTTAGTGGAAAGACAAGTTCTCAACTGGCTTGAGCCAATGCAGTGGGCCTGGGGAAGTTAATGTCTAGGATATGTTAGGTCTCCCATTCCAATGAGATTCCCAGGGGCTTCTATGGACTTGTTGATATGTGGATCTTTATGATCTTATTTCTTTGAAGTTCACTTCTTGGCAAAAAGCCCTGGGAACAACGAAGAATTGGGCTCCTTCATGGAGCTGAGAGGGTGTGCCTGTAGAAAGGGCACAGAGAATTGCGTTCCATGATTTTGCAATTTCACGAGCTTCTCTGTTATTGTTTTTCCTCATATCAAGGAGGGAAAGGCTCAAATCTGTAAATGGTTATATGCAGAAAAAGCCTAGCTTACAAAAAGGGCTGGCCAGAGCTTTTGTTATGTTGAGAACTCTGGATGGATAGGTTCCCATGTGAACAATTCAGAAGGGGTCTCTCAGTGGGACAAGCTGGGTCAGTGTGGGCTGCAGAGGTGGGGGCCTAGGCTTGATGGTGAGGTGTACTGCCCAACATGCAGAAGCTGAAGTTGCAAGATCTCCAGCTTATTGACATTTACCAGCTTGGCCAAGTTCAATGGTGACCTTTTGCATTTGCACCAGCGTGGTCCATCCAGCTCAGACTGCCTGGTAGTTTTATCCTTTCAAGGGAATTCTTTGGCCTGCCTGAAAAGGAAATCAATTGTTGGAGGGGCTGGCTTCTGGACAGAAGATTTATTTTAAGCTTTAGTTTAATAGACTACAGTAGATAATAGTTGCAATAATATTGACAATACTCAGTTCTCTTTCACATATATCACCCAGGGGTAAAAAGAAGCATTCTAAAAACTACCTTGAGGTTCTTGGCCTGTTGCCTTTGTCACAGGGAGGTATTGCTTTGCCAGTCATCTTGGTTTCCTCTCTACATTTGAGTCAATAAGACAAGAGAAGTATAACCCTGAAGGCTTGTCCATCCTCCACCTTGTTTCTATCACAAGGCCTGAGTCACCCACTGCAGAAACAAGAAGCAAAGTTCACAAAAATCCATGCTATATGTTTCCAGAAGGTGAGATGGAAGGAAGTTTCTAGTGGATACCTTTAGATCAGTTTTCCTACCTTAAAACTAAAGGCAGTTGGGTTGAGGAAAAACTAGGGAGACCCCACAGTTAGAGAATGATGAACTAGGAGCTTCCAATACAGCAGAAACTACTCATTGGCAAAGTTAAATAGCAGCCAAGGTAGCACCCATTTGTCTTTGTCACTGTCACCCAGTGAGGATGACCAATCATCAGCCAGATAGTCCCCATAATCAAGTAATCATTGTGCTTAAGATGTTGCCTGGCCTCCATTCAAGCACCCCATGCAGACAACCCTTATTTAATGGGTTCCCAGGATTCTCATGTATCCTGAAGAGAAGGGTGGATGCTGCACTCTTAGAGGCCGGCTTCTGGCATGAGAGGGAAGCCTCTGCATTCTCATAAGGTAGGACTAGATGGAACCAGACCTGGAATTCTGATGGAGCTTGGTCAGAGGTGAAACTCCCTGTCATAGCTGTGATGTTTTCTTGCCATCTGCTCTCCCTGTCTCAACAGCACGAGGTGTCTGAAAAGAATCTCAAACAGTGTGTAGGAACTTCAGGTTGAGTACTGACTCACCAGTGACCAGTCTGTACCTTGGGGAAGTCCTCCCAGAGCTTTCCTTGGGTATCAGCTGTTTCAAGTAAGAATAGCAGGCTAAGTGAATTCCATAAGGTTTGGGGCTAGATCACCTGCTCTCTCACTGCCTACCTTATGGCCTTGGGCAAGCTGACCCTCGCCTCTTTGAACTTCAGTTCCTTATCTATGCATGGAGGATTGAAATACATACCTCAGGTAATAAAATCGGACATGCGTAAAACAGTCCTTTCCAACCCTGTCATCATATTGGAATCGTCTGGGAAGCTTTAAAATTCACCGATGAAAATTATCAAGAATTCCATCACTGCGGGCCAACCACTGTTAATAATTTGATGCATTTTCTTCCAGTTATTTTTCCACCATGCTTATGCTCAGCAATTAACTTAATCAACAGCTATTTATCACTATTGATTGCATATCCACTATGTACCAACCAGTGTTCTGGGTGCCACGCTAGGTTATTACAGTGAGCATGACAAATGTGATGATAATTTTGCATTCTGCCTTTCCCACTCAACATTTTACTTTGAGTGTGTTATCCTACCTTGTTGAATATTCTTGCCAATCCAGGGTTGTTAGTGACTAGATTATAGTCTACTTCATGCTTATGCCATGATATAACTGCTGCTGAACATTTATATTATTTCTCATAACTATTCAGATCTCAGAAATAAACTTTTATTGCAGAAATATTGAAACATTATTTCTGCTCCTCCACTGGCTGACTACTTCTACCTTCTGCCAAACTAGGAGTAAAACTCAGCCACTTCTCCCAAAACACACATCCCCCATATCCACACTGGGCTCACAATGTCAAAGGCCTTCTCTGCTGCCCTCGGATTTTCACCAGAGCTTCATCTTTGGAGTGAGGCCTCTTTCTGGCACCTCCTGTCCACATCTCTGCTTAATTTTTCTCCATAGCACTTGTGTCATCCTATAGATTTAAATTTTTTTTATAATTTATGAGCAGAGTTGTTTCCTACTTGGATCTCTTTACTACTGTATCCCCAGTGCCTGGACCAGGGATTTGCTGTATGAATAAGTAACACTTATCACAACCCATTTCCAGTGGAGATGGAAGGAGGGAACATATGTGTTGGCCGTACTAGGAGAAGTTTGAAAGGCCAAAGCCTAGAGAACTACAGAGCCTAATTTCAGAACAAAGTTAAGGTACAAAATCTCTTCTACTCTTGACTGTCCTGTCACCAAATTTGTCCTGGGACATGGAACTACCAGAAGCCATTCTCTAATGCCTTGCTCCAGGGGCCTGGGAGCTGGGTTTCCTGTATCAGTATTGGTGCCGCTCTTTCTTCAGAAAGTTTGACCCTGAAGTTATCTACAGTGATTGGTTCCGGTTCGATATCTATGAATATAAGCAACTCCCAAGAATTAAATGATTTTGAGCAGACACAAAGGCATGGGCTCACAATGTCAACTATTTGCAGGAATTGTTGACTATCAGCCATGTGGAGGCCTGGGTGTTTTTAGCTCATGGGTCCCTGGGAAAAGTGTCAGCTGCCTGTAGCCCAGGTGAAAAGATGGCTGGTATTTCCTATACCTGAGTCAGACAGCTTTGGGGGACCCTTTGTTATTTGTGCTCAGAATGGCAGACAGATCAATGAAATTCATTTTCAATCCCTAAGCCTTGTTAAACTGTAGCTACGGTCCAGCCTAGGACTGAGGCATTGAGTGAAATAGCCTAAAGACAGGAAAAGGGCAGGGAAGGTAACCTGCAGTTATGACATATCTGCCAGAGCTGGCATCTGATTTATTTATTTGTTTATAATTTTTTTTATAAAATAGAACTCAAATAATGCACACATGGGGTTAAAAAAAGGACTTAAAATTGAAAGTCATCCTTCCACAGACAGCGATGAGTCATTTCTTCAGTCTGTTAGCTTTCCCCACCCAAAGGCACCACTTTTAGCAGTTTTTTGTGCATTCTTTTAAAAAATGTGTGTATGCATACACATTTAAATACATGGCAGTATACTATACCCGCTTTTCTACACCATGTTTTTTCACTTAATATATCTTAGCAAATGTTCCATAGCAGATCAAATAGATCTTAATTTTTAAATGCTTCTTCATAATCTATTATTTGACTGAACTGTAATTTTTTACCGACTCCCTCTTGTAGATTTTAGATGTTTACAATTTTTGCTATTACAAAAATTACTGTGATAAACATCCATATATTTCTATGTTAAATAATCTTCTTAAATTGATTATTTAAAAATTTACTCATCTGCATAGAGAACTAAAGAAATATTAAAAAGCACAAAGAAAACAATAACACTGATGTAGAGATAGCCATCATTAATATTTTAGTATGTTTCCTTTGTCTGTTTTCTTGGTACTTTATTTTTATATTAATATTAATAAAACAGTGCAATTCTTTATCCTTTACTTCACTTTAACTTATTGTGAGAATTTTCCTGTATCATTAAACACTCTTCAAAAGCAACACTTTAGAACACGAGAAAATTATCCCTCCTATGGCTAGATTGATTTATTTAAGAATTACCCTACTGTTGGATGTTCTGATAGTTTCTGTTTTTATTTTTTGTTTGTACATGCAGTGCTTCAACATACGTGTTTGTACATAAATCATTTTCTGAGTTTCTACTTCCTGAGGGTTTAACATGAAGAAGCATATAAACTTCCCTTTAGTTCCTTAACATGCACTGCCAACTTGCTTTCTCCTCCTTTTAGGCATAATGTAAAGTTACACTGCTCTACTGCCTTGAAATTAGAAGTGGCTGTGTGACTTGCTTTGGTCACTAAAATTCCACTGAGTGAATTTGACATATGTCACTTCCAGGTGGAAGCTTACCTGGCCGGGTGAAAATTAGTTTTTGTCCTCCTGCCCTGACGAACAGGGACATTCTGGATGGTGAAAGCTCTATGTGCCTGGGTCTGTAGGGGAGGAGACTTGGGGAAAAGAAAACTCCCCGTCAACCCTCACTGGACACTTTGCATAAATGAGAAATAATTGTTTGTTTTTAAAAAGGACTGAAATTTGATGATTGTTTTTGATGGGGTTCATCAAGAGAATTAAGTCTAAATGCCCCCAGACATCCATTGTAGGTAATGAATTATTTTCTCTCCTATATATCTAAATAGTACTAATTATGTACTAGCCACGAGAGAATTGAGAAAATTGTCACTCCGTCAGAGAAATCACACCTACCCTTGTTGCTATAGAAATTGTTTATCGTAACCAGACCTAAGGCAATCATCATGTGGTATTTTCTTAGAGGAACTGATTCAAGGATACATCTGAAAAAGAGTGTGCTTTCTAAGTTAACACAAGCTAAATTTTTTCTTCCGTCTAGATACTGTCATGTCTGGATGGGAGTCCTGAGATTGCGGCAGCTCTCCCATGATGAGCCAGAGGAGGAAGCCTCATGTGGAAGAAGGCAGGACCCACAGCCATAGTTGCACGGATCTATTCAAGCCACACTGATCACTGCCCTAACCTCCGGATTTGTTTGGTTACACCAGTGAGTTTTCAGTTACTTACAGCCTAACACATGTGTTGCTTGAGGTTTAGCTTTTCTGGATCACACTTTTTCTTACTCAGCCCTCCACTCCCAGCCCAAGGTGGCAATAGAGAAGGTCAGCCTGCCTCCCACCACTCCCTTGCCTTCCCCTCCTCACTTTGAGGGGGCTCTTTCCCTCGCTCGATTCTTTTTTGGCAAGCCTCCTATCCTGGTGACCTGAAATGAAGAAGAGTCCTCATAATTAATCATTTTGACCAACTATGACTTTAGCTCTGAGGTTTGCGTAGAGCCCAGCCCTTCCATGGGGGAATCTAGTGTGTATGCCCTAGCCTTTCCCAGAAAAATCACCCTTTGAGCACTTCTCAGTTTGCTTGACAAGTTCAAAGGCATGAGCATTTTTGAGATAGAGTGGAGAGGACTCCACTAGACTATTTCCCCCAAGATGCTGAGAGAGTGAGAAAGAGGATTGGTGCATACTCAACTGAAAGGAGATGTAAAGGACAACTGTGTGCTCTTCCAGATCCATTGACCCTTGCTCTGCTCTTTTTCACCCTGACCTGTGCCCTGTGAGACTGAGCTCTGCAGACTACGCCACCCAAGCTCGCTTGCCTTCTGGCTTCCAGATTGGTAGGGCCAATAAGAGGCAGCACCAGGAGATTAGAAGGAGAGACTGTCAGGTAGGGGTATTATTCCTTCAGCACTGGCAGGGTTGGCATCCCTTTAGGACCACAGTTCCTGCCGAGTGCCCTTCATCTCTCACCAGAATCTGGGATCTTTTTCTCCCTTTACTCCTTCAGGCCAGGGGTAGTAATGGCTCCCTGGTATTTCTAGTCCCAGGGTGTTTCATCAGCTCTTAGACATTCCCCACTGACCTCTGTCTATGCCTCTGTCAATAGAACAATTAAACTCCTTCACTTGAAACCTTTGAATGTGCACCTGCTTCCTGCCAGAACCCTGTAATGAATAACAATTCTATGATTTTATTCCTGTTTTACAGATTTAAAAAAAGGAGGGGGACTCAGGAGTCCAAATGACCTTACTACACTGGTAGCAAAGAGTGAAGCTGCTTTGAGACCATGTCTTTCTGATCCAGGTTGTGTAATTGATCTACTCAATCCCTCAATGCCCACCAATCCCTACTGGACATCAAGAGTGAGAGTCACAAGCAGATGTCTCTCAGATGGGAACTGGCTGTCACATATGGTTAGTTTGATTTGTTCCAGGTTTTAAAAATTGGATAATTTCACAGAATTCTAGATTTTTTACTTCTACTGAAAAACCAGAAAATCTGGAAGCAATGACATTATATTCTTTTGTGGAGACAATGGCCTGGAACCAAACAGCAGCTTCCTCCTTTAGATGAGGTATGAGATTTCTGGTCCCCACAGTCCATGCCATTCCCTGTTGCCTTGCAACTGGATCACTCTGTCCGTGGCTGTTCCCTGTCCAGCCCCTGGATGTATTGGGTTTATGAATCCTGGCCTTGAATCTCAATGATGTGTTCTGCATTAGCCAGACAAGAATGCCTCACTAGAATGTAAGCTCCATGAGGGCAGGAATTGTCATCTGTTTTCTTGACTGTGTCTAACTGTGCCTTAGAGCAGTGTCTGCAGTGTACTGGACCTACAATACAGATTTGTGAGCGAATGAATGAATGAATGATATGAATGATATCTTTGTGTGGCCTAGGTGTTTTGGGGCTGATGGTCTGCTGAAAATGCGGGATCCTGGGGAGCACTGAGAAGTATCAGAAGCCAAGAAAATTCTTCTGACTGAGACATATTTGCAGGGCCATCTTGTTTTAAATCTCTATCAGACTATTTTGGTCTCTTCTTTTGCTTTTGTGTAGTTTAATACCATGGAGATTCCAGCTCTTCTCCTTGCTGGGTTTGGGTTTGGGGACAGACACCCTGAATGTTGCAGGCTCCACTTCTCTTGCTGTCTACATCCTACCCACTGGAACATTCTACCCCATCACCCCAAGGCCCCACAAATATAAGCCCATCAGGCTTCTGGATCACAGCCAGTCTTCAGGCTATCTCTAAGGTTCTTTTTTTTCTCCTTCCTTAATTAGATTCTAGCATTCAATATACCTGCTTTACCTTCAGAGCTCCAGATGTTTTGGGTGGATTCTTGGCAAAGAAAGGACATTTGGGCCTAGATGAAAGGTGTTAGGAATAACTGGGCTTGAAAATCACTGGGCTGCTGCATTACTGGAGATGAGATGGATTCAGAGATAGGGGAAAAGGAAACCTTCAGCGACTTTCTCTTCCTGTTTGGATCCACATGGAACCTCGAAGAGGCAAATTTCATCCTCCTGGCTCCACTGTGACTCCTTAGGAGGGAGTCAGGCACGCTCGGGCAGCAGATGGTCTATCTCCCCTAAACAGTGTGACAGAAGTGGGGCGTGCTCATTTCTTGGCATCTGCTGGTGGAAGTCAATTTTGCTGCAATGCGATGGCAACTTTCTATCAACCATGCAGAGACTTGCTTGGGAAGAAGTGAGCCCCCGGTCACTGGTGATTCTCAGGGCTTGTTTCCCCAGAGCTCCATGTTGAAGCATGGTGTTGGAGTTTGCCAGGCAAATGACAACTCTTGCTGGGCACAGAGGTAGCTGCATATCTGTTGTCTCTTTTCATCCTTGCTTTATTTTATAAATACCGAAGCTGAGGCTCAGAGAGTTTCAATGACCTTCCCAAAGCCACATAACCAGTAAATCATAGAGCTGGAATTTGAACCCAGAATCCCAAATTCCCTGTTGTTGATGGCAGTACTTTGCTGTAAAAAGGTGGAAAGACCATCTGTGAAGAGCATGATGTGCATATACAGGATAAAGGATGAAGCACCCTTCATTTAGGTCCTGACATGGCTGGAAACCAGTAAGAAGTTCACGGTGGCTAGGCAAGTCGAATTCAGTTGGAAACCAGATTGACCAGATGGCAAATGGCACCAGGGTAACTGTCCTGGGGAGAGAAGGCAGTTTTTTTTTAAAGACAAACTTAATCATATTTTAAGAAATATGATGAACGAACACATAAACGGTCCTTCTTGGGTATTGGAGTAAAGAAGCTGAAAGATGTTAAAATCTAGACAATGAATAAGGAGCCCGTGCTCACTTAACATTTTCACCACTTAATCCTTAAATCCTCCGTTTGCCTGCCCACACTCTGCAGCCAGGGCCAAAAGGGCTTTGGCTCCTCTTACACAGAAACTGTAGCTGCTTCTGTGGTGAGCCACAGCTCCCCAGTGCCCGGCCTCTGATGAGGGTCGGTGATGTCATCTTCGGCAGGAGTTTCAGACGGAGAATTCCCCCAAGACCTCGAAATCTTGTCTGCTTCTTTAAGATCTCATCTTGCCACCAAGCTTGACATGCCTTCTTATTCTCATCTCCGCTCACCCTCACCCCATTTAATTGAAGTCCAGCTCAAATATGGTAAACTTCAGAGCATTTCAGCAATATAAATTCTCAAAGTTAGCAAAGTCATTTTCCATTTGTCCTCTGTGGATCCTTCAGTTCCTAGCAAAGAAGCATCAGGGCTCTAGAGTACCCTTCCCCCACGTCTTTTTGAGCAGATGCTCTTTTATCTGTTTTAGATTTTGAGTTTCTGTGTGTAATTATTTTTGAACTGGGACTGAAACAGTTCAGAACACACCTCCTTATGGCATACTTCCACCAAGGTGGTGGAGGTGCTTGGGAAACCATCTGATTGCATGGCCTCTCTCAGTCTTTTCCCTCCTGTTTTTCTTTTTCTGGGAAAGGCTGCATGAGGCCCATATGGCAGGGCAAGTGGGAGCCATAATGTGGGTTCATGGAAGGAGCATGGATAATGGTCACTTCACAGCCTCACTTTCATTACTGAGAAGGTGGATGGGGGAGAATTACCATGCATCTCATTAAATCAGTATTTTATTTCCTTCCCTACTCCCAGCTGCCCTCCCAGCTTTGATCTCTCTGCCTCTGGGGCAGAGCTGGACAGGTGACTTTCATGATGCAAATCAGGGTCGGCAGGCTCTCTGCCCAGGCTTTGATCTCTTACCTAAGAGAAGGCTGGCAGGGAATGCCATGGGCCCCAGCTCCAGGTTCTCTGTAACCTTGGGCGAGGTGGAGCCTGTGGAAGGACTGTTCTTTTGTCTTTGTGAAAAGCAGCAGCCGTTAAACTACCTGAGTTCCAGTAATGTACACCATGTGAGGTGTTGGAGGAGCTAGATTGGAGAGGGCATCTTGTTTAACAGATATCTATTTATCTTATTCAAATATAGGTAAAGTTTAGAACAAGGCCAAGGTATTGAGAAATAATAGATTCTCCACCTGTCATACTGGGGGCTTCTTTTTTGACTCTGATAAAAGCTATGCATACTCTCCCTTTCCCCAATATTTGTTTTTCCTTTTCTTGCCATCTGCTATTGATGCTATTGATGCCTAGCTATGGTTCCGGTGTAGAGAGGAAAAGGGACATATAACATAGCGGAAGTAACAGTTCTTCCCTAAGCAGAGTACAGGCTGACCAGGAAGGGAAGGTAAAAGCAATTCTCAGCTGTTGCATATCTGGGACTTACAGGGAGAAAAAGGAAGATAGGGGGAGGAGAGGCAGGGAGAGACATAAATGTCTCCATCTCTTGATGACCAGGAATCTGATGAGTAACGCTTGGTGCTGGGGATCTGATGCTCTTCTGCTTCATATTTCAGACTCTCAGAGTAGATCATTTTACGGGCTGCCTTTATTAGTGTGAATTAAGTTAGGTTCATGAACATAAATTCTTACATTGTTTTTATATTTCTTATTACATTACAGAGTTGTACAAACCTTGTTTGTGCAAGTAATTATTCATAGACTAGCTTCCAGAAACCACTGTCCTAGACTCTCTACTCACTAGGTATCTATTTCTGTCTTGTTCCAGTTGGACTTTAGTTGGTTGGTTTGTGTAATAAGGAAAAGAGATCCCCTCAAATTGCTTCAAATAAAAGAATGCTGTTTTAAAGACAGATATGGCTCTGTTGAGGATTAGAAATCTTGGGCACCAATATCTGTCTTGGAGAGTGTCTTCTCTCCATCCATCCGATATCATCTCTTTTTTAAAAACATTTTTTTGGCCGGGCACAGTGGCTCACGCCTGTAATCACAGCACTTTGGGAGGCCAAGGCAGGTAGATCACGAGGTCAGGAATTCAAGACCTGCCTGGCCAAGATAGTGAAACCCCATCTCTACTAAAAATACAAAAATTAGCTGGGTGTGGTGGTGGGTGCCTGTAATCCCGGCTACTTGGGAAGCTGAGGCAGGAGAATCACTTGAACCCGGAAGGTGGAGGTTGCAGTGAGCCAAGATCACGCCACTGCACTCCAGCCTGGGTGACAGAGTGAGACTCTGTCTCAAAAAAAAAAAAAAAAATTAATTTTGTGAGTATATAGTAGGTATATATATTATGTTGGTGCAAAAATAATCCTGGTTTTTGCCACAAAAAGTAATTGCAAAAACCACAGTTACTTTTGCACCAACCTAATATTTATGGCGATTTCCTTCTCTATGGTCCTGTTGCTATGCCACAAACCACTCCCAGATGGAGTAGCTCAAAAGAACAATTATCACTATTTCTCATATAGAGAAGTATATAAACTCATGGAGTATTTACTTATATGGGATTGTTCAATCCTACTTTCCAATGTGGGCTGAAGAATTAGGCAAAATGCCGTGCATTTATCCTGGGAATCATAAAATGGATTCTGCAGAGTGGATTCTCTGTGGGTTGACTGTACTCTGTAGTTCTTGCTCAAGGTGTTTCTTGTAGTTGCAGTCAGGTGGCAGCTGGGGCTAGATTGATTTGAAGGCTCAACCTAGCTAGACTTGCAAGGTGTCCTACTCACATGACTGTTGGCTGGGAGTTTAGCTGAGGCTGCCAATTCCAGTAACTGTGTGGCCTCTCCATGTGGCTTGGATTTCTCTTGGCATGGCAGCTGGGTTCTAACAGAACATCCCAAGATACCCAGGTGGAAGCTGAAAGGCTTTTTACTGCCTATTTTTGGAAGCCATGCTCTGTTGTGTCCACCATGTTTGACCAGTTGTAGGGTCAGTCCCAATTCAAAGTGAGAGGACTATGAAAGGGCATGAATGCCAAGAGGACTGGTGGACTGGGAGGGCCATCTCTGGTACCACAGGACCACTCCTTTGCTCACCCATAGCTTATGCTCCCTCATAGCTTTAATTTACTCATGATCCACCCTGACAATTGTCCCTGGACTCTCTAGAAACTTTTCCAGGATACTGTTTCAGTTCCTGTCCCTACTCTTACTGGCTTAATCATCCAGTTCTCAAATTTTGAATTCCTGATGGAGGACTCTGCTTGGTCCGAGAGTCACTGGAAAGCACATGAATTGCTCTCTCGGACCCTGTCCCATCAGTTATGGCTAGATTCGGGTGGAGCCCAATAGCATTAAACATAGCGACCCAGGTTTGCCTTCTCAATACAACCATGGGTAGGGAGGTCCCTCTAGGAGACATGTCTGATACAAATTATTTTTCCTTTCCTCTTGCCCAGATGATTTGATAATAAAGTAGTGCAACTCTAAAGGTACCAGGAGTCCAGAGAGGTAAGTTTCAGTCCCTCTGTCTTATTATGTCTTATGTCCAGTTTGCAGCTTTTAAAATTCTGCCACATATGAGTTCTATTAGAATAGACTCTATGAATCCTGGAATTTAACCTTGGCCTTTGTTGTCCATGACTCAGAGAATACACTCATGTATCTCAGTGCTTGAAAAGAGAATGGGTTATAAATTCTGGACCCCTTACTTTAGAGATGAGGAAACAGAGACTTTAAAAATGGATTGATTAAAAATTTTGTGAGTATATGAAGTCAGAGACCCACAAAATTCATCTCTCAGTACTCCAAATCCAGCACTCCTCACTTCACTGCACTGCTTTCCTGGGAGGAAGAGGCAAATTAGGAGCCAGTGAAAGTGGACACACGGAGCTCAAAAGATAGCAGGTGGGCTCATGTTGATGCCACCAAGCCCCATTCAGACAGAAAACACTGCTCACCACCTGAGAACAGCCAGATTTCTGCTGCCAGGTTGGCTGCTGGCATCTGCTTCCAGCTGACCTGCCTCTAAGATTGAATGCAAGTTTCACTCAGCCCAACTCTCTACCTATCCCAGTGACCAGCATTGGCTCAGAATCTTCCATTCCCACCCTTGTTTCTCAAAGGGAAAGAGGTCAGCATCTTGGCACATCTCTTTAAAGCCATGGTTCACATGCTGCAGTAGGCTCTCTGGGGAGCTGGGTAATATTCTGAGCTCAGTGACTTCAGCCTGTATAAACTCATGGAGTATTTACTTATATGGGATTTTTCAATCCTACTTTCCAATGTGGGCTGAAGAATTAGGCAAAATGCCGTGCATTTATCCTGGGAATCATAAAATGGATTCTGCAGAGTGGTATTGGTTGAAAAATAGTTCTCCATATGGAACGTTGAAGAGTGCTGAAGAACCACCTTCCTGGAAGTTTTTTTTTTAAAAGATAAAAACAATAATGCTTATGGCTTAGAGATAAGTTGGGTGACAGGAAGAGCAAGATTTCTCAAGGTTCTGTTCAGGTGCAGCTCTTAGGAAGTAGTATCTTTGTTAAGTATAGTAAAGAAGAAGATATATTTCCCAATGTCAGAGTTTTAAAAGAATTACATCCTTGAGGCAGAGCTGAGTCATTAAGGTCAACCAGTTTTGGGTCTACTTAGAAAAAAATTGTGAATTCAGGCAATCTTGCTTTCCCTAATCTATCATTTCTTTTGATACCTTTTCATTCCCATTACGGAAGCCCCTTTCTTTCCCTTGAAGTGGAATGCCATTCCTTTACTTCATTACTAAGTTCTGCTGGACATGATGCATAATCTAATGTGTATTAAGTGATGTTCATCAGCCAATATATTAATTAATTTAGGAGAGGAACTTCTCTAACATTTCTGAAATTGTTGTAGGCAGGAAGGCTCCTCTTTTACTTTATTTATGCATTGACCCTAGAATAGTCTCTTGGCCTAGAGTAGTATCATGAAAATAGCACTGTCTGTGGAGCCAGAAAGACCCATAATGTATTTCTGACTCAGCCACTTACTAGCTGGGTGGCCCTGAGCAGTTACCAACTTCATGAGCCTCAGTATTCTCCGTTATAAAACAATAGCTATTAGGGTAAACTCTATGAAATTGTCATTCCAGTATCTGACCCTAATATCTCCCAGGGTTGTCATGAGATTTAAATGAGGTAATGTGTGCAAAGGGCAAAGTGTGGGCACATGCCTTATCACATATCAGATGCTCGCTTTGGGTTAGTTTTCCTTGTTTGTTCAGTCACCTCTAAGGCAATGGCAATGGTATTATTTACTCTTTCTTTCTAAATATGAAAAACAGTGAAAAACAGATCACCACCCATTTTCCATGGAAAGTCCCTTCATCATTTATTTCTGTTTCTGGTTCTTGTGTTGAAATAACAGAGAGCTACTGAACTGGTAGGATTTCTTTATATTCACAGCTTTCTTATCATAACTAATAATGGCCTCTTCCCCTCCGATCTTTTTTTTTTTTAAATATTCTCCTCCAAAATATGCTTTGCCCCAGAAACTGGTTATTTACACTACGTATGTTCCAGAAATCCCTTGTAATGAACCATACAAATCTATTTGTCCTGCTGCTACTATAATTGCCTATATCTTATTATAACTTAATACGTAACAGATTTTTTTGGCGAGACCAAAAGCAACTGAGCATTCACTGAAAACGCAGACGCTGAAGGTTGTTGAGGAGCCAGTGAACCCACTAATTGGATAAAGGGGGGATGGTGTGGAAATTTAATTAAACTGGCATTTGCTCTAGCTGCTGAAAATATTAATCAGAAAATGAGTTGTATAAAAAAAGTAAAAGGCAGGAGATGACATTAAAAATGCCTTCGGTGCTGTTCTTCCTGGCATTGATGAGAACGGGCTCTGCTTTCTTTCAGGAGGTGTTGGTCATCTGTCCATTGAGCTCTGCTGACAGCTTGCTTGGGCAGAGATCACAAAGAAAGACACTTGGAAAGCTGTGAGTTGGGAGGAGGAGTGTGAGATTCTTGATTTGGGGACCAGATGCATCTCTTGGCAGCCCTTGATACAAACATAAAGATAAAATATGTGTCTGAAAAAAAAAAGAAGAAATAAGCCAATTTTCCCCCTTCTTCTGCAGAAGTACTCCTCCCAACAAAAGATGAGCTGAACATCTGCATTCAGTCAACCAATAGTGCTTAAACAATTGTCAAATTTGAGAGAGGTGGATGAGGTTTTGAACCAGGCATTTAAATACATTCCATAACCCAGGAGCCTCTGGACAGATACCACCCTCCCTAGGCCTGAAAACAAGAGTGGAGGAAGGCAAACACAGATGGGAACGCTTGTGTTTGGTCCAGGGGCTGCTCTGATAGGGCTGTTTAAGCACTCTGAATGGCCTGCACAGTGGTCCCCCTAAAGACCATTGCCCCATCACCACTGGGGACAGTTGGGCTCTGCCTGAAACTTAAGGTTAATGAAGGCAGCTGAAAAGCCTGTAAGGCAGAGGAGGGTAATTCTTCACCCAGAAGGCCACAGACCCTGGAGTTTTCTTTTCAGTCTTGGCCATTTGGGCTTAGGTTTCCAGAGGAGACTTCCTGGTCTATGGGATGTTTCAGTTCAAGGGTGCCTTGCTTCAAAAAAATCTACTGCATGAAAATGGGAACTTGCACAGTGTTTTTGCTGTTTTGTCATGATTGCTTGTTTTGTTTTGTTTTTCACCATTTGGGAAAACTCTGATGATCAATGCTGATCTGGGATGAAATTTATTGCAATCCTTTTATGTAAATTTCTACTTCTTGAGAGTGACCAGAGCCCTGCAAACCTCTGTCCCCACATATGACTCTGCTGAATGGGCACACTTTCCTGCAACCCCTGTTGCTGAGACCCCTGGTTACCTTCCCTGCTCTTCTTTTTTTGACCACGTAGCAAGAAGACAGAGCAAGGAACTAGAGAGTGAGGGGCTATTTTTCCTAGCTTCTTTAGTTCACTCAGGATAGTCTTGGCATTAGTTTCCTAGGGCTGTTGTGACAAATTTACTATAAACTGGACAGCTTAAAAAAAAAGGAAATTTGTTGTCTCATAGTTTTGAAGAGCAAAAATCTAAAATCAGTGCTGATAGGGCCATGCCCCTTCTGAAGCTTCTAGGGAAAACTATTTTCCCACCTCTTTATAGTTTTTCGTGGTTGCTGGCAGTCCTTGGTGTTCCTTGGCTTGTAGACCCATCACTCCAATTTCTGCCTCCATCTTCACATGGCTGTTTTTCCTCTGTGTGTGTCTCTGTGTCCCCCTCCCTTCTCTTATAAAGACCCCTGTCACTGGACCAGGGCCCACGTAAATCCAATATAACCCCATTTTAACTTGATGACATCTGTAAAGATTCTATTTCCAAACAAGGTCACATTCACAGGTGCTGGGGATTGGGACTTTGCCATGTCTCTTTGGGAGATGGAATTCAACCCACAACAACATTTATTGAGAGAAATGGTATTATTAGGTAAATTGCTTCCACTTAGGTCCACATGCCTGTGTCAACCTGGATTTTATTTTATTTTTATTTTTTCTTTTTTGAGACAGAGTCTCACTCTGTGGCTCAGGCTGGAGTGCAGTGGCCTGATCTCAGCTCACTGCAACGTCTACCTCCCAGGTTCAAGTGATTCTCTTGCCTCAGCCTCCCAAGTAGCTGGGACTACAGGCACGTGCCACCACACCAAGCTAATTTTTGTATTTTTAGTAGAGGTGGGGTTTCACCATGTTAGCCAGGATAGTCTCCATCTCCTGACCTCGTGATCCGCCCACCTCAGCCTCCCAAAGTGCTGGGATTACAGGCGTGAGCGACTGTGCATGGTCCAACCTGGATTTTAAATAAGGTCTATGATAAAAACAAAAATTGAAGCTTTGAGCTTCTATTTATGTACTTCTGGTGAATGTGTGTTCCTAACATGATCACACTTGTACCAAAAAAATAAATTGCATTCAAAATAACACCGCAAATTAAATGTATCTTGCAATTTTTTAACATTTAAAAACTTTTAAAATCTCTATTTAAAAACCAGTGCACTAATGCCAATTGTCGTCTCTTAATTCATTTTGAGATTATAGCCTTTCTGCATTTCGGTGTTAAGATATCCCATCTATTATTATGAAATAAGGATAACTGCAAATGGTATTTATTTGTTTTTTATGTTTATTTTATAATATCCTAACTTGGCAAAATAAAATGTTGGTAGTCCTCTGTCAGTCCTAAAATATTTGAGGCCAGGCCGGGTGCGGTGGCTCAAGCCTGTAATCCCAGCACTTTGGGAGGCCGAGACAGGCGGATCACGAGGTCAGGAGATTGAGACCATCCTGGTCTACACGGTGAAACCCCGTCTCTACTAAAAAATACAAAAAACTAGCCGGGCGAGATGGCGGGCGCCTGTAGTCCCAGCTACTCGGGAGGCTGAGGCAGGAGAATGGTGTAAACCCGGGAGGCGGAGCTTGCAGTGAGCTGAGATCTGGCCACTGCACTCCAGCCTGGGCGACAGAGTGAGACTCCGTCTCAAAAAAAAAAAAAAAAAAAAAAACAATTTGAGGCCATTTTACTACTCAGTAAAATCTAAAAGTGTGGGAATCATTGTAATAGGAGATATCTATTTTCATCCCTTATGCCTAAAGAGTTTCCTTTATGAAAGTAATCTGTTCTTTAATAGAGGCCACCACTAGTTTCACAAAGTTTGGGTTTTTATTGTTGTTTTTCATAAAATTAACTATTCATCTAGGAATGGGATGGAGTGAGAATTTGGAGAGAAACTTAAGACTGACCACAATGAATCAGAAATTTAGGAACTTTGAAATGTGGTTGCCAATCCCTATGGGAAGTTAATTCTGGTTTCCAAAAATTTTGCACGTTCCCAGCTTTGCAGGGACCCATCTCCTGCATCAAATTCATGATGCCATTTTCAAATTGTGATGCTGATGTCTGAATGCGTGGAAGTGATTCAGTATTTTGTTTGCAAAACCCGAAATGCCACCAGGCTCCATCAAAGTGGCCTGAACAGCTCTCTGTCTCTTGAGTGTGATTTTTGGAAGGCCCAACTTGGCTCCAGTCATCCTACAAGTTAGCAGGTCACAGATAGGATAGTAGAATGAATGAGTAGTTGAAAACACAGATTTCTAGATTTCCTAATGAGAAAAACTAGTTCATATCTCCACATTTCAGCAGGAATGGCCTCTCATAGTGCAAGGGAAGCGAGGCGAGTCTTAGACCTGACAGTCAGACAAGATTGACTCTGGATATTGTCACTTAAGCTTATCAAAGCTCTCAGAGCTCTCAAGAGAGGTTGATTAATTATTGACAGGCGGGATATGAGGAAATGCTGACTGGATCATGATTACCTAGTGACAGGAGTCAATGCTGACAAATGGCTTAATAAAGTCCACCCATGCTTTCCAGCAAGGACTTAGGGAAATGACATGGATTCCCATTGCAAGTGGACAACTGGAAGAACTTCCTCTCAGGACTCCGAGGAGAGTTTTCAAAGGAAATTGTGATGTCATTTTCCCAGAAATATTTTAGGTTCAAATGAAAGGACACATGTCTGAAATGGGTAGACAAGTTATTTCCTCATGGGGTCGGAGAGAATCACTGAGCTGTATCCCATTGCAATGGCTGGGCTTGAAGTTCCTCTTTGGAGGTAGAGGAAAACCAAGTGCTGAGAAGAGGCAACACAGCTTCAAAGACCTGCCCCAAATCCATCAAAAACAGTTCTCACTCTGTCCTCTAGGCTGGAGTGCAGTGGCATGATTATAGTTCACTGCAGCCTTGACTTCCCAGGCTCAAGCAATCCTCCCATCTCAGCCTCCTGAGTAGCAGGGACCAGAGTTAATAAAATCTGCAGATGTGGAACCTCAGGTTATGGAGGGCCTACTGTGTATATATATATATATATATATATATATATATATACACACACACACACACATACACCTACTGTGTGTATATATATACACACATTTATATATGAATATATACACATTTATATATGTATATATTGCATATATATATGTGTATTTACATTTGTAGTACACAGACATTTTCATCCCCTTCCCCGAAGATGAGGAGGTGGAGATGGCTACACAACAGTCTCATGGCAGGTTAGCTGGTCTAAGGAGAAGGTGCTAGAAGGAAGAGGGCTTCTCAATCTTGTGACTCAAGAACTCCCCACTGCTCTGCTTGTATGGTGTTAATAAATGCTATATTTCACACACAAAATATATACATAATAAATGCTATTTTTCATATAAAAAACATTCTTCCTCCACAGTCTCACTGTGTGTTCCTGTGAGTACAGGGAGTGAGGGCTTGGCTCTTTTTACTAAGGCACTGTCTCTCTCCAGCTGTGTTCACAGCACACGTGTAGGTACACTTATGTATAGACATGCCCTATCTCACTGACACAGGACCCAGGGTCAGTTTTCATTTTGGTGAAATGACAATTTCTAGATTAGGTCGTTTTCAAATGGAGTTTGCCTATTGGGGCATCCTAATCTGAGGAAAGGCCTTTGTGCAGAGAAGAAGAATTTCACCCTTCTTCAAAATTCTGCCTAAGTCTAGAGGGAAGGAAGTTCTATACTCCCACTCCCACCCCCACATATATACATATTCACCATAACAAAGCGCTGCTAACTCAAGGGGTTGAGCAAGGGACATTTGGTAGGCCTCTAATGCTAGTGGCAGTTACCTGCATCAAGCCCCAGATTTGGTCTTTCTCCTCCTTGGGCCTCCTGATGCTACTCACGGGGATATTCTTACACTCACTCACAAAGAGATGAAAGATCTCTACAATAATTGGATATCATCCAATAGGGTATTAATATCTAGAATATATAGGGAACTCAAACAATTCAACAGCAAAATAATAATAATAACCTGATTTTTAAAATGGGCAAATGGTCTCAAAGGGACTTTTCTCAAAAGAAGACATAATAATAGCCAACAAGTATACGAAAAATGCTCAATATCTCTAATAATCAGGGAAATGCAAATCAAAACCACACTGATTTTGGTAGGAATGTAATTAGTACAGCCACTACAGAAAAAGTATAAAGGTTCTTCAAAAAACTGAAAATAGAAATATCATGTGATCCAGCAATTCTACTACTGGCTGTATATCCAAAGGAAAGGCTGTCAACATGTTGAAGAGACATCTGCACTCCCATGTTTATTGCAGCACCGCTCACAATGGACAAGATGTGGAATCAACCTAAGTATCCATCAGCAGGTACATGGATAAGGAATATGTGGTATATGTACTCAATGGAATATTATTCAGTCATAAAAATAATGAAATTCTGTCATTTGCGGCAACTTGGATGAGGCTGGGGACATTATGTTGAGTGAAATAAAACAGGCACAGAGACAAATATTAGATGTTCTCATTCATATGTGGGAACTAAAAAAGTTGAGCTAATAAAAGCAGAGAGTAGAATTGTGGTTAGCAGAGTCTGGGAAGGGTACTGGGGGATAGGGAGAGGTTGGTTAACAAGGACAAAATTACTGTTAGAGCAATAAGTTCTAGTGTTCTATAGCATAGCAGGGTGACTATAGTTAACAATAATTTATTGTATACTTCATAGTAGTTAGAAGGGATGATTTTGAATGTGCCCAACACAAAGAAATTATAACATTGATTTCATCATTACACATCATATACATGTATCAAGTATCATATGTTCCCCATAAATATGTACAGTTATTGTTTGTCAGTTAAACATAAAATTTTAAAAGGTGTTTATAAATGTCCTAAATTAAAGACACAGCCTTATCCTATGGGAGTCTCTGAAGCTGGCTTCCCCGTTCTCTGTTCTCCATAGTTACAGGACAGGCTGGCAAGGACAAGACTCACTGGGGCCCAAGTAGACATGTATATTCTTGATGTCAGCTTTATATCCCAAACATATTGATTTTTATTCAGGAGTTTACCTAAATCATTTTTAGAGTTATTTCTATATGCACAAGCTAATGAATCCAAGGATTCCTGCCTGCTTTGTGAAATAACATTTTTAGCTACTGCTGATCTGACCCCTGGAGGTCTAGTTTTCTGGAACTGTATGAACCTATCTCTGTTCACTCTATCAACGCCCAGCACGCTATTCCACACCTCTCTTTAGTTCTTTCCTACAAGAAAGAATTTCTTCACAAGTGCAGATACGTTTTTAAAGAGCCACTCACACATCTTCCTTCTCATCTCTTTGGTGTTCTAGGAGAAATGGAAAGGCTCTAAATATTGGATTATCTTCCTTATTGAATCTTAACTTCACTGTTGGTTAGGGTGCCTATACCTCCAAGGGTGGTGTAACCTAGTGCCGAAATACATGCCTCAATATCTGATTATCCAGGTTCCCTCAAGTGCCAGGAGTATGATTCCTCCAACCATAGGTCCTTATCTAAATGGGGATGATAATAATAAATTGTATACCATAAGGGCTTTACAGGATTTAAATAAAACAAGTAATGTAAAGAAATTGGTATAGCATCCCAACTCACAATAATCCTCAATAAATTAGAATTAGCATGAGCATTACCAATTGGAATTGAAATTAGAATTAGGACAAATATCAATATTAGTACCCATGTCTTTGCACATTTTTTGCCTCTATCTGTATTGGCCCTTCCCCTTGTGAAACTGGTAGAAACCAAATCGTCCTTCAACATCCACTTCAAATGCCATCTCTTCTAGGATACCTTCCATGCTCTCCCAGGTAGAATGTATCCACTCCCCTAGTACCTTCTAATCTTTCTCCATGATAATACGAGTCCCTTTAAAAGGCATTCATGTGTTAATGTGGCAACTCACCTGCTAGACTGTCCTTCTGAGAATGGGCATGAGTCTAGGTCATGTCTACACCACCTGTTGGAGAACTTGACAGAGCTGGTCCTTCTTAAATGTTCTGTAATTTGAAAAGAACTGCAAAAACTGCCTATGAGACAAGCAGATCCAGAAGTTTCCAGAGATCTGATTACTGGGAAAAAAATCAAGATGGAACCCTCCAACCCAGATGCACTATATGAATTACAAACAGTGTTTCTTTTCATGGGAGATGGGCCAACTGTGCTGGTTTTGGGGGGCATTGAAAAAAGTCTCTGCAAATTACACCATGTCTCTGCCAGAATGACAGGAACTGGTGAGTGTTTCTGCCTTGCCATGTTGTCAGATGCAGTGAAGACACCTGGGCATGTGACAGGGAACGTGGATAGAAGGCACATCTCTTCTAGGTTGTTGGTGTTGCTTTATTTATCTGTTTCATAGAAAGGAGAGTTGGGTGCTTTATGCTGGTCCTGATCCTTCCCTTTTATTTATGGAGGGCTCCTTTCTTTTTGGTATTTATTGCTGTGAGTCACTTCTCTGTGAACCAGAAGGAGGATTCAGAAGCTCCTGGCTGCCTGTGAAAAAACATGAAGATTGGGGTGGAGGTTCAGGCTGAGAGTGGGGAGAAGAAGAGGGCCTGGGTGGGGGTCATCTAGATTTGTTTTTAGCTGACTTTAAGCTCCCAGTCTCCTCCCTCTAGTCCCACAAAGTTTGATTTGCTCTCTAGAGTTGGTTACTCTCATGTGTTTTCCCTCTTGCTCCTTGAGGTCATCTGTAAATTTGCCGAAGAAACTTAATCCATATGGGTCATTAATTCGACTCATTAAGCTATTGTTAGATTTGGTAGAAACCAAATCATCCTTCAACATCCAGTTCAACTGCCATCTCTTCTAAGATACCTTCCATGCTCTCCCAGGTAGAATGTATCCACTCCCCTAGTACCTTCTAATCTTTCTCCATGATAATACTAGTCCCTTTAAAAGACATTCATGTGTTAATGTGGCAATTCACCTGCTAGACTGTCCTTCTGAGAATGGGCATGAGTCTAGGTCATGTCTATACCACCTGTTGGAGAACTTGACAGAGCTGGTCCTTCTTAAATGTTCTGTAATTTGAAAATAACTGTAATTTTGTGGCAAAGTTTATTCATGGCAGGCATGATTTCCTATTTGTGAAAAACATGGGTGCTCAGGTCTGAAATGGTTGTTCTCCAGGCTGCTTACTCTGAAAATAAGTCTTTGTTTCAGAGAGTGCTGAAGAGGCTGTGTCTCCAGGCTACCAGATGCAACACTAGCATCATATTTATCCTTTGAGGTTAGGACGAACACATCCATACAACCTGGTAGCTTTGCGAATCTAAAGCTGTGGCCATTTGGACTTGTACATGCTATATCCCTTCCAATAGCTGGGTTGACACGATCTCTTCCTCTGTTTGGTTCTCCTTCTACCTCTCTGATATCACTGTCTCTTTTCTTTCTTGTATTATAGATATAACCAGTATCCTTTACTAGATGATGACCAACTTGTAGGTAGTGCTTGAGAGTGCAGGCTTCAGGGGTTAGGAAAACCAGGGCAGCCTTGAGTTGATGGGTATATCTCCTTTGAAAACTCAAAATCTCTGAGCATTGATTTCCTATCTTCTTTTAAAACCCCTTAAAACTGTATAACGTGAAATAGACGTACAAAAAACATGTAAAACATACATGTACATAAATATACAACTTAGTGAATTCATATAAAGTGAATGCACCTAGGTCACTACCAATCAGGGCATGATACTGAATTTTACCAGTACCTTAAAAGCCCTCTCTGTCCCATTTATCTGTTACACTCTGTCCCTCTTTCCTAAATACACCCGCAATTCTGAATTATATGGTAGAATTCCTTGCATTTTGTTAGTTTTACCACCTAAATATTCCCAAATACTGTAGTTCGTTTTGCCTGTTTAGAGTGTAGTTAAGTGGAACTCTGCAGCATGTATTCTTTTGTGCATGGCTTATTTTCCTCTATGTTTATGATTCAGCCTCCTTTTTGTATGTAGCTATAATTCATTTGTTCTTGTTATTTGTAGTACTCCATTGTATAAATATACCACAATTTGTGTAGACCTTCTACTTGTAATGGGTATTTGGGTTATTTTCAATTAGGGCCATGATAAGTAATGCTGCTGTGAATTTTGTCCTGGTCTCCTGGGGCACTTGGGCATGGATTTCCAAATTGCTGGGTTGCAGGCATGCGTTATGTCCAAATTTTGTTGATAACGCAGAAATGTTTCCAACGTGTGCTAATTTATAATTCTACCGACAGTGTATAAGAATTTCTGTTGCTTTTCATTCTCATCAATGTTTGATATTGCCTATCTTTTACCTTTTAACATAATCTTTTCTTTTCTCTTTTCTTTTCTCTTCCCTTTTCTTTTCTTTTCTTTTTTTTGAGACAGAGTCTCACTCTCTTGCCCAGGCTGGAGTACAGTGGCTGCCATCTTGGCTCACTGCAACCTCCACCTCCCGAGTACAAGTGATTCTTGTGCCTCAGCCTCCCAAGTAGCTGGGATTACAGGTGCACACCACCACACCTAGCTAATTTTTGTATTTTTTGTAAAGACAGGGTTTCACCCTGTTGGCAAGGCTGGTCTCAAACTCCTGGCCTAAAGGGATCCTGCCTTGGCCTCCCAAAATGCTGGGATTACAGGTGTGAGCCACCACGGCTGGCCTAAAATATTATCTTAATTACTGTAACTTTATAATAAATCTTAATGTCCAATAGAGCGTCTTTCCATTTTATTTTCCTTGTGTAAGTTATCTTACTCTTCTTGTCCCTTTGAAATTCTATTTATATTTTAAATCATATTTAAAATTTCCACAGAAAACAATTTGGATTTTTTTAATGCAAAATCAATCTGGAGAGAATTGAACATTTTTGCAATAATGAGTCTTCTAATTCACAATCAAGGTATATCTCCATCTGTTTAGGATTTAAAAAAAAATTATCTCATAATTTTCTGTGAGGAGGTTTTGCAGATATTTGTTAGATTCATTCCTAGAAACTTGATATTTTAAAATCTATTATGAATGGCATCTTTTTATAAAGTTGATTTTCAAACTGCTGCTTGAATTTAGAAATGCAGTTGATTTTTTATATTGATCTTGTTAATTTTTTTAGTCATTTCATTTACATTATCTCACATATTTACCATTTTCATTGTGCATTGACCCTTCCTGCACATTATTTTCCTTCTGTCTGAACAGCAGCCTTTACTATTTCCTTTAGTGCAGACCCACTAGTGGCAAATTCTCTCCATTGTCTCTTTGGTCTGAAAATGTCTATATTTTATCTTCATCTTTTTCCAGTTTGTTTGTTTGAATTAGGATCCTAATGAAGTCTATACATCATAATTGCTTAATAAAAATTTTAATTCTTTTAACCTGTAGTTTTATCTCTGTAGATCTTTTCTTTTCTTGCAATTTATTTTTTGAAGCTACAGTTACTAATCCTGCATAGTTTCCCATTAACTTAGCTTTTGCTGATGGCCTTTCTGGAGTGTCACTTAACATGCTCCTCTGTCTCTTGTATTTTCCACAAATTGATAGTTAGATCTAAAGAATTTATTGGATTCAGATTCAATGATTGGGCATAACAGAAGCAGAGCTGCACAATACATGGCTATTTGATTTATGTCCAAATGTCATTGCTGAGCAGGGAGGAAAGGATGGCATTTTCAATAAGCAATGCTGGGATAATTAGATATGTGCATGGGGAAAAAGGACTTTGACTCCTGTCTTAACACAATACACACACACACAAATAATTCTAGGTGGATTGTAGACCTAAATATGAAAACAAGCCTTCCCAGTTAGGCATGATATTGAGTGATAATGATAATATGCATTAAGAGGTGCGTAATATCAGATTGCCCTTTTTTTGATGACAGAAGTTACAGATGATCAGTTCCATCTGTATTATGCCAATAACTCTCTCTTAATTTTGGTTATTGCTTCTCATCTAGTACCTTCTTCAAAAGTACCAATGAGAATAATATTCTTACATGCTCATGGTTTGTTTGGGGCCTTTATCATTGAAAGAGAGTTTAACTGGATACATAACCAGCTCACATTCTCCTACAGGAGAATTTAAAATATACCATTGTCTTCTGGCGTAAAATATGCTATTGAAATATCAAATGACAGTATGATTTTTTAAATAAGTGACTTCATAATTTTGTCTGGATGTTCAAAGGAATTTTTCTGTTTCTATAAGATTCTATTGTTTTTCTAGAATACATTTGGTATTGGTTGTTCAGGTTTGATTTTCCCAGCTAAGTAGTGTGTCATTTCAATATGTGTTTTCATGTCTCTTCATTTCAATTTCCACAAAGTTTTCTTGAATTATAGTTTATTTTAATTTTTTTCTGTTTATTTAGAGATGGGGTTTCACTGTGTTGCCCAGGCTGTTCTCAAACTCCTGGACTCAAGTGATTCTCCCGCCTCAGCCTCCCAAGGTGCTAGGATTACAGGCATGAGCCACTGCGTCTGGTAAATTATAGTTTAATATGATTCCTCACCTCCATTCTCTTATTTTCTGTCAAATAATTTTAGTCTCTTCACTTTAGATATATTTTTCCCCCTTTCACCTGCTAGTTCTCTTGAGCCATTATCTATTTTGTTTGCTCTTGGGTTCCTTCTAGTTTAATCATTATTTCTGAAATACATTTGTTTTCATTTTTTATTCTTTCTGGAATTCTATCACTTTATTTCTGAGTTTTAAAATTTCTATTATTTGCTCTTCTTTCATGTCTTTGATGGTTTTCTTAATGTCTTGTAGTTTGGTTTGATATATTAAGTTACAATCTTTGTGGATATGTCTTTGTGGTGTATCTTCAGTATCTGTAGAAATGTTATTATACTCTTCATTTTATTTCTTTCATCATAACTTCATATGGATAATGATTAATGTTCTCTCCTGTTTTTCTTCTTTTCATATGAAATTTGTGTTATTGAACTTTTAGGAAGAAGAGTGAATCAGTATAGTTTTTCTAAGCTTGCTACTCAAGAGTTCCTCCTTCCGTTGTTTTGTAGAGTGTTAAAAAAAAAATGGCCTCGTATTTCCTGAGACCTCCTCGCTTTTTTACCCTTCCCCTACTTTCTGGCTCTTTACTTTCCTGTGCCCTTTTTGATCCTGTTGTATTCAATTTGAAATATTTTATAGAAGTTTTACTGTAGTGTGGGGTTTCGTCCTGAAAGAAACCTTGAGCTGGTTAGTTTTGAGAATCTGTAGGGGTCTGGCTGTTCCAGCTATTGAAATCTTACCACAGGTCCCTTGCCTGCAACTATCAATTGTAATGTGAAAATTCTTCCCAGTTAAAGCTCCTAAATCTCAAATTGGACTCACACTTCTCAGAGAATAACTATTGGGGATCCTGTGGTTTTCTTTTCAGGACAATCAAATGCCCTGTTGCTTCCCTCTGATTTCTCTTATATACACGCTACACCACACATGTCCAGTAGCTAACTATCCAAATCACTTGTGTCTTGGGTAAGTGAAGATACCTTATACTTTATTTTTGTTGTAGATATTGTTCTTGGTCTCTTAGTTTTGCAATCTTACTTGCTCTATTTTTTGTAAAATGATTTAGAAAAACTGAAAAATACTCACTGCCATCACTATAGCTATCTTCCCAGAATTCCTCTCTCACCTTTATTCTTGAAAATAATTTTTGCTGAAAATAGATTTCTATAATGGCATTATTTTCTTAAAGCAAATAAAAGGCTGTCATTCCACTCTGCTGGCTTTCCTGATTGCTATTGAAACTTATCTGTCACTCTTATTGCTATTCTTTTAAAGCTTATCTGTGTTTTCCTTTAGTTATTTTAAAAAATATTTCTTTTCTAAAGGTTCAATATAATGTGTTTCGGCATGGGCTTATTTTTATATTTTGCTTAGGACTTATTAGTATATCTCAAATTTGTATATTAATATTTTTATCAACTTTAAATCATTCTCAGCCATTATCTCTTTTTTCCTATTTCTTCTGGGTCTTCAGTTACAGGTATATTGGATCTCCTGACTATATCCTTGAGGAGCCTACCTGCTCTTCTCTGTGTTATATACTCATTTTTCCTCATGCTATTTTCTGAATAGTTTCTTCTGACCTTTCTTCCAGTTTATAAAATCTCTCTTCAACTGTATTTAACAGACTGTTGAGTACAACCAACGAGTCCCTTTTTCATCTCTATAGGTTTTAGTTATTTTCCAAATCTGCTAAGCCAGCTTTCATAATTTCCAGTTCTTTGCTAATTACCTTAAATTCAACTTTCATATCTATGGAAATAGTAAGCTAATAGTTTTTAAAGTCTATGCCTGAAAATTGCATTATTTGAAGTACTTGTGGTCCATTTCTGTTGTTCTGCTTTTCTTTTTTAATGTTTTCTTATCTCTTTCTGGCTTGTTATCAATTGTGGTCTGGCTATTGTATATAATAATTAATTTATAAAAATAATTTGATGACTGTCATGCTGTTGTCTTTGTCCAGAGAGGATTCTCACTTGTTTTTTTCCAGGTACTTGTAGGGGTGGGGGATAATAGCAATATAAAATCATCTGAATTCAATTTTAGGGCTTGAAATTTTCTAGGCCACCCAAATGACTTAAAACCAGGGTGCACTCCGTATGAATGTGATTTTGTGATTATTTCTAGGATCAAGTCCTTCCAGGTCCCAATCCTTGGTGTAGAATATTTTATAAGGACTCTTAACTTTGGCAAGCCCTGGATTTCAACTTTTGTTTCCCTAACCCTATATGATACTGTGAAAAGTACTGCTCAGCCTCTCATCTACTTCTCACACATTAGTAAATATCCTCTGGGCTAAAAGAGGACCAAATGTAGGCTCACTTTTCAGATGTCTGTTTTCTCTCATATCTTTGCCTAATATTTCTAATCCAACTTGATTGCTCTTTGATGTTCTTAGAGGAATATGTTTTACATTTTCTTCTAGAATTTTAAAAAATTTTCTTCAGCAGGAAGATTGCTTAATCTACCATTACGCAACAAGATTTTATTTCTTCATTTATAAAATAGGGTCCATAAATATTGATCTGTGAGAACCCAAATGATATATAAACAAAATATTTAGCAAAATATGTGGCACATAATGAACTCAATTAAAAATAGCTATTGTTATCATCATGTTATTAGCAAGGACTACATCTTACTAATTGTTACATCTATGCAGCAACTATTAAATCTCTTTTGTAGGAGGAAAAATTATCATATAATTAGCACCTCATTGAGAACTTTAAGTTATGCAAATTGAAAGAAAACATTTTCCTAGTTCAGGTTTACTTCTGTGGCTAAAATAATCAGGAGGGATGGGCAGAAATCATTAAAGAATGGTTTGAACCCTTTTCTACTTCTTAAAAAGTTTTAACTAATTATCCATATTATAGAAGAGATATTTGTCTTGTTCATTTTTTATCTCGTGTTTTATTTTTTGTGTCTACTGGAAAATAAATCCTATTGGTCTTTCTAGTCTTCATCTACTTAACACTCTCCAAGATTACATGGTCTATAGGAGAGGCAACACAGTGTATTAATTTCTCAAAATATGGAATAAATGAAAGGTCACAAAGCTTATGGGGGTACTTTAATTTCTTTCCCTTTCATCTTTCAGCTGAGAGCTCTCTGTTGGCAGGAGTGACTGCCAAATTTAGTGAGACTTGAAATGAGATAATATCAGTTTGGAGATTCAGATACCTGTCCTCCCATATCCAGTGACTTTTGCTTTCCTATTTAAGAGAAATAAAGGGTTCCAAGCTCTTTCACTGCTCATCCTGCCCCATTCTGTGTGAGGCCAAGGCAATCTGAATGCATTAGGCTTATGTTCCATTTAAGTTTCACTATTAAAACTATGCAATAATGACAGTAGTAAAATATAATCACCTACATGAATTATTACTTTACATGTTTAAACTCGCTATGATCACAACAAATCCATGAAGTAATAGATGCAAAGAAAGTTTAATTAGTCATCCAAATTGACACATTTAGTAAGTTCTTACATAGCTTTTAAACTTTATATTCTCCACCTGTAAAATGGTAAATAGTAATTAGCTGTGATGGGATGATTGGATAAGGTAATTATGCAATATGCCTGGCATGCAGTAGTACTCAATGTTGTTACTTGGCTACAAAGGCAGATACATTTATGAACAGACACCTTTCAAAAGAAGACATACGTGCAGCCAACAAACATTAAAAAAAGCTAAACATCATTGATCATTAGAGAAATGCAAATCAAAACCACAATGACATACCATCTAACACCAGTCATTATGGCTACTATTCAAAAGTCAAAAAATAACAGATGCTGGTGATGTTGTGGAGAAAAAGGAGCACTTATACACTGTTGGTGGGAGTGTAAATTAGTTCAGCCATTGTGGAAGACAGAGTGGCAATTCCTCAAAGACCTAAAGACAGAAATACCCTTCAACCCAGCAATCCCACTACTGGGTATATACTCAAAGGAATATAAATCATTCTTTTATAAAGACACATGCACACATATGTTCATTGCAGCACTATTCACAATAACAAAGACATGGAATTAATCTAAACCTAGTTTATCAATGATAGACTGGATAAAGAAAATGTGGTACATATATACCATGGAATACTATGCAGCTATGAAAAAGAATGAGATCATATCATTTTCAGGGACATGGATAGAGCTGGAGACCATTATCCTTAGCAAACTAACACAGGAACAGAAAACCAGATACCACATGTTCTCACTTATAAGTGGGAGCTAAATGATGAGAACACATGGTCACATAGAGGGAAACAACACACAACGGGGCCTTTGGGGGAGTGGAGGGTGGAAGGAAGGAGAGAATCAGGAAAAATAACTAATGGGTACTAGGCTTAAAACCTGGGTAATAAAATAATCTGTACAACAAACCCCCATGACACAAGTTTACCTATGTAACAAACCTGCACTTGTACCCCTGAAATGAAAATAAAAGTAAAAAAAAAGAAAAAGAACGTAGATTCCAATAAACCATTTTCTTCTTTGGGTAGGCTATCTTGACTGTTATAACATCTCAGTGCCTAACACAGTGCCTAGTACAGTCCTAGATAAATATTTTTTAAAATGAAATCACCTAAATCTTAGAGTTATAAAAGGACCTTAAAAGTCATCTAATTCAACCTGACTCAGTGAAGGATTCCTCTCTGGGGGAACATCCAAAGAGGGAGATCAATTAATTGATTCACCATTTTTGCAAGGTGATACAGTCTATTGTTGAGAATTCTTGTTCTTAGAAAAGTCTTCTTTTATGATAAAGCAAATGATCTGCAAATTCAGAGTGTTAGCGCTGATTCTACATTCTGGAGGTACATGGAATATGTCATGTTTTTTGTTTGTTTGTTTGTTTGTTTTCCCCTTAGTCTTTTTTCAGATATTGTACTACAGTTCAAGCTCATAGATCTACTTGATACTTCCATTCCAGGCCAGATATGCCAGCAACTTGCATTATTACTCATGTAAACCAGATGTCAGCAGAGGACACTTTGTCCTTTGAGATTTAAATAAAATTGGCTACAGCCTCCTATCCCACATCCTGCAGAAAACCCAAAGCTCAAACCAACATTTCTGTGAATTCCTGGGGATTTATGTTCTTAAGGTGACCCCTTGTTTTGAGTTCCTAATTCCACAGAGCTCATGTGTGGATTTTTATTTTTATTTTGCCTTGGATTTTCTCAACTTTCCACATGGCCATCTTGACATAGTGGTACTCAGTCCCTTGAATCTCTAAACTGTATTCACAGAGCTTTTGGGTGCATGGCAGAGTTTACCAATGGTGGTAATAGGGCAATTTCTGCTGCCAAATAATTAATTTGAAAATAAAATATTTGACATTATAGTTCTTCAAATCCCTTATCCATTCTGTCACCAGGAATTAGTTATTTGCCTTTTTCCTTAGGTCATATCATCTAGCGTATTGCCCTAGTTCCCCCTCTCCATTACTCTCCCCATCTCCTACTCCGTTCTCTAACAACGTTCAAATTCCTGCTCATTACTTACACGGAGCTCTCTCCTTCAAAGCTATACCCACAGGGTCTTATCTTCAATACCAAAGCTATTTATCAAAATATTTTCCTAAACAACAAAATTATCTTCCTAACAGGGCCCCTGCCACATATTTATGACATGATTTCAACCCTTCTGTCTCCTGGATGTCCTCATTAAACAAGCTTTATTTTTTAATATCTATCTCGGAATAGAGCTCCCAGAAGGAACATGGCAAGATCTGAGAAAACAGTTTTTGTAATGTAAAAAATGTACCTGATAGAGTTCCAGAATGGTGCTTAGATAGAGCCCCGCATGTAATATAAATGCCAGACATGAATAACGTGGTGTCTGTTATTTCTTATCCCTCAAGGTGTTTCAGGCAGCTAGAGGTTTAATTTACATATGTATGTACCGGTAGGATCCTTAGTCATTAGTCCAGCAAATATTCTGCACCAGGGATGGGATGCAGACACCTTGGACACATGACTCCCATTCTAAGTGATGAACGTGTTTTCTTAATCTGCATGTTGTTGGAGAAAGTTCTATTAATGTTTCATTCTTACTTTTAAATCTATACTTGATTGCTTATGGATGTCAAGATATGACTTGGACTTTTTAAAGCGTCAGAAAGCAATCAGAGAGCTCCAGAGTGATAATAGCCACTTGGGAAGGCCCCAGTTTTGGTCCACCAGTCATCATTTCTGTAGACAGCTTTGAAGGTACCTAGAATGCTAATTTGAGATTGTGTTCATAACTGATGGCTTGAAAGACAAGGAACCTGGGACATTTTCAGCTATAATCGTGTATATTTCCTGAGTACTTGTTCTGGGGCAGGTACTGTGCTAAACACATTGCATACACATGATCTCATGTCCTCCTCCCAAAAGCCTTAGGCTATAGGTAACTTTATTCTCTGCATTTTATAGATGAGGAAACTGAGGTATAGCGAGATGAAACAATGTGCTCAGGGTACCGCGGCTAAGAATCAGGAGAGCAAGAAACCAAGCCATGCTGGCTTGAGACCCAGTGTTCTTAACCACTGCACTGCTCTCCTGTCCCACCCAGAGGCAGGAGGAAAGAGACCAGCTAGAACATTCTTCCTTATAATTTTTTTTTTCCACCGTGCCTCAATAGCCTCCTTTTGGGTCTCTAACATACCATTATTGGCAAATCAAAACCAGGTGGCTGGTGGCTTTTTTTTAAAAGGGAGCCTGGGAGAGGAACTGCTACTTTGTGGGAGCCAGCTGCACAAGAAGTGATGGGAGAATTCACTGAATCTTAAAGTGGAGTGAGGCTACAGCTCAGAGAGGGCATGAAGAGGTGACCAGAAACAGGCAGGGGGTCACAGCTATCAGAGATGAACTAGCCCCCACCTTGGTCTCTGCGGAAATGTCAGTCTCGTTCAGAAAGGATTATTTTGAATCTTGATTAAAGTGTCTCAAGAGATGAACCTCATTAAATAGAACCAATGGGTTGAAAGCGTGTAATTAAATGAAACCATTTTTGTTCTTAATGCCTTAAATACCTGTCTGTGTGGAGGCCTGAACATCGAATAACTTCCTCGGGCAAGACAGTGGGAGCCATGGAGCTACAATAGTGATAATTCTCTGAATGACCAAGAGCCCTCATATTGGCCCAGGGACTGGGTCCTCTCTCCAAAACTCTCTGCTCCTATGTCACATAAAATACAAACACACATGTGGACACCCCCAGTCTGGATTATATGGATGAGAGATATTTTTGGTGATTTCATCCACTCATTGATTCATTAATTGGTTGATTCATTCATTCATTTATTCAATATTTGGTAAGTTTGTGTCAGGCAATAGGAGCCAAGGAGTATATAAGATACAGTCCTTGACCTTGGGGAATTTACACTCTGCGTAGAAAGCACAGCAAACTTCTTTGAGTGTTCTGCAGGGATGCATCCTGAGTTCCTTTCCTGTGCTTCTATTTTCCCTTTCTATTCTCACCTAGATGAGCTTGGTTGTCCTCACGGATTCGCACCATTTCTATGAAGATGACTGAGAAACATGTATCACCTGTCGCGTCCTCTCCCTGGAGCTTCACACTGCATGCTTAACTGTCTATATGTTTTCTCAACTTAATGACTCACATGAATCTCCAAGTTTACATGTCTAAAACTCAACTTTTAACTGCCCTCCAAAACCGTTCTCCAATCTTGATAAATAGACCCATATTCCACCCAGGAGTCCAAACCAGAAACCTGGGAAACATGCTAAGCTGCCTTTTTCCTCTCACCTGAAATGTTTCCACAAAGCTTCCCCATGCTACTTTCAACACTCATTTACTAAGACAATGTCTATGCATCCTTCCTGCTACTGCCTTCCTCTGAACCTCAGGCATTTCCACCAGAACTACTACCCTAGCCCCCAGCTTCCATTCTCACCCACTACTTATCACACAGCAGCCACAGGGGTCTCCCCAAAGGGTAAATTAGACCTCTCTATACTTTGTATAAATTGCATGCTGCTCCTAGTAATTACAGTGATCTTTTCAAATCTACCTCAAATCTAGCCCCTGCCTACCCCAACTTCTTAGAAATCTCAGACCCCACAGGCCTGGTGTGGTGTGGTGGGGAGATTATGTAAGAGAATCTAAAGTCCTTGTAATAATAGCTACCATATGCTCAGCCCTGAACTTACAGAATTTATCATCTTAAACCACAATCCTCTGCAAGAGAGGAATCACATACCCATTCTACAGATGAAGAGATGTAGATGTGAAGTCACATAGCTAATGGGTGACTAGAAGAACCTGGGCTCCACCCCAGGCCCCTTTCATTTCCAGACAGATCCCATGTCTGGTTTGTCTCTGTCATGTTTCTTAGTACCCAAGAAACATAATGCCTAAATTATACAGTATACAATATAACTATCTGAACCAGAATTTAAATGCAGAACTCCACAGGCCGGGCTTTTTTCAATGCTGCTGTGATGACCCCTCCTCTTCTACTAGGAAGCCTTCCACAGTGACCAGAAAGCTATGGGAATAGTCCTCGCTGTGCAGAAGGATTTTTAAGTTTGTCTATCAGTGCCTGTCATCATAAGAGATCACCTGGAGAGCTTTTATAAAAGAATGGTGGTCCTACCCACAGGAAGTCTGATTTAATTGGACTGTCATGGATTCTGGGCTCCAGCTTCAGGTTGAGATGACCCTCTTGGGCTCTTTCTCATCTCCCTTTATGGTGAGCAGGCAGTTTCAGTGTTGGATGACTAGAGTCTGATGGGGAGACCACAGCACTCCAAGTGCTGTTCTTGGACAAGGGAGTTCTTTGAGAAGCAGCCACAGTAAAGAAGGTTTTCTGGGGGCTTTTTGGTTACACTGGATCATGTGAACTATGGTTTTAGATCTACTCCAAAAATTCATTTCATGCTGAGAAACCCCAAGCAAATGCAATTCACATCTCTCTTCCTCCCATCCTCCAGCAATTTGTTTTCTAGCAGGAGATGACTGGTTCCTGGAAGTCCATCTCTAGGGGCTCCAGTGGCAGCAACTTGGTGAGCCTAGTTGCTTCCTGTGGGGAGTCTTGGGGAGGATGAGGAGTTTAGGAAACGGGTTGGATAGGGGAAGAAGATATTAATAAGCTCTCTCACTTTCCTATTCCACCGAGCTGCCCCTGTGTAGACATCAGATGGTCCCTCAGCACATTAAGCTGGGAGTTAAAACACACCGTTTTCATTTTAAAGACTGGGAATAGCATTCATTTTGTTTGCAGTCTGTAGATCTTATCTTGTGGTGCAGAGATTGCCTTGACAATGAGCACCATCCTCCTTCTTCTCACCATCACATCATCATTGATCACTGTCACCAGCATCCAAATCACTGAAGTCCCTATTTGCTCCCTTTGTAAGGGTAGAGCTGGGTGGTTAGGCATCTGAACACTGGGGTTTGTTCCTCTGACTCATGAGAATCTGCCCCTTAAGAATTGAATGACTTTAGGCAAGTTACTTTGCCTTAGTTTCTTCATCTATAAAATAGGCACTCTGATTTATCTCATAAAGTTGTTAGGGGATTATAGGAATTAATATGCATAAAGGAATTACAGTAATTCCTGGAACTTAGCAAATGCTATATGAATATTTGTTGTAAAATATCGTAACATAAAGCCCACAACCAAATAGACTAACTGCCAGCTTGCCAAGCTCCTATGAGGAATCCAGGAGAATGTTTGGTCTTTGAGTTAGGTAGCATTTCCCATCTCATCCACATTCTGCTGTGAGGTAGAGAGTGGAGAAGGCTTCTTGTGCCATCCAGCTCATCTGACAGGCCTGGGATATCAGCTGTAGGCTGGGGTGCTCCATGGAGCATGTCCCAGTGGTCAACAGAGGCATTTCACATCCCTTTTTAGGTGCCACTTTGTCTGTCTGCTCCCATATTTTCTTAATCCTTTCAATTCTTTTGTTTCCCCTATGTTTACTTCTTATCTTTCACCAAGATTCTGCCTAATCATTTGCTCTGAGCAGCACAGTTAGTCACATATACAGCTCTTTTGCTTCCAACATTGCTTACAGGTAGGAGGTTAGATCTTGAGAATGGAGCTAGGAAGGGAAGAAGATGCCTTTACCATGATTTAGCCACAGAATGAGTTTCTAAATGATCAGAACTTTCATCCATCAATATTAAATCTTTACAGGTATATGTTTTATTTGGTATTGTAATAAAAGTTTTTCTCTTTCACTTATTATCCTGGCTTACTATATGCCAGCTTCCATGGGAGGTATATCTGTCTGACCACAAAATCATAACTAGTAGCTATTTGTTGAGCACGTACTATGTGCCACATATGAACTATCTTGATACTATACATCCTAAGACCCCTCAAAAGGAGGCAGGTATTACTATTCTAATTTAGAGTCAATGAGATCAAGAATCAGAAGAGCTGGATGCAATGGCTCATGCCTGCAATCCCAGCACTTTGGGAGGCTGAGGCAGGCAGATTGCTTGAGCCCAGGAGTTTGAGACCAGGCTGAGCAAATGGGAAAACCTATCTCTACAGAAAAATACAAAAAATTAGCCAGGCATGGTGGCATGCACCTGTAGTTCTACCTCCTCAGGAGGCTGAGGTGGGAGAATCACCTGAGCCCAGGAGGTCAAGGCTGTAGTGAGCCATGATTGAGCCACTGTACTCAAGCCTGGGTGACAGAGCAAGACCCTGTCTCAAAAAACAACAAAAAAAGTCAGAAAGGATTCCTTTTTCCATGTGATGTTGCTTTTCAAGACGTCAAAAAGTGAGTCACTTCAAGAACCACAGCCACCACAAATGAAAGACTACTTTAACCGCATTTTACATTTATTCTTTGAAACATCACAGTGAAGCATTTATTATCTTTCCCATTTTGTGAACAAAGAAACAGAATTGCAGAGAACTTAAAGGGCATGCCCCAGGTGACACAGCCAGTTTAAAACTGTGACCAAAAGCCAGGTTCCTTGATTTGAGTCCAACATCTTGTCTACCCTACCAGTTACTGTCATCATGTTGTGGCCTTTCTTAGTACAAAATTGGAGACTACCATGCAGTAGGTGATCATCAAACATTTGCTGAATGAATACATGAAAAAGTGGAACCCCTTGAGTCCCTTCTTCATTCCTTTTTCTGTGTACTCCCTAGAAGGCTCATCTTGGTTGATACTCAGGAAATATCTACCCTGTGACTTCCAGGAAGCTTCCAATTCCCCAAACCCATAAAAAACTAGCCATATGTTATCCTACTTTTACTAGGTTATAAGAACAAAAATTATAAAACCAGTGAATAATTATTGAGTTAATTATACAAACTATGCATTAGGTACTCCCTTATCTATCTATTAAATTATTTTAGCAAATATAAAAGTTTAGGATCATTATGTTCATTTACAGACAAAAAGAAAGAGAGAGACCTCAAAAATTACATGATTTACAGAGCTAGAAAGTGTGGAATTTGGTATTCTAACTCAGATGACTCCTAAAGTTGAGGGTCAGCCTTGCTACATTCTCTTGCCTCCACACGAAGCTGTCAGTGACTGCCAAGAGTTTGTATTTTTACTCATCCCTTCTAGATGACATTTGCATTTTAATAAGGTTCTTCAACACTTTAGCTCAACGGTTATCAAAGTACAGTCTGGGGTCTCCAGGGCCCTAAAAACCTTTCAGAAAGTCTGCAAAGTCAAAACTATGTTCTTAGTAATACTTAGATGTTATTTGCCATCTTCACTATGTTAACATTTGCATTAATGGTGAAAAAGCAATGGTGGATCTAACTGCCAGCTTAACAAATCAATGTAGTGGCACTCAACTGTCATTGCATTCATCAATATCATCCTCATAGAGGAAAAAGTCCATTTTTCTAGAATATTTATGATGAAGCAGTAAACATTATTAATTTTATTGCATCTCTACCCTTGCATATGCTTTTTATTCTGCAACAAAATGGGATGCAAACATAAAGCACTTGTGCTGCATAACAAATTTTCAAGGGAAAGCACTTGTGTGATTGAGTTGTGAGTTGAGCTAGCCACTATTGTCATGGAACACCATTTTTTTTTTCATGAAAAAATGACAGGCCAACTGGTTATTCAGACTTGGGTATTTGGCAGACATTTTCTCAAAAATAAACAAAGTGAGCCTGTCATTTCAAGGAAAGCTACTGACAGCATTTGATGTCGATGATAAAATGTGAGTGTTCAAGCAAAAATTAGAATTTTGAAAAATTTGTATCTGCCACTGTGAGCTTGGCAGTCTCCCAATACTTACAGATTTTTTTTTTTTTCTGGTAAGATCAGTGGTGATATTAATAGATGTGATTTTTTTATATTATACAGTGAACTGTGTCAACATTTAGAAAATCTACATAACTCAGAAAATCAATAATTTTCAAATGGTCAGTGTTTGATGTTAGAAAATCATGTATGGGTAATAGGTGCAGCAAACCACCATGGCACATGGTTACCTATGTAACAAACCCACACATCCTGCACAGGTCCTCCAGAACTTAAAAAAATGTCAAAAATAAATACCCTGCACTGAACTCCAGCACATTCATAGTGCAAAGACAAACCTGAAGAAAAAAACAGGGAAAGGATAGGAATAACAGTTGAATGGGAAATCCAGAGAGCCAACAAATATGCTTAATATCATCAATACCATTCTGCCTCACAAACTTAAATACCATTCTGTCTCACAAACTCAAATTAAGAACAAACTCATAGCTGACGGAAAGATGCTTACTAGTAAACAGGAAAATACAAATTAAAGTCACACTAAGATGCCATTTCTTACCCATCAGACTGGTGTATGTTAAAAAGACTGCTGACTACAAGGGCTGGTGAGGATGTGGGAAGAGGGGTGCCCCGATCTATCATTTGTGTAGATGTGAATTTGTATAGCTGTTTGTGAGAATTTAAAAAACAAAAACAAAAACATGTCTTTGGTCCAGCAGTCCTACCTCTGGGATTTTATACTTGCAGAAATCCAAGTACCTATTCATAGATTTTTTAGTACAAAATATTTATGGAAGTGTAAACCAACAATAAAATTCTAAGCCCCTCTCTCCAAAAAGGATTCATTCACAGTTCAAGACAGATCAATAGATTTTATTTTAAACTAATAGTTCTCATTTTATTTATTTATTTTATTATACTTTAAGTTCTAGGGTACATGTGCACAACATGCAGGTTTGTTACATATGTATACATGTGCTGTATTGGTTTGCTGCACCCATTAACTCGTCATTTACATTAGGTATTTCTCCTAATGCTATCCCTCCCCCATGCCACCACCCCACGACAGGCCCCGGTATGTGATGTTCCCCGCCCTGTGTCCAAGTGTTCTCATTGTTCAGTTGCCACCTGTGAGTGAGAACATGTGGTGTTTGGTTTTCTGTCCTTGTGATAGTTTGCTCAGAATGATGGTTTCCAGCTTCATCCATGTCGCCACAAAGGACATGAACTCATCCTTTTTTATGGCTGTGTAGTATTCCATGGTGTGTATGTGCCAAATTTTCTTTATCCAGTCTATCACTGATGGACATTTGGTTTGGTTCCAAGTCTTTGCTGTTGTGAATAGTGCCGCAATAAACATATGTGTGCATGTGTCTTTATAGTAGCATGATTTATAATTGGGTTTGATGCCCAGTAATGGGATTGCTGGGTCAAATGGTATTTCCAGTTCCAGATCTTTGAGGAATCACCACACTGTCTTCCACAATGGTTGAACTAGTTTACACTCCCACCAGCAGTGTAAAAGTGTTCCTATTTCTCCACATCCTCTCCAGCACCTGTTGTTCCCTGACTTTTTAATGATCATCATTCTAACTGGTGTCAGATGGTATCTCATTGTGGTTTTGATTTGCATTTCTCTGGTGACCAGTGATGATGAGCATTTTTTCATGTGTCTGTTGGCTGCATAAATGTCTTCTTTTGAATGGTGTCTGTTCATATCCTTTGCCCACTTTTTGATGGGGTTGATTTTTTCTTGTAAATTTGTTTTTCTTTGTAGATTCTGAATATTAGCCCTTTGTCAGATGGATAGATTGCAAAAATGTTCTCCCATTCTGTAGGTTGCATGTTCACTCGGATGATAGTTTCTTTTGCTGTGCAGAAGCTCTTTAGTTTAATTAGATCCCATTTGTCTATTTTGGCTTCTGTTACCATTGCTTTTGGTGTTTTAGTCATGAAGTCCTTGCCCATGCCTTTGTCCTGAATGGTATTGCCTAGGTTTTCATTAGATTTTAATGAAACAAAACAGAGTTTTAGAAGTTCACCAATATGGATGCAGATCCCACAGTGCAACTAACCTGTTTGGTGTAGTTCAAGAAAAAAAAAAAAAAAAGAACCTCCACAGTTACTAAAGAGGCTGTTGAAATACTTCTCTCTTTTCCAATTACATACTGTGTGAGGCCAGACTTTCTTCATAACCTCCAACCCAAACAACATATCACAACAGATTGAAAGCAGGAGCAGATATTCAAATCCAGCTGCCTCCCATTAAGCTAGACATTCAAGAGATCTTCAAAAATGTAAAACAATGCCAGTCTTCTTGCCAGATATTTTTGTTTTGGAAAATATATAGTTATTATTTTTCTGAAAAAAATAATTTATGTTTACATATAATGGTGGATTATTTTTAAATGAACTAATACATTTTTATTTTTAAAATTTCTCAGTTTTAATTTCAAATATGGTTAATATGGAGAGATAAAACTCATGACCCAAAAGTCCTTTTTGGGATCCTCAATTATTTTTAATAGTAAAAAGGGGACTGAGATGAAAATGTTTGAGAACCACAGTTTTGACCAAGGAGGTGATTATTTGAGTGTTTGTTTGTTTATTTAAGAAAAACAGTGGGGTGGGTGTTGAGCAAGAGGGGCTTTTTTATACTCCCTCCAGAAACGAACTGGACAATCTATGCCTGATCCTCTGAGAGCACTGGCTCCCAGGGATCCCCCCACTCCCACCCCAACGATCAGGCCTTGAGCTCCATGCTCTGTACATCACCATTTCCACGACACCAGCTAATTCTGTGCTCAGGCATCACCTTGGGGTGGTAGGCATTCGATTCAGATTTTTTCATGGATCATGACCTTTAGACTACAGGAGAGGGCAAAGAGGGAGGCTATCTATATAGTGCTGCTGGCAGGATATCTCTAACCCCCCATGTGAACCTCAGTCTGAGAACACTTCTTGGCTGGGTCTGCGAGTCTGTATCTAATTAATCACCTCGTCAGTCACTCCAGTGGATGGCCCTTAGGGCAGGAAGGGAGAGGCCTGGGAGGCAGAGCAGAATAAACATCTTTATCCAAATCAAGACTGAGGCCAGCTGTCCAGGCTGTTCTTGTGGCCACAGCTCCTGGGGCTGCTACCCGCTGCTGCCTCTGCTCTGTTCCACTGTCCCTTGAAGGTGCCTCCTTTCCTGTCCTTCCCACAAAAGCAGCCAGCCCAGTGCAGGAATTTGTGGGTTGAACTCTAATTGCTAGCTGCGCTGGGAAGCCTGCTTCCCTCTAATTCAGCTTTGACACAAATAGCTAGAAAGCTCACTTGCAAAGCCACAACTCCCACAGCAATGCACCGAGTTGGTCCCCTTCTAGAGAGTGGAGTTCTATTGCACTCAGGTCAATAATTGCTTACTGATTAGCATTGAGTTGGTGTTCAGTACACCCTGTGAAAAATGCATTCCAAAGACCAAATGGACAGAATCATAAAGGCTAGGAATTTCCAAGTATCTCAGTTTACAGCTCTACCCACACACAGGGACCACCAGCCTCTACTTGAACCACTTGAGACATTTTTTAAAAGATTTCACTGGTAGAAAATTCTTTGTTTCTCTGAGAGAGGCAGCATAGCTCAGTGGTTAAATCAAATAGTCCTGGGTTTTAATCTGACCTCAGTCACTTTCTATGAGCTTGAACGGGTTGCTTTATCTACCTCTGTCTCAGTTTTCTCATCTGTACAAAAGGGATAAATAACAAAAGCCATCACAAGCCATTGTTATATTCAAATATATTATGCATGTGAAATGTATTGCCCATGTCCTAGCACCAATTAGCCTGTTTATTAAGCCAGTTCCATCATGTAGTCCTTTGGCCTTTGGCAAATTTGGTGGCTTCAAGCTCTTTTGTAAATGAAATAATGCCTACATCACAGGGTTGTGAGGCACCAACTGACCAGCCCAGAGCACTTTGAGACCATCGACTTCATTATATGTGATGCAAAGCTTCTTAGAATGCAGCCAAAAGTTAAATGGTAGACATGCCATATTGGTGATTCATACTGAGCTTGCAATCAACTTAAATCCCAAAGTCATTTTCACATTTACTGCTGATAAGCCATGTCTCTCCAATTTTATTCTCATGAAATTTAATGTTTTTAATTATAAATATGGGACATTTTCTCTTTTTTCTTTTTTATTCTTTTCAGCTGTATCAAGGATTCAAAGTGTACAATGTGATGTTTTGATATGTGTATGCTTTGTGAAGTGATTACCACAATCAAGCGAATTAACATATCCATCACTGCACAGTTACCTTGCACATGTGTGCATGTGTAGGTGCACCTGCACGTGTGTGTGTCCAGTGAGAATACTTAAACTCTCTCTTAGCAAATGTCAAGTACACAGTACATTAGTATTATTTTTCATTTTTATTTTTTCAGATAAAATACACTTTACTTCTTTTAAATTTTTTATTTCCATAGATTATTGGGGAATAGGTGGTGGTTGGTTACATGAGTTCTCTAGCGGTAATTTGTGAGATTTTGGTGCACCCATCACCCAAGCAGTATACAGTGCACACAATTTGTAGTCTTTTATTCCTCACCACCTTTCCTGCTCTTTCCCCCTGAGTCCCCAAAGTCCATTGTGTCATTCTTATGCCTTTGCATCCTCATAGCTTAGCTTCTACTTATGAGCGAGAACATTCAGTGTTTGGTTTTCCATTCCTGGGTTACTGCACTTAGAATAATAGTCTCCAATCTCATCCAGGTCTCTGCGAATGCCATTAGTTCATTCCTTTTTACAGCTGAGTAGTATTCCATTGTATATATGTATTCCACAGTTTCTTTATTCACTTGTCAATTCATGGGCATTTGTGTTGGTTCCACATTTTTGCAATTGTGAATTGTGCTGCTAAAAACATGCGTGTGCAAGTATCTTTTTTGTATAATGACTTCTGTCCCTCTGGGTAGATACCTAGTAGTGGGATTTCTGGATCAAATGGCAGTTCTACTTGTAGTTCTTTAAGGAATCTCTACACTGTTTTCCATAGGGGTTGCACTAGTTTACATTCCCACCAGCAGTGTAGAAGTGTTCACTGTTCACCACATCCATGCCAACATCTATTATTTTTTCTTTTTTTTTTAATGGCCATACTTGCAGGAATAAGGTGGTATCACATTGTGGTTTTGATTTGCATTTCCCTGATCATTAGTGATGGTGAGCATTTTTTCATATTTGTTGGCCATTTGTATACTTTCTTTTGATAATTGTCTATTCATGTCCTTAACCCACTTTTTGATGGGATTGTTTTTTCCTTACTAATTTGTTTGAGTTCCTTATAGACTCTGAATATTAGCCATTTGCAGATGTATACATTGTGAAGATTTTCTCTCACTCTGTGGGTTGTCTGTTTATTCTGCTGACTGTTGCTTTTGGCATGCAAAAGCTCTTTAGTTTAATTAAGTCTCAGCAATTTATCTTTGCTTTTTATTGCATTTGCTTTTGGGTTCTTTGTCATGAAATCCTTGCCTAAGCCAATATCTAGAAGGGTTTCTCTAGAATTTTCTAGAATTTTTCTAGAAGTGGGGTGAGGGATAAAAGACTACAAATTGTGTGCACTGTATACTGCTTGGGTGATGGGTGCACCCAAATCTCACAAATTACCACTAAAGAACCCATGTAACCAACCACCACCTATTCCCCAATAACCTATGGAAATAAAAAATTTAAAAGAAATAAAGTGTATTTTATCTGAAAATTTTCTAAATTTTCTGGAATTTTTAGTTTCAGGTCTTAGATTGAAGTCCTTCATCCATCTTGAGTTGATCTTTGTATAAGGTGAGAGATGAGGATCCAGTTTCAGTCTCCTACATGTGGCTTGTCAATAATCCCAGCACAATGTGTTGAATAGGGTGTCCTTTCCCCACTTCATGTTTTTGTTTGCTTTGTAGAAGATCAGTTGACTATAAGTATTTAGGTTTATTTCTGGGTTCTCTATTCAGTTCCATTGGCCTATGTGCCTATTTTTATACCAGTACTATACTATTTTGGTAACTATAGCCTTATAGTATAATTTGAAATCAGGTAATGTGATGCCTACAGATTTGTTCTTTTTGCTTAGTCTTGCTTTGACTGTATGAGCTCTTTTTTGGTTCCATATGAATTTTAGGATTGTTTTTTCTAGTTCTGTGAAGAATTATTGTGGGGTTTTTTTGTTCGTTTGTGTTTTGTTTCTTTGTTTGTTTATTTTTTGACGGAGTCTCATTCTGTCGCCAGGCTGGAGTGCAGTGGTGTGATCTCAGCTCACTGCAACCTCCACCTCCCAGGTTAAAGTGATTCTCCTGCTTCAGCCTCCTGAGTAGCTACAGGCACATTCACCATGCCCAGCTAATTTTTGTATTTTTAGTAGACAAGGTTTCACCATGTTGGCCAGAATTGTCTTGATCTCCTGACCTCGTGATCTGCCCACCTTGGCCTCCCGAAGTGCTGGGATTATAGGCGTGAGCCACCACGCCCAGCCGATGGTGGTAATTTTATGGAATTGCATTGAATTGGTAGATTGCTTTTGGCAGTATGGTTATTTTCACAATATTGACTCTACCCATCCATGGGCATAGGATGTGTTTCCATTTGTTTGTGACATCTGTGATTTCTTTCAGCAGTGTTTTGTAGTTTTCCTTATAGAGGTCTTTCACCTCCTTGATTAGGTATATTCCTAAGTATGTTATTTTTTACAGCTATTGTAAAAGGGGTTGAGTTCTTGATATGATTCTCAGCTTGGTCACTGTTGGTGTATAGCAGAGCTGCTGATTCGTGTACATCAATTTTGTATCCAGAAACTTTGCTGAAATTTTTTTTATCAGTTGTAGGAACTTTCTGGAGGGTTTTCTAGGTAAACAATCATATCATCAGCAAACAATGACAGTTTGATTTCCTCTTTACCCATTTGGATACCCTTTATTTCTTTTTCTTGTCTGATTGCTCTGGCTAGGACTTCCAGTACTATGTTGACTAGAAGTGGTGAGAGTGGGCATCCTTATCTTGTTCCCGTTCTCAGAGGGAATGCTTTCAACTTTTCCCCATTCAGTATTACGTTGGCTGTGGTTTGGTCAAAGGTAGCTTTTATTACATTGAGGTACGTCCCTTGTATGCTGATTTTGGTGAGAGGTTTTTTTTTTTTTAAATATACTTTATGTTCTGGGATACATGTGCAGAACATGCAGGTTTGTTACATAGGTATACACGTGCCATGGTGGTTTGCTGCACCCCTCGACTTGTCATCTACATTAGGTAATTCTCCTAATGCTATCCCTCACCTAACTTCCCACCCCCCAATAGGCCCCAGTGTGTGATGTTCCCCTCCCTTTGTCTTTGTGTTCTCATTGTTCAACTCCCACTTATGAGTTAGAACATGTGGTGCTGGTTTTTTTTTGTTGTTGTTGTTCCTGTGTTAGTTTGCTGAGAATGATGGTTTCCAGCTTCATTCATGTTCCAGCAAAGGACATGAACTTATCCTTTTTTTATGGCTTCATAGTATCCCATGGTGTATATGTGCCAGATTTTCTTTATCCAGACTACCACTGATGGGCATTCGGGTTGGTTCCAAGTCTTTGCTATTGTGAGCACTTTGCTATAGTGCTGCAATAAGCATACGTGTGCATGTGTCTTTATAATAGAATGATTTGTAATCCTTTGGGCATATACCCAGTAATGGGATTGTTGGGTCAAATGGTATTTCTGGTTCTAGATGCTTGAGGAATCACCACACTGTCTTCCACAATGATTGAACTAATTTACACTCCCACCAACAGTGTAAAAGTGTTCCTGTTTCTCCACATCCTCTCCAGCATCTGTTGTTCCTGACTTTTTAAATGATCACCATTCTAACTGGTGTGAGATGGTATCTCATTGGGGTTTTGAGATTTTTTTTTTTTCATATGTTTGCTGGCCGCATAAATGTCTTTTTTTGAGAAGTGTCTATTCATATCCTTCGCCCACTTTTTGATGGGCTTGTTTGTTTTCTTCTTGTAAATTTGTTTAAGTTCCATGTAGATTCTGGATATTAGCCCTTTGTCAGATGAACAGATTGCAAAAGTTTTCTCCCATTCTGTAGGTTGCCTGTTCACTCATGATAGTTTCTTTTGCTGTGCAGAAGCTCTTTAGTTTGATTAGATCCCATTTGTCAATTTTGGCTTTTGTTGCCATTGCTTTTGGCGTTTTAGTCATGAAGTCTTTGCCCATGCCTTTGTCCTGAATGGTATTGCCTAGGTTTTCTTGTAGGGATTTTATGGTTTTGGGCCTTACATTTAGTCTTTAATTCATCTTCAGTTAGTTTTTGTACAAGATGTAAGGAAGGGGCTAGTTTCAGTTTTCTGCATGTGGCTGGCCAGTTTTCCCAACACCATTTATTAAATAGAGAATCATTTCCCCATTGCTTGTTTTTGGCAGGTTTGCCAAAGGTCAGATGGTTGTAGATATGTGATGTTATTTCTGAGGTCTCTGTTCTGTTCCATTGGTCTATATATCTGTTTTGATACCAATACCATTCTGTTTTGGTTACTGTAGCCTTGTAGTATAGTTTGAAGTCAGGTAGCGTGATTGATGCCTTTAGCTTTGTTCTTTTTGCTTATGATTGTCTTGGCTATATGGACTCTTTTTTGGTTCCATATGAAATTTAAAGTAGGTTTTTCCAATTCTGTGAAGAAGGTCAATGGTAGTTTGATGGGGATAGCATTGAATCTATAAATTATTTTGGGCAGTCTGGCCATTTTCACGATATTGATTCTTCCTATCCATGAGCATGGAATGTTTTTCCATTTGTTTGTGTCCTCTTATTTCCTTGAGCAGTGGTTTGTAGTTCTCCTTGAAGAGGTCCTTCACATCCCTTGTAAGGTATATTCCTAGGTATTTTATTCTCTTTGTAGCAATTGTGAATGGGAGTTCACTCATTTGGCTCTCTGTCTATTATTGGTGTATAGGAATGCTTGTGAGTTTTGCACATTGATTTTGTATCCTGAGACTTTGCTGAAGTTGCTTATTAGCTTAAGGAGACTTGGGGCTGAGACAATGGGGTTTTCTAAATATACAATCATGTCATCTGCAAACAGGGACAATTTGACTTCTTCTTTTCCTAACTGGATACCCTTTATTTCTTTCTCTTGCCTGATTGCCCTAGCCAGAACTTCCAACACTATGTTGAATAGGAGTGGTGAGAGAGGGCATCCCTGTCTTGTGCCAGTTTTCAAAGGGAATTTTTCCAGTTTTTGCCCATTCAGTATGATATTGGCTGTGGGTTTGTCATAAATAGCTCTTATTATTTTGAGATATGCTCCATCAATACCTAGATTATTGAGAGTTTTTAGTATAAAGTGATGTTGAATTTTATCGAAGAACTTTTCTGCATCTATTGAGATAATCATGTGGTTTTTGTCATTGGTTCTGTTTATGTGATGGATTACTTTTATTGATTTGCATATGTTGAACTAGCCTTGCATCCCAGGGATGAAGCCGACTTGAAAGTTTTAATCATAAAGGGATGCTGGATTTTGTTAAATGCTTTTTCTGCATCTATTGAGATGATCATGTGATTTTTGTTTTTAATTCTGTTTATGTGGTGTATTACATTTATTGATTTGCATATAAACCATCCCTGCATCCCTGGTATGAAACCCACTTGATCATGGTGGATTATATTTTTGGTATGTTGTAGGATTCAGTTAGCTAGTATTTTGTTAAGGATTTTTGCATCTATGTTAATCAGGGATATTGGTCTGTAGTTTTCTTTTCTTATTTTTTTTGAGATGGAGTTTCACTCTTTCACCCAGGCTGGAGTGAAGTGGTGCGATCTTGGCTCACTGCAACCTCCACCCTGCAGGTTCAAGCGATTCTCTTGCCTCAGCCTCCCGAGTAGCTGGGATTACAGGCATGTGCCACCATGCCCATCTGATTTTTGTATTTTTGTAGAGATGGGGTTTCACCATGTTGGCTAGGCTGGTCTTGAGCTCCTGACCTCAGGTGATCCACCCGTTTCAGTCTCCCAAAGTGCTAAGATTACAGGTGTGAGCCACCGTGCCCGCCCGTAGTTTTCTTTTTTGGTTACGTTCTTTCCTGGTTTTGGTATTAGGATGACACTGGCTTCATAGAATGATTTGGGGAGGATTGCCTCTTCTTCTATCTTGTGGAATAATGTCAATAGGATTGATACCAATTCTTTGAATGTCTGGTGGAATTCTGCTGTGAACACGCCTAGTCCTTGACTTTTTTTTGTTGGTAATTTTTAAATTACCATTTTAATCTCACTGCTTTTTAATGATCTGTTCAAGGTATCTAATTCTTCCTGATTTAAGCTAGGAGGGTTGTATCTTTCCAGGAATTCATCCATCTCCTCTAGGTTTTCTAGTTTACACACATAAAGGTGTTCATAGCAGCCTTGAATGATCTTTTGTGTTTCTGTGGTGTCAGTTGTAGTATCTCCCATCTCCTTTCTAATTGAACTTACTTAGATCTTCTCTCTTCTTTTCTTGGTAAATCTTGCTAATGATCTATCAATTTTATTTATCTTTTCAAAGAACCAGTTTTTTTGTTTGTTGTTTTATTATCCTTTGTATTTTGTTTGTTTGTTTGTTTCAATTTCATTTAGTTCTGCTCTGATGTTAGTTATTCCCTTTCTTCTGCTGTGTTTGAGTTTGGTTTGTTCTTGTTTTTCTAGTTCCTTGAGGTGTGACCTTAGATTGTCATTTAGTGCTCTTTTAGACTTTTTGATGCAGGCATTTAAGGCTATGAACTTTCCTCTTAACACCACCTTTGTTGTGTCACAGAGGTTTTGACAGATGGTGTCACTACTGTATTTCAGTTAGAAGAATTTTTAAATTTCCATCTTGGTTTCATTTTTGACCCAATGATCATTCAGGAGCAGGTTATTTAATTTCCATGGTTTTGAATGTTCCTTTTGAAGTTGATTTCCAGTTTTATCCCACTGTGGTCTGAGGGAGTACTTGATATAATTCCAATTTTCATAAATTTATTGAGGTTCATTTCGTGGCCTATCATATGGTCTATCTTGGAGAAAGTTTCATGCGCTGATGAATAGAATATATATTATGCGGTTGTTAGATAGAATGTTCTGTAAATATCTGTTAAGTCTATTTGTTCCAGGGTATAGTTTAAATCCATTGTTTCTTTGTTGATTTTCCATCTTGACGACCTGTCTAGTGCTGTCAGTGGAGTATTGAAGTCCCCCACTGTTACTGTGTTGCTGTCTATCTCATTTCTTAGGTCTATTAGTAATTGTTTTATAAATTTGGGAGCCCCAGTGTTAGGTGCATACATATTTAGGATTGTGATATCTTCCTGTTGGACAGGGCTTTTTTGTCATTATATAATGTCCCTCTTTGTCTTTTTTAACTGCAGTTGCTTTAAAATTTGTTTTGTCTGATATAAGAATAGCTACTCCTGCTCACTTTTGGTGTCCATTTGCATGGAATGTCTTTTTCCACCCCTTTACCTAAAGGTTATGTGATTCCTTATGTGTTAGGTGGGTCTCTTGAAGGCAGCAGATGATTGGTGAATTCTTATCCATTCTGCAATTCTGTATCTTTTAAGTGGAGCATTTCAACCATTTACATTCAACATTAGTATTGAGGTGTGAGGTACCACTCAATTTATCGTGCTACTTGTTGCCTGTATATGTTCTGGTTTTTTTAATTGTGTTTTTGTTTTATAGGTCCTGTGAGATTTATGCTTTAAAGAAGTTCTGTTTTGATGTGTTTCCTGGATTTGTTTCAAGATTTAGAGGTCCTTTTAGCAGTTCTTATAGTGCTGGCTTTGTAGTGGTGAAATCTCTCAGCATTTGTTCATCTGAAAGAGACTGTATCTTTTCTTCACTTATGAAGCTTACTTTCTCTGGATGCAAAATTTGTGGCTGATAATTATTTTGTTTAAGGAGGCTGAATGTAGGGTCCCAATCCCTTCTAGCTTGTAGGGTTTCTGCTGAGAAATCTGCTGTTAATCTGATAGGTTTTCCTTATAGGTTACCTGGTGCTTTTGTCTCACAGCTTCTAAGATTCTTTCCTTTGTCTTAACTTTAGACACCCTGCTGACAATGTGCCTGGGCAATGATCTTTTTGTCATGAATTTCCCAGGTGTTTTGTTTTTTTGTTTTTGTTTGTTTTATTTTGTTTTTTTTTTTTTGCGACACAGTCTCACTCTGTCGCCCAGGCTGGAGTGCAGTGGTGTGATCTCGGCTCACGCAAGCTCCATCTCCTGGGTTCACACCATTCTCCTGCCTCAACCTCCTGAGTAGCTGGGACTACAAGCATGTGCCAACACACCTAATTTTTTGTACTTTTAGTAGAGACGAGGTTTCACCACGTTAGCCAGGATGGTCTCAATCTCCTGACCTTGTGATCCACCCACCTCAGCCTCCCAAAGTGCTGGGATTACAGGCGTGAGCCACCGCACCTGGCCCCAGGTGTTCTTTGAGTTTCTTGTATTTGGATGTCTAGGTCTCTAGCAAGGCCGGGGGAGTTTTCCTCGATTATTTCCCCAAATGTTTTCCAAACTTTTAAATTTCTCTTCTTCCTCAGGAACATTGATTATTCTTAGACTTGGTCGTTGAACATAATTCCCGACTTCCTAGAGGCTTTGTTCATATTTTCTCGTTGCCTTTTCTTTGTCTTAGTTGAATTAGGTTAATTTGAAAACCTTGTCTTCGAACTCTGAAGTTCTTCTGCTTGTTTGATTCCATTGCAGAGACTTTCCAGAGCATTTTGCATTTCTATAAGTGCATCCATTTTTTTCTGAAGTTTTGATTGTTTTTTATTTATGCTATTTCATTGAACATTTCTCCCCTCATTTTTTTGTATCATTTTTTGACTTCTTTACAGTGGGCTTTGCCTTTCTCTGGTGCCTCCCTGATTAGCTTAATAACTAACTTTCTTAATTCTTTTTCAGGTAAATCAGTGATTTCTTCTTGGTTTGGATCTGTTGCTTATAAGCTAGTGCGATTTTCTGGGGGTGTTAAAGAACCTTGTTTTGTCATATCACCAGAGCTGGTTTTCTGGTTTCTTCTCATTTGGGTAGGGTCTGTCAGACCTAGGGTTCTAGGTCTAGGGTTCAAGGCTGTTGTTCAGATTCTCTTGTCCCACGGAGTGTTCCCTTGATGTAGTACTCCTCTTTTCCTAGGGATGTGGCTTCCTGAGAGCTGAGCTGTAGTTCAGCTGATTATTATCTCTCTTCTTAACCCAGCCACCCAGCAATTCTACCAGGCTCCGGGCTGGTACTGGAGGTTGTCTGCACAAAATCCTGTGATGTCAGCCATCTGGATCTCTCAGCCGTGGATACCAGCACCTGTTCCAGTGGAAATGGCAGGGAGGTGAAATGGACTCTCTGAAGAGCCTTAGCTTTGGTTGTTTAATGCACTATTTTTGTACTGGTTGGCCTCCTGCTGGGAGGTGGCACTTTCAAGAGAGCCTCAGCTGTGGTAGACTAGGGAGGAACAGACAGTTGGCAGGACCCTGGAACTCCCAAGAGTATATGCCCTTTATCTTCAGCTACTAGGGTGGGTAGGGAAGGACCATTAGGTGGGGGGCAGGGCTAGGTGCATCTGAGTTCAGACTCTCCTTGGGCACAGCTTGGTGTGCCTACTGTGGGGAATGGAAGTGTGGTTCCCAGGTCAATGGAGTTATGTTCCCTGGACAATTACGGTTGCCTTTACTTTTTCATGCAGGTTACCAGGGAAGTGGGGGAAAGCCAGCCAGCAGTCGCCCAGTATCCATGCAACCCAGAGGGCCGGTCTCACTCCCACTGTGCCCCTCCTCCAATAGCACCGAGTCTGTTTCCAGGCAGTGGGTGAGCAGGGTGGAGAACTTGTCCCAGGCTCTACCTGCCTCCCAGTTGCAAAAGCAAGTGGGACTTTCCTGCTTCCCCTACCTGTGGAGTCGGCACACGGGATTCACGCCCTCCACTGAGTTGTAGCCAGGAGACCTCTCAATTGGTTCAAATTGTTACAGAGTGCAGCTGGAGGTTTCCTTCTCCCTGTGGCCTTTTCCCAGTACCTTGGGCAGTCCACCCCAACAACCCTGTGAGACAAGGCAGAAATGGCTTGCTAGGGGATCCAGCAAGCCCACAGGGCTTTTTCTGCTGCTTCCTCTACCCCAGTATTTTGTTTGGCTCTCTAAATTGACTCAGCTCCAGGTAAGGTCAGAATCTTCTCCTGTGATCTAGACCTTCAGGTTCCCCAGTGAGGGTGTGTGTTCAGGGCTGGATAATCTCCCTCTCCCACTTCCACAGTTTGGGTACTCACAGTATTTGGGTTATCTTAGGGTCTGTGGGTTCTCTCGGTTTTCCTGAGTTATTCCTGCAGTTGTTCTGAAGCAAAAGTTCATGATGTGAGCCTCCATACACTGCTTGCTTTGTCCGAGTGGGAACTGCAACCTAGTCCTGCCTCCCATCTGCCATGATCCCCGCCACAGTACATTATTATTGGCTATAGTCACCATTCTGTACATTAGGTTAGGATGTTTTTTCTTTATCCCTGATAAAATTCTTCTTATTGTGATCCATTTTTCTCTTCCATTTGCTTTAAAAGTAAATCTGGATTTTGATATCCAGCATGTTATCTACTTGTTACTATCTCCTTTCACAGATTGAGGACACCCTCAATTCATTTAATTAAATTTTAAAAACATTTAAAAAATTCAGTAGCCTTAGGGGTACGATGGTGGTTTTTGGTTATATGGATGAACTATAGAGTGGTTAAGTCTGGGATTTTAGTGTATCCATCACCCAAGTAATGTATATTGCACCTAATAGGTAGTTTTTCATCCCTTATCCCCACTTCTTAGTCTCCAATGTCCATTATACCACTCTGTATGCTTTTGTGTACACATAGCTTAGTTCCCACTTACAAGTGAGAACATGTGGTATTTGGTTTTCCATTCTTGAGTTACTTCACTTAGGACAATGGCCTCTGAGTCCATGCAAATTGCTGCAAAAGACATTATTTAATTTTTTTATGGCTGAGTAGTATTACATAATATATGTATATACACACACGTATATATGTATATATATATCGTAGAATACTATTTTACACATGTAAAAGGCAGTATATATACATGTATATGTGTGTATATATACACACATATATGCTGCATTTATATATATACTACATATATACTATATGTACACACATATACATGTATATACACATATACACATACTGCATTTTCTTTATCCACTCGTTGTTGATGGGCACTTAGGTTGATTCCATATCTTTGCAATTGTGAATTGTGCTGCAATAAACATTCATGTGCAGGTGTCTGTTCTTTCTTTTTCATATGACTCCTTTTCCTTTGGGTGGAAGGGGAATGCTGGATCAAATGGTAGGTCTAGTTTTAGTTATTTGAGAAAATTCCATAGTTTTCCATACAGGTTGTAGTAATTTACATTACCACTAGCAGTGTATAAGAATTCCCTTTCACTACATCTGTATCAACATCTATTCTTTTTTGACTTTTTAATAATGGCCATTCTGCCTAGGCAAAGGTTTCATGATGAAAACATCAAAAGCAATTGTAACAAAAGCAAAAACTGACAAATAGGATCTAATGAAACTAAAAAGCTTCTGCACAGCAAAAGAAGCGATCCTCAAAGTGAACAGACAACCTACAGAATGGGAGAAAAATTTTGCAATCTATCCATCTGACAAAGGTCTAATATCCAGAATCTACAAGGAACTTAAACAAACTTACAAGAAAAAAAAAAAACATTAAAAGTGGGCAAAAGACATGAACAGACACTTCTCAAAAGAAGACATTTATGTGGCCAAGAAACATATGAAAAAAGCTCAACATTACTGATCATTAGAGGACTGCAAACCAAAACCACAAGTAGTGGCCAGTCAAAATGGCAATTATTAAAATGTCAAGAAACCACAAATGCTGACAAGGCTGTGGAGAAATAGGAATGCTTTTACATTATTGGTGGCAGTGTAAATTAGTTCAACCATTGTGGAAGACAGTGCGATGATTCTTCAAAGACCTAGAACCAAAAATACCATTAGACCAAGCAATCCCATTACTGGATATATACCCAAAGGAATATAAATCATTCTCTTATAAAGACAGATGCACGTGTATGTTCATTGCAGCACTATTCACAATAGCAAAGACATGGAACCAACCCAAACGCCCATCAATGATAGACTGGATAAAGAAAATATGGTACATATATACCATGGAATACTATGCAACTATAAAAAGGAACGAGATCATGTCTTTTGCAGGGACATGGATGGAGCTGGAAGCCATTATCCTCAGCAAAGTAATGCAGCAACAGAAAACCAAATACCACATGTTCTCACTTATAAGCAGGAGCTGAACAATGAGAACACATGGACACAGAGAGGGGAACAACACACATGGGCCTGTTGGTATGGGGCAAGGGGAGGAAGAACATCAGGAAAAACAGCTAATGCATGCTGGACTTAATACCTAGGTGATGTGTTGATAGGTGCAGCAAACCACCATGACACACATTTACCTATGTAACAAACCTGTACATCCTGCACATGTACCCTGGAACAGAAAATAAAATAAAACAAAACAAAAGAAACAAACAAAAATGGCCATTCTGGCTGGGGTAAAGTGGTATCTCACTGTGATTTTAACTTGCATTTCCCGGATCATTAGTGTTGTTGAGCATTTTTTCATGTGTTTCTTGGCTATTTGTATATCTTCTTTTGAGAAATGTCTATTTGTGTCATTTGCCCACTTTTTATTTGGATTTTTTTTTTCCTATGCTGATTTGAGTTCCTTATAGATTCTGGATATTAGTTATTTGTCAGATGCATAGTTTGCAAATATTTTCTCTAATTCTATAGGTTGTCTGTTTACTCTGTTGATTATTTCTCTTGCTGCGTAGAAGCTTTTTAGTTTAATTAGGTCATACCTATTTATTTTTATTTTCATCGCATATGCCTTGGGGACCTTAGTCATAAGTTCTTTGCCTAGGCAAATGTAAAGAAGAGTTTTTCCTAGGTTTCTTCTGGAATTTTTGTTTCAGATCTTAGATTTAAGTCTTTGATCCATCTTGAGTTAACTTTTGTATAAAGTGCAAGATAGGGATCCAGTTTCATTTTTCTATATGTGGCTGTCCAATTTTCCCAGCACCATTTGTTGAATAGGGTGTCCTTTCTAGAGTTTATGTTTTTTTTGTGCTTTGTCAAAGATCAGTCGCTTGTAAATATTTGGCTTTATTTCTGGGTTCTCTATTCTGTTCAATTGGTCTATGTGCCTGCTTTTATGCCAGTACCAAGCTGTGTTGGTTACCATAGCCTTATGGTATAATTTGAAGTTGGGTAATATGATGCCTCCAGATTTGTTCTTTTTGCTTAGGATTGCTTTTGCTGTTTAGGCTCTTTTTGGTTCCATGTGAATTTTAGGATTGTTTTTTCTGAGTCTGAATAAATGACATTGGTATTTTGATAGGGATCGCATTGAATCTATAGATTGCTATTGGCAGTGTGGACATTTTAGCAATATTAATTCTTCCAATCCATGAGCATGGGATGTATTTCCACTTGCTTGTGTCATCTATGATTTCTTTCAGCGGTGTTTTGTAGTTTTCCTTGTAGAGATCTTTCATCTCCTTGGTTAAATATATTCCTAGGTATTTTTGTGTGTGTAGCTTTTGAAAGGGGGATTGAGTTATTGATTTGATTCTCAGCTTAGTCCTTTTTGGTATATAACAGTGTTATTGCTTTATGTACATTGATTTTATAATCTGAGACTTTACTCGATTCATTATCAAGTCTCGGAGTCTTTTGTAAGAGTCTTTAGAGTTTTCTTGGTATAAGATCATATTGTTGACTTCCTCTTTTCCAATTTGGATGCCTTTTATTTCTTTCTCTTGCCTTATTGCTCTGGCTAGAACTTCCACTACTATGTTGAATAGGAATGGTGAAAGTGGACATCCTTGTCTTCTTCTCTTTGTTACAGGAAATGCTTTCAACTTTTTTCCATTCAGTATGATGTTGGTTGTGTGTTTGTGATATTTGGCTTCTATTATTTTGAGGTATGTTCCCTCTATGACTAGTTTTTTGAAGGGTTTTATCAAATGCTTTTCTGAGATTCTGCATTTTATCAAATGCTTTTTCTGTGTCTATTGAGATGATCATATGGCTTATGTTTTTAATTCTGTGTATGCGATGAATCACATTTATTGACTTGGGTATGTTGAACTATCCCTGCATTCATGGGATGAAACCCACTTGATCATGGTGAGTTATTTTTTCGATGTGTAGTTGGATCCAGTTTGCTACTATTTTGTTGAGGATTTTTGCATCTATATTCATCAGAGATACTGGTCTGTAGTTTTCTTTTTGTCGTTGTTGTTATATCCTTTCCTGGCTTTGGTATTAGAGTGAAACAGGCTATAGAATGAGTCGGAAAAGATTTCCTCCTTCTCAATCTTTTAGAATAGTTTCAGGAGGCTTGGTCCTATTTCTTCTTTGAATGTCTGGTAGAATTCAGCTGTGAATTCATCTGATCCTGACAGTAACTGTTTTATGAATCTAGGTGCTCCAGAGTTGTTGTTGTTGCTGGCAGATTTTTTAAAATTACTGATTCAGTCTTACTGCTTGTTATAAGTCTTTCAGGATTTCTATTTCTTCCTGATTCAAGCTAGGAGGTTGTATGTTTCTAGGAACTTATACGTTTCCTCCAGGTTTTCTAGTCTGTATGCATAGGGGTATTTATAGCAGTGTCAAATGATCTTTTGTATTTCTGTGTTGTCAGTGGTAATGTCTCCATTTTTATTTCTAATTGAGATTATTTGACTCTTCTCTCTTTTTTATGGTTAATCTAGTTAGTGGTCTATCCATTTTGTTTATCTTTTCAAAGAACCAACTTTTCATTTGATTGATCTTTTGTATTTTGTTTCAATTTTAGTTGGTTCTGTTCTGATCTTTGTTATTTCTTTTCTTCTGGTAGCTTTTGGGTTTGGTTTTTTCTTATTTCTCTAGTTCCTTGAAGTGAAATGTTAGGTTGTCAATTTGTGATCTTTCTGCTTTTTGCGGTGGGCATTTAGCATTATAAACTTTTCTCTTAGTACTACTTTTGCTGTATTCCAGAGGTTTTGACAACTTTGTCACTGTTATCATTCATTTTGAAGAATTTTTAAATTTCCATCTTGATTTCATTATAAACACAAAAATCATTCCGGAAGAGACTGTTTAATTTCCATGTATTTGTATAGTTTTGAGGATTCAGTTTGGAATTGATTTCTAGCTTTGTTCCTCTGTGATCTGAGAAGATACTTGGTATAACTTTGGTTTTTAAAAATTTATTGAGACTTGTGGCCTATCATATGGTCTATCTTAGTGATGTTCCATGTGCTGATGAGAAGAATGTATATTCTGAAGTTATTGGGTAGAATGTTCTGTATATATCTGTTAGGTCTGTTTGTTCTAGAGTGTAGTTTAAGTCCAGTGTGTCTCTGTTGATTTTTTTCCCCTGATGATCTGTCCAGTGTGGTCGGTGGAGTGTTGAGTCCCCCACTGTTATTGTGTTGCTGTCTATCTCTTTACTTAGGTATGACAGTAACTGTTTTATGAATCTAGGTGCTCCAGAGTTAGGTGCATATATATTTACATTGTTATATCTTCTTGTGGAATTGTCAGTTAATTAAATTGTTGAAGAGGATAGGTGAAACCAGAGCTCTGGGTGAAAGAGAGCCCACCCTACCCACATCCAGGTGGGTTTTGATCGACATTATGGGGGTCTGGTCCATGAAATGGCTATAAACCTTCCACCGTTTAATGACATCCAGCTCATAGGTCTCAACCATTTCACATACTCAGCGATTGCAAAATGAGGAAATGAGAAGGTGATCTCATTTCCCCATGGCATAGGAAAAAGAGTATAGCAGAGAACAGGGATGCAAATCTCTGTTCTTTAACACACTTGTTGTGTGTCTTGTAGAAAATTACTTTAACTTACCCTTGACTTGCTTATATGTAAAAAAGGCAACGCTAATCCCTTCCTCACCATTTGTTGAGAAAATTAAGAATTGATAATAATTATAATAGATTCTCCATAAAATGCAAATACTGTGTTTCAGTAACTAGACTGGAACATAGATTATCTTTTATTCTTGTATGTGATTTGAAGATCCTATACAAATGAAAAAAAGAGACTCAGAGAAGTAAAGCACAACAAGAATCAAACTCATATCTATCTTGCTTGAAATTTCATCATCTTTCCACAAAGCCATGATACCTTGCTAAGATAATACCTGTGAAAGTGCTTTGTATTATAAAGCCCCAAATTGATAGGAATTATTGTTATAATTTAGTTTACTAAGTTGGAAATTCTACTAAAAAATAAAATTAGTTTTATTTGCTGTAATTTGTCCTCAGTGAACCTTGTGGCCTCCTGTGAGTTTCTTTTAAAAATATACTCACAAGTTACCTTTCAATAATTAGTTTGCAGACATGATAAGTTTATAAATTCTAGAATCATCTCTTGTTTCTTAAAAACATCAGCACATTTATCCTTCTACAGGTTTCTGGCACCTCTCCCATTGAGAAATATGGCATTTTTGTTGTTTTTGGTTTTGCCTACAAAATGCTTACATGAAACAGAGAAACTAGACAATAAGTAGAAAGTTATATAAAATATAGTCAAGTACTAAAACGAATGACAGAGAAATGTTCAAGATAGTCAGGAAAGGGGTCAATGTGGGCTACAGGTATCAGCAAAGGCAAGGACTCTAACCCTAAACTCTTAAGAGATGAGTCTTTGAGTGTAGACTTTTCCATAATCAAGCAAAGAGGCACTCTTTGTGCTTCTTGGAAATCTCAGGAATCTGTTTGCGTTATTCTGTGCCTGCGCAGTCTCCCTTCTCCGTGAATTGGTGCCTAACAGCAAAGCTGAACCTCAAGGCTATCTGGTTACCTCTATGAGGCTGTGGTCAGTGCCCTGAGACACACTGAGCTAAGAGAAGCCATCAGAGGAGTCTGTGGGGAATCCTATGATGACAGAAGAGCAGAGGAGTAGTCATTGCCCAGAATGTCTGCAAAATGGAGCTGCAACAAGCCCAGGCACGTGTGCCTGAAGATTCAACTATAGATTTTCAGTTTATGAATATTCCAAATGTGTATTGAGACTTTATACCAGGCACTGGGCTAAGTGCTGCAGATAGAAAGTCAAGCTAAACATGTTTCCTAGGATGTTTTTCACAGAGATAGAGCTTGAGTTGACTTTTGAGCAGGCACTAGATATTGGTTGTATGAAAAGGACTGGTAAGGGGAGGTAAGGCATGCCAAATAGGGGAAGCAGCTGAGGGAAAGGAAGCAAAGACGCATCAAATAACTTGTCAAATTTGGGAAACTGCAAATGCTGCTGGATGACCACATAATATGTTTACTGTAAGAGAGTGATGGAGGCAGAGTGGTCAGCAGCCAGATGGTGAAGAACTGATTGCTGAGATAGGGAGTTTGCACTCTTATTCTGAAAATGACAGTGGTCATTGAAGGATTGTAATCAACAAAGTGAAATGATTATAACTGTCATTTAGAAAGAGGGCTGTTATAAGTGGTATGGAAGATAAATTGAAAAAGGACCATTCCGAAACCCAGAGTCCAGTTAGGTTGCTGTGGCAGTAATCAAGGTTAGAGGGATGGATACTAACCAAAGCCATAGTCAGTGGTGGAAATGGGGCAGAGGGGACAAATACAAATGATATTGGAGGAGATGGAATTAGCAACCTTGGCAAGAGGGAGGATGAGATGAGAAGAACGCGGTTGTGGTAGAGGGGAGAGTCTAGAGTGATTCTCACATTTTTTATTTGGTTCACGGTATTGATGAAATTTCATCTTATGATAGAGCATAAGAAGGGAGGGTCAAGTTTTGGTGGTAAGATGATGTCTTCCATATGTTGAGATTTGGGTCTGCAGGGTTTCTAAGTCATATTTTTAGGTGGCAATTTTATATAAGAATCTAAATCTCATTTAAGAAATGGGGAGGGTAAGAGTGGGGAGACAGATATTCATCAATGTTTAAAAATGGTGGTTTGAACTTACGGATTGACTTTGGAGGAGCAGATACCAATAACCAATATTTTGAAGTATCTTTTTATCTAAGAACTGTCTCTCACCTAGCCCCTAAGTGGCATGTTTGTGCTGTGTGACTTTACTATATGTTCTAACAGTCATAGCCAATTGGCCCAAGCTGGACCAATAAAATAATGTCAGACAGGGAATCCGAGATTGAAAAATCCTTGCACAATAACTTGGTAAGTTTTTGACTGTGGAGATATAAAGTCAGGTACTGTGTGGCAGTCATAGTTGGCTATAAAAAAGCTAAACAATTTAAGTCTAGAGGATAGGGTTGAGGCTGGGGGAAAAGACGAGAAAGAGAAACTGCATAATTCCTTACAGCTTTTGAGGCTCTGAGAGTCCTTCATGAAGCCTTGGCGCCTTCAGAAAGCTTAGAATCCTTCCAATAGGTGCCACTTCACTCCCTCAAACATCCTTATTTTTTTCTTAAAGTTGTAGAAAATTAAAAGTGCTACAGAGGAAAAATTAGAATAATACCATTTTTAAACCCCTAATGAAATGATGAATTTATGCAATATTAATAGCTGCTAACATCACAAAAAATAAGCCATCTCCAAATGGAAGTACACAGTATTATCATGATATATTACTACCAGAAAATCAAACTTGAGTCTGATTAAGTATCTAAATCTCAATAGTTTACAGGAAATACAAAGTCCACAGGATCATATTAAACTATACCAAGGGAATGAAATTGGGAATATTCAGACCATGGAAGGCACTACCAGACACGCTATCCAATTTCGTCATGTGAAAAAAAGAGATGTTGATGTGATCCAATAAGTTAAATGAGACTTAAGGGACACATGAATAAATTTTAACATATAGGCCTTATTTTGATCTTGACTCACAGTTTTTAAAAGTTGTGAGATAATTAGGAAAATTTGTTCATGGACTGCATATTTTATATTAAAGAATTATCATCTTTTAATACAAGGATGCTCTTATGACTATGTATCTCTTAAAAGACTCTCATACATTTGATACCTATACTTAAGTATTAACAGATGAAGAAATATAATTGCTGGGATTTCCTTCAAAATTATCCAGTGTGGCAGAGCAAAGTGAGGAGTATAGATGAATAAAATTGGCTCTGGAATTGACAATACTTGAATCTGGGGGTCCATCATATTATTCTCTCTACTTTTTATGTGTTTTAAATTTTCCATTATAAATGGTTTTAAAATATATATATAAGAGCACTGAGGCCAGGTGCTGTGGCTCACGCCTGTAATCCCAGCACTTTGGGAGGCTGAGGCAGGCGGATCGCGAGGTCAGGAGATCGAGACCATCCTGGCTAACTCAGTGGACCCCTGTCTCTACTAAAAATACAAAAAATTAGCCGGGCATGGTGGTGGGCACCTGTAGTCCCAGCTACTTGGAAGGCTGAGGCAGGAGAATGGCGTGAACCCGGGAGGTGGAGCCTGCAGTGAGCCGAGATCGCACCACTGCACTCAAGCCTGGGTAACAGAGCAAGACTCCATCTCAAAAAAAAAAAAAGCATTGACATACCTATGAATGCAAGAGCAGATTAACATCTGAATATCAATTAATGAAATATACATATCAATAGAATAAAAAACAAAAAACATAAGATCATCTCAATAGATGCAGAAAAAGCATTTGATGAAAATCTAACACCACTTCATGATAAAAACACCTAACAGACTGGCAATAGAAGGGGACTTTCTCAACCTGATAAGGGCCATTTACAAAAAGCTCACAGCCAACATGATACATACCTGTGGAAGACTTAGTGCTTTCCCTCGAAATATTAAGAACAAGACAAGGATGTCTTCTCTTGCATCTTTTTTTTTTTTGGAGACAGGGTCTCTTTCTGTCACCGAGGCATGATCCCGGCTCACTGCAACCTGTGCCTCCTGAGTAGAACCAATTCTCATGCCTCAGCCTCCTGAGCAGCCAAGATTACAGGTGTGCAACACCACGCCTGGCTAATTTTTGTGTTTTTAGTAGAGATGGGTTTTCACCATGTTGGCCAGGCTGGTCTCGAACTGCTGCCTCAGGTGACCCACCTGCTTGGGCCTCCCAAAGTGCTGGGATTACAGGTGTGAGCCACCGTGCCCAGCCCTCTTGCCACTTCTATTCAACATTGTACTGGAGGCTCTAGCCAGTACAACTAGACAAGAAAGTTAAATAAAAAACATACATAGTGTAAAGGATGAAATAAAAATGACTCTCTTTCAGATGATATAATCTTGTAAACAGATCTTATAAAATTCTAAAGAACCTACTAAAATTACTAGAATAATATGACAAGTTTAGTAAGATTGTAGGGTATAAGAGCAATATACAAAAATCAATTGTATTTCCATGTACTAGCAATGAACAGTTTGAAAATGAAATTAAGAAAATTCCATTTATAATAGCAGTAAAAAATAAGTAAAGTAAAATACTTAGGAATTAATTTAACAAAATAAGAGAAAAACTGTACTTTGGAAATGACAAGACATTTTTGAAACAATTAAAGACCAAATAAGTATAAAGTCACATCACATTCTCAGATCAGAAGACTGAAAATTGTGAAGGTGACAAAACAGCTCAAAGTGATTCATATATTCAATGCAGTCACTGTTAAAACTCCAGCTTGCATCTTTTCAGAAATGGACAAGCTGATTCTAAAATTCATATGAAGATCAAGGGAACAAGAATCGACAAAGAATCTTGAAAAAGAACAATGTTGGAGAACTCACACTTTCTGATTTTAAAACTTACTACAAAGGTACATTAATCAGAAGTGTGGCACTGGCATAAGGACAGATTTATAACTCAAGGAAATAGAATTGAGAGTCCTGCAGTAAAACTCTCACATTTACAGCCAGTTAATTTTTTAAAAGAGTGCTTTGGAATTTAGATCTTAAGAAAGAATCCATATTTTCTGACTCCGAGTACAGTGCTCTTTCCACTAAACAACATTCACTGAAAGAACAGGGCAGCCTCTACTGGGTTGGGGGAGGAGATAAAGGGGGGTGGTGGCCCTACCTAATTTTGGTGACTTTAATATAGCCCATTCTACAACAGAGTTAAAATCTTGCAAACATGTAAAAAGAGTCCATGAAAATCAGAGCATGTAAAAAGGAAAAAAAAGGAATGGAGGAAAGGAAAGAAGACACTACCTACAACTCCTGTGATGCCGATCACAGCAGCAGCCAACTCTCATATGACGTTCACTAAATGCTGGGCATATTTCTAAATGTTTTAAATTGATTGACTCATTTAATAGTCACCAAAACTATAATAAGTATCATTACCATCTCATTATATAGATGAGAAAACTCAGCACCACGAGTTTATATAACTTACCCATAATCAGAGAGTTGTAAATATGAAGACAGTAATTCTCAGTCCTGATTGCACAGCAGAATCCCCTCAGCAACTTGCAAAACACCAGTGCTCTGCCTGCCCCCAGAGCAATTAAATCAGACTCTATGGTGGGTTTTTAAATCTCTCCAGGTGATTCCAGTGTGCAGCCAAGGATAAGAACAAGTGTATTGAGCTGCAGTCAATTCCTTCTCATTGAACAAGGTGAGAAGCCTGCTCACCTGATGTACAGAACCTCTGGATTGAAAGACAGAAAGTGGTCCCAGAATCTCATCCCATGAGAACTTAAAAATAAAAATTCTCAGGTCTCAATCCACACCTTGGATCAGTCAGAAGCCCTTTGATGTGTTGTCTCTAAGGTGACATCTAATGTTTAAACTCTGCATTTCCCTGATTGCTCCCTAATTTTCAGGAGTGATTCAAGTTCCTAGTGAAAGGAGATCTTCCTAAACCACAGACAAACACATTCTAATTTCCAGCCGTGAGAAGTCGGTATAGCAAACTGACTTCAGCAGAGCTGAGGAAGGCACCCAGAGGCATTCTTAACTATGAGGAGGCAGTCAGCATGGGATACTGAATGCTCGGGGTCAGAGGCATGAGAAAGAATTGTCAGGTGCAGAAAGCAGATGTGGAAAGGTTGAGAACAAATTTTATCCTCTTCACAATGTCATGTATTTCTGCCCCCTGGTTTGTGATAATCTGCTACTCTCTCAGAAGCAGAGGAGGATGAAAAGTGAGAAACACTAAATCATTGCAGTAAAACACTTCCTTTTTTTGAGACAGGGTCTTGCTCTGTCGCCCAGGCTGGGGTGCAGTGGTGTGATCTCGGCTCACTGCAACCTCCACCACTTGGGTTCAAGCAGTTCTCCTGCCTTGGCCTCCTAAGGAGCTGAGATTACAGTCACACGCCACCACACCCAGCTAATTTTTGTATTTTTAGTAGAGACACGGTTTCGCCATGTTGGCTAAGCTGGTCTCAAACTCAGCCTCAGGTGATCTGCCCACCTCGGCCTCCCAAAGTGTTGGGATTATAGGCATGAGCAACCGTGCCCAGCGAAAACACTTGTTTTAAGAAACAGCTGTATTAGTTTCCTGGAGCTTCCAAAAGAAAGTATCACAAACTGGGTGGCTTAAACAACTGAAACATATTGTCTCACAGTGTTGGAGGCTGGAAATCCAAAATCAAGGTGTCAGCAGGGGTGGTTCCTTCTAACGGCTGTGAGGGAAGATCTGTTTCAGGCCTCTTTCCCACCTTTTGGTGCCCCCAGGCATCCCTTGCTTATAGATGACACTCTCCCTATGTCTTCATATCTCTCCCTTCTGCACGTGTTTGTCTGTATCCAAATTCCTGCCCCCCCTCCCCTTTTTTTCAAATCCTGACTTTGCCACTTGCCAGCTATGTGTGTGCCTTGGGCAAGTCACTTCATGTCCTCAAGTCTCAGTTTCCTCATCTGTAAACTGGGCAGAATTAAGAATACCTGTTTCACAGTATCATTGTGAGAAGAAATGAAATAATATATAAAGTTCATGGCACAGAATCTGGCATGTAGCCAGTGCTCTAAAAATGGCAGATGTCATCATTTTTAATGGTTATTTCTTTTAATCCTTATGAGAACCACGTGGGACAGGTTATTATTATCCCCGTTGTACTGATGAAGAAATGGGTTCAGAGAGGTTGAGTAACTTGCCCAAAGTCACATAGCTAGTGAGTCAGTCATAGAACTAGAGTTCGAATCTGTATTTGTTCCTTAACACCTGCTACCAAGGTAAGACTCCTACGAGCTGCTTTCTGTAAAGGGCAGAGTTGTAATCTTTTCTCCTTGGGGCTGGAACCACCTACAGGAAGCTTTCTATGGCTGGCAGATTTTTTTTTCTTTTTGTTGTTGCTTTGTTTTTCCTGTTTTTGAATTTCGTTTTATTTATTTACTTGTATGTTTGTTTGTTTGTTTTGAGACGGAGTCTCGCTCTGTCACCAGGCTGGAGCATAGTGGCGCGATCTCGATTCACTATAACCTCGGCCTCCCAGGTTCAAGCGATTCTCCTGCCTCAGCCTCCCAAGTAGCTGGGATTACAAGCACCTGCGACCACACCTGGCTAATTTTGTGTATTTTTAGTAGAGACGGAGTTTCACCATGCTGGTCAGGATGGTCTCCATCTCTTGACCTCCTGATCCACCCACCTCGGCCTCCCAAAGTGCTGGGATTACAGGCATGAGTCACCACGCCCAGCCTATTTTTAATTGTATAAACATATGGAGTACAATTGTAATTTTGTTACAAGCATAGATTGTGTAGTGGTCAAGTCAGGGCATTTAGGGTATGCATCACCTGAATAACATACATTTTACCCAACATACATTGTACCCGTTAAGTATTTTCTCTTTATCCACCCTCCTCTCACCCTCTCACCCTTCTGAGTCTCCATTGTCTGGCATTCCACTCTCTACATCCACATACATTTTTAGCACCCACTTGGAGTGAGAACATGCAGTATTTTATTTTCTGTGTCTAACTTGTCTCACTTCAGATAATGACCTCCAATTCCATCTATGTTGCTGCAAAAGACATGATTTCATTCTTTTTATGGCTGAATAGTATTCCAGTGTGTACATGTACCTCATTTGCTTTATCTAATCATCTGTTGGTAGACATTATGTTGATTCTGTATCTTTGGTATTGTGAATAGTGCTGTGATAAACAGGCGAGTGTAAGTATATTTTTGATGTATTGATTTCTTTTCCTTTGGAATGATACTCAATAGTGGGACTGCTAGATCGATGGTAGTTCTATATTTAGTTCTATGAAAAATCTCCATACTATGGATAGAGTTCATACTATGGGTAGAGGTTGTATTAATTTACATTCCCACCAACAGTCCAATAGTGTTCCCTTTTCTCTGCATCCTCACAAACATCTGCTTGGTTATTTTATTTTATTTTATTTTTTGTCTTTTTAATTATAGTCATTCCTACTGAAGTAAGGTGATATCTCATTGTGGTTTTAATTTGCATTTCTCTGATGATTAGTGATGCTGAGCATTTTTTCCTATGCCTATTGTCCATATGTATGGCTTCTTTTGAAAAATGTCTATTCATATCCTTTTCCCACTTTTTAATGAAATTATTTGGGATTATTTGGGTTTTGTTGTTGTTGTTGAGGTCCTTATGTATTGTGGATATTAGTCTCCTATTGAATAAATAGTTTGTGAATGTTCTCTCCAATGCTGCAGTTTGCCTGTTCACTCTGTTGATTTTTTTTTTTTTTTTTTTTTTTTGCCATGTAGAAGCTTTTTGGTTTAATTAAGTCTCATTTAACTATATTTCTTTTTGTTGCCTGTGCTTTTGAGGTCTTAGTCATAAATTATTTGCCTATATCAGTGTCCAAAAGAATTTTCCCTAGGGTTTCTTTCTTTTTTTTTTTGAGACGGAGTCTCCCTCTGTTGCCCAGGCTGGAGTGCAGTGGCCGGATCTCAGCTCCCTGCAAGCTCCGCCTCCCAGGTTCACGCCATTCTCCTGCCTCAGCCTCCCGAGTAGCTGGGACTACAGGCGCCCGCCACCTCGCCCAGCTAGTTTTTTGTATTTTTTTAGTAGAGATGGGGTTTCACCGTGTTAGCCAGGATGGTCTCGATCTCCTGACCTCGTGATCCGCCCGTGTCGGCCTCCCAAAGTGCTGGGATTACAGGCTTGAGTCACTGCGCCCGGCCTAGGGTTTCTTATAGTATTTTTATAATTTCAGGTCTTACGTTTCAATCTTTAATCCATCTTGAGCTGATTCTTTTATGTAGTGAGAGATAGGAGTGGTTTCATTCTTCTGCATATGGATATCCAGTTTTCTCAGCACCATTTATTGAAAGGGGTGTCCTTGTCCATGTATGTTCTTGTCTGCTTTGTCAAAGATCAGTTGGATGTAAATATGTGGCTTCGTTTATGGGCTCTGTATTCCTTTCCACTAATCTGTCTATTTTTATATTGGTACCATGCTGTTTTGGTTACTACAGCCTTGCAAAATAATTTGAAGTCAGGTAATGTGTTGCCTCCAGCTTTGTTCTTTTTGCTTACAATTGCATTGGCTGTTCATGCTCTTTTATGGTTTCATATGAATTTTAGAATTATTTCTTCTAATCCGTGAAAACATGAAGTTGGTATTTTGATAAGAATTTCACTGAATCTGTTGATTGTCATTTTATTGATATTAATTATTCTGATCCATGAGCATGAAATGTTTTGCATTTGTTTGTGTCATCTACAATTTCTTTCATCAGTGCTTTGTAGCTTTCCTTGTAGAGATTTTTCATTTCCATGGCTACATTTATTCCTAGGTATTTTGTTTTTGTATCCATTGTCAATGTAATTGCTGTCTTGATTTCTCAGCTAGATCACTATTGGTGTATAGAAATACTACCGATTTTTGCACATTGATTTTTATATCCTGCAACTTTACTAAATTCATGTATCAAATCTAGGAATTTTTTAGTGGTGTCTTCAGGTTTTTTTCATTTTATTTCTATTTATTTTATTATTATTATTATTTTTAGAGATGGGGTCTTGCTCTGTTGCCCAGGTTGGAGTGCAGTGGTGTGATCATAGCTCACTGTAGCCTTGAACTCCTGGGCTCGAGGGATCCTCCCACCTCAGCCTCCCAAGTAGCTGGGACTATAGACATAAGCCATCATGCCCAGCTAATTTAAAAAAATTTTGTTTTAGAGACAGGTCTTGCTGTGTTGCCCAGGCTGGTATCAAACTCCTGACCTTAGTCATCCTCTTGCTTGAGCCTCCTGAATCTGAAATTACAGTCACAGCCACTGCACCTAGCTAGGTTTTTCTAAATATAAGATCATAACATTAGAAAACAGGGAGAATTTGACTTCCTCTTTTCCAATTAAAGTACCTTTTATTTCTTTGTCTTGCGTGACTTTTCTGGTTAGGACTTGTAGTCCTATGTTGAATAGGAGTGGTAAAAGTGGGCATCCTTGTCTTGTTTCAGTTCCTAGAGGAAATATTTTCAACTTTTCCCATTCAGTATGATGTAGGCTGTGGGCCTGTGATATATGGGTTTTATTGTGTTGAAGTATATTCCTTCTATGAGTAGTTTGTTGAGGGTTTTTATCATAAATGAACGCTGAATTTTATCAGATGCTTTTTCTGCATCTATTGAGATAATCATGTTTTTTGACCTTACTTCTGTTTATGTAATGTATCACTTTTATTGGTTTGCATATGTTGAACCATCTTTGCATCCCTACTATAAAACTCACTTGATCATGGTGTATTCTCTTTTTTGATGTGCTGTTAGATTTGATTTGCTAGTATTTTGTTGAGGATTTTTGCATTTATATTAATCAGGGATATTGGTCTGTAGTTTTCTTTTTTTGTTACGTCCTTCTCTGGTTTTGATAACGGGGTGATTTACTGGCCTTGTGCAATGAGTTAGGGAGAAATCCCTCCTCTTCCATTTTTTTAGAACAGCTTCAGGAGGATTAGTCTTAGTTCCTTGTACATTTGATGGAGTTTGACTGTGAATCCATCTGATCCTGGGCTTTTCATCAACTTTGGACAAGAACAAATATTCCCTTTTTATAAGAACACCAGTCATATTAGATTAAGACCCACCCTAATGACCTCATTTTAACTCATCTGCAATGACCCTATTTCCAGATAAGTTTCATTCACAAATACTGGAGGTGAGGACTTTAATAATATATTTTGTGGGGGACACAATTCTATCCATAATACAACTCATGCCTTGCTCCCAACTTCTGGTTAACATCAGACCTGCACAAACTTTCCTTGGTCAATAGATTTCTTGAACTTTTAGTCTTCTGTCTCTAATTTAGGGCTGTGTGCCCTCCAGGCACATTCCTCAGTACTTCCTGCCTGGAGAAGAATCAGGGACTACTGCAGCTTCCTACAGGAGTTCTCTCCAGCAAAGAAAGCCCTGGAAGACATCTTGCTAGAGATAATTGTCAGGCAGCTTTTGCGTGGAGAAGAAGCAGAGCTGGGAGGACCCTCAGGGGTCATATGGCCATTTTACAAAGGAATGGACTGGGTCCCAAAACAATTAAGTCATTCTTGTCCAGGTATATGTCAGAACCAGGCTGCCAACTTAGTCTTCTCATTTGAAGTCTGGTACTTTTCTCATTCCACTTATGACAAGCTCAGCTCTGTCCTAGACATTATGAGGGAACCAAAAATATATATAATATTTCATTGAGCTAAAAGTGCACATTATTTCACATTTTTGAATCTCCAGAATAGAGATGCTATTTCCATTTGATGGCATGTCTAATCGGCAGCATTTTCTCTTTTTTAGTAGAACATAACAACAAACATACTTCTTACTTGGGAGTCTTAAACCCAAGAAAAATTTGGTTTAAGGAGTATCCCCAACCTCTAGGGAGTCTCCCATCTAATTTGGAAAATGAGATTGTGTCATTTGGTGTCACAAGAAATAGTATAAGACAGAACATAATTGAGATGTATGCATGAACAGCTTTGACTTATATAAGGCAATACAAAGACTGAAAATTCACTACTACTTTTTTCCTCAACCCTTCCCATGACTTCCTCTTGCTCTTCAGATTAAGGCAATCTCCTTATGTGGGCCTCAAGCCCTGGCATGCCCTGGATCTTGCTAGTTCCATTCTCATCTTTCAGCACACGTCTTTACTCCCACTACAGGGGTCCTTTCATGCTCGTTCCCACCACATAGATTTTGCTCATGCTGTTTCCCTTTCCTGGAGTGCCTTTCTTCCAGTGGGGTTCACTTCCTTGGAGAAACGTTCCCTGAGTCTCTGCCCAGGTCAAATCTGTTCCTTATAGGGCCTCAAAGCAACATGTCTCTTTCCTTCTTAGCCCTTGCTATGGACACATACAGTTCTACATGCATTTGATTATTTGATTAATACCAGTTTCCTCCATTACGCTTGAAACTCTTTGAGAATGGATTCCTGTCTTGTTTTCTCATCATTTATCCCAGAACCTAGCAGAGAGCCTGGTACGTATATGATGTCAGTAAGTATTTGTTGAATGAATGAATGATGAATATGTACATGTGTAGAGAAGATGTCATAATGGCTGTATGATTTGACCTTCATCTTGAGAAATGGTAGGCAGTAAAAAGCACATATTGGGTGACACAAACATAAAGTAAAATCCCAATTCTGCCTTCAAAGGAATTATTGGGATAATTAAATTAAATAATATATAAAATATATATATAGTGTCTAGAATGCAAATAACACTCAATAACTCATAGTTTTTCTTATTGGTTTTGTGCACATCAGTAATGGGCTGTTCAGGATGGGGGCATGCCTGATTGAATACTTTTGTCTATTTCTAGTGCATTGTACCTACTAAGTGTCCATCAATGTACATTGATGGAGTACCCTGCATTAAGGTTAAAAATGTTTTTTTATGTTGTTTGTTTGTTTTATGTTGTTTGTTTTATGTTCTGCTGCTCAGGCTGGAGTGCAGTGGCACGATCTGGGCTTATTGCAGCCTCTGCCTCCCAGGTTTAAGCAATTTTCATGCCTCAGCCTCCCGAGTAGCTGGGATTACAGGTGTGCGGCACCACGCCAAGGTAGTTTTTGTATTTTTAGTGCAGATGAGGTTTCACCATGATGATCAGGCTGGTCTCGAACTCCTGATCTCAAGTGCTCCACCCGCCTCAGCCTCCCAAAGTGCTGGGATTACAGGCATGAGCCACAGTGCCTGGCCAAGGTTAAAAACGTTTTTGAGGAAAAGTACAGGAATGATTGAATTTGCTTTGTACCTAGATCCATATCTAACTAGGAGCTATAAAAGTCACCTTCATTTTTTTTTTTTTTTTCCTTTAAGCCCCATGCCAGCCTGGATACCTTTGTCATTTTTAAAGAAATTATTTATGAATGGTAAGAAATCATTCAGAGATGATTTAGGGAAATTTATCCAATCTCCCTCTCAGTGCAGATGTTTCTCATGCAATACCTGTGATTCAGCATCTTTTTCAGGTTTGTCACCAGTCCAGAGCTTTAAGGGGGAAAGAATCCCCTAAAACAATTGATGTAGTCAAGGGGTCCATCAATACCACTGGCTACGAGATTCCACTGTAGCCCCCAGGGCTGCCCACGGGCTCTTGGTTCTTGGCTATTTTCTCTGGTTGTCATTTTTGTCTGCAATCCCCATAATACAGAAAGTTTGACTCAGTGTGTTTAAGGATCAATTTATTTTCTTTCATTATGCCTAGATTCTAGTGAGTCTTTTCAATCCTTGAATATTGACATTTTTTTCAGCACAGAAACATTTAAGTCTATTTTTGCCTTTGACCATTGCTTCTAGCTCCATTTTACAGCACTCTTTGTTCATACTTTGAATCTCTAATCTCTTGTCTCCAATTCTCTATGTCTTTATGACTTTGTTCTCTCTTTGTTAATTTTTAAATTTTGAGATCATTGTAGATTCGCATTGTAGATTCACATTGTAATTGTAAGGCATGATACATACACATCCCATGTACCCTTTGCTCAGGTTTCTCAGAGTAATATCTTGCCAAAATATAGTGCAGCCTCACAACCAGGATGTTTACATTTAATGATCCACTAATCTTATTCAGATTTTCTGTTTTACTTGTACTGGTGTGGGTATGAGTATCTGGGTGAGAGTGCATGAAAGCATATATACTACTTGGTGTAATACTTAGTTATATGTAACTTTATTACATATGTTGGTCCATGTATATGCCACCACAGTCAAGACAGTTTTTCTCCACAAATATCACCCATGCTGCTCTTTTATAACCACATCCATCTCCCTTCTGCCCCACTTCATACTTTGTTTTTGTTATGGTTGTTGTTGCTTTTTGAGGCAGAGTCTCACCTGTCTCCCAGACTGGAGTGCAATGGTGTGATCTTGGCTCACAGCAACCTGTGTCTCCTGGGTTCAAGTGATTCTCCTGCCTCAGCCTCATGAGTAGCTGGGATTACAGACACCTGTCATCATGCCCAGGTAATTTTTGCATTTTGTAGAGACAGGATTTCACCACGTTGTCCAGGCTGGTCTTGACCTCAGGTGATCTACCAAAGTGTTGGAATTACAGGCGAGCTGCTGTGCCTGGCCCCCAACTTCACACTTTGCTCTTTTTCTCTGCATTAAAATTTTGTACTTGTCAACTCTATTATTGATTTGATTTTCTGCAATATTAATTCTACTGTTTACTGCCTCTAGTAAAAATGGTAATTCTACTGTCATACTTTGTTTCCTCACAATCCTTTTTAAAAAATCTTATTGGTAAATCTTTTTTATACATCTTTATTTTTCCAGGTTTATTGATGTATAGTTGAGAAATTGTATAAATGTAGGTTATAAAACATGATGTTTTTATATGTATACATTATGAAATGATGACCACAATCAAGTTAATTAATACCTATCATCTCATTAGTTACCTTTGTGTGTGTGTATGTAGAACACTTGAGATCTACTCTTTTAGTAAATTTCAAGTATGCAATACATCATTATTCATATATCTTGTTTTATTGTCCTCTTTTCCCTTTGTGGCTGTTTTCATATAAACATAAAATTGTATAGAAGCCTGGAGAATCATCTAACCTAGGGAGGCAAATATGCTGACACACGTTTCTCTCCAATGGCAGACATTTCTGGTCAAATTCTGCTTATGGGATGCAGTACACCCAGCAAATACAACTAATCGATTGAGTATGGCCTGCAAAAGCAAGCCTGTTTGCCATTCGTGGTCTCTTCCAGTCCTTCATTTTACAGATGGAGAAACTAAGGACAAACAAGAGAGTGTGTACCAAACGTGTTCAGGTAAGTTAGTGCTAGAATTCGTACTATCTGAAAACTGATGAAATGGAAAACCAGTGCCATTTGCATTCAGATACTTCCAAGCGACTTGGCCTCAGGGAAGTTACTCATCTGTGTTGGATCTATAGTACTTCTGGAAGGCCAAGAACTCTCAGGAAGGATCTGCTGACAAAGCTGTTTTTCAAAGAGGAGAAGGAAGGATAGAGGATTCCACCTCTAAGGCTTTACTCTACTCGTTCTATTATTGGAGACTTCTCTTTTCAGCCTTTCTCTTCTGCTAGTCAAATCATGCTTTAAAAGCAAGTAGGATTTGACCAGGCACGATGGAGATTACACGCCTGTAATCCCAGCACTTTGGAGGCCAAGGTTGGCAGATCACCTGAGGTCAGGAGTTCAAGACCAGCCTGGCCAACATGGCGAAACCTCGTCTCTACAAAAATACAAAAATTAGCTGGGTATAATGGCAGATGCCTGTAATCCCAGCTACTCGGGAGGCTGAGGCAGGAGAATCACTTGAACCTGGGAATCAGAGGTTTCAGAGAGCTGAGACAGAGCCAGCCTGGGCAACAGAGCGAGACTCCATCTCAAACAACAACAACAACAAAAAAGCAAGTAGGATTCAATTAGGGTGTGTGTGATTAAAAATACAAAATAGCACTGGTGAGAATGGATATTGAAGGACAATTTGCAGTCTCTAACCCAAAGGATACTACCATACTACCATACATGTAGACCTCACTTCAGAAGAGAGGCAGTTTTACTTAGTGGGTGGAGCCGTAGACTCTGGGTCCAGCTTCCTGGGTTTAAAGGCTTGTTAGCTGTGCTTACCTCTAGAGCTTATTAGCTGTGTTCCTTGAGTAAGTTACTTCATCTGTTTCTACTTCAGCTTCTTTATCTGTAAAATGAGGATTATAACATCAGTACCTACCTTATAGCAATGTTGCAAAGATTAAATAAATCAACATATGCAAAATACTTGAAAGGGTTCCTGGCATAAAGTAAGCAATATGTAAGTATATAAATATAAATGCAATTACCATTTTCACCATGTTCCAGACACAATGCATATATTGGTCTTATGAATTAGATATTTATTTTCTCATAAATGAAACAGACTCGGGAAGTTATATACCAAAAACAACTAAATACTGATAAAGAATAGAAAAGAGAAGGTTACTATTGCCAGGCTGGGGAAGTCCTTGAAAGCTTTGGGGAAGAGCAGGCAGATGAGTACAGATGAAAGGAAGGGGAGAAGTGAAACATGAATAGATGGAGAAAAAGAAAAACATTCCATGCAGTGTCGTGGGTGCCAGGTCTCCTGGGAGAGGATATTAGATGTCCAGACTTGGACCAGCAATGACATTCCATTCACTATGCATTGAATGAGCATCCATTAAGTACATACCATGAAGCAATTATGATGGGAAATGTAAGATAATACATGTAACCCTGGCCTCAGTATGTATACTATGTGTTCTGCCAAAATAGAGTAAGTAGGGGAGGTAGAGATTGGTGACTTTCATGCCCACCCTTTTATTGCATTATTTTCTAATAAATTCCTGAGCACTGAGCAGATGAAATTTGCCAAAGAGATAATACTTTGAGGTCCATTCCTCTGTTACCAAAACTGTCATCAGAGTTTGTCTCCTCATTGGTAGCTTCAGAACAGGCTTTGCAAACACAAATGCCATAGGGCCAAAAAGGCCCTTGAATGTTACACAAGTGAAACATTCTGGATGTAAGTGCAGGGGCATCAGAATGTAAGAATTGGGGTGAAGACTCTGGAAACCTAGGGAGCACACCGCCTGTACCAGGGATATCCATTCTTCACTTGCAGTGGGTTATTGCCAGGTCTTTCAATGCTTTAATAGAATCAGAAATGTAGTATGTAATGTAAAAGCTCCTTATTTTTAAAACACTGCATCAAATATTGTAAACAAAACTAGGTGTGCCAAACAAAACGTGTTCGAATGTCATTTTTTTAAACTCTTGGCTACCAGCTGGAGCTCAAACAAACAATGACATGCAGTGAATGATCTTATCCTTTCCAGGTCTCTAAGAAAGCCCAAAGTCCCTGCCTCCCACCTTCCTGCCCTACAAATACCCCCACGACATCCCCTCGCTCCTACTGGCTCCCCAGACAACGAGCTGGACAAAATGACCCAAGAATCTTACTGCCAAAGGTATTGCTACTGAGATTTTCCAGTTTCGAGTCCCCAGTTTAGAGTGAGTCATCTCAAATTCAATTAGTGGAGAGTTCCTCTGGGTGCAGTCACCATTGGCAGAGGGGGAAATGACTCAGACAGTGGAGCATGCAGTGCCTAATGGGTCCAGCATGTGGGGGCTTTTGAGATTGTTGGGCACGGTGCTCATGATGCCCGAGGGGAGTACAAAGGGGGGCTGGAGGTTGCAACATGCTCTCAGCTCAACTCATTGTTGGCTCTTTTGGACTGAAAGATATTTGAGATATTTGTATTTGACCTCAAACATATGGTGGATCTAGCACCTCAAGGACATATATTATTACAAGCATGTTGGCTCCTACTTCAGCCTCATTTTCTTCTGCCAGCCTGAACTGCACATTTTGCATTCTGGCATTACCAAACTATTGTAGTTCCCCTGACTCTTTCTTGCCTCTATAACTTAGTGTGTGCCATTTTGTTTCCCTTGAATACCTGTATGTGCTTCCAGCAAACTCCTAGGTGTGCTTTAAAACTCCAAACAGACATCACTACCTTTAAGAAAATATCTCTAACACCCCCCATTTGTTAAACTTGTATTCTTCCTTTGTCCATCTATAATTTGAACTTACTTGTCACATTGTATAAAAAACATTTGCTTATCTGCCTGTCTGCCTAGTTAAGGAGAAGGGTTTAAGGTCAGAAAGCTTGTAATATTCTCCTTTACATATGAAAGTACCTTGTGCATGGGCAGGCAGTCCATCATAGTTCACAGAACAATCTTGGATTGAAATACCACACAGCTCTGAAATAACTCTGCGTGGCCTATCTCAATCCTATGGGCCAGACCAAAAGTATCATTAACTCAGGCTCTACCATGTAAGCCCTTCTGAGTTGTCTGTGGTCATAAGTAGAATAGTTAGAGCAGAACACAAGAATGCATGGATAATCCAAAAGTCAATAGTTGAACCTAGCCCCATCATTTACTCAAATCCAGTAAACATCTTTTGAATAACTGCTCTGTCAGGTGCTGTTTTCAGTCATTGGGATATAGCATTCAGTCACTGGGCACTTGGGATATAGCAATAAATAAGAGGAACCTTTTTCCTACTCTTATAAAGCTTATATTATATGTGGTGGGGAAGAGAAATTAAACCAGTAAATATAAAGAAGAGAATACCAAGTAATATTAAGTGCCCTAAGGAACATCACACAGCATAATGTGATACAGATGGTTAAGGTGGGGTGGGATTTTAGATGGTGTGGCAGGGCTAGTCTTTCTAGGAACACTGCATTTGTGCTGAGACCTGAATTATGAAGACCTAGCAATGATAAGATGTAAGGACAGAGAGAGCATTTCCAAAGAGCAGTGGTCTTCAACCTTTTTGGCACCAGGAACTGGTTTTATGGAAGACAGTTTTTCCACAGATGGGGGCGAGGGTGGGGATGGTTTTCGGTTGATTCCAGCACATTACATGTATTGCACACTTTCTTTCTATTATTATTACATTGTAACATATAATGAAATAATTATGCAACTCACCATAATGGAGAATCATTGGGAGCCCTGGGCTTGTTTTTCTGCAACTAGATGGTCCCATCTAGGGGTGATGGGAAACAGTGACAGATCATCAGGCATTAGATTCTCATAAATAGCACCCAACCCAGATCCCTCGCGTGTGCAGTTTACAATAGGGTTTGCACTGCTATGAGAATCTAATGCTGCTGCTGATCTGACAGGAGGTGAGCTCAGGTGGTATTGTGAGCCATGGGGAGCGACTAAATACAGATGAAGCTTCACTCACTCACCTGCCGCTCACCTCCTGATGTGTGGCCTAGTTCCTAACAGGGCATGGACCAGTATCATTCTACAGCCTGGTAGTAGGTGACCCCTGCCATATAGGAAACAATGACTGAAAATACTTAGCACTGGAAATGAACTTGGTATGTTCAAGGAAGAAAGAAGGCCAAAGTGGCTGGAGCAAAGTGAGAGAGGGTAAGAGATAAAATGGAAGGTGTAATCAGGTGCCAAACCAGGAAGTGCCTTATAAGGCCATAGTGAAGAATCCAGGTATTTTTATGTGATAAAAAACCAATAGAAGATTTTGTGCACCTTTCTTCTATTCTGTCACTTTCTTCCAGTGGGGATGTATGGCTCTATGAGAGAAGGAGGAGAAACAGTAGAATGGAGTAGCTGAGGCTGAGACTGAGCACAAGATGTCTTTGTGCTTATGGGCCCAACTTCCAACTAAAAGGCATTTATTATTAGTACTGGGGTCAAAATCTTGGCAGTGCTATTGGGACACTTGCAGACTCCTTGAGATGCATCATTATTGGAAAGATTAGACTACCTCAAAGTGCAATGTCCTTTCTGATGGTTATAGGAATCTTTATGGACCTACATCCTTTTGCCCTATTAAATCGTCTAGAACATTGCTTCTCAAACCTTCACATGTACACAAAACACCTGATGGTTGTGTTAAAATATGAATTCTGATTTGGTAGAGTTGCTGCATTTCCTGTCATCTTCTAGGTGATGATGAGACTGCTGGTCTGCGGTCTACCTTTTAAGAAGTCACAGGACTAAAATCAAAGTCCCTGGACTGCCTCCAGTTCTACTGTTCAGATTCAATCCCATTGATTTGAGGGCTGGAGTGTCCTCATATAAATAGAGGTAGAAGATGAAAAGGAACCAAGGTTTGAAATCATATCTAGGCCACTGAACCCTGAACTAGGCAGTGAAGCCAGACGGACCACGCCAAATCAAAGCCCTGGAAGTTTCATGTGGTCACTCCAGACATGCCCCTGAGGCCACCAGAGCCATTTGTGCCAGAATCACTTGGAAGACAGAAAACAATTTGAAATCATGCCTGAGCCCCAGGCACCCAGGGCTGCCCAGTGGGGTCACTGCCCCTGATTGAATGGCACTCCATTTCTGTCCCCCAGAAACACTAGGGTCCCCAGCCCGTTCCTTCACGAAGGTTCTCTTTTTGTATTGCTTCAGAGTATTGCACAGGATATTAGCCACTTCCTTCTCCTGTAATTCATCCTTCCACTTTGCCATCTGGAATATTTCTCTTTTACAAGTGCCTAAGTTGTTACAGTTTGAGGCAGTTGAATCCTAAATTTGCCATTTGGGGTAATTTATTGTTTTTAATGCTTTCTTCCAAAAATTCAGATTATGTGGTTTGAAACAGAATCCAGCCAAGATTTTTGCTTCCTAGTTGGACATCTGGTTGTCTGTCCTTTCCAGGTCTTCTCTGGGTTTATTTTTCAGCTTCCCGCAAGTGACTATCAGCTCACTCCTCTCACTACATCCATTATTTTCCCCATTCCCAAACACAAAGCCCTTGTGTTTTGTTATTATTGTTGTGACAAACACTGTCATGGCACTGTCATTGACTGTCCTCAGTGTCATGGTCACATCCCTTACGTGGGAACTAAGAAAGTTCGTGGGGACCAGTAGGCTGTAGTTTCAGTTGTAACAAAAAGGTATTGTTTTCCCTAAAACACCTTCCTACTAATACCCCAAATCCTAATAGATATTTTTTGAGTTACTCATCACATTCTTGATGTCTGGGAGACAGACAATCGGTGGAAATCAGTAAAAGGTGAACAATGAGGTTGGAGGAAGGGGACCAAACATTTATTCAGTATTTACTATGTGTCAAAACTGAAACTGAATAGAATAGGTGATATCACCCCTACTCTACAGATGAAGAACCCAATACTCTGAATAAGTTTCCCAAGAAATCCTGAGTTACAGAGCAATGGAGTCAAGATTGAGCAAGTTCTAACTCAAAGCCCTTGTGTTTGTCGTTATTTGATGCCATGAGGTTAGCACTGGAAGGTTAGATGAGGAACAGGACACCAGGCAGAGAGATGAGAATTTGATTCTGGGAGTATCTGAGTGTGGGGTAACTGAATCGAATCAAGCAAGTAACCAGAGTGGGCACAGAATTTCAGGACCAGGCACCAGCTACTAGACAGAAGCTCCATCATGAGCTAACCTTGGCATTATTGCAAGATTTTACAAGCTTCTTATTTATGGGAAGAGCCACACCCTGAATTTGGTTACCTTGAAGCTTACAAGTCAAAGTGAATGGCAGTAACTTGCTTTTTGGAAACCCTGAGTAGGAGTGGAGCAAGACGAGTTTATCCCTGGAACCCCTTCCATGATCTTATTTGAAGAAGTATTCTTCGGTAACAATACCCCGATGGTTCCCAACCCATGGGAGCTTCTGAATACTTAGTACACCTGGGATCCATTCAAGACCAACTGAGTTGGGTTTCTAGGTGTGGGGCCCTGGCATCTGTGCTCTCTGAAGTTCTCCAGACCTGATGAGCAGCCAGGGTTGAAACCACAGCCTCAGGTTAAATTAGCTTTCTATAATATATGTTCTTTCTCTGAGAGGCAGGACAGAGTTGCCTTGCTGCAGAATTCTAAGGGGCAAAGGGAGAGTGGGGAAAAGTTTCTGGTCCTAAAAGTTGAAAAACTGAGTTTTTCTCTTTTGGAAGAAGATAAAGGCAAGTTTTAACCACTTCATAATTTTGCCAAAGAATGGTCCACCTAGAGGTTCTCTGTCCCATGTTTGGTGAGTCTAACTTCTCATGTTTCACCTCTACGTAGTCAAAGTAAGGTTTTACCATGGTCATATCTGAAGCCCACTTTAAAAGCTTAGCTTTAAAACTCATTGCAGTACAGAGTCTCCCATTTGTCTAAAGTCCTAGCAGCCAGAGAAAATGGCATTTTATCAGTTTTAGACCAGGGAATCCAAGGGATAGCATGGTTATTTGTTCTGACCAAGGTTGCTTACTGAGTTATCAGGGAGCCAGACCTAGGTCTCTGCCTTCTCAGAGCTATTATGTTTAACTGTATAGCACCACTTAAGATAGTTTTGGTATGTGATGAGACATACAATGATGCCTATAAAATTAACAACAGGGGGTTCAGAGGAGGGATAGTTTCTGTGTGCCTGGCTCAATCTGGCCTCAAAATGGCTACCAGAGGACCCATGGGGGCACTATGGTTGTAGTTTTAACTCTTTTGCAAGTCGTTCTTTTTTTTTTTTTTTTTTGTAAAAAGTGATGGGAACTTCAGAGAAAGATGAATTCCAGCTAGCATTTACCCTCTCCTGAATTATCCTGGAACTGTTTCTTGGGATCTATTTCAACTCATAAGAGAAGAAATGAACTAGAACTACTGTATCTAAAGAAGCTCTTTTCCTAAGAGAAGATATGGCCAATAAAGGAAACATCGACATCCCACAGAGTTGGATGAGGCTTGAGAGATCATCAAGGTCAGCGGATCATCAGGATTGAGCAGGAAATGAAAATCTCTCCCCTCTCTTGCATGAGTACATCTAAGTAGCAAAATCTAATCCAAATGCAGAACCCTAGCTGCAAGCAAGCCTGAGAAATAGAGTTTTTATTCCTAACCTCTCTAAACAGAAGGATGGCAAAAAGCAAGTTGAGGTCACAAATTCAAGTATCTGCCACAACCATTTCTCAACCTGCATACCAGAGAATAGCAAGAGAATGTGGCTAGATTGTTTTTGAGAGGTTTTGTTTCAAATTTATTTGAGCCATGCTGGGCAAAACAAAAGTTAAATATGCATCTTCTCTGTAATATATCTCAGGTTTCTTAACACCCACATGCACATCCCAGTTCTTCGTATTTAAGGAACATAAATCGGGCAAACATTTTAAACCCATTTTACAGATGAGGAAACTGGGGTCCAGGGTGATTAAATAACTTGCCTAATGTTGAACAACCAGTTACTGGCAAAGCTTAAACCACTTAAAACATCTATGCCTCTTGACTAGTGAAGAGTGTCCTTTCTGCTAAGAGGGGGTGCAAAGAAGGCCAGGGAGGCAGGCAGGCAAGAAAGAAGAAACCCAATAGGAAGGTGAGGAGGGCTAGAAACCTAGAGGAAGGCTGTGGGTCTGTTTCTCCCCTAGTTATTGAAAGTAGAAAGCACAAAATCACTCTGCCTCTGTCTCTACCCAGAGCCAGAATGAACTCAGTGAAGAGGTCAGAGCCCAGGACCCACATCTCGATTGCTGTCCACTGGTGCCTAGGATATGCTGGTGATGTGGACTCAAGTAGTAACAAAGAAAACTGGTTCTGTAGGACATATCTTTATAAATAGAACCAGAGTCCAGTGGTTTCCAAACAGTCAGGAGACATGCTGTCTTCCAGCATCAGCTATTTATTTGTATCTCCGCTTCATGGAATTCATTCTCCTGCATTCCAGGCTTTGCCGCATTCAGCGTCTGCTCTCCTTCCCTGGATGTGTTGTACAGATTTCTTGGCCTCTTGACTCAAATCCCTGGATTGAGGATGGGGGGACTTTCACCTCTGGTCTCTGCCAAAGTTGGGGCCGTGGGGAGGATGTTTGTGTTTGTCAAGAAGTTGGGAGGACTTTGAATTTTGGCAGTAATTCCTCCCTAGATGATGCACTTAGACAAGAGGAGAAAGAAAAATACCATTCTCAGCAACCACGTTTCTTTCTATTAATGAATCTGCGCACACTTGATTCTTTTTTTTTGAGATGGAGTCTCGCTCTGTCATCCAGGCTAGAGTGCAGTGGCGTGATTTCGGGTCACTACAACCTCTGCCTCCCGGGTTCAAGCCATTCTCCTGCCTCAGCCTCCCAAGTAGTTGGGACTACAGGCGCCTGCCACCATGCCCAGCTAATTTTGTGTATTTTTAGTAGAGACGGGGTTTCACCGTGTTAGCCAGGATGGTCTTGATCTCCTGACCTTGTGATCTGCCCACCTCGGCCTCCCAATACTTTTTAACCACTTTTGTGTGTGTGTCAGTTCTCTCTGGTTTGGGTTAATTTTGTCCCTCACCCAAAATGCAGAAACTAAATAGTCATTCTGAAATAAAACTTTAGGCTAAACAGACCAAGCCTTTATTAAAAGCCTGCTGGGCAGTCTGATTGATACTATGATACAGATTTCCTCCCTCACTCCTGCCTTTCTTTTTTCCAATTTTTTTTTTTTTTTTTTGCTTTTTTTTTTCCGTTTTTTTGCTTCAGGTAGTAGACTCATTTCCAGCTCCAATCAGCAAGGCTACAAGGACTTAGGGTTCCCCAGTAACAGCATTTCCTTCTCTGATAGGCTAGTGATTTTATGTGACTCATGTTGGAAATGGAGAAATCCATACTTTGTGAAGGATCCCGTCCTATGGTCAAGACACTTTAGGTTGCAAGTAACAGAAAAGTCAGCTCAGCTGGCTTAAGCTGCCCCCCTCAAAGAATTTATTGATTACCTAAAGAGCAGATAAGGGAGAAACCCACTTCTTATACTGCTGGATCCAGGAGCTAAAACAATGTCATCAGGACCCAATTTCTCTCTCTCTTCAGCCCCTAGTCATGCTTTCTCTATGTAATTTCATCTTCGGACAGATTTCGTCCTTATCACTTGGCCCCCAGATTCCCCTGGCTGACATTCCACAGCTCCAGGTCCAGCAGAAGGTGAGATTGTGCTCTCCCACCACTCAACCAAGTCCCGGGATGTGTCTCACTAGAACAACCTTAACCACTTCCACTCTCCTGAACCAATAGCTGTGGCCAGTACCTGCTCAATTATTTAACTGGCAAAGCCTGGGTCACAAGCCCACTTCTGGAGCCGGGGTGAGGAACTGTTACCAGCAGTAGATGCTGATTAGGAAAATAATACCCTCAGTCACACTCTGCTTATTCATCTTCATTCATTCATTTTGCAGAGATGAACTGGGAACTTTGTTGTGCTAGAAACTAGAGCTAGAACCCCAGATAACTTCTGCTCTTCCTTCACAATGTCGCTCAAGAGTCATCAGTTCTATGATGAATATTTTCATTGCTGCCCCCTCGGCAGAGTCAGTTATTCCCTCCTTGATGCTCGTGCTCTTCGCGGGATTATATTGATATCTCCCCATCTTTCTCCCTAACTTACTGTGAGCTCTTGGAGGACAGGTATTGTATCTTACTTACCTTGGCCTCCCCAGATACCAACAGCAGGCACAGACAAAGCATTCACAAACCTTTGTTGAATAAATAGGCGAATGATGAGTTAATTATTTAATTAGTTAATTAATGCATCTGCTCCTAATCCTGTAGGGATTTTTGCAAACTATCAAGGGAAATAAATCCGTAAATAGCTGGAACACAGTGTGATCCATGGAGTGACAGTCACGTGAGCAAAGGCTGGTGAGCTCAATGGAAGGTAGCGTGTGTTCGATCTGAAGACAGAATTCTGAAATTTGTTAAAGATATCCTTTGCTATTTTAAATCTAAATCCTGCTCCCTATGGCTTCTATTCACCTATTCTTAGTTCTTCATTCTTGAACATCCTCAAATAAATCTACCTACTACTGTAGCATCTGGGATGATTCCTGACAACATATAAGCCATTCAGTAAATATTTCTGAAAAGAATGAATTGCTTCTTCTTTGCCATGCAGCATTCTCAGTGTGAAAGATAGATATCTTATCCTCTTTTTTGGTATTCTCTGATGATGGCTGTGCCATCGTGAGAACCGAAATACTTTATTGTTGATAATCACCTGAGTTTGAATGTCTGCATCCCCCAAAGGCCAATTGAAAATTGATTGTTTGGAACCTGAATCACATTTGCTTTTAGGTAAAATGTAATAAACGATGCATGCTTTCCAGGCTAGCCTGCAGTAGTTGAACTAGTGGATTCTCATGCTGGCCCGGTATTCAGGAATCAGAAACCTGACAAGAGTGGCATTCTTCATTTGAAATGTGAGTTGAGCCTTGATGTATAGTGGTTAATACTCTGCATTGTGAAATGTGAGTTGGGCCCTTGGCAAAATTGGGTCATATTGGTCTTTGACCCCCCGGCATCGTGCTGGTATCTCTCTTCCTCCCTCCCCTCTCCTTTTCATCTGTGGGCTGCTCCTGCAGTGTGGCTTCTACAGCTACAGTAGCCATGAAAATGTACCACTCAGATCTCCTTCTGCACCATGGAGACCATAACTGGCAGACACCACCAGCTGCTCTGCTCCAAATCCATGACAGTGTATGCTCTAGGCTTTACTTCCCTTGGGCTGCTGTCTGCCAGTGGTTGAGCACAAGAGGGATATGAAGGTAGACCCATTCCTGTGAGATACTGGTTAAGTTGCTCTAAAACCCTCCATCACTGGTGAAACTTCCCTAGCACTGTGCTGCACTGTGAGACTCTGTCTCTCAAACCCTGCTTCCTTTCCTGTCTCCTTCTCAGGATCAGACCTGTCTTGCAGTCTGGCAGCACTCACTGCCTCCTCTGATTCTTCCCCTGTTCCCCTCACAGACACTTCCTCAATAAATCTCCTGTATGTCTAATCCAAGCTTGGCTGCTGCTTCTTGGAGGACCAGGAGTAACACATCTGTGATCTGGAGATTGCACATAGGAAACATGCAGCAGGGAGACTTCCCTAACCCCAATGGCTGGAAAGTCTAATACTTCCTTATTTGAAGAGGAGAAAAAGAATGATTGGCCAGAGAATGAAGGAAGTATTGACTAGAGCAGGAAGAACTGGATCTATCTCACAGAGCTGAAAAAAAAATCCAAGGTTCTTATTCATGCCATCAGCACACACTGTCTCTTAAAACCCCCAAGCCAAATAGATGATCTGCTGTTGCCCACTTCCTGGCTAATATTTGAGACTATTTCTTGTTTTGTTTTACTTCATTTCCATGTTAAATTTACTTTGAAGATTTACTTTGGTCTGATTTTAAATGGAAATAAATGCAAGTGGAAAGAAAATATTTCCAGCACAATTTCCCTGAATTTCTGCCCCTCTGCCTCCCAGCACTGCATCCAGGCCAGACTGAGACAGGTACATGTGAGGTGAATAACTTGGGGCCTCTTTACACTATTATTTCTTGCATGTCTCTTCAACGTTTAGTAGGAATGGAAATATGTAATAAAAGTATATGTTTTTTATGTTCAAAACAAAGATTTATTTTCCATGTACATATTACATGTGATTTTCCGAACTAGACAATTTCTTGAGAGCCATATTAAACTCTTTAAATTCAGACATTCTAATAAACTATTCCCACTAAAGAGCATAGACAGCATCATGAATATTTTAGTTTCAGATTGTCAGCAGGCTAAACTGTTACAGAGAACTCTCAGAGGGCCATTCTCAAAATTAGTTGTGAGGCCTTAGACACACCATGTAAATTGCGTGCACCTAACACAAAAATATCAACAGAGTTTGGCTGGTAACCATAGGGAGTGTTTAATTGCAGCCAAACCAATTTATGTTTCAACAGTTTTGTCAGCAGTCAGGTAGAGACCTGAGTTAACTGGCTCCCACATGAATTTTATTCCAGGGACATTTTAGTTGCCCCCATAGATTGGTACTCTGAAGAGCTGCCCAGCAGCTCACTTATTAATCTGATCTGTGTCATCCTTAGCCTGGGGCATAGAATGGGCTGAACCTACAATATCATATCATGTCCATGAGATGCCCTCCTCCAGAGAGCTCCAGTGCCATCTGGCTGCAGGGAGACTGGGGACAGGGGAGCCTCATGGAGACAGATGAGGGAGTGCCATGCTGATTGATGCACCTGGAAAAGCAGATGAAGGAGAACTGTACCTTACCTGTGAAGAAGGAGGGGGAGGCAGAGAGGTGTGGACCAATGAGCTCTCATTTTCCCTGATTGACCTCTGACTTGCATACTGAGACCCTCAGAGGAAGCAAGACCCCTACAGATGAAAGAAGGAGGCTGGGCTCAAGAACTGGTAGGATGCAGATTTGTGCAGAGATGGGAAAACTACCAGGAAAACAGCTTTATATTAACAATTTATTGGGTGTAGAAGTGTATATGTGGTATGGTTATGTTTCATTTGTCTACATATTGTTTCCACAAGAGACCTTACCCTGGGTCCTGACTCTGTTAATGCATAATGAACTGCATTTAGGTGTCTGAAAGCAAAATTATTAGTATCTCCCACAGTTCTTGAGTTGACTGGGCTTGTCTGGGTGCCTGTCATTTGGCCTTCTCAATATAATGATAGTCAGATGGTGGCTGGGGCTGCGGTCTTCTGAAGGCTTGAGTAGCTGCTGGTGTAAAGTTCAGCTAAAGCTGTTACCTGGAACTTCTGTAACTATCAACCACCTCCTACTTTTTGATGTCTCCAACCAACCCACTCAACCTCATACCACAAACAGGAGCACCTAACATAGTGCTGTGCCATGTATGTGAGAGGCAGTATGGTACAGTGGTTAAGAACATGGACATTTAGAGGCAGGCATACTTGGGTTTGAGTCTGGGCTTTTCCACTTACCAACTGTGGACCTTATATATATTATAAGTTGTTGAAACATAATATATATATAAAATATGTAATATAATATATATATATATAATCTCTATGTATGGTTGTGAAATTTAAATGTTGCCCAGAGAAGAGTAAACACCCACTAATTATTTACTAATGGAAATAAAGATGGGAAGAGACTGCTCACTGCTTCCTCAGCACTCTTTGCTTATCCTGATCCAGCCATTGGGATGAGCTCAGAGTGTGCTGCTCTATGAGGCAGCGAATGTTCAGGTCTTCCCAGCAAGGAGGCCATGGAGTACAGAACCTATAGTCAGGAAAATAAAGTCAAGTTTCTAGGAGTGGGTATTGCCAAGGAGACCTTCAGAGGACTTAGATAAGGAAGGAATTTGTCCTGGAGAATAAAAATGAAGAAGCAAGGTGGTATCCAGGCAAAGCATTTTGACAGAGGCTATGTAGTAGAAAAGGTGAGGGAAGAACTCTACCCCTGGCTCAAGTTTCTTCTCTTGTCTGAGCCTCAGTTATCTCACAACAAAGGATGGGTGCAATTTGAAGACTGCCAAGTTCCTTCCAGTCTTGGCCAAGCTCTACCATGTGAGAAATCCTTAAATTGGTCCACTTCTTTCTATCTACTTGGTCCCCACTCTGGCTTAGGCTGCCATTCATAATTGCTCCCTTGATTGCTATAGATGCCACTTTACAAGTCCTTCTGCTCTTAATCTTTGTTAGTTCTCTGCAGAGCAGTCAGAATGATCTATTTTGTAATACAAATGTGATCATGCCACTCACAGCCTGAAAGTCTTCTGTGCTTTTTATTCTCTACTTACCCATCCAATGCCACTCCCCATCCTTCTCTGCCCTGCTTTACACCCTGGCTATTGGGGGAGGGCTTGCTGATTTTAATGGCTCCTTCTTTCTGGTTTCTGTTTGGATTCAGCCAATAAAAAGATCCAGCAGGGACTAGAGGGCAACAGCAGAAAGAATGTGAAGTACCTACTCCCACCAGAGTGCTGCAGTCCTGACGTTTGCTGTGAGCCTCCCTGACCACAGCTCCTGCAGAGTGGGCCCTCTCCAGCCCCAGCTCTCCCTGTTTCCTCTTCTTGCTTCTTCAGGCCAAGAGGTGAGCATGGCTTCTTGATGTTGCTTTGCTTGAGTGCTTCAACATTCTTCCCGGGTTCCTTTAATTCCACCCACACCCGTGAAAATAATGCCTTCTTGAAATTATCTCCAACACATCACTTAAGTATGGTTCGAGGAAACCAGCAGTTTCCCTCTGAGGCCTTAACTGCTTCAGGCTCCAGTGGCTTCCTGTTGGTCTCAGGATGAGGAGCAAGCTCTTCACGTAACCTCCTGCTATGGTTTGAATATTTGTCACCTCCAAAACTCATGTTGAAATTTCATCCTCAACGTAGTGCTATTAAGAGGTGGAGCCTTTAAGAGGTGATTGGATGATGAGGGTTCTTCCCTTATGAATGAATAATCTGTTCATGAATTAATGGACTAATGGGTTAATCACTGGAGTGGAACTGGTGGCTTCATAAGAACAGGAAGAGAGACCTGGGTTAGCATGCTTAGCCCCCTCACCATGTGATACCCTGTTCCACCTTGGGACTCTGCAGAGAGTCTGCACTTGCAAGGCCCTCACCAATTGTGGCCCCTCAGCCTTGTATTAAATACTTCTCAGCCTCCATAACTGTAAAGAATAAATTTCTTTTCTTTATTAATTATCCAGTTTCAGATATTCTGTTATAAAGCAACAGAAAATTGACTAAGACACCCCCAAGGCCCTGCTAGGTCTAGAACCTGCCTCCCTTTCTGCATCAAGTACCCTGTCCTTCCCTGGGTTCTTATAATCCATGATGCTCATTCCCACCTCCCAGTCTTCCTAGAAATCTCTTCTTTTTTTGAGATGGAGTCTCCCTTTGTCGCCCAGGCTGGAGTGCAGTGGTGCCATTTCGGCTCACTGCAACCTCTGCCTCCGGTTCATCAATTCTCCTGCTTCAGCCTCCTGAGTAGCTGGGACTATAGGCACTCGCCACTATACCCGGCTAATTTTTGTATTTTTAGTAGAGACAGGGTTTCACCACATTGGCCAGGAGGGGTCTTGATCTCTTGACCTCGTGATATGCCCGCCTCGGCCTCCCAAAGTGCTGGGATTATAGGCGTGAGCCACCATGCCCGGTCCTCTGGATTCTTGTAATGCGTGATGCTCATTCCCACCTCTTCCTAGAAATCTCTTCTTCATTTACCCTTTTCCCTTGCCGAGTTAGCTTCATTTACCCTTGGTGTCTCAGCTCCGCTGCTGTTCCTAGAGATCTCTTCCTCATTTACCCTTCTCCCTTGCTGAGTTAGCTTCATTCACCCTTTGGTGTCTCAGCTCAACTCATGATTAGGAGCATCTTCATGGATCACTAGATTAGGCATTTTACTGGTTCCTTCAATTTCCTTTATATCCCATATAGCAATTTTTGTAATAATTTGAGCAGTCTGTTTCTTCTACTGGACAAAGAGACAGGAAAGCAGGCACCATGTCAATTTTGACTCACCTTTATGTTCTTAATATCTAGCCTGGTGCCCTAGTACATTATAGACCCTGATAAATAATTTACAAGTAAAAATATAATCCAAAATCCCAAACAAATATAATTGCAAAATATATATCTTCAATAAATATACAAAGATATAGAAGTGTGTCTTCAATAAATATATACGAATTTATCTTCAATAAGTAGAATTCAAGATCCCATATTTTATGGCTGGAGGTCAGAAAATGGGTTTGTGCTCTATTTTTTTTTTAATAGAGACTATGGTTAGGGCTCAACTCATCAAATTTCATATAACTTAACTTGCACTCCCCTCCCTCATCAATTTCTTTTGGCTATTTTTAGAATTCCTGCATCCAAACAAAGCCCTGCAAGGAAGATGTATACCCCCACCACCACCACCACGTGTGTGGTATGCAACAGAGCAGAAAAACAATCAGAAATCACTTGATGAAGGGGAATACAGCAGAACCTGAGTCCCTGGGCGAAGCATCTTGGGGAAGCCAGCCCAACAGCTGCTTGCATTAAAAATGATTGCTTTACATTTATGGCGGCCAGGCAACAATAAGTGGTTTATAGCCTATAATCTAACACAAATGACTTAGGAAAATATTCTTAATAGACAGTTCAGCTGAGTGTCCCAGTGCATTAGGAAGCCCAGCAGGGAATGATCAGAATGAGCCTTCGTTGATCTGACAAATCCTCCCTGGCCAGCTGGATGTTATACTAGCTCTCTTTGCAATCCTACATTCTCCCTTTTAGGGAGACCCTGTAAAAGAGTTACCAAACTCTGAGGGCACAGACCCTGCCAGATAGTCCCTAGTGTCCCCACAAGCTTCTTAGAAAACAGATTCTCAGCCCTGGGCTGCATCAAGCCAGGAAAAATGAAGTGTGACCTTGTAAAATATCAGTTCCTGGTACTTTTTCCCCCTAATTTTGGGGATGTTATCATGGCAGAAGAAAAAATACCGTTTTTTCCACACTCCATTCTGGAAAATAGTATCCATCTGTGAAAATGCTGAGCAGGCATGATTGCTGTGGCCAAGCGTGGTATCAGACTGACAGACTGGGAGGGAGTTTGGGTTCTGCAAGGGGTCAGTTGGAAGATAGGAAGTGGGTTCTTGGGGAATTCATGTTCTTTGTGGCATGGCCACATGAGAGAGAGGAACAGAATAATCAAAACAGCTGGAGGCCAAGTGGGAAGGAGGCAAGTTGGAATGCTGTGCCCTTGCTGGCTTAATGGTGCCCCTTCTTCTTGCCCTCTCCCCAATGCCCTGGGCTTTTCTGCTGCTTCATGATGCCAACTGGAGCCTGGAACACTGTCTTATATTATTGGTTCCTGTATTCTACACATTTATCACTCACTGGACCACATGCTCCTCAAGGTCAGGTCCAGATCTCACACCTCTTTGTCCATCCTGGACTTAATTAGCACAATCTTTTCTAGAATAAAGCATCTACTCTCTTCCTAGAAAGGAGTGGTTGTGTCTATTAGAAAGAACACTGCCGTGTCCCACTGACCACAGGTAATATCTTGCGTGGCTCCTTTCTCCAGTTCCGTCACCTGTGTTAAATGGGTCTGCCTCACCTGTCCTTCTTTTCCTTAAGAATTAAGAACCTAAAATCCACAATCAGGGAGTCAGGGGCTGGAGTTCCAGCTCTCATAGCAGTGTGATCTTTGGGAGTTATTTTACACCTAACAGCCTCAGTGTTCTTGTGTATAAAATGTGATAACAATGACAGCTACTTGACAGGGTCGTTGTAAAGATGGAGTGTGATGTGTATCATGTGTTACTGCTGCTTGCATGGTGCCTGACACATAGGTGGCACTCAATCAATGTCAGCTTCTCCTCCTCCTTCTCTCCTGTTTCTTTCTTTCTTTCTTTTCTCTCTCTCTTTCTCTTTCTTTCTTTCTTTCTTTCTTTCTTTCTTTCTTTCTTTCTTTCTTTCTTTCTTTCTTTCTTTCTATTATTTGGCAAATAATCTCATCTTGGTCTACAAATACTTACAGAGTTGCCAAAAATGTAGATGCTTACTACTAGAAAGGATTGTCCTAATTAAACCCAGGAGAAACAAGGATGTCTGAGATGTGGATCCACCCTTGAGGAGAGTGCTGTCCAGTGAGTGATAAATGTATACAGTGTAGGTACCAACAATATAAGACAGGATGCTCTAAATTCTCAGCCAAAGAAGGTATAAAATACTTTGAGCATAGAAGAAGGAACGAGTTCCATGAGTTGAAGAAATCTTGTCACAGAAGCAGGGTCTTCAAGTTCTCAGAGACATGAAGAGAAGGATAAGTATTCTGGAAAATAGTGTCAATAAACATCTTCACATAATAAATAGTGTAGCAAGCTCAAAGGACAACAAATAGACCATCTGACTGAGATGTCCGGTGTATGTCCTAGAGAGTAGCAATACAGATGGCTAGAGAAAGCCTTTGCTCCAGAACCATAGCCCCATGGATATTTTTATACACTAACTGGAGGCTATTCAAAAGATACACATGTTGTCTATTCCTGGAGCTTCAACTTACCTGAAAATTAAATTTCAAATACATCATATTGTCATTAAGTCAAATCCAGACATAATAGGGAGTAGGCTACAACATTCACTTAATAATTTAAGATAAAACATGATAATTACAAATGTTTTTTATGACTATAAAATACTTAGACCTGTGCCCCTGGACCTCATAGGAAACCTATTAGAGCACTTTGTGACATACGTTTGAGAGTCAGAACTAAACCAGAGAAGTGTTTCTAGTGATGGAAATTGCATGGGACAAATAGGGACATATGGGTCAGAGGAAAAGAGAACAGTAAAAAGATGTCAAATCTTTTTATCTGTAGAGATAGTGAGGTTTTGGAGAGAAGAAAGAAGGCCTTTGCCTGTGGCTCTCTGGTGCTCTTTAAATAACAACCAAGAAATACCTTATTATTCTTTGGAGTGGCCCTGATAAAAATTGTTCCCCTACATCTGCGATGTTCTCTCAAAATGAAACCTTACAACTTGTGGTAGAAACCTAGTGCAATGGTTTTCATGACTTGTAATTTTCCTGTGCCAAATGAAAAGCTTCCTGTTCAGTGGTCCTGAATTGAGACACCATTTCCAGTCTGTAGAAGGCTTGTAGTTTGTCTTTCCCTGGCTGCTAGTGAGCTGTGGCTCACGTTGTGATTTTTTTTTTTAAGCCTCCAGCATTTTTTGCTTTCACTCTGATGGCATCGGGTGAAGTGACTTCAGCAAGTCTAACATGACCAGTGGTGTACCCTGGATCCTGCTAGCAGTCAGGAGTACCAGAGAGATACAAGTCAACGAAGTAAACCAATCCAGCTACAAGTGCAGTGTCTGTGTGGACTCCAAGGGGAGCATGGAAATGTCACCTGCACCACACCGTAGCAATGTGGGAAAAGCATGAGCAATAAATTATTCGCCAGTGAACTCCAGACGTCTCAACCAAGTAAGGGTTTCCTAGGACTCTAAGGATGGTGTCCAAGATAAAACACTTAAAATACGCAGAGCTGACAAAGGACTACATAAAAAAAAGTAAAACTTCCTCATAAATCAATAAAGGAAAGGCCAAGTCATGATAGAAAACTCGATAATTTACAGAAGAAACCTGGAAAGCAAATAATAATGGAAAAAAGCTCAGCCTCATAGTAACCTTATAACTGAAAATTAAAACTACAATGAAATAACATTTTAAATCTGTCATATGGAAAATAATTAAAAGGTTGAACAAGATCAAGTTTTGGCCTGGATGTTGAAAAGACAAACATTATACTCTCTATTAAAATGCTTATGACTATAAATTGGCACAACCATTTCGGACAGTAATTTGTTAATAAAGTTAATAATCTCCATATCCTATGATCCAGTAATTCTATAACTAAATATAGAGCCTGAATACCCTTCTACAAATGTGTACAAAGAATATTTATTCAGCATTATAAGTTGTAGCTAAGAATTGGAAACAATTTAAATTCCAGGCTGGGCGCCGTGGCTCAGGCCTCTAATCCCAGCACTTTGGGAGGCCAAGGTGAACAGATCACTTGAGCTCAGGAGTTCAAGACCAGCCTGGTCAACATGGTGAAACCCCGAGTCTACAAAAAATATAAAAATTAACTGAGTGTGGTGGTGCACGCCTGCAATCCCAGCTAGTTGGGAAGCTGAGGTACAGGAATCACTTGAAACCAGGAGGCAGAGGTTGCAGTGAGCCACGATTATACCACTGCACTCCAGCCTGGGCTACAGAGACTCTGTCTTAAAAAAAAAAAATCATTAACAGAGAAATGGAAAAAAGTTGAGTTATAGGGCAATACTACACAGTGACTAAAATGAATGAGCTAGATATATATATATTAGCATGTTTAAATCTTGAAAATATATTTATAGGAAAAAAGCAAGTTGCAGAGAATAACCATAATATGTTGCCATTAGTACAAATTTAAATGACATATCAATACTATATACCATTTTTTAGACATGTACATAAATAGTAAAAGTCTAAATACATAGATGGGAAGGATACAGCCCATCTTCAGAATACTTTTGGGAAGAGAATTGGGAAATGAGATTGGGAAGGCCACAAAAGAGGCTTTAACCAAATGTCCTGTGACTCAGAGAGGTCAGAAGTTTTCAATGGGAAATCAAATCCGCAACTGGTGCTTAGGGGAGTATGAGTCTAAATTTATACCACCTGCATAACATAGACATCTCCAATAAGAAATTGATGTTTAGAAAAAAACAGTCCTGAACTAATGGATTCCCAGAAGCACTTGGCAGAAACACTGTCACAATTTGGGGTACATGGGACTAACTAGCACACCCACACAAGCATAAATCCTACTGATGATCAGCTCACAAACAAAACTTACACACAGGTAAGAAAGCAGTCCGTCCTGAGGGAGAGTCAGTAGACACCATAAATGGGAGAACTCACCTCCCAAGAACCTGATATTATGGAACATTCCTAAGAAAACTATATAACAATCAAGGAGTTACCATTCCCATTGTAGGGGCCCTCACAGAATCAGCCCAGTGCCATCTCAGAATTGCTACAGACTGATGACTGCTGTGTGTCTCTCTTCTTACCCTTTCTGAATGAATGATTTTGTTGAGATTATCCTGCTTCTGTCCTGCCACTCTGTTGAGGAGAGGGGCAGATATTTGTATTTGCATGGAGGGGTAGCTATCTTGTCTCTGTGGCTCATAGGCCCCCAACTCAGAGGAGCCATGTCTAGATCTGATCCCATTCAAGCAGAGAAGGGCTTGACTGGGAAGAAGCAGGCAAAAGAGTATTTGGTAATTAGAAGAGCAGAGACATTTACTGCTCACCAAATATCTATGTGCTCCCCCACGTTTCTGGCCATGTGCAGTTACCCAGGATCATGTGACAGTTTCTAGGCAATGGAATGTAAGTGACACAAGTCCCTTCTGGGCTGAAGCATAGAAGAGAAGGCATGGGATCTCCCACTTTCCCTTTCATTCCTCAGTGACAGTGGCAGCTGCATCTTGAGATAGTTTAGCCACTAGATGGAAACAGCTGGATCACAGAATCACTTGCTTGAAAGGCAGCCTCAGACTTTGCATGAGAGAAAAATAAACTTTCATGTGTTAAGCCAGAACTCATGTTGTGTGTGACTCTTATACATAAACACGCACACACAAATGCTGATTGAAAATAAATTCACATACAGGCTAAGCGTAGTGGCTCACGCCTGTAATCCCAGCACTTTGGGAGGCCAAGACGGGTGCATTGCCTGAGGCCAGGAGTTCAAGACCAGCCTGACCAAAAAGATGAAGCCCCATCTCTACTGAATATAGAAAAATTAGCCAGGTGTGGTGGTGCATGCTGTAATCCCAGCTACTTGGGAGGTTGAGGCAGGAGAATCACTTGAACCTGCTACTGCACTCCAGAGCAAACTCTGTCTCAAAAAAAAAAAAAAAAAAAAAAAGAAAAGAAAAGAAAAGAAAGAAAATAAGTTCACATATAAAAATTAAAACTACACAGGGAGGCAATCTACTATGGGGGGACAGCCGAGACACAAACTGAGAATTAGTGGCCCAGAAGCCCCAATAATAGAACTATTTGATAGAGAGTATATTAAAAAGTACATTTTGAATATTTAAAGTGCCATTTACAGCAACACAGGATACCATTTGGGAAATATGAAAAAAAAACTATTTGAAAAATAAATTCGTAGATCTTGTAAATTGAAAAACATTGCATTTCAAATTGAAAAGTCAGTGAAAGATACACACATCTATGTTTACTTCTTTATCGCAAAGATAAAACTGAAATGCAGTGGGAATTGAAGTGTATTTTCAAAAATTAATTTTTCATCAGTTGGATACCCATATGAGAAAACTGAATTTTAATTTATACTTTGTATTATACAAGAAAGTCCAAATGTATTATAGATCTACACATAAAAATTAAGTTTTCTAAAGGAAAACACGGAAGCATATCTGTAGGTGAAGATTTCTTAGATAGAATAATCATAAAATACTAACGATAAAAGAAAATTGGGCTTCTTTAAAATTAAGAATTTCTATTTGTCAAAAGACAACACTTTGAGAGTGAAAAGACAAGTTATAGAGTGAGAGAAGATATTTACAGTACATATGTCTCACAAAGGATTAGTATTCATAATACCTAAGGAATTCATACACATTGATAATAAAGATATAAAACTCAATTAAAAAATGGGCAAAAGATTCAAGTAGGCACTTCAGAAAAGAAGCTTTTCAAAGGCCCATTAGCTTTGAAAACATGTTTAACATCATTAGTCATTAGAGAAATAAAATAGGGAGACTGTTCTATTATCTGGGTGGGCGCATTTACAAGGGTCCTTAAAAATGGTAGCAGGAACCAGAAGAGAGAACAAGATGAAAGTGAGAAGAATTCAGACCAAAATTGCTGGAGGAAGTCAGCCAAAAAGTCAGTGAACCAAAAAACTCAGGTGGTCTCTAGAAGCTGGAAAAGGCAAAGAAACACATTGTCCCCTAGAGCCTCCAGAAAGGAGGGCAGCCCCGATGATACCTTTATCATCGGGGTATGAGATTCTTATTGGACTTCTAATCTACAGAACTGTAAGACAGTAAATTTGTGGTGTTTTAAGCCACTAAATTTGTGGCAACTTGTCACACCAGCAATGGAAAAATCCTTCTGTTCTGTGACCCAGCAATTCCACTGCTAGAGATATACCCAACAGAAAGGCAGAGATAAATGCACCAAAAGATGTGTACGACAATGTCCATATGACCTTCTTCATAATTGGCTTCAATGGGAAAATACCCAAATGTCCATAAATGTGCGATAGATAATCTGTAGCATCTTAATATAATGGAATATTAAACCACAATGAGAAATGAATGCTACACACAATATGATGGCTCTCACAAATATAATGTTGAATAAAAGAAACCAAAGAGTTCAGATTGAACATTCCATTTATATTAAGTTCAAAGACTAGTCAAACTAACATATGGCGTTAGAGGCAAAATTGTTGTTGCCTTGGCAGGAGGTCTGAGAGGGAGTGCAAAGGGGGTCTGCAGGGTGCTAGCAACATTCAGTTTCTTGATCTGGGTGCTGATTTCACAGTGTGGCTTGTGAAAATTATTTGAGTTGACATTTATGATTTATGCATATTCGTGTATGTATGCTATAGTTCAATAAAAAGTATTACTTTAAAAAGGCAATGGCATGGTTAAAAAACAGGTCAGACACAACCAAAGTGAGAATTGAAAATTAAGAAATAGATCTGAAGAAATTCTTCAGAATGCAACTGGAAGATACAAAAATGGAAAATCTAAAAAGGATTTTAAAAATGTGAAGAATAAATTTCATCTATAATAAATGCTTCATAAAGAGAGAATAGAGAGAATGAGAGAGAAAATATTCAAAGAGATAATGCTTAAAATGTTCCTCATTTAATAAAATATATGATTCCTCAGATTTGGAAAGCAGGATAACAAACATGAAAATAGATACATACCTTGAGATATTATAGTTAAACCAACAAATACCATTATCTACAATGATAGAGGATAAAAGGCAGTTGAGTAACAATTTTTAAGTGCTGATGAAGAAACATAGCAGTCAAACAAGATAATTTTTTTTTTTTTACTCAGGTATGTTGAAGTATAGTTTCCATAATGTACAATTCTCTTTTCTAGTGTTTGGTTCCATGAGGTTTGGCAAATGGATACTGTTGTGCAATCTCTTTTATAGTCAAGATTTAGAATAGTTCCATCGCATACACAAAATTTCCTCATGCCACACCTCATGCCACATTGTGGTCAACTCCTCCTCCCATACAAGTCCACAGCAACCCCTGATCTGTTTTCTGTCCCTATAATTTTCATTTTCTAGAACGTCATATAAATGACATCCTACAGAATATTGCCTTTTTGCACAGTCTTATTTCACTTAAAGTAATGCATTTGAGATTTGTCTACGTTGTGGTGTATATCTGTAGTTCATTTCTAATTGCTGAGTAGTATTCCACTGGATGGATGTAATATAGTTTATTTACCCTTTCACCAGTAGAAAGGCATTTGGATTGTTTCCAGTGTCTGGTATTTATGAATAAAGTTGCTGTAAACATCTAGATAGAGAATTTGGTGTGAACATGTGTTTTCATTTCTTTGGGTAAATAACTTAGGAGCCATAGTGCTGGGTCATATGGCAGGTATATATTTAATGTTACAAAAAACCTGGATAACATTTTTCTAAAGTGGCTGTATCATTTTTGCATTCTCACCAGCAATATATGAGAGTTCTGGTTGTTCCACACCCTTACCAGCACTTTGTATTATTGACTTTTTCCCAAAATGGTGGGTAGTCATATTTAAATGCAGGGGTTTTGTTTGTTTGTTTCTTTGTTTTTGAGACCGAGTTTCGCTCCTGTTACCCAGGCTGGAGTGCAATGGCATGATCTCGGCTCACTGCCACCTCTGCCTCCAAGGTTCAAGCGATTCTTCTGCCTCAGCCTCCCAAGTATCTGGGATTACAATAGCCCACCAGTATACCTGGCTAATTTTTTTGTAGTTTTAGTAGAGACGGTGTTTCACTATGTTGGCCAGACTGGTCTCGAACTCCTGACCTCAGGTGATCTTCCCACCTCGGCCTCCCAAACTGCTGGGATTACAGGCATGAGCCACCACAGTTTTAATTGGCACCTTTCATGTGCTCGTTTGCCATTGGTATACTTCTTTTGTTAAGTGTTAACAAGACCCATTTTTTGTTGGGTTGTTTTCTTTTTTTAAAACTTTTATTTTAGATTCAGGAGTACATGTGCAGGTTTGTTATATAGGTAAATTCATGTGATGAGGGTTTGATGTATAGATTATTTTGTCACTCAGGTACAAAGCCTAGTACCCAATAGTTATTTTTTCTGCTCTTCTCCCTCCTCCCACCCTTCACCCTCCGGTAGGTCCCAGCATCTGTTGTTCCCCTCTATATGCTCATGTGTTTTCATCTTTTATAAGTGAGAACATGCGGTATTTGGTTTTCTCTTTCTGTGTTAGTTTGCTAAGGATAATTGCCTCTAGGTCCATCTCCTGTAAAGGACATTACCTAATTTTTTTATGGCTTCATAGCATTCCAGTGGTGTATGTACCATATTTTCTTTATCCAATCTATCATTGATGCTCATGTAGGTTGATTTCATGTCTTTGCTATTGTGAATAGTGTTGCAATGAATATATGTGTGCATGTGTCTTTATGATAGAATTTATATTCCCTTGGGTATATACCCAGTAATGAGATTGCAGGGTCAATGATAGTTCTGTTTTTAGCTCTTTGAGGAATCACCAAACTGCTTTCCACAATGGTTGAACTAATTTACACTCCCACCAACAGTGTATAAGTGTTCACTTTTCTCCACAACCTTGCCAGCTTCTGTTATTTTTTGGCTTTTTAATAATGGCCATTCTGACTGGTGTGAGATGGTATCTCATTGTGATTTTGATTTGCACTTCTCTAATGATCAGTGATATTGAGCTTTTTTTATATGCTTTTTAGTGACATGTATATCTTCTTTTGACAAGTGTCTGTTCATGTCTTTTGCCCATTTTTTAATGGTTTTTATTTTCTTGTAAATTTGTGTAAGTTCCTTATAGATTCTGGATATCAGACCTTTGGTGGATTCAACGTTTGCAAATATTTTCTCCCATTCTGTAGAGTTGTTTTCTCCTTTGATTGCTTTAACTGTATTTTGAAGGACGGAAGTTTTACATTTAAACAAAGCCAAATTTTTACATTTCTTTCTTTTATATATATGATGCTTTTAATCTAAGAAATCTTTGCCTAATCTAAGATCACAAAGATTTTCTTCTATGCTTTCTTCTAGCAATTTTATAGTTTTAGGATTTACATTTTAGTCTATGCTTACTTTGACTTCATTGTTTATGATACAATGTATGGGTGGAGGTTTTCTCGGTCTTGATTTTGTTTTTTCATATGGATGTCCAGTTATTTTACCACAGTTTGTTAAGAAGACTACTTTACTGAATTGCCTTTACACCTCTGTGGAAATCAGTTGATCATATATGTATGGGTCTGTGTCTAAACTCTCTATTCCATTGATCTATGTGTCTACTTTTAAACCAATAGCATGCTGTCTTAATTACTGTAACTTTATATTAAGTATTTAAATTAGGTAGTATACATTATCTAACCTTGTTCTTTTTCAAATTGTTTTGACTATTTTCATTCCTTTGCCTTTACTTACAAATTACAACTTCTATCATTTTCTACTAGAATGTCAACTGAGATTATATTAAATCTATATGTCAATTTGGGGAAGGACTAATATCTTTAAAATGTTATATCTATCAATATATGATCTTGATATATAAATATTTCTCTATTTAAGTCTTTTAAAAGTATTTTAAAGTTTTTTTTTAGTTTTAGCATACAGATCTTGCACAAATTTTATTAAATGTCTATGTATTTATTTCATGACTTTGACAATATTGTAAATTATACTCCTATTAAGATTTCTAGTATATAGAAAAAGAATTGATTTTTGAGTTCTTTTATCCTGTAACAACATATTAGTGTTAGTAACTTTTTAATAGATTCTTTGACATTTACTAGACAGCAATTATACTGTCTGTGAATAGAGATAGTTTTACTTCTTCTTTTCTAATTTGAAAACATTTTTTCTTACCTTACTACACTGATTAGGACATCTAATACGGTGCTGGATAGGAGTCATGTGAGTGAATATGCTCACTTTGTTCTTGATAAAACATTGAGTCTTTTAGCAATAGTGCATCTACAAAACTCTCCAACTAACCTCACATTTATTGGGAAGAAATGAATACAAACATTAATATTGTGAACCACTATCTATTGAGTGTACTACTTAAATGGCACCATGCTAAGTTCTTTGTATATATATATTTTACAACAGTTCTATGAAGTAGGTACTATCACTATCCTTTTTTTGCAGATAAGGAAAGTGAAACTCAGAATGGTTAGGTAACTTGCCTATGTCGTTTAGTCAGCAAATGACAAAGCTGGGTCTCTAATCTAAGTCTGATTAGTTCCAAGGCCACACTCTGAAGGATGCCCCTGACTGCTTTCCTGAGTCCTAGGCTCTGCTCACTAAGGACTCTGCTCCCACACTCGTGGAGCTAAGATATTTCCATCTCTGACTCCTGTCACCATAACATATTTTCTGACCTATACTCCATTCCGTGGACAACCAATCTCACATGCCTGAGTTCAAAGATCAATGGGTAGAAGTGTCATCATAAGCTCCTTCCTGCGTACGTGATAGGGTTGCAATGACTTAACTTCAGAATCACAAAGCCTGAACCTAGAGTTAAAGATGTGAAGAGACTTTTCCAAAGCACATTTGGAGTGAAAGCAGAGTTTTCTAAGGGTCCTTTGAAATATAACATGCCTGTCATTCTTTTTAAAGTTTTATCTCAATAAATGGTTTCCTCTGAGTATATGAAAAACTTGTCTTAGCATGGGTTTAATGGAGAAGCTTGGGTTTTAGAGTCAGACATACCCATCTCTATTGCCCACCATGTGAATTCAGGCAACTTGCTGATTAGATTATTCATTCAAGGACACTGGTTTGAACACCTACTACATGTCTAAGTTTTGGGGCAGAAAGACTGAAAGGATGGAGTTGCCATAATCTGAGATGGGGAAGGTTACAAGCAGAGGAGGTTTTAGAGGGGAGCCCAGGAATTCAGTTTTAAATATAAGTCTGGAATTTCCGTTAGATATCCTAGTGGAAATGTCCAATAGGACATCTGTGTTTACAGTATTGAAACCAGAAGAACTAGCATCAGACACCAAAGCTGGATATTCAGCATGAAAGAAGGAAAACCCAAGAGTGTGATGGAAGACAGTGTATTGAGAGTAATCAACTGTGTCAGATGGGTCAAGATGAGAACTTAGAACTGACCATTGATTCAGCAACACATGGAGCTCATTGCTGACCTTGATGAAAGCCTTTTTCAGTGCAGCGGTGAATGAGTTGCTTTCGCAGGAAGAAGTTTTTTAGAAAACTTCTTTTCAAAATGGAGCAAAGATGGTGATGAATGGTAGAATCAAGAAGAGTTTGATGGGATGAAAAAAAATGCATGTTTTTCTGCTGAAGGGAAAGGCCCATAGATAAATTTAATTATATTGAAAAGACAGAAGAGAATTGCTAGAATGATAAGGGAAGAGAGGAGATGAAATCTGGCATGCAGGTCAGGGTGCAGGGCTCAGCTAGATGAGAAGAAGGCTACTTCAAACACAGGTGAGAAGTCAGAGTCTATGGATGGGAATCTAGCAAGTGGCTGGGTGTGCTGGAAGGAGCCTAGAGAAGTTCCCTTGTGATGGCTTCAGTTTTCTCAGTGACATAGGAACCAAGTTGGGACAACAGAGAGAAGGGAGGGGAGATGTGTTTTTAGGGCATTTGAGGTAAGAGAGGATGTGAAAGTCACATATATCTTTTGACTCTCACTTATAAATAATAATTCATAACTTGCACAGATTTTATAAAATACAAAAACCAGTGTTCAAAAACTCATCATTATCGTTATCCTCAAATTTAGTGTGTATATCTGCTTCTCTGTCAGACTCTCAGTTCTCTGAGAGAATGAATCACGTGATACTATATTCTTTGGATGCTACCTGGAAAAATATGAATTCTATTTGATTTTTTAATGTTGTAAACCATAAGAAATTAGAACAAAAAATTACAAAAAGAGGAAAAGACAAACCATCCGTAATTCTCTCACCTCTCCTGGAGTTTTGCTTTATGTTAATTTTTACACTAGTTTTCTCATAATTAGATATCACATCTGAGTCCAATATTACATATTGTTTCCTTCATTTAATATTAAGTATTAAGCATTTTCCATAGAGTTAATCTCTAAAACCATCAATTCAATGGTTACATAATTTTTCATATGTCCATTTATGTGAATAAATGTACTATATGCTACACAACAATTTATTATTGGAGATTTAAGTTACTTCAAATATGTTATTAAAATATATTATGATGAATATTTTGAGCATGTTTAAGCATAATTGATGAATTCATAATATAGCTATCCACCATTTAATGACCAATTATTGGCTGCCAGTTATGGTGCACTGTGCAAATGACTTTTCATACATCTCATTTGATCTTAATAGCACACACAGTAATGTCTATGTTGGAGTAGTTTGGCACATATAAAAATTTAAACATAATATGAAAACACTCTTGAACTGATTGATCATTTTTGCTAAATATTAATATTTAGCTACATTTGTTTTAGAACTCTTTAAAAAGTAAAATATTCTACATAGAGTTAAAGCTTCTCATCCCATTGCCTTCCCACCTTCTCAGCAGGTGACTACTATCTAGAACTTAGTGTTTACATCTCTATTTTCTAATTCTTTTGCTCATATGAATGTGCCAATAAAGAACACAAGGAATTAAATGTGCTTCTTTTAAGATTTATATAAATGGCATAATATACTGTCATATTTTTGAATTTTGTTGTTCACTTGTGTCTTAAAATTATATTTATGTTGATACATGATGCTTTTGTTAATTTAAACAGCTGCATAGTTTTCTACTGTATGTATCATCACAATTTATTTATGTGTTACTTTGATGGATATTTAGGCTTTCCCAATAATTTGCATTTGCAAGAAATGCTATAATTAACATACTTTTACATGTCTTCTTTGTGCACATATGTACACTTACATCTAGATATGGAATTGCTCAGTTCTTTAGGACATATAGCTAGATGTGAAATTTATTAATCTAGAATGGTGTTTGGGAATCTGCATAGTTTAAAGGCTCCCCTAAGTGATTCTAGTGTATAGTCAGGGTTGGGAACTGATGCCTAGATTTTATCTTTCTAGGTACAGTCGAATTCTTGCCCACCTTTTTGCTTTGCACATATAGAACTAGGTGCATACAATGCTGGTTGCTTGATACTGCCTCAGTGTTCTGGGGGCTGACAGATCCTGAGAGCAGCTGTATGAACAGAATCTCTCAGAAGAGAGGTTTCAAAGTACACTAGTCCCAAGATGACACCTCTCCAATTCACCTGCCACCTCTCCAATTTACCTGTAGAAGGCAAGAATCAAAATACAAGCCAAACAAGTTCATCTAGGACAGAGACAGTAAGTGATTTTTAACTTATCTTTCAATGGTAATCAATTGCCGGAAGCTGCTTTAGCAGAATAATAAGAATCACTGGGAACTAGCTATGGGCTCTATGGCAGAGATTGCTATGATTGATTAATGATGTCTGCCATGGATTGCATATAGGTAAGGGTCATATGTATGTATAATTGCCAATCTGCCACCACAGTTGCCCACTAGCAGTCATCAAGGAAGCGGTTGTCTGGAGACTGGGCTCTGTTGTAATTGAAGAGGGAAGCTTAAAGGTTGTCAGTGGCTAGCTTAAAGAGAAAAGTTTTACAAAGTAATTTTTCTTTTTTTAAAAAAACTTTCTTCTTTGCCATGAAACATAGGAACAAAGTAATTTTTTTTGAAGTTTCATTTATTTTTCTTCTTCTAAAAGCTTGGCCCAAATTAATTCCTGGGGCCAATATATCCTTGCTTATAGGCAGGGTGAGCTCTTGATCTTCCTCAGCCAGCAAAAGAGCATGAACTCTGCAGTCAGACCTGTGCTGGAGCCCAGATCAGCCCTTCACTGGATATGTGGTCTGGGCAAAGCTATTGAGACACACCATGCTTCAATTCCGCATTGTGAAATGGAGATCATACCTATGTCGTGTGATAGTCATAAGGGCTAGGTGTAAGTGTCCAGAATTGTCCTGAATCCAACTTTCAATTAATGGTCATGGTTGCTATAGTATTATCATCATTATTATCGTTTATATTATTATTTAAAAGCAAAATAATGATCATGGTGGTACAGTTTCCAGATAGGTCTGGTTTAGAAAATCCAGATTTGGGTAGGGTTAGGTATTTGTCTCCTGTTGAAATAAATGAGTGGCAATTTGGGACCATAAAATGAGACAAGTCAGGACATTTGGGGGCTGAACATTTGTGCAGGTGTTAGATACTAAGTTTAGGCAACGAGAATTACTGGTACCACTGGAACTGGATGCAAACACAGGTTGAGTTCTCAGGGCCAGCGAGGGAGTAATTCCAGGGAAAATGAAAGGGAAGAAATCACAAAACAGACTCAATTACTGAGAGTAAGTATTATCAGCTATGAAAATGCATTTACAAGTCACAATGCTGTATGTCAGCACCCTGATACCTCCTAGGCCGTGAGAAATAAACAGTAACATTTTTTAGAATTCTTCTTCAACCCAGTCAACAAACATTCCATTGCAAAGTAAGAAAAGAGGGCAGGGCATGAATTCAAAAGCAAATTGTTCTTACCATGATCTGGAGTCTGGCGTCTGCTGGTATTCTGAAAAGATTATTGACTCTTTTCTGTTTCTTTTATTAAATGTCATATTCATTTAAGTGTTATGCAAGTTACCAGTATGTATGGAGCATAGTAATAGATGTTTGTCATAAATGTGTTTTATCTTTATTTATCAGTGACACAAAATGGCAAATGATAATCAAAGCCCTGACCAAGATAATATTTGCATGGAAAAGGATCATTTTTAAGAAAATAATAATAGTGGCTACAATTTTTAAAATGAGAAAACTGAGGCTTAGGTGAGTTTTGTTTGTTTTTGTTGGGTTGATTGAAATATTTATGGATGGGAATATGTGTCCTTTTTAAGAGTATAGTGTGATGAATTTTGAAAAATGTACACAGTTGTGTAATTAAAATCATAACTAAGCTATGGAACATTTCCATCACTGCAAGTGCCCTTGTGTCTTTTTATAGCCTATTATCTCTCCTCCCCACCACTCTCTAGCAAGCAAAAATCTAGTTTTGGGTCTGCTTTTCACCTTTTCAGAATGCAATATAAATGTAAGAGAATTTGTAACTTTTGTGCCTTCTTTCTCTAACAGAATGTTTTTCAGATTCATCTATGTTGTTGCCTGTATCAATGCTGTATGTTTACTGCTAAGATATGTTCCATTAAATTCATGTACCACAAATTGGCTGTCCACTCACCAGTTGATGACCATTTGAGTTGTTTCTTTTTTTGAGGAGGGGGGGATTGTGGGGGACAGAATCTTGCCCTGTTGCCTAGGCTGGAGTGCAATGGTGTGATCTTGGCGCACTACAACCTCCGCCTCCCATTTTCAAATGATTCTCCTGCCTCAACCTCCTGAGTAGCTGGGCTTACAGGTGCCTGCTACCATGCCCAGCTAATTTTTGTAATTTTAGTAGAGATGGGGATTCACCATGTTGGCCAGGCTGGTCCTGGTCTTGAACTCCTGACCTCATGATCCATCCACCTCAGCCTCCCAAAGCGCTGGGATTACAGGCGTGAGCCACTGCGCCCAGCCTGAGTTGTTTCTATCATTTAATTATTATAAATAAAACTTCTATAAGCAGCTCTATTCAGGTCTTCTGTGGACATACGGTTTTCGTTTTTTCCTGGTTAAAATACTAGGACTGGGGTTTTTAGGTCATATAGCAGCTGAATGCATAACTTTACTAGAAACTGCCAAAGATGTTATCACTTTGCATTCCCATCAGTAATGTGCAGGAAGCTTCCAGTTACTCTACATCTTCAATAGCACTTTTAACATTTTAGCCATTCTAAAGGGTATGTGGTGGTATCTCACTGTAGTTTTAATCTGCATTTCCCTGATGACTAATGATGTTTAATTTCTTTTTATGTGTTTATTTGCCATCTATATTTCTTCTTTGATAAAGTGTCTATTCAGACTTTTATCCATTCTTTTTATTGAGTTGCCTGTCTTACTGATTTTTGAGAGTTCTTTATATGTTGCGGACACAAACCCCTTGTCAGATACATGTTTTGCAAATATTTTCTCTTGGTCTGTAATTTGTCTTCTTATTTTGTAATATCTTTCAAAGAACAGATGTTTTAAATTTTGATTAACTCCAGTTTATTATTTTCTTCTGCTTTGATTTGTGCTTTCTGTATCTTATTTTAAAAATCTTTGCCTAACTCAAGCTTGAAAAGATTTTCTGGGTCTTCTTCTAGAAGTTTTTATACATTTAGTGCTCAGTTTTCATGTTGGATATAGATCTCTAGACTTGTTCAACCTACATATCTACTACTTTGCATTCTCTGACCTACATCTTCCTGCTTCCTCCCTCCAACCCTGTCCCTAGTAACAACTGTCTTATCTCTGTGTATTCGACTCTTTTCTTTTGTTTTTCAGATTCCACATATGAGTGAGATAATGCAGGATTTTTCTTTCTGTGTCTGGCTTATTCACTTAGCATAATATCTTCCAGATTCATCCTCATTGTGGCAAATGGCAAGATCTCCTTTTCTAAGGCTGAGTAAGATTCCATGGTGTATAAATATATATATATATATATATATATATATACACACACACACACACACATACCACATTTTTAAAATCCATTCATTGATGAACACTTGGGCTGTTTTCACATTTTGGCTGTTGCGAATAATGCTGCAATAAACATGGGAGAGCAGGTATCTCCGTGAGATGGCGATTTCATTTGCTTTGGGGATATGCCCAGAAGAGGAATTACTAGGTTATGTGGTGGTTATAGTTTTAATTTCTGTAGAAATCTCTTTACTGTTTTCCATAATAGGTGCACCAATCAACGGTCCCACCAAAAGTTCCCTTTTTTTTTTTTTTTTTTTTTTTTTTTTTTTTTTTTTTTTTTTTTTTTTTTGAGACGGAGTCTCGCTCTGTCGCCCAGGCTGGAGTGCAGTGGCCGGATCTCAGCTCACTGCAAGCTCCGCCTCCCGGGTTCACGCCATTCTCCTGCCTCAGCCTCCCGAGTAGCTGGGACTACAGGCGCCCGCCAGGTCGCCCGGCTAGTTTTTTTTGTATTTTTAGTAGAGACGGGGTTTCACCATGTTAGCCAGGATGGTCTTGATCTCCTGACCTCGTGATCCGCCCGTCTCGGCCTCCCAAAGTGCTGGGATTACAGGCTTGAGCCACCGCGCCCGGCCCAAAAGTTCCCTTTTGAGAAGGGTTCCCTTTTCTCCACATCTTCTTGCCAATATTTCTTATCATTTGACTTTTTGATAATAGCCATCCTAATGGGTGTGAGGTGGTACCTTACAGGGTTTTAATTTGCATTTTCCTGAAGATTAATAATATTGAACACTTTTTTATATCCATGTTGACCATTTTTATGTCTTCTCTGGAAAAATGTCTATTCAGGTCCTTTGCCTATTTTTAATTGGATTATTTGCTTTTCTACTATTGAGTTGTATATGTTCTTCATAAATTTTAAATATTAAACCATTACCAGATATATAGTTTGTAAATACTTTTTCCCAATCTGTAGGCTGCTATTATATTGGCTTTATTCTCTCAATCTCTGTGTCTCTCTTTTAGCCAATACCACACTGTCTTGATTACTATAGCTTTATGATAAGTCTTAAAACCAGGTAATGTGAATCCTCTAACTCTGTTCTTCTTATTCACAATTACCTATTTTAGTTCTTTGGTTCTTCTATATGAATTTTAGAATACCCTGTCAATTTCCAAAAAGAAATATTATGTTAGGATATTGATTGGAATGGCATTGAACATATAGAGCAATTTGAGAAAATTGACATTTTAACAACATAGAATCTTCCAAAGCATAAGCACAGTTACATCAATCATTTTATAAGTTCATTTTAGTTTCATCAAAATTTTGTCATATTCAGCATGATATTTTGCACATATTTAGTTTTCCCCTAAATATTTCATGTCTTTTAATGCTATTGTAAATGACACTGTTTTGTAATTTCAATTTCTAGTTATTCACTCCCAGTATCTAAGATGGCAATTTATTTGCATACATTGACCATATCTTCTTATATACAACAACTTTACTAAACTCAGTAGAATCTTTTCAAAAAGTTTTATTTGGATAAATTTAATGAACACAAGAACAGTTTAGTTACATGGAGATATTGTATAGTAGTGAAATCTGGGCTTTTAGTATAACCATTACTTGAACAATGTCCCCATTAATATCTCATCCTTCTTCCTGCTCCCATCCTGGACCCTTCTGAGTCTCCAGTGCCTATTATTTCATATTCTATGTCCACATGTACTCATTATTTAACCTCTACCTGTAAGTGAGAACATGCAGTATTTAACTTTCTATTTCTGAGTTGTTTCATTTAAGATAGTGGTCTCCAGTTCCAGCCTTGTCACTGCAAAAATACATGATTTCATTCTTTTTGTACAGCTGTCACCTAGCAGATTATTTGGGATTTCCTATGTAGATCACTGTGTTGTTTGTAAATAGAGATTTATGTATTCCTTTCAAATCTGTATGTCTTTTTACTTTTTCTCATATTAATACACTGGCTAGAACCTGAAGTATGATATTGAAAATGAGTGGTGAGTGGGGCGGAGCAAGATGGCCAAATAGGAACAGCTCCAGGCTCCAACTCCCAGCGCGAGCGACACAGAAGACCGGTGATTTCTGCATTTTCAACTGAGGTACTGGGGTCATCTCACTGGGGAGTGCCGGACAATCGGTGCTGGTCAGCTGCTGCAGCCCAACCAGCGAGAGCTGAAGCAGGGCGAGGCATTGCCTCACCTGGGAAGCGCAAGGGGGAAGGGAATCCCTTTTCCTAGCCAGGGGAACTGAGACACACAACACCTGGAAAATCGGGTAATTCCCACCCCAATACTGCACTTTAAGCAAACGGGCACACCAGGAGATTATACCCACACCTGGCCGGGAGGGTCCCACAGCCATGGAGCCTCCCTCATTGCTAGCACAGCAGTCTGCAATATAACCGAAACGGCAGCAGTGAGGCTGGGGGAGGGGCACCCGCCATGGCTGAGGCTTAAGTAGGTAAACAAAGCTGCTGGGAAGCTCGAACTGGGTGGAGCTCACAGCAGCTCAAGGAAACCTGCCTGTCTCTGTAGACTCCACCTCTGGGGACAGGGCACAGCTAAAAAACAAAAGGGGAAGCAGCAGAGGTCTGTGCAGACGCGAACGACTCTGTCTGACAGCTTTGAAGAGAGCAGTGGATCTCCCAACACGGAGGTTGAGATCTGAGAACGGACAGACTGCCTGCTCAAGTGGGTCCCTGACCCCTGAGTAGCCTAACTGGGAGACATCCCCCACTAGGGGCAGTCTGACACCGCACACCTCACAGGGTGGAGTACACCCCGGAGAGGAAGCTTCCAAAGTAAGAATCAGACAGGTACACTCGCTGTTCAGCAATATTCTATCTTCTGCAACCTCTGCTGCTGATACCCAGGCAAACAGGGTCTGGAGTGGACCTCAAGCAATCTCCAACAGACCTACAGCTGAGGGTCCTGACTATTACAAGGAAAACTATTAAACAGGAAGAACACCTATACCAAAACCCCATCAGTACGTCACCATCATCAAAGACCAGAGGCAGATAAAACCACGAAGATGGGGAAGAAGCAGGGCAGAAAAGCTGGAAATTCAAGAAATAAGAGCACATCTCCCCCTGCAAAGGACCGCAGCTCATCGCCAGCAACGGATCAAAGCTGGTCACAGAATGACTTTGACGAAATGAGAGAAGAAGGCTTCAGTCCATCAAACTTCTCAGAGCTAAATGAGGAATTACGTACCCAGCACAAAGAAACTAAAAATCTGTCTGGGCACGGTGGCTCAAGCCTGTAATCCCAGCACTTTGGGAGGCCGACACGGGTGGATCACAAGGTCAGGAGATCGAGACCATCCTGGCTAACACGGTGAAACCCTGTCTCTACTAAAAATACAAAAACTAGCCGGGTGAGGTGGCGGGCGCCTATAGTCCCAGCTACTCAGGAGGCTGAGGCAGGAGAATGGTGTAAACCCGGGAGGCGGAGCTTGCAGTGAGCTGAGATCTGGCCACTGCACTCCAGTCCGGGCGACAGAGCGAGACTCTGCCTCAAAAAAAAAAAAAAAAAAAAAAAGAAAGAAACTAAAAATCTTGAAAAAAGAGTGGAAGAATTGATAGCTAGAATAATTAATGCAGAGAAGGTCATAAATGAAATGACAGAGATGAAAACCATGACACGAGAAATACGTGACAAATCCACAAGCTTCAGTAACCGACTCGATGAACTGGAAGAAAGAGTATCAGCGATTGAGGATCAAATGAATGAAATGAAGCAAGAAGAGAAACCAAAAGAAAAAAGAAGAAAAAGAAATGAACAAAGCCTGCAAGAAGTATGGGATTATGTCAAAAGACCAAATCTACGTCTGATTGCGGTGCCTGAAAGTGAGGGGGAAAATGGAACCAAGTTGGAAAACACTCTTCAGGATATCATCCAGGAGAACTTCCCCAACCTAGTAGGGCAGGCCAACATTCAAAGTCAGGAAATACAGAGAACACCACAAAGATACTCCTCCAGAAGAGCAACTCTAAGACACATAATTGCCAGATTCACCAAAGTTGAAATGAAGGAAAAAATCTTAAGGGCAGCCAGAGAGAAAGGTCAGGTTACCCACAAAGGGAAGCCCATCAGACTAACAGCAGACCTCTCGGCAGAAACTCTACAAGCCAGAAGAGAGTGGGGGCCAATATTCAACATTCTTAAAGAAAAGAATTTTAAACCCAGAATTTCATATCCAGCCAAACTAAGTTTCATAAGTGAAGGAGAAATAAAATTCTTTACAGATAAGCATGTGCTTAGAGATTTTGTCACCACCAGGCCTGCCTTACAAGAGACCCTGAAGGAAGCACTAAACATGGAAAGGAACAACCACTACCAGCCATTGCAAAAACATGCCAAAATGAAAGACCATCGAGGCTAGGAAGAAACTGCATCAACTAACAAGCAAAATAACCAGTTAATATCATAATGGCAGGATCAAGTTCACACATAACGATATTAACCTTAAATGTAAATGGACTAAATGTTCCAATTAAAAGACACAGACTGGCAAACTGGATAAAGAGTCAAGACCCATCAGTCTGCTGTATTCAGGAGACCCATCTCACATGCAGAGACATACATAGGCTCAAAACAAAGGGATGGAGGAAGATCTACCAAGCAAATGGAGAACAAAAAAAAGCAGGGGTTGCAATCCTAGTCTCTGATAAAATAGACTTTAAACCATCAAAGATCAAAAGAGACAAAGAAGGCCATTACATAATGGTAAAGGGATCAATTCAACAGGAAGAGCTAATTATCCTAAATATATATGCACCCAATACAGGAGCACCCAAATTCATAAAGCAAGTCCTTAGAGACGTACAAAGAGACTTAGACTCCCATACAATAATAATGGGAGACTTCAACACTCCACTGTCAACATTAGACAGATCAACGAGACAGAAAGTTAACAAGGATATCCAGGAATTGAACTCATATCTGCACCAAGCGGACCTAATAGACATCTATAGAACTCTCCACCCCAAATCAACAGAATATACATTCTTCTCAGCACCACATCGTACTTATTCCAAAATTGACCACATAATTGGAAGTAAAGCACTCCTTAGCAAATGTAAAAGAACAGAAATTATAACAAACTGTCTCTCAGACCACAGTGCAATCAAACTAGAACTCAGGACTAAGAAACTCAATCAAAACCAGTCAACTACATGGAAACTGAACAACCTGCTCCTGAATGACTACTGGGTACATAACGAAATGAAGGCAGAAATAAAGATGTTCTTTGAAACCAATGAGAACAAAGATACAACATACCAGAATCTCTGGGACACATTTAAAGCAGTGTGGAGAGGGAAATTTATAGCACTAAATGCCCACAAGAGAAAGCTGGAAAGATCTAAAATTGACACTCTAACATCACAATTAAAAGAACTGGAGAAGCAAGAGCAAACACATTCAAAAGCTAGCAGAAGGCAAGAAATAACTAAGATCAGAGCAGAACTGAAGGAGATAGAGACACAAAAAACCCTCCAAAAAATCAATGAATCCAGAAAAAATCAACAAAATTGACAGACCGCTAGCAAGACTAATAAAGAAGAAAAGAGAGAGGAATCAAATAGACGCAATAAAAAATGATAAAGGGGATATCACCACCGACCCCACAGAAATACAAACTACCATCAGAGAATACTATAAACACCTCTATGCAAATCAACTAGAAAATCTAGAAGAAATGGATAATTTCCTGGACACTTACACTCTTCCAAGACTAAACCAGGAAGAAGTTGAATCCCTGAATAGACCAATAGCAGGCTCTGAAATTGAGGCAATAATTAATAGCCTACCAACCAAAAAAAGTCCAGGACCAGATGGATTCACAGCTGAATTCTACCAGAGGTACAAGGAGGAGCTGGTACCATTCCTTCTGAAACTACTCCAATCAATTGAAAAAGAGGGAATCCTCCCAACTCATTTTATGAGGCCAACATCATCCTGATACCAAAGCCTGGCAGAGACACAACAAAAAAAGAAAATTTTAGACCAATATCCCTGATGAACATCGATGCAAAAATCCTCAATAAAATACTGGCAAACCGGATTCAGCAGCACATCCAAAAGCTTATCCAGCATGATCAAGTGGGCTTCATCCCTGGGATGCAAGGCTGGTTCAACATTCGCAAATCAATAAACGTAATCCAGCATATAAACAGAACCAAAGACAAGAACCACATGATTATCTCAATAGATGCAGAAAAGGCTTTTGACAAAATTCAACAGCCCTTCATGCTAAAAACGCTCAATAAATTCGGTATTGATGGAACGTACCTCAAAATAATAAGAGCTATTTATGACAAACCCACAGCCAATATCATACTGAATGGGCAAAAACTGGAAAAATTCCCTTTGAAAACTGGCACAAGACAGGGATGCCCTCTCTCACCACTCCTATTCAACATAGTGTTGGAAGTTCTGGCTAGGGCAATCAGGCAAGAGAAAGAAATCAAGGGTATCCAGTTAGGAAAAGAAGAAGTCAAATTGTCCCTGTTTGCAGATGACATGATTGTATATTTAGAAAACCCCATTGTCTCAGCCCAAAATCTCCTTAAGCTGATAAGCAACTTCAGCAAAGTCTCAGAATACAAAATCAATGTGCAAAAATCACAAGCATTCTTATACACCAGTAACAGACAAACAGAGAGCCAAATCATGAATGAACTTCCATTCACAATTGCTTCAAAGAGAATAAAATACCTAGGAATCCAACTTACAAGGGATGTAAAGGACCTCTTCAAGGAGAACTACAAACCACTGCTCAGTGAAATAAAAGAGGACACTAACAAATGGAAGAACATACCATGCTCATGGATAGGAAGAATCAATATCATGAAAATGGCCATACTGCCCAAGGTTATTTATAGATTCAATGCCATCCCCATCAAGCTACCAATGAGTTTCTTCACAGAATTGGAAAAAACTGCTTTAAAGTTCATATGGAACCAAAAAAGAGCCCGCATTGCCAAGACAATCCTAAGTCATAAGAACAAAGCTGGAGGCATCACGCTACCTGACTTCAAACTATATTACAAGGCTACAGTAACCAAAACAGCATGGTACTGGTACCAAAACAGAGATATAGACCAATGGAACAGAACAGAGTCCTCAGAAATAATACCACACATCTACAGCCATCTGATCTTTGACAAACCTGAGAGAAACAAGAAATGGGGAAAGGATTCCCTATTTAATAAATGGTGCTGGGAAAATTGGCTAGCCATAAGTAGAAAGCTGAAACTGGATCCTTTCCTTACTCCTTATACGAAAATTAATTCAAGATGGATTAGATACTTAAATGTTAGACCTAATACCATAAAAACCCTAGAAGAAAACCTAGGTAGTACCATTCAGGACATAGGCATGGGCAAGGACTTCATGTCTAAAACACCAAAAGCAACAGCAGCAAAAGCCACAATTGACAAATGGGATCTAATTAAACTAAAGAGCTTCTGCACAGCAAAAGAAACTACCATCAGAGTGAACAGGCAACCTACAGAATGGGAGAAAATTTTTGCAATCTACTCATCTGACAAAGGACTAATATCCAGAATCTACAAAGAACTCAAACAAATTTACAAGAAAAAAACAAACAACCCCATCAAAAAGTGGGCAAAGGATATGAACAGACGTTTCTCAAAAGAAGACATTCATACAGCCAACAGACACATGAAAAAATGCTCATCATCACTGGCCATCAGAGAGATGCAAATCAAAACCACAATGAGATACCATCTCACACCAGTTAGAATGGCAATCATTAAAAAGTCAGGAAACAACAGGTGCTGGAGAGGATGTGGAGAAGTAGGAACACTTTTACACTGTTGGTGGGATTGTAAACTAGTTCAACCATTATGGAAACCAATATGGTGATTCCTCAAGGATCTAGAACTAGATGTACCATATGACCCAGCCATCCCACTACTGGGTATATACCCAAAGGATTATAAATCATGCTGCTATAAAGACACATGCACACGCATGTTTATTGCAGCACTATTCACAATAGCAAAGACTTGGAATCAACCCAAATGTCCATCTGTGACAGACTGGATTAAGAAAATGTGGCACATATACACCATGGAATATTATGCAGCCATAAAAAAGGATGAGTTTGTGTCCTTTGTAGGGACATGGATGCAGCTGGAAACCATCATTCTTAGCAAACTATCACAAGAACAGAAAACCAAACACCGCATGTTCTCACTCATAGGTGGGAACTGAGCAATGAGATCACTTGGACTCGGGAAGGCGAACATCACACATCGGGGCCTATCATGGGGAGGGGGGAGGGGAGAGGGATTGCATTGGGAGTTATACCTGATATAAATGACGAATTGATGGGTGCTGACGAGTTGATTGGTGCAGCACAGCAACATGGCACAAGTATACATATGTAACAAACCTGCATGTTATGCACATGTACCCTAGAACTTAAAGTATAATAAAAAAAATAATAAAAATAAGTAAATAAAACTACAGTCCCAACAACCACCCTTCCATGTGTAAAACCATTTACCCTATTATACTTTAACCCTTTGTTCAAAAAAATTTATGATTTTCTCATTTAAAACAAAAAAAGAAAAAAGAAAATGAGTGGTGAAATTAGACATTCTTGCCTTTATTTCTGATTTTAGGAGGAAAGCCATCATTCTTACATTATTATATACATTATTATATACATTAGCTGCAGGGTGTTCTATAGATATCCTTTATTCAGTTTCAGTATGGTTCCCTTTTCCTTTAGCTTTCTAAGAATTTTTATCATGAATACATGTGAAATGTTGTCAAATACTTTTTTTGCACCTATTGAGATGATCATATGCTTTTTATTTTTTTTAGTCTTTAAACGAACTAAATGATATTGATTAGTTTTCAAATGTTGAATCAACTTTTCACACCTGGAATAAACAACATTTGATCATGATATATCATCTCTTTTATTTATTACTGCATTCCACCTTCTAACATTTTGGTAAAGGTTTCTGAGTTAATTTCTGAGTTATGAAGGACATGGGTATGTAATTTTTACTTTTATGATGTCTTTGTCTGGTTTTGATAGGGTAATTCTGACCTCATTTAATAAGTTGAAAGGGGCTCTCTCCTTTTCTGTTTTCTGGAAGCGTTTGTGTAAAATTAATTCTATTTGCCAGTGAAACTATCTAGGCTTGGATTCTCTTTGTGGGAAGGCTTTTGAACTATAAATTCAATTTCTTTAATAGATAAAGGGCTAGTTATTTATTTCTTCTTGAGTGAGTTTTTGTAGTTTGTGTCCTCTGAGGAGTTTTTCCATTCCATCTAATGTTTGGCATAAAACCTTTCATCATATTCTCTTATTAGTCTTTTAATATTAGTTGACAATGTAGGAATAGTCCCTATTTTATTCCTGATATTGATAATTCTCTCTCTTTTTCCATAACTACATTGGCTAGAATTTAAATTTTTTTCATTTATCTTTTCAAAGAGCCAATTTGGATTTCATTGCTTTTCAAAACCATTGCATTTCTGTTTCAATTTTAGTGATTTCTCCTCTTTATTCTTTCCTTACTTCGTTTACTTTGAATTTAACATTCTCTTCTTTATCTGGTTTCTGAATGTGGAAGCTTAGGTTATTGATTTTAAACCTTCCTTCTAATATAAAGATTTAATGCCTTAATGTTCCCTCTAAATGCCATGTTAACTTCAGTCCACCAATGTTAATGTGTTATATTTTCATTTTCATTCCATTCCAAATATTTTCTAATCTCTCTTGTGATTTCTCCTTTGTCCATGATTTATTTACAAGAACGTTATTTAATTTTCAAAATTTTTGGTGATTTTCCACATATCTTTGTGGTTTTGATTTCTAGTTCAGTTCTGTTGTGGTCAGGGAACATTTTTATATAATTTCACTCTTTTTAAATTTATTGAAACTTGTTTTGTGCTTTAGACTATTATTTATCTGGATCTTCCAAGTAGACTTGAAAATAATGTCTATTCTTCTGTTGCCAGGTAGAAAAGTTATCTAAATGTCAATTAGGCTTATTTGGTTGCTAGTGTTTTGCAAGTCTCTCATATAGATTCTTACCAATTTCTTGTCTACTTGTTTCAGTAATTACTGCAATAGGAGTGTTGACGTCTCCAACTGTAATTCTGCATATGTCTATTTGTCCTTTTTGTTCTGCTAATTTCTCTTTTCATGTGTTTTGAAGCTCTGTTGTTGGATGCATACTCATTTAGGATTTGTGTGTCCTCTTGGTGAATCGACTCCCTTATCATTATGAAATGTCCTTCTTTATCCATAGGAATGGTGCTTATTTTAAAATCTACTTGTCTAGTATTTGCCACTCTAGTTTTCTTTGACTAGTATTTACATGCTGTATTCTTTTCCATACTTTTACTTCTAACCTATATGTGTCTTTATTTTTAAAGTGGATTTTCTATAGATACCATGCAGTTGAGTTTTGCTTTTTTATCCAATCTGACAATCTCTGGCTTTAGATTAGATTGTATAGATAATTTATGTTTCATAACTGTTGCTATATGGGTTTTAATCTACCATCTTGCTGTTTGGTTTCTATTTGTTCTATCTGTTTGTCCTTGCTATTTTCCTTATTTTCTTACCTTGTTTTAGGTATATTGAGAACTTTTAATGTTTTCATCTTATTTCCCCTATTGGCTTTAGCCATATGTCCGTATTTTATTTATTTATTTTTTATGGTTTCCCCAGGGTTTACAACGTATGTCTTTAACTAATCATGGTCTACTTTCAAATAATATCATACCACTTTACCTACAGCGTAAGAACCTTACAACAGTGTACTTCCATTACTGTTCTCCTGTTCTTTGTGCTGTTATTTTCATATACTTTATTTTAACACCTGTTATAACTCCCTTGGTACATTATTACTTTACTTTAAACAGTTACCTTTTTAAACAACTTTATTATGAGGTAAAATTTACATGTAATACAAGTCACTCATTTTAAGCCGAGTTTGATGAGTTTTAGGAAATTTTTATACTTGTGTGACTATCACCACAATCCAGCCTTAGAACACTTGTGTTGCCCCAAAGAGCACACTCATGCCTGTTAGCAGTTTCCACTGTCTGTCCCGCCATCCCCTCGGCCTCAGGCAACCACTGGTCTGCTCTCTGTCTCAATAGTTTTGCCTTTTCTTTACATTTCAAATAAATGGAATTCTGTGGTGTGTAGTCTTGTCTCTGTGTCTGGCTTCTTTCACTTAACATCATGCTTTTGAGTTTCAGCCACGTTATTCCATGTATCAAGAGTTTATCCCTTTTAATTGATGAGTAGTTTTCCATTGCATGAATATATCATTTTTAGTTTTTCATCCAGTCATCAGTTGATAGACACATAGAAGTTTTCCAATTTTTGGCTATTATGAATAATGCTACTAAAAACATTCGTATATAACTAATGCTACTATAAACATTCATATATAAATCTTTGTGTGGACATATGTATATATACTTTGTGTAGACATACATACATATATACTTTCTGGTAAGGACTTAGAATGAAATGCTGAATTGTATAAGTGCGTGTTTAACATGCCATATTGTAATTGAAACTGTTTTTCAAAGTAGTAGTACCATTTTCATTCCTACTCTCAATTAATGGGGTTCCTGTTTCACCCAAACTTTAGTCTTTTTGATGCCGGTCCTTCTAGAGGTTATGGAGTGGCATCTTATTATGATTTTAACCTGCATTTCCCTAATGGCTAATAATTTTGAGCATCTTTCCATCTGTTCATTATTTGTAACTCTTCATATCTCTTCTTTGCTAAAGTGTCTCTTCAAGTCGTTTGCCAATTTTTAATTTGTCTGTTGGTCTTTTATAATTAAGTTGCAAGATGGGTTTTTGGAGTTTTTTTTAAACTAAATCCTGAATTCAAGAACTTCTGCTAGATTTGACCTGCTGTAAATTCTATCCAGTGTAATTTATTTTCCTGTATTGTATTTTACATCTCTAGAAGTTCCATTTGATAATTTTTTATTGTGATAATAGAAACACATAGCATGAAATCTACTGTCTTAACAAACGTTTAAGTGTACAGTACAGTATTGTTAACTATATGCCTATTGGTGTATGGCAGATCTCTAGAACTTTCTCACCTTGTATGACTGAAACTCTATACCCATTGAACAACAATTCCCCTCACCGAGTTCTCTCTACCCTATGGCCCTGGCAACCCCTATTCTACTTTTAGCCTCTATGAGTTTCGCTACTTTAGATTCTTAATATAAATGGAATCATGCAGGATTTGTCCTTCTGCGACTAGCTTATTTTACTTAGTATTATGTCCTCAAAGTTCATCCATGTGTTAGCTTTGACAGGATTCATTTGGTTCTCTTTTGTATCTTCCATTTTTTCTTACCTTCTAAAGAATATTTATAATCACTGCTTTAACATCCTTGTCTGTTAATAATGTCATCTTTACCATATCCAGATCTGTTTCTATTTTTTTCATTTTAATAAGTTATATTTTCAGTCTTCCTCATATTCCTGATAATTTTGATTGGATGTCAGTGAAATTTAAATTGTTGGATGATCTTGCTATATTTCTTTAAATAGGAGTATAGAGTTTTGTTCCATCTCACAGTTAAGTTACATGAAATCAATTGCATCCTGTCAAGGCTTGTTTTTAAATTTTTTTTTTAGGATGAGTCCAAGGTGTCTTTAACTCCACTACAAGGCAACACTCTTCTGAGGCTTTTACCCAATGCCCTAAATATTATGAGGGTTTCTTACTATGGCTGGTGAAAACACGAACTATTATCAGTTATGTGTGAATTCTGGGAATTATTCAGGCTACTGATCTTAAGTGTCTTTTCTTCCCAGGCTCATAGGGTTTCCCTCATACATATTCAGCCAACACTCAAGGGAACCTCTCTGGAGATCTCTGGAACCCTCCTACCGCTTAGCTCCCATCTTTCAGGTATGCCATCTTACAATTCTAGACACATTGGACCCTCTGATCTCTGTCTGCTCAACTATGACAGAATGCTGAATCCTCCCCGCACTGCATCCTGGAAATTATTTCTAGACAATAAGCTATTATCATCATACGACTCACCTAATTTATCATGTTAGAGAGCTCAGTAATGCACTTCCAATTTTCCAGCATTTGGAAAAAAAAAACAAAAAACTTTTTTTCTGCATAGTTTGTCCAGTTTTTCTTCTTGTTTAAGGTGGAAGAATAAATCCAGTTCCATTATGCCATCACAGCTAGAAGCAGAAGTCCATATTGAAAGCTTTGGATCAGAGGAATGACATGATCTGACATATATATTATCATGACAGGACTGCTGGGTTAAAAGTTGACTACAGAAGGTAGGGAATGATGGTGGCAGGAGTTAGGAGTTTATTACTATAATCCAGTCCAGGAATGACAGTCACTTGTGGTAATGACAGACATGAAAATAAATGGTTGGATTATGGACTTGAAGAAAAAATAAACAGGATTTGCTGATTTTTTGGATGTTGAGTAAGAGAGGAATGGAGAAATGAGGGGTAATTCCAAGAATTTTGGCCCAGTTTACCTAGAAGGATGGGGAGGTCATTGAAAAGAACAGTTTCAGTAAAGTGTTAGGGAGAAATTCTGGAAAGAGTGGGATCAAGAAAGAATGAGAAGAGAGGAATTGGACCCAGTGAGGATGGACAATTCTCATGAGAAGTTTGGTGAATCACATCTCATTTCTCAAGAGACTTACAGTCTAACTGGGGAAGGAGGAAGATGTGTAAGGATTAATGGAAGAAGTGTAATGATAGAGGTTTATATAGCCACAGGTCAAATGAAGAAGTCTCTAATATGGTAGGGGAGTTAATAGGGAGGAAAGTATAAAATGCTTCACACATGTGTTGATACATGGGCCGCAGTGGGAAGGACCAGGACACTGTGGTCAGAGGGAGGAGGTGGGCAAGGGCATCCATAAAAGAGAGAAGAGCATGGGGGAAGTTCACAGGTGAACCATCAACCTCTCAACACTTTCAGGAAAGATTGAGTCTCCATAGCTCAGCCTAAGGTGGGAATAGGAATTGGTGAAGAATGAAGCAGGAGATAAAGGCGGGGAAGAGAACACTTGACAAAGATCCTTCCTTACCATGTGTGTTCTTTAAGTAATGTAAGTCATGGAAAGCCCTCAGAGGCTCTGGAAAATATGACTGGACAGGTGTTGGGCAGGGAAGCCAGTTAAGGGGCCCAGATGACAGGTATGGGGCGGAGGGGTGGATCTTACCAGATATGAAGTCAAAGACTTGGAACCAACCCAAATGCCCATCAATGATAGACTGGATTAGGAAAATGTGGCACATATACACCATGGAATACTATGCAGCCATAAAAAAGGATGTGTTCATGTTCTTTGTAGAGACATGGATGAAACTGGAAACCATCATTCTGAGCAAACTATCACAAGGACAGAAAACCAAACACTGCATGTTCTCACTCATAGGTGGGAAATGAACAATGAGAATACTTGGATACAGGGCAGGGAACATCACACCCTGGGGTCTGTCATGGGGTTGGGGGATGGGGAAGGGATAGCATTAGGAGAAATACCTAATGTAAATGATAAGTTTACGGGTGCAGCACACCAACATGGCACATGTATACATATGTAATAAACATGCACATTGTGCACATGTACCCTAGAACTTAAAGTATAATAATAATAACAATAATAATAATAATAAAATCAACAGGTCTTGGTGAGCTGATGAATGTGGGATAGGTTAAGAGGAAAAAAGGGAAGAGCTAAAGATGACATTTAAGTTTTTGGTCTAGCCATCTTGGTAGATGATGGTGCCATTAGCTAAACTTTGTAAATGGAAATGTATACAATAAAATATTTTATAGAAATGTCCATGCCTTCAATGAGATGGCAGCTCCAAGGGCTAGAGGGGCTTTAACCTCCTACCCCAGTGGTCTTCATCAACTCCAACCCCTTGCCCTGAGCCACATCAAAAAGCTTAAAAGTTGTGGGAAAATATCATGTTCCTATACAAGATAGCTTTCATAGCAATCCTCTAAGTAGATTGCCTTTGATCAGCCCCCTGTATTCAAATACTTCTAAAACTGCAATAGACTCTATGTCAAGTCAGATTCATCCAAAAGTTTAAGCTTCTCTCTTTTTTTTTTTTTTTTCTTTTTTTTGAGATGGAGTCTCGCTCTGTCACCCAGACTATGAGTGGCACAATCTCGGCTCACTGCAACCTCTGCCTCCTGAGTTCAAGCAATTCTACTGCCTCAGCCTCCCAAATAGCTGGTAGTACAGGTGCCCGCCACCACACACGGCTAATTTTGTATTTTTAGTAGAGACAGGGTTTCCCCAAGTTGGCCAGGCTTGTCTTGAACTCCTGACGTTGGGTGGTCTGCTCGCCTAGGCTTCCCAAAGTGCTGGGATTACAGGCGTCAGCCACCGCGCCTGGCCAGGCTTCCCTTCTTATACACAAATGAACGGAGGAATGTCACTCACCAGAGTACTTCATGTATACTGGGCTCAATGCAATAGTGAAGGAGAAATAATTCTAACCTTCCCAGAACAGATCTCCTTCCCTTTCTAGGATCTAACCACAGTGCCTTTCCTATGTTTCTCCAGCTATCAAAGTCATACCTTAATGCCTTTGCATGTGCTGTTGTCTCTCTTAGAATAATGACCTACTCGCTTCCATATCTCACATGCCATAGCTAGATTCTTTTTATACTTTGTCTCCTTCCCTGACTACTTTTTTTGAAACTTTGCCAATTTCTATTTATCTTTATTACATCACCCTATTCATTCCCTTCCTTTTATAATTTGTAAGTATGTATTAATTTTCTTGTGTAATTGGTTGTTTTACATCTGTTTCTCATAAAACATTCTACAAGAATAGCAACCATGTTTACTTTTTCATCACCGTAACACTTCCAGGATTATCTGCACCTAAAAAGTATTCCATAAATATATGTTGAAGGAATGTTAAGGTAAGTAAAGAACAGATAATGAGGGTTCCTATTTAAAAGCATGTCAATGATTAACCAATAGGAGGAGGTATTATTTTGGGATGGAGGAATTTCCTGAAGTTTCTGAAATCATAGCACATAGGTAGCAGCTTTCTCTAAGATTGGTCCTGTGTGATTTGAGGAAACATAATTGCCAAGATTGCATCAGTGATTCAAACCTTCAAATCTCAGTGGGAAGTTTAGTTTTTTCTCATAATACAGACTGTTTGGCCACCATCTTCTATGTGGTGATTTAGGGATTCCAGGGCCTTTCTTTCTGTATCTCTGCCATTCTCTCAGGACACCCTGGGATCCTTCCCTGAATCCCCTCTATGTGTCCAGCTAATAGACAAAGAGAGAGCACTGTATTGATTGCATACGAAGTTTCCAAGACCAAGTCCAGAAGTGGTATGCACCACTTTTGCACATGCTCCTTTGGTCAGAATGAGGCACATGGCACCAACCTCACTGCAATGGAGACTGGGAAATGCAGTCTTCCCATGTGCCCAGAAGAAGAAACTAGATCTGTGAGCATCACACTAGCCTCAGCAACAGTAGGAGATTTCCTTTGGTTGTTGTATTAGAGACTTAATGTATGCAAAACACTCAGAATACTGCCCAGCACTTTCACCAGTATCCACGATTCAAGGTAAGTTGCAAGAGGAGTTCTCTGAGTTTTTCACTAATCGCGGCTTGCTAAACAAGGCTGGTGTTCAGAAGCCTCTGTCAAGCCCAACAGCTGGCTGGAGAGTATTGTGAGCCTCAGTGCCCAAGGAGGCCAGCCAAGGATACAGATGCCACAGCTAAGTCTGTGTAGCACATCCTCATGCTTTGTTTAACTTGATTCCCTGGGTGGGACCATTTTTATGAGCAGGTGTTCTGGTTAATTAGGTGATTAATGTTCCTCAAATTGGAGAGCCATCTCCCTAGTGACAGTTCTTTCTTTGCTCAAATATGAGACAAATCTTCCCTGTACAATTTGGAGAGGTCCGTGATCACATTCATCTGTCTGCCAGGCCTCTCGGGTCAGCACTCTGGCTCTGAGGACCAAGAGCCTGACCCCACACCTGGCTGACTTGCCTCTTGCTGCACCAGTTTAGAGAACCAAGAGCTCCCAAATCATCTGGCTTCCTCTCAGACCAGGGCAAAGTTGAACTGGAGACATATTTCTGGTTCCTTTCTGAGGATTCCAATTTGTATCACCTCTCAAAGTCAGAGCCATTGCCTCTACACAGAGTCCTCCAGTTTCTAAAGCAAGGCAGCCAAGCCACAGTCAAGGGCAAATTAGGTATCAAAACTTTTTTTCTCTAATGGTCTCTTAGGCAAATAGAAATGTCTCCAAACTCTCTTATACTCCACATTCTCAAAGCCCTCTTCGCAGCTCAAACACTATTCTATTCCTACCACCCTGCCTCTGTTTCTCTCAATGCCAGAACCCTTCTCCCTCTCATTGGCGTTAGCAAACCCATGCATCCTTCAAACGCCAGACTGAATTATTCAGCCTTCCTTCCCAGCTTAAAGGGATTTCTCCCTCTTACTACGTGACCCATATCACTTAGCATTTAGTTATATACTGTATCTTTTCTCTTCATTCATGTATCTTAATTTTGTCTTCCCAGTTGGATTTTTGTCAGCTGTGGTTGTATCATCTCCTGGGCGTATATAAAGTTCTCAATAAATGTTTATTTGATTGGTAAATTAAGCTGAATACCACTTACACTTCTGGAAGATGGGTCAAATTTAGTCTCTTTCACCATGGTTAGTCTCAACTGGGCCGCATGGTTGCTCACTCCTGTTCCTCACATGCTACAGTTTTAGTGCCCTAGAAGGACTAGATCTTTTCCTCCAGTTTCAGCTGGAAAAATCCCAGGAAAGGACTCTGCTTGGTCCATTTCAGTCATGTGCCCGCCCCTTAATCACACGGTTAGAGCAGAAGGCCAGTTAATAGTTGTCTGCTACAGTTGAATATAGATTTTGAAAGGTTTTATTGCTCAGTCTTCTTCCTCACGATAAGTGTATTAGTCTGTTTTCATACTGCTATAGAGAACTGCCCGAGACTGGGTATAAAGGCAAGAGGTTTAATTGACTCACAGTTCAGCATGGCTGGGGAGGCCTGGGGAAATTTACAATCATGATGGAAGGAGAAGGGGAAGCAAGGCACCTTCTTCGGAAAGCGGCAGGAAGAAGTGCTGAGCAAAGGGGGAAACAGCCCCTTATAAAACCATCAGGTATCATGAGAACACATTCACTATCATGGAAACAGCACGGGGGAAGCCACTCCCAGGATTCCATTCCCTCCACCTGGTCTCTCCCTCGACACATGGGGACTATGGGGATTACAATTCAAGATGAGATTTGGGTGTGGACACACAGCCTAACCATATCAATAGGTTACTTATTTTAATATTCATTTATCAAATTTATGTTACATATTCATTCGTTAAACATTTTTGTATTCAGAGTAGTTCTTATCCCTTGGGGAGGCTCAATAGATTAACTGGCAATAAACCTTTATTGTTCATTCTCTTTCAGGGGAGAAAGAGAGAAGTATTTGCATTGAAAACAATGTCCTTCAGGCTGGGCGCTGTGGCTCACACCTGTAATCCCAGCACTTTGGGAGGCTGAGATGGGCTGATCACCTGAGGTCAGGAGTTCGAGACCAGCCTAACCAACATGGCAAAACCCCGTCTCTACTAAAAATACAAAAACAAATTAGCTGGGTGTGGTGGTGCATGCCTGTAATCCCAGCTATTCAGGAGTCTGAGGCAGGAGAATCGCTTGAACCCGGGATGCGGAGGTTGCAGTGAGCCAAGATAGCTCTATTAGACTCCAGTCTGGGCGACAGAGTAAGATGATTCTGTCTCAAAAAAAAAAGAGAAAAGAAAACAATGTCCTTCTGTCCTTCTAGGTCCAACGGATGGTATCTTTTCCTAGGCCACTTCCTTACCCCTTTTAGGCCATTTCTCCAGAAATGACCTAAAATTCACATACATGAGCTAGTCTCTCTCCCAGGAAAATGTAATAGGGATCATAGTCTTAATCTCAAATTGGGGGTTTCATTTTCTCTCTTCCCGCTTCCTGTTTACCTACTCCTCCGAGATCTGCCTCAGCAGCTCAGTGAGGTGGTGTGTCAGTTTCAGTGTCCCTGGTAGGAAATGGGTAATTCAAAGGAGCACCTGAAGAAAGTTTGGTAAAGGGACTATATGGAAAGGTGAGGCAGGGTTAAGAAATCAACAAGGGGGCCGGGCGCGGTGGCTCATGCCTGTAATCCCAACACTTTGGGAGGCTCAGGTGGGTGGATCACGAGGTCAGGAGTTCAAAAACCAGCCTGGCCAAGGTGGCAAAACCTCATCTCTACTAAAAATACAAAAATTAGCCAGGTGTTGTGGTGGGTGCCTGTAATCCCAGCTACTTGGGAGGTTGAGGCAGAGAACTGCTTGAACCTAGGATGCGGAGGCTTCATTGAGCCAAGATTGCGCCACTGCACTCTAGCCTGGGTGACAGTGAGACTCCATCTCAAAAAAAAAAAAAGAAAGAAAGAAAGAAAGAAACAAGAAAATAAATCAATAAGGGATGGACTGCCCAAGATTTAGCAGCAGTGGAAAGCTATTTCCACTCCTGTCCTCTGAAGGCGTAATGGGATGGCAGTGATTTCCAAGGAGACCCATAGCTGAAGAAGACAGCTGTTGGACATGACCTATGACCTTCAATAGGTAAAGGCAGCCATTGACAAACTGCAGTCCTGTAGAGGAAGCCTTGGCCTCTCTCCTCTAGCTCTCTGAGCTAGTTCCCCATATGGCTGGATCCAAGGGAGTTGAGGTGATGCAGTCTGGAAAGGTTAATTTCCTGGGGAACAGAACTGCCTCTGACAGTGAGCAGAGAGTGGATCCGAAGAATCAATTGGAGAATAATGAGCACAAATTGTTAGTCTTGATGGGGTGAAGCAAATATATCAGAATTGGGGGTGGGGGTGGGCAATGTGTATCATTTGCAAAAGCATTCTAGAAGAATGTAACCACCCCCTCCCCCAAAAGATTGAGTAACACTGATGAAAATGAATAAAAATACAATAGGAGAATGTAAAATAAGCTGGCTGATTGGAAGATCATTCATTTGTTTATTCATTCATTCATGTATTCATTTATTAATCATCAAGATACCAAGATTCGCACCTCTAGATGTCAAGATTGCAAAACTTGATTAGACATCTCTATACGCCTGAAACTTTTTATAATACAAGTTTCAAAAAATTGGATTACACAGGGTTACAGGGTCACTATCTCCAAGAACCTAATAGTCTGGACCAACAAGTCCAGAGGATTCAGCTTCTAAACTGGAGGATTTGGCTGCTACAGGGACTCTGGGGTAGACAGACAGGAGAGTAGGAAAGGATGTTCTGGGATGGGTATTGAGTGGATGTGGAGGAGTGGTGGCAGATGAGGTGGAAGAAGTAGAAAACAACTCCAGATTTCAAAATTGCATTGTCAGGTCTGTATTTAAGATCCTTGGATCATCAGGGTTAAGGATGGATTGGTGGAGCAAAAGCTAAGAAATAAAGTTAGAGAAATTATGTGGGGGCCAGTGAGCAATACCTATGCATGAAACTAGGATCTGAACAATAGCAGGAGGACCAGAGATGAAGAGGGGATACATTCAAGAGATGGTCATGGGGAAGAATGAACAGAACTGAAGAATTAAATGGCTGTGGTGTGTGAGAGAGGGAAAATTCTTTGAGCTGTTTTGCCTTCTCAATACTCCCACTCACTTTTCAGCTAATAGCTCCTGGGTTTTCCTTTGAGAGCAGGACTCCTACCTGCCCAACTGAGTGCAGTTTCCATAAAACTGTCACCCATAGTTCTTGTCTTCTCTGGCCAAAAGGGAGATCACGTGACACAAGTCAGGACAATCCGTTGCTCCCTCCTGGGAATTTGGAAATCTTGGGTTTGGCATCTAGATCCTGTCTTGGGTCTTGTCTTTGTGGAAGACTCCATCTTCAATTTTTTCCTTAGATTCTGTATGCTATCCATGGCTTTCTTTAAAAGTCATTTTTTTTTTTTTGGAAAATTCAATAAGCTGAAGTTTTTTGTTTGTTCTGAGGAACAGAACTGCCTCCGACAGTGGGCAGAGAGTAGATCTGGAGAATTCATTGGAGAACGATGAGCACAAATGGTTAGTCTGGCTGGTTGGAAACAGAAAATTTCAGCTGACTGTGGTGGCCACGTGTGGTACCTTACACAGGGAGATAAACACAGGTTGATGAGAAAGTTTGAGATGGGGTTTCTTAAAGGAATGGGTGAGTACTTTGCTTTTGAGAAACACAGGTTGAGGAGAAAGTTTGAGATGGGGTTTGTTGCAGTAATGGGCGAGTAGTTTGCTTTTGAAAAGCCTACAGAAAAGTAAAGGGACAAGTTCAAAAGTTGTCCAGTGACTTTGTGGAACTGTAAAAATGACACCACAGAGTGTGAAGCCACCTTTGGCCTTTGGACATAGAAAGTTCTAAGCAATAGCCTGACCTCCTAACGACATACCCAGTCTTCTCCAAGGAGGGTAATTCCTCCATGGGTTGGCTACCGCCTTCTGCAGATGCCCCAGAATCAGCTGAGGGAGTGGACAGAGCCACATTTTCAGCACTGGAAGCCCCGCGTCCTGGCTCTGGTTATTTCACTAATTAGCTAGGTGACCCTGCATAAATGCCCACCTTTCTCTGAAACTCAGCTTCCTTGTTAGTAAAATACAAGAGTTGAACTATTTGGGGTCTCAACGTATGTTCCAAGAGAATTTCCAGTTTACTTATGAAAAGGGGTCCTGTATACTGGGAAACTGGGTTAAATAAGCCTTAAACTGGTTTCCTTATTGCAGGACTTCTCAGGGTCTTAAAAACACTCACCTGTGATGCAGATATCCAAGAGGGGTGAAGGTGAGTAGCATTTCTCAATCTATCTTTCCCAAGGAAACTTTTTTCTCCCCCATGATGAAACATGTGGAACCAGTAGTCATCAGAAGGCACTTGTAGAAATGTTGGATTAGGTGATTTCTAAGGCTGTATCAGCCCAAACACTCCATGATTCTGTGTATCCTGGTGCTCTGGGCCCCTCCTGTATTTCCCACTTGCCTCCTCCTAGGGGCTGATTGACTCTGAAGGACCCTTGCCATCTGTTCTAAGGGGCTTCTCCCAGGAAAAATCACACTTGAATGCCTATAAAGCTCTTTAAAGATATAGTCTGGCTCATGAAACCCCCTGAGCAACTTAAATGGAAAACACAGTCCCCCACTGCGCCCAGAGCACAGATCCAGGCCCAGCCCGAAGGGATTGCAAAACATGCTCTAGCATGCATTTGGGAACAAAGAAAAACCTACTCTTTGCTGCTCCAGACAGTCTGAGACGCTTTGTGCCCTTGGGCCCTTGCCCGGTTCTCTCATCTGCCTCAGTCCTGGTACTAAATTGGTTCAAGGTTTGGAGGAAAGCTTCAGAGCAAGGGGGAAAAGGATGTTTAGAGTTCTTAAATGCTGAAGTCACCCTGAGGACCGGAGCATAGACCCTCGCCGGCCACCAGGGGGCGATGACAACAGCATCTGTACAGAAAGCAGTTCCCAAGAATAACAGCAGTAAATTGCACCTAATGTGTTTATGAATGATGAAGGGACTCGAGTGTGTGTGTGTGTGTGTGTGTATTTGAGTGTGCGTGTGTGTGTGTGTGTGCGCGCGCGCGCGCAACTGGGTGCCCGAAGCTAAGACTGAAAATCTGCAAAGTATAATACAATACAATGTGCAACTCTACTATATATTCACAGGATGTGGTCAAGTAGTTGAAAGTTTCCTTGAAGGAAAATGAGGTAGAAGAAATCAGAATAGCATTCTTATGAAAGGAAAGAGAAGCGCTCTCAGGAGTATAGTTGTCACTGTGTGTGTGTGTGTGTGTGCGAGCGTGCATGTGCATGTGTGTGTGATTGCGTGTGTATAAATGGGTGTGTGTAAGCCTCAGTATGTGAAAGTATGTGCGTGGTTGTGAATATGTAGGCACCAGTGTGTGTGTATATATATGCAGGGCTCATTCAGGCCTTCTCAGTGTGAGGGGACCTCAAGGAAATCTGGGCAATACTTCCTCCAGTTCCTGCCCTTTCCTTTCAAACAAACAAACAAACAAACAAAATCATTCCTACAAGTATTTATGGAGCCTCTAACGCACGCGCCCCTCCCCACTGGCATCTGGAAAAGCTCAGACCTAGCCAATTTAAAGCGGGCGCTGGAAGAAAGAAGGCGCTGGGGACAGAAGGGATGCCTCATCTGCGAAAGACTTTTGCAAAAACACGTTATCTTCTGTGATGCTCCAAACAACCCAGGGAGATGAGGCCAGGCAGGACTGTGGCCCCTGATTTGAGAAAATAAAGGCTCAGAGATGACACGATTGGCCCAGAGTCACCCAGTCAGGAAGCAGAAACCCGAGGATGGAAGAAGGCATTGTCAATCCAGGGGTCCGAGTCGCTGCCATCACTACTTTTAGCAGCCCACCAAGCGTTGGGTCTGGGCAAAGCAGGGCAAATTTCCGGGTAAGGTTTGCCAGCAGTGACCTCAACAACATGGACCACCGTGTGTGTGTGTGTGTGTGTGTGTGTGTGTGTGTGTGTGTAGCTGTGGAGTAGATTGGTGTCAACCGCAAAATTGCGGATCTTTGCCATGAGTACTAGGTGCGGTAGGGAAGCGGCTTCGTGGGCGACAGTGCCATGGTTTGGCGTCCCTAGCAGCTGTGCGACCTCCAGCAAGTCGCTTCACTTCTCTGAGCTGTTTTCAGATGCCCCCTTGGAAGATCGTGGACTTAAGTAAAGAATATGAGTAGAGTGTTCAGCTCAGTGCAAGAATTAAAAAAAAAAAAAAAAAAAAAAAAAGTGTCAGGAGCCTTATCCGTCCTTGGCTCCTAACAGTGAATGAGTTTCAGTGTTTCTTTCCCGGGGCCCTGCTGGCCGAGCCCCTTTCCTTCCCTCGTTCCTTCTCTCTCCCTCCTCTACTGCCTCCTCCCTCCAGGCTCTCGGTCGCTCCAGCAAAGTTCCCAACTTAGTCGACATGACGCGCGGCGCAGCCAATGGGAGGCAGAGTTGGCGATTTTTTTGGGGGGGGGCGGGAGGGGTGGGCCCCGCGTCTCCGGTGTCTGCCCTGCTCAGTGAATGGAGAGAGCGAGCGCCGGCCAGCTCACCCCGCCGCCCCGTGCCCCAGCCGCCGCCGCCGCCGCGCTCCCCAGCTCAGCCCCAAGCCGGACCTCCCCGGGCGCCACGCCCCATTGCGCTCGCCCCAGGTCCCCAACCCGGCCCGCGGGCCAGCGGGGCCAGGGGGCGCTCCGCACCTGGGCACTCCCAGCGATGCGCAGCGGGGCAGCGCCGGCCCCGCCGATGGAGCTGCTGCTGCTGCTGCCGCCGCCGCCGCCGCCCGGCGCTCCCCGCTCCGCCCGCGCCCCGTGCGCCTGAGCGCCGAGCTCGCCCCTCCTCCGCGCCAACTCCGCCGCCCGCTCCCCAGGCCGCCCGCGCTCCCTGCGCGACTCCTCAGGCTCCACGCGTCTTGCCCCGCAGAGGCAGCCTCCTCCGGGAGCGGGGCCCTGCACACCATGGCCCCCGGGTGGACAGGGGTCGGCGCTGCCGTGCGCGTCCGCCTAGCGCTGGCCTTGGCGCTGGCGAGCGTTCTGAGTGGGCCCCCAGCCGTCGCCTGCCCCACCAAGTGTACCTGCTCCGCCGCCAGCGTGGACTGCCACGGGCTGGGCCTCCGCGCGGTTCCTCGGGGCATCCCCCGCAACGCTGAGCGCCTGTGAGTACCCCTGCCCCACCCCACGCGGGCCACCCACCTGGGTCCCACCGAGGTGGCCCCAGGCGCCAGATCCCTCCTTTCCTTTCGACCTTCCTGGATGCAGTCTCTATTCTCATCCCTTCCTGGATAGGATCCCTCGCTCTCCGAGCTGGGAGTCTGTAGGCTTGGTCAGATCTGGAAAGAGAGGTCTCGAAACCCCCCGCGATGAGCAAAGAGCAGTGCTTCTCCAGGGGTGAGGGTTGCAGACGCGGGGCCCACTGACAGCTTCCGAGGAGTAGCTGGCGAGAGGCGAGGGGAGGCAAGAGCACTGCAGCCTCAAGGTCTTAGGGTGAGGGTCAGGGGTCTGCGCTCATTAAAAATGGGGGCGGGTGAAGGAGAAAGCTATAGGATGATGGGCCGTCAAGGCTCAGAGGCGGGAGAGAGGGCCCAAGACTGTTGACCTGCTTGGAGATCAGAATGGGCCAGCCGCTCTCTGGCTGCCCTTGCAAGGAAAGTTGAGAGTGTGGGTGAAGGTTTAACTTCTGAGGAACTGGACAGATTCAGAGTGGGTGCTCGCAAAACCCGCGCTGCCTGGAAAGCAGTCTGGGAGATGCCAAGTTGCAGCCCCGGGTGAATTTTTTATGGCTCGGTTATAAATGCCTCCCCGAACGAAGGGGCCGGAATGGAAATGCTGACAGCTCTTCAAATGAGACCGAGCGTTATAATCTTACAAACCGCACTCAGCCTCGGATCCTGGGCTTGGCAGCGAATAGAGAGGCGCTTGCAGAATGGGGTGGATTGACCCTAGTTTTAGCCCCAATTGTGCAACCAAATATTTACTTTTCATATGTCAACGTTTTGGAAACATTTATCATTTTGATCCTCGGACCGGATTCAAATCTTGGACTCCGGGGTGGGCTCCTCTTAGTCCGCAGTTGGGGTGGGGTAAGGGAGTGGGGGAGAAACGCTGGAGTGGGTGGGAGCCTTACTGGGAACCCAGCCGAGAAGTGGGTGAGGGTTTGCTGTAGTGTGGTGGATTCCCTCCGTGTCCTTGCTCTCCCTCTTCTCCCCTTCCTCACGTGCCTTAGGGGTAGGCGCCTGGATCTTCCACTCTGCTTTCTTGACTTCAGGCTGGAAGAGAGTAGTGATGACAAGCATTGTCCCAGAGTGTGTTATTCCTGTTAGTCACCTCCTATCACCCCACCTCCTCTTCTCTTCCACTTCTTTGTGCGTCTCTGGGTGGAGACTCAGCAGAACTGTCTTCCTTATTCCTGATGCTCTCTTTTTCCTTTGGCTGAAAACTTTTTTTTTGTTTTTCCTCAAGTGCAGTGATTGTTTTGTTGGGTTGAACCACAGAATCCTAAAGGGTGAGAGCCGAATTATGAACAAATGTCGAAAACCAGGCTTGGAAGTATAAAATGACTTGCCCAGGAAAACACAGCAAGTTGATGGCAATAAAGGGGCCAAAATCCAGTTTTTCACACCTTAATTCAGACATTATGTTAGTCCATAGGAGTGCAAAACTTGTTTTAGTGGTATTTTTAGATACCTGTAACTTGTAAACTAAGTTCCCATCCTCGTCACACCAGTGCTAGCCACATGAGTTAGTGAAATAATAACTGTAGCTAATGTTTGATAAATGCTTTGCATGCCTTGATTTGTGTACATGTATTATCTCATTGAATCTCTCCAACAGTCCATTAGTTACATAGGCAATGCTTATTACTCCATTTTACAGTTAAGCCGTCTTGTCATTTACTCAAGGTCATGCAGCTAGTGAAGTGTTTGAATCCAAGCCTGATTGGTTCCTAAGCCCACAACCCTTATCACTCTGCTGGTCCTCCTTGGAACAAGGGTCAGTTTGGACCACAATCTATAAACAGACAGTCCTGGGAGGTTTCTGGCTGGGCTTGGATCTTAGAACAGGCTGCTGTTGCTTCTGCTTCTGGTATACCCTGCAAATGTTCAGCTCACTTTGATGTTAGCTCTGATGCTTGGGGTCTTGAAACTACTTCTTCCCCATCTTCAAAACCGTGCTCCATGTTTGGGAAACCAAGGAGAGTAAGTCCCTGTCCTCCTGGTATGTAGGAAGTTTTCCAGAGCTGCAGGAACAGCACCCATGCTAGCATGCCACCCAGTCATCTCCCATAGGAGATCTGTGCAGCTCAGGGCAACCCATCAGCTCTAGAACTGGAGAAACGGGACAGAGACTGGAGTCCTGGTCGTTCCCATAGGCCCCTGCTGCAGTCCTTAACAGGCAGTGGGAGAGCAGGAGCTGCTTTGATATCTCTGGTCTCTTCTGCCTCCGTTGTGGTCACTGGTGCCACTTTGGCTGGGGTGCATGGGGGTGCCGCGATGGTATCTCATTCTAGTCTCCTTCCTCCCTGGGAATGGGGGACAGTCTTTAGAGGCAAGCTGGGTCAGGTTCACTGCAGGGTTTCAGGGCAGTCCACCAACAGTTTTTTCACCACCAAAGTCCTGCACCACACTCTCTCTCAGCCAACTCAGATGTAACATTTCAATTGTGAAAACTCTTGGGGGATATTTGGCATTTTTACGCTCTGCCAAGGATTTCTTCAGAGAGGAATCACTCATTTATTCCTGCCTTCATTCATTCAACACACATTACTTGAGGCTGGGCGCAGTGGCTCATGCCCGTTATCCCAGCACTTTGGGAGGCTGAGGTGAGAGGATCGCTTGAGCCTAGGAGTTTGAGAACAAACATGACTTGAACCTCTACTGCATTCCAGAAACTGTATATAGAATCATTGCATATACAGAATTAAACCAGCACTTCAATGTAAAGAATGTAAGCAAAAGATAGAAGGAAACTTGCTTTGGTGAGCCTTTTGAACTTCCCAGGGTTCATTTTGCCATGGGGCACGTTTTGTCAGCACTGTCATCAGATGCTCAGGACCTCCCTAAAATCCAGTTTTCTGATCTCAAATGTTTAAATTGTGTTTTAAAACAAAGAAACAGCATTTTCTCCGTTCTCCATTCTTGGTACTCTGCCTCCCAAAAAGCCTTTGATGAAGGGATTTGTGTGTGTGTGTCTGTCTGTGTGTATTGCTTCTCTGGATGTTTCTGACTTCTGAAACCTTGTGTTATGACATTAAGGAAAACCTGAGTGGGGATAATGTGCTCAGCATTTGGTCTTTGCTTCAGGCCTGGAATGGGGCCTGAATTGTTCATAATTAAGCCAGAATCAGAGTTGGGGGTCCGTGTTCCAAGGTATTCCCTATAATGTCAGCACATCACGCAGAAAAAGAAACTCTCTGTCTTTTATAAACTACTGACAATTTTTCCCCCTCCATGAGGAGGTGACACCCACAAGAAAGCTAAATAAATGCAGAGAAGAATTCAGTGTAATTTATTATCCGTGCAGCAAAGATAGAGGATGAGAGGAGAGGAAGTGGATGGCTGTGCCTGAAACCAAACATTTACCATGGAGCACAGAGTAAACAGATGTTGCACTTACCCTTCTGACTACAAAAGGAGCCCACAGATGTAATTCTTCTCCAACCACAATCTCAGCCTGGAAAAAGAGGAGGCAGATGAAAATGAACTCTCACGTGGGGCCACTTCTCCCCATCTTGCCCTCCTGCCTAGAGGCAGGCAGAGGCCCACTTCTCACCGCAGTGAGGGGTGGCCTGAATGGTGGAGTGGGGGCAAGAGTGGACATCTTTGGTTTTTCACTTGGCTCTGGAACATGCTGGAGACTGCTATATTTAAATAAACATTTCCTGTTTGCGAAGGAGAATGGGCGAAAGGCTGAAACGTGAGAATGTGGTAACTTAATTTTCTCCATCACTCCAGATGACGGCTAGCTTTGCCGGTGGTTTGGTCCAATAAAAACTGACACCATGTCATAGGCTTTCCCTCACTTGACCACAGAGGTCCTGAGGTTAAGTGGGAGACTTTCCAAGATGCTCAATAGCCAAGTCCTGTGTCCTGGTACTTCCAGCCCTCAGGGTCAACTTAGAAGACAGGGACAAGCTAGTGAATCATGGGGTCTCTCTGGGTCAACCATGGTGATGTGGCCTTTTAGGGAAACACAGTGCCCTTCTGGGCAGACTGAGGAGCGGCTGGGTGGATCTGCCTCCAGTGGACCGGTCTAGCCTCCAGGGTGCTGTGCAACTTTGAACAGATTGCATTACCTCTCTGGGCCTCATTTTCGTGAAAGTAGAATTCTTGCATAGTCTTAGTGGTTTTCTTAGGGGTTATAGTCCATTGGGGGGACTGTCAGTATCTGCCTCCCTAGTGTCTAGAACAGTGCCTGGCACACAGTAGGTTTTCAGCAAATGTGTATTCAATAAAGGAATAATGAACCTCAAAGCTAGAAGTCTTTCTTTAGTTCTTACAAGTGAAGGATGGGCCATTATATATCTGCATTCTGGTGTATAACTAAGGGATCCTTACTAGTAACCTATGTCATGAGTTGTTAAGGGTATCTAAAATTTGGATTTTATGAACTAATATTTATTGCCTTACTAGAGTTACCAAGGACTCCTGTTGAGTGATCTGCTCTGGAGTCTGGTTGCCAGGCATTGCTTAGCAACCTTGCAAAACTCCTACTGTGCACATGCCCATGAAAAGAGCTGGAAATCCTGAGCACTTAAACCATAGGGCTTTCTAATCAGGAACTCATCAGCGTCATCCTGAGCGCTCTGTGGGTTTTGATTGCTGCTCTTCTTGTATTAATTGATAAGTTCTGCTTTTGTTGATCATCTGGATTTTCTATTATTTCTGCGTTTTTGCCGTTTTGATTGTTATGTCGTTTTCTCTCTGGTATTGTTTGTTGTCACAGAGTTCTGTCTCCCCTGGAAAGTGAGAATGAATAGTGGGTTGCAGCTGTAGGATCTCTCACCTTGGCAATGTGGGCTGTGGCAAGAAGGTTCCCGACCCCTAAGCATTGTGGTTAGGGCAGGCGCTCTGGAGACAGACAACTCTGGGCTTGAATTGCAGCTCTGCTACATCTTGCTGTTGCACTGTGGGCGTGTTACACTATTGTTGACTGCAGTGTGTTTAATTCTTTTGTACCTATTTCCACACCTGTGATACCAGGACGATAAGTGCACTGTCTTCACGGGGATGCTGTGAATGTAACCTGAGGCAGTCCCTGTAATGCACTCAGCACGGCTCCTACTATGTTGTTCACTCATTGCTGTGATTGTTCATCCCTCTGTGATTTCTTAACTGTAAAGTATGTATGATGAATCTTCCCTGTTGGGGGGATTAAATGAAATAATATACAGGAAAGTGCTTAACACAGTACAGTCGCGTGCTACATAAAATGACATAGTGGACAACATAGAGGATAGTGGTCTCATAAGGTTAAAATGGAGCTGAAGAATTCCTATCGCCTAGTGATGTCGTAGCTTTTGTAACGTCATAGTGCCATCACTTTATTTTTAATACATGTAGTGTCACCTAAGTGTATAATGTTGATAAAGTCTCCAGTAGTGTGCAGTAATGTCCTAGGCCTTCACATTCACTCAGCACTCACTCACTGACTCACCCAGAGCAACTTCCAGTCCTGTAAACTTTATTCCTGCTAAATGCCCTACGCAGATGTACCATTTTTTATCTTTCCTACCATATTTTGATTGTACCTTTTCTATGTTTAGGTATGTTTAGAAACACACCTACTCATGATTGGGTCGCAGTGGCTTACAGTGTTGAGTAGAGTAACATGCTATGCAGGTTTGGAGTTTAGGAGCAATAGGCTATCCCATATAGCCTAGGCGTGTAGTAGGCTAGACCATCTGGGCTTGTGTGAGTGCACTCTATAAGGTTTGCACAATGACGAAATCGCCTAATGACGAGTTTCTTAGAACATATCCCCATCATTAAGTAATGCGTTACTGCACCATAGGAGCCCTCCCTAAACTATTCATATTAGTGACCATGGTTATTACTTTTATATCTTCATCTCAGGCCTTGTCCAGCTGGAAGGTTTGAGATGCCTACCCCAAATTTGCTACAACCCAGAGCCCTGTGGAGGCAAGTTCCTTGCCTGCCTGTGGGCTCTGCCCAATACCCTCTTGGCTGGGCCCCTCCTTTTCTCTCTCTGCTCTTGGTCCTGCCCCTACAGCAAAGCCCAGGTTGGCCTCTGTTCCATAGAAGGGGAATTATGGTGAAAGTGGTTTAGGTCTGTTCCATGGGTGTGTGCTTTGTGGTATATTTAAATAAGGAATGTATTTTATTTATTTATTTTTTGGGGGTGGGTTTTCATGGGGAATTTTTAGCCCTGACTTTTTTTGCAATGTTCATTCCTTCTATCTTTCCCTAAATACTTCCTTTTACTGACTTCCCATGTCTGCCTCTATTACTGCTTTTACTTGAGGCAGCTGTATTTACTAGCAGGCTCCACCCTCATTATGTAAGGTGGTCTTAACCCTTTTTAGAACTGCTGGAAAGAAAGGAAAAACAAGGGGTGGAGGCGTTCCCAGAGAGCTAGCTCTTCTGGACCACTGCTAATCCCAAACTGAATGGCTGCAGAGGGTGCCCTGGCACTGCGCTGAGCTCCCTATGCTCTCCGTTCTTCATTGTTCCTCATCCTTAAATTCAAATCAACCTTGCCCAGGTTGGATGCTCATGAATCCTCTACCTCTCTGTTTTGCAGGCCTGGACTGTGATCTGTAACTACTGTGACTGCTGGCCTGTTGAAAGGCTAACCTTTCTTCCCCTCTCACTGTGGTCTTCATAGTTGTGTTGTCAGTACCATGTTTGATACAGTGAAACCCTGGCCAAAGGGTGCATGATTAGAACCTTCTGTACTGAGTGGACAGAGAAGATGGGAAAATGTGCCACTAGAGCGAGACTCTGGGACCCAAATCCCGGTTCTGTCACCTACTAGCTGGATGGGCCTCAGTCTTCCCATCTGATAAAAGGGAATAATAATAATACTCCCTTCAAAGGATGCTGTATTAATCCACATAGGCTGCCTGGAACCAAGAGCTCCCTCCATCAATATTCCTGTTGTTATTATGATCAAAAGTCTTACTGAGTATAGACCTCCTATCAGAGCATGATCAGGATGAACCTTCATGAAGAAAAATATGGATCGTCGGGGTTGGAAGCGGTCCTTTTGTCCAAGTTCCAACCACACAAAAGTTGGTCTTCCATTGGCACAATTTCAGGGAAGGTGGTCAGTTAGCCTCCTTTGCTTGATGATATCTAGTGATGAGGAGCTCAGTTCCTCCTAAAGCAATTTATTCCATTAAAAAACACAGTCCTAATAAGAAAATGTTCTTTGTGTGGGGATTGGACTTATCTCTTACTGATTGTCATTACCCAGGGCAAGTATAATCTTTTTTCCAAATGACAGGTTTTCAAAAGTCTTATTGCTGTGGTGTTTATCAACACCCATTTAGCCGAGTCTCCTTACATTTTCACAATTGCCTCAACTGTTCTGTATGTGATACAGTTTGGGCATAGGCCTTGTCCTCCATGCCTACTTCTCTTCCTCTAAATGGATTCCAGTCTTCTCGGACTGCATTGGTTAGAAGGAGACCTTCCACGCCCTCACTGTTTTATTTGACTTCTATCAGCCAGCACATTCGAAAGAACCTATTCACTTTGGACAGCCACAGCCCTGGGTGGGCTCATTTTGACCAAGCTGCCTGACATCCCCATATCTCCCCAGCCTTCCCTGCTGTTAGCTTGTTGTCCCCCCTTCTACACTTGTGCAGTTGACTTTTTGGAGTCTAAGTGCAACACTTTGCATTTATCGTAATTAACTTTTGGCAAATCATTTCATTTCATCAGCTTTTCAGGAGCATTTTCTATTTCGATTTCCTCATCTAGCAATTAACTACTCCTTTCCCCATCTCCCACTATTTATTTCCTCTGCAATTTTAATGAGCTTGCCCTATGGATCTTTATCCAAGTTGTCAATATAATCAGCAGAGTTCTCTGTGCATTTTTTTTCAAAATCTTTCTACAATCTGGCATTTGGATTACATAAATATATTGCCCCGTTCTTTCTGGCTGGGATTGCATAAAATGTTGAGGTCTTCTTGGCTTGTAGCATCTTCTTTCCCTGGGGTCCTGTTGGTTCATATTTTCTCTGGAATAATTTCCCATTAATGCTTAATTCTTCAGCTTGCTAAATTTTCTCTATACTCTTGGTTTCTCATGGAACTTTCCATCATGACTTTAGCTTCATTTTTGTCCTATTAGGCTAGTACCACAAGTCCCACCAGCACAGGATATGACGCATGTATGTGTGTGTATGTTGAATGTATATGTATGTATGTATTGTTCTCTCCTGGTAAAAAGTTTAGCCTGAGGGACTGAGCCTTTCTGCCAATAGCAGAGCTCAGGTAGCTTCAGGTTTTTAAACACAGTGATTTCTCTTAGCATCTTGGGTACCCAATGGCATCGGGCACATTTTCTGGAGTAGTTCTGGGAACAGACATGATGGAGCATGAAGCATAGGGGACCGAGGCCTCCAGGGTCCCCAAGCCTCTATAAACAACAACAACAACAGTCATCACCATAACAATAGCTGGCATTTATTGAGCCATTCTTTGCGCCTGGCATTGCTCTTACACTTTACATGCATGGAGGCATTTCCTATTCAAAGAGTTATGTGAAGTAGGCAGGAGGACTGTCTGCATTTTACAGATGCAACAACTATATGAGAGAGGTGAAATGACATCCCCAGTCGGGAACAGGAGAGGCAGGGTTCATCCAGCCAGGCTGGTCTCAGAGGCTGCACGCCAACCCCCGGTCATGTCGTTCCTTCAGAATCTTTCAAGTCAACCTCCTTTTCTGTCTTCTAAACTCCATTCTCAAGTAACAACTAGAAGAAGAACATGATGAGTTCACCTTAAATCAAGGAGCCCCTGTTTGATGCAGAGCATCAAGAGGAATGTCAAGGATGTGATCTGGACACCTGGTGAAACAGAGCCATCATGTCCAGTTTGGAGAAATAGGTGGCCTTTGTATCGGAGCTTGAAGACTAATAGGGTCCCTGTACGTAGGAATGGGACCATGGTACAGTCACAGAAATTCATGATTAGATGCTCCTGAGCCTGACTTAAAATGATGGGAGCTGCACTTTGGGAAGTTTTATCTCATGGGGATGTTTAGAACAGAATCCAAATATTAGGGAAAATATCTCTATGGTATGTGTCCACTGACTGTTTTTTAAATTTTGGGTTTGAGGGGATACACCCTCCAAGAGTAGTTCTGATGAATCTTGCTGAGTAATATTTTCCCCCTCAAGCATCTACTCAAATGTTGGCAGAAGTCATCTTCCTTTGCAGTTAGATGCACCACTTGCTTTCTCTTAGTCGGGATCTCTGGGCTTCACCTGCCCTGGCATCAGGTCCTGTTCCAACAGGATGTACATAAGTTGTATCCTGGCTGGAGTCGAGTGTGACTGCACTTATCATGGCCATATCACTGCTTGTGTGGGCTCAGACTCCTCTTCTCTTGTCCTAAATGCCAATCTGGTTCCTGACCCGTGATTCATTCTGCACTTTGGCAGCAGTGTATCTTGTGGCTCCTGAAAGTCTGCCAGCACATTTAACCACCCACCTTGCCTCCCTCTTGGGTTTTTCTACCTCTCTAGCTCCTGTCTGTTACCAGGTATACCCATCCTTTGCCCTAGCGTGTGCCCTAGTGTGTTCCCTAGTGTACGCCCTAGCGCATGCCCTATGTATGCCCTAGTGTGTGCCCTAGCATATGCCCTAGTGCGTGCCATAGCATGTGCCCCAGTGTGTGCCCTAGCATGTGCCCTAGTGCGTGCCATAGCATGTGCCCCAATAGCATGTGCCCTAGTGCGTGCCATAGCATGTGCCCCAGTGTGTGCCCCAGCATATGCCCCAGTGTGTGCCATAGCATATGCCCCAGTGCATGCCCTAGCATGTGCCCCAGTGCGTGCCATAGCATGTGCCCCAGTGTGTGCCATAGCATATGCCCTAGTGTGTGCCCTAGCATATGCCCCAGTGTGTGCCCTAGCATATGCCCCAGTGCGTGCCATAGCATGTGCCCCAGTGTGTGCCATAGCGTGTGCCCCAGTGTGTGCGCTAGCATGTGCCCTAGCGTGTGCCCTAGTGCATGCCATAGCATATGCCCCAGTGTGTGCCCTAGCATGTGCCCTAGTGCGTGCCCTAGCATATGCCCCAGTGTGTGCCCCAGCATATGCCCTAGTGCATGCCATAGCATGTGCCCCAGTGTATGCCCTAGTGTATGCCCTAGTGTGCACCAAAGCATGTGCCCTTGTGTGCGCCTTAGCATATGCCCTATCGTATGCCCTAGCACATGCACCAGTGTGTGCCCTAGCATGTGCCCCAGTGTGTACCCTAATGTGTGCCCCAGCATATGCCCTAGTGTATGGCCTAGCATGTGCCCCAGTGTGTGCCCTAGTGTGTGCCCTAGCATATGCTCTAGTGTGTGCCCCAGTGTATGCCCTAGCGTGTGCCCTAGTGTATGCCCTAGTGTATGCCCTAGTGTGTGCCCTACCATATTCCCTAGTGTGTGCCCTAGTGTATGCCCTAGTGTATGCCCTAGTGTGTGCCCCAGTGTATGCCGTAGCGTGTGCCCTAGTGTATGCCCTAGTGTATGCCCTAGTGTGTGCCCTACCATATTCCCTAGTGTGTGCCCTAGCATATGCCCTAGTGTACATTCTAGCATATTCCGTAGTGTGTGCCCTGGCATATGCCCTAGTGTACATTCTAGCATATGCCCTAGTGTGTGCCCTAGCGTATGTCCTAGTGTATGCCCTAGTGTGTGCCCTAGCATATGCCCTGGTGTATGTTCTAGCATATACCCTAGTATGTGCCCTGGCGGATGCCCTAGCATGTGCCCTAGTGAGTGCCCTAACTCAGGTATGTCTGCATGCTGTGGAGTCCATGATCCTCTTCTAATCGGAGTGTTATGACTTGGCCATAGAATTGTGCATGTTTGCATCTCTCCCTGAGCTTTAGCTGCTCCTGGCTCCTGCCTTAATTCTTCTGGCTTGGCTTCTTGCCCTCTACTGCCCGCTGTGTAGTTCTCCATAGTCTTGGTATTGAATTTGGACTGTCACCATGAGAACCCCAGGTCCTGAAATTGGCTTTCATGGCCTGGACCTTCACTGGAGACTGGAGACTTGCAATGAACTCAGAGCTCTGCCCTGGAAACAACCTCAGACTTCATTTTTATGGCTATTTGAAATCTTTTATCATGTCCAGGGTAGCATGTAATGGTGCCCCAGGGCTGGACTCTGTAGATGACGAATTACTTAGACATACTCCTGAACTCCCTGTACCCCAAATAGGACAGATCATTTTATAATTAAAAAGCACAGCAGCGATGATCTCATTGGAGAGCTGTCCTGCTCAGAAATGTGTTGCAGAAATTTCTGGACTATCTAGTACTTCCCTGACATTCTTTCTTTCTCTCCGCGCCTTCTCTCCCCAGCTCTAGAATGTTGGTAGAAAGTGTTCTGAGTATGGGGATTCTAAGTGGAATTAGTGGGAAGCCAATGGGGAGTACAATTTGGATGTAAACCGAAATGAGTAGAAAGACCTAGGCTGAATCCTGGCTTCTGTCACTTTCTAACTGCCCCACCTGTCTGAGTACCTTTGCGGTCTCCATTGTCTCATCTATAACCTTTGGAATGGGAGAAATAACACTCATCTCAGGGGGCTGATGCAAGGTTTAAATGAGATCAGATGTCTCCAAATGCCTTCTAAATTTAGTGCTGTGCGAATACCTTAATGAGTCCACCCACAATTTCTGAATTGAACCACTAAATCCTGTATCTGGAAGATGATCAGGGTATATTTTAGAAGCTTTCATTTACAGATAAAGAAACTCAGGGAGCTCCAAAACCTTGCTCAGAGTCACCCATGTCTTCAAACTCTTGTTCCAGTTTCCTTTCCATTTAACAAAATGCGTCTTTTATAAATTAAAATATAACCTCTCACCAGTCATGTCAGCAGCTTAACCAGGTGGAGTTTAGAGCACTGGCTAATTAATAAGTGACAGTGTCCAAGACAGTAGGACCAAATGAGGGAATCCATGAAGGATGGAGTCACTTAAAGGTGCCATTTATTGAGTGTCTACCACAAAGAATAAAGCAAGTGAAATGTTCTGATAACTACAACAGCTCAAACTAACTTCAAAGTTAGTCTAGACTAGATCTCCCTCCAAATGATGGACAAGGCAAAGGCTACCATGCTAGGTTCACAGCAGGGAGATTTATGGATTGGGAGAAATGCTAGAACCATGAAGGATGTAGCACCAAACCCTCAGGAATCAATGATAAAAGCAAGTCCCCCTCATCCATTTTAGTGGGTACAAATATATAGAAAGCCTCACACATCATAAAAAAATAGTACAAGTGGAATTTAAAAAAAAACTCATGGGGAAAATATTAATCTGAGAACAATTGTATCTGAGAAAGCATTCAAGTATGCCTCTGCAGCTAGCTGGCGAACAGCACAAGTTCTGCATTTTATTAGAGTCCTAACTCTGTGTAGAACACTGACCTTATTTGAGAAGCATTTCATAAACACTGACACACAGCACAGCAGCATTTGAGGCCATGAGGAGATACAGGGCCTTCTTTAGGGGGCCAGCTTCCCTTCCCCTCCTGGGCTGCAAGGGACCCCTAGGACATTGTTTCCCTGAGGAGGTATTATCTTTATTTTTCTCTCTTAGGTTTAAGTCAGCAGGAGGAATTTTCCTTGGTGAAAATGAGGGAGAGGGATTTGGAATAAAATTTGTGCCTTGGTCAGGTTTGCGTAAGCATGGGGTAGGCGATGGGGAAGACCCTGCTGTGGGGGAAAGGGTCTAAGAACCTTCACTTGGCCAGTGGAGTTTCTTTTTGGAGACCTCACGTGGTGCCTGGAGACCTAGGCTGTGGCTGTGTCAGAGGCAGGTTCTCAGGCAGCATTCACCCAGTCCTTTGGAATGCAAGACTTGTGGCTTGCAACCGCCCTGAGAAACGCGTCCACCACATCCCCTCCTGCTAGAAGCTGGCACCTCCCTTTCCATCTGCTGCCAGCGTACAAGTTCTGAATTTGTGCCACAGAACTTGGTTCTGTTCCTCCCCCTCTTGTTGCCTTCCCTAGCCAAGAGATTTTCAGGCTTTTGAGGTATCTCTGGAGATCATCTGGTCTACTCCCTCCCCGATGATCTCAGCCCATCTCCAAAGGGAAATGCATTAGAAAGGTCACCAGAGAGGACATCAGCTTCCTGGTGTGGTCTGCCCTTGTGAAAAGGTGCCTTCATTTCTGCCTCATCCTGTGCAATGATCATGCAGAGCCATGGGAAGCCTCTGCCAGTCTGGGAAGCTAGGGAGACAGAAGAGGGACCACATCTAGTACAAAAAGTAAGGGAATCATGTGGAAGCAGAGGGGAGAGGCACCATATGGGTGACTCGGGATGGCAGATCATATCCTGAGGGCTCTCAGCACCAACGCTGCAGCTTATTTAAAGTCTAGAGAGGGAAGATCCCAGCTGAAGAAAACGGCAAGGGAAGGAACACTGGGAACCAGGAATGGAGCAGGAATTCAAAAATGGGAAGGCCAGTTGCTTCATGGAGCTTTTAATGACTCTAGTTCTCCACCAACACCCCTCCCCTTCTAATTGCTTCATAGCACAAGATGGTAACCAATCTGCTCTGTTGACTCTGTTTAGACGTACATTTTAGTACTTTCTGAAACATTTCCCATAAGTTTCCCCCTGCCGTGTGCCCTCCTTGTACATTCTAGAAATTTTGCAAAGACCTAAGTCTCCTCTGGGTTCTTTCCTGACTGGAGCTGCATGCTGATTCAAGCCATATTCAGTCAGGAAGCTCTCTTCCCGTCTTTAAAACAAGAAACATCTTCTTCCAAGAAGACTGCACTACAGTTTTCTTTGTCTGTGTTGCTAACGAACAAAGAGGCCCCATTGCAAAACAGCATTTCATGAGCAGAGCAGGGCTGATAGCACCTCTTGCCAAATGTGACTGTGTGTAGTTGTGTGGGGGGAAAATAGCTTTGTCAAGAGGAGGGCCGAGGGAGGCAGCTCTGGGGAATTTTTAGCAACTGCAGCATGGTGTAGTGGAAAGAATGCTTGCCTGGGAATTTAGAGACCTGGCTGTACCTCTGACACACCGTGTGGCCTTGGACAAGTCATTTGACCTCCCTGGGCCTCAGTTTCCTGATCTTTAAAGGGGATGAGAGAAGTAGACTGGATGATCTCCAAGGATCCTTTCAGCCCTATGCATCCTCACTTCTGGGGGCTGGGATTTGGGGTTTAGACCTGAGCCAATATCCGTCTGACTCAAGAGACTTTCTAGAGGCAAGAGAGAGGCCAGGACAGCTGCTTCGGGGAGTGGCTGGTCCTTGATTAAGGCTCAAATAATTAGCTCAGCTCCACAGTAAGCCTTCTGAAATTAAGAAAAAAAAAAAAAAAAAGATGTTTAGTTTTTAAAAAAAAGCAGTTGATGTTTCTTAAAACTGATTGGCTTGGGGCTTTGTAGGTTTTATTTGGAGACATAATTTTACTTCCTCTATAGTATAGCAGTTTAGATTATTGATGCTTTGATGCTGGAGTTAGTGTGATCTGGTTTTGAATGCCATTAGTAGCTAAGTAATCTTGGGCATGGTCTTTAATAGTAACCTGTTTCCCTGGCTTACTAGGAAGATCAAATGAGGTAATACATGTCAAGCTTAGAGGACAGTGTCTGGCATTAAATAATCACTCAAAAAGTCATTATCATGGCTATATTTTGCTGCTTAACAATCCACCCCAAAACTTAGTATTCTAAAGTGACGACCATTTTATCATGCTCAATGATTCTCTAGGTCAGGATTTTGGACATAGTGCAGTAGAGACGGCTTATTTCTGCTCCATACAGTCTGAAGCATCATCTGGAGAGTCTGGAATGAACAGGGGAGACTTGAATACCTGGGTGCTAGAATCACGAGCAGGCTGTTCACTCACATGCCTGGCACCTAGGCTGGGATGACTTGAAGGCTGGGCTCAGCTGGAACTGTTGACCTGGCTGCCTACACATGTGACCTCTATGTGGCTTGAGCTTCCTCACAACATGGTGGCCTCTGAGTAGTCTAACTTCTCACATGGTTGCTCCACACTCCGAGAAGAGGTGTGCAGCAACTCAAAACAACTCAGAAGTAGCATGGCTTTTTATGAATCAGCCTTAAAAGCAACATAGTACCCCTTCTGCTCTGCTCTGTTGCTCTGAACAGTACAAGCTTGCCCAGATGCAAGGGTAGGGGCCATCTCTCCATGGAAGAAGTCTCTCAGAAGTTGCAGCTATGTTTTAAAACCTCCATACCCGTATAGTTATCATCATCATTTTTCTGTACCATCTAATCTAATCTCTTAAGTAGACAAAAAGTTCCTTGAGGACAGGAGCTGGCATTTCTCTATAGAAGCTTAGTACGATGCTTGTGAAAATAAGGCAAAATCAACATATTTTCAAAAATCAAATAGAATTAGATAGGCAGCAGGTTTGGTCGAAAGACCAGGAGCTTAGTGCCAAAGAGATCTGGATTCAAAAATTTGTATTCAGGGCCAGGTACAGTGGCTCACACGTGTAATCCCAGCCCTTTGGGAGGCTGAGGCAGGAGGATCACTTGAGCCTATGAGTTTGACACCCACCAAAATATAAAGATTAAAAAATTAGCCTGGCATGGTGGTACACACCTGTGGTGCTAGTTACTCAGGAGACTGAGGTGGGAAGGATCACTTGAGCCCAGGAGGTCAATCTGCAGTGAGCCATGATTGCACTACTGCACTCTATCCTGGGTGACAGAGTGTGACCCTGTCTGCAAGAAAAAAAAAATCTGTGTTCAAAATGTGCCCTTTGAAAAATTACTTGTCTTTCTCATAAAAAAAAGACATAAAGACAGTAATACTTATCTCAAGGACTGTTGTAAGAACTAAGGATAGTAAATGCAAAATGCCTAAAACACACAGTCAATGCTCTAACTGAATTACAGATATTGTGAGGCAGTGTAGCATTGTGGCAAGCACCTGGATACTCCAGTCAGACAAACTTGGTTTCAAATTCCATCACTTCTCATTGTGTGAATGTAGATAAATCCCTTCATCTGTTTGGGTCTCAGGATCCTCATCTGTAAAATGGGTGTTGTAGTAACTGTCTTGTAGGGTTATTGTGGAGATAAGAAAAGCTTCTATCTCAGACCCATCATGTAACGCTTCTGTCTCAGACCCTGGCACATAGTAGGGACTTGAAATAGTACCTATATTGGCCACAGTTAACAATTTTTGTTCTTTTGTTTGTATATTGATTTGTCCATGAATTTATGCACCGAACAGTGACTCATGTAATGCTAATAACTCACAATGGCTTCATTTATCAAGTTTCCTCATGGTAGTGTCTGTTGATGCCTAGATCTGGGAAGATACCTTCATGGGATAGAGAACTAGCCCTTTGGAAAGGAGCTCAGGGTCCCAAGTAAGCTGCCTGGGACAGTACTCTATTTTGACACATCCACAGCTGAGTTTTAATTGTCCCTGTTGGCCTCTGACCCTAGAGATCCCTTGGCCTCCTCCAGTTATAATCGTTTTGCTCAGAGGTTCACATTTTCTTTCCTCACCGGATAGATCCTGTCCCTTGCTGCTGTGCAACTGTGGGCAAACATGTTAGCTCTCACCTTGTGCCTTTTTTTTTTTTTTTTTTTAAGCATTGTTCTATTGACTCAAATTCAGCAAACTGTACCAGCCTTGTCTTTGTGCTGTCAAGCCAGGTCATGGGGGTTCATTTTCCCGGGTAGTTCCTGGGATCTGAAGCTCTCTTAGGAACCATTGACTACAAGCTTCTCATTTTCTTCCCTAAGACCTCCCAGGAGCCCCAACCTTATCTTTTCTGCTTTTTAAGAGTCTAAATAATCTGATAAAAGACATTTATCTTGTCTTTAGAAAAATGCACAAACCTCACAACATTTTGCAAATGATTTTGAAGCCATTCCATGGCCACTTCTCCAGTGGCATATTTCTTCTGAATGATCCTTACCTGTCTTAGTGATTTTGATTGGATGAACCTCTGGATTTTTGCTGAGTTTGACTCTGGGATCATCATGTAGCTGTGAAATTGTCATAAGTCTCTCAGTCCCCTCCATTGTAGTAGACATGCGTTGTTTTCTGGCTGCCTAGGACTTGTTCCCTCTCTCTTCCTAGCAGCAGCCCTTCTTTCATTATTGGGATGTCATTTTCTGCACCCATGGGATACAGTCTGGTAGATTTTTGATCAGGGCTTTTGGCCTCTCCTACTCAAGGGCTAGTTTATGACCCAAGCCAGGTCAATTGGATCCTTTCTTTCTGGAACTGAAATCTTGACCAGAGGAACAAAGAGATTGGACATAATGGTTTTCCATTTCATCTAAGCACCTTCAAAAGCATAGACAAGACTATGCCTGCTTCCCTCCCACCCCTGAAGACCTGTTCTTAAGATGCTCATTGAATCCAGGAGTTCCTGATAGCTTTCTAGAGAATTCCCTTTCACTCAACTTCACAAGATTGCAACCAAATTTCCAAATGAGTGAGAAAGCCACAAACAACAAACTTCTGGGGAGAAAATGGCACAATGAGAAAGATATGTATGGCCTTTGGAGAAAGGCAGACCAGGTTTGAATCAGTTTTACCATTCACCAGCTGGGTGCCCTTAGGCAAGTTCATTTTTCCCTTAGGATGTCAGCATCATTGTAAAATAAGGATAATGAGTCATGAAGCCCTGGTTCTCAAACTTGCCTGCGTATTGCAGTCATCTGGGGAGACTTAAAAAATTACTGATGCTCAGGCCGATCCCCAGAGAGTGGAATTTAATGATTTGGGGGTGCTTTTTGGATGTTGGGATTTTGTAAACCTTGCAGGTGTTTCTGATGTACAGCAGTGTTTGAGAAAATTGACCTCAAGAAATTCTTCAAATTATAGGGATGAATAAATGAGGTAAGATATGTAAAACATTTAGCATAATGTAAGGATGATAGAAGTCACTCTGTTCTCCTTTCCTGTCCTTTCTTAAGGTGAACCAGAATCGCTTGCTGTTGCTTCTAGCGCAGTTTTCTTTGTTTGGAGTAGTCATAGCAATGCATGAAAACCACGATGCAATATAACCTCACCAGTATAGGTGAAGGACAATCATAAACGTAGCCAGAATTATAGAATATACAAAAATGTGATTACTTTCACATCCCTGGAATAACTAGGGCAAGTTCAACAATCCTTTGTGAGAACGTTCTATGGAGTGACTGCTTTAATGGAGAGACAAAATTGATTTATAATTACCATGGCAACAGCAAAATGGAGTGATGTCTTCCTGAGGGACCTGGACCAGGACCCAGGAGAATTCTCTCCCAGGTCTGCCCTGCAACTTGCTGAGTGACCTTGGCTCAGACGGTTCATCTCATAAGTCCACAGTTTCCCCAGAGCCTATTTTCTGACCTGCGCATCTTCAACAGATATTTTTGAGTGAAATATATTGAGGTGATGGTTGTTAAGACAATGACGAGAAGAGGCTGTAGGAGGCAGAATGAAAGCAAGGCCTTGAGCCTCATAGAGGAGATAATTATAGATGCTGGTTCTCCCACCTGCCGGCTTCTCCCATATCCAGCAAAACCTATCCAAGTCTCTATCTTCAAAAAGTTCTTTCTGTAGAGAGGATGCAAGGGGAAACTTCCACATAGCTCAGGCTTTCTCACTTCAGTACTATTGACATGTTGGGTTGGATATTTTTGTTGTTTGGTGGGCTGTCCTGTTCATTATATTTAGCAACATTTCTAACCTCTGCTTCTTAGATTCCAGCTGTACCCTTGTTTCATAACAACTCAAAAAATGTTTCCAGACATTGCCAAATGTCCCCTGGGGGGAAAAATTACCTCCGGTTAAGAAACACTGGCTAGCCCAATGTCAATGAAGTATACTTAAGTTAATAAAGCAACATAATTGTGTGCACACAGTGTTTAATCTCTGTAGTGCCTTCAGAAATTTTTGCAGATGTCCATGGAGCAAACCGTTATCAGAAATCTTTACATCCATTGTTTCAGATGGGGGTTCTGAGTTACAGAGAAGTTAATAGTAACGGTAATAATGACCAATGCTATTGGCTTATGTAATTTTTTTATGTCAAATTCCCCCAACCAATTATTTATTTATTTAGTTAGTTAGTTAGTTAGTTAGTTTTTGAGACGGAGTCTCGCTCTGATGCCATGCTGGAGTGCAGTGGTGCCATCTCGGCCCACTACAACCTCTGACTCCCTGGTTCAAGCGATTCTTCTGCCTCAGCCTCCCAAATATCTAGGATTACAGACACCCGCCATCACACCCAGCTAATTTTGTATTTTTAGTAGAGATGGGTTTTCACCATGTTTGCCAGGATGGTCTCAATCTCCTGACCATGTGATCCACCCGCCTCAGCCTCCCAAAGTGCTGGGGTTACAGGCGTGAACCACAGTGCCCGGCCTTCCCCCACCATTTTATAATAAGATTAGGTGAATACATATAAAAATCTATTTCTAGTTTCTTTTCTAAAATAAAATCCAGCAACAGACGCTCAGCTTGGCTGTATGGCGGTAATTGACTGGTGTTTAGATGGGTGTGTCTCCATTTCACTGCAGTCCCCACCACTCCCTATTGTGACCCCAACACTGAGACAGTACGTCAGCTGCCATTTGACATTATGTTGATTTTCTTTTGCTTGATCCAGCTTTGCTCATTGATCTCATCTGTCCAGTTCCTCTTGGCCATTGTATTTGTGGTTCCTTTCTTACAACCACACTGTGTTGTATGTATTACTGTTCTCATTTTAAAAATAGAAAAACTGAGGCTCAACAAAAGCAAAGCTGTTGCCCAAAGTCACACAGCAAGTCATCAGCAAAGCTGGGAGGGAGACAGACCTGAGCCTCCTACCTGGTCTGCAAAGCCCTGCCCGGCATCACAGAGCAGCCACTGGTAGAGTCTCCCTGCATTCTGAGACGTGCCAGCCGGATCTTCTGCACCTTAGGGTTTCCTTGAAGAACCAAATCTCAGTGTCCCTTTGCTCACCAGGAAACCCACATGTCACCAGAATGGCAAGAGTGTCCTCTGAGTGTAGCTTCCCAGACTGCATTTTTCCTGTGTCTATGCCACTCTTTGGGCTGTGTCCAAGGGCTGCTCACACACTCCCACGTAGCCGAGGGGCCAGCTGGTGTGTGTGCTTCTGCCTGAGACGAGGCCGCTTGCCTGTGGGGAGGATGTGATTGCTTTAGGAAATTAAGTGGGAGTGATTAATTAGGAAATGTACTGAGGAGGCTGGAAAGAAATAGCAGAAAAGAAAAAAAAATTGGAACCCTCAATATCGAATGCTTCTGGCCACATGGCTAAGGATACTGTGCTCAGTGGGACCAAAAGCATTTGATCCTGTTACTTCTGATGCTGCTGCTTTGATATCACCTCCTTGCATGAGGATTTTTGGAAGGAACCATAAAGTCAGCTGGTCCAACTTCTCCTTTCATTGAATGGCAAATGAAGGCACAAGGAGACCCCCAGCGGAAGCTGGGCAGCTTACAAGAAACAGCAGGATTTGGGACTCAGAAAGACCTGAGTTTGAATTCCTGATGCATCCTTGCTAGATGTATAATCCTGGGCAAATCTCCGAGTCTCAGGCTTCTCACTGTGAAATGAAGGTAGCATTTGATGATTGCCAAGGATTTTTGCAAGGAATTAGTGAACAAAAGCAAGCGTGATGACTGCTAATAAGTAACATGTGCCAGGCACAGTTTTAGCACTTTGTGTTTTCTTAATTCTTACAACCATTCTGTGAGGTTGGTACTATTGTTAGTTCATTTTGTAGATGAGGAACAAAGGCACCAGAGGAGACATTATTTATTCCATGTCTCGAAGCTCGTAAGTGACGGAGTCAACTTTCCCATGAATCTGATTCAAGAATCCACCTTGTCAACCACTAAGCATTCTCCTCTTGTGCATATTATATAATTTATAGATAACATTATAAAATGAATAAAATATGACATGGATGATATACTTTATATCTAGCTTATTAAATTATTTACATAATGTTATGTTAGGCTGAACCCTGTGGAATTGGCGTTTTTGTTGTTAGAAAAGGTGGAATAGTAGTAATTTCAGAGAGTTCATCCTAATACGGAATATATGTAAGTCACCGAAATTTCTCTTTCTCTTCCTTTTCTGTATGTATGCATACATATTCAGCTAGTTCTTAGCTCAGAACCTCAGTTTCCTCCTCCATAAAATGGGGTTAACACTGCCTAACACAAGGTACTGCTCTTCCATGCTGATGAGACAGGGTATGGGGAAAGCATCTAGCCCCTTGCTCAATAAGTAGGATCTATTGTTATTCTACACACACCTGCAGGGCCCTGCTATTTGATACGCCTTCCTTCACCACCCTTCACTCACACTTGGTTTTGGTTAGAGGGTCTCCATGTCCAATAAAGCTTTTAAGTTACACACAGGTAAAGTATTGGGCCCAGAAGCTATATTTTTATTCCATGGGACTTTGATATTTTCAATATGCTTCAGTCTAACACTAAGCTTCCTGTCAGGCCAAGCTGAATGCTGCTGTCTTCCCTACATGTAAGAATTATGGTGCTGCCAACATGAAATACCACCTTGCCTAGCCTCATGGCTCACTCCTCCTGGATTTTCTCCCAGGTCCTCATGGTACAGCCCCCTGTACCATGAATTCATGGCCTGTCCATCAACCTTCTCTTTGGAAACTTTAACCGACTCCAGTCTCATCTGTGGGTTTTAATGCAGTGAGAGTTCTCTGAGACCCCTTGAGGTGTGGCTTCTGGGCCTTGCAGGAGAGGCTGGTGGTGATGGCCCTGCTCTCTCCCTAAACCCCTTGCCAAAATGAGCTTTGAGGGATGGGTAGCGCATGTGAGGAAACATGGCGGAGGGGTTCCTTGTCTCAAACCTTGGCTCTGTACCTGGAAAATAATGAAGGAAATGCAGTTCTGAGTCTGCCCTCTCATCTGGAGCCACTTCTGTTTTCCCATGGATCTTGGGGGGTCAGAGGAAGTAGCAGAAGGAGGGTTTTCTTTGGGTCTGTGCATTAATACTGGAGCGTTATAGTAACGATAACAGCTTTTACTGAGACCTCACAATGTGCCAGGCACTGTGCTAAGTGCCTTTATTGATTCATTTTAGTGCTCACAAGAATAGGGTTAAGTCCAAGTTAAGGCACAGAAAGGATGAATAGTTTTCCCATGAATCCACACATGGCAAGAGGCAGAACTGTAATTCAGGCTAGTCTGTTTAGCCCACTGCTTTGGTTTCTTAGTCACAACACTCTATAGCTTATCTTACTTTTCAGGTGTTACCAAGTGGGCTTCCTGATTCTAAAGCAGCAGGTTTTACTGATTTTCAGGCGTGGAAACATGCAGAAAGATGGAACAGATGGTCACTGGAGGAAAGCCCCCTATTTGTGATCTGAATTGCTGCCTGGGTCTCTTCTGTGTTGCTGGGCTTCTGTATGGGAGTTCCAAATCCTGTCAACAGGCGAGTCAGGGAAAAGTTGATCAGGACATCAAATCCAAAGGAATGTTACAATATTGTAAGCAGGAGAGACCATTTATTCATTCACCAAAGCTATATTCCATGCACCCATGTGCACCTCGTGCAGTAGTGAACAAAACGCTTCTTACATTTGCTTTTACAAAAAACAGACTCATCACATCTACTGTGAAGGCTATAGTCAAAGACGAAACATAACCCAGAAAATCACAAGTGTAATTGGAAACTGGAACCCTCCTACATTGCTGGTGAAACGTAAAATGGTGCAGCTGCTATGGAAAACAGTAAGGCAGTTTCTTAAAAATTTAAACATAGGATTACCATACGATCTGGCAATTCCAATCTTAAGTATGTACCCAAAAGAATTGAAAGCAGGTACTCAAACAGATACTTGTATGCCAGCTTTCATTGCAGCATTATTCTCAATAGCCAAGATGTGGAAACAACCCGGGTGTCTCTGAACAGATGAATGGATAAACAAAATGTGGTATATACATACAAGGGAGTATTATTCAGCCTTAACAAGGAGTGGAGTTCTGATACATGCAACAACACGGATGAACACTGAAAACATGCTGGCCGCTTGTGGCAGGTCACGCCTGTAATCCCAGCACTTTGGGAGGCCAAGGCAGGCAGATCGCTTGAGCCCAGGAGTTCAAGACCAGCCCAGGCAACATGGGACCTGCCTGAAACCCCATCTGTAAAAAAAAAAAGTACAAAACTTAGCTGGGGATAGTGGTGCAAACCTGTAGTTCCAGCTACCCAGGGGGCTGAGGTGGGAGGATCACCTGTGCCCAGGAGGTAGAGGCTACAGTGAGCTGTGATCATGCCACTGCATTCCAGCCTGGGTGACAGAGTGAGACCCTGTCTCAAAAAAAGAAGAAAAGAAAAGAGAGATTATGCTAAGTCAAATCACCCAAATACAAAAGGATATTATATGATTCCACTTATATGAAATGTCCAGCATATTTCCAGAATAGGCAAATTTATAAAGACAGAAAGTAGATTAAAGGTTATGATGGGCTGGGGAGGGGAGAATGGGGAGTTAGGGCTGAATGGGTACACGGTTCCTGTTTGGGGCAATGAAAAAGTTTTGAAAATATGTAAATGGTGATGGTTGCACCACATTGTGAATGTACTTAATGCCACTAAACTGTGCACTTAAAAATAGTTAAAATGGCAACACTTACAGATTTTACCACAATTTAAAAAAATCTCATCACAAGAGAAACAAAAAGCCTGCTTTATAAAGGAGGAAAATTATAGAAATTCTTTTCTCATCTACCTCAGCCCCTAGACCTTATGTGTAGCACACAGCCCGGCCTATAGTAGATGCACATTTCTGCTTTTGCCAAGCCAAACTGGGAACATAATCATTCTATTTGTAGTTGAAAATGGCACTGAGGCTCTTGAGTGTAAATTTTACTACCATGGCAACTGTGGAACACAAAGATGATAAATATGAACATGCAGTAATATTTTTGGCAGGTGGGGTCAGCTGGAGGTAACATGTCTCCTTGCAGGTAAATGCAAGATTTGAGGGAGGGTAAATTGTTCGTAATTGTTGCAAAATCTCAGAATCCCAACTAGGAAGTATCCTCTTTGTTCCAATGAAGGGCATCCCGCGACTCTTTGGACCAGTTGAACCAAAGAGGATAGAGGATAAAGTTCAAATTGGTAATGGACTCCGGGAATCTTTGTTAGCAGCTCTCGGAAGAAGATGGGCGGCCAGCCACACTTTTCTCCGCTTATTGACGACACAGTTCAAATCATCAGGAAGAGACATTATGGGTCTACAGGTCTCCTGGGCTGTGAGCAGAGTCGCAGCTGGTATCTGGGAGAAAAAAGAAAGAAGACTACAATTTGGCCTTTAAGGAAATAGACCTGGGAGGAGATAAAAGGGAGTCATCTGACTGTTGTTTGATGGGCCAGAAAGCCTCTTTCAGAAGAAGAAAATGGTTTCTAAAAGCTGATGTGAATTTTGTGTTGCATTCAATTGCTCTCTTTCTTTGTTTAGGCTTGGCTCACCATTTTTGGATTGAGGAGGCAAGACATTGCGTCACTCCCCGACCCATCCTACCCCACAGCCCACACACTGACATACACACAGACATGCACAGACACACATGCACAGACACACGTGTACACCTTTTATCACTGGCAAGAGGGACCAGTTTTACAATCCAAGAGCCTGATTTCCTGCAGGCTCCACCATCCTGACCCTAGCCCACCTGTGACTTCCCTCTTCCAGGCTCAGTTCTTAGTTCCATCCCTGATAGGGTTTGGCTGTGTGCCTATTCAAATCTCAACTTCAATTGGATCTCCCAGAATTCCCACCTGTTGTGGAAGGGACCCAGGTGGAGGTAATTGAATCATGGCAGCTGGTCTTTCCAATGCTGTTCTCGTGATAGTGAATAAGTCTCATGAGACCTGATGGGTTTATCAGTGGGTTCCACTTTTGCATCCTCATTTATTTCTCTCTTGCTGCCGTCATGTAAGAAGCGCCTTTCGCCCTCCACCATGATTATGAGATCTCCCCTGCCGTGTGGAACTGTAAGTCCAATTAAATCTCCTTTTCTTCCCAGTCTTGGGTGTGTCTTTATAAGTGGCGTAAAAAAACAGACTAGCCGGGCGTGGTGGCTCAAGCCTGTAATCCCAGCACTTTGGGAGGCCGAGACAGGCGGATCACGAGGTCAGGAGATCGAGACCATCCTGGCTAACACGGTGAAACCCCGTCTCTACTAAAAAATACAAAAAACTAGCTGGGCGAGGTGGCGGGCGCCTGTAGTCCCAGCTACTCGGGAGGCTGAGGCAGGAGAATGGCATGAACCCGGGAGGCGGAGCTTGCAGTGAGCTGAGATCTGGCCACTGCACTCCAGCCCGGGCGACAGAGCAAGACTCCGTCTCAAAAAAAAAAAAAAAAAAAAAAAAAAAAAAAAAAAAAAAAAAAACTAATACAATCCCCCTCCAATGCTATGTGTGACACAGTGACATCAGGACAAAGTCTGGCCCTCTGACACTGCAGCTAGGTGAACCTTGTTTGGAAAAGTCTTTAGGCAGTCTCTGAGGGAAGGCTGGGTGATTTTACAGCAGTAGAAAGGCTTGGGTTTGAGAATTAGGGCTGAACTTGAATCTCATTTTGACACTTTAAGTTGTATAACTGATGGGTTACCAAACCTTAGTTACCTCATCTGTAAAATGGGTGCACTGTTACCTGTTGTCCCAGGGTTTATGTGTTCAGCACCTATACATGAGAAGTACTTACATACAACCTGTGTGTAGCCACCCAAATTCAGCAGCTACTCCTATTAAGAAGGCACCTGACAACCATTTTGTGTTAATGGATCTGGCATTCAAGTGCACTGACGTTTGTTGGCTTGAAAAATTTTCAACCCAGGCTAATTCTGCAGAGGTTAAGGCAGCATCAGTTGTGTGCCATGATACAAAGAGCGAACGTTTATAGATCACTTATTATGTTCAAAGGATCAAGCTGATTTATACACATTATCATGTTTAATTCTCACAACAACCCTATGAAGTTGGACCTATTTATTTTATCAAATTTCCAGAAGAAAAAGCTGAGGCTTAATGGATTTAAATGACTCACCCAAGACCACCAACTAGTATGTATTTGAATCCTGATGGTCTGATTGCAGAGCCCAGGTGCATAACCAACACCCTGGGTTATGGGCAGGAAGGAGGCTGAGCCAGGAAGATGCCAGTCTCAAGACTGGAGATGTGTTCTCATCTCTCAGTCTTAGAAGCCCTTATCCTATCACGTAGATCTCCCTATTTGCACCGAGATTGTTGCTTTTCCAGGCTTGCCAAATCCAGTTCCCATCAGTCATGTGTGAATCAGTTCATTCTTTCCTTCATTCCTTCCATCAACATTCATGTACTGAACGGCCCCCTTGCACCATGGCTGCTAGTGTTAGACGTCATTTATTGGCTACTGACTAGGCCCCAGGCACTGTACTAGTGAATTTTACACATTATCCTATCTGTTTTTTATACAACTCTGCATGGTTGGCCTCTAAAACTTATTGCTTATTTCGATTTGACAAAATAGGTGCATAAGGAGGTTAAAGTAGTTGCCTTTCATTTTCCTGAAATGTAAGTGTCAGAGCCAGGATTCAAATCCTTCAGGGCTTTCATCAGTCCCAGCGCAAGGAGATGTCTTGCTTTTCCCAATTCCCACAGCATAAATCAGTCTTCTAGACTAGTGGTTCCAACTTGAGGAGACACCAGAATCACCTGGAGGGCTTGTTAAAACGCAAATTGATAGGCCCACCTGCAAAGGATCTGACTCAGTAGGTTGGGATGAGGCCCTACAATGTGCACTTCTAGCAAGTTCCCAGGTGATGCTGATACTGCTGGTCCAGGAACCCCATTTGGGGGATTATGATGCTGTCTGAGCTCTTTGAAGATAGGGATTCTGCCTTTGTTGTTCCCCTAGTATTATACAGTGCCTGGTACAAGGCTGCTTGAATTGTTATTTCAGATTATTTTGAATTGTTCAGCGGCATACTCACTTCTTTATGTACCATATTGTGTTTTTGCATCAATGTGAAGATTCTTAGGCTTTGCCATTTAGGTTTTAAGCTCCTTGGCATCAGGAATTTCACACTAAGGACCTTGTGCAGAACCTTGCACACACTAGATATTTGGTAAATATTAGCTGGTCCTTGTGGCCAAAGGCCTGAGGGTTTACCTTATCTTAAGCCCGATTCAAGCTGGGAAGCTCAGCCTCAAAGCATAAGTTGGTGGATGGAATTTTCCAAGGCTTGCTGTTCACCTCCAACAATGATCCTCAACCCTAGCTGCACATTGAAATCACCTGGGGCCTTTAAAATACTATTCCTGGTATCTATCCCCAGAGATTCTGGTTTAGTTGGTCTAGAGTATGGCCTGGGCAGCAAGTTTTAAAGCTCCCTCAGGTGATTCTAATTTGCAGCCAAGACTGGGAATCACTGACCAGAGCATTTGGCTGCATGACTTTCTCCTGGGCATTGTCAGAGGCTGTGTATGTGCATACACATGTACATGTGTGCAGAGAAGTGGGTAGTGATGCACGCCTCTTGAATGTACAGACTGATCATCTCTCTCTCCGAGATGAGGATACAAAGCCCTGGAAGCCAAGCCTCAGGTAGAAACTTGGCAAAGCCAGAGGTACTTGAGAGCATCATGGGTGCCTACCTCCCTCTCCTGTGGCCACCTTTGGCCGAGTGCTGGTTGCCACATTCCACGGTGAGGGGGCTCTATTTCAAGGCTAGAGGCAGGGGGTGGTGGACTGAATCCAGGTGGTATGGCTGTTGCAAGGCCTTTTTGTTCTCTCTCGGTTCAGAAGGGGCCGTCTTCCCAAGGGCTGAGGTGTGGGGCTTAGCATTTGGCACCATGTGTGTCGGTGCTGAGTTGATTCTTGGGTTTCTTGGTGGAAACACACACGGCTACCTGAGACCCATGAGCTGGCTGAGAGCAACGGGAAAGGTCATGCCTGGGCCCCCGCCCCAGCAGGTTGCTTGACTCAGCACAATCCCAGTGTAATTAAGCATGACAAGAAGAGGAAGGGGAAAGGGCTGGTGCTTGCCTTTGTGCACTCAGCCCGGGTCCCGGGGGACCAGAGGATTCAGAAGTGCCAGCTGCTCTCAATTTTACTGGAGCCAAGGTTTGGCTCACCTGCAGCCACCTCCGTCTCTGTCCCTGGGAGCTGGGGTCCACTTCAGTAGACCTGCAGGATCAAGTCTGGCAGAGGGATGATGGGGTGAGCGCTTCTTGTTCCCTTCCCTTCTCGTTTCTCTTCTCACATGGTCTTGGAAGCTGTGAATGAGAGACACAATCACATCAGTGCATTCAAATCCCCCACTGTTGTTTGAGCAGTAGCTCGGGCAAGGCACTGTGCTGGGCACCAGAGTGAGGACTGATTCATGGGCTGGGTTTCTTTCCTAGAAGAGCTTTTGCACTAGGTTGGAAAACATTTCATAATTATGAAGCTGGCAGTTAAATCCAGTTAACTACCTGGGCCAGACAGGTAATATAAATGGGTAAAGTGGGCTGCCTGTGAAATCTTAGGAAGTAAGAGGGACCTTGATGAACTAGGGACTACATGCCCAGCAAAAGGCATTTTTAAAGAACCCTCTTTGCCACCCAAACAAGAGTCTGTATGGTGGAATTCAGTGGTGGGCAGCCAGTGTGACACTCAATGTCCAGTCACTCTGGGTGGTGGGCACCCTGCTAGTGGGCCAAGGGCTCCTTCATGTCTGTGCGAGGCTCTGCAAACTCAAAGTCCAAGTGGACTCTTACCCTGGAGGGAATGAATGTGTCCTCTTCTGGAGCCAGCTCCCCCTCCAGCGGCTGCTTGAGGAGCCAACATTGCGTAAGCCCCCGAGAACATCTCCAGAGTAGAACTAGGCAAATCAAGACTTAACCTGGGATGGTGGGTCAGGGTGGAGGGGTGTGGTCAGGTTGCAAATGCAACAGGGACTTTGCCCTCCAAATGTGACATAAAGGTCTATTTCTCTGCTGTCCTTTTACAAGCAAGGGAAGTGAGGGATGGAGAGAAGGGACGAAGTGGGATCCTAAGCCTCCTTACCCATGGGTCTCCTATAACTCAGGCACTGCCCAGGCAGAGAACGTGGATGTGGAGAGCTTGATGGGCTTCTGTCCCTGCACCTGCCCAGTTTCCTCGACTCTCCTTCTGTCCCCACCTGCCTGCTTTTCCCCTGCACTGTGGTCATTTGCCCATTGCTAATCTATGGATGCAGATGTCCCTTGGGATACCCTGAAAGCCTACTCTGTGGTCTCAGCCTCAGAGCTCTACCCCATAATGATAGGGTCTATGGCAAGGCCTCTGTAGATAAAAAGGCCTGTATCTGCCCCAAGGGTTCTTCCTCTGAGAGGCTAAAGGAGACTTAGACTCATGGAATGGGAGTGGCAAGTGCTTTTCTCTGGGGTTTGAAGCACTGTGTAGCTTCCAGGGCTTTCTTGCTTCTGGTGTGATGCTATTTTGAGCATCTCTCTCTAGATATGTAGCATACTCCCACAGTTGTTTTCTTTTTAATTGTTCATCCATGTGCTTGTGTTTTCCATAGAGTGTGTTGCAGTGAAATTGTTCCTGCAAAGCCCCTGCCTCCTTCCTGAAACCCTCTACCCCCTCGCAAGGCCCTGTGCACCAGCACCATGGCCCCAGGCCACGTCAGAGTAAACAAACCACAGACTAAAATTGCAGCCATTCAAGAGAGGAGCCTTTAATTTAGGCTTAAAATAGCCCACTGTCTGAGAGTTTGAGGGACCAGGAGCAAGGTGTAATCGCAGGAATGAGTGTAGGAGACTCATCTCAGGATGATTGAGAAGGGGCCATAAGCTGGGAGAAAGGCAGGCGTGGGCATTGTGGGTCTGCACTGGAGCCCCCCCATAGCTCATTTGAAGTTGGCCTCTTTCATAATGGAGTAGCACATGACGTGGCAATAAAAATACACGGGACCTGCTGCCTCCATCTGGAATGTGTATCCGCTCTCCTGCCTTTCCTCAAAACTCTGAGCCTCATTGTAGTATCAGCTACATTCAGGACCACTACGTTGCTGAATTCCTGGGTCACCATTCACACGATGTACTCCAGGTGTGCCATTTTCACTGTATACCATTGAACGATGCCCCCTGGAGTTATGTGAGGAGCAATACCGGCAAAAATAAGAGCAAAGAGATGGAGGACTCACGAGCTAGGCATTGCTCTAACCACTTGACATGTATCATTTTGTCCAGTTCTCAACCCAACCTAAGGAAGGTGACACCCGCTTTACAAATTATCCACATACTACAGATAAGGAAATAGAGGCACAGAGAGTTAAAATAACTTCCCCAGAGTCATGTCGCTACTTTTGTCCAGCAAGTGCAGGATAAGCTTCAGTCTGACGCAGAGTGAGAACCTACACTTTTAACCATTATGTTTCATCCACCATACTATTGTTGTGATTGTTATTCTTGTAATTTTTTGACTGCCACTTTGTTTTTGACCCTCCTAGACTATATAAGCGCCTAGATTAGGAGTCAGCAGGGGGCCACATCATACATGTGTATTTAGGCTCTGGGTCTCTGTCCAAGTGGCAGCTATGCAACCCTGCCCCTGTTGCGTGAAGGCAGCCATAGACAATGTATAAATGGGTGAGTGCGGCTTGGTTCCAAGAAAACTGTATTTATGGATACTGCAATTTGAATTTCATATAATTTTTATGTGTCATGAAATATTATCCTTTTGATTTTTTCCAACCATTTAAAAATATAAAAACCGTTCTTAGCTCCCAATCCATACAAAAACAGGCAGTGGGCTAGATCGGGCCTGTGGCCTGTAGTTTGCTGACCCCTGTCTTGGTGTGCGGGGATATGGAGCAAGATGTATTTATTTTAATCTGTGCCTTCTTAGAATCAGACTCGGTCCTGGCACTAAGTTGCCATTTATAAACACTGATTGAATTACTCTATACTCTCTCAGGTGTGCTGGATGAGTTGGGGACACTGCTGCTTTTTGGGGAAAGAGTAAAAATTTTTCTGAGCGAGGGATGGGAATCCAATCTTTGTGGCAATGGCTGAGAAGAGGGCGGGAGCCTCCCTCTTGTGGGTCTCCATGGATGTTTGTTAAAGAGAATTTTCATTTTTATGTAAAGTGTAGAGATCTATTTTTCACAAATAGACATACAGAACGTGATTTGTAATAGGAAACAGATTTCCCCACTTAAGATAAATGGAATGTCCCCACCTCCCAATCTGAGAATTGTTTCCTCCTTGCAAAGGAAAGAAGTTGAATTCTCAAAGGAATAATCAGAAGTTTTAAAAATTGTCATAATAAGCAAGATATGGTTTCGTGGATGATGAAAGGAGGTTTGTCTTCATTGGGAGTGGACATGAAGTTTTGGTTGGAGAAGCAGATGGGCCCTTCTCCCTCCCTAACTCCTGTCCCTTGGCATTTTACCAGTGCCAGATGGGGGAAGTGGCTTCTGCCTGAATGGGATTGGTGGTCTCACTCTGGTCCCGCTGTCTGACTGCATTCTCTTTCTTGACAAATCTTCATCACTCTACTGAAGTAGGTCCCCATTCCTCAGCCAAGCTTCCTGACAGCTGCAGTTCATTTTGATCCATGGGAGAGGGTATTACAGATGGGAGAGTTGCCCGAGCAAAGTCATGGCGCTTGGAATGAGCCTGGTGAGTGCAGAGGACCTGCCTGGCTGTTTGGGGACACATTTCCAGGCAGCTGGGGCATTAGGCTGAGGCCTCTCGTGTCAGTAAAGGTGGAGAACCATAGAGAGTGGTGGAGTCCAGTGCTAAACACCTGGCCAAAGTCAGCATCAGCTGTGTCTTTGGCCAAGGCCCATTGTGTGGAGTCAACAAGAGTTGGTATACGCGTCAGAGTGGTTAAGGAGAGGAGGATCTGCAGTCATGGGATCCAAAGGGTTTACCTCCCTCGTTCTTACCTGGGTCCTGGAGACATGAAGGTGAACCCCCACAGCCCATGCCCTTATTGCTTACAGGTTAATAAAGGAAACAAACTGGGTGCCTTCAGTTTCCTGAGAGTTTAAAGCACAGAGCAGGGAGCTCAGACCATGCAGGCCTGTCCTCCAGAATCATTACTCTGTGGATAATACTTTGAAGATGTGTGAATTGGGGCAAGTTATTTAACCTCTCTGGACCTCACTTTCTCATAAATACTATTTTTGGTTTTCATAATAATATACTATGATGGTGATAATAAGAGTACCCCCCTTATAGGATTCCTGTGATGTTTCAGGGGAGATGAACGGTGCCTGATATGACATGATAAATCAATACAGAGGAAAACTATTATTAATCATTATTTTTATAGTTTTCCAGCAGTACAACTTTTCAAAAAATGTATAAACTGCTTTCTCTTGCACTGGCTCACTTGAGCATCTCAAAAACGCTCTGAGGTTCTGCAAGTGCTACTAACCCATTTTGCCGATAAGGGTGGTTTGCCCAAAACACACGAGTAGTAATGAAACTGGGAATTGAGGCCTGATGCTACAGCTGCTGTCTAGTTTTCCTCGACTCTGTGCCATGCTGCCTTCTCTCATGGGTATGGGGGCTGTGTCTGCTCTGTGGGTGATGCCCAGATGTGTAAGAAAGGTTCTCTGCTTTCAAGGATTTTATATCTCATTAAAATTGGAAGACCCTTGATCTGGAAATTGGAGAGTTCCGCCTGAAGTGAGGGCCACTTCTGCTGTCTCCAGCAAGAGAAGACAGGCAGGAAAATGACTAGCTAGGAGTCTTATGTGGTGCCATCAGATGACACTCAGAATTTCCTTGGGTTGAACCTGCAGAGACCTGTCTCTGATTTCCTGCATGTCACTCGGCAAATTCCCTCCATGTGTGAAATGAGCAACAAAGCCAACTCTCTGGTGCATGGTGTTAGCACCAAGTTGCATCACATTTCCCCCTCTGCCACTCCTCCTTCGCAACAGACCTTAACGTTATCCTGTGATTACTTAGCATCATCCTTCCCAAATGTGCATCAAATTAAAGAGTTATTAGGGCATGGCAGGACATGTTTATGGGGAAGAATTTCCTTTAAAGTCACAGCTCAGTCTGAACTCACTTTATTAGTGTTTATACAAAGTATGTAGTCTGTTCCAATGCAGTCCCTGTTTATATTCCTGCAGCAATCATTGCATTCCTTGGGCTGCTCTTTCGTTTTCTTAAAGTGATTAATGCACCTATATTAAAAGTTAATAGTGTATGTGCTTTGTGGCTGGTTGGACTTGGAGGTGGGCACCATTCAGAGAATGACACTTAACAAAGATGTATCCTGCAAATAGCTGTAGACTTAGACTTAGAAGTGGTCTTCAGCCCAAGTGGACAGGAAGAAGGTCTCCTTAAGAACAAAGACATGGTGGGCAACCAGGCCCCATGTGAGTACTTCCATTGTCACCCACTCCTGTTGCGGATATTTTGTGGCTCTAGCTGGGAATGACCATTTGTGTTGGTCTGCTCAAGACAGTCCCAATCTTTGCCTGTTTCTGTGGTATAATAATGACATCCCCTTTAACTCGCGAAAGTATTCAAGTTTGGATAATAAATCATGTGGTCAGTTCTAACTGATGCCTGGATTTACTGGTATAAGTGAAGTACATTAACTTTAGATCTCAAGCCATTGTCAATTAAGGGCAAATGTAACTCAGTTAAAACTGTCAATAAAGAGCTCAAGTTAACATCAGTCATTCAATAGATATTGATTTGCACCTTTCATGTGCCAGGTATTGTGCTGGGCCTTGGGGATTCAAACATAAATCAGATATGGCCCTGGAGCCCAATAAGTTGGAGTTTTATTAGTTTAGCTAAAATTTTTGGGTATGTTACTAAAATTCTCTGACTAGGTCATTTCAATTTGTCTTTCACCCTTTAGGACTCTGTATTTACTTGTTGCAAGTTGATTGCTAAATTTTCAGCCACTAACCCTTGTTTATCTGGTACTTCTCAGCTTGTGACCATAGACAGGTGTCTTAATCTCCCTGTGCCTCGATTTGTTCAATAATAAAATGGGACTAATAAATAGCATCAGCCTCATACGCTGGTTGTGAGGATAAAAAAGGCCCCAAATGTGAAGTGTTTAGCATAGTCCTTGGCACATGGTAAACACTCTTTGCAGATTGGCTCTTGCGTAGTAAATAGCAGAAAGTTATTTAGACCTTGATGTTGGCTGAGTGCCTCTATTGTACCTCTATTGACTGGAGTTAAGTGACCTTCTTAAAAACATTGCTTAAAGTAATATGTGTTAGGGTCCAAAGCCCGTGAGAATTATTGTGACCTTAGGGGATCAGTCAGTTTTTCCTCCTTTTAAAGATGAGGAAGGAAAATTCTACAAAGTCATATTGTGGATTAGCATGGATAAAGATCATGGATGCTTAACTTGGGCCATTCTTTCCTACTATGCCATATTGATAGGTGTATCAGTTAGCATAGACAAGGCTAAGCTGCAGCAACAAATAAGCCCAGAGGTATCAGTAACAAAACACTATAAAGCTGTATTGCTTCCTCTTCCTCATATCACAGTCCAGTCGAGCTGCTCTGGGTGGTGGTAGGTGGCTTATGATCCATATTGTCACTTAGGAACCCAGGCTGCTTTCCTTTGGGGGACCCCTCCCTTTATGACACATGATCTCTACATGCCATGAAGACAAGAAAGGGAAAGAATGTCATGCTTGCAGGATGTTTTATAGCCTTGCCTGGAAATGGCACATATTATTTCCACCCACATTCGTTTTCTTCAGAACTCAGTCACATGGTCCCACTTAGATGCAAAGGGCACAGGAAATTTAATCTTGCTGTTTGCCTAGGAGGAGAATGGAATAGTTTGGTGAACACAGAGCACTATCCTTGCCATGCTGTATTCCCTACACTTCTTGCCACATTTCCAAAGGTTGGCCCCAGTCTCTTCTAGGATTTGTTTCCTGCCTCCCAGTGATTGGAGGAGCCATTTTATCACATGCTCTCCTATGTAGTGCAGGGAAGTGTTTTGAGAACAGGCCTTATGAGGAGTTTGGAAGGGTTTGAGATTTCTGGGCATGATGATAAGGGACATAAAAGGTGAAACTTTTGGACTAATAGTCCCCACCTGGAGGTTAGTGCTGAGAAAAGAATATGTTGCCTTAAGTCATCACGCGAAGAATTTAGGAAGAATTTTTTATTTCTGAGTGTGAGGGCTGGGAAGGGGAGCACTGTCTCTGCAGATGCTTTGATGTGCCTGAAGTGGATGAAGGAGATTTGGGGTGTGGCTGTGGATTAGACCAGGTGCACTTTTGTGTTAGAAGCACCGAGGTCCTGCCAACATCATCTTCTTACTTGTGCTCACATTTTGCCTGAATAATAATCAGCCAATTGACGGTTACTTCTTGAGTACTTACTGCATGACCAACCCTGGGCTAGCATCACTTTATACATATCATCTCATTTAATCCTTGCAGTATCCTAGGAGGTAGGTACTGTGATTATGGTCATTTAAGATGGAGAAACAGAAGCTTAGGGATGAGTTAAGTAGCTGCCTAAAATCTATTTGCTAAGATTTGAGCCCAGGCTATCTGATTCTAGGGCCTGCCGTCTTAAGTGTTATGTTTGGCAGAAGGGATCTCAAACTCTGTTGCTGAAAAAGACTAAGCAGGTTACCTGAGTGAGGGAATCAGATCAGGTGGACTAGTGAATTGCAGGCATGTACCTTATGCAAAGTGGGTAATTGCCTCTTACTACCAGCCTATGGTAGCCACAAAAACTCCATGGTTATTTGATGGGCTGACTTTTGGAGACAAGCCAGAATTGCAGATTTGTATTTGAAATGCTCCCAAATTGGCAATTAATTTGCATATGTGAAAATCACAGTGAGAACCAGACTACGCAGGTCTGCAGGCCAGAACTCGCCGGTGGGCTACCAGTTTGCAAGTTCATTTCTTCTGTTCCCGGCAGAGTAGTTGTGTGCTTTTTTTTTTTTTTTCCTGGAGCATGGAGCTGAACTGAGCAAAACAGGGGCAGGGAGTCCTCCTGCTTCTCCTGCTGCAAGGGATGAAAGAATAGCGACCCCATGCCCACTCCTTCTCTTTACATGCCCTCACCATGGCCATATCCAACCACCCGGGGTTGCCCCTCTGGCCCGTTCTTCTCCCTGCAGGTAGCTGTCTGCACAGGGTTGGCTGCAAGCTTTTGCAGGTGTAAAATTATATATGCGAGAGTGTTGCCAAGCCAAAAATTTAGCCCAGAGAGGCTTAGTTCCCAAACAACTGAGGTAGTGTGAAGCCAGTTTTTAAAATCAAATTCAGCTCATTTCTTTCCCAAATGCGTGTATGTTTTTAAACTTGCATGTGGTTATGTAACAGATGAGAACGAAGTGCAAAAAATCAGAATAGTTAATAATGCCTCCTGTGGTGTGAGTCTGGAGAGGTAAAGCATGAGATGGGAGCCGTAGGAGGGTGATCCGAAGGGAAACACTGCTGTCCTTGACCTGGTTGGAAGGTGATTTGATGGTTTTCGAACACATGCTGTTTCTCTCTTTCATCAGGGTAGCTGGGTGGGTGGCATTAGGTCCTTTGGACTCGGGAGAGGAGACAGAGGAAGACACCCATTAAGACAGTCTGATGTGAGCAGTTTCGAAGATCTACCCTTGGGCTCACGAAACAGCCTCTTCTGGCCAGGCACGGTGGCTCATGCCTGTAATCCCAGCACTTTGAGAGGCTGAGGTGGGTGGATCACTTGAGGTCAGGAGTTTGAGACCAGCCTGGCCAACATGGTGAAACCCCATCTCTACTAAAATTAGCCAGGCATGGTGGCACGTGCCTGTAATCCCAGCTACTCGGGAGGCTGAGGCAGGAGAATCCCTTGAACCTGGGAGGTGGAGATTGCAGTGAGCCAAGGTTGCACCACTACACTCCAGACTGGGAGACAGAGTGAGACTCTGTCTCAAAATACACCCCCCAAAAAACCAAAAAGCATCTTTCTTTAGCCAAACGGCTAAAATTCCTGAGTCTTGAATGGCTTAAACTGCATGGCCACTTTATCTATGGGGAGAGTCTTAGGTTAACTGGACTCCTTTTTTCAGTGTTTTTTTGGAAGGTAAGAGGTGCATTGAGTGATACGTGTTTACTCCAGAAAACAATGATAATACTGATAAGCAAAATGTAAAATGTTTAAAAAAAAAAAAAAAAACCTGTTTCTCCACCCTGAGAAACCTAGTGTACACTTTTCTGAGTGTCTCCATGAGGCCTTAGTTCATCCAAGGTGTCTGGAGGAAGTTGGGGAGTATCCTCTTCAAGGTCCTTTGGGAGACAAGGCAAACACACAGGAAACAGGCCGCAGCACAAGAGGTGCAAGGAAACGTGATGAAAGACCAAAATGAGTTGTGCAGAGAGAGGCTGAACCATCCAGAAGTTCAGAAGTTCAGGGAAGGGAGAAGCCAGCATGAGATGGAGCAGCTGGGGGAGGCTGCAGGGGGCGTGTGGGGCCCGACAAAGCCTGAACATTGGGCGTATCTGTGTCCTAGGGCTGCTATAACAACGTACCACAAACTGACGCCTTACAACAACAATCTATCCTTTCAGACTTCTGGAACCTGGCAATCTGAAATCGAGGTGTCATCAGGGCCAGGCTCCTTCTGAAATCTGCAGGGGAGGACCTTGCTCCTTCCTGGCTCCTGGGTTTGCCAGCAGCCCTTGGCGTTCCTTGGTTTGTAACTGCTTCACTCCAGTCTCTGCCTCTGTTGTTACACGACGCTATCCCTGCATGTCTGTCTCATCGTCTTTTTATGATTTTGATGTTTTTTGTAGAGACAGGGTCTTGTTCTGTCACTCTGGCTGGAGTGGTACAATCATAGCTACTGCAGCCTCAGCCCCCCTGGGCTTAAGCAATCCTGCCACCTCAGCCTCCTGAGTATCTGGGACTATAGGCAAGTACCACCATGCCTGGCTAGTTTTCTCTTTTATAGAAATAGGATCTTGCTGTGTTGCCCAGGCTGGTCTCTAACTCCCTTCTGCCCTCAAGTAATCCTTCTGCCTCATCCTTCCAAAGTGCTGGGATTATAGGTGTGAGCCACTGTGCTCAGCCCTGTCTCCTCTTCTAATAAGGACACCAGTCCTATTGGATTAGGGCCCACCCTAATGACCTCATTTTAACCTGATTACATCTGCAAAGACCGTACTTTCAAATAAGATCACATTCACAGGTAGCTGGGGTTAGGACTTCAGTATATCTTTTGGGGCACACAATTCAGCCCATAACAGAGCAGTAGGATTTAAATGGATGCAGGACTTTGAGGGCTTCTGAGGCCAGCATACAGCAGGAACATATATGTGCCAATGAAGTGCCTAGCACAGTTCCCAGATCTGATAGGTGCTCAATACATGTCTGTGGCTATAAAGAAGGAAGAATTAAATGAGGCAAGCTGAGGGCAGTAATGAGAACCCCCTTCTTATTGAGCTGTGGAATGAAATTGACATTTGGGGGAAATTTCTGGCAGGATTGGTGGCAGGGGAATGAGGCTGAGGGCTATTAAATCGGTGGTTTCACTGCTCAGCCCCTTTTATGGTTCCAGTCTCCAAGCATGTTGTCAGCCCCATAGATGCCTTGCAGTCTGGACACCACCTGCCTCTGTGATCCCAGTTGGTGTCACTCTGCTGCCGTCACCTGGACCTTTTTGTTGCTTTCTTCTTTTAGGGCCTTTTTGTTTCTGTTCTTCCACCGGGAAACGTCTCCCTTTAGCTTGCCCTTCAACTGGATCCTTCTTTTCCTTCTAGTCTCAGACCAAATCTCACTCTGTAAGAGAGGTTCTTCCTGGACACCTCAGGGAGGGCAGTGCCTTCACTGCCTCTCACCACATCTTTATTCTCTTCACCTCACTCTGTACTGTTTCCTAGCTATGCCCATATTGCAATCTGTAGTCTCCTTGTTTATTTGTAGTGGCCTATCTTCTCTGTGTTTTTTATTGTTGTATAATGATCTTGTAGCAAATTTAGTGGCTTAAAACAACACACATTCAGCACCTTCCATTTGTCTGGGCCCTCTGCTTCAGGGTCTCGTAAGGCTGTACATAAGGGTTTGGCTGAGGTTGTGGTCTAATCTCAAGGTTCGACTGGAGAAGGACCTGTTTCCAAGCTTTCAAGGTTATTGGGAGAATTCAGTTCCTTGCAGTCTATTAGAGGGCTTCAGGTTCCTCCTGGTTGTCTTGAATTCTTGGTTGGTTGTGGGTAGAGGCTGCCTCCAGTTCCTTGGCATGTGGGCCTCCCAAACATGGCCACCTGCTTCATCGCAGCCAGCAAGAAAAAGAGTCCTATAGCAAGACGGGCATTGTGGTCCCATGTAACATGTCACAAAGTTGACATCTGACCACCTTTTTTGTGTTCCTTGGGTTAGAAGCAGGCCTCTAGGTTCTGCCCACTCAAGTAGAGGGGAAGGTGGTGATACTGGGGACCACCTTAGAATCTGTCTGCCACATTCAGCAAAGAAATAAAAGTTCTTTAAAAGGAACTTCTTTGCTGCTGTTTTACCATCTATCCTTAGCTATCAGCATAGTGCCAGGTCTGGAGTAGGTGTTTAATAAAGGTTTGTTGTAGGAAGAAAAGAAGCAAAGAAAGGAGGGAGGGATTTTTTAAAAAGGGAAAGGAGATGGGGAGGGAAGGAAGGAAGGAATTAAGGAAAGGAGAGAGGGGGAGAGAAGGAAAGAAAAGAAGGAAATAGGAAAGAAAAGAAAGAAAGAAGGAAGGAAGGAAGGAAAAACCTGTGTTTCTCTTGAAACATGCTATAACAGCCAAATAAATCTGCTGGCAGTTATCCTGAGGCAATGCCTCTGGGCTTTTATACATGCTGTTTTTTTTTTAAAACCTAAAATTCTTTTTCTCTCTTAAATATTCCCATGCCAACCTGAATATAGCCAGCTCTTTCTTGAGGTCTCAATTAAAATGTCACCTTTTCCTGGATGCCTCCCCTGACCCTACACCCCAATTACTCCATACTCCTTCCTCCATACTCTTCTGTAAGCTTTTGTTTATGCCTCTGGCATAGTATACAGCAGGAGTCTATAAACGACAGCCCCTGGGCCAAATCCAGCCTTCGGTCTGTCTTTGTAAATAAAGTTTTATTGGCACACAGCCATACTCATTTATTTATATATTGTCTAAGGCTACTCTCACACTACAAAGCTGAGTTGAATAGTTGTGATAGAAAACATGACTGGCGGAAGCCAAATTATTTACTATCTAGCCTTTGAAGAAAAAGGTTGCCAACCTGTGGTATAGAGCGTTTATCATAGTCTATGGTAATTGCTCCTTTATTTCTTCCTCTCTCAACTCTGAGTTTCTTATGGGCAGAAACTATACTGCTATTGTTTATAGATAATATACCAGCATTTAGCACAATTCATGAAACTTAATGGTGAAGACTTGTTGAATGAATGAATGGTGTATCAGTAAGAAATAGAGAACAGGTAGAAAATTCAAATTAGGAATATTCCAGGAGAGTTGATTTATTTACACAGGGATCATTTCAGAGGTGCGGGTATGTTTCAGATAGATGCTATAGAAACCAAGACCATAGAAGCAATGGAGCATTTATCACCTCTAAGCCAGAAGAAATAGGAGGAAGAAAAGTGTCCTGGAACCAATGAATGGACATTCATAAAGTGCAACTGTGACCTTGGGTGGCAAAACTAGCTAACCTGGGTGAGCTCTCAGGGAGGATAAATACCCTGTCCTCAGTCTGATCCTTCCCCCATCCCCTGCTTAGCTCATAGGGAAGCAAAGAAGCACAGAACCTTGCCCTTTCTGTGATGTGATGTGGTCCATTCAGGTGGAAAGTGTAGTGAGTGCATAACTGAAACTGAGGCCACTGCTTCCTTGCCAACTTGTTCTGATCTGTTGGAACCTCTTCTTTGCTGGTGGTAAATGAAGGCTCAGGAAGTGCTATGGGGGCCTCTTTATTCTGGCTCCTCATACCCCTTTCCTGAGTAGGAGTCCTCAAATCACACTATGGGATTTTTTTTAAGTTGTTGTTGTTGTTTTAAGATTACTCAAGTGCAGTTGTGAGAAGGAGGGGAAAGAGTAGAACAAGGACTACAATCTGTAACTGAATAATCCATTGAGATAGCTATGCTGTGGGATCTTGAATGTGGAGGCGTCACACATTGAAAGGCTTATTCAGGAGCAGGAGGTCTTCTCTCTGACTTCCTGCTTGCTTACTTGCCTTGGTGTTTAGACCACATCCCGTAACGTTTCATTTTGCAAATTCTTGCCTTGTTCTCTAAGAATCTCCTGAGTCTTAGCACATCTCCTCAACTAGACTCCAGGCTCCTTGAGAACAAGGACCAAGCTATATTTCATTTTCTAAAAATTCATTTGGCTCTGGGCTCCCAAAAGATGACAGTTACAAAGTTATTGACAGGACTCCATAGGTCATGTAGTTCAGCCTCCTACCCATCACAAGGATCTCCTAGACATCATGCCCAACCTGGGTTAACTTTGCCTGCATATCCTTGTAATAAGGAATGACTGCATTGTGTGGTAGCCCCTACAGGTTTACTTCATGTTGAGACCCGATCTTCTTTCCTGAAACCCCGAAGGCAGTATTGTAAACACTCAGTGTACAGGGGACAAGGTAGTCTTAAAAGTCTGGTCTGAGCAGTGGTGTGCTCCCTAAGCATCACAGATCTCACCATTACAGATGAACATCTTTTTAAAAGTCTATCCCAAGCTACACCATTGCATCCTCTCCCTACCAGTTGTAGTCCGTGGGTGAAAAATTAACCACTCTGAATGCTGTTTAGAAAGTACTTCCTCGGCCGGGTACCATGGCTCATGCCTGTAATCCCAGCACTTTGGGAGGCTGAGGCAGATGGATCACCTGAGGTCAGGAGTTTGAGACCAGCCTGGACAACGTGGCAAAACCCCGTCTCTGCTAAAAATATGAAAATTAGCCAGATTTGGTCATGGTGCCTGTGATCCCAGCTACTCGGGAGGCTGAGGCAGGAGAATCGCTTGAACCCAGGAGGCGGAGGTTGCAGTGAGCTGAGATTGCGCCACTGCACTGCAGCCTGAGCAACAGAGCAAGACTCTGTCAAAAAAAAAACAAAAAACAAAAAACTTTCTCCATTGAGCCTCATGGTAATCTGACAGAGGTGTATCTTGGGTCATGTTTTACAAAAGTCACAGTAACAACAACTGGAGTTCCATAAAGTTAAGTGCCTTTCTCCAAGCCACATGGCTAAGGAGCAAAAAGGTTGAGATTCAAATCCACACTGTTTGAATTTATAATGGAAGCCCTTTTCCCCACACGATGCTTTCGCTGAGGGCTGTTTTTTCACTCCTTGCTCTTCCCAGATGTGCCACAGCCAGAAGAAAATTTTGCAGGAATGCCACAGAATGAATAAAAAGAAGGGTATGGATACACATGTGCCAAGATAAGGCCAGTGGCCTGACCTAGAAAATGTCATTTTTGTTTCATTTTTTCCAATGTTGTTCTGAATTCTTCTTTCTCCCTACCCCACCCAAGGTGTCAAACAGATGTGAAAATACCACAAAGCTCCAAGTCTCAGCATTGGTTTATGATTCACTGATTGGGATGGGGAAAAGCAATCCAAATTACCATGGTGATGCCTGTTTATAGAGGCAACATGGCAGATGCTGACTAACATGACCAAAACCAGATAGGGGCAAACACAGCAAGAAAGCTCTTCCTCCTTGAGCTTGCAGAGGGGCTCGCTTCCCCTGGCCAGGACTTCACTGGGAGACAGGGTAGGAAATGTGTTCTCTTGGCTGGAGTGAGGGAAGCAAAGCTACTGCGGGTATGTCTTTGTTTTTCTCCAAGGCACAGGAGCGGGAAATTCTATTATGTTTGTGCATTTATTTATGCATTCTTTTAAAAAATTCAGTGGATAACCTGATACAGTATAAAAAATGCTCTAATGGTAGATGAGCAGTAGGATGTGATCAGTGAAACTATGGCCTTTGCATTCAGAGAGCCCCGGTTCAAATCTCGGCATTACCTACTTCCCTGGTATGTGAACTCATGTTAAATTTCTTTATTGGTAAAAATCTTCTAAGCTGAGGGTGGGGATGGGGGAAATTAAATTTCAGCCTCCTCATATGAAAAATGAGATAATGCTACCTACCGTATATGGTTGCTGTCTGGATTAGATAAATGAACACAAAGTCCTCAGCACAGTACCTCATGCATAGTATGGGTCCAACAAATATCAGCTTTTATTAAGGCTGATCTACAGCATTTTAATCTGTTGAAGTAAGATAATACCTGCCTTTCAGAACTGTTGCAAAGAAGAAGGAGAAGGCATGGAAGGCTGGGCGTGGTGGCTCATGCCTGTAATATTAGCACTTTGGGAGGCCAAGGTGGGCAGATCACCTCAGGTCAGGAGTTTGAGACCAGCCTGGCCAACATGGAGAAACCCGTCTCTGCTAAAAATGCAAAAAAATAAAAATAAAAAAATAGCCAGGCGTGGTGGCAGTCACCTGTAATCCCAGTTACTTGGGAGGCTGAGGCAGGAGAAGAATCGCTTAAACCCAGGAGGCGGAGGTTGCAGTGAGCCAAGATCATGCCACTGCACTCCAGCCTGGGTGACAAAGTGAGACTTCATCTCAAAAAAAAAAAAAAAAAAAAAAGGCATAGAAAGCTATTGTATCAAAGATACTTTATTTGCCAATGTAGACTGCCATAACAAATAGTTTCAAATTTCAGTGGTTTAGGAGTTATTTCTTGAATAGGTCTGAGTTTAATGCATGTAAGTGACTGTGGTGGGGGCGGGGGGTGTAGGCAGTGGGGGGACCGAAGGAGGAGAGGCCTCTGTTTCATGCAGTCATTCAGGGATTTGGGCTCTTTCAGTTTCCCATCCCTGGTGTATCCCATCCTCCAGTGTATCTACTGAATCCCACCCAAGATGAGAGAAGAAAGTGAAGGATGGGGCAGGAAGTTTTATTCCTCAGGCCTGAAGGCAGCATATAGTACTTTCACCCCTGTAACAGTGATGAGAATTCAGTCACATGGTTGCACATACATCCAGGGGAAGCTGGGAAATGTAATCTATCCGTATGCTCAGGCTGGTGAGTTGTCCATGATTACCATTCATGGAGCATTGTGGCAGACTGTTGGGTTGTCCATGAAACCTTTTTCCCTCTGTCTTGAGCACAACTCAAAACAACTCGCCAGTCTGCCACAATGCTCAATGAATGATAATCATTACTGTGATTAGTAACCTAACATCATAGGTGATTCCCATGGTATCCTAAGCCCCACTTGGACGGATGGGCATCTCTAATTATGCAGTCTTGACTCCTTTGAGCTTGAGAGAAGGAACAATTCTCACCTCATCCCCAGAATAACTCGGGAGCCTTCTGCCCCCGTGAGCCATCCTTGACCATAATGACAGGACCGAGGTTCTCAGAGGTGGCACACAAGTCTCAGAAAGGCCTTGCCACCAAAAGCCATGTGAATAGGGTTCCATTGCTAATGGTAAATATTGAGTATTCAGAAGGTGGCTTTCTCCTTTCTGTCCCGCCTCTCCATTATTACACAATGAATCACCCCAAAACTTCCTGGGTTAAGACACAGTGGTCACTTCGGTACAGTAATGTGTTGTTTAATGACAGGGATACATTCTGAGAAATGTATCCTTGGCAATTTCATTGTTGTGTGAAAATCCTGAATGTACTTGCACAAACCTAGGAGGTATAGCCTACTACACACGTAGGCGATATGGTTATAGCCTATTGTTTCTAGGCTATTAACCTGCACAGCAGGTTACTCTACTGAATACTATAGGCAGTTGTAACACAGTGCTGAGCAATGGTGAGTGTTTGTGTTTCTAGTTATACCTATTGTTTTGTTGTTCTTTTAAGAGTCAGGGTCTTGCTATGTTGCCCAGTCCAGTCTTAAACTGCGGGATTGCTCGAGCAATCCTCCTACCTCAGCCTCCTAAGTGGCTGGGACTGTAGGTATATATCACCATGCCTGGCTAAATATGTCAAACATACAAAAAAAGGCACAAAAATAAAAATATAGTATAAAAGATAAAAAATAGTACACCTAAATGGGTACTTACCATGAGTGGAGCTTGCAGGACTGGAAGTTGCTCCAGGAGAATCAGTGAGTGAGTGGTGAGTGAATACGAAGGCCTAGGACATTACTATTCACTACTGTTGATTTGACAAACACTGTACACTTAGCCTATGCTAAATATTTTTAAAATTCTTCAATGGTAAACTAACCTTAGCTTACTATATAACTTTTTAACTTTATAAACTTTTAATTTTTTCTTTTTTATTCCCTCATAATAACACTAAGCTTAAAACACAAACTGTATAGCTATACAAAAATATTTGCTTCCCTGGTATCCTTATTCTATAAACATTTTTCTACTTTTACAATTTTTTTTACTTTTTAAACTTTTTTATTAAGAACTAAGACACAAGCACACACATTAGCCTAGGTCTACACAGGGTCAGGATCATCCATCTCGCTGTCTTCTGCCTCCACATCTTGTCCCACTGGAAAGTCTTCAAGGGCAGTAACACACATGGAGCTGTCATCTCTTATGATAACAATGCCTTCCTCTGGAACACCTCCTCAAGGACCTGCCTGAAGCTGTTTTACCATTAACTCTTTTTTTAAAATAAGTAGAAGGAGTATGCTCTAAAATAGTGATAAAAATATGGCATAGTAAATACCAGTAACTCAGTCACTTATTATCAAGTATTATGTACTGTACATAATTGCATGTGCTGTACTTTCATACAACTGGCAGCGCGGTAGAGTTTTCACCAGCATCACGTAAACATGTGAGTGATACGTCGTGTTACGATGTCACTAGGAATTTTTCAGCTCCATTATGATCTTATGAGACCTCCCATCGGATATGCCGTCCTCATTGACTGAAACATTGCTATATGGTACATGACTGTTATCTCTTACAGCTTCTGTGGGTCAGGATTTCAAGAGTGGTTCATTCAGCTGGGTGATTCTGGCTTAGAGTTTCTCATAAGTTGCAACCAGATGGTGGCTGAGGCTGAGTCCCAAAGGAATCTGCACTTAATGTGCCTGACCTCTGGGCTGGAAAGACTCAAGCCAGGGCTAGCATCTCTCCCTCCTCCTCCTCCACCACCACCACCACCACCACCACCACCACCACCACCACCACCACCACCAGCACCACCACCATGTGGTTTCACCAGCATGGAGGCTTCAGGTCATCTGCTTTTCTCATGTGGCAGCTCAAGGCTGCAGTGCAAGTGAAGGGAGCGAGAGAGCGAGCCCTTCCCCTATTGCCTCTTCTAGGCTAGCCTCAGAAGCTCTACAGCATCACTTCTGCCACAGTCTTGTTTGTCCAGCAGTCTCAAAGCCTGCTGAAGTTCAAGGGAAATTGGCGTAGATATCACCTCTTGATAGCAAGTGTATCAAAAAAAAAAAAAAAAAAAAAAAAGACAGACATGTTTGGAGACCACCACACTTCTCACATCTACATCTGGACACTGTCCTTGGCCCCCATCCAGGATCACCCCTCCTGCTGACAGTTCAGAACCTATCCCAGGCTGACATACTGACTCCCTTGAGGCCAGAGCTGAAGGTCATAAAGGTCAGGAGGAGCCTGGGTGGGGACAGTAGGGGCTGGCCTTGGGACAGGCAGCCTCTCCTCAGGGTGAGTGTAATCCATTCCCATTTCTAACCACGTGTGTTGAAGCCCCAGCTTTGTGTTTCTCATCATCCCGTGGCCTGCAAGTAGGAGACAAAGCTCCTACAGAGCATGCAGGCCTGGAGAAGGAAAGTAAGTTACTCAAACTCACCCAGACCCGACTGTGTGGAGTTGGGGGCTAGAGGTATCTCACCTCAGAGTCCATGTGCTCCCTGGCCTTCCTGGGAGTATGTGTGTTTGGGAGGTGGGCAGAGGCAGGCAGCACAGCTGAGTGGGAGGGGAGAGCGCTTTCCTCCTCCATAGTCCCTGTGTCACTTGCACTCAGATACCATGGAAATAGGGGTCACAGAAATGCTACAAAGGACAGGCAGCGGGCTGGGGGGGCACTCTTGGCCCCATTATTCTATTTTTCAGCCACAAAATAGACCCCTCTTTTTACCTGTAGGAAGAGAGCACACCAACGAGGAGTGTCTTGGGGACCCCAAGGTTCATCTGTAGGCACAAAGTTTGGGGTATGGGGCTGTCAGCTTCTGTTGGTGAACTGGAATTTCAGAGTTGAGATGCGAGAGATGCGCTTCAACTAATTACAGTAATAGCTGCTGTGATTGAGCACTTAACAAGGCTAGATAAGTGCTGTGTGTACATCATCTCATTTAACCCTCATCAAAGCTCCTGAGGTCAAGATTGTCGGCCGCATTTGTAAATGGAGAAACTGCACCTCAGAGATGAAGTACACTGCCATTAGATCACTCAGGAAGTGGCAGGACAGGGATTCAAGCTCAGGACTGCCTGCCTCTGAAGCTCAGCTCCCAAACAGGAACGCTGTGCCAGGGACGGTCCCACAGCACACCCTCTGCCCCCCGCCACATCCTCAGCATTTCAGCAGTGCACTCAGTGTGCTTTGACATAATAAATATTCATTGAAAATATTGGTGCTACAGATGCTGGCACAAGCTGCTGAGATACCATGCTGTGTCCTGGTAATTAAACCCTTAGTTGCATTGTCATATTCACAGTTGTCAAGGTCCCCAAACATCCATCTGAATTCAGATGGGAGGTAAGAACACGTGTGATGCTTTGGAGTGTGTACAGATTTCTGTCTGCAGGTTTCCCATCCCTGCATGGGTAACCCTTTATTTTCCTGTGTAATTCTTGCTATGCTTTTTTTTTGTTTTCTAAACCAGCGCTTAAATTAGCCAGAGAAGTCTAAATGCTGCTTTTCTCCATCACAAGCTAGTTCAGAAACAACTTTGATGCTGTTTTAGGTATTGGAAAACTCAAGGAGAAAAGGAGGAGGTACCTGTGCGAGGTTACTCAAGGACTCACTTGATTTTTATTTCAGTATTATGTCTGATATCAGGAGAGTAATCCCTCCTCAAACTCGATTTTTTTTATATATAAAGTGCCAGAATCTGAAAATTCCTTCCCTGTTCATTTTATGCAACTGTATAAAGGAGGCATAATTGCAGGGTGGCATCTTTAGGAAGCGACTAGGAAAAGCGAAGAAGAGATGAACGTTTGGATGGGGATTCATCATTGGAGAAATGGCTCTTCGTATATAAATGTTCAGAAAGAAAAGATAATTCACAGATACCTTGTTGAAAGTCCAAGGGCCAAAACCCTGAGAAGTGAGGGTTAAAGAGGGCATAATCTGTAGAGATCAATTATTCAGCATCTATTATTGAGAACTATAGTGTATTGTTCATGGTTCCTTTTTTTGGCATTCAGTCTTGTTAGATTATTTTAGTGAACACGGAATATTCATGCAGTTGTTCACAGGCTCATTCGTGACTTCAGTTTTTCTGAACTGTTTTTCCATCATCCATGCTGCCCTCCACCCTCACTTAAATATCACCACCACCACTTCAGCTCTTCTATGGCAAATCCTTCTCTTTGGGGCTATATTCAGGAGCGTAAGCCTGTAAATTGAGGCAGGAGTAATCCATGCAAATGTCTTTACCTAACATTGAAATGAGTGAAGTTACCTCTGCTGTGTGCCAAGCACATACTCTGTCTACTATGTTGGGTATGGAGTTAAATGAGATATGGCCTTTGCCCTCAGGGAGTTTGCAAAGTAGCTGGAAAATAGACAATTTTTGTCTTGTTTGTTAGTTTCTAGCTACATACCAAAGGCAGGCAAATTCTTTTGATTTTAAGTAATAGAAAATTCAACTCAAACTGGTTTAAATCAAAATATAGGAGAGATGGGATAGAATGGGTCATACACTCTCAAAATACAGAGGTAATTGGCTTCAGGCATGAGTGGGTCTGGACATTCACAGGAGAGCACCATCTGCTCACTGTTTCTGTGGTGGTGAGATGGCTTCTGGCTACCCTGAACAGCTTAGCAATCCCAGCGATAAGCAGTTATTGGGATTTTGAGTCATTTAGGCATTTCTGAAACAATTGCTGTGGTCAGGGAGACTGAAGATACTTATCAGCCTGGCCTGGATCAGATGCCAGTGCCTAGAGCTGGGAAGAGGGGTCAGCCCCATTGGTATGACATGATCTGAGATTTGGGGGAGGGGAAACTTCAACAGAAAAATGTGTTACCTAAAGAAGGGACCACAGAAGGCAGGCAGTTAAACATAACAGAGTTCTGCTATGTGCATAATGAATGGTTTATTCCATACACTATCCTTAAGGTTAGGCGGGCATGCTCAAGGGATATCGTTAATCATCAGAATTGCCGCCTTCTGGACAAGCAACGTCCCTTCAGTCCAAGCCAGTCTAGATTAAATAGACCGCGATTGTAACCCACAAAAATCTGACCTGAATTTGCTCTCCATTGCAGTGACCTGGACAGAAATAATATCACCAGGATCACCAAGATGGACTTCGCTGGGCTCAAGAACCTCCGAGTCTTGTAAGTAGTTGATGGCTCTCGGGTGCGTTTTCATTTTTAGCTCTTCAGCCTTGCAAAAAACAATGTTCCACTGCCCCTGACACCACACTCCCAAGCCCTGGATAACAGGAATTCACCATTCTGCAGCAGAAAGCCCCTCATTAGTGTACCCACGTGCTCACAGGTATCACAGTCCGTGTCTAGATGCTTCTGGCTGAGCTAGATCGATGGAAGAACTTAGTTCCAGTGATAGGGAAAGCAGAAGGCTATGAACAAATAAATCAGCATGCCCAGCTTCTAGGATGACAGCGATGTCAGGTTGACTAACCATGCTTCCCTTCCATAGAGATGATAATTTCGTCTCCAGCCTGTGCATTAAAAGAGCAATCAGGACAAAAGTTATCTGTCTTGTAGCTTAATGGAGAGGAGGGGAGGAGAGCATCAGAAAGGGTCAGGGCCCTTGCTGAACACCCACAGCTGTGCAGACAGATAGGAAAATTTGAGATGGGCGTTGATGGACTGGGGGAGCAAGGAATATTAGGTTTCATTGCTGAATATTGAACACTTTCATCCATCCTTAAGTCTGTGAGTGATAAGAAACTTCCCAAGTGCTTGTCTGTCGAAAAGTCTAAGACATTCAGAGGTACAGGAAAAAGCAATTTAGATCATTTATTTCCTTCTTTACTTGGTTAATTTTGACCCATAAACATGGCTCCAGGCAAGACGTACAGCCTGGGCCAATTGGCCACCGCCTTGGTATTTGTATGCCATGGAATCTTAGCTGGCAAATTGTTACTAGAAGTAACAGCTAAAGTCTTGGTACCTGAAGCTACCTCCTTTTTACTAATAGCCCTATATAATACATAGAATGAATTTTGTACTTGGTTCAGTAAGTACTGGTCCTGATTCAGAATTAGCTACCCATGAAACCTTGGGCAAATTACCTTTCCTCCTTGGGCCTCAGTTTTCTCATTTGCAGTACAGGGAATACGTAGTTAGAAGTATTTTCAGCTCTCATAGTTACACGTGTAGTGCTTCATTGTTTTAACATTTTCTGATTATTCTCAGGATTACTTGTGAAGCATTAATTTTACAACATTGTTTTACTTTTCTGATTGAGTTGTTAGTAATGATGATGGACCTGATACTTTGATGGGCCCAGCACAGTATTACATAGTGGTAACAAACAAGGTGGGCATTATTATGAGCCCCTGTTTGTAGCAGAGAAAACCAGAGGCATGGATAGGGTAAGTAGTCCCAACTCTATATAGCAGGTGACTGAAGGAGTTGGAATTGGAACCCAGACTCTGTGTTTTCTAACCTCCATACAGTGCCACTGTGCATTCGCGTTATAGAAAGCTGAGAAAACTAAGACAGTGATAGTCTACCCATTTTGTAAATGCAGCACTGTTAATGTGGGGGCTTGTCTCAGCTTCTCTTACGTACACATGTGTGGGGACATGGGGAATCTGAATCCTGGGCCTCCAGCTTGCAGATGCTCTCCACATGGACATGTTCTCCATCTTTGGTCTCAGACACTCTCCTCTCACCAACCTCAAAGGGAAGGCACACCCTGTGCCAAGTCTTTTGCCTTAGCAGCCATGTGTCTGTCAAGTGACTGGTAGTTCTGACCAGGGGTGCGTGGGTCAGAGTCGAGACTGGGATCAGGGTGGGGGAATTCCATGGTTCAGTTTTAGGGCGATTGTTATTGAAGAGGTATAGGTAACAACTCCTGATTCTGTGTCATTTGCCAGGTTAACAAATAGATGCTTGTTTACCTTCTCACTTTATTTTTTAAAAAATTTATTTCCCTTGCGTCTGTGAGAGATTACAAGTCAGAAATTTCACCTAATGCTTCATTTTCTAACAAAGTCAAAAACAACCCTTTGATTTTCTTAGCATTACATCAGAAAGACTAATAAAAACTCCAATTTTCGTGTCTGCTGTCTGCAAATAGAAAGTTTAAAATAATCACAAAAGATTGTTTTAGTATCCACTGGATGGTCTGCAACATTCCTTTGACTACAGTTTATCTTTTCAGTTAATTGGTACATTCCTCTTATTTTGATAAGCAATGCCAAAAAGCCTTCCCCTAACCCCCCCACCCATAGACTATTAATATACTCTGTTTCATTATCTTCCTTATCAACTCAAAGACAATCCCATTCAAGTGGCCCTTTATTACTGTGAAAGAATCTGCCTGGTGGAATAGCTGAAATGCTTTCTAACTAACACCAATAAAATATCCAGACATTTTTACCATATTTTTCCTCAATCTATTCTTTTTAGCTGAGTAACCTAGACAACTATCTTTTTTTAAAAGATTTTTTTCACACCTTGGCACATTCCCCATATCTGTTTCTTATTTACAATTTCTAGAGAAGCTAGAAAAGATTCAGTATCTTGAATAATTGGCCACCCATTTCTATGTCAAACTGTTAATATGGGCAAAAGCAGATAAAATGGAGATTGAGGCACTTCAGTCTCAACCCAGGGCGATTTTCCCCAAACGAAGAGCATTTAAGGAGAAGATGGAAGAATTGCCCAGGACATTTTTTCTTTTTTTCCTCCCATGGGGTGGGAGTAGGAAAAAGTCTCTTCTGATGGTATAAATCATGTTCCATTTCTTGGTAGTTTAGGGCTCTGCTGTGCTCACAATGTGGGAGCCAGCTTTATCCCAAACGGGGTTAATAAAGTTAAACTCCACCCCAGCCATCATCACAAGGGGGGCGATTTCTGATCCTGATCCAGTGCTAAAGCTAAAAAAAAAAAAAAATTGCAAAAGAGCTGAAAATGAACACAGGCTCTGTTCTAATTCAGAACAGACTCCATCCATGGACAGCCCTTCTAGATGTCCAGCCCCTCCTGGATCCCCTGTCTGAAAATGTGGGGAAGGTATCAGTGGCTTTTAGTGCTTGCTCCTGGCTTGCATCTCAGCCCAGAAGTTTGGATGGGAGGGTCTTAGCTCATTTGTTCACTGATCCATTTATTCATCAAACATTGATTTGTTGAGCCTCTGACTCCCAGGTTCTAGGCTGGACTCTGATGGAACTAGGAAGTAGATCTGGAAGGGACATAGAAACCTGGCAGTGAGGGTCCCAGCAGAAAAGAGGGCAAATGAGGAGAGTGAAGTAAAGACTTATTTAGAGGTGTGGACAAAGTGAAAAACCTAGAGGAGATAGTGCAGTTCCTTGAGGCCAGAGTCAAAACAGGGCCACTACGGTGCCCTGGGCCTCAAGGAGCACAGGGAGGAAGTGGTTATCAGAGCCTGGCAAAAGTAGGGACTGTTTGACGGGAGCTGTAGCCTTAGGTAGAGGGATGCAGTCAGCCTGAAGTGGCTTAGCAGGGATGGAAAAGAGTAAATCCCCCAACCACAGCCTTCTTCCACCCTCTGATCTCCTGCTGGTGCCTCTCTTTGGCTGAACCTGACAGGAATTCAGAAGTCAAAAAACTTCTTGATGGTCTTGATGGCTAGGTGCAGTGGCTCATGCTTGTAATCCCAGCACTTTGGAAGACCGAGGCAGCTGGATTGCTTGAGCTCAGGAGTTTGAGACCAGCCCGGGCAAGGCTCCCCAGGCTGGGCAACATTGTAAAACTCCATCTCTACCCCCCACCAAAAAAAATTAGCTGAGCGTGGTGGCATGCACCTATAGTCCCAGCAACTTGCACCACTGCACTCCAGCATAGGTGACACAGTGAGACCTTGTCTTGGGAGGAAAAAAAACCCAGCTTCTTGATGAAGCCAGTAAAAGTCAGCTTTCCAGGCCGGGCGCAGTGGCTCAAGCCTGTAATCCCAGCACTTTGGGAGGCCGAGACGGGCGGATCACGAGGTCAGGAGATCGAGACCATCCTGGCTAACACTGTGAAACCCCGTCTCTACTAAAAAAAAATACAAAAAACTAGCCGGGCGAGGTGGCGGGCGCCTGTAGTCTCAGCTACTCGGGAGGCTGAGGCAGGAGAATGGCGTAAACCCGGGAGGCGGAGCTTGCAGTGAGCTGAGATCCGGCCACTGCACTCCAGCCCGGGCAACACAGTGAGACTCCGTCTCAACAACAACAACAACAAAAAAGTCAGCTTTCCAGGACCTGCACAAGGTAGAAACGGTGTATCTCATATAGATATCCTTGCATCTCTTCTATTCCCCTCTCTGAAAGAAACCTGAAGTGTTAGATTCATTAGCATAGAACTAAGATTCATTATAGAAGGGGTGAGTTAGGCTCCCTCAGAAACCCAGAGGGAATGTGGTACTTACAATACCCTAGAGTTGCTCCTTGTTATCCAGCAAGGAAATAATGACTACAAAGTCTACAATTGATTTGATTGGTGGATGGATAGTAAAAACTTAGCTCAGGAAACCCCCAGTCACTAGTGTTGAAGTGGGACCCTATTTAGCATGATGTGCTAGTGTGAGACTATTAGCATTCCAAGGCCCTCCTTGCATATGGTAGAATGGAAAAGGAAGACAAGAGAAGGGAAAAACTTTTTTTCTTTGTTTTTTGAGACGGAGTCTCGCTCTGCCACCCAGGCTGGAGTGCAGTGGCCGGATCTCCGCTCACTGCAAGCTCCGCCTCCCGGGTTTACACCATTCTCCTGCCTCAGCCTCCCGAGTAGCTGGGACTACAGGCACCTACCACATTGCCTGCCTAGTTCTTTTGTATTTTTTAGTAGAGACGGGGTTTCACCGGGTTAGCCGGGAAAACTTTTTTGTTTGTTTGTTTTTTGAGACAGAGTCTTGCTCTGTTACCCAGGCTGGAGTGCAATGGCGCAATCTTAGCTCACTGCAAACTCCGCCTCCTGTGTTCAAGTGATTCTCCTGCCTCAGCCTCCTGAGTTGCTGGGATTACAGGCATGTGCTACCACGCCCAGCTAAATTTTTGTATTTTTAGTAGAGATGGTTTCACCTTGTTGGTCAGGCTGGTCCTGAACTCCTGACCTCGTGATCTGTCTACCTCAGCCTCCCAAAGTGCTGGGATTACAGACGTGGGCCACTGCTCCAGGCCTTTTTTTTTTTGGACACAGAGTCTTGCTGTGTCACCCAGGCTGGAGTGCAGTGGTGCCATCGTGGCTCCCTGCAACCTCTACCTCCTGGGTTCAAGCAATTCTCCTGCCTCAGCCTTCTGAGTAGCTGGGATTACAAGCATGTGCCACCACACCCAGCTCATTTTTGTATTTTTAGTAAAGATGGAGTTTCACCATGTTGGCCAGGCTGGTCTTGAACTCCTGACCTCCTGGTCCACCTGCCTCAGCCTCCCGAAGTGTTGGGATTACAGGAGTGAGCCACCGCACCTGGCCAACATTTCTTAAGCCTCTAATCGTATAGCAGAACCTGGGCTACATGAGTTACTTATTTCATTTTTGTTCTCGAAGAACTTTTGCAATGTTTCATTTTCTCTATTTTACAAATGAGGAAACTGAATCTCAGAGAGGTTGACTAGTTAACCCACTCTTATATCATCAGCTAATGTGCAAGCAAAATAGGGCTTCTAAACTAAATCTGGTACGCTCACCAGAGTGGGAGTTAGAAGGCCCACCCTACCTGGCTGTGGGAATTGGCATAAATAATTTCTCCTCGGGCAAGTCTTTTAGCCTCTCCCTTCAATCGTTTCTATAGCTGTTAAGTGAGGAGCTTGTGAGGGGCCAGAAGTAATAGAAATGAGAGAAGCAGAGCGGATGAGGACATGGCAAACTGTGGGGCTGGGTGCCCTCGCCTGACAAGTTCTACTCCTGGTCAACTGATATTTGGAAATGTGAGAGCTGATTTTTCAAAAGGAGTTTCTTTTTGTGGGGTATGGGTGTGTATACATGTGAAATATCCTGATTTTCAACTGTTGGCAACAAATTCACAAAAATGTAAAATATCAAGCCCACACAAAATACAGTTACCTGTCCCAGACACATGTACAGTCGGCATGTGCCGTGGCCCACAGTCTTCTGTAGGTTTTCATTCATTCAGTAAGCGTTTGTGAAGTGCCTGCTGTGCTAGGCAACTGTGTTAGGACTGGGAGTAGGATGATGGGCAGAATGTCTGTCTTCTTGCTCCCTAGGCACAGTGGGGAAAATAGACTTGGGAACTAAACACAAGGGTCCAAGTGTTAAGGCTGAGAAGTGCAGGAGGTTATGAAACGTCTAATAGGGAGAGACTGTCATGGAGCATTCAGTTTGATATGAAGATGCAGCCTTCCCAGCTTCCCAGGTTGCTCTTCCTCTCCATCTGCCATTTGTTTAGGTGCTTGTGTGCACCTCTCCTCCTGTGTAATCCAGAGGAATCCACGGCCCTTCCTAAACTCCACTTTCTAAAGAAACATTCTCTGATCACAATGCATCCCCACTAAGTCCCATTCAGCCACCATGTGCAATCTGTGTCATTTCCCAGCCTAAGGTCAGCCCCCGATGGAAGCTACATAGCTTCATTGCTTCTCTTCTCTGCTGTTCAGCTCATCCATTTAAGTGGCCTTTTTTTTTTAAGTTAAGGAAACAAACGTTTCATTATATGTTGAATTATTTGGATATACTGCATGCATGAACCCAGTTCACTCATACAGAGTGTTTAGGATTTGTAATCACCTGCTTGGAGGACTTAGGTGGGTGAGTGAAGCATGTGGCTGGAGGGAGGGAGCCTGATCTTTTAGGACCATCATCATGAGGTTGGGATTAGCTGGACTCTCGGTGAGAGGAGTTGCTGGGACCGGGCTGGTTTTCTCATGGACAACTAATCGTTTCACAATAGCCTCACCCTTTCTACTAGGGTGAGCAGGGAAGGCCCTTTTCAATGAAGTATTTTTGAATCCTTGGAGGAGGGAGCTCCCAGGGAAGAGATGCTGAATCTATGTGTGGTTTTTATAAAGAGCAGCTTTTACCTCTTCCTTTTCTGTGCAACATCCTGCAGTGCTTGGGGGGACATTTGCTGAGAACATTCTTAAAATAGAGGCATGGAAACCAATCTGTCAGGTAGAAGTGTGCAGGCGGCAAAACCCTGGTTACCGTGACACCAAGCTGGGATATGAGTTATCTTGTCCCATCAGACTGATCCCAGTTGAAGGGACCCTGACGATCATGGGAGGGGCTGAGTGACCATACCTGCATGGCACGAAGCCTAGTATGAGGGTCTCTGAGCCCAGCTTTGTCCTTAGTCATTGCTGTCTCTGTGGTTATAGGCATCTGGAAGACAACCAGGTCAGCGTCATTGAGAGAGGCGCCTTCCAGGACCTGAAGCAGCTGGAGCGACTGTAAGTACAGCACAACCTCCTTTCTTAAAGTGTTTATTTAATTTTAGTGCTTTTTGTTTTGTAAATTGGCCTTATGACCTTGTTTAAAAAGGTCTCCAGTGTTTTAATATAAATGTTTGCTATTATACTTAAGGCACATTAGATGCCTGTTAAAGAAACACTGAGATCTACTTACACTCCTTTTCTGTAAAAGTTGCTAGAATCAGCTTCCAGGGTGTGTTTCCCTTCTTCTCAGGCTTGAGTTCTGTCTTGGTACCTGTATAAGGGGCTGGTTTTTAACCAAGTGTAAGCCTTCCCTTCCACGGAGGAGGGAAGCCTGCAGTTACCCTGTCATGAAGTCCGGCATCAGATACTCCCTACTCCTCTGCACGGGCAGAAGCTCCCTCCTGAGGCCCTCTCCTCCCTGAGTGTTCTCTGCCCCACTCTTGTGGGAGAGGAAGGACTGGTGAGTGGGCACAGCCTTCAGTAAGCTTGTATCTCCTGTGAGTGAGCATCAGCCTGTGTCAAGAAGCCCCCACGTTTCCACGAGAGAATGCATTGCCAGTGGTTTAAAAATAGGCCACTGTTCTGACTCAATGAGAGGGAGAGAGGAAAAGGGATGGGAATGGAAGACGGTTGGAGCCTCCATTTGTTTTGTTGATGAATACTTTTGCAGAAAACTCTTGGATGACTTTGAGGAGGGCTTCTCAGATGGTTAAGTCGGCGACTTCACCTTTCCTCTGTTAATCACATCTGGCAGTTCATAACATCTGGATATTTGCTTTCTGCCCTCTGAGCAGGGATTGTCCCCAAGAGCACTTAGTCATGCTGGTGGGTGGCTCTCTTCAAAGTTCTCTCTGAATCTTGGTTGCCCTGACATTTCATCCTCTTTCTCCTGCAGTTGAAAGGGTGAAGCTGCAACAGCTCACAGCTCTGCCGGCTTCCTTAGAAGAACTGGGCTCTGTTTACCTGCCTGGTTGCCATATCTCATTTACAGAGGTGGGCTTGGGTAAGGTGGCGTGCCTGCCCCTGACTAGTTAGCTTTGAGATGTGCCATCTCTTCCCCCGGAATCAATTTATCTGGGGCCACATAAGAACAGCGAAGGTCCCCATTGCACGTCACTCAGTATTACCCAGAAAAATGCCTTCCTCCCTCTCTGTTGTGTGAACCGTCTCATTCATTGTTCTCCTTCTGGGTCAAATCCCAGCATATGTTCTGCTGGTGTTGGTTTGAAAATATGACATTTATTTCTTGCAAGGGAAAACGGTTATAAAAAGACTGAATGTTGTCTCTGTTTACACGTTTATTTTTAAGTTTCTTAACTCTCAAGTTCTTATTTAGACCAAAGAGAACATAAAAGTATTTGTTGAACCTGGTTCCTTTGTATGAAATATTCAGCATGTCTACAGAAAGATCAATACATGGTCCTTTGTGAAAAGGCTACTCCTTAGTCTACTGACTAGAAGAGTGAAGAAAATTCCGAATTCATTAATTTCCTTGTTTTGGGGAAGGAACTAATTGAGTACCTTGGACATGCCAGGAACTATGCCAGTATTTTACATGCTATTTGTATTTTTTATTGCCACAAAATTCCTATGAGGTGTAATTACCCTCATTTTACAGATGAAGAAACAGACCCAGAGAGACTGAGTCAAGGAATGGTCAAGAGGGGAGCCAAGATTCAAAGTCACTTCTGTCTGACATGAAAGATGATGTTATTCCATACTCATGTGCAGCAGATATTAGATGAAGTATGATCTTTAGTAAGGGCCCTGAGAGTAGCCTCTCACCTAAACATTTAACTCCAGGGAGTATCGGTGAAATATTTTGGCAAAGCCTCTTTTCTTTGGCTTGGTGAACAAGGCTGAAATACCCATGCATGTCTGGGGAACTGAATGGATTACAGTTGCAGAGGTAACCTGACTATTTCTCCGTGTTGGTGTATTAGGTGGATAATGCTAGCTGCTGTGCTAGATAAACCCTCAAATCTCAGTGACTTAACACAGTGGACGTTTACTTCTTATTCATCTAAAACGGAATATTGGCATTGCTGGTAAGGCCTCCCTTCTCCAAGTGGAGACTCAGGGACAAAGTCTTCTTCCTCTCCTCGACTTTACCCTCCTTAAATCTTGGCTTTCAAGGTGACAATGTTTGTCTGCATCAAGCCAGGAGAAGAGAAAACAGCATGAAAAATATCACATGGGAGGTTTTCAGATTTCAAGAAGTACATGTCACTTCCAGTCTCACATACTTTGGGCTAGAACTCAGTCATGTGGCCACAGGAAACTGCAGAGGATGGAGGAAAGATGGTTGAGTTGTGTGCCCGGGAAGTAGAAGAAACAGGCTTAATGAACAGCTAGCCAATCTCTGACTTCTACTGCAAGTGATCTGAAGAAGTACTTAATCAGGAAGAAGATTGGAAACACAGGCAACTGGGTTCATATACACAGTTGAATAGTCATTCTCATAATACCTTTCAGTGTTAGCAAGAAGGGATGTGTGTGACATTAATCCTGATTGGCGTTAATCTGGTTTTGGTTATTTGTTCTGTTTTCATACAGACGGGGGGATGTAGAATTGGAAAACATAATACATTTGCTATTAACAAGATGACGGTGGATTGTGCCATCTCTAGCTCTTACTCCTGGCTCACCTTATCTGTGTCTCTGTATTTGGTAATAGATAAATCTTTATTGATCATATTCTAAGATAGAGCCTGGAAATATTAGGGGTTATGATACTTCATTTCTGGAGGGTTTATTTCCACTCTGAGTAGTCATTATTGGTTTGTTCTCTTGGGTCTTCCTGGGAAAGGAAAAGGAAGTCTGTTCTCTGGGTCTCAATTCAGAATTCCCTATTCCTCCGTGAAAGGACCCCATGTCTCTGGTGGAGTTAGGTGCCCTTACTCTCATAACACAGGTGTCTTCCTATCACAGCACTTATGACACCATATTTTAATTCCCTGTTTTCTGGATTGTTTCTTCTCAAAACCATGAATGTTGAGGTCAGGATTCATGTCCCATTTAGCTCCTAATCTCACAGCCTTGAGCAAGGCATGATAGTAACTGCTTGAGGAATATTTATCAAAACACTTGAGTTTTTGTCCTGTGTAAGTGATTCTAAGCTGGGCCTAATTTTGTCTTCCAGAGGACTCTTGGTAATGTTTAGATACATTTTTAATTGTGACAGCTGGGAGATGCTACCTAACAGATAGAGTATAGGAGTATCTCTAAACATCTTTAAATGCACAAGATGGCCCTACAACAAAGAATTATTCAGTCCAAAATGTCACTAGTGCCAAAACTGAGAAATTCTACTCTTTAACTATTCTACGTCAGATAGCATGTCAGGCACTTTACGTATACCATCTCATGGAATCTTTGCGAGAATATTATGAAGTTAGAATTATAAAATGTGATGTGATAAAATATAAAACTCAAAGTATAACCTATGAAGTACTTTGCTTAATATATTTACCTAAACCTAATTTAGCTAGATCTCACTTCAGGTTTCCAGAAAGTGGATGGGAGAGAGGAAAAAGTTAAACCAAGAGGAAACAAACACATTTTGTAGGTGGGATATTCTTTGAGAGAGTTGCCCTGGTCTTTTCAAAAAGTCAATGTCAAGAAAAACATGGGAGTCAACTTTAAAAAAAAAAAAAAGCTTAGAAAAGCTTTTCAAAAAAAGAATAGAATAGAAGCAGTACCACAAACATTGGAAGGGTCAATGGAATTAAAATGTTCTAAGATCCTTAAATTATTCAGGAAGTCATAGTGCTAATATTTATTGCCTTATTAAGTCAAAGATGTATGTTGAAATCTGTAGCATAGCCTCTAAAAAAAAAAGTCAAAAAATTATGATAGTCCAAGGGAAAAGGAGCACAGTATGATACAAAATATGTAGTTACTTAAAATGAAGGATAAAAGAGAAGGAAAAGGAACATAGAGCAAATAGAGATCAACAGTAAGATGATACATTTAAACATGAATATATCATATTACTTTATATGTAAATGCACTAATTCTCCAATTAAAAAACATAGATTGTCAGAATGTATTTTAAAAATACCAAACATATGCTTTTTACAAAATAATAACATTAAACGTATGGATAGAGAAAACTTGAAAGTAAAAAAATGGAAATGATAGCATGAAAACACTAACTGAAAGGTTAGTGTCACTCTATTAAAGATAATATAGAATTTAAAGAAAAAATGTTAGATTTAAAGAGAGAATTTTATAATGGTAAAATAGGAAATAAACCAGGAAGATATACCAAATCTGTATTTGTATGTGTCTAAAAACATACCCTGAAAATATGGAAAGCAAATACTGACAGAACTAAAAAAAATAGACAAATTTATAATCATAGTTAAGATAACACTTTTTGGTAATTAATAGAACAAGGAGATACAATTCTTAGTAAAAATATAGAATATTAAATAACAGTATTTTTAAACCTGATGTAATTGATATATAGAGAACACTCAAAACAACATAGAATAGAAATCTTTTCAAGGGCATATGAAAGTTTTATTATGTACTGATCTAGAAAGCAAGTCAACACGTATCAAAGGATATCATATGGAGCATGTTCTCTGACGGCAGGAATAATCAAGAAGTTAATTTAAAAAACTAGAAAAATCCAAAATATTTGGAGATTGAGTAATACATCTCTAAATACTCTGAGTCGAAGAACATACTGCAGTGGAAATTAGAACATATTTTTCTGAATGTTAATAAACATATAATGTATCACAATGTGTGGACTGCAGCCAAAGCTATGCTTAGAGGAAAATGTAAAGCCTTTAAGCTATATTATTCAATTTATGGTATATATTATGTATAGTACATATTTTAAAAGAAGTACGTATCTTGATTAAAATATTATTCTTACGAAGTTAGGGCAAGAACAACAAAACAGAACAAAGGAAATTATTAAGAGCAGAAGTATATGAAATAGAAATGAATGTATAATAGAAAAATTCTAAAAAGCCAAACTAATTCTTGAAGCACCTAAAATGACAGACACTGACAAGACATATCAAAAAACAAAAGACTAAATTACCAACATGAAGAATAAAAAGGGGGATGTAACTATGGATATTATAAACATTAAAGTGATAATAAGAGCAGCCTTTGGACAAGTTTATCTCAATGATTTTGAAGAGTAAATGAAATTGAAAATAGAAACAGGAAGGGATAGAAAATCTGTCTTATATCAATTAGAGAAATTAAATATTTAAAACATTTCATCAAAAAATCTAGGCTCAGATGGCTTTAGCAAAAAATTCTAACAAAGTTTTAAGGAATAAAGTATATCAACTTAATACAAACTAATTCTTAAAAAAAATGAACATTTGTCTATTTAGCCAGCATAACCTTGAGAACAAAACCCAGTAAGGACATTTCAAGAAAAAAACATAAACCAATGTCTTTCATGAATATTTTTACAAATTTCCCAACAAAATACTAGCAAATGAATTCAGTTATATGTGAAAAGGATAATATATTCTAACGAAATCTGGCTTATTCAAAGAAGGCAAGGTTGGTTTAATAGTGGAAATTTCACCTCTCAAATAAAAACATGCTGAACAACTAGGATAGCAAAACCAAAGACATACACAACATCTACGATAAAATTAGTTGGAACAGTAATTCAGTGAATCCCCAATAGATGGTTTCAAGACTGTTGTGGTATCTCATCTGTGTGGGAGAAAGCAGAGGGAAGACAGCTACAGTTCTTAGGACCCTGAGAAGAGTGCATACCTTAAATTACCCATCTCTACTCATTGGAAAACACAGTGGCCAATCTGAGAAAAGCTGCCAAATATAGAAGAGAGTTCTATCAGATCCAATTCATGTTCAGTACAAAGGAACCATGATGTAATAATGACTGATAATACTTGGAACATTCTGTGGCTTATACATTCTTCAAACGAAAATGAGGCTCTTTTCCTAGGAGAGGTCTAACATTGGTAAGAAACTTCTGGGAGTAGTTGATCAGAAAAGGAACAATGGTAGAAATAAAAAGAGAACTCCTTGAGAAGTATGTTAGAATTCACCAGAAGAGTCAAATCTTGGAAAATACAAGGCCATGTTTCTCATTGCTTTGCAAAAATAAGAATGCGCTCTAGAGTCTTAAAGCTTAAAAAAAAAAAAAAAAAAAGCTATTTCACCCCTCCATTCTAAAACTACAGGGAAGTTTATTTCACTTAAAAAATAAGCAGTTAAAAGGATTATGATTGAAGCCCATATAAAGGGTTTTAAATAAGAAAAGGTATGAGAAGTATAACTTTCTTAGAAACAATGAAAACATAAAAGGAGATACCCACAAAACAAATAAACTGTAATAAAATAGTTCAAAACTGGCAAGAAGAATTTAAGAACATATAAATTATAAGAGAACAACACAAATCTAAATTTTAAAAACTCAGAAATTTAATAAGAGAAATGTAGGCTTTGAAAGGAGGGGTGAAGAACTCAAAGAACTTAACAATGGAAGTACTTCAAAATAAGTATTGCCAGTACAATACTGAAGAAAAACTAACTTGTAGAAATTACACTATCCAGTTTCAAGACTTACTGTAAAGCTATAGTAATCCAGACAGCATGACATTGGTGAAAAATTAGACACACACATCAAGGTGACAGAATAGCAAGCCCAGAAATAGACCCATGCAAATACAGTCAACTGATTTTGTGACAAAGGTGTAAAGATAATTCAATGGAGAAAGAATAATCTTTTCAACAAGTGGTGCTGGTACAATTGGCTGTCCAGATACAGAAAAATGAATCTGGATACAAATCTTATATCTTACACAAAATTGAAGTCCAGATGATTCATAGACCTAAATGTAAAATATAAAACTACGAAGAAAATATTTTCAAAACGTATCTGATAAAGAATTTATATGCAAAATATACAAAGAGCTTTAAAAACTCAACAGTAAGAAAATACCGCTCTTCCCCATAAAGGAAAGAAATGGACAAAAGATTCAAATAGACACTTCACCGAAGAAGATATACAGCTGGCAAGTAAGCATACAAAAACTTACTCAACATCATTTTTCATTAGGGTGATGCAGATAGGTATGTAGTGAGATATACTGCTACACACCTGTTACAATGGTGAAAATTTAAAAAATTGACAATGCTAATTGCTGGTGAGGTGGAGTAACAGGAACTCTCATTCATTGCTGGCAGTAATACAAAATGGTACAGCCACTTTAGAACACAGTTTAGCAGTTTTTTAAAAAGTTAAACATAGTCTTATACAATCCAGATCTGTGGTTGCTAGGGATTCAGAGGAGAAGAGGGAACCGAAAGTTGAATAAAGCACAGTGGGGGATGGTGGGGTTTAGGATGGTAAAACTATGCTGTGTGATAATGAAATTGTGGATACATGACACTATGCATTTGTCAAAACCTATAAAATTTTACCACACAAAGAGTGAACTATAATGCATGCAAATTTTTAAAAAGTCACGTAGGAGAGTAGCGTATCCCAGAATGGAATGCAGACTGTGATGAATGTATGCATCAGCCTCACTGAAGTGAGGGAGCAAAGGTGCTGACCTAAGCTGTGGAAATGAGTGGAGTCTGTAAGACTAAAGGCAAAAGGAACTGCACAGAAGAACTGTACTCTAGTTGATAAAGTTGTTTCCCCTGAGGGTATGTGTTAGCAATTCTGAGACACTGTATATGTATACTGGAATTGAACAATAGATGGTGGATGGTGAGGATAGATTTCTTGCTGTTGAAATGGGTGGTTAGAAACAAACAATGGAGAAAGCTAGAATAATCTATGTGGGAATGGACTAGTTGAGACATCAGTATCAACTCATGTTTAGCCTACTGTAGATACTTTAATATAGATGAATATATACATAGAAACATTTTTGATATGTGTATTTATATGAATTAATATGCAAAAAAAATTTCCTTGCTCTGGCCGGATGTGGTGGCTCACGCCTGTTATCCCAGCACTTTTGGAGCCCCAAATCGGTGGATCACAAGGTCAGGAGATTGAGACCATCCTGGCTAACATGGTGAAACCCTGTCTCCACCAAAAATACTAGAAATTATCCAAGTGTGGTGGCACGTGCCTGTAGTCCCAGCTACTTGGTAGGCTGAGGCAGGAGAATCAGCCTGGGTGACAGTGAGATTCAGTCGCACAAAAAAAAAAAAAAAAAAAAAAAATTCTTGCTCTATCAGCAAGAGGGCCTGGAAGCAACAACACTGGAGTAGCAATGAGCATGCCCAGCACCCAGCTGATGGTTTCTAAAATCATTTTCCCACAAAAAGGAATTAAAGCCTCTTGGAAAAATGGTTTATTGTAATGGTGAGGAATGATGTTGTGCCATAAAGGGAGTGCTCAAAACAAAATGTGAAACCCCACAATTTGGGGAGTATGTCAAAAGGACATAAAAGCAAACAAAGAATTCTTAGTGGCCAAAGCTGCAACAATTTGAATAACAAAATAAGTATTGAATTATTAACAAAGTTTAAATATCCATGGGTCCATACTCACAGAAATAAATGAGTGAATAAATAAATGGAATGAAGAGACAGATCTCATGCAGAATAATTCTAACTAATTTGTTGTGTAAGTTCTCTGCCCTCTAGAAGGTTGAACCTAACTTAAATGTGGCCTTCCTTAAATGTGGACTTCACATCGACACTTCCATCGAAAGAGTACTGTGTGAAAAGGGAAGGGAGTGGGCAGTAGGTTTACAGTGGAGAAATTCGATACACATCACCTTAGCCAAGTGATTAAGGTCAGCGTCAACACTGATAAATGATTTGATACCTTTGATATGATGCAATGAAAATATTACTTCATATCTGTGATCTTCCTCCCCCAAACCCATCATCTCGGTCTTACATGAAAAACATCAGACAAATCTCTATTGAGAAACTTCCTAAAAAAATACCTGAATAGTCCTCCTCAAAACTGTGTATCGAAAACAAGGGAAATCAGAAAAACTGTCACAGCCAAAAGGAGCCTGAGGAGACATAATGACTAAATGTAATGTGGCATCCTAGATGGGATGCTGAAACAAACACAAAAAGTAAAAACTAAGAAAATCTGGAAAAAAAATTGACTTTAGTGAATAATAAATGCAATAGGATTGCTTCATTAAGTATGACAACTGTATTATACTTACATAAGATGTTAATAAGGGAAATTGGGTGTGGGCTACATGAGAACTTTCAATACTATCTTCCAAGTTTTTATGTAAATCAAAATCTATTCTAATATAAAAAGGTTTTTTTAAGTTGAACCATGAAACCCTGACTGATTTATAGACTTATGAGCAAAATAAATGTTTTTTATACCAAAAATACATACATATATTTTAATCTACATGGATTGTAAAAAGAAATAACTGGGATAAACACTGCTTTAAAAGAAATAGAAGATGGAAAGCAGTATTCTTAAGTCAACAAGAAATTAATACAGAGATAAAGGGATTTAAGAGAAAGTGAGAGTTGGGCAAAGAGGTTCTAACAAAGTTAGGAATCTCTGAGGAAGAAAACAATGGAACAAAGCAAAACTGATAGTACTGATAATTACTATTCAAGAAAATGTTCTTAAAAGTTGATTAGAAAGTACCTTGTGGAAGTGCACTGAATGTTTGGAAAAGTCAACTCTGAAGGGTCAGAACAAAATATGTTCTAATAAAACTATTAAATTTTAAAGGAAAAAGTCCTTAAGCATTCAATCAGAGACTCATAAAGAAAGAAAATTGGATTTCTTGCCTATTTTTTGATGCCAAAATCTTATGTCAGAATACAAGTGAATAACTTAAAAAAAGAAAATGTGAACAACAGCATTTCTATTTAGCCATGCTGACATTCAAGTCCAGTGATTGCAGACTACCTATTATGAACATTCAAGAACTTAGGCATCGTGGTGCCTATGGACACTTTCTAAGGATTCTGCAAAGAATAAGCTTCAGGCTGGACGCGGTGACTCACCCATGTAATCCCGGCACTTTGGGAGGCTGAGGTAGGTGGATCATTTGAGGTCAGGAGTTCCAGACCAGCCTGGCCAACATGGTGAAACCTCATCTCTACCAAAAAAAAAAAAAAAAAAAAAAAAAAAAAATTAGCCAGGTGTGATGGCACACGCGTGTAGTCCCAGCTACTCAGGCTGAGGCCGGAGAATCGCTTGAACCCAGGAGGTGGAGGTTGTAATGCGCCAAAATTGTGCCACTGCACTCTAGCCTGGGACAGAGTGAGACTTCATCTCAGAAAAAACAACAAAAACAACAAGCTTCATACAACCAAAAGACTGGAGAGACATTGGTATAAGGACAGACACAGTCAACGCTTCCAAAAACACTAGAAGTTGGATGCAGACATGTGACTGCGTCTGGAATTCTATGGAATGAGAGTAGAAGCGACATGCCCTTCATGACCCCCCATACTTGTTCTCTTTCCCTATGTTGGCTAAATTGACAGCACTCTAAGGAGGATGTAGAGGTACAAAGTAGAAGGATCCCGGGCCCCTGCTGACCTGCATTTGACTGTGACATGAACAACAAATATATTTTTATTGTTTCAAAAATAATGATGTAATTAATCACATTAACAGAAGAAATAAGAAAAGTCATTTACTCTCCTCAGATACTGAAGAAAGTATTTAATAAAATTCAATACTAATTTATGATTTAAAAGCATTTTACATATTAAGAAGAAAAGGGAAGTTCTTTACCAAAAAAGGCCTACAACAAACATCGTAGTTAATGGTGAAATATTGAAAATGTTTCTCCTAACAGAACTAGATTCCTGCCATCATAGCTTCTATTAAATACTGTATTGAAAATTCTTGTTCTGGCAATGATTCAAAAAATAGGAAAGAAGGGAGAGAAAAGGGAGGGAAGAAGAGAGAGGAGCCAAAGAAACACAGAACCAAGGAAAAAGAATGGATATAAAGATTGGAATAAAACAAATTTAAATGTCATTATTTGGGGACAACATGATTGAGTACATGAAAAATACAAAATAATCTGCAAATAAACTATCATAAATCTTTTTTAAATTTTAAATTCTGGGGTACATATGGTGAATGTGTGCCATGGTGGCACATTAGATTGTAGATTGTTGATAGGTGCACAAAGGCTGCATGTATCAACCCATCGCCTAAGTATTAAACCCAGCACGCGTTAGCTATTCTTCCTATCAGAATTCTTAAGTAGATTTCTAAGGTCATTGGACACAAGGTCAATACACCAAAAAAAAAAAAAAAAAAAAAATACAATTTCTATATACCAGCAACAAGCAGTTGGGAAATTTTTAAAAACTATGTTTACAATAGCACCAAAAAAAATACCAATGCCAGCTGGGCGTGGTGGCTCACGCCTGTAAACCCAGCACTTTGGGAAGCTGAGGTGGGCAGATCATGAAGTCAGGAGATCTAGACCATCCTGGCCAAGATGGTGAAACCCCGTCTCTACTAGAAATACAAAATTAGCTGGGCGTGGTGGTGTGTGCCTGTAGTCCCAGCTACTCAGGAGGCTGAAGCAGGAGAATCGCTTGAACCCGAGAGGCAGAGGTTGCAGTCAGCCAAGATTGTGCCACTGCACTCCAGCCTGGTGACAGAGTGAGACTGTCTCAAAGTAAATGTGTATGTATATGCATGTGTATATATACCAATGCCAGGAATAAGTCTAATGAAAGATGCACAGACCCTAACACAGAAAGACGGACATTACTGGAAGAAATTAAAGGTGAGTCAAATATATGGAGTGTTGCATGGTGTTCATGTATTGGAATACTTAACATTGCAAATATGTCAATTCTCTCCAAATTGATGGATGGATTCCATGCAGTCCTAATCAAAATGCCAGCAGCAGGTTGTTGTGGAAATTAAGATGATGCTAAAATTTATATAGGAATGCAAATGACCAAGAAAAGCAAAGACGGTCTAGAAGACCCAGATATAGAGGGATACTTGATTTGTAACAAAGGTGGCTCTGTGAGGCCACCTGGAATGGATGGTCTGTCTAATAAATTGTGCTAAAGTAATTGGGTAACCATATGGAAAACTTGTTCTGTTGATCCCTACTCATGCCATTCATAAATCAATTACAAGTGGATTGTAGAAAGATAAAATAAAGACACTTCTAGAAAATAACAATATTTTTTGGTTGAGAGTGGTGGTTCATGCCTGTAATCTCAGCACTTTGGGAGGCTGAGGCGGGTGTATCACCTGAGGTCAGGAGTTCGAGACCAGCCTGGCAAACATGGCGAAACCCCCATCTCTACTAAAAATACAAAAATTAGGCAGGCATGGTGGCATGTGCTTGTAATCGCAGCTACTTGGGAGGCTAAGGCAGGAGAATCGTTTGAACCCAGGAGGCGGAGGTTGCAGTGAGCCCAGATTGCACCACTGCACCCTAGTCTGGGCAACAGAGCAAGGCTCCATCTCAAAAAAAATAAATAACAATATTTTCATGACCTTGAGGTAGTTGATATTTCATAAGCAAGGCACAGAAGACACTAAAGAGAAAAGATGATTTGGACTACATTAAAATAAATAACTTTAATTCACCAAAATACATTATTGAGTGAAAGAACATGTCCCAGAGTGGGTGAAGATATTGGCAGTGCATATAACTGACAAAGGACTTATTTTAGAATTGAGAAGAACTCCTACAAATCAATAAGAAAAAGACAAATGACTCAGTAAAAAAAATTGGTGAGAGTTTTGGACACTTCACAAAAGAAGATTGAGAAATGGCTAATGATCATATGAAAAGTTGCTTAGTGTGTAATTAGTCTTTAGGGAAATATAGAATAAAACCACAATGACACATACCACACGCTCATTGGAATGGCTGAAACTTACAATAACAAGTGTTCGTGACAAGGTGAAACAACTGCATTTACCATACACTGTTACGGGAGTAATTGATACAGTTACTCTCGAATATGGGCAGTTACCAACCAGAGCTGAACATACATATACCTTCCACTCCTGGGTACATACCCTCTGAAAGACATTCACAGGAATGTTCATATCAGCACTAATTGTAATAGCCCCAGACTGGAAATAAGCCAAATACTCATTGATGTTAGAATAAATCAATAGATTGTGGTGTATTCACGTAATGGAATTGACTGGTAGAAAATGAAAACAATGCGCAAAAAAACTGCTGTCTGTGACCACATGGTAAATCTCAGAAGCATAATCAGGGACAAAAGCCAGACATAAAAGAATATATATTACCTGATTCCATTTGTATAAACTTCAAAAGCAGGCAAAACTAATCTATGGTGTTAAAAGCCGAGGTGGTGTTAAGCAATGGGGAGTTGCGAATGGAGAGGGGAGCTAAGGGATTCTGGGGCGTGTCATCAGCTGTTTCTTGATCTGGGTGGAGGTTTCATGGATCTGTTCAGTGGGTGAACATGCTTCAAGCTGTACAAATTTGTACATTTTTCTGTACATGTTATACTTCAAAAAATTTATTTTAAAAAGAGATTCAAGAGACAGATATAACAACCAAATTTCATGCATGACTCTGAATTGAAGCTGTGAGAAAACCCATACAGATAAGGGACATTGCGAACTCCACAGAGGCAGTGGTCTCAGCTGGGAAGCGATTTTTTTCCTAATCAGTGTTACAATGAAGGGACATTGAAGGAAATGACATTATTCAAGGATCTGCTGTACTTTAAAATGGTTCGGTAAATAAAATAAAACAAGGTAGCAAAATGAAAATAATTGTTGAATCTAAGTGGTGGGTATGGGATACTCAAAATACATTTATCCTTTTCTGTATATTTGGCCATTTTTGTGACTAAAAACTTTTTAACATGTATATTTTTTAAAAGTTTCATTTTTGCAGAGGAAAAAATCTGAAAGTCAGAAAGTTAAAGAAATTTACTCTTCTGAGATTTGAATCCAGGACTGCTCTGAATCCAGGTACCAGGAAAAGAAAACATAATCTTCAGGAGTTGGAAGGAGACTGAGATATTGGATTATCCAATTTCCTCCTCTCACAGAAAAGGAAATAGGCTAGAAAGGAATTTGACTTTCATGAAATTTTAATGTGGCGTGCAACATTTAAAGTTTAAGTTGCCTTGGTGTGTTAGCTCCATTTATCCAAAGAACAGAAAAACCATGACTTTTTAGCTCTAACCTAGAGTTCCATTTACTCTTTCATTAGATGTGAAACAAATAATTAGATTACATGTTTAAATGCATATGTGTGGCAAATATATTCTTTTAAATTACTGCGAGAGTTATTTTGCTCCCAGTAGAGAGAAGTCAGCTTGTGTTATGTGCATTATGTTCCTTAAGCTGATCATTCAGAGACCAGACACCCAAGCAGCCCATGAATGTGACGTTTTCTCCATTCAGCCTCATTTGTATCAACATCAAAGCCTAACCATTGTTATTAACTCAGAATTATGGACAGGCTTTTCTTTGTGAAATGTATCACCTCCGGCGTCTACACTGAAATTAGTCTAAGTCCATGAAAAATACCCCAGTTTCTGTGTGGGTGTAAGCTACAACACCAGAGACACTACTGTTGACACACATGATTTTTGGTTGGCTTGTTTTCTGATTCTTTTTTTTAAAAAATAAAAACTTCCAGCTTGGAATGTAGTTTCCCTTAGTTCTTTAAAAATTGCAAGTCATAATGTAGGGAAGCCACAAAACTGGAGAAATATTAGAAGGAACATAGAAACTGGAGAAGATGTTCAAGGCCGTCAGAAGGCCCAGGCAAGATGGTGGACCTCTAGTGATGGCCCAGCCCAGCGAGATCCCCTCCCGCCAAACTCGCTGTTCACTGGGTGCTTGAGGGCACTGAGGCAGAGGAGGAGGAGGTTGTTGGAAAACTTAAGACTAAAACCTTCAAAGTGTCATCTAGGAGCTGTCTCCCTTGAGAACAAAACTCAAGAATATAGGCTTAGTGGTAGCAAGAATTGAAGCAGCTGAGTGGGAAGTATACCAGGGCAGTAAAGAACATGAGCTCTGGAGTCCTGACCCACACTTACTAGCTGTTTGACCTTAGGCAAATGAATGACCCTCTCTGACCCTTCATTTCCTCGTCTATAAAACATCTACCTATCTACCTCAGAGGGTGGTTGGGAGGACTAGATAGCATACATGCAAAGAGTTAAGGTGGTTTTTGGCCCACAGTAAATGCTCATAAGCATTTGACTGCAGCCCCGAAGCAGGCAAGACCAAAAATGATTACATATTCCTGGCAATTCTATGAGACAGGTGTTTTCAGACTTTTACCCCACAACGTCCTCTTTCACCCCACTCCACAGCAGCCCACCTACCTCCAGAGAGGGGTTGCAGGAATTTTTTTTTTGTCCTGTGCATTAGATGATTCAATTTCATGTCATTTATTGAGCGTCTGTCTACCAGTTATTATGTTAGAGTTTTTGAGAAGAATGCAGTGGAACTCTTGCCCTCCAGGTGCTTATAGTCCCCTGGGAAGGCAGGTGTATAAATGCATACCTTTTAACATGGCAGACAGTAAACCCTTGGGAGTACAGAGGAAGTGATCACCTCCACCAGTGAGATCAGGGAAGGCTTCACCGAAGAAGCACTACTTGAACCAAGTCTTGAAGATCAAATAAGAATGTACATCATGACCACCAGCTTGACGAAGAATGATGAACTTGGGTTCATTCGGAATAGGGAGCAAGAACAGCAAGGGCTGCTCTCTGGAAGTTTCCACAGCCCCTTAGATCTGCTAATTTAGAGAGAGGGTTTGGTGGGTACTAGTCTAAGTATGTAGAGATTCAGAGCTTGAACTTTAGAGTTAGGATAGACCTGGATTTGAATCTGGATAAATGTTCTCATTTCACTTACCAGTCATGAGACTCTAGGCAACTTTCTTAGCAGCTGCGAGTATCGTCTGTTAAATGGAGTTAATTGTTGTTCAGTGGAGTTAACTTTTAAAGAGAGGCCTGATTGTAAAGTCAGCATGGAAGATAAAAATGGAATATATCCAAAATGATTGACAGGTATAGCTCCTATAAACAAGACATGTAGGGGCCATGTATGCTGAGAAGTACCTTTGATTACTGAAATTACACTCCATGAAATGCTCATACAGTGAGCATCAGATGAGGACTGTGAGACTGCAGGAAGAGCGGATTCACATCCCTCATCTCAGGGTCATTTGCGGGCACAGGCTCGTTGAGAAGAATGGCTGTAGGATCTTTGGCACCTTGAATTTCTCACCTTCTCTTACTCCTTCCCCCTTAATTTTTGCTGGATGCCTATGCTCAGGTTCACTTACAAGTTAAATGCATGTACGCCATGCCTCCATTAACCCACTTTATGAGGCTCTTATGAGATTACCCATATGAAGTGCTTCATTTCGAGATCGGCACAGTCATCACTCAGTGATTTCAGCTCCGCTCCTCTGCCTCATCATCATCACCACGGCCCAAGAGTGATGAATAAGGAGCGAGAGAGAGGAACTTATTTGACTAAGTACACTAAATACATTTTTACTCATTGGCTTTAGTCCATCTCTTAGGTCAAACATCCCATGCCAAATACATACCAAACTAGCATTCTTTCCCTGTTCTTCCATCAGAAGCTGCTGAAGCATGCTTCTTCTCATCTGAAAAATGAACTTAATAGTCTTTTATGTCTGATAGGAACGAGGGTGTTGTCAGAAAGTATGTATGTGCTAAAGTACTCTAAAAAGGCATACAGACAAAATAATGCAAATTATCGTTCTTATTTCTATATTACTATCCTTAGTGGGTAAGCCCACATTAATCTGTTGAGAGTTAGGTCTCGCTCTTTCCCCTCAATGTCTTGAAGATCAAAAAAACTAGTTTTTTAGTTTTGTTTTATTCTTTAGATCCCATTTTTTGCTAGAATTTGAAAAAAAAAAAAATAGCTGAAGGATCGACTTCTGCATTTCAAAGCATAACAAGGAGAATTGTTGTGAGCCGGGGTATATGTCAGCCAAGTTTTGTATCTCCAAATGCTTATGTCTTCCTCTCTCTCCTTCTCTGTCTCTCTCTCAATCTGTGTGTGTGCGCACGGCTTCTCCAAGATGTGAAGGTTTGGAATAAAAATGGTGATTGACCTTTAACGAGAGAGCTGAGAGAACTGCTTCTGTATATTATATGGCTGTGCGCTGGATTTTAAATGTTTGATTAAGTTATTAGAGTGTTTTGCTTTGGCATAATGTACTATAAATTCATGATTTCTGGCCAAAGCAGTTAGTCAGTGGAGAAGAATAAATTATTTTGAGAGGTGCTTCAAAACCAGGATTTTATTCTCTTGGAAAGACAAGGCTTTAAATAAATCACATAATATAAATGAGAATTTCCATAATTAAGGTTCTGACTAGGAAGATTCCTAGGAGCTTTCAGAGCAGGAAGATGAAGGAAGACATTCCAGGATGCTTTGATTCTCTTGTTTAAAAAAAATTTATATTTTGAATGTTCAACTTCATTTTAGAGGCCCAGAGACCAAAAAGCACCAAGCAAGCACACATGAAGTATATGTTGTTAAACACTTTGTCTCCAAGATGTGAGTGCTGTAGAGGGATTGATACATTAAATGTATTAAAGCAAGTCCAGGGAGGCTCTGGTGCTGCCTTTCTTCCAACAGTTTGAGGCCCCTGATGACGGCACTCGTGTCATTACTTAGAGAATTTCTCCTGGCGGTCGTCACTCCTTGTCACCCAGTAATTTCATTTCCTGGCAGCTTTTGTGTTTTCAGAGTATGTTCTCCTGCTTCGGTGACTTTAGAAAATCTCTCTTAAATGGCAACTCCCCTCCTGGGGAGGCCTTTTTGGCTCTTGTACTCAGGCTGTCTCCCCAAGATTCTTCCAGCAGTTTCCTCAAAGTCCCACAGTTGCTCTTCAGCACTGCTAGGTTTTTCTCCCAGGAGCTCCTAAGTAAATAAAATGCAATTAAATGTATGTGATTGGTTCTCGTACTGCTTTATTTATTTGATATATGTACACACCAGAGAACTGTATACTGTACAATGCACAAATGTACCGTTTATAATTGATTCAGTAGGGCCATCATGGTCATTTCTAGAAAAAGCCTGCCATCAGGCCTTCCGTTGGGAACCTGGGCGCTTCCTTAGACATGTTTCTCTAGGATCAAATAAGATAAAGTTGGCACTGAACCCCTCTGTGGAAGATTGCAGAGTGCTCCCACCTGTATTGCTAAAATGCTGATATTTTAGAAATCATCCTGGAGATGAGGAGCACAGGCTGAGACCTCAGGCTCCCCCTGCCTGAATCTCAGCTCCTTCTCTACCAGCTGTGCAGACTTAGGTACGTGCCTTCATCTCCTCATCTGCAAAAGGGGGTAATAGAAGTATTAGGTTAGTGCAAAGGTAATTGCAGCTTTTGCCGTTAAAAGTAATGGCACAGGGCCAGGTGTGGTGGCTCACACTTGTAATCCCAGCACTTTGGGAGGCCGAGATGGGTGGATCACCTGAGATCACTTTGAGACCAGCTTGGCTAACATGGTGAAACCCTGCCTTTACTAAAAAATAGAGAAATTGGCTGGGCGTGGTGGTGCGTGCCTGTAATCCCAGCTACTGGGGAAGCTGAGGCAGGTGAATCACTTGAGCCCAGGAGGGGGAGGTTGCAGTGAGTCAAGATCGTGCCACTGCACTCCAGCCTGGATGACAGAGCGAGACTGTCTCAAAAAAAAAAAAAAAAAGTAATCACAAAACCACACTTATTTTTGTACCAACTTGGTACCTACCGCTGAGTTGTTGAGAGGACTAATTAAGGTAATGCATGTAAAGCGTCTAGCAAAGTGCCTGACACAAAGTAAATCCCCCATAAAATGCATTAACCATTAACTAAACCGTCATCCTGATTATCAGATTTATGTGGCATAATTTAGTATACAAAATCTTGTCCAAGAATGTAAGCAAGTGTAAATTAGAAGATGGACTGTTCAGCTATTCCCTAACTCATGCTTAAGTCTGTGACTCCCATTCCTATATATGCCAGTGCCCACTAGGGGTGGCCGTGTCTCCTCTGTGGCTTCCACACCTCCCACTTAGCCATTATCTTATAGACCTGCGGTTGCCTGGAGCCCGCCCTTTTCCATGCTAGTAGGCCCCCCTACACACACACCAGGTGGGGGTTTTAGTGACAGGACTGAAGGAGGCAGAGCTAGGGGTGTGGAGTGTGCAGATGAAGTCACTGTCAGTCTAGCCTTAGTATGTATCTCATTGAGGCATCCGCTTTGGTGCAGATGTTAAAATACCCCCCTCCAGTGTCCCACGTTGTAAATGTAGAAGTGAATCTAGGCCAGAATTTTAGCAAAAACTGAAAGTGAATCTTACCTGAGTCTTTGAGCCTCCTGAGACCCATTGTTGCCACCTCTATAGATAAAGACAGAGTGAGAGAAGGGACTGAGGATGATATGGGGTGGGGGTTTTGATTCTGGCCTTCACTTTGCCCCTAGAATGCATGAATAATGCTGACATTTATTAAACACCTGCTCTGTCTCATGCTGTGCTTGGTGCTTTATATCTACCGTCTGATTTCATTCTCTAAGCTATCCTGCAAGGTGGGGACTATTATCAGCATTTGACAGATGAGGAAACAACGTCAGTGAAGGCACCTAATTTGTTTTTAGTCCCGCAGATCAGAGATTGCTACCTGGGAGCAAAGCTTGGGCCCCTTTTAGTGTGTTCTAGGCCTTCAGGGACTCTGTTTTTGTGACTGGACTGAGTAGGGGGATAGTGGTGATCAGGCCACTTTCTGTTCCATCCTGGAAGTGGGAAGGGTCGGGGAAGAAAAGGGGCTGCAGAGGAGTCCATCTGGTCACCCAAAGGTATGCCTCAGCAGGAGACTTTCCATCCCAGAACCCCAGCAATTTGGCTTTGCCCCCTACTCCCCTCCCTGGTTTCCTGAGAGTTCTGGTTTCTCTCCGGCTCTGTGTCTCCAGAGCACCTGCTTCCCAGCTGTGAGTGGTTAGTGGGCATAAGGATGGGGATTCCACATCTGTATCATTACACCCAGGGGCTGGCAGAGACTAAAGTGGGGTATGGAGAGCTGAGATGGGGGAGCTGCCTTCTACGGTTGGCCTCGCCCTCTCCCCTTGCCTCCTTATCCACTGGGCTGACCTCATCCACGCTATTATCTTCTCTTGCTTGAAGGACTGCAGATCTCCTCTCTTCCCTGTCTGCTTCCACTCTGGCCCCACAATGTACTCTGCACTAGAGCAGCCAGAGTGAGCTTCTGCCTCCCTCTCTAGTGTCACCTCTGCTTTTCCCTCTACTGGGAAATCACCGCCCACCCCCGTCTTCTCCTCTGGTAACTGCCATTCATTTTTCAACTCAAAACAGTCACTTCCTCAGGGAACCCTTCCCTGCCCCTCGGGTATGGCCCCGCTCCGGTCTCATACATTCTTACGGGGCCTTCGTTAGTGATGGTGGCTTGGCATCTCTCTCCCTCCTTAGACTATCAGGCCTCTGAGAGGGAAACCACATATTTGTGGTAAGCACAGTATCCCTGGCACCTAGCCTCGTGCCTGGCCGGAACCCACACTTGGTGATGTTTGCTGTGAGAGTGAGTAGCATCCTGCTTTGGAATCCAGTTAGAGCACTGAGAGAGGGGCAGCCAGACCTGGGAGCCCTGTGTTACCCCCACCATTGTCCTTACATCTCCAGTTAGAGAGATCTTGCTGGGTTATTCTTCATTCGGCTCTCTTCCCACCCACTTGCAGTGGGAATGGTAAGCATCTAGAACTATTTCTAGTAGTTACCTTGTGAGGCCACACCCCTGTCCCAGTGACGGACCTGTCTGTAAGACACTTCTTACAGAGCCTTGGCCTCTCCCTGGGTTGTCACACAGGACTTGTCACATAGTGGGTGCTTAGGAAATGTTTGCTGCATTCTCACAGCCTGTCATTTTGAGCATCCTTATTAGTAGCAAGTACTTTTTTATTATGGTATAATTTACATAAAATACATAGATTTTAAGAATTATATATTTTAAAGTGTGCATTTAATTTAAAAAATGGGCCAAGCACGGGGGCTTATGCCTGCAATCCCAGCACTTTGGGAGGCCGAGATGGGTGGATCACTTGAGGCCAGGAGTTTGAGACCAGCCTGGCCAATATGGTGAAACCCCATGTCTAAAAATACAAAAATTAGCTGGGCGTGGTGGCCAGCGCCTGTGGTCCCAGCTAATCAGGAGGATGAAGCACAAGAATCGCTTGAATTCTGGAGGCAGAGGCTGCAGTGAACCAAGATCGCACCACTGCACTCCAGCCTGGGCAACAGAGCGACACTCTCTCCAATAAAGAAATAATAATAATAATTTAAAAAATGGGCCTGGCTGAGTGCAGTGGCTCATGCCTGTAATCCCAACATTTTGGGAGGCTGAAGTGGGAAGATCACTTGAGCTCAGGAGTTCAAGACCAGTTCGGACCACATGGTGAGACCCCATCTCTACAAAAATACAAAAGGTTAGCCACGTGAGGTGGTGCACGCTTGTAGTCTCAGCGAGTTGGAAAGTTGAGGTGGGAGGATCACTTGACCCCAGAGGTCGAGGCTGCAGTGAACCGTGATTTTGCCACTGCACTCCAGCCTGAGCGACAGAGCAAGACCTTATCTCAAAATAAATAAATAAATAAATAATTGAAAATTAAAAATGGACAAACCGTTTGGAGCAAGGTGAAATAAATACAGTATGTTAGTAAGCTGGGTGATCTCCTGTCATAGTAATTTTCTATATGCCATCTAATTTCTGTAGTGATACCCTATTATATGCCTGACAAACATATATTTCTGTTTTAATTCTTACCATTACTCTATGGAGTGCATATTATCCTATTCTACCAGTTTAAAAAGAAAAAAATAAAAAAAAAGAGAGAGACTCAGTGAGCTTAAATGAGACCAAAGTCTCATTGCTGTGAGAAGTGGAGGCAAGACTTGAAAGCAGCTCTCTTTAGCTTCGAAACTAATGATCTTGCCATTTCCTAATCCGACGTGTCTTCTTAAGACTGCTTAGTAAAAGACGAGGTGTGATTACAATGTCAAAAGCCTGTTTCTTTTGTGTACCTTGTGCACAGCCTCTAGAGGCAGAAACAAAGGTGAAGGACCCATTTCTCAGCCCTCCCCATTGCCTGCAGCCTCCTCCTTTCCCTCCATGATATTCCTGCAGATGGTCCGGAAGACAGATTCACAGGCATTTCTACAGAAACAGATCTCTGAGTCAGCCCTTGGAAAAAAAAGCAATCTCTTTGCTGGTTTTGTTTTTCCTGGTTGATTTATTTGACAGGGACCCATTTTGTACATCATTTTTGGAATTTCAAAATCTTTTTTATCTCCAAAGGTCTCTCCTGAAAAGCTCAAGGAGAAATAAAAGACAGACTATGTATATGACTCCAATGTGATGCTTACTCAAGCCTGAGCCCTGCCTTTGCACTTGGTTTTCTGACCCTGAGATCACCCAGGTTGCAGTATAGAGGCCTGAACAGAGCTAAATCCCATCAAGTAGGAGTCCTGATTTGCACTCATCCCTAACTGCACGTCTCTATCACTTTTGTTTGACTTGGCAGGACACCTACGCTGCTAAACGCCATAGAAGAAGAGCACATGAATTATTCACTCTCTAACAGAGGTTCCTTGGTGAGATTAGGTGTTAGAACCAGCCAACAACAGGAAAGGTCCCCAACTCTGGCTGGCTGCAGACTGCAGATTCAGTCACTCTACCTAGAGGTCATAGCATCCCCACTCTAAGGCTTTCTGCAGAGATGCTAGGCTGGTGTTTCTGGGATCTTGGTTTTGACAACAAGTCATTTACAGAGGTATTTCTCATCCTGGCACATGGTATGTCAGATGCTATCAAAACAGGCACTCAGCTTCCCTGGGAATTCTCTCTGGTTTAACATGTGTTTCAGTTGTGGGAAAAGCACAGGAAAAAAAATCCGGGCTGAATTTACAGTTGCCTTTAATAACCCATGCAGCTAAATTTATTAGGTCACAGTGCCCCTTTGAACTGTGGCGTGGAATTTTCCATGTAGCGTCTAGTTTCTCCGATGAGAAGCAGACCTTCCCATTTGGTTTTGACCATCTATCGCCTTGTTGAGTGAACTCCCATACCTCAGCCATTTTGGTTAACAACCAACTTTGGTCAACAGTGGGCTGGGGAGATTTCACCATGGCTCTTGGTGCTTCTGTCTGGGTGACAGTGGCTGAAGTGCTAACCTGCATTCATGTGATGGCCGTGCGTATACCAACTCTGCATGGAAGTACTGGATCTGGAGACATTCTTCCTCCTGAGGACACTTAAAGCAAACATTCTGCATTGTTTTGCAAGCTAAGCTTTCCTGAGTGTTTTGTTGTTTTACTAAGAGTAAGTTATGGCATAGCTTTGTCAATTTTCTTAGACCCTTCTACTTGAACCAAGAAGTTTGGGGCTGAGATTTTTTTTCAGTAGCTTCCAAGTCTCAGGGCCTAGAAATCAGGGAAATAATTTGCTTAGATTAGATCCTGAACTATCTTTTTTTCTTTCATCACAATCCTGACAAGTAATTGTCACCTGTAATTGTCACCTGAGAGCAAATCAATAATCCCCCAATTGATATGGAGCATGTACTGTGTCTATGATTCTTCGCTAGCAATGGCAGGAAATAAAAAGACACAATGGAGTCTATTGACTTCTGAGTCATTGTTTTCCTTCTACGTGCTCCAAAATGTAGCCAGCATAATAATTTCATGAATTTTTTTTTTTTGGTGATGTATGTTAGATACACAGCTTTTCAAACGCATGACCCTATGGATATTTTTGCTTAGGACAAGGGTACAGAAGATATTTAAGTAAAAATGAAACGGGAATTAATTCACAAAAATATATTAAATAATACAGATAATACAGAGAAAGAATAACAAGGTAGTATGTGAATGATTAAAAATCTCAGAAGCCACCATCCTAGGTGTACTTAAACACACATCCCCAAGGGCCCAAGTCAGTTCATTATTCAAGGAGGTAAGCCAAGGGCTTTTGAGTATTTGACAACACCTGGTCATTAACTTGCATGGCTCACCACACAGCCAAGCCATAATGGATTTTTAATGAAATTGTCCTGTACATCCTATGTATTTCCTAGTGTCATTAAGATGTAAAGCAATCTCTCTACATCCTATGTATTTCCCAGTATCATTAAGATGTAAAGCAATCTCTGCAACCTTGACTGTCTGGATGAGGCAGAGACATAGTGGGAAGAAACGAGCTTCCCAGTGAAGTGTGCACATCCCATTCTGTGCATTGGCATTGGAAGAGGGATACCAAGACCTGGTGAAAGGCAGACACAGCACTAGGAACTGATGGCTGGCAAGGAGTCAGAGGAGGAACGGAGGGCAAACGATGTCTAGAGGCATGTCACACACCACCTGAGAGGAGCTGGGGTAATGACCACCCACCCGTGCAACAGAAGCAGTGAATAAATCCCACCCTGCACCCCTGGGGGAGCGTAACACCCACTCAGATGTGTAATACTGTTGAGTGCACTGAGTAGACTAACATTGTCTTGGCATCTCTCTGGTGACTAATCTGTGGGCTCCCTGATTTGGTTCTGAGTTAAGTGGTCTTTATGTTCTAATTCTGGTAGCCCTCAACACTGATATATCATGTCCACGATTCCGCCCAGTGTATTGACACTCACATAATGACAGCCTGTTGAATGGGAAGAAACAGTGCATAAACAAAAGAGCCCGAGCCAGAGAGAAAGCACGAATTTTCTGAGCCATATTTGCTCTAATCGAATCATGAGATTTTCTTCTGTTGGCGTGAGCCAGGATTTCAAACCTCAATGTGTAGATTTGCTTTTGCACTTTGAGCTCTAAAAGAGCTTAAGTTTGATTATATGAAGAAATCAGAAACTAGCGCAAAGGCAAATTTCCCTGATAGAGAAAATGCGTTCTGGAATCCTGAGCCCTTGCAATGACTGCGGTGGGCTCCTATGGGTTAGGGATCTCAGGGATGTCCCACCCTAAGAAAAAGCCTGAGGGCACATCATGGGGCAAAGCACTTTGTCTCGAGAAACCAGATCAGTTGATTAACACGAAGAGTGAGAGCTGGAAATGGGAACCAAGTGAAGGGTCAGATGCCGGAAGGGACTGGTACAGAAGGGAGAAGTTGGGGGTAGGAGGATTGTATAGATCCAGTAACCTGAAGGGCACTGTGTGCCATGTTGGCTGACACCTGCACCAAGCTTTGGGAGTAGGGTTGGTTTGATGAACCAGTTTGGAACAGGCACATGAGATGACCATACTTCTCTCAGCAAGTTCATGTATTTTTATTGTTACTATTGACTACTTTTGAAATTGAAAGTAGAAGGTATTACATATTCATGGTACAAAACTATCAAGGATTAGAAGATAATATAAAAGATAAATATTCCCGCTTTACCCAATTTCTGGTTCCTCTTTCCAAATGTAGCTATTGTCTTCTTTTATATGCTTCCAGAAATTACTCTTTTACAAACTTACAAGAGGGAGAGAATATATATGTGTGTGATCTCATATACCAATCAGACATAGCCTTATCCATAGATGGAGAAGGTAATCATTTATTTGGTGTGGTTAAAGAAACTCAGAAGGTCCCCTAGCCAAAAAAAAAAAAATACATATCCCCAAGGCCTACTGTAGATTGAATATTTTTCAGCCATTTGAGAATTTTCCTTACATTGATTTTTTTAAACGTCCAAATTTAAGCCTTTTTTCCCCCCCATTTGGCTAGGATCCATCTTCCAGTTTGTGAGGAAGAGGGCCTGTTTGCAAGTGAGTTGATTTTAGTATCTTCTCTCTGCCTGGGGATCCCGCCTATGGGACCAGTGCCCAGAGCAATGTGGGGTCCCAAGGACAGGGCAGGGGGTGAATGGGAAAGCCATGAGTGGGGTGGCTTGCAAGAATGAGAGTGGTGCTGGGTTTAAGGAGGGGGAGCCAGGAGACACTGCTGGAGAACTGGGGGCTGGGACAGGATCCTCATCATTGGGATTGGCCACCTGGTGTGTGAGTGAGCAGACGTGAGCTGAAGATGCTGGCATGTAGCAGCGAATCACAGTATCCATGTCTGATTCTGCATCTGTCTCTCACACATAGAATGTCAAGTCTTGGCCACTGGAGACTTTTCGAGATCTCAAAAGGCTTTGAGAGCAACGAAGGAAAAGCCACTCAAGAAACACTCAACTATGATCATGTTCCTTTGTTGACAGATGCCTGTCTTTATACTTGGGTAATAAACTGCTTCTGTGATTTCATCTTTTGAATTTCCATGTGGCTGTATCTCAGGATAGGAATAGGCACCCTGGAATGTGTCACCACTGGCTTGTAGCTGAGGCTGAGTAAAATGAGAAGCCCTCCCTTGGGCAGGGTCATGCATCTCTGGGTCGTGGGGTGAGCCCCTTGCTGCATTCCTCAGCAGGGCCCACCCCTGCTGCCTCTGGGCAGCTCGGATAGCTCCCCACCCAAACAGGATGGACAGATAGCAAGTGGGTGTTGGTTGAGGAAGGCACAGATAAGGTGAGAGGTGCATTCTGCACCTAACAGAAGTCCTATGTCAGCCACTCACCAGTAGTGTGATGAGTTGTATGGCATGTAACTTCAGTTTTCCAAGCTTCAGTTTTATAATCTGTAATGTGAGATTAGTAATGGTCTGCACCTCATAACCATGTTGGGGGGATTAAATTAATTAAAACCTACAGTATACTTATAGCACTGGCAGAATGCATTCAAGGAAGGTTAGGAGTTGCTACTTTACACTGGAACCTTATTCTACCTGTCAGCAGAGGCTGTGGTCTGTGCTGGAGTTGGGACAGTCCTCTCCTGTGGTCTTTTTTCTTCTGATCATCAACCACTCCTGGGCAGGGCTGGAGCTGCTTCATATCTGCCTCTGTCCTGGGGGAATGTGTCCTAAGGCAGCAGCCCTGGTGTGTTTGCTGATCTAATCAGGAGAGAGATTCAGGGTCCATTCTGTTGTTTACATTGGCTCTGGACCTAATCTTATCTGTCTTGAACTGTAAGTCTAAGAGGATGGGCCAGATCTGGTTCACTTACTCTTACAGGATTGGAGCCTCCCAACATTTCAGTGATAAATCATTGCAGCTGGAGACCGTGGCTGGGTTGGTGGCAGCCTCATCTTAATTATACCAATTGTATCCCTTTTTAAACATCTCATTACCTAACGAGTAGTCAGTTGGACCAGCATCCTGCATTCTGCCTTGAATACTGAGTTTTTAATAATCATGGGTAACATTAATTCAGCAATTACCAGCTGCAAGCTCTGTGTTAACCACATCTATATGCATGATCTTAAGTAAGGCTCAGAACTACCCAGTGAGTTAGCGCTATAAGTTTCTCCCTTTGCCTAGATGAAGAAATGGAGTTTTAAGGATGTTAAATCACTTGCCTAAGGTCACAGAGTTGCAGAACCAGAATTTAGGCAATCTAGTTGCAGAGCTCTAAACTCTCAATCCCTTAATGTTCCTGCCAGTCACCTGGAGATGTGGTTGTGACTGACAGGCAGAGTCAGAATCAGCAGGTCTGGGGCATGGCCTGAGGTGTGCTGCGTTTCTCACAGACTCCCAGAAGATGCTGATGCTGCTGGTCTCTGGCCCATGTTTTGAGTCACGATGCTCTCAACGAGGAAGCCACGTAGCCTTGGCTGGCTTTGTTATCTAGTTTGTTTTGCTGGGTCTAAGGTGTGACATCATGCACAATTGCCTGGCAGCCATCCACTTACCAATTCGTGGCAAAGGCGATATCATGTGGCTTTCCTGAGATAATGATGATTAAGCAAAGATCTGAAGTGACTCAAATGAATATGGGGACGTTTGAAGGACATACAGTAAGCAAGCAGCTGGTACACACAGTCCTTGGTAGAAAGGAGCATGGCCTATGAAAATATCTTCAAGAAAGTCCAAGAGCAGGCACCGTCTTCTTTCTTCACTACTCTGAGACCTCCAAAGCATTTTGCAACATGCTCTGCACATGTTAGGCACTGAATTAAATCTCAAGTTTGGATGTGAGACAAAAAAGTCTCACTTTCTGTGAGAGGTCTTGCTTTCTGTGCAACCTCACCCATTTCTTCCTCAGAAACGCCCTAGCTGGATAGCCAGGAAACAGCGGCTGCCATTCCCTCTGTGTTCTGTGTGGTTCAGCCAGTGAGGAATGTTGTCTTTTTTGTCTCAAAGATCCTTTTTTACCACATGGTTAATGACCTCCCACCTCTCAGAATTGTGGGTGTACTTTGGAAGATGTGGCCACAGGTAGGGGTTAGAATCACAGAGCGGCCTGTGTGTTGTATTCATATGCTCATTGATTCAGCAGTCGCTGGTTTGTTACCTACTGCAGCAGACACTGGTGTTGAGCGTGCAGTAAAGAACCCAGGAGGTAAATGCCCCCGATTTCCGGGAACTTGCGTTGTACCACGGGCCCCCAGGAATTCCAGGCTGGATCAGGACCACTAGCTCTTTGTCAGACCTGTAGAGTGTTTGTGGCAGTGGTGTCATGTTCTCCTGGATTACTACAAAATTCAAACATGCTTCCCAAACCCATTCATCCGACACTGGGGTCCCAGTCCCTCGGCCACAAAGTCGAGCCCTAGGATTGCCAAGTACTTCAGCTGTGAGCTGCTGGGACCTACGCATAATTTGCTATATATTCTCCCCAGGAACTCTGCCCTGCTTACAAGTGGGGAGTGTGTGAATTCTTGAGAGTCATTGTCTTTTAATAAGAAGAAACAAATAACTCCTTGTTTACACCCTGCTTGCCGTCTTCACACCAATTTTTTATTCACACCCTTGGCTCACAAAGGAACTTAAAGTTTAGCTCCCCAAGGCTGGGGAAAGGGTAGAAAGTCTATTTTTTTTTTTAACCTACTCAAGGTCTTGTCCAAACGAGTTGTCACCAAAAAATGAAAGCCAGATGTTATTTTAGTGAGGAATAAATATGTGGCCAAGCTGTGGATTGAACCTGAGGTCTCCCCGGATGGTTTCCATGTGTGTCGGTAGCTGGACTCCCAGGTATCAGTGGTTCACGTTCTTTCTCTTGTCTTTTAACTGAAGTACAGCACACACAGATGGCTAATGAGCAATTAATATCCGAGCCACGCATCTCGTAGCAATACCTATCGGCTCATAAGTCAGTTTCAAACCAGCACTGCTGCAGGCTGCTGAATTTGGGATGACAGACAAAGACCCACGTCCGGAAAAGGGAGAAAAGACAAACTCAGGCTGAAAGTGCTGCCTCCAGCTTCTCAATGAGGGATCTGCTTTTGTTGGTAGCCCTTACATCCTCACAGGTAGCATACTTCAGATAACCATCGAGGAATTACAGATGAAATCAGGGCTCAGAGCAAAGAGTGGCCCTTTGGGGTTTAACATGACAGCACATTCTTCCCCAAGTCTGATTCAATGGTGAGCTTTTCAGCCAAAGGAAGTGTTTTCGGTAATTGGCCGAATCTCTGTAGGAAGACTGCTGAGCTTGCTACTGCTTGTATCAGAGCCTTTCTCATCTCTTGGATTTTTCTCACACTTTTCAAGTTCTAGATATGATCCATTGTGCATTAATCTTTGAAATGTGTCAGGTGGGTATTAGAACTTCCTTGGAGGGCAGAAAGATGGTGAGAGAAGGGAAAAGGGATAGAACGGAGCTCAAAGGGTCACTGGGGCCCAGAGCAGTGATGAATCCACTGGACACAGGAAAGCAGTGTCAGACCTGGAGATGGTGGATAAGGGAGTTAGAGAGTTAGGTGAACAGGTGATCTGTACTAGCCATCCGACCCCAGGCTGGTGACACAGTGTGTGAGCTGATCAAGGCAGGTGGGAGGCATGGATTCAGGCCAGCCAGTCAGGGGCTGGATTCTAGGCACTGAGCGAGGGTCTCTAGGAAAAGAGGAATTGGCCAAGGGCAAGGCACAGCCCTGTCTTTAAGAAACCCCTCTAAGATTTCTTCATATGTAAATTAGGGATAATAATAGGCATGAACTCTCATAATAGGTTTGAAGTATCATAGGGTTATTTTGAGCGTGAAATAGATTAATCAATGTAAAATGTTTAAAAGAGTGGTACTCAATAAATATGATGATGATGATGATGGGCTTCAGACATAAGGGAACAAGAAAAGACAGTTCCTAAAATAGGAATTTGATTCTAGGAAAGAAGTTTTTTCAAATAAGGTTAGCACTTGACCTTTGAAATTTATCATTTATTTATTCAAATATTTATTCAATCTTTCCTTCTTTATTCAGGAAATTTTTAGGAACCCCTTTGATGTACAAAGCATTCTGATTGGCCCAGGGAGATGGGCAGGGGATGGCAAGCTGCAGCTATGGGCCAAATTCGGCCCACTGCCTTCTTTTATAAATAAAGTTTTATCGGAACTCAGCCACACTACTTTACTGATGTATTGTTTATGGTTGCTTTTGCACTCCATTAGCAGAATTGGGTAGTACTGACAGACACCATGGAGCCTGCAAAACCCAAAGTAATTACTGTTTGGCTCTTTATAGAAAGCATTTTCTACCCTTCATTCACTCTGTGATGAAAGAAATAAATAGAAAATTCTAGTAAAATAATGACAGAGGACTCTGGAGTAGACAGGAGGATCAGACAGACTTCCTAGAAGAGATGCCCTCTTTGGTGAGACCTAGAGCCTGAATTCGAGTTAATAAAGTAGAGGAGAAGGGAAAAGTATTTCAGATAGAACAACATCATCAAAGGCCCAGAGGTGAGAGAGTGCAAGTTACGTTCAAGAAGTAAAGGAGTTCATCATGAACTAAAGGAAGTTCATCATAGCTGGGGGAGGAGGCAGAGGACAGATGACACAAAGCTTTGCAGGTAGGATTAAAACATTTTGATGATTTCCTGAGGGCAATGGGGAGCTACTGAAGGATTTCCAGCAGAAAAACAACAAAATTAAGTTTGTATTGTAGGGAGATCATTCTTCCTGCAAGAAAGGTGAATTTAAGGCTTAAGTGGAAGGGTGAGGAATGAGACTGGAGGCAAGGAGGTGCTCCTTTCAGTAATGCGGAGGGAGGATGGCAGTCTGGACCAGGGGAACGGCCATGCAGTTAGGAGAAGGGGACTGTTTGGAGACATATTTAAAGAGGCATACCTCACGGCATATAGCGATTGATTGCACATCATGAATATCAAGTGAAAAGGAAGGAAGCATGAGCAAGGAGCCATTCTCTGAGATGGGGACCAGGTTGGGGATAGAAGGAGATGACAGTGTCCATGGTGAAGATGCCTTTGGGATACCCACAGAAGATGTCACATTGGATTCATTGCAGAGGAGCATATCCCATTCATTTTACTCTTGAAGACAATGAGGGAGTCCCTGTTAAATGTTGGGTAATATACAGCTTTAGGATCCTGATGTTAAAGAACTCCACCCACTTCCGCCACCACCATCTCCTCTACCCACTTTTTCACACACGGATTTGCCTCACCTCCCCTTTAGAAACTTTATTTGCCTCTCCAGAGGGCCCTCCCAGCCACCCTTGCCTCCTCCCAGTTTCCCAGACAAGCCTTGGTTGTTCCCACTTCCTCACTGCGGTTCCTGAGTTTTCCTCTGCCTTTTCTCTCTTTCCACGTCCCAATTTCCCTTTAAGGCCCTTATGGGAGATGTTATAATTACTGCCTCACACAGTGCTTTCTCTTGAGCCCTGACTTCTGCTGTCTGCTGCCTTAGAGCAAACTCTGCCTGGGCCATCTTCTTTCCCCCTTGATGGGCTCTCCATGAAGCGGGTGTTGCCAACTTACTTGGAACCAGATATTGAGCACTTATTTTGTATCAGGCAGAATACAGAGCCACTTATATGATCTCAGTTAATTCTCACAACTCCCTTGGGAAGGAGATGTTTGTATTCTTTCCATTTAACAGATGAGAAGGCTGAGACTTGGTGAGTTTAGTCAATTACTCTGAGTAGTAAATGACAGACTCCCAATGCTCATGGCTTAGCTCTCACCACCAAGTGGATGATGTCTGCTGTCTCTTTAAACTTGACCTATTACTTGCTATCTTGGTAGCTTCATTTGGCCACTCTTACTTTATTCTACACCTCTTTCTCCTTCCAAGTTTCTGAGTCTGTCAAAGCCATCACTATTATGCACATAGTTCTAGAATAAATACCTGACTATTTGTTTGATTTGTTTATTTAATAAATATTTGTTGAGTCATGTGCCAGGCACTGTTCTTAGTGTTCTGGGGATATAGTAGGAAGAGAAAAAAGTTTTTACCCACATGGAACTTATATTCTAGTGGGAGACCACAGACAGTAAACACAACAAGTAAAATGTATAATAGGTCAGATCATCACTTTGAAAATAATTAAGCAGGGGAGTGAGTCAGAGAGCTCAGGAATGGAGTTGCAATTTTAATGGGAAGGTCAAGGAAGATCTCCTGGAGGAAGGGATATTTGAAGAGAGATCTGAAGGAAGTAAAGATGTCAGCTATAGTTTGAAGTCAGGTAGCGTGATGCCTCCAGCTTGGTTCTTTTTGCTTAGGATTGTCTTGGCTATGCAGGCCCTTTTTTGGTTCCATATAAAGTTTAAAGTGGTTTTTTCCAGTTCTCTGAAGAAAGTAAATGGTAGCTTGATAGGGATAGCATTGAATCTATAAATTACTTTGGGCAGTATGGCCATTTTCACGATAATGATTATTCCTATCCATGAGCATGGAATGTTTTTCCATTTGTTTCTATCCTCTCTGATTTCCTTGAGCAGGATTTTGTAATTCTGCTTGAAGAGGTCCTTCACATCCCTTGGAAGTTGTATTCCTAGGTATTTTTTTTTTCCTTAGTAGCAGTCGTGAGGGGGAGTTCACTCATGATTTGGCTCTCTGTTTGTTATTGGTGTATAGGAATGCTTGTGATGTTTGCACATTGATTTTGTATCTGAAGTTGCTTATTAAGGATATTTTGGACTGAGACAGTGGGGTTTTCTAAATATACAATCAGGTCGTCTGCAAACAGAGTCTACAGTAACAAAAACAGCATGGTACTGGTACCAAAACAGATATATAGACCAATGGAACAGAACAGAGGCCTCAGAAGTAATACCACACATCTACAACCATCTGATCTTTGACAAACCTAACAAAAACAAATAATAGGGAAAGGATTCCCTGTTTAATAAGTGGTGTTGGGAAAACTGGCTAGCCATATGCAGAAAACTGAACCTGGACCCCTTCCTTATACTTTAGACAAATATTAACTCAAGATGGATTAAAGACTTAAATGTAAGACCTAAAACCATAAAAACCCTACAAGAAAACCTAGGCAATACCATTCAGGACATAGGCATGGGCAAAGACTTCATGCCTAAAACACCAAAAGCAATGGCAACAAAAGCCAGAATTGACAAATGGGATCTACTCAAACTAAAGAGCTTCTGCACAGCAAAAGAAACTATCATCAGAGTGAACAGACAACTTACAGAATGGGAGAAAATCTTTACAATCTACCTATCTGACAAAGGGCTAATATCCAGAATCTACAAGGAACTTAAATTTACAAGAAAAAAACAACCCCCTCAAAAAGTGGGTGAAGGGTATGAACAGACATTTCTCAAAAGAAGACATTTATGCAGCCAACAAACATGAAAAAAAGCTCATCATCACTGGTCATTAGAGAAATGCAAATCAAAACCACAATGAGGTACCATCTCATGCCAGTTAGAATGGTGATCATTAAAAAGTCAGGAAACAACAGATGCTGGAGAGGATATGGAGAAACAGGAATACTTTTATACTGTTGGTGGGAGTGCAAATTAGTTCAACCATTGTGGAAGACAGTGTGGCAACTTCTCAAGGATCTAGAACTAGAAATAACATTTGACCCAGCAATCTCATTACTGGATATATACCCAAAGGATTATAAATTATTCTGTAAAGACACATGCACACATATGTTTATTGTGGCACTCTTCACAATAGCAAAGACTTGGAACCAATCCAAATGCCCATCAATGATAGACTGGATAAAGAAAATGTGGCACATATACACCATGGAATACTATGCAACCATAAAAAGGATGAGTTTATGTCCCTTGCAGGGACATGGATGAAGCTGGAAACCATCATCTCAGCAAACTAACATGAGAACAGAAAACTAAACTCCTCATGTTCTCGTTCATAACTGGGAGTTGAACAATGAGAACACATGGGCACAGGGAGGGGACCATCACACATTAGGGCCTGTCAGGGGATGGGGGACTAGGGGAGGGATAGCATTAGGAGAAATACCTAATATAGGTGATGGGCCAATGGGTTCAGGAAACCACCAAGGCACGTGTATATCTATGTAACAAAACTGCATGTTCTGCACATATACCCCAGAACTTAAAGTATAATATAATAAAAGATGTCAGCTCTTAGATGTGTTTTCTAGGAATAAAAAAGCAAGGAAGAGGCCCAAAGGAAGGTGCACCCTAATGTGTTCCAGGAGTAGCAAGAAAGCCACATGGCTGGAGTAGAGTAAGAAAGTAGGAGAGTGGTAGGAGGTGAATTTTGAGGGGTAAAGGGATAGGGAGATGGACAGATCATGTAAGGGTATACGGTCCATTGCAAGCACTTTGACTTTTACACTGAGTGATGTGGGAGCAACTGAGGGGTTTTTTGAGCAAAGGAATGAGTTGATTAACATGAGTTTTGAAACACTCACTCTAACTGCTCATGGAAAATGGGATGTAGGAGCAAAAGCAGAAACAGGGGAACCTGTCATGAGACTACTGCAACTCTCAACCCAATCCCTCCTCCTCTGCATTAGTCAGTTTTCCCTTCTAGCCAAACAACCTCAGAATCTCAGTGGCTTACAAAAGTAAGCATTTATTTTCTTTGTATATGGGTCATGGGTTGGCTAGGTTTGGCTGTTTCAGATGGTCTTAGCTGGGCTCAGTTGGGCTTGGATTCAGCCTGTGATTTGGGTTCAGAAATATCCTCGTGACTTCTCCTTCTGTTTGGGTTCTTGGCTATCAAAGGCATATTTTTTTGATGGCAAATGGAATAAGAGATGAAATCAAGCCAAGTCACACAAGCACATTTAAAATCTCTGCTCACATCACACTCACCAACCTTCTGTTGACCAAATCAAGTTACATGGCCACACCCAACATCAATGGAGCAAGGAAATATATACTTCTGACTTTAATGGGAGATACTGCAAAATCACACAGCCAAACCATTGGGTGTATAATTCTACTAGAGTAGAATTGGAAACAGTGAACCAGTCTCCATACCCTGTCTCTATTCTAACTGTCTTCTTCCCGTTTGCCACTAAGTTTTGCCTTGTCTCCTCCTGTTTCTCCTCTTGCTTTCATTCATTCATTCCTACCTCTGGTCCCCTTTGATTCACACCATGGTCTTCATTGTGTTCAACTCCAGTTTCACCCCCACCACCCAACACATTCTGCATACCACTACCCAAGTTCTCTTCCTACTAGCTGACTTTCTTCATGCCAGTCCTTCCCAGGAAACTTCAGTGACCAGCTCCTGAGCAACACAGCATTTTCCAAATGCCAGTGCATTCTATACCTTCTTCATGGTTTTTGTCAATTCATGTGACACCTTTACTCAAATTATTTTCTTTAATTTGACTTTAAGTCAACTTCCTTTCTTTTTCCTTGGCCTCTTCTTAAATAATGACCATGAGGTAGTTATGTATTTTTATAAAAACATAAAAAATATAATGCAAATAAAATTTTTTTGTTCATTTATTTGCCCTCTGAAATCTTGAGAGATTGGACAACTGCATTTTGGAACCCACTGGCTTCCCACAAGGCCCTATACCTTCATCCTACCTGTCTGGTCTTACCTCTAATCTCTCTCTATGTTCATTGCCTGGGTCGTGATGCACCGCTCACTGTGTAGTGCCATGGGTAGCTATTTGCCATAAAGATTTCTCCCACAACTTCTGTGTTTTGTGGCACACATCACATGTTCACAAGGCACTGAGGGGCTTATCTTGCTTATCTTACTCCCCTGCTAGATTGCAAGTTCCTTAAGGAGGAGGTCTTACTGAATTTTGTATCTCAGAGTATGACACAGAATAGGCACTTAGTAAACATTGAATTTTATAATTTACTTTTTATTATACTTTAAGTTCTGGTATACATGTGCAAAACATGCAGGTTTGTTACATAGGTATACATGTGCCATGGTGGTTTGCTGCACTCATCAACCCATCATCTACATTAGGTATTTCTCCTAATGCTATCCCTCCCCTTGCCCCCTACCCCCGACAGGCCCTGGCGTGTGAGGTTCCCCTTGCTATGTCCATGTGTTCTCGTTGTTCTACTCCCAATTATGAGTGATAACATGTGGTGGTTGGTTTTCTGTTCCTGGGTTAGCTTGCTGAGAATGATGGTTTCCAGCTTCATCCATGTCCCTGCAAAGGACATGAACTCGGCCGGGCGCGGTGGCTCAAGCCTGTAATCCCAGCACTTTGGGAGGCCGAAACGGGCGGATCACGAGGTCAGGAGATCGAGACCATCCTGGCTAACACGGTGAAACCCCATCTCTACTAAAAAAAATACAAAAAAACTAGCCGGGCGAGGTGGCGGGCGCCTGTAGTCCCAGTTACTCGGGAGGCTGAGGCAGGAGAATGGCGTAAACCCGGGAGGCGGAGCTTGCAGTGAGCTGAGATCCGGCCACTGCACTCCAGCCCGGGCGACAGAGCGAGACTCCGTCTCAAAAAAAAAAAAAAAAAAAAAAAAAGGACATGAACTCATCCTTTTCTATGGCTGCATAGCATTCCACATGTAGCATATATGCCACATTTTCTTTATCCAATGTACCATCGATGGGCATTTGGGTTGGTTCCAAGTCTTTGCTATTATGAATAGTGCCGCAATAAACATCTGTGTGCATGTGTCTTTATAGTTGAATGATTTATGATTCTTTGGGTGTATACCCAGTAATGGGATTGCTAAGTCAAATGGTATTTCTGGTTCTAGATCCTTGAGGAATCGCCACACTGCCTTCCACAATAGTGGAACTAATTTACACTCCCACCAACAGTGTGAAAGTGTTCCTGTTTCTCCACATCCTTTCTAGCATCTATAGTTTCCTGACTTTTTAATGATCGCCATTCTAAGTGGTGTGAGATGGTATCTCATTGTGGTTTTGATTTGCATTTCTCTAATGACCAGTGATGATGAGCTTCTTTTCATATGTTCGTTGGCTGCATAAATGTCTTCTTTTGAGAAGCATCTGTCCATATCCTTCGCCCACTTTTTGATGGGGTTGTATGTTTTCTTCTTGTAAATTTAAGTTCTTTGTAGATTCTGAATATTAGCCCTTTGTCAGATGGATAGATTGTACAAATTTTCTCCCATTCTGTAGGTTGCCTGTTCACTCTGATAATAGTTTATTTTGCTGTACAGAAGCTCTTTAGTTTGATGAGATTCCATTTGTCAATTTTGGCTTTTGTTGCCATTGCTTTTGGTGTTATAGTCATAAAGACTTTGCCCATGCCTATGTCCTGAATGGTATTGCCTAGGTTTTCTTGTAGGGTTTTTATGGTTTTAGGGCTGACATTTAAGTCTTTAATCCATCTTAAATTTTAAGTTTCTAATCCATCTTAATTTTTGTCTAAGGTATAAGGAAGAGGTCCACTTTCAGTTTTCTGCATATGGCTAGCCAGTTTTCCCAACACCACTTATTAAATAGGGAATCCTTTACCTATTATTTGTTTTTGTTAGGTTTGTCAAAGCTCAGATGGTTGTAGATGTGTGGAGTTATTTCTGAGGCCCCTGTTCTGTTCCATTGGTCTGTATATCTGTTTTGGTACCAGTACCATGCTGTTTTGGTTACTGTAGCCTATTAGTGTAGTTTCAAGTCAGGTAGCATGATGCCTCCAGGTTTGTTCTCTTTGCTTATGATTTTCTTAGATATACAGGCTCTTGTTTGGGTTCCATATGAAATTTAAAGTAGTGAACTCCCATTCACAACTACAACCAACAGAATAAAATATCCAGGAATACCACTAACAAGGAATGTGAAGGACCTCTGCAAGGAGAACTACAAACCACTGCTGAAGGAAATAAGAGAGGATGCAAATAGAAAAACATTCCATGCTCATGGATAGGAAGAATCAATATCGTGAAAATGGCCATACTGCCCAAAGTAATAACATATAGATTCAATGCTATTCCCATCAGGCTACCCATTGACTTTCTTCACAGAATATGAATTTCTTAATTTATAAGCTAGCAACTGGAATTTTGATGTTTCAAAACACTACTATGATTTGGGGCAGATCTTTCCTTTTCTTTTTTTTTCTTCCCTGTTTGCCCCAAGGTAAGCAAACAGTAGGTGCTTGTTAAATTTGACGTAAGAATTGTGTAGTCTTAGTCCATTCCAACTGCTATAACAAAGTAGCATACTCTGGCTGGCTTATATATAATGGGAAGTCCAATCAAAGAAGGTGCCAGTATACTCGGTGTCTGGTGAGGACCCACTTTCTGGTCATAGATGGCGCCTTCTAGCTTATGTGCTCACATTGTGGGAGATGCAAGGAAGCACTAATCCCATTCATGAGGGCTCCACCCTCATGGCCCAATCACTGCCCAAAGGTCCCACCTCCAAATACCATCATCTCAGTGGTTGAATTTTGAATGTGAATTTTAGTGGGGGAAGGACACAAACATTTGGACCATAGCACAGGGGAACACAAGAAGGCAGCTAAGATGGATAATGAACAGTGATGATAATTCAGATCATTTAGCCATTCTTAGTTCTTTTAAGCCTAAGATGAGTTTGAACATCACACACATCATGATTTTGATTATTGAAGGCAGTAGTGTAATGTGGAGGAGTAGTATAATTGAAGGAGTGTAAATGTGGAGCTCTTTGCCTTCATCCACAATTGAAAATATGTTATTTGTGTTAGGTAACTACCTCTGTTCGTCCTATACTGGCTCTAACTTGGAGATGATGTTGAAGTCTTTTCAGGATGGAATTGGTGCCGTGTGTGTGTGTGTGTGTGTGTGTGTATGTAAAACAGAGAAAGATAGTGGTCCAGAGGCCAAAACACCTGGAATCTATTTGTGAGGGTCCCTGCTTCAGTCCACGGCGTGGGCCATTCATTTATTTTTCGCTAAGTGAACATCTGGGATTCAGTTTGAGACGCCAGCAAGTTTGGATGGGATCTCAAAGCTGTGGTTGGGATGTGGAACTGCTCGCCTGAGGTGGGAGTGAGCGAGGTAAGCGGGGGCTCTTAAACTATTTCTGCAGACTTCAGTTCAAATGCAATAGCCAGAGGGTTGAGAAATCCTTCCCATGCTGGAAAAGCATTAAAAAAAAAATAAAGGAGGCCGGGCGCGGTGGCTCAAGCCTGTAATCCCAGCACTTTGGGAGGCCGAGACGGGCGGATCATGAGGTCAGGAGATCGTGACCATCCTGGCTAATACGGTGAAACCCCGTCTCTACTAAAAAATACAAAAAACTAGCGGGGCGACGAGGCGGGCGCCTGTAGTCCCAGCTGCTCGGGAGGCTGAGACAGGAGAATGGCGTGAACCCGGGAGGTGGAGCTTGCAGTGAGCCGAGAGCCGGCCACAGCACTCCAGCCTGGGCAGCAGAGCAAGACTCCGTCTCAAAAAAAAAAAAAAAAAAAAAAAAAAAAAAAAAATAAAGGAATAAGGAAAAGATTCAATCAGATCGAAGTGACAATACAATCTGAAAAGTGCCCCCTTCCCCCTTTTACCCAGCTCCCTTTCCGTCCTACAGTTCTCATATTCAGGTATCTTCCTTTTCTAGGAAAAAATAATAACAAAAAAACCTTGGACCTGAATCGGAGGAAATGCTATGAGAAAATAAAAATTCTAATTAGTTATAGATGAGAATTGGTCACAGATGATTACTCTACGTTCTTTGGTTTATGCCGGAAAAGACTTAAAAGAACTTTTTTTGTTGTTGCTGGATATGTAAATATAGATGTAAATGCCTAGAAAAACACAGAGAGGCACACCATCATTAACAGATCTTGCAGATTTCAAATGTTGAGAATAAAAACAAAAGAGAAATTCATCATTCACAAACTAGGAATGTTTGAATCTTTTACTGTCAGGACTTCTTTTGTCACTTTGAACTAACTCAGAACAAAAGAAAAGGCCAATGGGTTCAAACAGGATCATTTTAAACAGCACACTTCCAGAAAATTTGTGCTGAGTTGCACCTGCCCTCTCTGACATCTACTAGCTAGAGTATTTCTATTTCAATTTGCATCTGTCAGTTTCCTACCTGTGGGTCGAAGGGGTTGGAGACCCAGACGAAAGGCCTAGAATAACCCAGAGAGAACATGGAGAATCTGTGGTGGACTGTGCTTATGCCATCTGATTTAGAACCAGCTTTGCTGCATTGTTTTGGGGGGTCTTAAAAAGGGAGAAAAATCCTAAGAACTGCCTGAAGTATTTTTCTCTTAATTCCTAGTAAAAATGAGTAGATATTAACCATAGGCTACGCAAGGCCTGCTTAATGTCTTGATGGAGCGTGCTTTTGCAGAATGAGGCTAACGCATTCTCAGTCCCTCTTCCCTGCCCCCAACATAGCTCTTCCATATTTATTCCCAGGCAGCGTGGAAAACAGAAAGTTAGAGTTTCAGGGCCATCCACTTTTTCCTTTTGTTAATAGCACCCCTCACTCTTCTGATATAGAAACCTTATGTGAATGCCTCACCTGGTGTAAGGACGCTCGCCCTGACTCTGGCTTCACTCTGTTCTGAAGCTGCCTCTGCTTCCCTCACCCTACTGCACAAAACTGCTGGCATGAGCCTCTTGCTCCAAACTCTCAGGACCCTCTTTCAAGCAGTATGGGTCCAAGTGTTTGATTTGTGCTATTGTGTTGTGACTCTTCAGTAACCTGGTTGTGATACTCTAGAAGGTGCCTAATGAAATCCTCTGGTTTTAACAGCTGAAGTGAAAGCCAGCACAGAGGTCTTGGGCAGCAGCACACAACTCATAGCACTTTCAATTCTTCACAAAGTTTGCCCTCTTTGGCTCCTCTGTTCCTCAGTAATTCTGTGAGATAAGTGGAGTAGATATTCACTCATTTAGTCATTCAACCAACCAATGAACCAACCAACTAACCAATAAGTATTTATTGAGCACCTACTAGTTGCCAGGCTCAAGTGGCAGTGAACAAAACAGATAAAAATCTTTCTTCTCATGGCACTACACATTTGAATGGATATTCTGGTAGGTATCATTTTACCCATTTTCACGTAAAGAAACCAAGGCATAGGGATATTAAATCCTAAGGCTGTGCAGTACATTAAGAACTGGACTTGAAATTCAGATACTCTATCCAGCTCTCAGAATAAGGAGAATAGAATAGGTCATCTTAGGACTCATCTCATCCAACCCACTGATGCTGTTGATGGAGGAAACCAGGGCTGTGGTTTACATGAAGTTGCATAGCTCTAGGATAGAGCTAGAATTATATAGTACCGCCTTACTAAGTAAGCCCCAGCCCCATGCCCTGTCCAAGAGTTCTTAGACCCTGCAGAGGCGTATAATTCATAGATTTTGTCACTTGTCACCATCCCTTACCCGCTTAATGAGGCCCCCTCCCTCATTACTCAGCATAGATTTCATGGCTCATTTTCATAATTACTCTAAGCACATTCCCTCAACTCCTGAGCCCCTCTCTTCCTCCATCATAGTTGCCTGGAAACGCCCTAACCTTGGCTGAATTCAGTCTTCTATTGTTTGCACCCTCTCACCCAGGGGACTTGAATGTTGCTGAAGAAAAACACGTGCTTCTGTGGACGAATCTCACTCACAGCTCATGATCACTAACCTCAAATGGGCATTGGCTGCCGCCTGGTAACCCTCCAGCCTTTCCTAAACAGCGATGTCTCACCTTTCCTTCTCAGTCATCATACTTCTCCTTTCTCCCTGGCTTCTACTGAGAATCTGGCTTTGTTTTTCACTGAGGAAACAGAAGTGGTCAGAAGAGACCTTTCACAGACACCCACCACCACATCTGCCACCCCCTCTCCCCTGACTTCTGCCTTCCTGCTGTTGCCACAGGGACCCATCTCTGACCCTGCCAAAGGCCACTGCCATCCCTGTACACTGGAATTACCTCTGTTGCCTGTTCAGGAGCTTCACTCTCAAATTTTTCTCCTACCTCCCCTAAATCATCAATGTGCCTCTCTTCTGTGTCATTCTCATCAGCACTGAAGCATGTCACAATTTCCTTCATCTTAAATAAATGATAAACCCCCACTTGACCACATTCTCTCCTAGCTATCAACCCATTTTCTCTCCTCCTTTATTTTAGATGTCTCAACATCATTGTTCCTTTTTATTTTCCCCCATTCTTTTTTGAACCACTCCTGCTAATAAGTCGTGCCCATCTTTGGACCAAGCAGCTCTTTGCAGGGTCACCAGTGGGCTCTTCGTTGCTAAACCCAATGTTATCCTCATCTTTCTCTGTGTCTCAGCAGAAGTTGGCTAACCAATTCCTCCCTCCCTCCCTATCCCCCTCCTTCCTTGAAACTCTCCCTTCACTTGACCTTCACAACTCTGTTCTCTCTCTTGCTTCTCCCCCACCACACTGGGGGCTGTTTCCTCCTCGCTCTGGATGGTGTAGCCCAGAAATCAGTCCACACTCCTCTTGCCTTATCTTCATCTCCCATGGTAACCACATCCAGGTTCATGACTTTAAATTACCACCTACATCTCTCTATCTTGGTCTTATCCCTGAGTGCCCCATATTTGTATATCCCATCATCTGTTGGGCATCTATAATTGGGAATATTTGTAGGCATGTCAAATTTAATATATCCAAATCTGCCCCCCACCCCCTGCTCTACCCACAGTCTTCCCCATCTCGGGTAACAGTAGTTCCAAAGTTTTAGATGCACAGGCCAAAATATCAGCCTCATCCTTGACTCTCCTTCTCTCTCTTGCCTTGCCTCCAATCCATCAGCAAATCCTGTCTGCTCTACCCTCAAATTATTTATAGAATTTGACTACTTCTTAACACCTCTGTGGCTGTTATCCTGGTAGCAGGGTAAAGAGCATTCCCAGAGAAGGGGAGAGCATGTGCAACAACTCTGATCTGGGGAAAGCTGCAAGAGTAGAAAATCTCAAAAGAGATCCAGGAGTGATTCTTGAATCTGGGGAGTTGTCTGCCTTTTTGGCCCCATTATGAGATGTTGTGGGGAAGAGGTCACTATAGGGATGGAGCTTTGGTGATTGCCAAGTGGTCTGACTGCCTGAAATGGGTCTGGCCAGCTCTGAAGTTATAAATGACCATTAAGTTGCATGTATATTTTTATCTGTTCTCTGTGTGTGTGTGTGTGTGTGTGTGTGTGTGTGTGTGTGTGCGTGCACATTCACATGCACACATAAATGTGTGCTTTCTTCCACCCTAGATATGTTTTCTTGGAATCTGAGCCCTCAGTGTACTAATATATACCCATGTACAATCTTCTGGGGATCCCCAGAGACCCATGCCCTTGACTTTAGTCCTGTATAAAGCAACATGTTGACTACGGCCTCTGGGGTTCCGCTGCATTGTTCTAGGCAAAAATTACTTAGGCCTGTGGGTCAGCCATCCTGGAACTAGAGGACTCAGAGTGCCTTTTGGCCCACTCTCTGCAGAGCCAGTGATTTTCCACTGCTGCGTAGATAGGACTCTTGTCCATCTTCTCCCTCACCCCCTTCTTTTCTCCTGAAATCAAGGTCTTCTGGATGCAGGGGCATTGGAGCATCAGGGGCATGTGGAAGTAGCCAGGGCAGGGGTCAGAGGCAAGGCAGGCTCAGACCATTATGTACCCTACATTTCCCTAACAGTCATGTCATTGAAGAAAAAGTAATCCAATGTGAGGTACAGGAAAGGTCAAAAGAGGTTGTTTGGTATGTGTGTTTTGGGGGTTTGGGAGGGTGGCTTTGTGCTTGTTTTCTTTTCATACTGAGTCCTGAGGTGGGTCTCAATAGGATGTGATCCTGACCAAGCCCCAGAGTTCTCTAGAACCACATAAATAGGGCAGGGATTTCCTGAGACTCTCACAGCCTTCTTTCTGAAACCAGAGAGGCAGGGCCAGCAAATATTCCTTGTTTCTATCCTCCCTCCTGGGATTATTAGGCAGCCTTTTGTCGACCAAGCTCCAAAAAGTTAGAGAAGCAGAATGGCAAGGGGGTTAAAATCACAGGTTTTAGTGTCCAAGAGACCTCTGTTCAAGCCTTAAGTTTGGGCTGTGTGATTTTGGAAAAGCTACATAACCTTACTGTACCTCAGTTTCCTTATCTTAATGACCATAACAGTGTCTGCTTCAAGAGTTGCTTTAAGGATGAAGTGAGATAATACAGATAAAACACCTAACACAACACTTAGCTCATAGTAGTAAGTGCCCTATGTGAACATAAAAAAGGAAGGAAGGATGGATAGATGGACAAGGACAAAGATTTTTTGATTTATTTTATTTTATTTATTTATTTTTGAGACAGGATCTTTCCCTGTTGCATAGGCTAGAGTGCAATGGCATGATCTTGGCTCACGGCACCCTCTACCTCCCAGGCTTAAGCAATCCTCCCACCCAGCCTCCTGAGTAGCTGAGATTATAGGTGTGTGGTACCATGCTCAGCAAATTTTTTGGATTTTTTGTAGAGATGAGGTTTCACTATATATCTCAGGCTGGTCTCAAGCTTCTGGACCCAAGCAGTCCTCCCACTTTGGCCTCCCAAAGTACTAGGACTGTAGGCATGAGCCACTGTGCCTGGCTGATAAAGAGATCTTTGCTGTTTTGATGCTTAAGGCATACTGGTTGTTAAGATAGTCCTCAACCAAATATCCAAGTGTTCCTGTAGATTTCCCAGCTTCCTTTGCAGCTAGGTTTGTGCCATGTGACTAGTTCTGGCCAATCATGTGAGAAACGGTATGAGTCACTGCTGGGTCAAGAGAGTTAAGAGTTGATGTACTTCCTTCTTCCCTCTCTTCCCCTAGCACAGCAGCTTTGGAGGCCACATTTTCTCTAAGGTATCATACCACATGGAACAAGCCCTTTACGTGAGTGTGGAATAAGTGTTTATTGTGTTAACCCACTGAGATTTTGGAGTTCGTTTGTTATTGCCTTGCTGACCAATACAGTCATCTATGAAGGAGAAATAAATCTCCTGAATTTCCAACCTCTTGGGACATCTAGGGATGATTATAATGATAATAACAGTAGCCGTAACAGCTACCACTTATTGAGCCCTTGAGAAATATTGCAAAGCCCTTTACAGATGTTAAACCATTTCAGCCCTCTCAGATATCCCATGAGGTACGTGTTTTGCTATTACATAATAATTGTGTTCCTAAAATAATCTTTAGGTTATTTTTTAAAAGGGTTTTTGCAAACAACTTCAATGAGGGAAAAAAAAAACTATGTAGGGATCAGAATTTTAGAATATGACCACAAAATTATTTATCCTACAGAAATGTCAAAAATAAAGGGGTTTTTAATTGCTATTAGGACTTTCAGAACTTACAAACTAAAAAATAACAGATTTTCAAACTAGTATAAGCCGGCCTAAATGTCATTGAGCAAATACTGAATACCATGGAAGACAAATCTCAGGTCAACTTGCAGCTAAGCCATCAAAATAAATTGTGGGTTGGTCCACACTTACTGTAAGGAAGCTCTAGTATATCTTAATGAAGCTGCTTGTCCCTCCAAAAAAGGGAAGCCACAAAAGTAAAGAATAGCATCATTCAACTAAAATTGCCATGGGCATTGAGTCTGTAAGCCATTAGGCTTTCCTGCCTCACATGTGGGGGCCATTCCCGACCATGACACTGGTATAAACCAACAACCATTACAAATTAGCTTCCTTATTGAATTGCTCAGATTAGATCCAGTTTGCATTATGAAAATTTGCGTAGCAGGAAAAAAAGTCCAAACTGGCTATTAGACAGGTGAGGAAACCAAGCAAGTAAGAGGCCTTCAGTGACTAGAGCAAACAACAAGTTGGAACACCCCCACATCAAGGATCTCTGCTCTTTTGACTCTCCACAGTTCACGTTTTTTGCTGGTGATTTATACTGACATCTGTACGTCTTCATAGTTGATGATGTCATCTCTGGACTGATGTTTGAGGCCTGTGAAGTTTGGTTCTGCCCTTGCCCGGAGCCTGTAGTCATCATCCCTGGGGCTTGCTGGCCTGGAGCAGCAGCTGGCAGGAAGCATTGTCCCTCTCCCTCTCTGCATTGGGAGTGGCATGGAGCTTCTGCTCTAGATAACAAAAACTGCTTGGGTTCTTGTTGAGACATGTGAGTGTTTCTGAAAGTACCAATAGACTGAGAAAGAATTCAGGCTGCCTAAGAAGCTGCCTGGGGAAGGGGAAACAATTGAGTTCATTACTAAAGCAAGCAGTCCTGGTGACCTGTAGGGATTAGCATACTGTGACTTTCTTCCTCCCTCAGGCCTGATTGGGCAGCTGAGGTCCCACACCTCCCTGAGGAAAGGAGGGGACTTATATGCAGTGGGCCATGCCCAGGCCTTGGTGGCCCCTTACCCCTTCCGTTTCCTGAAGGAGGGGAAGTAGTGAGCCCTTCCCGCTGCTCGCTTTGCTTGTCAGTGAAGTTGATACCTCTGAAAGCCGAGTCTCTAAGAGGTTTCTGAAGGATGAAGACAGACTCAGGCAGGCGATCTGGGAGCCCTGTTTACCCCATACAGTGTGACTTCCCAGCTCAGCAGGGTTATTGATTCATAGGCTCCCCTAGCTGGCCTTTCCTACCTTTTGGTTTATTCACGAAATTCAGCAGGCCCTTCTGGAAGGTTCTTTGTGTGCCTGATGCTGTGTTGGCTACTGTTGGGACACAAAGGAATTTTTAGTTGTATTTCCCAGTTTTAGCCTTTGAAACTTAGGTGATAAGACAGTTTATAATGAAGGGCTAAATTAAGAATTCTCACTACACATAGTAGGTAAGAGCACAGGCTTAGCAGCAGGCACCTGGGTTCAAGTCCCACCAACTATCACATTGGTCAAGCTTGACTTTGGGCAAGTTCTTAACCTTCTTAGGCCGGTATTTCCTAAATATAGGGATGCTAAGAGCACTGGCCCTCTGAGTGTTTCCATGGAGATTAAATGAGGTAGTGCATGTAAAGTGCTCAGAACAATGCCTGGCTCATGGTTTTAGTGTTATTACTAGCTACTGCTATTAGTTGTCAAAACATATTTGAGAGATTTCAGTGTTACAGAAATCCTGAATCTAAACACACCACCTTCCGTACGGTGTTCCTCCCTTCTCTGTTCCTTTCATTAGGGATTGGTAATTTGACTGATCAATTACTCAACCTGGAGCCACTTTTCATACCTGCACTCCTGTAATTCCCTCAATCCTCACGTACAAATCCTCACGTACATCCTGTCACAAAACCCAGTCGATTGTACTCACCTCTCCTACACTTCAGCCACACTGTTATCCTTAACCAAGTCTTCACACAGAGACACTGGTTACCCAAGAACCCTGTGAGCTGGTTTTCCTGCTTCCGATTTCACCCTCTTCCAAACCGGGCTTACTGTCACTCAGGAGATGTGTGTGTGTGTGTGTGTGTGTGTGTGTGTGTGTATTTTTTTTTTTTTTTTTTTTTTTTTTTTTTTGAGTCGGAGTCTTGCTCTGTCACCAGGCTGGAGTGCAGTGGCGTGATCTCAGCTCACCACAACCTCTGCCTCCCAGGTTCAAGTGATTCTCCTGCCTCAGCCTCCCAAGTAGCTGGGATTACAGATGTGCACCACCATGCCCACCTAATTTTTATATTTTTAGTGGAGATGGAGTTTCACCATGTTGGCCAGGCTGGTCTCAAGCTTCTGACCTTGTGATCTGCCCGCCTTGGCCTCCCAAAGTGCTGGGATTACAGGCGTGAGCCACCGCACCTGGCCAGGAGAACTTTTGTAAAATTCAAACCAGAGTATCACTCCCTTGCTCAAACCCTTTCTCTGTCTCCCTCTTACTATCTGTAAAAAGCCAAGCCCAAATTCTTTATTATGGATAAAAAGGCCCCTTGTGGTATGACTGCTGCCTAGTTGTACACCTTCATCACTTGTGTTGGCAGGTCACCTCTGCGTTCCAGCAATGCCAGCCTGCTTCCCAAATGCTCCTCTGTCTCCTGGCCCTCCATGGAGTACAGAGCATGTACTGCTCTCTCAGTCTAGAACTCTCCATCTCTGTCTCCTAAGGAGTCCTAGTTATCCTTTAAAACTAAACTCAAAACCGTCTTCCTTGGGAAGTCTTTTAACAAGGACTGGGTTAGCTGCTGCTTCACTGTGTTTCCACGACACCTTTGCTTTCAAGATCATGGCAATTTTTTGTTTTCAGGTCTGTCTTCTACAGTAAGCATATGACATTTTTAAAAGAAGGGACTGTATCTTATTCATTTTTGTATGTTCATATTGAAAAAAATGACTAGAGAAATTAAAGAATGGATGGATGGGTAAATGGTGGTTGGATGGATGAGTGAGTGAATGCTTGGGTAGATGGGTTGATCAATAGATGGATGGTGGTTGGATGTACAGCTAAATTAACAGTTGGATGGATGAATGGTTGAATGGATACATGGATGAATTCAATGAAGTGGCAAAAATTTCTAATTATATCTTACACCCAGGTACATCCAGAAAGGCCTTTAGTGGTTCCACAAAGACAAAGGCCTATTTCTTGGTGCTTCTCAGTTCTGGCTGAAAAATCAGTGTGACTTTGCAACTCAGTAGCCAGTTGGTTTTTTTTTTTTTTTTTTTTTTTTTTTTTTTTTTTTTTACCTTTGTGCTCCCCATTGTTGCATTAGGAAGGCTAAGAAGGAGTTTTGATCTTAGCGGGAGAGGGAATACCTAGGAAGGCCTTATCCTGTCATTGCCCTGGCCCACATCTCGTTTGGTGACTTTTTCAGTTCTGTCCTCATGTGAGTCGCATTCAGTCCTGTTCTCCATTCAGTAATCGTGGATTTACTTCCAGCTTGAACTATGGCAGGAGATCGCCACCTCTGGGCCCAGAGTAACAGAACAGCAGATGGCATGAGTGCACCGTGGCCAGTAGCCACTGCCTGCACCTGGCACTTACCTGTTTATCAGGAGAACAGCAAGTCTCATTCTGTTCATTTTCCTGTTCAGGGGCTGCTTTCATAGCGGCCACATGGGAAGCGTACCTTATGCAGCTTCGAGACTTCATCACCTTTTCAAGGAAGACTTTCCAGGCCGGGCTGTTCACTCAGTAAATATGAAAAGATCCTGGAGTTACCTGGAAATACGGTATCTAGCTCCTTCTGATATTGGGAACCAGGAGGTGACCTGCCCGAGCTCAAGTGGAAAGGCCCCAAGGCTTTTGGGAGCAGAGCCCCACCCATCTGCCCCAGAATCCTCATTCAGGGTTTATGAAGCAGTGGGCAGCGCACAATTGACTAAATTTGGTTGTATTTTTATTTTTGTCCAGCCGCAAATACTGGCAAAAAACAAAATGATTCCTTCCCTTCCAGGAGCCTTGGAGCCAAGCTGGTTTTATTTTTAGCTTCAACTCTGGTTTAGGGTTTTCAGGAAACTGAACACCCTACTCACTGCAGACAGCGGCAGGCTGGGTTTTAGGATTTTTGCCTAGACTGGGGTGTTGGTTCTCTGTATGTAACTCTTACAAGGCTTGTACAGCTGTGACAATAGAGGGTGGGTCCAGACAGGCCCACATAGAGACCCAGTTCTTGCCTTGGGGACCTTCAAGAGAGTTCCTTCTCAGGGAGGCCAGTGTACACAGAGTGGTTCATTGCCTTGGATGGGTTGCAAGAAGTGGCAACCGTGGATGAAAAGAAACAGAAAAATTAAGAAAGGGAAAGGGATAGGGGGCTGTTATTTATTGAAAGGCTTCGAGTAACATGGTGGTTCAGAACTAGAGCTCTGGAGTCTGACCGACTGGGTGCAAATCCTGCCACTACCACTTCCTGACACTGTGGCCTTGGGGATGGCTTGACCTCCCCAGGCTTCAGGTTCATTCTATATGAGACAGGATTAATGACACCTACCATGAGCACTGCTGCAGTTGAGATCCTGCCTGTGTAGCGCGTGGCATGGCGTTTGACACGCATGTAGAACTCAGTCAGCACCATTATCATCACTGTTGCCATGCTCTTATTGCAGTGCTGAACACTTGCATAGACACTGTGTCATTGAAGACTCACCGTAACCCATTTGCAGATCCGAAACTGAGGTCCAAAGGGCTAGATAGCTTGCCTCGGATCTCACAACAAGAGCACAATATAGCCAGACCTGTGCCCAGCCCCAGTGAATCCCAAAGACATCACATTAAGCCTTCTCCAGTTCCAATGGCTTCCACCTGTTACCACTGAGAACATGGGAACTACTCAAAACATAAAAATAGATATTGCCTCATCCTGCTCTTCCCAGAGTTCCCCACTTTTTTTTTTTTCTACTTTAGTGACAGGAACACACAAAAAGCAGATACTGGCAGTGGTCGAAGAGCACCAGGCAAAATCAGAGACAGACAGTGGAACGGTGGTTGCCAGGGGCTGGGAGAAGGAGAGACAGGGAGTTGTTGTTCAACAGGGACAGAGTTTCAGTTTTGCAAGATGAGAAAGTTCTGGAGATTAGTTGCTCAATAATGTAAATATACTCAACACTACTGAACTAACTACACTTTTAGTGTACAGTTTTTTTATTTCTAAGAAGATAAATCTCATATGTGATTTTACAGAAATTTTTAAAAAATACAGAGAAAGCACTGGGCTAGGAGTCAGACTGCCCTCAGCCGGGTACAGTGGCTCACTCCTGTAATTCCAGCACTTTGGGAGGCTGAGGCGGGCAGATCACTTGTGGTCAGAAGTTTGAGAACAGCCTGGCCAACATGGTGAAACCCGTCTCTACTAAAAATACAAAAATTAGCCATGCGTGGTGGTGCGTGCCTGTGATCTCAGCTACTGGGGAGGCGGAGGTAGGGGAATCACTTGAACCTGGGAGATGGAGGTTGCAGTGAGCCGAGATTGCATCATTGCACTCCAGCCTGGGCAACAGAGTGAGACTCCGTCTCGAGCAAAACAAAACAAGAGTCAGGCTGCCCCAGAGGTGGCCAGGGAATTAGAGCTTATCTTATCCAACTTTCCAACCTTTCCTCCTTGCCTCCTCCTAATCAGGAGTCTCATGAATGGCATCCCTGCCCAATGCTTACCCACTCACTGCGTGGCTGTCAGACTGAGTAGCACCCTCTTGACAGTGAGCTTATTATGTGAAGTCTTCAATGCTTCTCTCTCCCATGCTTTGTCCTGCTTGACCTCCTTCTAGTCGCTCATCCCTGTAAAGTTGTTGTCCATAGACCTAGGAAGAAAGGGGGGGAAATGGGAGCAAAATCCCAAATAGGGAAGCATGTTTGCTTGGTGGCAGGGGAAGGGGGCCAGGGCTTTGGGGCCAGGAGCTAGGGAGAAGCTCACCTTTTCTATTCCTTAGTTTGCTTAGCTCTCAGATGGGGATCGTATAGTTATACCATGTAATAGGACATACTCAATTCACTCTAAGTAGAAAAATTCATCAGGCTATGAACTGCTCTTTGGCTCTGAAGGATTCTGGGGACTGTGGGGTGTATGCTTTAACCATGGTTTAGGTGGCTTCCCATTTCCCTTGCTAGGCTGTGTCACTTCACTAGGGCAGAAGGGCGTGGGGCTAGCATGCAACAGGGCCTCTCTCTTGGCCTAATGCTCCCAAGAAAGCAGCCTTCATGGAGATCATAATGGTGACTCTGTGTCACTTAAAAACTCAGGTGGCCTTTCTGTGGGTGTTTAGCATTGACCATGCTTAAGAGAGACTGATTGGCTCTGTTGGCCAACATCCAATGTGAGCCATCCCTACTGGGCCAATTTTTGCCATAAGCCCCACCTCATGCCCAGACCTTGGTCCCTGACCCAGTGTGTACTTCTCCATGAGTCCCAGTGGGGACGGTGATAAGGGTCTACAATACTGTTAGGGACTCATGAAAATGTTTTAATTTCTTCTAATATCGGAAGACAAAAATGAACTTTTGGGTAGAAATGTTATGTAATGTTAATATATTTGCATTTATACCAACATAGTTATAAAATGTAATATGAAAAATTTTTTTGATGGAGAAAGCAGCCCACAAAGGCAAAATTGCCAAGGACCCACAAAACTCACAGTGGAACCCTACTCTGGTCCACAGAGCCAAGATGGCCAGAATTCCATTTTGTTCCTCAATCCAAGGGGATCTGCCATGCCCTCTTCTGTATTCCTAAAGCAACTGCTATCTGCTCCCATGATCACCATTTAGGATCCTGAATATTTCCTCTGATATTTCATTTATGGTTTCTTTTCTTCTTTTTCTTTTCTTTTCTTTTCTTTTCTCTTTTTTTGAGACAGTCTTGCTCAGTCACCAGGCTGGAGTGCAGTGGCACAATCTCAGCTCACTGCAACTTCTGCCTCCTGGGTTCAAGCGATTCTCCTGCCTTAGCCTCCCAAGTAGCTGGGACTACAGGCACGCACCACCATGCCCAGCTAATTTTTTGTATTTTTATTAGAAATGAGGTTTCACCATGTTGCCCAAGAAGGTCTTGAACTCTTGACCTCGTGATCTGCCTGCCTCAGCCTCTCAAAGTGCTGGGATGACAGGCATGAGCCACCGTGCCTGGCCCCTTTATGTTTTTAGGGGCATATTTCACGTGCTATTTCCATCACTCAGCAATAACTACATGGAGCTCATGGTGAGAAAAGTTCAAAAGTCTTGTCTGGGGTCCATGGGAAGGAATATTGTGATCCATTGGTGATGTCTGTCCAAGATCACAGCTGATGGAGGTGTGGCAGCACAGTGCGTTTGCTGTGTTTTTACTTTTGACTGACCTTTGCTTTGCATTCTCAATCTGACTCTAAGCCCCGCCGACAGGGAATATACCTTACATGTGTTGAGCAACCCATACTGAAAGATGTGGAGAGTCTCTTAATGCCTATTGATTGACTGACTGATTGATTAAAGTGGTATCTGAATACATTTGATCTGGTTTAATGTCTCCTTGACATCCTTCCATTCTCTTTCCTCTTTAGGCGCCTGAACAAGAATAAGCTCCAAGTCCTTCCAGAACTGCTTTTCCAGAGCACGCCGAAGCTCACCAGACTGTGAGTAGAGTTGCCTTGTGTTCTCTACCTTCTGCCTTGCCTGGCTTTGGTGACGCGGAGGATGTGGTTTGTGGAGCACCGTGCCGTGTGGAGCTTGGCAGTTAGGCCCTGACATAGAGACTTGGAGCAGGGCTTTGACCTGACATCCACCCCCATACACTTCCAGGCCTGACTTCTTGCTCCTTCTCTCAGACATCGGCGGCTTTTGTGATCAGTGAGGACTAGTGATGTGTGGTATTCGATCAATTGCCTTGCAAGGAGGGAGGAGATGCTTCCATTTACTGTGGGTCTGAACTTACTTCAGGGAAATTCCCTGAGGTGGGGTTTGAGATAGGTTTATTCACGCGAGACTGCCAGTGGTCTCAGAAGGCAACGGTTTGGACCAAACACGGCAACCTTATCACTTTGCTGGTTGGGGCAGCTCCTGACTTTTCCTTTTCCTTTTCCCCACTTCCTAGCGCTGCCAGTCTAGGAACCCTGGGTCTGGGGGTTTATGATTTTGTGGGAAAAGGAAGAAGCATGTTGAATTTTGCTTTATCCTTTTCAGTGGTGCAGGGTAAAATGAGGAGAGGGGAGAGTGGGAGATACCTCTGTTATTCAGTGGGAGAGTTTGGAAGCCCAGGAGCTGGAGTTGCAGGTGACAGTGGAGACTGTGATTCATGTATTGCAGATGTCAGGCAAGTGCTAATTAAATTATTGACAGTGAACCCGAAATCATGCTGGTAGTGACTCGGTTCATGGGGTGTACTAGATTGCCCAAAGCTCACCTTTCTGAATGAAGCGACACAGTCCTGGATGGCTTTGCAGTCAGGTAGCAAGATTTACAGCCTGGCTGGGAAGACTCTAACATTGCAGAGAGGCTCCAACGTTGTGGCCACCATTCTGATTCCCAGTGGTTGCATTTAATGTCTACTTGTGCAGCCAAACACTGCATCCAGGCCCTGAGATAAATTGGGAAACATGAAACACATGTCCGTGTGTGCACTTATGAAGGAGTTCGGAATTAGGAATATATATTTATAGATGTCTATACACACAGCCACACGCACACACACAGAGACTATATACATAAATTTCTTTTAAAAGGGCACTTTGCTGGAACAAGAACAGGCAAGGGTTGTCTGGTATTCCAGTCATGCAGTGGTCTTGCTTGCCTTCTGAACTTTGTCGGGTCTCCTCTTGCTGTGTGCCCCATTTCTCTGGTTCAGTCACCCTAGCTGAATTTGCTAAATGTAGGAAAGGCTATACCCTCCTTTTTACTCTTCCAGTCTGGGTCTGCGTGGATGGGCATGGGGGCAGAGGAAATGTTGTTCAGCAGCCCGGGGGGTCCAGAAGAGCTGGATAAGCTATGCCAAATAGGCATACCGGAAACCACCCTGGTTTGTAACATCCCTGCCTTGTATAGCTCTGCCCTTAGATGCTCACATAATCACCATCTCTCCACCCAGTATTGCATTGCACCTTTCAACCTGCTCTTAACTAAGTACTACAGCAGAGTATATACTATCCATCTGAGAAATGAGCATCATTTCTCATTTCTCAGGCAAAGGGAAGGTACTTCCAACCTGTGAGGCTGGAATGCTGGACGATTTTATGTGGGTGGGGTCTGAGCATCCCAGCCGCTGCAGGTTGTCAGGTGGGCTGGTTCTTGCTCACAGAAACCTTCCCATGACTATCAGGTGATGGCCATTTTTGCAGAGTTGGTCTTGATCCAGGCAAAGCAGGAAGTTCAAGTGGTGATAACAGGTCTCTGAGATTCTGGGAGCCAGGGACGTGGGCATGGGGAACCTATGAGTTATGTCCTCTGCCATGTCCTGAGAGAGCTTGAGAGAGTCACTTTTCCTTTGGTATCTAAATATCTTCATCAGTAAAGGGAGATACCCTCTCCTCCCTTTTACCTACCTTATAGAGGAAGTGTAAGTATCCAGTGAGATCATGGTGTGCGTGTTTTTTTTTAATTGCTCTATAAGTGTAAGCACCAAGGCAACTATTATTACTCCTACAGTTCCCGTCTTTACAACCTCAGTTTCTGATCTCCTTTCTCTGGGAGGCATGAAGAGACTAGGAGTTGTGATAAGCATTGAGGTCAATTACGCTGAGCTTTTGCTTCAAGTCAGAGAGCTGCAGCTGGGAAGGCAGGGATGACGTTTGACTCATTTTGGTATCCGTCTCTTGCTGGGTCCCTGTCCGGGTGTAGTTTGGCACACATAGGCACTCAGTCAGTGGTGGTTGAATGGGTAGATGAATAAATGACTGATATAGGCCTAAGGATAGAAACAGTGCCCTTGGCGAGCTTTGATTCTTTTATCCACTGTTCATTCATTTATTCATTCACTCACTCATTCAGTAAGGTTTTCCCTGGGTGTCTGTTCCAGCATGGCCTCTGTTCTGGGTATTGAGCTATAGACATGAAGGATGTCCAGTTCTCTGTGTGCCCTATTATGACACACTTTGAATGGCTGCCAAAAAGCTGAGAGCTAAATATAATTTTTTTTATTGGAGCAGCTATATTAACCCAAGTTTGGGCTATAATCAGCAATCCCTTTTTCTCTCTGGGCTTGATCTTTGATTTTTCTTAATGGCCCTCTGTGTCTTTGTCTTATTTTGTCAGCCACTCGAGAGCCTTTTCGGAAGTAAGCAGGGTACAAATTAGAAATCAATAACTGTGCAATCATGAGTGTGTATACATATGCCACTGGCTCTGTTTTAAAAGAGCACTGCATCTCAATAGACACAGTGAGGCATTTTTCATGCTAAATGTGGGTTCTATGTGGCTGGCTACGCCAGAGTATGCCATGTGGGATAAACAATTCTTGATACTACTTTTTTTATTTGTCATACAGGCAAAACTACTTAATATTTTGTATTTATCCAAAGAATATCTCTTGGAAAGTCTATAGTCATGTAATAAAAACAGGCTTTGAATAGTAATGAAAAGGGAAATAATATTTATGAGAACCTATGCTGTGACTATAACACCACTCACTAGCAAGTGACAGAAGTTAGTTTAGCCCAAAGAGGCAGTGTATTGATTCACATAGCTGAGAAGAGCAGTAGTAGTTATGAATGGCTTCAAGAACAGCTGGATCCAGGGTCTTGCTCATGTCATTAGGTCTTCTTCTTGTTCCTTCACTCCCTTGGAACCGTGGACTTGTTTGTGAGCTAATGCAAAAGACTCAAAATGCACTAATTCAGAGATCCTGGTGAAGAGGGACTTGGTCAATGTTCCTGTTGGAAAGAACTGAGGGTAGACACTGATTACTTAGCTTGGTCATATATGCCCATGTCCCAGCCAATCAATGTTGCTAATGAGATGGTGTCCTCTGATGATCAAGCTGTGTTCATCCCACTTGCTTAGAGAATGGGCTCACCACAGTAAAGAGTAATTCTGTTATCAGAAGACAGAAGAAGGGACGTGAAATGCGAAAACAACAGATGTCTGCTAGTGTATTGAGCATCCACTGTATATGCAGTTCCCTGTGCTTTGAGTACTTTGGATCCTTACAATAGCACTTTCAGATAGGTAATAGCGCTAGCAAACACGTTGAGTGCCAGGTGCTGTTCTGAGCACTTCATGTCTATTAACTCATTTGATTCTCCTGACAACTCTGTGGGATGGGTACTATGGTTAGTATTGTTCTATACATGTGAAACAGGTACAGAAAGGTTAAAGAATTTGAACAATATCAGACAACTACTTAGTGGCAGAAACAGGATTCACATTTGGGTAACCTGACTCCAGAGTCTGCATTTGTCTCTACTGGGAGTTCCCTGCCTAAGCCTCAATCAATGCTCTCATTTTATAGATGAGGAAATTAAAGCTCAAAGTTTAGATTACTGCATATTACTGCATATATATATATGTATATATTATATATCCCATCTATCTAAGAAGCAGTACTGTACTGGGCACTTTGCCTCAATGCTTAGACTTAACCATCACAACAATCATGCAAAGAGAATCATTATTAAATCTATTTCTAAAGCTTAGGGGTATCTAACTTACCCATAGTTGTATAACTAGGATGCAGTGGAACTTGGACTTGGTACACATCTGTGTCTCTGCCAATTCCTTATGTTTTCTGCCATACCACACTGCCATGCTAACTACCATAGGCAGCTGAAGTTATGCTCAAAAGGATTGGTGATGGACCTGTCATATATCCAAGGGTTTCCCTTAGGACTTTGCTGGTTACCCTCCGTGCACCCATCTTACAGCCAGTACCATCTGACCCATGTGTGTATTAGCAGGGTATCTGTCCTCTTATGCTGTTCAAACACACAGAGCATGAGCCATAGAATCCCAGAAATCCCAGATCTTGGAAGTGCCCTGAACTTATATTGCTGTGGTCTGCAAAATGCCCAGTGAGGTCTCTACCATACTTGGGTCACTCAGTAAATATTTGCCCCCTGACATCCTGACATAGATCATGGTCAAATGTGGAGACTGGGCTTCTGTTCTTTCTAGGCTGCTGCAGCACCTGACCCAGAGCAGAGGACAGGAGGAGGCAGTCAAGTGAAGGGGTTAAGGGACTGCCCACTGTGTGTCCCGAAACCTTTGGCAAGTTACTTAACCTCTCTTGTCCCAGGTTCTTCATCAGTAACATAGACAATGGTAGAAATGACCTCTCCATGTTGTTGTGAGGATAAATAGGAATTATCTGGGGGAAAATAATTGGCATTGAACAAAGCACATAGTAAATACTGCATGGAAGATGGTCATGGCTGACCTTGACTGGCCAGCTGATGAGAGTAGTGCATACGCTGGGGCTTTAGGCTCTGTGGCATAAACATTGCAGCACCTAGGGAAGGAGTCCAGTCTCCAAATTAGAAGAGGGTTGGATGAGCACTGGACTTGGAGTGGGAAGACCTGGGTCGTCATGCTGGCTCTTCTACCTGTAAGCTGTGTGGCTCTGGGCATGTTACTTGGCCTCTCTGGGCTTCATCTAGTGAGGACAGGATGGAGCATGATCTTGCATGGCCTATAGGCTATTAGTTTCTCCCTTTCCATCCCCTTCCAGGTTTTTCTTTAACCTACCAATGGGAGAGACAGTGAAGGATTTCTAGTTATTTAAAGGCTGACTGGTTAATATTGCCAGAAATTCTTTAGAAGGAACAGAAGGCAAGATGCAAGCAGTGATTAAAATCCCCTGCATGGCTGGGTGCAGTGGCTCATGCCTGTTATCCCAGCAGTTTGGGAGGACAAGGCAGTCGGATTGCCTGAGCTCAGGAGTTCGAGACCAGCCTGGGCAACATGGTGAAACTCCGCCTCTACCAAAAATACAAAAATATAGCTAGGCATGGTGGCCTGCACCTGTGGTCCCAGCTACTTGTGAGGCTGAGGTGCAGGGATCGCTTGAGCCCTGGAGACGGAGGTTGCAGAGAGCTGAGATCACACCACTGTACTCCAGCTTGGGCGACAGAGTGAGACCCCACCTCAAACAAACAAAATACACCCTCTGTGTTTTACCAGATTAGAGAGCTTTCGTGGGAGCTGAGGGACACATGGTTCACAACTTTTTTTTTAAGAATTTATCATTGCAGTCGGGAGTGGTGGCTCACGCCTGTAATCCCAACACTTTGGGAGGCCGAGGCGGGCCGATCGCTTGAAGTCAGGAGTTTGAGATAAGCCTGGCCAATGTGGCAAAACCTTGTCTCTACTAAAAATTCAAAAATTGGCTGGGCATGGTGGTGCATGCCTGTCATCCCAGCTATTCGGGAGGCCGAGGTGAGGATCAATCACTTGATTCCGGGAGGTGGAGCTTGCACTTAGCTGAGATTGTGCCACTGCACTCTAGCCTGGGTGGCAGAGCGAGACTCTGTCTCAAAAAAAAAAAAAAAAAAGAAAAGAAAAAAAGTTTATCTTTGCCCTATAAGGGTGAGCAGTCCAAGGGACTCCTTTCAGCCCACCTATCCCAGATTCAGGTTCAAGTAGTCAGGTTCCATATTTGGTAATGGTTTAAAACTTACAGCTGCCGCAGGGCGCAGTGGCTTACGCCTATAATCCCAGCACTTTGGGAGGCCAAGGTGGGCGGATCATGAGGTCGAAAGATAGAGACTATCCTGGCCGACATGGTGAAACCCTGTCTCTACTAAAAACACAAAAATTAGCTGGGCGTGGTGGCGCACGCATGTAGACCCAGCTACTCAGAGGCTGAGGCAGAAGAATCACTTGAACCCGGGAGGCAGAGGTTGCAGTGAGCTGAGATCGCGCCACTGTGCTCCAGCCTGGTGACAAAGTGAGACTCCGTCTCAAAAACAAACAAACAAACAAAAAACCCATAGCTGCATAAGCAGTTGTACTTACAGTCAGGTGGAGGGCTTATCTATTCTCCATTCCCTTCTACGAGGTATTTGACAGCTTTAAAAAAAAAAAAAAAAAAAAAAAAAGCCACTGAGGCTAAACCTGCTGTCGTTCACTTGGGCAGTGGAGTTGCAAGTGACTTGGAAAGTTAATCCCCAGGCACCCAAAAACTATATGCAATGTGGCCAACCAACTTAGCCCCGAGTCACTGGCGCTGTTATCATGGAAGAGCAGATTCCCCACCAGAAAGTTCAGCCTGGGCAACATGGTGAAACCTCGCCTGCTAGCCTGCTAGTTCAAGGCCGCTAGACTCCAGCTTCCAGGGAACTTGCTTCCCGGGGCTGAGTCCTCCTCTGAATTCTCATCTCGGCTAGTGCGCACTGCCTCTTCATATTCACCATTTTCTGCTTTTATCACAGGTGTCGTGTGTACATGCTCCAAGCCCACACAAATTGGAAGCTGCATTCAGAACCATGATCTCATGTTTCTTTGAGGCAGTCCAACATTAAAGCAAGGATCAGAAACTTGGGAACCAGACAGACCTGGGTTTGAATCCCCCCTTCTGGTGACCCTGGGCAAGTGACCTCACTGTTTTCAGTCTTGTGTTGGTTAGCTATACAATAGGAATGCTAATCATAGTTCCTACAATAGCTTGCTCAGCTACCATCACACAATACCACACGCTGAGTGGCTTAAACTACAGAAATGTATTTTCTCACAGTTCTGGAGGACAGAAGTCCAAGATCAAGATGCTGGCTGGATTGGTTCCTCCTGGCACCCCTCTCCTTGGCTTGCAGATAGCCACCTTCCCTGCTGCAGCCTCATGTGGTCGTGCCTCTGTGGTAGCATACCCCTGGTGTCTCCTCCTCTTCTTATGAGGACACCAGTTATGTTGGGTTAGGACTCCACCCTGCTGGCCTCATTTTAGCTTGATCACCACTTTAACAACCTGATCTCCAATATGGTTATGTTCTGAGGCATTGGGATTAGGGCTTCAACATAAGCCTTTCGGGGGTGGGGGGCAGGGGCAATTCAGCCCTGATTAGTTCCCAAATGTGTGTGGTGTATTTGCTAGGGGTCAGGTGCTCTGCAAAGTGTTTCACCTATATTCTGTCACTCCCTCTCAGATGTCAGAGGTAGATATGATATTATCCCCATTTTAAAGAGACAGAAACAGAGGCCTAGAGATTTAGACAGCTTGCTCAAGGTCACAGAGCCGGTAACTGGCTGAGCCAAAGTTGAAACTCAAGCTTGCCTGACTCCAGAGCCCACACTCCTAACCATGATTCCTGTACTGTACTTCTGAGAAGTTAGTAACTAAAGTGCCAGGCGCCTAGTTACGAATTCAGTGAATGCCAGCTCCTTTATCTCTATGAAGCCCTAAATGAGCTCAGAGTTGTTGAATGACTGGAGCCGTGCACCTCTAGGTAGTGCTTTCTGCTACTCACAGAGCCCTTTGCAGCCACCTTAGTCTTCCAATTCAGCACTAAACTTTAAAACATAACTACATGCAATATGTGTCCCTATAAAACTCTGCATTGATGTGAAACAGTGCCATAAAAGTGAAAACCCAGTGGAGAAAACAAAAACCATACTACCCAATTTTCCAGTGGAGTTGTTATCTGATGTGGTGAAATGATAATAGCACAACAGGAAAACCAATCCATCGGGCTGGTGGGGGGCTTCAGAGACTGCCCGCCTGCCTGAAGCTGGATGCAGAGACCTGCTCCCTTGTGTGCCGGCCTGGATTTCAGAGGCCAGGGATGGCAGGACCAGCTTCACCATCTCATACGTGGGGTGATGTTTTTCAGGGACACAACCACCCAAAGCTCATGCAAAATGTCCTTGCAAACTGAGTCCCCATTTCCTGATTTTTCTCCCTGATCCCCCAAACGCTGAATGCTGCAGTGAGGCCAGCCTTGTGTTTGTCTTATGGCACATGTCATCAATTCCAGGGTTTGTCGTGCTTTTGAAAACAGGTTTTGCTTCAATCTGTGTGCGAACACAGAATGGATTATGGTGGGTGCTGTGTCATTCTCTCTATAGTATCTGAAGCCAGTGCCAGGGATGAAGGTCTGGGAGGTGTCGTCTCTCTCCTCCAATAGGATGTGTCCAGCTGAGCACAGAAGCCTGTGGACTTACCACAGAGTTGGTAACAAGGCTAACATTTAAACGGCCTTGTAGATTCTGCATTACAGAATTTTTGAGCTGGGAATAGCAATCTAGACCTGTGCTTCTGAAACTTTAGTATGTATCTGAACACCTAAGGATCTTGTTAAAATGTGAATTCTGATGGTGTGAGTCTGGAGTGTGACCTAAGGATCTGCATTTCTAACAGATTCCCGAGTGATCGTGCTGGCCTAGGACCACAGCAGAGCAAGGACCTAGGCTATGGTTGGTTTTCAAACTTAGCATATAGAAGCAAATCTCTTGAAATGATGGTTAAAGTGCTGTATCCCAGGCCACACGTCCAGGAAGTCTGGTTCATTAGATTTGGAGTGGACCAGGGGATTTGACTTTATAAATAGGCACCCTAGGTGATTTTGTTGTGTGTCACTTAGGGGCATATTTTAAGAAACATCTATCTCATACAGCCCCTGTTATTTTATATATTTTAAAGGAAGGAACCAAACATCTTTTGAGCACCTAATGTATGCTAGGTACCTTATGTTGATGCCAACTCCTTCAGTCCTCCCAAGAATCCTGCAGGAAAGGTGTTTTTAGGTCTGCTGCACTGATGATGAAACTGGGCTTGAGTTTCACCCATTCACCAGAAATGAAGCCAGGTCTCTCTGACTTTCTCACCCTCTTACTCCCTGTGCATTTTTTCCCTACCTTATGGTGTTCTTTCTATGCAAAAACACATCTTGAATGAGAGAGAGATAACAATCGTAAATTTATGAAGCTTTCATGGTTCAATATTTTGAGCTTGTATGCTCCTATGAGTATATATGAGCACATGCTCCTATCTGAGATCTAGGATATTAATACTTAAAACATTGAAAGAAAAAGATTTATAGACCTAAATACATGCTAGCAAGTAGACCTTTCTAAATTTCCTATGATTTATCAAAGGTAGAGTTGGGTTTTACGTTTTTTGTCTCTTCAGCCCTGTGGACCAGCAGAAGAGTTTTCTAACGTGATCAGGCAATACTTGTACTGAGAAGTACATTCTGCCAGCTTGGAAATTGTTTTTAAATTTTTTTTAAGAAGGAAAGAAAACCAAACTGTGACTTTACAATGCTTTGGAATTACAGAATATGCTTGTAATTTTTACAATTCTGCACAGACTTCTTTGCCACATCTGGTTGATATTACTGGCAGGGATATATGGGGGAATAAACCATGGGCTGGAATGTGAAACATCCCACAAAATGAGTTTCTTATAGGTTGCTGCATAAAACATTTTGAATCTCCTTCTCTTTGGAAGGGTGGCTTAAGTGATTTCATGGATTTAGTATTTTCTTTGGTTTGAAGGTAAGGGTTTTTGCTGGTTTACTTGGTGTGCCTTCCAAGATGGTTTTCTGAAGATATTTGTATCATCCTAGAGTCATGCCGTGGACCAGAGTCAGAAAAGCCATCCTTTAAGGAAATCAGACCAACCTTTGTTGAGCAGCACTGGACCATTAGAGATAATGGTGAAATCTAGGACCAACTGAATCACTCACTGCAGGAAAGGAGGAATGTAGGGAGAAAGGGTTGTATGTGTAAGGGCTTCAGAAAAACCTCCTAAATCTTAGCCCTGGTGGTACATTGAATAGCTGATGGCAAGACAAGCTCACCTCCTCGCTTCATACATCAGTACACTCTCCTTTACTACACATGAAAATAGTGAGTTAGGAAAATGGAAAAATAAAACAAACACCCAGCTGATACTTGGAACTCAGTCAATTCCCTGTTCATATTCCTGCCCCATTTCTAGGAAGAGAAGTGTGTGTCCAGGGACAACTAAAGCATTGTTGAACACCTACTGTGTGTGTGTCACTCCAATGTGCTGGTGGTTGGGATGCTAAATATAGAACTCAGAAATGTCTAACCTGAGCCCAGTGGGTGTAAGTGTGGGCTTCTTGCCACCTGGCTCTTTCTCAGACTTCCTTGGCTGGGACCCACCTGTGGAGTTGAAACTGTGACAGCTGAGCCCTTTCTCCACAAAACCAGTGCCGCTCTCAGCACCCTGTGACATGTGGTGGGGTCGGCCAGCCTAGGCAGGGTTTTGTGGCATCACCAAGGGTGCTGAAATAGTCATCTCTTTGTTAAGAATGAGGACCAGAAGCCAGCCTTCACCCATACCATGGGTTCTTCATTCTCTATCTGGAGTTAGAAACTATCCATGAAATTAAATATCAGGGAAATACTGCATTGTATATAGAAAAATAACAACTTTTTGAGGCGAGCAGAACCCAAACACACATTCTTCAGTTGTCTGAATGATGCAAATGTACCCACATCTAATAATCTTGAAATATTTGTTCTTGAACCACATTCAGCATCAACAGAAACATTTCTAAAGAGCCTAATTATCTCTCATTTTCAACCAACATTTGGGAATCCCTCCAGGGGACAAATAGTATTTTAATTTGATGCCCCAAATTCTAGCATAATTTCAAATCACCAGAAACATCTGTAACTTTGTCTTTCTTCTGGCTTTCCTATGGACTCAGTATCCTAGATTTGAACATTAAATTCCATTTGTAAGCTTTGCAGTTCACTTACAAAGTCCTGGAGGTTGAGGCCTGTAATGAAAGTGTTGACGCAATATTAACAACAGCAAAGCTATGATAACACAGCACTGTCCAAACCAAATAGAAATGGAGACGTTTAAGTCAATTTCACGCTCCTTGCCTAAATTCGGTGTGCTGGACCTGAGTTTTTGATTCATGGTTTAGAATAATATTCTAATGTTTTATTCATGATGTTTCTTTCTTCCCATCATTCCTTTTCTAATTCTCCTCACCCTGCTTATGGTGATGAAGCCTGCTTAGAAGTGTGCCCCCCTGCCCCTTGATTAGCACTGCCTGTTGCATAGCCAGAAACTCTCCCCAAGGTTGGCCAAGTGGAATATCCTGCTATTGAACTGATGATTTGGCCTCTCGGTGTGTCTGGGACTCTGGACTTGAATTTTTAGTCAACGAGTCAGCTTTTGATGGAAATATATGTTGAATCATGCCAACATTTCTCCAGATAAAGGGAGCATCTTGACTTTTGGAGGTAAAAATGCTCGGTCTAAAGAAGAAAACCGGATTTTGAAGAGAGTACAAGGATAACCTAGGACTAATCTCCTCTATCTCAGCCTCATTGCATTTGGGATTCATGAAACTGTATTGTGGATCAGGATGCTCAGATAAATCTAACTTCAATAATTTTTATTTTTATTTTTTTGAGATGGAATCTCACTCTGTCACCAGCCTGGAGTGCAGTGGCATGATCTTGACTCACTGCAACCTCCAACTCCTGGGTTCAAGCGATTCTCCTGCCTCAGCCTCCCGAGTAGCTGGGACTACAGGCACGTGCCAGCACACCCAGCTAATTTTTTTGTACTTTTAGTAGAGACAGGGTTTCACCATGTTGGCCAGGATGGTCTCGATCTCTTGACCTCGTGATCCGCCCACCTCAGCATCCCAAAGTGTTGGGATTACAGGTGTGAGCCACTGCACCCAGCCAACTTTAATAATTTTTAAAAGATGAAAACCAATGGTAGCAATCTAGAGAGAAATGCAGAATCATCAGTTTTCTTGACATCATTGCTCTAATAGTCTTCTTCCTGTATCTGTCTCCCACTCTGACTCCTTTTTGTCAAAAGCACAGGCACATACACCTAACATACCACCCCCACACACATAAAACCTTCTCTCTATAGGAGAATCCCAGACCGATAAATGAAAATCCTTTTGGGGCTACTGAATCAACTCACAGATATAATTTCACTTTAGTGCTAGACTTATTGGGCAATGCTATGGTGAGATATTAGGGATTAGAAAGGCAGCCGCAGTGATGGTTGAGGGAAGCTCTTTGATGTCTTGGCTCATAATTGGTGTTTTTGGTCCCTAGAGATGATAGTGGCAGATCTGTGTCAGAGACGGTAAATTATTCCTGTAAATGTTTTCTGGCCTCCAGGGAGAGCTCTCTTTTCCCTGGAAGAGATGTGCGTGGGTCAGGCTTCCACCTGAGACCTTCACGGACTTTCATTTCATGCTAGAACTCAGAGAAGACCGTTGCCAACCACCAGTTCTCAAGGGCGGAGCTGTTGAACAACATTATCTTAGGAAATAATTGTTAGGTGTTCCATTGCTAATGGTATTCTCTGCAGATCATTTTCCCTATGTGTGACACTTCCTTTATTTAAATAAAAGTGAAGGATGGGAGATCATTAGGTCTAATGGGGCTGGAAAAGAAGCAGCAGGGAAAGACAGAGTTGCCCAGGGAATATTCTGTTCTACAGTTCCTCCGTGAGTAGAGGGCTGTTGATGTGAGTGATGTGCATATTGGGTAGCACTTGCCATCTCTGTCTTCACCATGCATTACCAAAGTGTTCACCACCTTTTGTCTCTGTTGTCATCACCGTGGACCAGCAGTCCTTCTAGCTGGATTTCAAGGACCTCAGTAATCTTCCTGCTGCATCCACTATTCCTGTGTTGTTCACTGTCAATCGAACAGCCACCATTAGTGTTTTAAGGCAAATCGGATCTCCTCTTTCCCCCAATTAAAAGTTCCAATGACTTTACATAGTCCTGAAAAGAAATCCTAAGCTCCTGCACTACATCATCTGGCCCCTGGTACTCGTCCTAGTGCCATCTCACGCCACTCTCCCCACGTACACCACACTGAAGCATCATGAGCCTTCTTCCTGTTGCTCCAACAATTGTATTCTCTTCTTGGCTTTGCTGTTCCTTCTGCCTGGAATATGCTGACCTCAAATGTCAGTGTGGCCAGATCCTTCCTGAAATTCAAGCCCTGGCTCAGCCATCACTTCCTCAGAGAACCCTCTCCTGACAACCCTGTCTGCAGTCATAGTCCCCTTCCTTATTGGTCACTGTCTACAAGATGATCCTGCTCTATTTTCTTCATAGCACTTATCATTACCTGAAATTCTTTTTGCTCATTTATTTGTTTACTTGTTTGTATTTTGCTCTTTCATCCCCCTAGTAGATTGTAAGCTTCTTGAATGCAGGGATTTTATCTGTTTTGTTGACTCTAAAGTCAATCATCTACCACTGCATCTAGCACATGGTGGGTACTCGCTACACACTCTGGAAATGAGCAAATGAGAGAAGGAAACTGGTCTCTCCAAAATCTGCTATTCCCTCTCACTATATGGTCAAAGGTGCCTTTTGTTCCAAACCAGAGCTCTCTCCTCATTGCCCTGCAAAAGCCCCGAATGACTAGTTAACAGCATGCGCGCACACACACACATATGCTCATGCACACTCACACAAACACACACAAATGAGAATAAAACTAACCCAGTGCGGGAGGATTTCATACTCCAACAGTGGGTCTCCCACCAAAGAGAAAGAAACAGCCCATGCTAGAATCCTCTTCAAGCAGATGTGAGCCAGTGCTTGAGACTGAGAGCTGGGGAGGGGAATGTTGTTTTTGATGCTGTTTCAAAGATCTGGGAATAATATTCTGCGATACAGTGAAATGAAAAGATAAGCTGTGTTGGCTTCATCTCTAGGCCTCACTGATTTTTTGACTTCTGATAGACATTGAAAGGGATTGTCTAGCTATTGGAAGCCTCAACTTAGTGAAGGCTTTACAAAAATAACCTGTGGAGACTCAAACAAAAACCAAACCTTGTCTGGAAAAAAAAAAAAGAAAAAGGAATAGGTTTCACTAATTTATTGAACATTGACCTAAACCTCCAAATTATTTTTTTTCTTGATCTGAGATCTAAACCAGAGGTTGTTTGAAATACCTCTGGTGAATTAGTCCAGACCTGAAATGAACCGTATCTTCTAAAATAATTGAACCAGAACCACACTGGTGCAACAACATATTAGTGTTTTCCAAACTAACTCTGAGACACTCGGGCTTGGTGTTGTATAAAGCTGTACCACCAACCTACTGTTTGTTCTTCTCCTACATCCTGCCCCCTCCACCCCTACCTGTCACTTCTCCTTTCTGCAAACCTACCATCATTCAATCATGGGCCCGTCACCCACCTTGCACTGAAGAATGTAAGCTCTTGAGATTCTCTTTATTTGCTCAAGAGCAATAAAGTCAATGAGAGAGGCTGCTGTTAGGAACAACCTGACTTCATCACTATCTTTAATCCATGTCATAAGAAAGAGAAGAGGTGTCTTATGAGTGAGAATATATTCGTTAAATGAATCGGGTCGGGGGGAAGGGTTATAGAATGGAAAGAAAGGAAGAAAACCTGAAGAATGGAAGAAGGGGAGGAAGGAAGAAAAGATAACAGCAACAATAAAATTAAACAGGGAAGAGGGGTGCTAAAGATAGAGATATGGTAATAGAAAGGAAAGAAAGAAAATAAGAGTCGTGTGTGTGTGGTGGGGTGCGGTATACCTCAGGTTTGTTTTAGTCTTTGTCTGGCTCCTCCCAAGGCAGCTGGAAGAATCTCTGATCACACATGTGACTCTCCATTCTGTGCCAAGCTCTGTGTAAGCTCTTGTCTCTACAGCAACCGCTCAGTGGGTAAGAAGCCACCTTCATAGCATGCCAGAGCTGAATGGCACCTTCTGGAACTTCTATAGCAATGCCCTCATTTTACAGTTGGAGAAATGGAGGCATGGAGCAGTGGGGGACTCACAAACCTTGGCACTCAGATTTCTGGTTTGTTGCTGTGGGCACAGCCTAAAGGTACCTGCTTACCTTAGCCATGATTTTTCATTAAGCGACAGGGGGATCACAGAAGACAGAATCTTAGCTTACAAGAAGTAAAAGATTGATGCTTCCCTGGGTTGGGCCAGCTGGGATAGCAGTTACTTTTTTAAGAAAAGGATGTTGATGATACTGGTGATAGATTTGCGGCAGAAACTAAGGATTAGCCATTCTCACCTGTAGAAAAATTGTGAGTGGTTCTACCAAAGCACTAGGACTGCCTCCACGTGGTTGCTGTCATGATGTACATTTTTTCTTAAAGAAGGGAACTGAAAGGACAAACCTCACATGAGAGTGATTCCAGGGAAAGAATCAACAGAATAGGCAATCAGAAGGAAAAATTGGAGGATGACTCCCTAAGGATTCCACCCTGCTATTGAGAGACTGGCAGTGCCACTCTCTTCCCTCAAAGGAAGGGAAGAGAAAGGAAGTCTCCTTGAGGTGGGGGTGACAGAGACTGCTTCCCAGAGCTCACAGCAGTTCCAGGGAAGACAATTCATTAGGAGCCCAGTCTCCACCCTCTAGGCATTTCAGAAGTTAAAAAGCTAAAGTCAGCTTTGCATCAGCATCATTTTCTTCTCCATCCCAGATAGTTACTTCTCCTTTATAAGGAGGCTTTGTATTTAAGAAAAGACCCCAGCCTGGTACTTAGAATCCCACCACCACTGAGGACCTGACCAGGCTTTCCTGGTGGGCAAGGTCACTGCCCCCTGCTTACCTACCATATAGAACTCATTTACCTACAGCTAATTAGCCAGACTCCAATGAGGAGTCCCAAATTGCTATGCTAATGGTGGTAGCCCTCCCCTCCCAAGAAGTGCTGATTTCCCTGCTCAGCATGAGGGACTTCAGTAATATCTCTTTCCAGTGATATAATTTCATTCCTCCATGGGATGCTGCTTTGGTCCTAGTTCACTTAGCACTAAATCTCTCGTTAGATACTCTCATTACTTAATCTTTTCAGGCCCCAGATCAGCCTGGGTCTCTTATTTATTTATCTGGGGCCCTGTTTACTTCCCTGTTGTAAATTACTTCTGGCTCCTGGCCGTCTGATTGCTGCAGTGATAGACTAATAGCTCGGAGCTACTGCATTTGCCTTGTGTGATGAGGCAAATAATATGCTTAACTTATGGGAGAGAAATGCACCCTCCATTTATTTCAGTGGGGGAAAATATTACTCAGGGGAAAGGGCCAAATCATTTACCTAATGGCTGCTGGTGGAAGTCGATGTAATTACTGACAGAATTATGTGAAACAAATTGTCATGCCCATAAATCTAAACCTCCAGTTCTCAAAGGCAGAGGGGGGATTTCAGTGGCTTGCATGGGCTCTGTCTCTGGAGCCCTCGAGGTGGATTTCTAAGAGGGTGCTGGCAGAAAGAGGGAGGTTGGCCCTCTGCTTTGCTTGGCCAGGGGCATGCTCTTCACCAGCTCCAAACCCAAGGCTGGGCAGATTGCAGCCTGTGAGCCAGTCCAGCCCACTGCCACCTGCTATTGTAAATAAAGTTTTATTGGAACACTGTCACACCTATTCATTTACGTATGATACATGGCCCCTTCTGTGCTACACGGCAAAGTTACATAGTTGTGGCTGAGACTATACAGCCCCCAAAGTGGAAAATATTTCTAATCTGGCCCTTTACAGAAAAATGTTGCTGATCTCTGATCTTTATTCTACCAGAAAAAAAGTTGTCAAATATTTTATATGGAAATGGAGGGATTAATTTAGATCACTCCTCTTAACGTCTTTCAAACAATTCAATGCCATAGCAAGGAAATTCGAAAGGATCTAGGATGGCTATCACTTAGTCTGTATTGCTTCCGCCTCTATTCATTGCGTCTTCTCCCCACAATCTGGTGGCTAGTAAATATTAGAAACCCATTTGACGGAGGAGAAAATCGAGACTCTGAAAGGTGTTTTAGGCAAGTTCATTCAGCGAAGAAATCGCAGACCTGGCATTCATACCTTGCCTGTCAGCCTTTAAATTCTACCTTCTTTCAGGTAAACCTCGCTGTTTCCTGAGAAAAAGAAGGAAGAAGGCATTGGCCTTCTTGGGGAGGACTTATCCAGGCCTTCCCTCTCTCTGCAAAGGAGCTGCTGAGAAGAGACATGTGAGCAGCCAAGGCAGAGGCACAGAAAGCAAGGGGAGGAGTGGGGGGAGACTTGGTTTCCTTCAGTCTGCACTCACTGTGGGCCTGGTGGAGGAGCAGGCCAGAAGTACTTTAGCTGTTGGGAAACCCTACAAATGTTTATCAAACAACAGAAAAGCCGAAGAGAAGCAGCCCTGGGTGATAAAGAGCTTACTTCATGGCCTTTGCTGCCTGAGCAGTGCTGACTGCTGGAGAGAGAGCAAGGTCCATCTGGCTTCCTTATGAGGGACATGGAAGTCACCAGCCCTGCTGCAGCCAACGTGAAAACATAGTTGTGGCTCTCACACCCTGCAGGAGCAGTTCTCTAGGCTTTGGGGTAGCCTGGGGCCAGATTCTGTTGCCCTGAACTTTAGAAACGGGTGTAGGAAAGGTGGTGTGTAGGAAAGGCCTGCAGGTATTACCAGCTTGTCTGTGGAAGCCACAGACATTTCAGGGTGAAAACAGGGACCAAAATACCTCTTGCAAAATAGTCATTGGGCTGTGTGTTTGGATGAACGGAGGCAAGATGGCGCACTTCCGGGTTCTTCATCCCCCCAACTTTTCCCGCGCGCGCGAAAATCCAGCCGGCGACCCGGGAAGGTGCAGACCAACTAGGCATGCGCCAGGTGATGTCAATCTGAAGAGACCAAGATTTACCTGGTCGCACCTGCGGAACGCCCCGGACACGCCCGTGCCCCGCCTATCGCCCTCCCACTCCTAGAAAAGCCGCTCCGGAGGATCGCCACGCGTGGACTTCCCAGCTTCCTCACTGCGGTCGGTTCCCCACTGCGGTCGGGACTGTTGGAACTCCGTCCGAGAGCTGTACGGGTGACTCTGGGGACCCCTTTTGTCGGGGGCCAACAGACCTCTCCCTACCCACCTTCTTCCCTTGAAGCTAGGTGACCAAAATAAACTTGCAGTTTTGCTCCTACCCTTGCCTAGTTGCTGGTTCTTTTGTACCCGCTCTGGTGGTCTTAGAAAAACAAAACACTGTGAACCTAGGAAGATGAGAAGATGTAGTGGAAATGATAGTCAATAACACAACCACACAGCAGCAACTATCATTTGTTGAATGCTTACAAAGCACCAGGGACTTTAAATGCCATAATCTTCAGAATCTCATTTAATCTTCATAATTATCCTGGGAAATGGGTATTACTGTTTCATTTATTATAGAGGAAATGGGGCTCAGAGATGATAAATAATTTGCTCAAGCTAAAATTTAGATGGTGGCGCTGATAACCCAATCTGCCTAACCCATTAACCATTCTGTGTACTAGGAGTGGGAAGAGGGGAAACCACAGAACAGATATGAAGTCAGACTACCGTATCCCACCTCCACCACATAGGCACATAATTTTGTTTTTCTGAGCCTCAGTATTCACTGCGTAAATGGATATAGCAACTGCCAGAGTTGTGGAGACAGTCAAGGATAATGGTGTATTGTAAGCATCAGTCTATTTTCTGACTCATATTAAGAGCTCATCTGGCCCTTCTTCATTTTGTTCCTTCTTCCCATGACTAAGACACAGACCCAAGCTTTCCATCACTGCCGTCATTGTTCATTGTCTACGGTATTCCTCCAAGCTCTGCAGGAAGTGGGACCTGCAGATCCACCTTCTGCCTTTGAGGCATTTGCCATCTAAAATGAACATACATTTATGGAACACACAGTCAGGAGCCAAGAACAGCCAAACAGTTGTGAAAAGAGCAAAGGGTATTTTCATCATATGCATGTCAAAGGGAGTTGCATTTAAGAGGAAGATTTTTTTTTTTTTTTTTTTTTTTTTTTTTGATCATTCGTCTTTGTTGAGCTTCAGCTCCATGGGTTAAAGAGCAGAGAGAGAGAGATCTGGAAATATGCAGCGGGGACAGGTGAGGACAGGCTGTCACTTTTTTTCTTTTGATCTGGGAAAGCTCTTAGCTCAGATATCTCCTCTCCTGGATTTTTCATAGATTGTGACGTACTGATGAGTTGGCCTTCAGTAGAACTTAAAATGAAAGAAAATTAGCAGTGTTTTGTACTATACTATGTGCTGGGCAGGTTCTTTCTCCAGCATCCTCAATTTATCTTCTCAGCCTTATGAGGGAGGGTATTAGTGGTATCCCATTTGATGTCAAGGGAAAGAGTTTAAAGAACTTGTGATCTAGAGCTTGTGATCTAAGAGTTAAGAGATGAAGACAAAACCAGAACAAGAGTCTTTCCAACTTGGAAGCTGATCGTACATATCAGATGCTCTGTCTTCACTCTGAGAGGGAGAGATGCTCTCTTCACTTCCTCTACCTTCTAATGTCACCCCAGCTGCCTGGAAAGAAACTCTAGGAATTATTGCAGGGGCCGTGTGTGGTCTCATGGGGTCTGACTACTTCCATCCTAGAGGAACTGGATTTTTTAGGACTCTCAGGATTATCATTGACAGAAATTAAAGAAATGCAGGATAAAGGAAAATGAACCAACAAGCAACAACAATGGCAGTGCAGAACCTTGAAATAGGATGGCCCGAGAGACTCCAGGCTCAGAGCCCACTAGGTCTTGTCTCCATCCAAATCTCACCTCTGCATCTGGCAGCTTCTTTCAGTGCCCTCATGATGGAGCCCTGGCAGACTGGCACCATATCCTTACAGGTTTGTAACCAGAGAAGAGTCTTCTGTACTGTTTGTACCAGAAAACCCTCAGGGAAGGACTCCTGTTGGGCCTGGCTTGAGTCACATGCCTTTCCCTAGACGCTTCACTGTGGATGGGGCCTGGGGTCTTGGATGAGCCGAGTGAGCATCACATGCCCACCTTTGGTTACTAAAGAAAGGGAGATGGATTCTAGGCATACAGAGACTGGAGCAACCACACCTCAGCCAGCGGGAGCTCTGAGCAGGATGCATGCAAAATATGATAGTCAGCCTTCTATCCAGAATGCCAGACTTCTTCAAGTCCAAAGTCAGGCCCAGAGTGCCATGCGACTTAATTCCCTTGTCCTCTGAAAACAGGGAAAACACATCTGCAGCTATTCTGAGGAACGACCTCAGGGAGCTACAGATGGGCATTTAATACAGTGGAGGAGATGTCGACTGCTGTGGTAACTGCCCGGGTTAGAACATTTGAAATCATAAGACTGGGTAAATAATGTGGGGAAGGAATGTGCACTCAGGAAGGGCGTGCCCTTGTTTTCAGATCTAGGAGACAGCATCCTTGAAGCTTGGCAAGACTATAGGACAATCAAGGGACTCGGTGGAATTCTAGATTTCACCTCTTCCTTCCCCTCCAGCTTTCACTCCTTACATACTCCTTTCAGTTCCAGCCTTTTGCAGTCCAGTTACCATGTTTTCTCTTCTCTCCATCTTTATGCCTTCTTATTCGTACCTGGAACCACCCTCTCACTTTCTGCTATCCAGCTGAATCTCGTTCTTTATTGTTTTTGAGATGGCGTTTCGCTCTTGTTGCCCATACTGGAGTGCAGAGACGTGATCTCAGCTCACTGTAACCTCCGCCTCCTGGGTTCAAGCGATTATCCTACCTCAACCTCCCAGGTAGCTGGGATTATATAGGCATGTGCCACCACACCCGGCTAATTTTGTATTTTTAGTAGAAACGGGATTTCACCATGTTGGTCAGCCTGGTCTCGAACTTCTGACCTCAGGGTATCTATACCCCTGGGCCTTTCAAAGTGCTGGGATTACAGGCTGAATCTCGTTCTTTAAAATTCATTGCTCATCTCTCCTCTAGGAAGCCCTCCCTGACTTCGCTGGTCTTATTTATTAGAAAGACATCCTCTACCTCTAGCTTCCCGGGCAAACTATTATTGAGCATCAGTCATACTCCAACTCGGAGACGGGTGCTTTAACTGCCTTCCCCACCATACTATGAGCTACTTGTGAGCAGGGAATTGTATTTTTATTTTTTATTAGCAGGGTTTAGTACAGTGCTAAAATATTTTTTTTTAAAAATGGAAAAAATGCATGAATGGGAAGTTGTGCTGTAAGAGCAGATGTCGATTTTATGGAATTCATTACTTCAGAGGTATTTGAGGCGGCGAATGTGAACATCAGCTTCCCAAATGTCTAGATGTGCGTTTCCCAAATGCGTTCATTTTAATGGGTGTTCAGCAACAAAAAGATCCTGGTCAAATAAATTCAGAAAATGTTGTGCTAAAGGAAGTATGGAAGGCTTCTTGATTGCAGGACTTCTCAGGGTATTTGCCATGTTAATATGCACTGTGAATTTCCAAGACGTGAAAGTAAATACACAGCTGGTTCCCAAATACCTTTTGACTGTAGAATCTGTGTTTTGGATGCATTTGGTGGGACTTGAGTTTTATAGGACTGGTGTTAAGAAAATGGGAAGTTACGACTTCTTAATATTAGGTTAATTCATAGTTTAAACTGACATAAAAGAACCCTGAAATAAGTATCTGAGGACAATCTGGTGTTTCTCCTGGGAACCCCATGGTGATCAAAATGGACCAAAGATTGGTCAATGCAGGTTGGCAATTCCGTGGTGCCATTTCATTTCAATCTCAACATGGCCTTTGAGAACCTTATTGTTATTATTAGTCCTTTTATAGCACCCAGTTTCCTCTCCAGGACCTTTTTTCCACTCAAGTTGAAAAACATTTCAGAGGCTTTCTTAACCCCCTACCTCCTTCCCAAAGTTTCCTCTGATTTGCTAGAAGAATGGTGGCATTTCCCCTCCATGCCTACACTGTCTAAACTTGCCCTCTTTCCTTCACTCTTTGCCCACCACCCTTCACACTTTCTCAACTCTATTTCTGGCAGATTCCTCTAGCCCCAAGGGGGTAGAGAATAGCTGTAGGCCCCGTAGGCATTCTGGGTGGGTTGTTGGAACTCAAATCTCTTTCTGAATCCAACATCCCCATTCTCCACCCCACCCCATTTTCCTCTAGGGATAGAGTGAATTTTTCCCAGCTGAGTCCTCTGAGGTAGATGTCTGCAAATGTTCAGCAGCTTCTCCAAAGCAGTGAATATTCATGTATTCTCAGGGTGGGCTGCATTCCAGCCTCAGGGCAGGGATCTTGTTTGCTCTGCCATCGTGTTGTTCAGGACTGAGGTCTGATCTGTGTACCTCCAGTTGGGAGTCTGCATCCTTGGCTGAAACCTCTTTCCTGAGGCTTTCAGATCTAGGGAGTTCCACACTAGCCTTGGGGCTGCTACGACCTCTGGAACCTTGCTGTTGGATGTTTGTACAAAACACACAAGCACAAAGGAAACTTGCAACAGACACTTGTACTTTTTCCCTCCACCTCCCCGCACACATTTCTTTTGCCCATTGCTGCTCTACACGTTTGCTCAAGACCGTTCTCCCTGCCTGGGATGCCTTGCCTTTTTTCCCAAAGATCATCCAAGTCTAGAGACAGTGCCATATGGTTCTTAAGAGTGAGGGTTCTAAACTAGAAAGTCATTGCAAACATCACATGAAATAATCCTTACAAAGTGTTGAGCACAATGCTTGGTGTTCAGTAAACACTAGCTATGTTATCTAACCCTCAAGATTCAAATCCTCCTCAATCTGTGAAAATGCCGCAGCCATCTCTCCACACAGAAGTTTTCTGTTCATCTGTGCCCTGAATTCCTCAGCATGGTCAACAGAACCACATCAGTCACACCTTTTGTGAAATGTTTGGCATTGTTTTCATGGACTGCTTCTCATTTTGGTGTTACTAAGCAAGATGTTCCCTCTGTTTCTGCCTTTTCTTCCCCAACTACATGGTTGGTAACCATGATGTCTGCCAAGAAGACGTTGCACAGAATAGCTGGTTAATTTACTTGTTTTTTTTTTAAATTGGGCCACCTGATTGGTCAAAGTCAAGGATTTGGAAAAACCACCCTTGTTCTCCCTCTTTTGAAACTGTCCTTTCAATGAAAGCAATTACAAAATGGCAGTCCCACAGGTGGATTCCTGTCAACAGGAATGTTTGGCCCATACCATTTTTTTAAAAAATGAACTGATTATATTTAAAAATGGGGAGATTTTATATAAAAATTCAGATTGTTTGTTCCTTTCCCCAAATTGGGAGCTCTGGTGGCAGCAGAAGCACAGGGTTCGGTGCCCTTTAAGGTAACAGCCTGCAGAGTGCCTTTAGAGGGGCATATTGTCTCCAGCTTGCTTCCATTCCCATCAACCTCACTGTCCCACATGGGTAGTCTTTTAAGCTTGGGGGACACAACCGTCTTCATCCCCCAACAGTGCTTCACAGAAGAGGTGACTGAAGCCCGCAAGCCCAGGGCTAGCAATTGGCCGCTGAGGCAGGCTGGCTGTTAGGACTCTTCCTTACTCCTCAGGAGGAAGAGCAGGCCCCTAGCAGGGCTCTCTTTTCCTCGGTTGCCTTTGGAAGTTATGACTCTTCTGGACCTCTGTTTGATGTTTCCACAGTCTTTTTACCCCTGAGAAGTAGATGGGACCAACATCATGGTCTTCATCCCAAAGAATAGGGCGCCTAGTAACGTTGTGGTCCTCAGATGCTCTTTCCAGGATCTGAAAGCCAGCGGGTGTGGAGGCGGCATGAGGTGTTCAAATGTGGGTGTCGGTGTGATCAGTTGATCTTCATAGCACATTTGCTACCTCCCATCCAGCAAGGCCACATCCCTCATCCGGGTGCATTCAGGAAGTGTCTGGAGGTTCCCTCCATGGCATCCTTTCTGGAGGCCTTTTGTCCGAAGGGACTATTCCCTCTGCGAGAAAGGGCATTCCTGAACTGCCTGCCCACATCACAGGCTTCCACCCCAGGGGAGGGCTGGACTTGGGCTCTGTGGCCAGTCCCTGCAGCTTCTGGCATCACCCGGTCAAGATCAGGCCTTGAAGCTTCTCTGCCTGGTGGGGCTTTGCAAATAGAGGGTTTGGAGCAATGGGTAGATCTGTTTTGAATTGAAGCAGTTACCTCATTTCATCTCCTCAGTCAGATCATGTTTTTGTGGTGATGCAGCTTCTCTCTCAAGTTTAGTCTTCTCTTGTCTCCAAGTCTTAGTTATATTATTTCTGGCAAGTAATTTGGGGTGTGCTAATTACCATCTGAACTGAGTAACAATTCTCTGATAGGGACCAATTTGTGGTAAGGAAACTTTCCTTGCCAGGGATCCCCTCTCTAATTATCGGAACCATGAAAACTTCTACCATTCTACCCAGTTTGACATCTCAAGGGCCCCTGGGCTCAGACCTTTTTGCATGGAAAGGCTGGGAGAAGCCAGCTAGTTTATTTTCCTGAAGTTATGTTATTGAAAGCTGATTCCATTATTTATTTCAGAAAAAAAATGTGTGTTTTCATACATTTCATATGTAGACAAGCCATGCAATGATATACTAATCTGGAAATAGTCTTTGAGAGCTTCTAGTTTAGGCCTGGCAAAGAGATTATGTCCTGGATGCCCACTCGGATTAGATAAACAGTGCTCAGGGTAATATATTGAACATGACTCTGAGGTCAGAAAAACTCAGAAAAGGCATCTGTGGATATATTAGGCCTGGATGCTGTGGACCCAGGACAGGGAATAGAGCACATTCCCTACGTGCTGTCACTCCCATGGAGCTCATGCTCTTCATCTGGCAGGTTAGGAGCCAGCACCAGAGATTGGAGGCAACTAGCATGCTGCTGTTACTTACAACATCTGTATGTGAGTTAGAAAAAGGTGCCCCGCTCTGGGCTGACCCTGCTCCAGGATCACAGGGCTTGGGATGAATCCTAAGTGAATGCCTCTTAAGCAGGCTCCCCAGTGCTTTGGTGGAGGGAGAGGAGCATAGAGTGGAGTGGTCCCCAGTCTGTTGTCCCAGCAGGGTCTCTGGCCACTGGCCATATCCAGCAATCAAGGAACTTCTCCATAGTTTGCACCAATTTGCCCCCATTTCCCCTTGTTCCTCCTGAAGGATGCAGGCAGCTCAGACTTCAGCCATCAGTCATGAGAGCATCCCTGAGAGTTTGAGGCCTTGAAGGGGATCATGTGTAACTGAGTGGTTTAAAAGTATGAAAGCCAGACAGATCTGGGTCTGAATCTTGACTTTGTCACTTTGGGTCCTTGGCCAAGCTGTTTAATTTCCCAGAAATTCGGTTTGGTTTGGTTTTGAAGTAGCAACTCTAACACCTACCTCATAGAGCTGTTGTAAAGATTAAATGAGATGATGCATGTAAAGCTCCCGGCACAGTGCACAGCATTTAATTAACACTGTCTCAGTAAACATTTGCTATTTTTATCATCTGACTAGTGGAGTGCATTTTCCCCTGTCAAAAAGGCTCCAAGGCAGGGGAGAACTTAAAGTCGGATTGTGGAGCAGCCCCAGAGAGCTGGTATTCTGCAGTCGTAGAACAATAGAAGACAAGATTGTAGAATATTTATTATTTTTTAAAGTTATTTTTCACCTTATTAAGAATGATTTGAGTGAGCAGTTTTAGATATAATACTAAATCACAGTCTTGTAAGATGCACAGCCTACTTTCTGGAAACTGTTTTCATTACTACAAGATTGTAGGAAGGGGCTGACCCGTGCTTAGAGTGAAGGGCCCAGGAGGATGTGAGGGATTTGGGTTCTGTTGACCTACGGTGTAGGAGAAATGCTTGAAGAGCTGAGGAGGAGCCCCCACAGGAAATTCTCATGTTCGTGCCCGTCTTTGTTGCCAGAAATCTCAGCAGAACATGAAAGTTCAGATCCCCAGAGTGGACAGGCTGGGAAACTCTCAGGTAGAGTTCCAAGAGAGATGTGTGTATCTTCCCTCAGGCCAGGGCACTTTCCAGAATTCACCTACCCTCCGCCCCTCCTCCCCCATTGCTCATCTCTAGGTAGTGTAGCCAGAGCATCATTGAGTGGGCGCTGGGTGGCAGGTGAGCTGGGCAGAGAGGGTGCTAGGAAGTGGGTAGAGGAAGCAGAAGTTCAGGTACCAGAAACCAGTCTGCCTGGGTTTCAACCCTCTGCTCCTTCCCAGAGAAGATTATTTAGCCTCTCAGGGTGTCAGTTTTGTCGTCTGTGAAATGGGCATGAACATAGTACCTAGCTCACAGGATTGCTGTGAGGATTAGGTGAATTATTTTTTAAAAATGCTTAGAACAGGGCCTGGAACCAAGAAGCCATTCAGTTCATGTTGGTCAGTATCATTGTTTTTGTTTGTTTTGTTTTTGTTTTTGTTCTTAAGAGACAGGGTGTCACTGTGTTGCCCAGGCTGGAGTGCAGTGGCACAACCGTAGCTCACTGCAGCTTTGAACTCCTGAGTTCAAGCAATCCTCCCACCTCAGCCTCTAAAGTAGCTAGGATTATAGGCATACATTATCATGTCTGGCTAATTTTTTTAAAGTTTTTAACATGGAGGCGTCTCGTTAGGTTGCTCACGCTGTTCTCAAACTCCTGGCCTCAAGCAATCCTCCCACCTCAGCCTCCCAGAGCACTGTGGGATTACAGGCATGAGCCACCATGCCTGGCCAAACATTGTTATCAACACAGGGATAGGGGAGGTAGGAGGGAAGTCACTTGGGAGAATATTCTACATTCTCCAAGTGACATGGGGGCATACACAGGCCTATCTGGATAGGAGGCATCATTCTTTTCATTTCTTCCATTCCGGAGTTTCTCTCACCTGTGCTTTTTGGGCAATAACTGAAATAAACTAGAAACTGGAAACAAGGAGGCCCGTAGCATTAGGAGGTGATAGTGGGGATGGACTGGGTGGGTGGAAGAGGGCATGGTTAACAATACCATGCTGAGCTCCCACCCTTCTGTTATGTGCTGAATTAGCCTCACCACAAACAGATGCCAGGAGAGGTGAACTGACTTGATCAAGATCCCACAGCTGCATTATGATGAGGTCTCACTAGCATACAGTCCGAGATGTGTGTGACTCTGGGACTCTCGCTATTTCTGCCACCTCAGCCCACTCCCCTGTTGCTCAAGATGATCTCCACTGCCCTGCAGACTGTAATATGACTCTCATGTGCCTTGATGTGCCCGCTGCTAAATGAAGCATCTGAGCATGAACACGTTGAGCGAATAATTCACCAGGCAGCAGTTTTCTCATTAAGAACATGTGTCAGCAAATGATTCTGCAGCCCAGCATGAACAAGAACTTTGGGGGGAGTCATTGGTCTCCATAGCAAAGACGGCTAGAAAACAAAGGCAGTGACCCCAGAAGATGAGGAGGAGGAGAACAAATTAGTAGCATTAGTCTTAGATAGAAAGGTGAAAGAAGGTAGTGCTTGGTTTCTGAAGTCAAATCCTGGCTTTGATCTTTACTGTGTGACCTTGGGCAAGTTATTTAACCTGTTTCTGTTTCTTTATCTGTAAGATAGGCATGGTGATATGAATAGTGCCTACCTCTTAGGTTTCATCCCATTGACAAATATCTGCTGAGCACTCACTCAGAGCTAGGCACTCAGACACTATTTCGTTCTAGGTGCTGGGGACACAGCTGGGAATGAAAGAGCAAAATGCCTGTCCTTAGGGGGCTCCTATTCTAATGGGACTCCCATTCTAGTGGGGGTGCACTTGATAGACAAGGTAAACACATAAAACAACTGGTGTGTTGGACAGTGATACATGCTTAGGAGAAAACTTACACAAAGCAGTTGTCTTTGGGGGTGGAAGGGTGGGGTGAATTTTAGATAAGGTAGCCAGAGAAGGCTTTACCAAGAAGGTGACCCTTGAGTAAGGACTTGAAGAAGGTGAGGGAAGGAGCCACAGGCATATTTGGGGAAATATTGAATGAATGAATCTATCAAATGAAAGAATCCGTGAAAAAATAGGGTCATATGGATGAAATGTTATCACAATAAATGCAATGCACTTAGAATAGTGCAGGACGCATAGTACGTGCTCAATAAATGTTAGCTATCTTCATATTTAGCAGATTAGGCGATGAAGTTGTTGCTGTCACTCCCCCTACTTCTGGCTTTCTGAAAGCATTTTCCAGATACGCAGAAAGGAAGGCCATAGAAGTCTCTTCTGATTCTGTTAGCAGACTGCATACAATGGGATCTCTCTTTTAGGTTGGCCTAGGCACAAGTTAAGACTCATCACACACACCTGGATTATAAAAGTTCTCTTATGCGTGCAGCCCTTCTGAGGTTTCTCATACTTTTGCATAAATTGCATCATTTTCTTCCAACATCCCTGTTGGGTAGCAAGGCAGGTGCCTTTAGTGACCCCCTCCCCTAGCAAAGGCAAGGGATCTAGCATTTCCTGAGCAGCTACTATGTGCCAGGCACTCTGCTAGTTGTTTTGCCTATATATGTTGCCTCCCTTATCTCTCCCTAGAGTCCAGGAGACCATGCATTATCATTACTGTTTGAAAGATGAGGAAACCTAGGTGTGGCTCCCCAGTTTGGCACAGCAATAAGCCGCTTGCTGGGGCTGAAGCCCAGACAGCCCATTGCAGGGAATCTTCTGTGGCTCACACAGTGAGCCTGCCCGCATCTTTGGCATGCCACCCCAGCAGGGCAGCCCTGCCTGGGAAGCCTGAGAACAGGGCGTGTTGTTGGCTTGCAGTTTAATTGAAGTGGAAAGCAACCCATTGAGACAGGCCCAGATCTGTTAATCCTGCTTGTAGGAATGCTGGAGATAAAAGCAGCCATGGACCTAGAGAACAATGGCTCCACATACCAGCAGGAAAGGGCACTGTCATTGCCCCAAACCAAACAACTGCCAGGGCCCGGAGGGTCTGGCGGGGAAGGCCCAGGATGAGGCTGACTCACAGAGATGACAGAACAGCCCGGAGAGAATGGGAAAGTGCAGAAGCCAAGTTTACCCCAGTGCATATATACTTTGGGGCTGAGTAATGTGGTAGACAAATCACTCCCTTCACCATCCCACCCAGAGTGGAAGTGCACCCTGAAGCCTCAAGGATAATTTTTACTTAAAACAGTTGAGTCAAATGGAACCACAGACTCTGCTGCTGCTTCAGGAAAAGGGGCTGCGGTCCTGAGACTCCCACCCTGTTGTGCTACAATGGGACCTTGGGAAGGAAAGCTTTCTCCAAGGGACTTGAATTAGCCGGAAATATTTAAGATCCCATTTTCCCTCCCATTGGCTTGTATTGACTGGTCTTGATGGGGAGTCCGAGGATGGTACTTAGAGGCCCTGCAACAGAAATTCTAAAACAATCGACCAGACTTTCGAATGTGTGGTTATGTTTAGATGTCTTGGGTTGCTTTCTCCTGGCTTTGAAAAGGAGCAGCCAAAACATGTTGATTTGCAAAACTCCTTCCAGAACATAAATCACTGGGGTGAGAGTGGGGTTGGAGTCTATCATAGCTCACTGGGAGATGGGCCTACTGCCCATCTTTCATGGTCTCCCCTTTGCACTCTGCCCTCTGCCCAATGGCTGTGCTCACTGGGGGCCCACAAGCGTCACCTCTGCCCAGGCCCAGAGGAGCTAATGGGGCAAAAGTTTGAGGAATTTGCCCTGGTGAGTTTTATAGAGAAACTAGCCTGAAAGTGGTAAGATTGGAAGAGCGCAGGAGTGATCACGTCACCCTTCCTTCCATTGTCCAGTAGAATGAACCTAGATAGTTCCTGGACTTCCTTAGTATTTCCCGATATGCCCTCTGCAATGATAAAATATCCAGATTTTATCTGGGCTGATAGCTCATGCTATCTGTCTAATCACTTTGGTGAGGTTTCCAGCCTCAAGGATAAATCAGAACTTAAACATTTTTCAGTCATTTTTCCACACATATAAGTTGCATTTTGGTTGTTCCTCTAGGGCTTTCCCACTAGGGAAAAGGGAGCCACTGTGATGTCCACAGCCCTCGTTCCAAACACCCGTTGATTAAACAGAGCCTGGCTCAGAAAGCCTGTGTCGGGATTAAGATACTCATGTATCTTAAGTGCAATTTGGATTCCCTGGTTCAACCTAGGCTTCATGCATTGGAGTCTGCATGTTCAAAGCGAAAGTCATGTAAATCAGATGAATTTGACTATTAGCCTGGCATACCTTTTCATTTCCTTTTTTTTCCTCGCACTGTGGCCTGGGCTGGAGTGCAGTGGCATGATCTCGGCTCACTGCAGCCTCCGCCTTGCAGGTTCAAGCGATTCTCCTGCCTCAGCCTCCTGAGTAGCTGGGATTACAGGCACACACCACCACGTCCAGCCAATTTTTGTATTTTTAGTGGAGGTGGGGTTTCACTATGTTGGCCAGGCTGGTCTCGAACACCTGACCTCATGATTCACCCGCCTCGGCCTCCCAAAGTGCTGGGATTACAGGCATGAACCACCGTGCCCGACCCCTTTTTTAATGATCAGTGGAACCATTTTCCTCTCCCTCCTATCTGTTATTGAGATACTTACTCTGTGTTGGAATCTGGCTCAAGTTCCCCATTTTCTGCAGGTCTTTCTCCCTTAGAGCTATCTCCCCCCTCCTACCTTGCCTTCCTATTATGATTTGACAGTGAATCCTGTATCACCTGGCTGACAGATCTTAATGATGACCCTGGCCATTTAGCAACTAAGCCTCATACCATGTGCCAGGCATCATACAAGGTCGTTGCCCTAACTCCATTGTATCCTTACAGCAGCCTGGAAAGGTAAGGGGAGCCAGGCCCAGTGAGGTTACCTGACTTCATTAAAGCCCCACTCATAAGAATCTGGGGCTGGGAATGGTGTGAGCTCTGTCTGACCCCAAAGCTCTGAACACGGATGCTTTGACTCCTGGTGTGGTCAGTGCTGTTGGATAACTTTGCACACATGCTTGTCTGGTTTTGATAATTAGGGAATATGCTCTGCAGGCAAGAAGCTCACATTTCTTTGTGTTCCCGTGGCATCTGGCACAGCACTTTTCACCCAGAAGACCTGCATGACTGTGTGTTGTTTGAGAGGTCTGAGCAGCTCATGTTCACTTTGTACTGACAACCTAGAGACAAGAAGGAAAGGAACTTCTCCTCCTGCTGTAAGGGGAACATGGCAGTACACAGCACATCTCAAACTCTCTGCATCCCAGTCTCCTGGAGGGCTTGTTAAAACAAATCGCTGAAACTACCCCCCAGTTTCTGAGTCGGTGGTTCTGCATGGGGCTGGATAATTTGCACATATACCAAGATCCCAGCAGGTCTTGGACCCCACTTTGAGGATGGCTGTCATATTGAGAAGTACAACCCACATTCAAATCCCATCTCTGTGGCTTACTCACTGACCACGGGGAAGTTTCTAGAACTCTCAAGGATCCAGTAGCACCCTCTGTAATGAAAGCAGAATAACATCAACAAGTTGTTGTGAAAATTAACTGAATATCCCATATATACGTAGTATTTCTTTACCAAATACAGATACAGCACTTCATATGTGCTAGACACATGTTGGCACCCTTTACAAATATGAACTTACTTAATTCTCATAGCAAGGCTAGGTGGTAGTGCCTCTGTTTTCTTCCTTGTACAGAGAAGGGGCCTGAAGCCCAGAGATGGTCTGTGACTCGCCCAGGGTCACCCAGCTAGAAAGTCTGCAGAGCTGGGCTATAATCCAGACAGCATGGCTCCTGAGGCCACATCCTCAGCTACCGCAGTGGACAGTACCTGGCCTGTCTCTTCCCCGTTCCCAGGTTACACTAAGAAGGGGCCCTACAAAAGGGCAGGGAGATTATCTTTCTAGTTGATAGGCAGATTAACCATACATGACCAAAAAAAGACTATTTTATGACCACAGCTTTGAAACCACATGTTTGGCCTCCCTTCTGGTATCAATATGGTCAGCCGGGAGTGACTGTTTCTCTTTAAACATCTCTGGCACCGAGGTTTATCATTGCTCAAGAGGATGGTGCTTTAAAGAGGCCTTCAGGCTGAAGGAGTGGAGGCGGCACGATGCGGGTCAGTAATAAAAGTGAAGAGAGATTTGCAGCTCCCCCATGGAGGGCCTCAGGAGTCTAGCCAGCAGGCGGGTACAGAGCCTCGGCCCAAGGAAGGGGCAGTGATGGACAGGGTGGGAGGGGAGCAAATAGTTTCAGCGTGGCCGAGTAACTGAAGCTGAGAGGGCAGGCAGTGGGAGAATTCCAGCTATGTCATGGGAAATGGCTATGGCCAGGGCTCTGATTAGCGGCCGACCACAAATCCCCTGGGACCCTGCCAGGGGTCAGGAGACTGGGGCACCGCCGGGATGCCAAATGGTATGCCGTATTTCACTGTCAGAGAAGGAGGAGGCAATTTTAACTGTTATCCCTAGATGTGAGTGCTGGCACTGCCAGGAGCTGAGAGCTGGGTGGGGACGTATGTAGGAGTGAGAGAGAAGCTAGAAAAATCCGCTTTTCATTCCAAGGAACAACATAGAGGAAAGACCAAGCCATGCTGCTGGGGATTCGCATCATCTCAAAGCTTTTTTGGCCACCATCTCTGAAGTCTTTCTGCCCTTTTTTCGTTTCTCTGCAAGGTGAGACATCAAAGTCTCCCATTGCCATGTTAGAGAGCTAAAAGGGAAATGCTGACCTGGATCCCTCAAAGCGTAGGTGGATGGAACAATGGGGCTTCTGGGAGAATGGGCTTCACGTGGTTTGCTTGTTTGACATCTTTGGCTTGGAACTGAGCAATGAAATGTGGAAAAAATCAACTTTGAAAGTAAATGAGCTCAGTGCCCAGCTCACACTGGGGATGCTGGGAGGGTTAGGGTTGTATCACTTAATTCATTCCTCTAGCTTATCTCAAGTCCTGGCACCATGAGGCTTTTATAAATGTTTGTTGAGTGAATGAGGGGACTGATTGATTAATTGCTTAATTATGTCCAAAAGGATGATAAATTCAAAAAGAATCTTGGCTAACTCTTTAGAAATGCTTGATGAATTAAAGATTTTCCTGAACTCATCATGGCCCCATGTGACTGTGAAAGGAAGCCTTTCACCCAGGCTAAGAGGAATGGACAAGTCTCTTTTTTCTTACGTATTTCACTGGATTTCATTTACAATGTAAAGTTAATAGCCTAGACCTTAAAGTTAGACAAGTCAGGTTCACACTGGGCAGATGAGATGTGTGACCTTGGGCAAGTCACTTAACTTCTCTGAGCAGTAATTTTCTCATTATAAAAGGAAGATAATAGTAGTGTCTTGCTCCTTAGACCATTAAAATAATCTCTCTGAATGGCATGGCACCGTGATAGACATGTAATAGCCTTCAGTAAGTACAACTCTTTGGGATCAGTGAGGATTAAGTTCAACTAAAGGAACATAAAACCCCTTAGTAATGGCTTAAACAAAGTAGAGATTTATTTTTCTCTATGAATCTACAATTAGGAAATCTATAGTTGGTATAGTAGTTCTGCTCTACCAAGTGCTCAGAGGCCCAGGTTGATTAGCTTTTTGTTCTATTATCCCTGTGTTGTGGCCTTATCCCAGTAGTCTAAGCTGGAATGGCAGCCATTGTATACATTTTCTAAGAGGCAGAATGAAGGAAAAACAAAAAATGGGAAAGAGTATGTGCTGGTTGCATTTTAAGGGAAGTAGCCATGTAGCACTTTTACTTATATCACATTAGCGTATAGTTGGGTCATGCTTTTTGTTTTTGTTTTTGTTTTTGTTTTTTGAGACAGAGTCTTGCTCTGTCACCCAGGCTAGAGTGCAGTGGTGTGATCTGGGCTCACTGCAAGCTCCGCCTCCTAGGTTCATGCCATTCTTCTGCCTCAGCCTCCCGAGTAGCTAGGCCTACAGGCGCCTGCCACCACGCGTGGCTAATATTTTTATATTTTTAGTAGAGACAGGCTTTCACCGTGTTAGCCAGGATGATCTCGATCTGCTGACCTCATGATCCGCCCACCTCAGCCTCCCAAAGTTCTGGGATTACAGGCATGAGCCACCGTGCCTGGCCTGGGTCATGCTTTTCTAAAAACTCTACCAGTCTCTGTTTTGTTGTTGTTGTTGTTGTTTTGTTTTGTTTTTTTGAGATGGAGTTTTGCTCTTGTTGCCCAAGCTGGAGTGCAATGGCACTCTTAGCTCACTGCAACCTCTGCCTCCCAGGTTGAAACCATTCTCTTGCCTCAGCCTCCTGAGTAGTTGGGATTACAGGCATGCGCCACCATGCCCAGCTAAGTTTTGTATTATTAGTAGAGACAAGATTTCTCCATGTTGGTCAGGCTGGTTTTGAACTCTTGACCTCAGGTGATCTGCCTACTTTGGCCTCCCAAAGCGCTGGGATTACAGGCATGAGCCACCACACCCGGCCTCAGTCTCTGTTTTTTAATTGGTGTATTTAGGCCATTTACATTTAATGTAATTATTGGAATGCTAAGTTTGCCATTTTATTTTTTGTTTTCTGTTTGTTCTGTTTTTAGTTTCCTTGTTTTCTTGTGGGTTACAAGAACATTTTTTAGAATTCCATTTTGATTTATTTATAGGTTTTTGATTCTCTTTTTGTATAGCATTTTTAGTAGTGTCTCTAGGTATTACATATGCATAACTTACCACATTCTACTGGTGTTGACAATTTACTAGTTAAACTGAAGTGTAGAAACCTCACTTCCCTTTATGTTCCTTTACCCTCCCCTATTACAATACAGTTGTCTTAAATATTTCTACATAAATTGAAAAACGACACCAGATAGTGTTACAATTTTTGCTTTAATCACCAAACATAATTTAGGAAATTTAAGAAGGAAATATATTTTCCCATATTTTTACTCTTTCCATTGTTCTTCCTTTTTCTGAATATTCTAATAGTCATTTCTTTTTGTTTAGAGGATGTTTTTTTTTTTAGCCTTCTTTTAGGGGCCATCTGCTAGTGACAAATTTTCTTAGTTTCCTTTCATCTGAGAATTTCTTGATTTTCCCTTCATTCCAAAGGATATTTTTGGCTGGATATAGAATTCTGGGTTGACAGATCTTTTCTTTCAGCCCTTGGAAAAAAATTGTGTCACTTCCTTCTGGACTTCATGGTTTCTGATGAGAAATATGCAGTCATTTGAATTCTTTTTCCCCAGTAGGTAAGTCAGTCAAGTATCGTTTCTCTCTTGCTGGTTTCAAGATTTTGTTTTTTCCAGAAAATTTTCTATGATGTGTCTTGGCATAGATTTCTTTGGATTTATCCAATTTGGGATCTTCTTACCTTGTTTAATCTGTAGGTTTCTTTTTCCAAATTTAGAAATGTCTCAACCATTATTTCTTCATGTATTTTTTAAGCCTCATCCTTTCTCTCCCTCTTCTTCTTGATATCTGATTATACAGGCGTTCGATCCCTGGGGCTCTGTTCATTTTTTGTTTTAATTCTGTTTTCTCTCTGTTATTCAGGTTGAGTAATTTTTATTGTTCTACACTCAGTTTTACTGTGGAACAAACCCATTCATTGAATGTTTTATTTTGGCTATTTTTTCCTGAAATTTTCATTTCGTTCTTTTTTCTTTTTCTTTTTTTTTTTTTTGCTGAAACATTCTAGTGTTTCATTTGTATCAAACATGTTCCTTATCGTTCATAAAAACATTTGTAACATGGGTGTTTTAAAATCCAAATTAGTGGTGGCATCTTTTGATTGTCATTTCTCATCCAAGTTGATTTTTTCTTATTCACAGCACGATGAGTGGTTTTCTATTGGAACTGGACATTTTGAGTATTATGTTATAAGACTCTGGATCTTATTAAATCTTCTATTTTAGCTGGCTTTTGATACTGCTCTGACATGGGAAGGGAGGCATTGCATTGTTATGGCCAGATAGGGGTGGAAATCCAAATTCTCTACTTGGCCTCCACTGATACCTTGGGGAGAGGGGATCTTTGTTACTGCTGAGTAGGTGTGGGAATTTCAGCTCTTCACTGGGTGTCTGTTGATACCACCTGGCTGGGAGGGCAAGCATGCCTTGTTACTATTTCCCACATGGCCTCCCAACACCTCAGGGCGGAAGGGGCAGGAGTGGCCTCTTTACTGATGCGTGCTGGTGAAAGTACTGACTTTCCATAGAACTCCTCTGACGTCACTCCCACGATTCTGTCACAGGGGAGGGGCACCTTTTATCTGTTGCCAAGTGGGCATGGAAGGCCAGCCACTCCTCACAGTCTCTGCTGACATTGTATTGAGGGATTTCTGCTGACATTGTTTGGAGGGACTTCATCACTCCTCAGCAAAGTTCAAAGTCCCAGCTCCCTACTTAGCCTTCTCTGATAACTACCCCAGCAGGGGCTTGGGGTTCTTTGTCTAGGCTCCCTATTCAGCCAGTGCTGGTGGAGGTTGGGGATGCAGATTTTATTTTGTGTGTGTGGTATCTCATTAGAGTCAAGTGATTATTGTGTTCGATTTTTCTGTTTACTAAGCTGCCAGGTTGGAGACATATGAAGCAAAAGGAAAACCCAGAGAACTCACTACCATCTGTGTCATTCCTCAGGTCCCAAGTCCCTTGCCAGCCTGCCTTCTGCTCTCCTGCCTTTGAGAGTTTTCTGGTGTTTGTTTTGTATAATGCTTAGGGCTTTAAATTCAACTCAGTGTGATGAATAAGCAAAAGCCCATCTATACCATCCTTCCAGAAGTGGAAGTCCTCTAGGATAGCTTTTTATGTATATCATCAGGTACCTCAATGGTTCTGACAGAGCAGACTTGAGCCACCTGGTGGTTTGCATCATTGTTTGCTCATGTATGATTGCCTTTCAATCTCTTAGTGAGTATTTTTAATGATACTGCCTGGTGCCCATCAGTAATGAGGTAGAAGATGCTCTCCATCAAGGGGAGAAAACAGCCCAGACAGGGCAGGAAATGAGCATAGATGTGCCTTCCCATCTCCACAGCCAGGGAATACTTCTCCTGCAGATCCTAGGACCAGCCTTCTGGAACAGGAGGACTATTGACAGGCTGAGAGTTCACTTGTCAGATTAGCCATTGGGGGTGAGAGATCAATCAGGGAATGCTTCATTAGGGTCATAAAGGCCATTAAAGAGGATGTTACTTGGCCCTGTGCACGTGTGCATGTATACTGTGGCTTTCCGGGAGGCATCTATCTTAGAGGAAAAAGTATTTTCAGAGGCTTCCCTTTACCCCACTGTACTGATTTTTCACTCTTTGGCAGAAGGGAATGAGATAGGATGCAAGTTGTTGGTTTTCTCTTACCAGTTAGGAGAATGACTTGAGTATCTTATAGTAGTGAGCCTGACATTCCCCAGAATGTTTCCTGAGGCTTCTATGGGGTCAGAAATTAATACGTTTTCATGATCACATTTCAAACACATTTGAGAAATACTAGGTTAAAATAAGTAAAGTAACTTACTGTGGAATCTTTGAAGAACCTTTAATGTGCTGATGTACATTGTAAATCTTCAGTGTTTTTCAACTTCACCCCAGCGTGGATCCATTTTGTTATGGAGCACTGCTCTCTTGACTGGTGTCCTGAAGAGGCAGCTTGTGGGATGTGCTGCTGTAGGCGAGGTTGAGCAGTTTATACGTTGAAGAGAAGGAGTAGTGGTGGCCCTTCTAACCAGGGTGCACAGGCAACTTCTCTTCCTATCTGTGGCCACTTCTGTCCCTTTAGAAAAGATAAAGCCAATTTACATTTGTGACTTGGAGAATTGGAGGGCTATGCCTTAGTCAGATCCATGTCCCCTGCAAACCGTTACTTCAAAGGAAAGGAAAGGCCTCAGAGTTCTGCCTTGGGTTTCCTCCAAAGAGCCAAGTTCCCCAAGTTATCCAGAAGTATAGACTCACTGCAGTGAGCAAAGACTCAGGCTCATATTTTCTGTCTACCTTCTCCCGGTCCCAGCCCTGTATCTATGTTAGAATTGAGATCTCTTTGTATTTGGGGGTCTTTTGCTCCAAGTGCTTTGATTTTTACCTAGGACAAAATGTTTATACCTTTAGCAGCTTGTGGGGCAGTGGGGTTTTCAATAAATTAATTTCAGATCCAAATTGTGCATGATGTTGAATTATGTAAACGTGACTTAGGCCAGGAGAAAGGCTTGGATCACTATTAGCTGCAGACACTGAGGTGTTGACAGTGGTTGGAACAGTCTTGCTTTGTCCGAGTAGGAATGCAGCCTCCAAAAGCTGACTGTTGATAGGGAAGACTTCAGTGTATTGTCCTTCTGTTGAGGAAAATATATGGATTTGCTTGGCAAATTGGCCCTTATCTGACTCACGGACACAGGGTTGATTGGCTCAAACACTAGCTGCTGATGCGAGGTTACCAAAAACTGCAACTTCTTGTGCACATTGTCATTACTTTAACCAGGTCTTGGTGAAGGTGGTAAGACGAAATGACTGTCTTCAACTTTGTCATCCTATTTGATTCTTAGAGCTGATTTTTAGATGATTCCTTCTGTTAATGTTCCTGAGGAAAGCATTCTTTTTACCATGAGATGTAGTCCAAAGATGGGTTGGTCTGAGATTGCTTTGAAGGTTAATTTGGAAAAGCCTCGATGAGCTTATAACATTCAAGAAGAAAGTTCTGCTGATGATGCTTATTTTCTTTTTTTTTTTTTTTTTTTTTTTTTTTTGAGACGGAGTCTCGCTCTGTCGCCCGGGCTGGAGTGCAGTGGCCGGATCTCAGCTCACTGCAAGCTCCGCCTCCCGGGTTTATGCCATTCTCCTGCCTCAGCTTCCCGAGCAGCTGGGACTACAGGCACCAGCCACCTCGCCTGGCTAGCTTTTTTTGTATTTTTTTTTTTTTAGTAGAGATGGGGTTTCACCATATTAGCCAGGATGGTCTCAATCTCCTGACCTCGTGATCCGCCTGTCTCGGCCTCCCAAAGTGCTGGGATTACAGGCTTGAGCCACCGTGCCCGGCTGCTACATATTCCAAAATAAGTTTTAGAATTCCTGAATGTCCACACCACACAATAACTAACATTTATAGTGCACTTAAGAAGTACCAAGCATTGTGCTAGCCTTTATATTCATTACAAATTTATATTCATCACAAATTTAATTCCCTCAATAATTCCATGAAGCTATCTTGACTTTATTAATGAGGAATAAAGTGATTGAGGAACATGTTCAAGTTTGCACAGCCAATGGAGCTCTGGGGCTGGGGTTTGACCCAGAGCCTATACTGTTAACGCAACAGTCCCTCTCTCGGGGAACACCTGAGCATGGCCTTGTTCTCAGTGATGAGATGTGTTTGCCAGGCAGGAGCTGGACCTAGAGCCCTAGGACTAGGCAGAAGGGGCAGAGAGTCATGCCCACCTACAGGATGGCAGCAGGCAGAACTCAGGAAGTACGGCGTATGGCCAAGGAGCCAGCAGCATAGGGAAGTACAATTAGAAGTAATAGAAGCAGAACAAAATGATGGAAACATTAAGAGTCTGTGTTACCCAGAGCTCTTAAAAGGCTGGCAGCAGCAGAGGAGCCTGTCAAGGTTACAGCTGGGTGGGTGGGGTTCAGAGTAGGACCCCATGCATGAACTTGAACTAAGTGGCCAAGTAGTTCACCTTGATGGAGTCTGGCTGAAGGAAGACATCTGCAGCCAATAACCAGAACTAGAGTTCAAGGAGAGACTGGGCACTGAAGGCAAAAATTGAGCTAAAGGAAAGGGTTAGAATCAGAGTCAAAGCAGCATTCATGTTGGAGAGTCCCGGCCTGCAAGGCAGAAATCCCAAGATCCCCTCTGCCCAAGAGATAATTAACTTCTTGTGCTGATTTAGGACAAGCCCTTCAGGCAGACTACAAGCAGTCTGTGCCTGATGTTCAGCCTGTCCTGGAGCCAAAGAGAAAACGCAGGCCTGAATGTTTAAGAAAAGCCAAGGATCTGAGTATTGTCTGACAGTCTGTTTGTAGAGACAGTAAGACAGCAAACTTGGGTTTTGCAATAGCACTTTGCTGCTCAAATAAAATACAGTCCACTGCCACAGTTTACAGGTTGTAATATTTGTTAAGAGAATTCAAATTCTGCAGAAGCACCTGAGAACTACCCAATATGCTTTCCATTGCTGTGTGAAGCCTGAGAATTGCACAGGGAAGTTGTGGATTTCAAGGGTTGTTCAGGGAGAGAAAATCGTTACTTGTCCATTTGCCAAATATTGGGAATTTAAGTCAAAGCAGCAGGTGTGGGGTGGGGGTGGGGTGGGGTTGGGGATTCCTCCTGCCCTCCCCATTGGCCCAGATGGAGTGAGGGGTGGGCAGCATAGCTTGATTTGAGACAACTTGTCAATATCCTGCTGTGCATTCTGAAGTTGGCCCACATCAGCCAAAGTGATGTCTTATCCAGGCACACACTATGGGAAATGTGAACTGGATTGAAATCAGAGCAGGGATGACTGTGGGGACATTCAGAGCCTTCTGAAGGTATTTTTAGAATGCTTTTAACCTGAAAAAGGGAAAGTGCCACCCTTCTGGAGACCATAGAGCTGAGAATGACTCACAGCGAAACCAGGCTATACTTAATTTAGGGGAAGCCCCCTTCGGCTGCTTCCTTGGGTCCAGGTGGGAGTGCCTGTTCTTAGGCTCTGGGAATGTCACATACAGGGGTAGGTGTCGTTACAGCCTCTCACTCTCTGAGTCTGAAACTAGGACACTCACAGTGTCAGGGAAGGAAATAATTATTCCCTATATTTCTGAGTATGGTTTACAAAACACATGGACAAATTTTCTATCACTGATGGTACTGGATATACTGGGCAGACCTGCTGTCTTCCACTTTTCTGATGAGGATCTTGACATTCACCATGTGACACGCCCACACAGCTCTAGAGTAGACTCTCAGCCACTATACTTGCCTGTAAGCCAGAAAGGAACATGTGGTCAAAATTACCCTGCAAAATGCTGCAAGTCATCCCCCCAAGGCGGTGCCCAGACACTTTGTCCCGGAAGAGCTGGAAGAGATTAGTTCCTTCAGTGGACTACCAGCCACATTCGGTGGACTTACATTTAGAGGTCAAGTTTCTTAATACTCAGCCTGCTGAGATGCATACATGCGGGAAATGTGCAGGAGCTGAGGGATCCGCAGGTTCGAGTCTCCCCTTCCATGCTCACTGCCGGTATTTGCTTTCTGAGTGATGTGGCAGGTGACCATTTCAGTTGTTGATTTTCTTTCTTCTTTGTGAGAAATGCACATAGTTGAATCTGCTCAATTTAAATTTATGTGTGCTGTGGTTTTCCTGGAAGTTACAGAGCAAGCATTTGAGCCAAGGCCCCCTGACTTCAAACCTGGGGCTCTTTGTACCATAATCACATGGCCCCTCTGGGTCCAGTGTTGCCTGGTCAAGGAAATATTCGTCTACTAACATTTCAGCCATAATAATAAAAATGATGATGACGATGATGTCAACAGCAAGTATGGAGATCTCATTTTGTGCTAAGTGTTGCACAAGCTTTATTCCGTTTGCTTTTCAAACAACACCTTGAGACAGGTGCTCTGATCATCTGCATTTCATAGATGGGAAACTAAGGCAGAATGATTGAACAGGGTTGCTCAGCTTGTAAGAGGCAGGGGCAGGATTTGAACTCAGATTTGGCATCTCCGTGGCCTTCACCGCTTTGTCCTTCTGCTTCTTTATCTTTTCCTGACCACTGAGGGATGTGCTCACTTACTTAGTGAGGAAGGCGGGCCTTTCAGAGGCTGAAAGGAGCCGACCCTAGTACTTTACAGCTCTGGGCTCTCTGGCTTGCTCTGATCACGAGCCTGGGAAGTTAGTAGCAAATGGCCCAGTCATCTCACTAAATAAAGTTTCCAAGAAAGATGACGCTGATGCCAAGTGAACAGGCAGCCAGCACGTCTTCTCCCAGGGCTGACAAAGTGCTCAAATTCTTTCTTCTGTATTCTCAAGGAAGCTCATTTGGGTCCCTGACAGGAGGGTTGTCCCAGCATTGATTTTTCTTCCTGCCAAAGCTGTTATTCCAGGCTGGCTTTTAAAGTGAGTTAGCTCTTTGGAGTGCTCCGCTTTCAGTGTGAGAGGCCATTAGAACACAGTCCCAGTGGTACTATGGATGGAGCCCAGAGAAGTCTCAGAAATGAGGGCAGGAGGTTTGATCCCAATAAAAGGGGAAGCAGGACCACTCAGAGTGGAGGGAAATACACTCCCAGGCAGCAATGGGCTGCAAATGATGCATTTAATGAAATGGCCACCTGCTGTGCTGAGAGAGAGATGGCCAAGGCAAGGCAAGGAATCGCTTGCTCAGTGGGAAGCAGGGGGTGGTCACTGCTTCTGTTTCAAACATCGATCCTGGTGTCCCTTACACTTCTCTTCTGTGTTCCAGCCCTGATTCCTGAACTGCCACCTGGATCCCAAGTCCCAAGTTGTATTTTTGGAGTTTTTTTTTCCTCCCTACTAGATCCTTCTTACCTGGAAGTCCAGCTGCAGAGAGCTTAGGACCCCCTTTCATAGAGTCGGAAAAGGTTTGAGTTTTGATCTTTCCAAATTACTGGAGAATTAATTTTACCAGATGTTTCCAGTATCTCCCACATGAGATCAAATTACTGATTCCCAAGCTACATGTAAGGGTGGGTTTTTAAAGATGACGAGTAATTTACAGAGTGAAGGCTGGATCCTGCTCCATATCCCCAGATCCTTTGGAGACTAGTAGATAAGACCTCTCTTATGCAGATGTGAACTCTTGTTCAAGGTCTTGTTCAGGGTCACAGTGTTTTAGTATTGACACACAGCAGGAGGCAGTTTACCTGACTCTTAAGTCAGCCTTTCACCTCCTTCATCCTGGTGCCTCCAAAAGGCAAAGAGGGGCCAGAGCCATTAAAACAGACATTACTGCTCCATGACTCCATTCAAAGTCTGTACATCCCTATATGAGGTAAGGGTATGTGTGTGTGTGTGTGTGTGTGTGTGTGTATGTGTGTATGTGAGTGAAGTAGAATGGGGAATTGTTCCTCGATCCTAGTCTGGGACAGAGACCATTTTTATTTCCTTATTTAGACCTTTGTTTAGGCCCAAGTGTTCTGCATGTCTCAGAGAACCTGCACAGCCTCACAGCTTTATTCTTATCTTATTTTATATTTAACCTCATTAGTAGCCATTTTGGACCTGGCCTGGACCAGATCATGATGGCAGGCACACAAGGCATCTGTGATGTTTATTTCTGCCATGAAGTGCCTGGTGTAGTAATTAACTTAGAGATCTTGACTACAACAGGATATTAGGGGTTGGAGCAGAGAGCAGATTCAGAAAAAGCCTTGCTAATTTGCAGAGGTCTTCATAAAACAGAAACTAATTGTTTGTTGATTTGTTGCTCATATAAGGCATATTTATAATATCCAATTGCACATCAAAATGTAATGGTGTAAAGAGCCTGGTTTTGGCATCTAACATCCGGGGTTGAAATTCCACACACTGGCCGTGTGATGCTGGACAAGTTATTTTATCTGCCAGAACCTCGATGTCTTCATCTGTAAAACAGGAATGATCAAATGAGAATTAAAGGAGATACGCAGTAGTAGCACTTGGCATATTTCCTGGCATGGAGGGAAGTCAACAAAAGTAGGGGGTCTCATCTAGCATGCTGCAGCCATCTCATGCCATCACATCCCCTGTGTCTACAGCTTCGATTCTGCTGAAGTAAGGACCAGATAACATTGACCATCTCACCTGACTCAGGAGAGAAGAATCTGTTGGAATTCGATCATGAGTGTGTGCCCTAAGATTGTCCTAGTTCGGGACACTATTGTGTAACCAGATTTTAAAAACCATTTTACATTATTCATACCCTTGATCTTTCAAGTTGTGGAACATCAGTTGCCTCCTCTTCACTTTCACCAGTGTTCACGAAAGTAGTTAAACAGTGGTCCTCTTTCCCCTCCCGGTTTCTTTGGTTCTATGGATTTGTGCTGATAACCACTAGAGGGTGCACCAGGGGTCTCTGGAGTCTGGGTCTCTTACTAATGGGTTTGTAAAGTCAAAAGTCAATCATTGCAGAGCCCTCAGAGGTGAAGAGCCAGAATGTAGTGCAGATCCTGGAACAGAATTTTAGAGCTGGAATTAATTAATCAAGGAGAATTACCACAAGATTAAAAAAAAAAAAGCTCATGTTGTGTTCTCTCATAAGTTTAGGCTGTATCTTCTTTTCTAACAAGAAGGTTTACAATAATTTTACCCCCGAACAATCATTGACTACAAAATGCCTTTTTATAAGCAATCAAATAGAATCTGTTAGTGTCATTTCCTCTTAATTTGTCATGCAATTAGTGTGTGATTAGAATTTCCCAGGCTGTTTCTTCTGTTTTAGGCGATCGGACTAGCTTGTGGCCATGGACTTTAGAGTTAAGGAGATCTGACTTTCAAATCTCACTTTCCTCCACTTAATAGCTCTGTAGCTTTTGGAGGGTCATGCAGGCTTTCTGTCTCTGTTTTCTCCTCGATAAAATGGGAATAACGATACTGCTTTAAAGGACTTCTGTGAATAGTAGATGTACGTTGAGCACAACGTCTGGGATAAGGTTTTCCAATAAATGGCAGGTATTGTGATTTTTTTTTAAGTGACACTGTCACAAACATCACTGATTTGTCTTGGAGAACAGTTTATGACTTCTAGGATATAATTAAATGTGTCAGCTCCACTACTGTTTAAATTTTATCCACTCCATTTCCTTGTTAAACATTTGTTACATTATTTAAGGAATATACTTTTTATATTGAGCACCAATGCCAAATCACAATTAGTAACAATTTTTATACAACACATAACCAAGGTCAGGGATTGTTTATGTGAGATGACAGCCACGGAACAATGTGCAAAGAAAATATTATGCCTGCTTGGCCATTCCTAACATTTCAAGTCAAGGTGTTGCATTTAATTACTCTCTAGAAGGTTTAATCTCAGACTTATTAAAAGCATGATTTTGTGAAGGCAAACAAACAGCTCTGCTAGCTGCACCAAACATGTTTATTCCAAATAGTTAATTAAATTGTGTCAGTTCCTGCCCTGGAGCTTTCAGGCTATTCTGTTTTTCTACCCGTGTGGACATTTTGTCATCATTCATTTTTATTTCCTCTTCGGCCTTTTAAAAAGAGCTCTGAGCAGCAGCCCAAGCATGTGCATAGTTGGAGCATTTTGCAAAGTTAAATTGGCTAAATACGGGCCCAGCATTGGCTGCTGGGACCATCTACATTTTTCAAAACCCGTTGAGGTTTTCCAGGGGCATCAAAACAAACATGAAAAATTCTGACCCTGAACATAAGCAGCAATAGTGACTGAGGCCTGGATTACTCTGGAAGGGCTTGGAGCTGCATGGAAGGGAGGACCTTAGATTAGAACCTGGTACATGGAGATACGATGGCTGACTTCCAAAGCTGCTAACCCACACCTCTTCTTTCCCTGACCTGCAAAAATGGACAGGAACGTATCTGCTTGGAATCTTTCTCTAAGAAGGAAAGGGGGCTTCCTTTTGGCTTCAGGCGTACAGGGCGCCAACCAAGGAAGGGGCAGAGAGAAGACGGAGGAAAAGGGAAAGGCACAGAGCTCTGTTTTCATGGCAGTAGGTGGAATGGTGAGAGAGTCAACATCAGCAGGGTTTTACTTCTTAGACAGCTAGGGCCCAGGGATACTTGATAGCTGGCGCAGGCTGCACCAGACGCCTTCTACTGAAAAGCAGGAGGCCCCTGGTATCTCCATATTCTCATCCTGGCCCTCTTCAGTTGGATTAGAGAGAAAAGGGGCAGAGGGCCAAGAACTCTCAGATCAGTCCATAGAAAGATAAATACTTGCATGTCAGTACTAATGATAAAACCACCTAACCTTGTGGATAGTGCTGTAATGTACAAAGTACCATCAAGTATTGATTTATGGCCAGGCACAGTGGCTCATGCCTGTAATCCCAGCACTTTGGGAGGCACAGACGGGCGGATCACGAGATCAGGAGATGGAGACCATCCTGGCTAACATGGTGAAATGCTGTCTGTATTAAATATTAGCCGGGCATGGTGGCATGTGCCTGTAGTCACAGCTGCTCGGGAGGCTGAGGCAGGAGAATTGCTTGAACCCGGGAGGTGGAGGTTGTAGTGAGCTGATACCGCGCCACTGCACTCCAGCCTGGGCAAGAGAGTGAGACTCCATCTCAAAATATTTTTAAAACATTTAAAATATTGATTTATGTGTTTGTCAAAGTCCTACTATGTGCCAGACCCTCTGACATTTTTTCTGATGTGTGGCTGGAACAAATTTGGTGAAAGGCGTGTCTACCCAAAGGTGTATCTAGCCTCAGAAGTTACCCTGTGCTGGGCCCACTGTAGAGGCTGCGTAGGAGTATCAGATATGGTTGCATCTTCAAGGAGCTGTCAATCCAGTATGACAGATAATAACAATTGGCATTTAGCGAGCACTTACTGTGAGCCAGACACTAGGCTAAGTAGTTTTCTTGTGTTAACTGCAGACCACACTATGAGATAGGCACAGTCATTGTCTCCATTCTACAGACGAGGAAACTTAAGGCACAAAGAAGCTAAGCAGCTTGTCCACATTCACACAGCTAGTAGGTGGCAGCTTCAGGATTCTGCTGCATAAAAAGATAATTGGTTGGTACCATGCATTTAAAAAACGTTCTTGTAAATATCAGCTAGGCAAATATATGTGCCAGATGAGGCCTAAAAGCCCTCAGGATTATATAGATTTGAAGGAAGAAGGGGGGCCCTGTGAGCTGGGTGTTTGGCACAGGTGTCAACTCTGGGGGTGTGTCACTTGGGTTTGGAAGAGCTTAGACAAGCAGGGAGAGCACCCTGGAGGATGAGAGGTGTGCAGGTGGCAGTGAAGGCAGGAGGAGCCGGGTGATCTGAGCAGGTGGATAACAGAGAAGGGGGTGTGGAGGTCAGAAGGGATGACTAGAGCCAGCTAGCTGGCTTGTGAAGGGCCTTGAACTTCAAGCCATTGTCATCAAACCAGAACCAGGGGAAATGAAGTGATGAAAGCCATGCAGCTGATGGAATCCCTGGAGGCATCAGGCTCCGTCAGGGCAGCAGATTCCCTTGTTTGAAAGAGAAAACCACCATTAGTTAACGGGACCATGGGCCAAACACTGAGTCATGTTTTATTTTGCAACATCACCAGCCTATGCTTAAGGGGGAATATGTTTTGTGGTTAAGAACAAATACCTTGCAGCCTGGCTGCCGGGTTAGTGTTCTTGTTTTGCCACTTATTAATTGCATGTCCTTAGAGAAGTGACTCAACCTATCTGTGCCTCAGTTTCTTCTCAGTACTGTAAAATGGAGTGATATTAATAATACATTCCTTATGAGGTTCTTGTAAGAATCAAAAGTGCCTGGCATGTGATAGGATCTCAGTATGTGTTAGCTATTATTTTTGTTTGTTTTTTTGAGACAGAGTCTTGCTCTGTTGCCCAGGCTGGAGTGGAGTGGTGCAATCTCGGCTTACTGCAACCTCCACCTCCTGGGTTCAAGTGATTCTCCTGCCTCAGCCTCCCGAGTAGCTGGGACTAAAGGTGTGTGCGCCACCATGCCTGGCTAAGTTTTGTATTTTTAGTAGAGACGGGGTTTTACCATGTTGGCCAGGCTGGTCTCAAGCTCCTGACCTCAGGCCATCTGTCCACCTTGGCCTCCCAAAGTGCTGGGATTATGGGTGTGAGCCACTGTGCCTAGCCAGTATGTGTTAGCTGTTATTGTTGTTGTTGATATGTTATCATCTTCAGCTTTGAGACTTGAGCCCAGAAGCTGGCAGGAATAGGTTATTACTCTGCATGTATGAGTATGCAGTTTTATCCATACAGAGCATCCCTCTCTGTTTCTTAGCCATCTGAGGTCATTAGCCCTGCTAACGGGTGACAAGGAGCCCAATGAATGTGGCTGGGCCCCTTAGCTATAAAGAACTTAATTGTAGCTGATTTACTAGAAGGCTAATAACGTAGGTGTGCTTCCTTTTACATGGAGAGCCTCATTAAGTGGAGGTCTGTGGGGTTTGCCTACAGCTTTGGACATCTCTAGCATCTGCACGTGTATACCTTAGAAGCAGCATTGACCTGGGAAGAAACTGACATGCCCTGCGCTGTCTCTACCGGAAAGGCCCCTGTCCTCAGCAGACCTAGTGAGCATCAAGCAATAATAAATTGTGTTTCCTCTCTAGTCCAGGAGACAGGAAGCTCCAAATTGGACTCTAATTAACTCTGAAGAAACAATGGGTTTCTCCAGAGCCCAGCAATTCTGGTCAGGTCTAAGGAGGTGTCATGCAGCCTTGGAAAATAATTACAACCATAACGACGACGCCTCCAAAGTCGGGCTCCTGATGATGCACCTCTAACAAACATGTGTTTCTCCTTCCTCACAAGGTTCACTGCCCTTAATTGCTACCCTCCTTCATTAAGGGGCAATTAATTTTGTGACTTGGTTTAAAACGGCAGTAATTATAAGGTGAGGACAAAAAGCCCATGGTTAAACATAATCAGGCTGGATGTAAAAGGTGCTCCCTGGCAGATTAAGGAAGGAGGGAGGGAAGGAGCTTGCATTGTCCCAGGTAGGCCACATTTTCCGTCTTGCTGTTTCTTTTCTCAATTCATAGCTGCCTCTGCTGTTGCAGGGTAGGGCTTGGGACAAAGCCCATCTTTTTCTGCCCAGATTGCAGGACTTTGCATCTTGTGGGTCTTGGGTTTTGAGGTCTTGGCCATTATGCATTCTCCTGCCATGGAAGTCAGCCAGAAGGCCTGGACTGAGTTCAGTGGCCCAGAGCCTTGGATGGTGGACATGGCTTCCCGAAGAGACCAGACCCTTCCTGAGGATTCTCATGTTAGGGCCACTTTTTATTTCAGTGTCATTCTAAACACACTTTCCATCATTTACTTATTTGTCAAACATTTATTGAGAGCATCTAGACCCTGTGCTAGACACTTGGGATGAAATGGTGAGCATGACAAGCATGTTCCATGCCTTTAAGAGTTTATACTCAGATGGGAGAGCCGGATGTTAATGAAGCAATAACCCAAATAAATAATTAGAAGCAGTGAAACATTTCCGAAAGGAAAAGTACAGAGACTACGGGAACGTAAAGCAGGGACCATGAAAGTAGTGAGGAAAGATGGCTCCAACAAAGGGACCTGGGGACCGAGATCAGGAGTGGAACTCAGCAAGGTAAACATGGGAGGGAAGGAGCATTCTAATCCTAGGGAAGAACATGTACAAGGACCCTGAGACAGGAATGAGTGTGACCTTCAAAGATTGGAAAATAAACGGCACAGAGCTGGGCGAGCTGAGTGTCATGAGACAGTGGGAAGAAGCAGAGATACCATAATGGCCCTCATTTTTCCCATCTGTAAAATAAAAGTGGTATCCCCTTGTCTCGTCTACACCATGGAGATTTTACCATGCACCTTGATTTTCTCTTACAGTACAGTCAAAGCTGGAATCATAGTCCTTAACTTACACTACCTATTGGCAGTGTGAGAGAATAGGATATTCTACTCTGATATTTCTGTATCTTCTCTCCACTTTTTGCCATGGACCCATGTGACTCTGCCCATTGTGAGTGCTTTCTCACTTTCTCTCTCCCTGATACCTGTTAATGAATGCATCACACACACATGTGCATACATACTGTTTTTTTTTTCTTCTTCTTCTTTTTCCGGCTCTGTCACCCAGGCTGGAGTGCAATGGCACGATCTAAGCTCACTGCAATTCCACCTCCCGGGTTCAAGTGATTCTCAGGCCTCAGCCTCCTGAGTAGGTGGGATTACAGGCATGCACCACAATTCCCGGCTAATTTTTTGTATTTTTTAGTAGAGACAGGTTTTCGCCATGTTGCCAGGCTGGTCTAGAACTCCTGACCTCAGGTCATCTGCCCACCTCAGCCTCCCGAAGTGCTGGGATTACAGGCGTGAGCCCCTGCAGCTGGCCAATGCATACATACTGTTTATGCAAACAAAGTTGAAATCATACTGCAGCAATGTAGTGTGGGGGTTAGGGCATCGACTTTGGTGTCAGATTGAGTTTATATCCTAGCTACACTAACCTTTAGCCACATAACCTTAATGAAAGTATTTAATCTCTTTAAAAATCAGTTTCTCCATCTGCAAAAGGAAGGTGAGATTGTCTATCGGTGGTATTTAGATTAAATGGAATGCCCTTAGCAAACTGTAAATCCTGAATAAATAGTAACAATTACATTGTTATTACTGAATGGTATGGTACAATATTTAGCACCTAGTAGATGCTAAATTAATGATGTTATAGTTACTAAACGTTTCATAATCTGCTTTTCAGCCGAACATAGTATTAATAAAGTTTCTTTGGGTTAAAGTGGCAGAGACACGACTTACATTAAAAATAGGAACTTACTGGCTATTAGGATCCACCCTCCTTTCCTCTCTGCTTCTTTTTGCATCTCAGCATCATTCTTCCTGGGGCAGGTGGGCTCCCTTCACATAGCAAGAAAGGTGGCCTCTGGCAGTGCCAAAGACATATTCTTCTATTACTGACCAACCTGGAAAGAAACATTCTCTTTCAGCTCCAATTTGAACAATCTCCATTATAGATTATTTACTCAGCTTGGAGCACATACCTGTCATGTGGACCAATTACTGTGGCCAAGACCTGAGTTGGAGCTATTGACAGTCCCCACCTCATGGTTGGAGTGAGGAGTAGGTGTCGGGGTAGGAGCAGGTTTTCCCATTGAGGGTGGTAAGGTTTAGCAGAGACACGAACATTAGCGAAATCCCCCAGTTAGAGCTTATATCCAGAGTGTAGCACAGGCTCACCCTATGGGTTCTGTTGACCCAGCTCGGCCAGCAGTGCAAGTGCCAGGGTTGGCGCACCATAGTTTGACTTGGAACCTCGTCGTTCCAGGAGTCCCAGTTTATACTCTCAGTCTTAGAGCTAATGAACTGCTGTGCTATTTCACTCTGTCTCTGGGCTGAATCCAGTGGGCAGTGACCCAACACCCGAGTGATTTGTGGGCCTGAAGGAAGAGGGGAGAAGCTGATTATGGAGTCAGCAATTACTCTGCCCAAGCCCCTGCCTGGCAGGGCCTTATCTTTATTTATAGCTGGCTGAGCTACCCAGAGCCCTGTTTTTACCCTTGAGTGACTAGCGCGCTGCAGTTTTAGTTCATAAAACACAGTTTGTTTATAATCCTTAACGGATTCTGTTTTATTTAAAGAGAAGGCTCCATCCAGAGTATAAATAAAGTTAACTGGTTGAGTTTTAGCTTCTATTCACAGTGAATATGCAACGGATGGGAAATCGCCATGGAATTATGCACCCTCATGATCTGACTTTATTTAAAAAAAAAAAAAAAAAAAAAAAAATCTTAAAGGTCTCTGAGGCCTCAGGCCTGGACAAAACCTTTTCAAAGATGGGGAGGTGGCAAGGCAAGAGGCAGAATTAAGATCCTAAAATCAGCTTTGCTGCAGTGGATTTGTTTTAAGTTTCGTTTTGTTTTTGTTTATTTGTGGGGCAATGTCATAGTCAGTATGTCTTTGTGTATAGTTCCATGATTTGGAGGGTCATGTCGGGGTAGACTTAATTCTATTTCTATTCTATTTTGAGGGAGAAAGGATCCCCAAATAAAGGGAATAGTGAAAGCTTCTTGGAACAGGTGGCATCGAGCTGAGTCTTGAAGGATAGGTCAGATTCTGATCAATACAGGAGCAAAAAGAAAGGAAAAAACTTAAGTTGGGTTTATGGCGGTGGGAAAAGGAGTTGTTTTGGATATGGCAAGAGGATCAGTCTGCATAGGGCATGAAGATGACAAGATGCAGTTGGATTCAAGGATAGGGTTCTACTGTAGGGTGATGGCCAGATTTAAAGAGTTTTATATTTAATTTAGAAGGCAGTGAGGAACCACTGAGGTTTTGAGTGGGAGAGGGGTATGGTTGGTCTAAACTTTGGCCTACATGATTCTTTTTTGAGACAGCGTCTCTCAGTGTGTGACCCATGTTGGAATGCAACCGCATGATCATGGCTCACTGCAGCCTCGACCTCCTGGACTCAAGAGATTCTCCCCTCAGCCTCCTGAGAAGTTGGGGCTACAGGCACACAGCCATGCCCAGCTATTTTTTTCTCTCTTTGTAGAGACAGGATCTCACTATATTGTCCAGGCTGGTCTCAAACTCCTGGCCTCAAGTGATCCTCTTGCCTCAGGCTCCCAAAGTTTAAGGATTACAGGTGGATGTGAGCCACTGTGCCTGACTGCTTGCATGATTCTTTTTTTTTTTTTTTTTTTTTTTTTTTTGAGATGGAGTTTTCACTCTTGTTGCCCAGGCTGGAGTGCAATGGTGCAATCTCACTGCAACCTCCACCTCCCAGATACAAGCAATTCTCCTGCCTCAGCCTCTGAATAGCTGGGACTATAGGTACACACCACCATGCCTGGCTAATTTTTTTTTTTTTTTTTTTTTTTTTTGCATTTTTAGTAGGGATGGGGTTTCACCATGTTGGCCAGGCTGGTCTTGAACTCCTGACCTTGTGATCTGCCCACCTTGGCCTCCCAAAGTGCTGTGATTATAGACATGAGCCACCATGCCTGGCCCCAGAGCTCTTTATGAACAGACCCTGACTCCATCCCCAGCTGCCTGTGCCACTTGCCCATCGTCGGAACTTTATTTTAGCATTCCCTGGACTGTTGCTTCCCAGTCAGCTTTGGTTCAAGGGCCCTGCAGAGATTCCTCCACCAGGAAGAAGGACCCATTTCTGGCTGTGATGAAGGCCTTGGAGAGGTGGCAGCAGGCCAGCCCACCCCTCCCTACTGAGGCATGTTAGTTGCACTTACAGTGTTTGAGCTGCGATTAATATATCAATATTTGCTCGGGAGGGTATCTGGCACAGAACAGGTTCCTGGGACGCTGGCAGATAGATTGCTTTCTCTTGTAGCATTCTTCAGTGGCATTCTGTTTTGGCAGGGATGGAGGGGGTTACTAGCTGCTGACAAGAGTGGAAAAGGAGCCCCCATTCTTCCCAGAAGTGCCTCAGTCTCACAGTTTGGCCCTGTATGATGTTGTCAGTGCCTCATGTTCCTTCCGTCACTAACTATTTCCTGGTATATTTCACTCATTGCAACTTTTCTGGAATTCTGTTCCTTATACCCATGTTTTCTTTTGATTGCTCAACTAGGAGCCCCTGGGGAGTGGGCTAGTGCTAGAAGGAGTAGAGCTTAGTAGCTGAGAGTGTGGGGCTAGGATCAGATGGCCTGAGATGAATCCTGCTCTTGCTGGCTAGCTGTGTACCCGGGCATGCTCCCTGACCTCTTGATGTTTCAGAAGTCTGAGCAATTAGGATGATGATGATGATGGAAAAGCTGTAAGGATTAGATAACGTCACACATACAAAGTAGTTTGCAAAAACTTGATGCATGGTAAATGCTCAATAAATGTTCCATTTTGTTAATCACCATTCTTCTCATTTAATAAATAGTGCTTCTTGGATCCTTTGGCCTACCCTAAGTTTCTTGAGGACAAGGACCAAACCTTGTATTTTTCTGTAGTTCTTCTGTTTCTAAGAGCACAGTGCTAGGTACACAAGAAAGGCTTCCTACAACTTTAGGACTCTGAGAGAACAATCTTACCTCCAAGGCTGGTGCTCATGGCACTGGGTAGTAGTACCCAGGGAGAAATCACTAGTGACGGAGGACTTGTCTCCAGTCTTGAGACATGCTGGTGAAAAATGAAGAAAAGAACTGTAATCACTTCAGGAAGCTGAGAAAAGAGGGTCTGGGCCTGGAGAAGGTCTCCAAGAAAGGCTGGAGCAGTGGGGCTGGATGTGGACAGCAGTTGTCCATGGCCATCAATCGTGAGCAACCTCTTAGGATAGTCCTGGAGCTTTCAAGTGATCACTTTAAAACTTAGAACAGTTTGATATGATAATGTCATGATAATGTCATTATCATATCAATGCCATGATAACGTCACTTAGGGCATTTTCATTGTGAAGCACTTGCTTGACTTGCAAGTCAGAGATTGTGGGATACCCAGAATGTGGTGCTGGATATGCCATGCAAGTGTGCTATGCATGAGGGCACGAGATAGCACGAGTGGAACCACAGAAGAGAGAACAGGCAAGGCCTGCAGTACCATGGGGCAAGCTCTATCCCAGACATCAGGACAGAGCAGTTGCAATGTGGGAACTTCACATGCGCCAGCCTCTGACATAAGCATTTTCTGGACATTATCTCATTTAATCTTCCCAGTAGTTCTATAAGGCAGGTGTCTTAGGTTATTCTCCCAGAGGCAGAACCTGAACCAGGGATTCCTGTGCAAGTGATTTGTGGAGGAAGTGCTCCAGGGGAAAAGGGTTAAAGAAATGGGGGAAGCAGGAAAACACAGGGGAGGAAGCCTAGCAGATATATGGTTGCAGAAAAAGTCTAGCCTTAGCCTGATACCACAGGAGGACCCATGTGAATGGCACCACAAATCTGTTCTCACTTGAGGCAAGGGGGCAGGGCTTCTGTTCTCTTTTGTCAACCAGTCATTGGCTGTAGGTCACGTCACCCAGGACAGGGTGGGGTATAAGTCCCATGCATTTATGGGAGAGTTCCCATGTTGCAAGGACTGTATTGAGCTGTTAGCCAAACTTCACAGCAGCCGCGGTCAAATGCACCAACCCAGAAAAGGGGAATTGGGTGGTGTACCAACAGCATCTGCTGCTATTGCCCCATTTTCCAGATGAGGAAACTGAGGCCTAGAGTGTTTCTGTAATTGGCCCACAGATGTGCTGAGCCAGGATTCAAACCCAGGCATCTATCTTGATAGCCTTTGGTCTTACATGACTCCCTTCTCTGTTAAATCACTTGTCCCACTCAGGGGCCAGGTGAGAACTAGTAAATGAGAGAGAGGTGAGACAAGGGCCCAGGAGTCCCGGAGATGAGGAAAACATCATAAAAGGAGCCCACGGGTCATCTAGGCTGCTGTGGTGTGACCAACTCATCCTGCTTTGTGAGGGACTATGTGTTTGGCACTGAAAGTCTCACATCGTGGGAACCCCATCAGTCCTTGGCAAATGGGGGTAGTTGTTCACACTAGGCTTCTGGGTGGGAGCAAGGCGAGGATGTGAGGGTCTCTGTGGCCCTAATGTGTGTGTGAGGCGGCTTAAAGGTAATCAGAGTTGTCATTCTCCAGGGCACCAAAGTCAGAGACACCTAGGCAAGTGGCCATTTGGGGGATGTGGGTGAAGGGAAGTAAGCCAGGAAAAGCCTGTCAGGAGGGTATCCTGGCCAGGAACTGAGCAGAGAAGGTGGTCTGAGATCCAGGGTGGGCTAATGAGAGGAGAGATTTGCATTGATAGGAGAAGGCAAGTGGGATAAGTTACCAGACCCCTGAGGCCTCCTCAGGGAGCTTGCCAGAAATAGATACCCTTCCCCTGCTTCCCGCTTTGAAGCAAGCTGTTTCTGTGTGTGTGTGTGTGTGTGTGTGTGTGTGTGTGTGTGTGTGTGTGTCTATAGAGATAGAAAGAGAAGAGGAGGAGATTGAGAGAGAGAAGGGGAGAATGAACATTGGACTCCAATGAGGAAATGTTCAGATAATTTCCTATCCCATCCATAAAGTTGGGCAAGGTAAAGTATGTTCCTGTGCTTCTGAAAGGCCTGATTGTCCAAATTCGAGCAGTCTTCCACAGCAGACCTGTCATGAGAAGCTATCAGGAAGTCCACAGTTAAGAAGCTCATGCATAATCATACTTGCCCTTGGTGAAGTTTTCTGGGTAAGAGACAAAGAGACTGGCCAGGTGTGGTGGCTCACTCCTGTAATCCTAACATTTTGGGGGGTCAAGGCAGGAGGATCACTTGAGTCCAGGAGTTCAAGGCCAGCCTGGGCAAAATAGGGAGACCCCATCTCTATTTTTAAAAATTAGCATAGGAAAGAAACACACAGGGTGGCTAGGATCTGAAGTCCAGAGGCCTAAAAGCAAAAGTGGGTCCCAGATCCCCAACTCATACACACTCCCCACCCCCCAAACACACACAACCTCTTCCTAGCCAGAAGAATACCCTGGCCCATTCTCCAATGGGAAAGACAAATCCAGGCCCATAATGAGGCATTAGGCTTGTTTTTAGGAGTTGAAAGATGGAGCCAGAGGTCACCAAGTGTAACCTTCATGATGGTCAGGTTAGCGGTTTCCGCCATTGCCTTGTTGACACATCATCCAACCTGACCCTCGATACGAGTATTGTTTCCTGCCATTTCTGGAGCAAGGTTGGTCAAGGGACCATTCACAATCATAGAAGTGGTAACAGCAAAGTTCTGGCCACCACCTCCACTCTGTCCGGAGTAGAGGAGCTGCTGTGCTTAGTGGCAGGAGGCCTTTGTGAGGGAGTGGCTAGGGCTCAGCTGTGTGGGTCTGTGGGAGATGTTGGGAAACACCCACCCTTTAATGGGCAGGGTAGCAGGCACTTATAAAAGGCAATGCCCTGACTCCCTTTTATTTAAGAGTCTTTAGAATCACCACTGCTGTTTCAGTCTCGTAGTTCATGCTACTTTTTCTTAAGTTTCCCATGTTGATGGAAACTACTGAAAAGCCCACGATTTTTGAGGCCTGATCTGGAGAGGCGATTGTCCCCCTCCCCTCAAGCTGGCTTCTGACTGTGATGTCCAGTCTAGCTCCTATTTGGTAGGAAAAGAGAGAAACAACTTTATTTCTATCTCTCCCCTTCTGGTTTTCTGACCTGTTTCCTTATGTTCAAGAGACTGTCCTAGGAGGTTGCAGGGTTGGAAAAGAAGACAGGAGTTTGTGTATCCGTGTCTGTGATATAAAGGAGTGATCTGTAATGTGAGGGGTGGTAAAGACAGGATGAGATGGTGACATTTTCTTCTGTGTACCAAGGCTGTGGCCTAAAGGTTCTTCTCAGGCTCCTCCGGGCAAAGAGTGATTCTATCCTACTTAGAAAAACCTTACTGGCCTACCATTGGTGGTGAAGGGGTTGTGGGGAGAAGGATCTTAGAAGGCCAAGGCTGGAAGCAAGTTTAGAGCCCATGGAGATTGCCTAGTTCTGTCATTTTCCAGCTTCCAGTGTTTTGCGACTTTCTGATTTTTTTTGTGTGTGTGTCCCACAGAAAAAGATATGTATAATTTATATCATGACTCAGGAAACAAAAGCATATATAAATACTGGAAGAGGAGTGTCATGAAACGATAATTGTTCTCACTACCAGTGATAAAAGGCATGACTGGTGGTGAGGATAAGTATCGTTTCTATGTTCCTGATAGTTTCTGTGCTATTTCATGTTTTGCAAGTATTTGTCCCGACAGCTACTAAATTGGTCTCATGAAGCCAAGAAAAGAGAACAACTCATGGGTTAAAAAAGCACTGATCTGCCGGGTGCGGTGGCTCATGTGTGTAATACCAGCACTTTGGAAGGCCGAGGCAGGTGGATCACCTGAGGTCAGGAGTTCCAAGACCAGCCTGGCCAACATGGTGAAACCCCATCTGTACTAAAAATACAAAAATTAGCCAGGCATGGTGGCAGGCACCTGTAATCCCATCCCATCGACTCAGGAGGCTGAGGCAGGAGAATCACTTGAAACCGGGAGGTGGAGGTTGCAGTGAGCCAAGATTGTGTCACTGTACTCCCAGCCTGGGTGACAGAGCGAGACTCTGTCTCCAAAAAACAAACAAACAAAAAAGCACTGATCAAGTCCACCCTCTCATTTGCTAGAGGGGAAAACAGATGCATGGTGAAGGGAAGTGATTTACCCAGTGTCACAACACATAGTCCATGTATATTTATAGATCAGCTACTATGTGTCAGAAACTGTTTGGACACTGGATATTTAGTTGTGAGAAAAACAGCAAAACAGCTGTACTCTGCCCTGAAGATGCTTAGTCTTGTGGAGGAGGTAGGCGTCATGCAAATTTTTAAAAATTACATATAAAATTCTAGTCCAAGCTGCAATAAATGCCACAGAGGGGCCTAGCTGAGAGGTCTAGTGGACCAGCTGGGGCATGGAGGGTCAGGGCCTACATTTTTATTATTATTTATTATACTTTAAGTTCTAGGGTACATGTGCACAACGTGCAGGTTTGTTAACATAGGTATACATGTGCCATGTTGGTTTGCTGCACCCATCAACTTGACATTTACATTAGGTATTACTCCTAATGCTATCCCTCCCCAGCATCCAACCCTCCAACAGGACCCAGTGTGTGATGTTCCCCACCATCAGGGCCTACTTTTTATAGGGTGGTCAGGAAAGGTGTCCCTGAGGATGCACAGTTTAAGTCAAGTCCTATGGAAGAGAATGAGGCTGCTATGGGGCAGTGGGAGAAAGGGAGGACAGAAGACAAAGGAGTGGGGGAGGAGTGTTTTGGGCAAAGGGAGCGGTAAACATGAAGACCTCGGGTCCAAGAAGACTTGAACCTGAGCTGAAAGAAAGCCAGTGTGGCTGTAGCATGGTGAGAGGGAGAGAGGCCCCAGGTGGTTGCAGAGAGACCGACGAGCCCACTCCTGTTAGACTTTGTTGGACTTTATTCTAAGGTCAGTGAGTAGCCATTGAGAAGTCTTAAAGCAGGGATGTGATATGATCTAATTTATGACTTTAAAATATCCCTTTGGCTACCGTGTAGAGAGGAGATTTCAGCAGATAACTGTGGAAAGAGGGGAATCAGTTGATTTTTATCTATAGTCTCTAGAGGAAGGCCAGCGGATCTGCCTTTGCAATGGCCCAAAGCTTTGCACATTTAGAAAAACTGCATTATTAATGAAACATTTGCGTCTTAGGAAATGATAAAACAGGCTGCTACATGTAAAAATTAAGTAACTCAATTTGTTTTAACAGCTTGTGCTCTAGTACAGCAATTTGTTTGGCATATACACAAGACTCCATCGGAATAGTAATTATGCCATGCTAATTATTTTACTGCATTGTGTACATCTGACATTTAATTATGGGAAAGTATGTGAGGGTAGATTTTCTTCCTCCCTTTGCCTTCCTGACAGGTAGTTTTGTTTCCCATACTTCTTTTGCACCTACATTGTCTTTATGCCAACTTGTCATCTGCAACAAAATCGTGTTTCCATGACAGCTTTGCTCAGCCATGTTGCCTGCTAGTTGTAGACAATCACCAAAATAAACAGTTGACACAGATGTCGTTCTCACCCTCTCATTCTGCCTCTCCCTCCCCCTTTATCTAGCTCCTACTATAAAGATTTTATTTTTCTCCCACCTTGAGAAGGAAAGTGATCCCTGACAACCTTGAGCATCCTTTGATACGTCAGCATGTCTCTCAGTGACTTCTCTTGTAACCAGTGCCCTTCTCCATGGAGACTGTTGGCAAGCCAACTCCCATGGCTCTATGCATAGACGACACAGATCAACAGCTGTGGGCTGTAGACCATCAGACTCCAGGCATTGCATTCATGGGGAGGTGGCAAAGGTGAGCTCTCACCACTCAAGATTCCAAGAAGTTGAACCATGACTGTGGCATGTCCTTCACAGAGTGCATTGACAAACACTGTGAAGCGAAGCAGGCTTGTGCCTGGGCCATGCCCACAGAGATCATGGGCTTGAGGGATGCAGGCGGGGAAAAGGAATGGAGAAAGAGGAAGTTCCTGCCTATGGGTAGACATATAAAATCTCAACTTGGATAAAAGAAGGAAAAGAAGGATGAGGTGCAGATCAAAAACTACAGGCACCTCTTGCTAGCCATCATCGCAGCTGATGCACCTGTAACCGCCTCTCCACACACAGGAAACAGTTGTCTATGTCTCTCTACTGAAGAGGTAGTTGCAAAGAGAAAAGATGTTGTGAGAGTAGAATAGGAACAAAAGCAATGGCTTGAAAATAAAAAGAATACCAAAAGTCATATATATATTTTTAAAAAGCCTGGCAACACGACTGTATACCTCAAGGTATAGCAAATGCCCATTAAAATATTTGCACAACCCTGTTATGAGTGTAAAATAAATGTCCAGAGGGATTAGAGATCCCTGGAATCTTCCCAGAGCTAGACAGAAGCCATTCTTTCTTCTTTGTGTGCATCATATTTCCTCGTATACTTGGGGTTAGCCAAGAAATGTAGTGCATCTCAGGAAAATAAAGAGAATAGACATACAGACCTGCAGCTTGATACAGAACATACTCTTTGAGAAGTCCTGGTTCCTGCTTCTTTCACACAAGCTTAGATTTGGATCGTTCCAGTTTATGTTTTGCTATTTCAGATCTACTGAAACTGCAAACCCTCTGGCCCAGGAATTTGCATAAGTCAGCCTTTCCCTTGAGTGCCAGGCAAATCTCAGTTGGTTCACAAGATGATTTTTGGTGGCACATGGACCATGTTTAAAAAAATTTTAATAGTTGTATGTTCATTTTAATATGTATCAAAATATGTCTAACTGGCACCTCAACCCTGTGTTTTAATGGATATAACACAGTTTCTCGTGTAAATACAGACTTGGCATGCCTTCTTTTTCCTCTCTTTCAGGCCCTTATTCCCTTTACAAACTTGCTCAGAACTTACTACTTTGAGGTTCCTGTCTTCAGGAACCTCACTTGGCTCTCTTCAGCCCTCTGTCATCCCTCTCTACTTCTTCCTCCTCCTTTTCCTCCTTCCTTTTTCTTGACCCTGTTATCATCCACAGGCATTCCTTAGAGCCTACTGTGTGCTGGACATGTGGGGTACTTCAAACAGGAATGTGGTCAACTGCAATAACAGAAAAGCCAACTACACTGGCTTGAAGAAACAGGGCTCTGAGTCCTGAGGAAGGCAGAATAGAAGTGATGTGGCTCTTCTAGGATGGTGTAGAAGACCTAAGCTCCTTCTGTCTGCCTAGGCCACCATCTTTACCATGTGGCTTCATTTTTAGGTTTGGAAGACAGCTGCTAACACAAAAGTGATACTTGTGAAGCGCCCTCTCTCTAGACTTTGATACTTAAGAAGCTGAACCCTTTCCTTCAGATCTCCGTGGCCAGTACTTCTTCACATGTTCTGCAAGGGAAGTGCAGCGAGTTCATGTTTTAGCTTTACAGCCTCAATTGTAGGGGAAGGCAAGGAAGAATCAGGTTGTGAATGGTTTAGAGATAGCTAAGCCACAGAGTCAGCCAAGCAGGAGGATAGTAAGAAGTACAGATAACGATCTCTGGCCTTCCTTTTCCAAGCTGAGAAAGTAGGTGTTAAAAGTTAACAACTTTCTAAGTCGGTGCATGATCATAAACCTGCAGAATTAGGAAAGAATTTAGAAGTCGTTTGGACCAGATTTATATTTTAAAAGATAAACTAAGTCAGAGATAAAAAGGGACTTAGGGCTCAGTGGGACAAGAGCCCTCCTCGGAAGACCCTGCTAATTTAGTGGTTCTTGTCTGGAGGTAAGCATCAGAATAACTGGCAGGGCTTGTTAGAATACCTATTGCTGGGTCCTACCCCTAGAGTTCAGAATTCAGTAGGTGGTCTGGCTGGGGCCTGAGAACCTACATTTCTAGCAAGCTCCTAGATGATATTGATGCTGCTGGTCCAGGTACTCCGCTGGGAGAACCACTGGGCTAACCTTGCAAGCATGCAATTTACAATCACTAATCCCCAAACAGATTTTCTGATGTTTTACCATTTTAACTTGTGCATTTTTGTGTGTTCTTTAACAGCTAAGTAATGTAGTTGCAGATAATTAATGCAGCCAATGGGTGAACTAACTTAATCTTAGAACTGTTGATAGCTATGTTATTTGAAACCCAGAGGCTCTTTGCTCCTATGACCTGGCTGTGCCTCAAAGGGCACTCTGCCCTTTTCCAGAGACGACCACTGCTGTGTATTTAGTGAACTTTCTGGTCCATGTTTCTGGATTTTTTTTTTCACCACTTAAGTAAGTATCTATATGTGGCACATATTGCAACATTTTGTATATTTTCAAACATTATACATAAATAGTATACTCTATCATTCTGTGGCGTACATTTTTCATTCAACATTATGTTGAGCTCGTCATGCTGATACATGATCAGTCTAGTTTAACTGCTTTGTAGTATTCCATATTCATATACTAGAATGTATTTATCCCTCCCTCATGTTTCAGATTATTTTTAAACAGATTAATGAGGCTTCGATATTATTATTAACAGCAACAATGTATTGAAGTGCATGACATAAGGAACTATTTTCGTATGTTCGCTCATGTAACAAATATTTATCAGGTGCCTACTTTGGGCTAGGCATTGTTTTAGGCAGGGAGGATTCAGCAGTAAATGAACAAGCTCACTACCCTGATGATGCTTATTCGTATGATACGTGCAACAGCTCTGTCAACCAGGTGTTGTTATTTTCATTTTACAGATGAGGAAATGGACATTCTGTGAATTTAAGTGACTTACCTGGGTTCCCACCAAAGAGAACAAGGGAGTTTTGAATCAAATAATCTCACTGTTAACTCTTTCTACAGTTCCACCAGGATATCTGCTGAGCCTAATAACAAACACCATTCCTCATCTTCCTAATTTTCTTTGGAGGTCATGACTCTTTTTTTTATACGCTTTTTATTTTGGAATAATTTTAGATTTACAAAGTGGTTTTAGAGAGAGTACAGAGAATACTCCTAAACCTCTAGTCTGGTTCCCTCATTAATAGCATCTTACATTACTATAGTACAGTTTTCAAAACCAAGAAACTGGCCAGGCACGGTGACTCACACCTGTAATCCCAACACTTTGAGAGGCTGAGGCAGGCAGATCACGAGGTCAGGAGTTCAAGACCAGCCTCGCCAAAATGGTGAAACCCTGTCTCCACTAAAAATACAAAAATTAGCCGGGCGCAGTGGTGGGCACCTGTAATCCCAGCTACTCAGGAGGCTGAGGCAGGAGAATCACTTGAACCCAGGAGGTGGAGGCTGCAGTGAGCCAAGGTCGTGCCATTGCACTCCAGCCTGGGTGACAGAGCAAGACTTCATCTCAGGGGAAAATAAACAAAAACAAACCAACAAAAAACACCTAAGAAACTTGCATTTGTATATTACTGTTGACAGAACTCCAAAGCATATTTGGATGTCACCAGTTTTCCCATTAATATCCTCTTCTCTTTTCCAGGATTTACTCCAGGGTGCCATGTTGCAGTCAGTTGCTATATCTCCTCAGTCTCTTTACTGTGACAGCTTTTTCAGGTTTTTTTCTTGTTTTTCATGACCTTGACATTATTTTTAGTTTATCCCAAATGTCCAAATGAGGTGGTGTCAAGAATTTAGAGAACTTTTTTTTTTTTTTTTTTTTTTTTGAGACTGAGTCTCGCTCGATTGCCCAGGCTGGAGTACAATGGCGCAATCTCATCTCACTACAATCTCTGCTTCCCGGATTCAAGCGATTCTCCTGCCTCAGCCTCCTGAGTGGCTGGTATTACAGGCACCTACCACCACATCTGGCTTATTTTTGTATTTTTAGTAGAGACAGGGTTTCACCATGTTGGCCAGGCTGGTCTTGAACTCCTTACCTCAAATGATCCTTGTCACTCGGCCTCCCAAAGTGCTGGGATTACAGGCATGAGCCACCACGCCCAGCCTAGAGAACTATTTTTTTTTTTTTTTTTTTTTTTGAGACGGAGTCTGTTGCCCAGGCTGGAGTGCAGTGGCCGGATCTCAGCTCACTGCAAGCTCCGCCTCCCGGGTTCACGCCATTCTCCTGCCTCAGCCTCCTGAGTAGCTGGGACTACAGGCGCCCGCCACCTCGCCCGGCTAGTTTTTTGTGTATGTTAGTAGAGACGGGGTTTCACCATGTTAGCCAGGATGGTCTCGATCTCCTGACCTCGTGATCCGCCCGTCTCGGCCTCCCAAAGTGCTGGGATTACAGGCTTGAGCCACCGTTATACAAGTATCTCTTAAGAGAGTTTGGATTTGATTGCCATTTCAGCACATTAGAGAGGGGCATCTTTCCCACACTGCTGGCTGGGTGCTCTCCTGGTGCAAAAACACAGGGAAACAATGGAGTGACGCATGGCCTTTCGGGCCAGGTGCTTGCAGAGTATGGCAAATTGTAGGTTTCCGACGAACAAGCAGCTTACCAAGGAATTATAACCCCCACTCCACTGCTGTGTCCAAGTCCAATTCCAAGTGTCTTATAACCATGGTTTGATACTGCTGGCTCCTCCCCCAGCTCCAGCTTTGCCTGTGAGTATACGTATCTTTCAATAGTCAGTTCTTATTTCCAGTAACTCCAAATACAAGCCTTCTTTTAGTGACAAGCAGATGAGTGTGAGCTGCAGTCACCTGGATTCTGCAATGCTGTCATGAGAGAGAACTTAGTAATTATATTCACCAGGCCCACTGTCCATGTTGGCTGGCAACATGAAGGGATCAGAGAATTCTTTGAAACAATATCCAAAGTTCTTGGTTAAAAGAGATATAGGCTGGGCGCAGTGGCTCACACCTGTAATCTCAACATTTTGGGAGGCCGAGACAGGTGGATCACTTGAGGTTGAGAGTTCAAGACCAGCCTGGCCAAGATGGTGAAACCTCATCTCTACTAAAAATACAAAAACATTAGCTGGCTGTGGTCATGGGAGCCTGTAATCCCAGATTCTCAGGAGGTTGAGGCAGGAGAATAGCTTGAACCTGGGAGGTGCAGGTTGTGGTGAGCCGAGATTGTGCCAGTGTACTCCAGCCTGGGCAAAAGAGGGAGTCTCCACCTTAAGAAAAAATAAATAAATAAAGATATATAGCATTACACTACAGGATGGAAGAGCCCAGAAAAAGAGTTCCTTCTTAGAAGCTACTGAAGAGCCAAGTGCTTTCTTAGGGCAGTGTTTCAGACAAATTTAAAAAATTTATATATGCACACATGTAAATTTTATATATATGTATATATATAAATGTGTATATATACATATATAGATATAAATTATCCATGACCCTTGTCCCAAAGAAAATTATTGTTGACATTTTGCCTATTTTCTTCTATTTATGTTTTTTGAAGAACATTATATTACATGCTTTTTAATACGCTTTCATTCAACATCATCATAAGCATTTTACCTGTTTCTTTTAAATAATTATTAAATAAATAAGTTTTTCATTTAAATAATCTTTAGTTTACCTAATCATTCTATGGTACATTAGGTAAATTTTTAATGCCTTGAGAAATAATGTTTCAAAATAGGATGCTTCCCTCCTTATTTATTAGATTATTTTTCTATAAGTAGTGTCCCAAAGTGGGATTACTGGGTCAAATGTTATAAACATTTTTAAGACTTTTGATCCCTTTTGGAGTTGAGGAGAAACTCTTCTTATTAGAGCTCCATAGAAGCCAAGTAATAATGCTAAATTTCCTAATTTGCCCTATGTCACTGTTTGCTCTCTGAACTTAAATGAACTTTGACTTGGCCACAAAACTAAAGTTGTGATTTCATTCATTCATTCACTCACTCACACAAGTTTAGGTGTCAGGTACAGTGCCAGATGCTGAAGATAAGAGACCAAGCAAAACCCGAGCCCCTGCTCTCCTGTCCAGAATAGCATCTGACCCAGAAAGACCCTGATTTGCTTGACAACAGAGTTAGAGAAACCCATTTGAAACCATCTATTTTTACCAGAGACTTGATGCTTCAATGCTGACTGTCTTCTTCCGGTTTTGTTTTTCTAAGTTGCTCCGATTTTAGACCAAGATGACCACTCCACATTCAATTTGAAAATCATTCAACTTGAGCTCAGGGCACAAAACTAAAACATTTTGTGTGTGCCCGGACAAAGCATTTTGTGTGGAGCCTCATGGGCCTAGCAGCTGCTGCTTCCTTTTAGTAATTAGGAAGCACTGGGACTTCTGATAAATAATTGAAAGTGTACTCTGGCAAGTTTCTACAGCAGTTTTAAGGGCCGTGCCTATTTGACTGTTCTCTGCATTGGAGAGTAAAGCCCTTGATTTTATGACTCGACTTTTCTGATTGTCCTCGTTGGTACTCTTAGCCTCATACAAAACATTTTCTTTTTCCTTTTCTTGTGATGATGACTGGGTGTGAGGAGCACCATCTTGAAATGGCTTCCAAGTAGGGTTGGAAGAACAAATTGTCTGATCAACAGGAGTAACTGTCAGACCAGCTCTCTGACAATGAAACCATGATAAGTCATCTGGGGAATCTTTTGCATAAATTACTTGAGTCCTTGAAGTCAGTGCAGACTTTTCATTGTGATTATGTGGATCGTGAAGTCCTGATGACTCCCAGTGGATCTCAGTAAAGAGTGACTAATGGATCATGGGGTCATTTGGTTAAGTGGGAGAGAAAAATCCGGGCAATCGAGGACCAGGTTTGAAGTGATCCCTATCTGTGGCCTAGGCTCTGGCTAATGCTGTCTCCTTCTGTCACCTCTGGGCTCTGACTTAGCAGGGCCTGCCTCCCTAGCCTGATTAGAAGAAAGAGCTAGACAATTTGGCAGACTCAGGCATCTCCAGCATTGCCCCTTGCACCCTGGTGCCTCCAATGGTTAATGTTGTCGTGTCAAGAGAGCAGAGCCTGTGTCTGAGCAAAGCAGATGATGGAGTGCTTGTAAGAGGCAGTGCTCTGTGTCAACCATTATGTCATTTGAGAGGGCCACCCAGTCCAGGTCTAAGTTGTGCTTTTCATGATGTCACCACTGAAGTCGCTTGACTATGAATCAAAGACATTTCTCTTATGCTGACTTCTTTTGTTAATTGGTGACAAGAGAGGAAAGAGGCTCTGAAGATTACAAAATATCTTACCCTTTAGCAACATCATGGTGTTCCCTGCATGAGGTCTCGCATCTCTTTCTCTTTCTCCTGCCCCTCTTCCTCTCTCTCTCCTGCTTTCCTTCTCTCTCTCCTGCTTTCCTTCTCTCTGTCTCTTCTTTATTTAAATACATTTGCTTTTTAAATTTTTCCAGAGCACTTGTCACTTCAGAACATAAATAGGATGTCTAAAATACATGATTTTTAAAATAAAAATTTATCAAAGGATCCTGCATAGGAAGATAGTCCTACAAGGTCCTTTGATGTCTAACAATGTGCCATTGGAGAGCTAGAAGCCAGCAAAGCCCGACTTTCTAAGATAAATGTAGCATCTCTTGCAATAATTCCATGGGCCCCTTCTGTCTGTGGGTCTCAGTGCAAACATGCCACCATGAGATGAGCTAAAAAGCAAGCTTGCAAAATGAAGTCCCTGAGGAGTTGAGGTACTCTTACTACAGACAGGCTGGAAGTATATTTCAGCTTGTACCAAGCTGGTTTCGTCTCTACCTGAGGAAAGATAAAGAACTTTGCTCAGGAAATGTGAACCCCTGTTCCCAGGCTTCATTCTTCTCAAGCTGATGGACAGGTATGGAAGGAATGCGTTTGTTGGCAGGAATTAGATAGTGCCTAGGCACAAATGGCAGTCACGTTCTTTTCCTCCTTCTCTCTGCTTTGGGGGAAAAATGTGGTAGGAGGGGATGCTCTGCAGGGAGAGGGGTGCAGAACAAGCTGTCTCAGCTTCAGCCAGCTGCCGTTTGTCACTGGATTCTGACAACGGCATCTGGCTCCGTGAGTGTGGAAGCCAGGGACCTGTCTCATGGTGAAGGCCGAGTGACCAGTTGGACTCAGGGTAAATCTTCACTGTGAGTCAGGAACAAGCTCCCCTGGTTATATTTTCCCAAGGAAAGGCATTTCTCCACCTTTCTGTTAATAAGTCATATCTCCATCCTAACTATAAGACTTGGTGATTCCTTTGCTTTCGTTTCCAGCGAGGAGGCTTTCCGTGGCATGCAGGTGGCTAAGACAGGAATTAAGAAACCTAGTTGCGGCCACATGCAGTGGTTCATGCCTGTAATCCCAAGCACTTTGGGAGGCCAAGGCGGGTGGCCCGTGAAGTCAGGAGATTGAGACCAGCCTGGTCAACATGGTGAAACACCCATCTCTACTAAAAATACAAAAATTAGCTGGGCATGGTGGTACGTGCCAGTAATCCCAGCTATTCGGGAGGCTGAGGCAGGAGAATCACTTGAACCAGGGAGTCGGAGGTTGCACTGAGTAGAGATCGCGCCACTGCACGCTAGCCTTGTGACAGAATGAAACTCCATCTCAAAAAAAAGAAAAGAAAAGAAAAAAAGAAACCTAGTTAACCTGAAGTTCCAACCATAGGATTGGCCAGATGTATAAATAGGTCAAGAGAATGCTGCATTTCTGTTACAAGGGATGCTTGAAATATGTATTAGCTCATACGTGAAGAGGGCAGGATGTAATAGGCTAAAAGTAAAGGCCATGAAGTAGAAGGTACAGTACAATACCACGTTGGTATTCTCCATCTGTATCCATTTTAAAAAGAAGAATAGAAAGCATCACAACCAACATTTAAATAGGGATGATCTCTCAGTAATATTATTAGTAATTACTTTTCCTTTGAGGTTTCCCTGTTTTCCAACTTATTTCTTTGAAAAGATAAAGATTTAACTTCTTTCTTTTAGTGGCTTTTAATCACTCTAGTTCTAGCAATCTTGACCTATATCCATATCTATGTCTGTACTTCTCTCCAGAGTTGCTGTGTAGAGCACTGCTCCAGCACCTAGTTTAGAAGGGGTGAAGTGGGATCTGGAATCAATCCCTTCTTTGATCTACTTGTTAAGTCATCCCTGACATGGGTCAGTGTCTGCCCAGAGGAAAGGGAACTCTTATCCAACTTTCCCTGAAGGAATGTCTTGTTCTAATCCACACAATGATACTGGATTTGCTCACAGCAACCCTGCTTGTCTGTGTGTATATATGTGTATATAAGGGGACTTCAAAAAATTCATAGGAAGATGGAGTTAAAAGTTAAAAAATAAAGTTTATTTCCCAATACAGGCTCCATCAAGGTCAAGATACGTTTGTAAGCAGTGATACCAACCGTTCAATCTATTCCTAAAGAACTGAGGGTCCTGGGAATTTAACCATGTCAATGCCATCTTTTTTACATTAACTGAAGAAAAAAGAGGGTCCTTCCCAGATTTTAAGACTAGGAAGTAAAAAGAAGTCAGAAGGAGCCAAATCAGGACTGTTAGGTGGATGCCTAATGATTTCCCACTGAAACCCTTGAAAAATTGCCCTTGCTTGACGAGAGGAATGAGCAGGAGCATGGTTGTGGTGGAGAAGGGCTCTCTGGTGAAGCTTTCCTGGATGTATTTCTGTTAAAGCTTTGGCTAATTTTCTCATAACGCTGCCATATTAAGCAGACATTATGGTTCTTTGGCCCCCTAGAACATCAGCAAGCAAAATACCTGGAACACCCCAAAACACCATCACCATGACTTTTACTGTTGACCAGTCTGCATTTGCTCTGACTGAACCCCTTCCACCTCTTGGTAGCCATTGCTTTGATTGTGCCTTGTCTTCAGGATCATACTGGTAAAACCATGTTCCTCCTCATTTCAGTTCTTAGAAGAAATCCTTCAGGATCTTGATCCCACTTGTTTAAAATTTCCACTGAAATCTCTGCTCTTGCCTGCAGCCTATTTGGGCACAACAGTTTTGGCACCTATCAAGTAAAAGCCTTGTTCAACTTTATTTTTTCAGTCAGAATTGTGTGAGTTGAACCAGTCAGTTGAGATGTCTGTGGCATTGGCTATTGTTTGTGCTGTTAATTATCAGTCCTTTTCAATGAGAGCACAAACAAGATGAATTTTTTTTTGGCAAATTAATATAGCTGGTTTATTGCTGTGGGCTTCATATTCAACATCACCTCATTCCTTCTTGAAATGAGTTAGTCGTGTGTAAACTGACTGGGAGGTGGGCATTGTCCCCTTCAACTTTTCATAAAGCATCAATGATTTCACCATTCTTCTACTAAAGCTTTGTCATAAATTTAATGTTCCTGTTTCAATTTTAGCAGAATTCATGTTGCTCTGACAGAGATTCTTTACAAACTGATATCTTATCTTTCTTAGTACCTCAAACTAGATCCTGTTCAGACATGTTGTAACAAGTTAGTACAAGTTGATTTTGGTGCAAAATCTTTAAATCTATACATGGTTTGTTCATAATAAACATTTTCCATTAACTTTTTGAAGATCCCTCATATGTATTTTCCACATTAATCATTTTGGCCATCTCATAATCACCATATTGTATTATAAAGAGTAACTATTTCTCAGTCTACATGTATCAGGATTCTTTATACTCAGGTCTAGATTTTAGAACTAGCTATCTGTAGGGGTAGGTAAAGTTCAAGGATTTTGTAGAAGAATGAGCTGCTTTGGACCTTTCTACTATCCTGTTATGTGCCTAAATCCATATTTCCTAGGGATGGGGATGGGCTGGGAGAGAAGCAAGAATATTTGATGTTGAAAAGTCAGTAATAGACATTGACCAATGGAAAACCCAAGTAACGCTGTGGTGCCGATAGGATGCAGGGAGCCTTCATTGTTCTAGGACGTGATGATGGTGTTACCAGTAACGTAAAATAAAGGGATACTGTGACCATGTGGCTATACTCTGGGGTGAAAGATGGTGTCATCCTCTTTTCAATCGGTATCCCTTTGTTGTTTGTGGGGAAACTGGTATAGCTTTACAGAGACAACTGCCTGTAAGCCGGAAACACCTGGTAAATAAAAAGTGATAGAACCAAATGGCTCCCAGGGTTCTTGCCTCAAGTCAGAGAAAAGCTGTGATGAGTCAAAAAAATACTCCAGGTGCAAGAGCCCAGGGCCTTGATGCACATGTGAAAGGCAGGCACCTTCCAGAAATAGCATCCCTGACCCCAGAGACTTGGATGGCCTTGTTTTAATTTCAGAGTTAGAATAATGACCATTTTATGAACAACCAGATAGTTATTCTGGGTTCTTCTCTCAAGAGTGTGGTCTGAGACCTTGGCTTGTATAGTCTAAGTACATAATAACTGAGTGTGTTTCCCATGATCCTGTGACAGCCTTCACTTTGAGTTCTATTTCAGAACACCCTCTTTCTGGGGGCACCTAAACATAGGCCCTAGTGAAATGGAATTCAGAAGCAGCATTATCTGCAGGGCAGTCCGGGGCCAAGCTCGCCAACTCCTCACTCTCAGTTCAATGGAAAGCAACAGGAAGTTGCCCCTACATTTGGGGGATGGTAAAAGGAGCTACCATTTGGTAAGCTGAGTGAGTGTCCCAGGGCAGCTTATTAACTGGAATTCTCTGAGAAACCAGTTAAATTGGAGTGTTGGGTGGTGACTTGGAGTTGAGAAAGGAGCACTAAACTGGAATTCATAGCAGCTCCTGTGTAACCACATGTGCGTCGTCATCCTGGATACTGTCATCTCTGGTTCATGGCTAGGATCCTTCCTGCTGTTAAACCCCATGCATGGTTTTATGCCCAAGAACCACTAGCTCAGGGTGCCTTACAGAAAAGTTTTTTGCAAGAGGAAAAGCCTTCAAAACAGGAAGAAGTGTTGGTTGTCCTCTCTCTCTCTCATAAATGCCTCCATTTTTTACTGATAATAGCATTTTTAAAATGTTAATGATGAGATTGTTTTCACCTTATAGAATGACTTCCAAAACTAAATACAGAGCAACCAGGAATATCAGAATGAGTGATCCCTCGAACATTGGTTAACTATAGAAGCAAAACCCTTCTGAATATTGACAGGATAGGGCAGCCTCCATGTCAGTAAATACTTGGGACAGACAGGACATTGGGTTCAGGGGAACCCTTTGGAAGAGTCAGGTGATCACTGGTTGCAGGGGCTGGTTCTTTTTGGAACCCTAGTGGCCGAGGAGTCTAGAGCCGCACAAGCTATGCCACATGAGAGTGTGACTTTAGCCCTCTCTTGAATGAAATCAAGTAGAGATTAAGTCAGTTTTGACTCTCATCAGAAAGGTTTAAGCTTTTGGAGTTCCTACATTTCATCCTGTGTCTTTGGGGTTAAGAGGTGAGGCTCTGGGCCACAGCTTCTGGTGTCTCCTAGAGGGGTGGCTCATGAGAATGGCCATATTGAAAAGTCCTTGAGAACATAGACTTTGGAATTATGCAGGTCTAGGTTATAATCCTGGCCCTACCATGTACTAGGTGTGTAAATTTGGCCATTTAATACCTCTCTAACTTTAGCCTCCTTATTGCTAAATGGGAAAAATACAGTATGTTCCATATGGTGAGTAGTTAGAGAGGAAAGAGATCTCATGATAAATTCCCAAGAAATGGGGGCTGGGCTTATAAGAAAGGGTCCAGCATCAATCCTGTGAACAAAACACTAGGATTAGACCCATCACCTCTAAAGCAGGAAGAAGGAGGCTAGCTGGATGCTGGAATGTGAGTGGTGGGTCAGTGATTGCAGAGGCCACTAAACCAATACTATGATAGAGAAAATAGAAGACCTGTTGGGGGCTGGGCACAGGTAGGATGCAACTCTCAAGGTGGGCACAGAACAGGTATGTGTGCAAGGTGCAAGTCCTTAGATTACTTGATGTATTCGTTTCCTATTGCTGTCGTAACAAATTACCACAGATTTAGTGACATAAAGCAACACAAACTTAGTATTTTATAGTTCTGGAGGTCAGAAGTCCAAAATGGATTTCACTGGGCCGAAATCAAGATGTTGGCAGGGTCACATTCACTCTTAAAATCCTAGGAGATAATTCATTTCTTTGCCTTTTCCTGATTCTAGAGTCCACCTACATTCCTTGACTCAGGGCCCCTTCCTCTGCCTTCAAAGCAGCAGTGAAGCATCTTCAAGCCTCTCTCTGCTGTGTCATCACATCCCCTTTCTCCTCCCAGTCCAAGTGTGGAACTCTGTTGGATGGCACTAGACAGAAATCACATCCCTCCTACAGGATTTCTACAAAGCATGTGTTCCTGGAACAACTATATGAGGAAGATGGAGAAGGTCTAGAAAATTTGGTCCCATATGAGGACGATGCAGAAGGCCTAGAAAATGTGGTCCCTGTTGCCTTTGAGACTTACACATCATCCTGAAACCGAGCACTCTGACTGTGTATCAAGATCAACTGCACTTGATCAACTCAAGATCAAATCAAGTCTAATTTTAAATAGGAAGAAAGGTAGCACTCTTCTTATATTCTTACTGGAGAAGCTATCCTTCTTGGTTCTGTTCCATTTTGCACATGGAGTAGGGTTTTAAATAGCCAGATCCAAGGCTGGATTTGAAAGCTGATGAACGGAGCTATGAAGAGCTTTATGATGAAAAGGTTTATTATTGGCCTCCCATCCATGGTTTATCTTTTTTTATTCTTTAAGTAATATGACAAATGAGGGACTGATAGGATTGTCTTTGGTGTGGTTTCATGAGTTGACATAATTAAGAGCCATTTCCAATTGGCAATGCTGCAAGAAAAAAAAACTTGCAGTCAGACAAACAAGGAAATTACTTAATTAGCAACTCAGGTGAGCGCTGGCTTTTGAGAAAGATGTTAAGGTTGGAGGAAAGACAGGAGACCCACAGAGGCAGCATGTCACAGTTGGGTGTTTAGCCAAAGACATGTTCTTCTGTCCCTTTCCTCCTGCATGAGTCTTTTCTGACTGTTCACCTGAAATTGGATATGGAAGAGCTCTGCTGCCACTGCTGCCAGCCTGGTAGACAGAAAACGTCAATGTTAAAGAGAAATGATTGTGTGTTTGGTTCCCTCCAGTTTTCACAAAATAAACATCACCTGGCAATTCCTTGGAGGTGGATTAGCCACTATTTCATTCCCCTTAGTCCTTCCTGCTGGGTTAATTATTGCTCTGAACAATGGTAGCATTAATCAGCATGATAACAGTTTCTAGGTTTGATGCATATGGAGGTCCCTGTGTCAAACCTTCAGGAAGATCAGAAACTCATTCTAGGGGGTGTTCTTTCCTAGGAGACCCACAAGTGTCCAGGCTGGGGAATTGTTCCTTTGGGTGATTTAATTTTGAATAGGTTCCAGGTGTCATCTGCGTGACAAGGCTAAAGAAGTCTGTTTTGGTGGAACTCCAAGACTTTTGCTCTGGGTCAGAGTCTTTGACTTCCATATGTATCAGCTTTGATGCTTTTAAAAGCTGCAGAAGCAGTCCAAGTATCATGGTTTAGTAGACAGACTTTGGATCCAGACAGGCATGGATTCAAACATGAGCTTCTGGACTAACTGGTTGTGGGAATTTGGGAAAAATTTAACACTTAGGGATAAATATAATCTATGTGGAACACTTTCACATAGTGCCTGGCACACAATAAGTGGTCATAAATGGTAGTTTATAAAATGAGGATACCACTAAAACTAAAAAAAAAAAAAAAAAAAAAAAAAAATTTTAATTATGTGACTGCAGCCTGTTTTCTGGGGCTTTAGCAGCAAGGGGTATATCCTCAGGGAAAGAATACCATCAGTGCCACTCCAGGTGAAAAGGTGGCTAGAGTATTCCCTACTCTTAAAGCGAGTCACTATCAGAGTGGCAGGTTTGTACATAAACAGGTTCCTGAAAATGCCAAATGGCAGTACCTCTACTTGTTAACCACTGCTGGTTTCATCTAGTGATGGCCAAGGTCCTAAATCCTCCAGACCTATGGATCCTACAAATTCCTGGGTCATTTCTTCTTTACAGAACCAGAACAGACTGCCTTGACTGCTTTCTCCTGGGTTAACAATGGATCTTGACTTGGTCCTGCCTAGGACCTGAGAGCAGCAGAACAAAACCACTAACTCAGAATTTTCTTTCCCTTTCTTGGTCTCACCTGGCCTTTCAAAAGTCCAGGAACCCTCAAAGACTAAAAGGAGCATCTGGGCCAGAGGCATCTTCAGCCAATGTCACTAGGCACCTTCAACCAGTGTCACTAGGGAGACCAATTCAAGAAGATGACCAACCAATGCATGGTCTTAGCTCCACCCTCAGCACGCACGTGTCCTCCATATATGCTTCGTAGAATGCAACATACATCATGTCTAAAATCCTAATACAAATTATTGAGGAAATACAGACTCTTTTATATGCAGGCATTGCAAATGTGCACATTTCAAAAAATCATTTAAACAAATTTCTTTGGAAACGAGGTCTTACTCTGTCACCTAGGCTAGAGTGCATTATTGTGATCATAGCTCAGTGCAACCTTGAACTCCTGGGCTCATGTGATCCTCCCGCCTTGGCCTCCCAAAGCACTGGGATTAACAGATGTGAACCACCACCCCCAGCCACATTTCAGAAATATTCAAGTGGAAAGGCGAAAGGCACACATCATGGAATCTGGCAACCATAACATTGTCCTAGTGTGTAATGCTAGGCCTGTATGAGAGCATCTTTTCTTTGTTATGCTAGTTCGTGCTTAGGAAGCACTGTGGCGTGTTCTTGGCTGTCACGTAAAGGGCCAAGGAGAGAACCTAGAGTTTTCGAATATCTTCAGTCTACTTCTGACTTCATTGGCAATATTTGGCAGTCACCTTGTATAGGAGAAACAGAGTTCTCCTTTTGAGAATAGGGACCCCTTTGGTCACAGGGAATAGAGTTTGTTAGACGTCTCCAAAGAACGGGAACCCTGGTACAGGTTGGGTGAGACTTAAACAGAATTCTGGCTAACACCTTCTATTAGTCCCTAGAAATCCTCCATTCCTCTTGCCCACATCTAACTTTGAGGTACAGCTGGGGTTGGCAGCAGCTTGGCTCTGCCATCGTGTCCAAATTCCACTATTTCTGTCCTGAATTTGCATTTCCTGGCAGACCTGAGCCAAGTCCCAATGAAACAGCCATAGCTTTTCAGAATTACGGGCGAAATGGGGCTGGGAAGAGGTGAGGGGGGCAGGGAGGGGACAGGGGAGAACATACACAGTAATTGTCACGAAGGGCCCAGTGATGTGGATCTGCCCCGAGGATGTCATTTCACATGATCTTTGCTCACTCACTTCCAGTGTGGCCCTTCCAGCTCCTCAATCCGGGCATGGAGCCGTGCTTTTTATAGACTGTAAGTCCATTGTGGAGTTATGTATCCTGGCAGTTTATAAAGTGGTGCTTTCTCTATTTTTATGGGTGCCCTAGGACGGCGCAGGCACACACACGTCTCTTGGTACTGTCTCATTCCACACTGCTTGTGATTAATGAAGAAGGACTGCTGCCTCCTGCCGCTTCACAGGATAGACCTGCCTGGGCAGCCTCTGATTTGCTGTGTGTCCCCAATGGAGCCAACCCTTTCAATATCCTGCCCCCTGCCGGATATTGTGGGAGTGAATGAGGGATGAGGATGAGAGTAAGCCCTCCCTGAAGGGTTATGTAAATCTGAAAGGCTCTGTGGACTTTGAGGCTGGCCTAGGGAAACCTCAACAATCAGCTACTCCTTGCTTTTTATTAGATTCCCTATAAACAAGTAGGGCATGATTGCGGGGGAATCAGAGGACATGAGCCTGCTTCATGCTTGAGGACTTTTCCCCAGCACTGGTGCCAAGGAGTTAGAGCCTCTTCTCATGATGCAGCACTGATTAGCCTGGTTCTCCCTCAGACCTCAGCCTTTTGTTGAGGGGAAGAAACACTTGTGGTAGGAGGAAACATAATTAACGGAAGGATCATGTGCATGGACTATCATCGTATCAGTGATGATAATAGGCATGGTTGCCTAGATCTTTCCAGTCAGCTGCCATGTTTTGTCAGCACAGCTTTCATAATGTCCTCTTCCTTTCATTAACAATGTCTTTGGGCTCCTGGGTTTTCTGTCCTCAGATTCATCCTGAACACCATAACTAGGTCACGCGTCCTGGAGAGATATCTTGGTACTTTGCCTCCCACTGTTCAAAGGCTCCCTATTGCCAATGATAAAGTCCTAACATTGTATCCTGACATCCGCATCCCTACACAGTATGAGCTCCGCTCATGTTTATGATCTCCTGTCCCACTCTTCTTCTGTGGGAACCAGACCAGAGAGCTCTTTGGCCTTCAGACAGCTCCCGGCTCACCTCTCTGCTCAGAGTGCTTTACCTGGACTGCCCTGCAGTAATGATTTTTTGCCCTGCAATAATTATTGCAATAATAAATACAATAATAAATGCAAAAATAGTAATAAAAACAATAATTATTGTCCTGCAATAATTATCTCTCCATATCCTTATCTCTCACAGAGAAGCCCTGACAGCCTCAGCCCCGGGGAGTCTCTCTCTTTCTCTTTCTCTGAGCTCCATTAGCATTGGCTAGCTGGGAACTTGTCACTGGTTTATGTTATTATCTAATTGGTTTGGGTGCTTTATAGAGTATCTACGCTAAGGGCAAGGACTATTGTCCACCTCTTTACAGGGAACACTTTGACTGATATGAAGGGTGGCCCTTGTCCAAAGTGGGGGTGGCCCTCCATGGCTGTTAGGAGCACTGGCTCAAGCGTGAGGATCGGATGCCACCACATGATCCAACCACAGGCGAGCTCCTTCATCTCTAGTCCAGAGTTTCACTCATTTGCAATGTGAGGAGTGATGACTCTTATTTTATAAAAATACTTATAAGGATTAAATTAGATACTCTGGTTTATACCCTTGGCATAGTGCTCAATGTATGATTATCATTATCGTCATTAAATCAATGTGTGTTGATGACTAGGAATTCTGGCAACAAGATCCTGGGCCTTTCTGAGGGGCTGGACATTAGCTTGGTCTGCCTGTGGAATCCCTCCCTGGCCTGGCTCCCATACATGTGCCTGTGTCTCAGTTTCCTCGTGTGCAAATTGGGACAACAGGAATACCTACTGCTCAGGGTTATCATAAGAATTAAATATGATGATGGCTGGAAAATGCCTACATTTAGGAAAGAAAGCCTTGGTAAATGAGAAAACCATGGAATTCTACTAATTGCTACGAGTAAATGGTCAGGAATCATGGCCTGAGTCACAGCTTGGGCTTTTCTTGATGGTCCTGTTTCCCAGTCCCTGTGTTGAGTCTAGCTGGGATGGGGAAGTAAAAACTTCCTTCTGGCTCTGACTTTATGTAATTCTGCTCATATGCCTCCCTTTACCTACTCAGTTCAGACCAGAGATGAGAAAGCTTTGGGATTTTGGAGAATGATTTGTATTCCTTGCTTAGAAGAATAAGACCCTTCAGGTGGCCGAGTTGGAATCACCTGTTTGCCCCCAGGCAGCTCATCAGACCCCTGCAAACTTCTCCAGGAACACAGAGCACCCCTGGAAATATGTACATTCTCTAAACCGTAGGATCCAATGCAGACAGATTAGCACCCCTCCTTCAGCCCTCCCCCTCCATTTCATCAGCTTTATGCTGGGGTGGATAATGTTTCTCTAACTGCCTAATTGGGAGAATTTAGCTGGAAAATTGCCATCGTGTTCTTTTAAAGGGTGCCAACAGCCCACGGCTGCCAGCTATAATGTCAGTGGGTAATCCCGGCTCTGCCGCCACGGAGCCAGGGAGGACCCGTCTTTCCCCAGACCCCTTCCCAGGTGGGGAGAGCAGGCCACCAGCCCTAAGAGGAAAGAACACCAAGGAGGAGGACAGAGGTGGCCAAGAAAGCAGCTGCAGGCACAGGTCTGTTTCCCTCCCTCCTCATGACCCTTCCCAGCCTGCACCACTGGGGACTGAAATGTCCTTAAATTGCAGTGTCACGCCAGGACTCCCTGGGCCTATGGTGTACTGCTCAGCTCCGTGGACTCCCACTGTAGCAATTTTGAGTTTAGACTGAGTCTGGGGGTTGTTCAAGAAAAGGGAAATCTCATTGCTAAGGCTTGTTTGAGAGAGACAGTGTAGAATAGTGTTGAGGCGTACAGACCTTTGAGCCAGGCTGCTTGCTTATGTTCTAATCTAGGCTCTGCTACTTGCTGGGCAAGTTACCAAATCTTCTAGCTTCATCATCTGTAAAACAGGGGTGATAATATGAGCACTTTCCTCTGTTCACATATCAGGGGGCCCAGGCAGATGGAGGCTCTGCTGTCTTTAACATGTGGCATCCGGGACCTTCTTGCCAGGTGGGCATCTGGCCCACAGAAAAAGAGAAAGCATAAAGAATTAGGTAGGGAGGTTTTCTTAGAAGGGATGTGTCCTACTCTGGTCACACTCCAGTCTCTAGACTGCAGTCACATGGTCCCAACCAAGCTAGGTGGGGGAGGGTAGTTGAGCTGCTGCTAAGGATGAAGGGTCTCTGCCATACCCAGAAAACCTCCCTAATCATAACAGTAGCTGACACTTATTGAGTGCTTTCCGTGTGCCATGCACTGACACATTCACCTGATTGATTCAATTATTAAAAATGGCATGATGGGCCCGGCGCAGTGGCTCATGCTTGTAATCCCAGCACTTTGGGAGGCTGAGCCGGGCAGATCAGGAAGTCGACAGATCCAGACCATCCTGCCCAATATGGTGAAACTCCACCTCTACTAAAAATACAGAAGGTAAGCTGGGCATGGTGGCGCTTGTCAGTAATCCCAGCTACTTGGGAGGCTGAGGCAGGCGAATCATTTGAACCAGGGAGTCAGATGTTGCAGTGAGCCAAAATCGAGTTACTGTACTCCAGCCTGGAGACAGAGTGAGACTCCATCTCAAAAAAAAAAAAAAATGGCATGATGATACTAGGCATATATTATATATCAGTGAGGGTCATGGTAGGAACCCAGATGGAACCCTCAAGAGGTCAGTTAAAGAGGATCCAATGGTATTTGTACAACCATATTCATCATTTGTACAGCTAGCACTACTTACATAATCAACAGGTAGAAGCAACTCAAGTGTCCATCAGTGGATGGATAGATAAACCGAATGCAATATAGATAGACAATGAGATATTATTCAGCCATAGAAAGGAAGAATTCAGACACAGGCTACAACATGGATAGACCTTGAAGACATTATGCCAAGTGAAATAAGCTAGTCACAAAAATACAAATACTATATGTTTCCATTGACATGAGGTACCTAGAGTAGAAAATTCACGGGAGCAGAAAGTGGAATAATGGTTGCTAGAGGGGAAGATAGGGAAGGGCAAATGAGGAGTTGCTATTGAATGGGTCCAGAGTCTCCGTTTTTCAGGATGAGAAGAGTTCGAGAGATGGTTGGTAGTGATGATTGCACAACAATGTGAACGTACTTAACGCCACAGAGCTGTACACTTGAACATCGTTCAGATGTTAAATTTGATGCTATGTACACTTTACCACAATGAAAAATAATTTTGAAAGAGGGTTTCAGGAAGGGAATTTTTACAAATAGATGGGTGATAGGTGCTTATGAATGATGGTTAAACATGAGGAAGTAGCAACTGCAGGAAGCTACATCCACCCCTAGGCCTGAGGGGTTCGTGGAAGGAGAGGTTATTGGGACAAGTTGAGAGCAGTAGCCATGGGAGAAGGGGCCACCCAACAGAAGCTGTGGCTTTTGGGAACTCAGCACTTCCAAACCACGGCCCAGCAGAGAGGAGTCAGGGGATAGATACGTGACTTCTGTCCTCTGGCCCTCTGATCTCCTGCTCATGACTCCCACTGGGCGCCCCCCTCTAGAAGTCAGCAGCCAAGGGAAGCTGGTGATATAGTCCATGCAAATTATCCTCCCCAGGGCTCAGAGAAGGCTAGAGGGTGAAGAGCAGACTTCGAGATCCGCTAGAAAGTATGCCTTGCAGCTACCACCATGGGGCAAAAATGAGGTAAAGTCGCTCACCCAAGCTCACACCATTAGTGACCTGGGATGGCTTTGAACCTGGGATGCTGACCCCAGAGCTTCCAGATGGAAGAAGGAGAAACCAAAATGTCATGAGGGTCTACCTTGTGCCTGGCACTGTGCTTTCTCCTCTCTGATGAGTGAGAAAAGAATCAGAGAACTTAATTAAGGAACAAACCCAAGATCAAGCAGCCAAGACGTGGCAGATCAAGGATTTTACTCCAAAGCTGCTGTCTTTCCACCAACTGCATGACCTTCAGGCTGAGAGCCCCTCACTATCAGCACCGTTATCACCAGCATCAGGAGCAGGCACTGAGCAAGAGCCGCTTTGTGCTGTGTGTCAGGACAAAGGGAGCTACTGTGCATAACCCCAGTGCCTCTCCTGCCCCCACTGAGCCTTCAGGCTGAGGCACCTACTTTGTAACAAGCCACACTAAACATGGACACAGAAATACTGTTCGTTCGCCATCAGCAGTCCCCAGAATGCTAGTCCTGAAAGAGACATTTGAAACCATCTCTCAAACCCCCTCATTTGCTCTGGACCCGAAGGACTCATTCATCCAGTGTGAGTTTAGATCCAGAGTTCCACATGGACTGAGCCCCTGGCTGAAGTCGACTATAAACTAGACATAGGGGAGACCCAAGATGCAGAGCATACCCCCAGATATCTAGTACATCATCCTCTCCTTTTCATCTGCATCACTGTCCCCTAGACCCAGAGTCCAAAACTGTAGTACACACTGGTCAAATCAACCTTCTGCCTGTTCTAGTGAATAAAGTATTTTATTTGTGTATTTATTTATTTATTTATTTATTTTTGACAGAGTTTTTGCCCTTGTTGTCCAGGCTGAAATGCAGTGGCATGGTCTTGGCCCACAGCAACCTCCACCTTCTGGGTTCAAGCAATTCTCTTGCCTCAGCCTCCTGAGTACCTGGGATTACAGGCGCCTGCCACCACACCTGGCTAATTTTTGTGTTTTTTGTAGAGATGGGGTTTCACCATGTTGGCCAGGTTTATCTCGAACTCCTGACCTCAGATGATCTGCCTGCCTCGGCCTCCCGAAGTGCTGGGATTACAGGTGTGAGCCACCATGCCCAACCATGAATAAAATCTTAATGGTGCACAGACACACTCATGCTTACCTATCTTCTGTGGCTACTTTCATGTTATAACTGCACAGCTGAATATGGCCCCAAAGCCAAAAATATTTACCGTCTAACCCTTTACAGGAAAAGCTTGCTGACCCTGACCTAAGCCAACCGTATGAGTTCCCTAAAGCTGCTGTAACAAAGTAGGTGCAATTTGTAGTCTCACAGTTCTGGAGGCTGGAGGTCCAAAATCAAAGTGTTGGCAGGGTTGTTTCCTTCTGAGGGCTGTGAGGGAGGTTCTGTTGCAGGCCTCTCTCCTAGTGCTGGTAACCTCAGGTGTTCCTTGTCTTGTGGAAGGCATTCTCTCTGTACCCTATATCACTTGTCATTTATGCATGTCTATCTCTGTGCCCAAATTTCCCCTTCTCTGGCACAGTCATATTGGATTAGGGCCCATCCGAATGACCTCATCTAAACTTGATCATCTATAAAGACCCTATTTCCAAATGAGGTCACATTCACAGATATTTGAGGTTAGGACTTCGGTGTCTTTTTAGGAGACACAATTCAATGCGTAACACCAGGCTATGTTATTTCTTACCTGGACTATCGTAATAGCTTCCTAACGGGTCTCCCATTTTTGCAGCGTAGCTCACCCTACCCTCAAACCCTTATTCTACAGCCAACTGTTCACTTTCCAGAGTAATTATTTCACAGTTCATATGGGATTGTGTCACCCTCTTGATGGAAACTCTCCAGTGCACATCAAGTGGGTAAAGACCAAGCTCTATAACATGGGCTGTGGTGCCGCACATCTGTTCTGACTGCCCTGACGACCTGCTCCTGCCCCACAGGCCTTTGCCCTCTCTGTGTCATGGCCTCACTGACTTTCAGGTTTTCAAACTGCCCGTGCATCCTTCCTCACAGGGCCTTGCTGTAAACTGCCGCATGCCTAGGGCATTTTTCACCTCATCTCTACTGTTCATGTCCTCTCCACCTTTCACACTCTATCCCTTTTTCAGGGAGCCTTCCCTGCCCTGGCTCACTAAGTCACAGGCACTGTGACTGGCCATATGGCACCTTCCTGACATCTATCCACAAGTGTAATGCTCCATGGGTGTAGTGATTCTAGGATTACTATGTCTCCTTGTTATTAGATTAGATACTCCATGAGGATGAAGAGAGGATCTTGATGTTCCTGCTGTTGTTTGACTTCACATCTCAGCAACTGGCATACTGTAAGCCCTCCAAAACCATGTGACAAAGGTAGAAGAAGGGAGGAAAGAAAACGGAAGGCAGCCAGGGCCTCTTAAAGAGCTCAGAGCCTCATGAGTGAAGTCAATATGGAAACAGAAAGGGACAACATAGCATCAAAAGTAATATAGAGAAAACATAGGGAGCTTTGCAGGAACACAGACCAGAGACTCCTAAGATGAGAGCAGAGTGAAACAGGGAAGTCTTCTTGGAGACAGTGGTGCCTAAACTTCATCTCATGAGAGTCCCTTAGTTTTGTTCTTCCAGAGAGAGGGAAAAGTGTGATTAAAGGTCTAGAGGCTGTATTCATTTTCAATTGCCCTATAACAAGTTGCTACCAGCTTAGAAGCTTAAAACAACACACATTTACTATCACACATTTCTATGCATCAGGAGTCTGGGCACAGTGTAGTTGGATCTTCTGCTCAGGGTCTCTCAAGGCTGTAAACGAGGTGTTGGTTGGACTGCATTTTCATCTGGAGGCTCGACCGGGGAAGAATCTTCTTCCAAGCTCATTCAGTTGTTGGCAGAATTCATTTCTTTCTGGCTGTGTGACTAAGGATCCCACTTTTTGCTGGCTGTTGGTGAGAAACCACCCTCATGTCCTAGCAGTAGCCTGCTATTCCTTGCCAAGTGAGCTTCATGCCTTACTTCATCACATTAACAAGGAGAATCTCTCTCCAGTCCTCTGAGACAGAGTGTTATGCAACCTAATTTAATCACAGGAGTGACATTCTATCACTTTTGCCATATAACATAATGTAATCCTGGGAGTGACTTCCTACTGTCTTTGCTATATAACTTAACCTAATCAAAAGAGTGACATCCCATCCCCTTTGCCATATCGTCTCAGTGAGAAGCAAGTCTTAGGTCCTACCCACACTTAAGTGGGGGGCATCACACAAAGATGTGGACACAAGTTGGCAGAAAATAATCAGGAGACCCCCCAAAGTCCTGTCCACCACAGACAGAGGCCTGAAAGAGCATATGAATGAGGATACTGACTAGTCTTTTCTTCATTCAGCCAGGATTCATAGAGTACCCACTCTGTGCTAGGCAGTGTTTTAGTGCTGAGAACACAGTGGAGAACAAGGCAGACAGAGCATCCACCCTCATGGAGCTTCTCCATTGCAGAGTAGTGAGTGTGTGCAGTGAAGAGATGGCTTTCACGAAGGTGGCCTTTGGACATCTTCCTTCTGAAGTATGGTATGTAGAGGGACTTCCTTCTCAAAGCCACCCTATCCACCAAGAGCATTAAGAGGAGTCCTTCACCAAGCCATGGCTTCAACCATTCCTCAAGACCTCAAGGGTTACAGATACCTCCAGTCATCTCTAGCTGCCGAAGCTGCCATGGTTCACCCTTACAACAATTGAGCCAGTCTCTCCTTTGTGCCCTTCTTCTGCCTCTACCTCTCCTCCAACCCAACTTCTTCCCTAGCCTGGAGGAACAGCTCTCTGAAAGATTCCTCTGGTCTTTGGATCCATGGTAGATTGCATGCCAGTGATCCATTGTGCTGGTGGTCTTTGGAGTATGCTTTGCCAGCTCTCTCTAGATCTGCCAGAAATCCATTCTCAAATGTGGTGACTCCAGCATCCAAATGTCAGAGCCGGGACTTGAACCCAGGTTGCCTGACCCTGAAGGCTCTTCTCTCCCACTGCCTCCCACTGTCTGGGATTAATTGTTCCTTGCCTTCTATCTGGAGAACTTTTGACTTTTCATTTATTCCGCATGTTCATTGAGTAGCTACTGGGTTTTAGAACCTGCATCAGATGCCTTGGGGCAAAAACAAGCAGGGCTCCTGCTTTTGGTGAGGAACTATGGTCTGGTCTGCTGGGGGAAAGAGGTGTGGATTGAAGCATTACATGTCTAAGGGGAAGTAATAGCCAAAATAAGTGTGAAGAATGAGCAGAACATCCTGCTGGTGGTGGGAGAGCCCCGGCAACGTCTCAGCCCGATCATTGAGGTCAAGAAGGCTTCTCTGAAGGAGTCCTCAAGCTGCAATTAAGAGGAAAGTTAGCCAAGCCTAGGGCATGAGGGGAGGCAGTTAGAACAGTGGTACAGGCAGAGGACACAGCACAGGCCAAGGAGCTTATGTGGGAGAGACATTGTAAAAACTAAAAGAAGTTGAATTGGGCTGGAGCAAGAGAGCCAGGTGGTTGTTCTTACCGAAGCTGAAGTCGGGCAGCCAGACCCAAACAAGGAGAATTGAAAGGCTCTAAGCCTTCTGCACATTCCCAGGCTCCCTGTGATCCCAGCGTGGCCAGGGCCTCCCATTTGTCATTCTAAAAAGCCCTGCCATGCCTCCTCCCTGGGGCTGTCACCCCTTGGGAAAGGTTATCACCACGCAGAAATCTAACCAATTGGCTCACCATGTTCAAAGCACAAAGCTTAGAATAATAATTTTTTTTCAAGCCTTCAGGAATGTCAAACCTACATCTACTTGCAATGAAAGACCAGTGCTATACAGCTCTTAGCTCCAGGGAGGTATGCAGACCACAGCTCTTATGAAATTAAATAAAACTGAGAAATGCATCAAGGTCTATAAAATCAAGAGGGAAGCTTGATTTTCCACCCTATCCACCTCCCCAACACCTACACATTTGGGAATACAAGCTTAAGCTGGGAGAAGTGTGAGCCATAGGGTTGATCTATGAAAAAGAGAGAGGGAGACAGCCTCACTCATCTTTTCTGCTAGCAGCCAGGAGCAGGGTCCAGCCATATGGGCAGCCATGAGGAGGCAAGGACTGTGGAGCCTGCTCAGTGTTAATTAGAAGCAAAGGAAGGTCTGGCTGAAGTGGCTGCAAGGACGCCCAGCAGCGACCATTTCCGCGCAGGGCAGGCGGCCTTGGATTAGGGGCTGCCAGGTGCTGCCTCCTCTGATACATTTGGCAGCATCTCACCTGCTCCTGCAGCTTGTCCCTAGATGCGGGTGACCTTGGAATGCTAAGCGAAGCTGGGTTTGGCTAAAGATTCTACAGGGTACTACTCTCTCCCCAGCTCTCTTTCTTTTGCAGGTTCGTCTGCAAAAACAGAAGGACTTTTGCTTTAACTGAAGTTCAGCATAAGGATGGGTGATATTTGGCCCACTGCTTTGACATGGGGTCATTTTGATGTGACCTAGAAATGAAGTTAGTAAATTATCAGTATCCGTTGTGATGTCTAGCAAGACAGGATGCCTTTGTATGCTACAGGGAGACAGGGAGGGGATGCAGTATGTCCAGTAGCATCAGGGATGGGGAAGCTCAGAACTGAGACAGAGATTGAGGAGGATGTCAGAGATGGTGAAGCATCAGGGATGATGAGGGTTATACTCAATACTGGTGACTTTTTTAAAGAGTGTTTCGCATGTTGATACAATTTTGGCTCTGGAATGATTGTAGCAAGATGGCCACATCAAAATGATTCACTTTGCATTGGAGATACTAAGGAAGGGTTCACTTGACAGAAATCTCCATTGAGTTCCCTCATCTCTCCTCCCCTTTCATGCCCTTGGTACAGACCCTCATCACAAGTCACTCACACTATTGAACAGTCCCAACGCTAGCAGCTCTGTGGTCTCCCCTCCAAACTGCAGCCAGAGGGATTTTTCTCAGACACACCTGTTTAAAAGAGGACCCTCGGCTTCTGCATTCTGATCTAGGAATCCTGTTTTTATTTTTCTTCAACTTTTAAGTTCTGGGGTACATGTGTGGGATGTGTAGCGTTGTTACATAGGTAAACATGTGCCGTGGTGGTTTGCTGCACAGATCAACCCATCACCTAGGTATTAAGCCAGACATTCATTGGCTATTCTTTCTGATGCTCTCAACTGCCCCCCCGCCCCACCCCCAACAGGCTCCAGTGTGTTTTGTTTCCCCCCATGTGTCTATGTGCAGAAATACATTTGACCCCTCAATCCCATTACTGGTTATATACCCAAATAAATATAAATCATTCTATTATAAAGATACACACACATGTATGTTCACTGCAGCACTATTCACAATAGCAAAGACATGGAATCAACCCAAATGCCCATCAATGATAGACTGGATAAAGAAAGTGTGGCACATATACACCATAGAATACTATGCAGCCATAAAAAAGGGATGAGATCACGTCCTTTGCAGGGACATGGATGGAGCAGGAAGCCACTATTCTCAGCAAACTAACGCAGGAACAGAAAACCAAACACTGCGTGTTCTCACTTACAAGTGGGAGCTGAACAATAACAGATGAATCCTGCTTTCTACTTTTCCCTGCTCTGGAACATGTTGGTTTATCCAGGGATGGCCTCAGGGAATATTGTCTGGTGGGTGTGTCTAATCTACACAGGCCTGATGCCCCTGAAGCTGCCTGCTACCCCAAAGGCAATTCCAACCTTGGTAACGCTTGGCGTGACTTTGAACAAGTGTGTTCTCACCACAGTCAGCATGGCCTGTCTGCATTTCTTTGCCTGAAAACTGCTTTTTCCATGAGGATAAAGATGGGGCGAGAAGTTGTACCTTGGGTATTTCCTTGGTTTAAAAAGGAAAAAGAAAAGCCTTCTCGATCTGTGCAAGCATGTACATATGTGTGCATTAGAATCATTAATAGTTCTTTGGAGAGAGGTTAAATTTATGTGCGGTTTAACCAAATGATGTGTCTCCAGGGGAGGGTGAGGGAAGCCGTCCCCCGCCCACATTAAACAGTATTTGTGACGCATGGAAAAAATAAAAGAAACCCTGAACCCACGAGTCGTGAGAAAACAAAGGGGAAATCGAAGTTGTGGATCTGCCAGAAACCTGCCGTTCACAGAGCCCACAAATCACAGGCAAACAAAGGGAAATGGAAAGATTTGGTATTAAAAACCCATTCTTCCCTGAACCTGTGCCAGCATCTATAAAACAATTACGTGCAATCGTACTTGAGGCTTTTCTGAGACACTAATTCTTCTCTTGACATGAAAATGGCGTGCATGTTTCTTTCAAAATGCCATACCCTGGAAAGAAGGGGAAACGATTGGAAGGGCAGACCCAGAATGTGGGGCAGGTTAGCCCAGCTCCTAAAAACTGATAAATCTCTGGTTTTCTTTCTTTCCTGCCCCTGAGAGTTTTCTTTTGAGCTGCTGATTCTTGAACGGGGTGTGACAACCTTGTCTGGCTCCCAGATGATTCCTTGGTTGCCAGGAGACCAGACATAGGGGTGAGTGGATCCATGAAGTGCCCCTCTCCAAAACACGAGAAAAAAAAAATCACCAAAACTCATGACCAGGAGAAGATGATAAGGCCGGAAGCTTGGCCCAAGGTGGAATGAATGGCTGCGCCCCGTTTCCAAGGAGAAAGCTGACCTGCCAATCCGTTTGTTGACCCAAAGTTCATCAGTGCATTCAGTGGTTCTTTGACTTAAGATTAAACAGGACCCCTGTGTGAAATTGGCTGTTAGTTTTAAAGCCTTTTCATTTTGACAGGTGAAAACCTCATCAGAATTACCCTATGCAAAGATGTCAGGAAAAATATACAAGAGGAAATTGGAAAATGTGATTGAGCCGAGCGTACGCTTCCTCTGCCCTGGACTTCTACGTGGGCTTATTTATTTCTTGCCTGTTTGCTCTTCGGGCATTTTCCATCACTGAGGCTTAGATGTAAACATGCACAAAAGGCAGGTGGTTCCATGGATGTTGGCTCCTTCCTGGCATGGCTTCATGGGTGCACCTCTTGGCAAGGGACCCTCCTTCAGATCAAATGTAAGGGTATTTCCAAATTGAGCTTTGAGGGGTGGAACCCAGAGAAGGAGAGGTAAGAAGCAAAATAGGAGAATTAAGTGAGAAGCATGTTGTGGGCCAATTTAATCAGGGCGAATGTATCGGTCCCAGTATTGTTTTTGGAAACTGGATTCGGGAGTAACAGGATCCCTGACAAGTTGTAGCCAGCCCTGGGAATGAGTGTGTCCGGAGTTCACAGACAGGTCTGGAGGAAACTTCGGCACAGAGCAGCGAGTGGCAGGGCCACTCGGCCCTGCATCTTGCCCCTGCCACCCATCAAGGGCTTGTTCTTTCTCTGGTCTTGCTGCCCTTCCCACTGGTGAGAGACGAGGTTGGGAGCTGAAGCATCTGAGCAGGGTGGCGGGCCCCAGCCCGAGCAGGCCTGCCCTGGCCCGAGGGGTGAGTAGACATGGGGATGGGTGGAAGGGGGTTGCCAGGCCATGTTTTCAGAAAGTTCCTATGTTGTAGGCTGCAAGCAGTTCCACCCTGGACCTAGGAAAGTGGCAGACCGGCCCACCTCCCAGTGACAGCATGCCTATCCTGGGGAAGGGACTTTGAGACAGGGAACTTAATCCCTGCATTTTGCAAGGAGAAATAAAATATACCCAGAAAGGGAAAAGCCTCAGCCCAAAGGACAACTGGGGGACCTGACAGCCACTTGCTTTCAAAACTCACCAGGCAGAGTTGACTTTTCAATGCAGCCAGGACCACAGCATATCCTCGGCTTAGTTTTTCTCACAGACTCTGAGGATTGCCTGGGCCAGGGCTTTTCAAACCCTTTCTCAAAGGCTGTAACTCCAGGACATTGCCTGGAAGAAGGAGCCTGAACCTCCACTTCAAATAAAACAGGCTTGACTTGTCTGTTTTACACAATGTGATGGGTAAATAAAAATCCCACCGCTTGGGTGCAAAAGCAGTTTTCACTATTTACGAGCTGCTTTGTGTTGAATATATTATCTAACCATTCTTTTTGTGTGCTCTGGTTTCTACCTCTGTAAAATGGGAAGAATAATTAATAGTTCCTATCTCATAGGATTCCTGTGGAAGTTAAATGAGTTAATGCATGTACAATACCATGAGTAGGGCCTGGACAAAGTAATCACTCAGAAATGTTACCGTGGTTATTTATTAGTATTATAATTTTTATTATCCCAGTCAAGTTGTAGGGAAGATGCAGTTTGAAGAAAAAAGGAGGTTTCTTAAGGTTAAAACAAGTTGAAAATCCAATGATTTAGAAGAGAGGTGGCCTGTGATTTGTATGTGAGCTCAGCTCAGCTGCAGGGTGCCCAGGTATTTGGTCAGACATCATTCTGAGGGCTTCTGGGAGGATGTTTCAGGATGAGATTAACATTTAAACCTGTAGACTGAGTAAAACATCTTGCTCTCCCTAATGTGAGAAATTTGGGATAGTCCATCCTTGAAAATCAGGTGAGCCAATTCCTAATAATAAATCCCTCTCCCTGTTTCTCTCTTTCTCTACCTACACACACACACACACACACACACACACACACACTTGTCCTCTGTATCCATGGGTTCCATATCCATGGTTTCAACCAACTGCAGATCAAAAATATTTGGGAAAAAATAATACGATAATAAAAATAATACAAATTTTAAAATACATCTAATAAATATTTATATAGCATTTATATTGCATTAGGTATTATAAGTAATCTAGAGATGATTTTATGTATGTGAGAGGATGTGCAGTGGTTATATGCAAATACGACACCATTTTATATGAGGGGCTTGAGCACTCATGGATTTTGGTGTCCTAGGGGTGGGTTCTGAAAGCAGTCCCCCACAGGTACTGAGGGAGAACTGTATATATATTCACGTTCGTGAACATGGATATATGTAATCCAAAAATGTCTATGTTCTTTGAAAAGTCAGGAGATTTGACTGCAGTGGCCTCAAACTGGGAGTGATTTCAACTGTCCCCTTCAGGCAGGGGATGTCCCCAGTTATCCTCAGCCCAACACACGTTTCCTTTTGGCCAGCTCCACGTAGGCAGGGGCGTGACTTTCTCGGGACCACTGGGCAAATTGACTGCCCTCAAGAATACAGGATTCATTCATGGAGTGAATATTCATTGGTAGGTGTCAGGGTCAAGGTGAATAGGACAGGGGTCACTTCACTCAAGAAGCTCACATTCTGCTGGAAAAGACAAATAAGTCTAGGACTGTGGTGCTGAATGGTTAGTGCCGGGTAAGGCCAGGATCTCTGGGTTTATCCAGTCTGGAGTAGACGGGATGTTTAAAAAGCCCACTGAAAAGTAGAGAATCCTTGAGCTGAGTCTTGAAGGTTGTATAGGAAGTTAGAGGGGTGGAGAAGAAGATAAAAGAAACCCTAAGCAGAGGGGAATAATGTGTGCAAAGGCCCTGTGGTGAGGGTAGCCAGAGCATACTGCAAACAGTAGCTGGGCATATTGTGGCACTCAGATGTTGAGACCAGAGAGGGGTATGAGTGGCAGGATCATTTTTCTTGAAACTGATTCAAGATTATTGAGGGATTCTTTTAGCAATGAAATGATCAATATATTTTCATTTGAGGAAGTTCTTTCTGGCTGTGTTGTGGAGAATGAATTGAGGGGGCATGGTGTAGACAAGGAGACCAAGGAGTCATGGAGGCAGATGGCTGAGCATTCATGAGTCTCATGGAGTCGAAGATCTCCATTCTGGTAGTTAAAGCTTAGATTCCTATTGCACTGTGCATGGGATAGTAATTTAATCTCTTAACACGCTTCAATGTGAATGAGACTGGGGACCTCTCCCAAGAGCAAGTTTCCATGGTGGGAGGTCTAGAGGGCACACTAAGGCATTGAAAACAAACTTCACCTTTACCCACGTCCTGTCCTGTGAAGAGGAACCATTCAAGGGACCAGTAATGACCTTGGGTGGGATGTTTGTGGGCTGTTCTTTTGGACTAAATATTGTGCAGCAAAAACCAAAGTCATATTGCCTCCAGATGCCCACATTCATGGCTTTCTTCTTGGAAGGTGACAGCCAAGTTTCCTTTTCTCTCTAAGATCATCAAAGTGAAAACACTAATTTCAGCCTCCCATGGCACTCAGGACAAAATGAAATATGCTAAGTATTAACTCACTATTCTTTTTTAAAGCAAATAGAACTCAAAACCAGGTAGGCAGGATGAGCCCAGGGAGGACTCCAATGGTCAGCTTTCACTCTGACTCCCATTCTGGGCTACTTATTTTTAAAAAAACAGAAGGACACTTTGGGAGGCAGCAACTAGCATTCTCTTGCCAGCAGGGTTTGTTGACACATGGGATTTTCCTGCATCAGCTTGTCATCTGCCAGTGACCCCAGAGAACCCTAATGAGTCAGCCTCTTAAACTGTGAGGTATCTCTGTTCCTTTGGTGAAGATGGAGAGGATGGAGATGCCTGGAATTGGTCACAGGAGCTCTGGAGGATGGAATAACCCAGTGTCTACTTGGCCTTCCCACCACCGTGGGCTTAGTGTGGAGGCTCTGGGGCAGATGGTTACAGTAAGGTTACTTTTAGTAACACTTTTAGTGTGTTTGTGTCCCTTTTGTCCCCTGCCTCAGGATCAGAAGGAATGATTTAGCATTATTTTCATTGGCTGAGCCACCAATCTCTCCTGCACCTAAGTGACAGCATGGACCCATATTCCTGACTCCTTTATTCTGGGAAACTCTTCACCTGCTTTCATTTAAAAAGTGCTTTCTTCTACTCTTGCCTTTGTGCTGTGACAATCCTGGGAAGTGGGTACCATTTTCCCCATTTGACTAATAGGTAAATGAAGCCTCATCTAGTTTGAAGGATTTGACACAAGTTCACAAATCCTTCACGTGACTTTGCCAGGACTGATCCCAACTGTTAAATCCAGGGCTTTTTTCTGTCCTCTCCTTCCCATCTGATTCATGCTGTTTATCACCATCTCCTTGGGCCCAAGAGGATTCCATGTTCACCATTCTTCCTAGGCTCTTCTAGCTTTGGACTGGATCCCTCATTCTGCTGGCTTGAACCTACCTGTTTGTACAAGCTGCATGCTCTAATCCATTTTATCACTTACCCCCAGCATTAGCAGTGCCAGGGAGAGACTTGGCAGGGTGATGAGATAAGTAGAGGTGAAGTGGAACAAGGTGTTCCAAGCTAAAGGCCAGTCATCTCTCTGACATCTGCTCCCCAGGAAAGAAACTGCTTTCTGGCTCATGGTCAGTCTGATTTCGTTCAAATAAGCCTGGCAAGTGGGCCTGGACCTGCCGCTTCCAGCTGGCAGATGCCCTCCTTGCCTTCAGGGCACACCTTAGATGTTATCTTATTGCAACATTGCCTGCCTTCTTGCCATAACTTGTTGCATTGTGTGGCCATCCTCCCCTTACCTGGCCACCTCGCCTACTACACCATGAGCACACACTGAGGTCGTGCCCAGCATTCTGTGTCAGGATATGGCATGGTTAGGACTAGGATGCGCTGTGAAGGCAGACTGCCTGGATTTCAACCCCAGCTCCAGCACCTAATAGCTGTGTGACTGCTTTGAGGCTGAATTGTTATATCTGTAAGATAGGGCTAATAATCATTTCTAATCAAAAGGTTATGAGAATAAAATGGCATAAAATCTAGAAAACAGTCAGCACCGTGAAGGGCACACAGTAGTTGCTAAACATGTGTTAGTGATTCTTTTTGCATCCCTAGTGTCTAGCACATGGAAGGGAAGGAATGGGAGCTAGAAGGAAGGAAGTGTTCACTGAATTAAGGAATGATGAACAATTGAATGGATGATGAACAAGTCACACAAGCACGAGGATAGGACCAGCCCCCAGAGATACCCTGAGACCATCCTGCCAGGTTTGTGTGTCAAGGCCACTGTCTTGGGGGCTTCTGTGCCTGCAAATCGTCTATTTCTTGCCAACACCAAACCATAGCCTGAGAGGCATATTCCTTGCTGAGCAGAGAATTTCCTCAGGTTGTTTTATCCCTCCAGAAACAAGGAAGGGGATAGGTCAGAAGAAGGTGAGATGACAGAACACTGGGGAGAGGGTCTGGGGTAGGGAAGATGTTTGCTTTAAATCCTCAAGGGAATTTCTGGAGGGTCAAGCAGAGGTCATAGATATAGCCACCAGTAGCCACCAGGCAACTAGGAGCAGGCTATGAGCTTTTGTGCTGCTGGAAGGGTGCAGGCATCTGAGATCTGACCTGGGATCTCAGTGCTTTGGCCTTTTTCTGCCTGCCCAGGTGTGTGACCCTCCTACCCACTGGAATGTGGCTGTGCTGGAGATGTAATCAGCAGAATTCCTCCGGCTTCTCAAGAAATGCTCCTCTGGGAAAGAAAAGTACAAAGAGGTTGGAAAAATGTGAATCCTGCCTCTTGCACCTGAACAATCATCCCATTGTAATGACTGTGTCCAGTAAAGGAGACGTGTGATCAAATGACATCTTCATCAGAAACCATCTCTACACTTAACCCTCCTATCATTTGACACATTTGTAGGTGGGCACGTCGGTGTCATCCATTTCATCCACTTTCGCTCTTGCGTGTGCTTGCTGAGCTATTTCATGTCTACTAAACTGTACACGGCATCTCTCTTTCTGGAATTGTCAGAGCTGCGAACATCTGACTAGCGTCATGCAATGTGTGAACTAGATGGAGATCCCACTGATAAAATGGAGTCCTCTGTGCATCCTAGCATTTGTTCAGATTCTAGCTTAAGATCATAAAAATCATCTCTTCTTAGGCTGTGGGCTTGGGAGCAAAAACCTTCTGCATCTACTAAGAGCGGATTCACATCTAGGCCAAAAATGTGCCTATGATTGTGCACAGTTATTGGTTGCGTGTATACTGTGTGTGTACACACACATGTGTGATTTGGGTGTGGGATGCCCACATTAAAAGGGATGAGATTCTTTTTGTAGAAAGACACTTGGTCACTTGGCTCCATAGAAAGAGAAGTTCTTCCTGGAGTAATTTGTGACTGAATAATTAACCCTAAGGCATGTGAGAAGAAGCCTGCTTTCCAAAAAAAATCAAGCCGGAGCCCAGGGATACCCATTGGGAAGGCCCAGGCAGCTTGCCTGGGGTCAGAGTTTCCCTTTGCTCTGGGCATCCTTTCTGACAGATTTTCCCCAAATGGGGAGAAAGCACTTGTCAAGTATATTTTAAAAATTTTTTAAAAGAACATTTTGAATGGCTTCTGCTTCAGGCTCCCTGGGGGTTCCCCACTTATATTTTTAAAAGCTCAGGCCTTGGCAGGTCTCAGCTTTTCAGTTGGCATGAAACAGACTGGAAAATGTACTTGATCCTCCAACTTGTGCCTGGGGAGCAGGGTTTGGACCTAACAAAGGGCAGATGAGGAGCAGCATCTGGGACCTTTGTAGGGGGGGTCTACAGAGCAAGCGCCAAGGTACCAGTGTCAACCTGACAGCCCTCCTGCTACTGCTGCTGCGCCTGACTGCTTCCTCCAATGGCCCCCTATGGCCAGAAATGTCTGTGGCTGCTAAGCTGACATCATCCTGTAACTACTCTTTTCGTAGAATAAACATCTCCCCGTAGTCTGCCTTTGATAGTTTTAACAGTTCCCCAAACTGTCCCAAAAAGGTGAAAGCATTTTGGATAAATACAATTTTGAAAATGCATCTACAGTTCACAGTGGGATTCTTTTTTCTCTCCTTTCTCCTTCCTTTCTTCCTTCTTTCCTATCTTCCTTCTTCCCTTTTCTCTTCTACCTTCCTTCCTCCTTTTTTGCTTCCTTCCTCTCCCATTTCCTCTCTCCTTTTCCTCCTCCCCATTTATCTACCCACCCATCTATCAATTTATCCATCTTCTTTTCATTCTTTTGTGGGTGAAACACAAGCAAACTGTAATACCATATCTCACACTTAATGGACTAAGTGGGGAAGAAAGAGGAGTTAGAAGTTACAGCTTTTTGGCCCTATAGGCAGGGAACAGTGCATGCTTCAGGTAGAGACAGCAAATGGTAATGTTTCAACACTGAATAGGTTCCCAGTTTCATGGGTCCTAACAAGGAATCTTAACCCAAGGTTCATGCGTGGCACTCAGGAGCTCTGTTACCTGAAATTGCAGATATACTATCTGTGTATATTCCTGGGGAAATGGTCCACCAGAAGCTTCTAACGACCATTGTTGTTAGAACCACCTGGGACTTAAATGATGGACTAGCTGTCTTGTGACCTGTCTGCACTCCAGCTCTTCTCCCTTTAACAGTAGGATGACATTGTAATATAGTGGTTAAAAATGCAGGCTTGGAGTCACAGTACCTGGGAAGGAATCTCGGCTCCACTCATTACCGGCTGTGTGACCTTAAATATTTAATATCACTGAGCTTCAATTGACTCAGTGGGAGTATGGATTCTACTACTACATAGGAATGTTGAAGGGACTAAATGAGATCATGCCCATAGTGATGGGCTACATCTCAGTGGCTCAGTATATACCAGCAGCCATTGGTGCTGTGGTGTGATGCCCTAGATCCGTCCCTAATCCATAAAACACAGATGTGCTTGTTGGAAGGTATGCTCTAAGCCAAGGGACAGCAAACTATGACTTTGGATCAAATTCTGTCCATCTTCCTTTCATTCTTTTGTGGGTAAAACACAAGCAAACTATTTTGTAAATAAAGTTATATTAAATTACAGCCACACCCACTCATTTACATATCTATGGCTGCTTTTCAGGCACAAGGGCAGAGTCCAGTAGTTGTGAAAGAGGCCTTAAGACTTGCAGAGCCCAAAATATTTACTATCTGGCCCTTTACAGAAAAACATTTGCTAACCCCTGCTCTAAACAATTAGGAAACAATAAACCATATATAATCTACCTTGGAGACACACAGGTACCAAGGAGTCATAGACAAGGATGTTTATAACATCATTATTTTACTCTGAAATAGCTGGAAACAATCTAAATGTCAATCACAAGACGAATGCTATACTTACACTGTGGCAGTGGAGAAAAATACATTCTATCTACATTAAGTAATGTGGAAAAATTTCCAGTAGGGATTGTTGAATGAAAAAGGCAAAGATGTTTACCATTTGTATAAAATGTGCAAAACATATTGTATATTTTCTCGCAGTGCATATGTAAATAGGCAAATGCATCGAAGGGACCCTGGAAAAATATGCAATGGACAGATAATACTTGTCTTGCCTTGAGGGAGGAATGGAGCTTAGAAGTTTTTGTCAATAGAGACTTCAGCCCTATCTACTTTTACAGAATGCATTATGATCAGGAGAATGCATTCATGTACTTATGTAGTTAAAATTGTTTTAAAAAGGATTGTTTGTAAAACGTAAGATACTTGGGCAGAAGGTTGAAGAAGTGTGTAATTCTGCTAGGCTGCCGTGATGGGGTAGGAATGTGATGTCAAGGTACCGCAAGTGCCAATCAATCATGGGCTAGAAAGGCAGTGAGGCCACTTGACAGTGAGGACACAGACTAGTGTGGCCCATTGAAGGCAGGAGAAGGTGACGCATGGGAGGGAAGTCATTTTTCACAGTTGAGGGCCCCCTGGGGACTTAAAATGTTACACCTGATGCCACAGTGAGCCACTCCAGAGAGAGATGTCAGGTGGGAAGGCCATGGATGCTTACATATGAAGGCTGGACAGAGCCCTCCGTCTGGCCTGCCAGACTCAGCGGGGGAGCTTTATTCTTCTCAGTACTCTCACACTTAGTTTTTAATTCCTTCAGTGTCTTAACAGGAGGGGACCAGAGAACTTGTTACGCTTTTCAGGGCTTCCTAAAATTGACTGGACAATTGGATTTGGATTTTTTTCTTTAGGCGGGGAAATGCCTGCTTCTAAAATAGCTGCCATAACATGTAAACGTGCCAGTCTCATGTGGCTTTTGGTGCAAGATGACTCTGCATTCATATTTTTAACGTTAGGCAATTAGTTCAGATGGAAGAAAATTTACATGTGCTTCCCAGGATGAGCAGTAGTTATACAATGAATAAGAAGAAACTAAATGGCTAGATCAGGGGATTTTAACTGAAACAAGTGTTTGCCTTGGAAGTGTTGGCAGAAACAGGAAGTAGGGCAGGGAGATAAAGTTTCAAAACTACAGAGATTATTTTCAAATTTCATGTCTTTGATTAGCTGTTAGGGAAGCAGTCATTAGATGTCCTCCTCCTGGTCCCTGTGGTCTAAGGTGGTGCCAGTGAGTCATGAACCACCCTGGGTCCTCCCCAGGCTGGGGTGTGCCAGCAAGCTGTTTCTATGAAGTGCCGGATAGTAAATATTATAGGTTTTGCAGGACATGTGGTCTCTGTCACAGCCATTTAGCTCTGCTGTTGTGACGCAAATGCAACTGTAGACAGTAAATAAATGAATGGAAATGGTTCTGTTCTAATACAGCTTTACTTACAAAGCAGTGGCAGGTTAGGGCCACACTTTGCCAACTTCTGTCCTAAAGCAATGATTCTTCACACCTTGGTGTGTCAGCACTCTATTCTGCCCACAGGGGATTTGTAGTACATTTGGAGGGGGCATAGTGAGTGGATAAGGGCTGTAATTTTTTTTTTTTTTTTTTTTTTTTTTTTTTTTTTTTTGAGACTGAGTCTTGCTCTCTTTCCCCTGCTAGAGTGCAGTGATGCAATCTGGGCTCACTGCAACCCCCATATCCTGGGCTCAAGCTATTCTCCTGCCTCAGCCTCCCAAGTAGCTAGGACTACAGCTGTGCACCACCATGCCTGGCTAATTTTTCGTATTTTTAGTAGAGATGGGGTTTCACTATGTTGGCCAGGCTGGTCTCAAACTCCTGACCTCAGGTGATCCACCCACCTTGGCCTCCCAAAGTATTAGGGATTACAGGCGTGAGCCACCCCACCTGGCCTGGGCTGTAGCTTTGAAAAACAATTTGGGTTGGAATTCTGGCTCAAAATCTTTATTAGCACCATGACCTTGGACAAGTGGTTTAACTTCATGAACCTCTGTTTCCTCATCTGTAAAACAGGAATAGTAATGACTTCACTGGGATCTTATGAATATTAAATTAAATTAACAAAAAGAATACAAGGTGCAGATTTACTGGATTCAAATCCTGGCTCCAACATTTATTAGCTGTGTGATCTTGGACCAATTTCTTTATATTTCTGTTTTTCAGTTCCATCCTCTATAAACAAGATTAACATTCATTCCTACTTCATAGTGTTGTTAGAACCATGATGTGAGTTCACAGATAGGAAAGGCTTAAAACAGTACCAGGAACATAGTATACTGTTAATAAACATTAGGTAGGGAGAAAGGTATTACTTCTATTTACATATTATTTCTATTCTTAGTACTTAAAAAAAATAATTTTTACTTGAAATAAAAATTCATAAGGCCTGTTCAAGGCCGTCCTTATAAGTTCACACTTGATCGCTTGTATTACAATTGTGATCAGTACATCACACTTGATCAATTGTATAGTTTTTTATACAGTGAGGACTGAATGGAGCATCAGCTTATAATCAATAGCCTGGCTTATATCTGGCACAACTAATGGGGGATGCAAATAAATTCTAACAATAATATATTATTATATAAACAAAGACTAAGCCTGGCGAAGTGGCTCACGCCTGTAATCCCAGCACTTTGGGAGGCCGAGGCAGGCAGATCATGAGGTCAGGAGATTGAGACCATCCTGGCTAACACGGTGAAACCCGTCTCTACTAAAAAAATACAAAAAAAATTAGCCGGGCATGGTGGCAGGTGCCTGGTGGTTCCAGCTACTCAGGAGGCTGAGGCAGGAGAATGGCGTGAACCCAGGAGGTGGAGCTTGCAGTGAGCCGAGATTACACCACTGCGCTCCAGCCTGGGCGACAGAGCGAGATTCCGTCTCAAAAAAAATTAATTAAGTAAGTAAAATAAAAATAAAAATAAATAAAACTAAAAACAAAGACTAAAACCCATGAGCTACTCTGCTGTAAAACTCTGCTTCCCATAAGTTGGGGCAGGAAGGGATGTAAGGATCTGCAGAGAAATCTAAGAACATTTTCAGGAATGATCAACTCAACCCCGCAGAACAAGCCAGACCTGGGCCAATCAGCTTCTGTCTCCCACACCCACCCCAAGCCCCTGCCCCAGGACCTCATTGGGTTCTTTTGAATATTAAGTTAAATTGACAAAAAGAATACAAGGTGTAGATTTACTAGACTCAAATCCTGGCTCCAGTTTGCCCAGTTATAATCAGTTCCAGCATTTTGCTGGACCTTTTGAGAGAAAAGGGTTCTCTTTAACCTACAATAATTGCTAAGCTGGTAGGGTACAATCCTGGAGAAGCCGGAAACCAGGTCATGACTAGAACCCACGTAAGAATGAAACCAATAAAGAGAAAAGCAAGAGAGATGAATTCTTGATAATACTTACCTTGCCAGATCTGGCTGTACCTGGGTCCTGCTAACCCTCATAATTTAGAGTTATAAATAAATTCCCATTGTTCTTAAACCAGTTTCTGTCACTTTGCCCCTTAAAGAGGCCTAACAAATATATCCAACCTATTGTTTTGTGACAGAAATAAAAACATTGAAAACCATTTTCCAGAACTCCGCTCTGGATAAAACACAGTAAGCTCTCTGCACTTCCTCCATCCACTTAGAAATAAACCACTACACACTGTGTATCAGGTCAGCATAATAGTTCTAAGGAACATAAGCCCATGCTAGCTGATGTAGATGGCAAATTGATGTATAAAAAATGAAACAGGTAGGTGTCAGAATTGCTGGAGATCTGAAGAATTGGGCTCAGGATAGGGATGAGAAGAAAGGAAGTGGGCACACCAAAACCACAAAGGAACAGGATGGAGAGAAGGTCACTGCCACCCCTGGATGCTGGCTCTGGATGTGGACAACTCACTCCGGCACTTCTGCCCCAGAAATGGACCGCGCTGCCATCTCTGCAAGAATTGTGCATGCCGACAGACACTGCTTTTTCATCAAAAGTTCCAGATTCAAAATCTCAGGCTAGTGTGTCTGATTGGCTGAGCCTAGGTCACATGCCTGCACCCTCACTACGGAGGCAGCGGGGAAAGTGAGGACCTGACCGTTTTGGCTTCTGGAGTGGAGGGTAGACTACAACTCCCACTGAGACTTGGGTAGCAAGAAATAAAAATGGAATGGGATGGAATACAATAGAGTAGAACAGAACAGAATAGAATGGCACATCTCCACTATGGTCCATATGTTCTTTCCCAGAAATGCTGCCACTCCTCATGGCCGTTTACTCACCATCCTTGGTCCCTAGCAATGGCCACAGCTCCTCTTCTTCACTCTGTGGGTCAGTCTGAATCTGATTTGACCAACCCTGCCTACCTCTGAGTCTTTTTTTTTTTTTTTTTAACGGAGTTTTGCTCTTGTCACCCAGGCTGGAGTGCAATGGCATGATCTCGGCTCACTGTGGCCTCCACCTCTTGGGTTTAAGCGATTCTCCTGCCTCAGCCTCCCAAGTTGCTGGGATTATACCTGCCCACCACCAGGCCTGGCCAATTTGTGTATTTTTTAGTAGAGATGGGGTGTCACCATGTTGGCCAGGCTGGTCTCGAACTTCCCAACCTCAGGTGATCCGCCTGCCTCGGCCTTCCAAAGTGCTGGGATTACAGGCATGAACCACCGTGCCCACCCTGAGTCATTTTTTCTGGGCCTCTCAGTGATTTCTGGGACACATTACCATCCCAGGCTGTCAACCTTGGGCAATGTGATTCCAGAAGGACCTTGGCCCAGCCTGTGCCATCTGTGAGCGGACTCTAAATATGTTCAGGGCACTGGGTGATAACTGATTATCAGGCCGGTCCAGCTTCGCCATGAGGCATTGCACATGCCTGCCTGCACTGTGGGGAGAAGGAGAGCCAGGCAAGGAGCAGCCGGAGGAAACCACGAGCCCCATCAAGCCTGCCCTCCTTGTCATTTCCCTATGGTCTCCCTGGAAACTAATCTCATTCCTCTTGACGACTGCACAGTGAGGCTGCTTGCTTCAGTGATTGTCAAGGTAGCTTATCCTTTCGTTAATTAACTACTCAGAAAAATGCTGTACAACAGTGTGCTGTTTAGCTTCCAGCTTGTTAACATGGGGGACTCCAGAGGAACTTTGACCTGGCCCATGGCCGTGAGTTGCATGACTCAAGAGAAAAGCAGGATGGAAGAGGTGTCTTTTTCTCCATGGCTTCCCCTTATTGTCAGGGATTACAGGTTGAATGGGTAGGAAGAATGGGACCAACGATGCCATTGGGAACACTGCATTTTCTGCCACCTAAAGCAAGAATGCATCCCTTACAGGGCCTTGGGAGGTAAGGGCTGGCTTATACGGTAGGAAGATGTGCTGTGTAGAGTCCCCCTAGGTGACTAGAAATATTAGACTGTGTTAACTTCTTCATTTGAACAATATGAAGGAATAAGAGATCAAAGATAAAGTGTGACTTAAAACCTAGAGTCAAGTTAATATTTATTTGTCATCCGTTATATACCTGTCACAGTGTTGAGAACTAGGGCACTCTCTCTCCAAGATCTAATTCTGCCCTCAAGGAGGTCAGCCTGGTAGGACAGATAAGACAGTACAATAAGCTGCTTCAGTGGGAAAGGACAATAGGCAAGGGACAGAAGCAGGGGATGCTGTTTTGGGAACACGATGGAGGAGCACTGTACACAAACTTTTAGCTTACTCATGTATTCATGTATTCTTTCACAGTTCTGGAGGCCAGATTTCTGAAATCAAGATGTGGACAGGGCTGTCCTCCCTCTGGACACTCTAGCAGAGAGTTTGTTCCCTGTCTCTTCCAGTTCTGGCAGCTGACAGCATTCCTTGGCTTGTGGTAGCATCATCTCCATCCTGCCTCTGTCTTGTCTTCACATTGCCTTTTCTTCTGTGTGTCTGTCTATAAAGCCCATCCAGAAAACCCAGCTTCAGTCTCTTTTCAAGATCCTTAACATGTCTTAGTCACATCTTTTGTCATGTAAGGTAATATTCAGAGGGTTGAGGGATTAAGAAGTGAACATTTTTGGGAGCCCATCATTCAGCCTACGAAGGCCCCTATTCCAGCCTGAGGTGGGGCGGGAAAGGCTTCCTGGAGGACAAGGCCTGCCAAACTTGGGCCTGTTTGCCTCAGGCCCATTCTTCTTTCTTTCCCTGCTCTGCCCTGTATCTCCATGGAGCTGTTGATCTCTGCAGGCTGCAGTTCCCAGGCCTGTGTGTCAGCTGGCTTCCATCCAGGTCCTGACAAGGAGAGTCATTCATGGGAGACTGGTGGTGGAGGCATTGGGAAGAAGAAGCAGATTACTATTATTATTACTATTATTTCTCCTCCTTCTCTGCTTTCTTTTCCTCCCTCCTCCCCTTCACCCTCTTCTTTGGTTTGACAGCCTCTCTGGAAATGACTGTGTCACCTTGGTATTTTCATCTTCTGCCACACAGGCCCCTGGGCTCTATAGCATCACCCTTCCCTTTATCCCTCTAGCGTACAGGTGGGAACAGCTCCCTGCTGTTGCTTATCTGTGTGATGTCTCAGCATTCTTGGTTGGGCTCTCAGTTCTCTTATCACCTGCATACACAACTCCCCTGCATTAAATTCTCCCTGTAAGAAATACCTGAAGTGGTTTTGATTCTCTTGGTAGGACCCTGAATGATGCCAAGTCCAAACTGAGATTCAAGGATGTAGCCTAGGGTAGGAAGGATGATTGTGCCATGAGTCACAGTGGTGAGCCACACACACAGCCCCTACCTCTGTGGAACCCTTGGCCAAGCGGAAAAGTCACTAAGCAACTTATCACTCAAGTAAATCTGTGGTTACAAACACTGGCAATTGTGTGATGGGAAAATGTGACAGCTATAGAGAAGTACAGTGATGGGACTTCCAGTCCAGGATGGAGAGTCCTTAGGGCTCCCTGAGGAGGAGAAGTTTGCTGAGATCTGAGAGGTACAGAGGTCTCCAGGGTCTGAAAGGTCAGTATGACTAGTGAACCCACAGCCAGAGTGAAGGATTCAACACTAGGGGCACAGAGTGTAGGCAGAGTGCACGGGATTTGGGTTTGGGAAAAGGAGTCCAGTGGTATTGTTTGCTTGGAGCAGAAGGGAATATATTCCAGGCCAATAGCTACCTAAGACAGGCCTTAGCTTGTCCACAGGAGATCGGGGACAGACAGCACCCCTGCTAACCCTGCCTTGGAGTTTGAGCAGCCAGTTTTCTTTTCAACAAATGAAGTAACACGTGGTGGACACAGAAGCCATGCAAGAGAACCTCAGGCTTTAGACACTCTCAGCAAGAGGTTTCTAGAAGTTTCCAGCACAAAGGGACCTGTCACCCTCCACCTCCCACCTTGCACACGTGGTGGATGGCAAGCATGAAGGATGAAGCAGGTTCTGGCTCTGATTGGGAAGGGGTCCTATATTTCTTTATTAGCATTTGTGTGCAGATCGTGGTACAGGGCTGCTGCGTCAGAATCCTAGGCACATCCGTATGAAACACAGATTCCTTGGCCCCACCACTGGAGAATCAGAGTCAGCAATTCTTTTTTTTTTTGTGAGATGGAGTCTCGCTCTGTCTCCCAGGCTGGAGTGCAGTGGCACAATCTTGGCTCACTGCAATGTCTGCCTCCCAGGTACAGGAGATTCTCCTGCCTCAGTCTCCCGAGCAGCTGGGACTACAAGCATGCGCCACCATGCCTGGCTCATTTTTGTATTTTTAGTAGAGACAGAGTTTTGCCATGTTGGCCAGGCTGGTCTTGAACTCCTGGCCTCAGGTGATCTGCCCGCCTCGGCCTTCCAGAGTGCTGGGATTACAGGCATGAGCCCCCATGCCCAGCCAGAGTCAGCTGTTCTCAAGAAGGGCCTGGAATCGGTATTCCTCAAAGCTCCTTGGAGATTTGGATGCACAGCCAGGTGCAGCAGCCTAGTGCTCAGTCTGATTCTTGGAAAGACCCTAGCCCCAAGTCATGGTTGTGGTGTAATTATCAGTCTCTCCATACTGCATTCCTCTGACCTGTCTTGCTCACTCCTGGGCTAGTTGTAAATCCCTGGCTCAGAAATCCTGTTGCTATGGAAAGTGTTTTATGCTGTGATTCTCTTTGGGTTTGCTATTCTTATGCCAATTGTTTCTGTTGTCATTGTTATTGTCACTGTTGTTGTGGCAAAAAAAAAAAAAAAAAAAAAAAAAAAAAAAAAAAAAAAAAAAAATTCCAAGAAAAAAAACTTTGACAGGGCAGTAGGAGACAGTATCTCAGCGTTTTGCAAACTCCCTGATGATGGACGCTTTGTAATACGCATTGTGTCTTCTGAAACACCATGAACCACCTGGCTAAGATAAGACCAACTTAGGAGGGTGGACAGGCTCATTTATGAACACAAGCACACAAGCCATACGGCCAGCCGACACACTGCGGGAGATAGAGTTGCTCAGTCCCCACCTTCTCGAAAGCAGTTGTCCTTTGTTTCCTACTTTAGAGAATCTGGAGAGTAATTGGTCAAGAAAACAGTGGTGGGAATGGCTACCATGCAGAGAGTTGTAAGACATTGGCAGCTAGGGGCACCTCTGCCCTCCTGCCTCCTGTGTGCCCATATTCTAGAAGTGAGGAAAGTCCTGGCCTATAGGTAGTCCAGAGAAAACAGGGTGGTAGGAAGGTAAAGAGAATGGAGGAAAGTAGGGGGATGCCAAGTTAGGATTCAATATGTTGGTCTACAGAGCAATTTGTTTTCCTTTCACCAACACTTATTTTTGATTATCAAAGGTATACATTCCTCCCTGTGAAAATTATAAAAAATATAGAAAGTATAAAGAAAGGAAAAATCACTTAGGATGTCACCAGTTACTACTGGCATTTTGACCTATTTCCTTTGAGTTTTTGATATGCAATGTTTTTTCTTTTCTTTTTTTTTTTTTTTTTTTTTTTGAGACGGAGTCTCGCTCTGTGGCCGAGGCTGGAGTGCAGTGGCACGATCTCGGCTCACTGCAAGCTCCGCCTCCTGGGTTCACGCCATTCTCCTGCCTCAGCCTCCCTAGTAGCTGGGACTACAGGCACCCGCCACCATGCCCAGCTAATTTTTTGTATTTTTAGTAGAGGCGGGGTTTCACCATATTAGCCAGGATGGTCTCGATCTCCTGACCTCGTGATCCGCCCACCTCGGCCTCCCAAAGTGGTGGGATTACAGGCATAAGCCAGCAATATTTTTTCTTTATTGGTTGTAACTATACTACAAAAACCTTTGCTGGTTTTCTGAGTTTTCATTTAACAAAAAACATACTGAGATCATTGTGCCGTGTTATTAAAAGCTTTTTGAAAATGTTTTAGATGATCATATAATATTCCGCTGGGTGCTTGCACCATGCCTTAGGTGACTATTCTTCTCATGTTACGCACATAGGTCGTTCCTAATTGTACACTGAAATAAAAGCTCCCCCATGTGCAGAGGCCAGGGGTGCATTCTTAGTCCTGACCTCACTTTTCTCTTGAAGCAACAGGAGAAAGCACTGCCTCACATCCCTACAAAGTGAGCCCAGCTCCAGAAATCAACAGCAGGCAATAGAGATTTGCCTACAAATGCCCTAGACCTACCTGGGAGATGGTAGCATTACCAACCTCACAGCAAAATATAGTTGAAAATCTCTAGTAGACACTTCTGTCCTCTACCTCTCTCACCACCTTCTGAACTCTGTCTTCTCCTCCCCCACTGCAGCCAACCCCCACAGTATGCCTCCCTAGCAGTTAGTGCTTTGCAGAATATCTGGGGGAAGAAGCTAAGTCGTTTTGTTGTTTTGTTTTGCTTTGCTTTGTTGTGAAAATAGCATGCTGGGAGGGTGCAAGATGTCAAGCTGCTAAATATTTACTCAATTGCTGTATTGCTGACTCTTATTGCTGGCTAGTAAGTAGTTGCAAGATAGACTCTAGTTTTGGGATACACTTTGCATAGTACTAATCTTCAGCCCTTTCCTTTTATGCTCAGCAGTTTCTCACTTCTTAACTTCTCCAAACTTGCATTCTCACACCATCATCCTGCCCAACACAGACTTCTCCTTTGGGTGTCCCCTTGTTAGACAGCAGTCAAGGGCATAGTTAGTTATACCAGTAGTGCTGAAATGAACATTTGGGCCTAAACCTTTGTCCACATTTCTGCTTAGGAGAGACCTTCCGGAGATGAATTAAGGGCCAAAGGACAGGGCATTCTTAAAACTCTTGACCCATGTTACCAAACTGCTTTCAGAACGTTTTCACAAATTTTCATTCTCACCAGCAAGAGTTAAGAGGTATAACTTGACTGAATCCATGCTAATATTGACATCAGTTTGATGATTTTTAAAATTTCATCCTTGCTATATGTGAAGTCAAGGAAAAAAATACTATCTCTGAATGGTTGTAATGTGCATTTCTTTTATTTTTAGTCAGGCCGTATATAGTTCATGTGTTCTTTTTACAAATGAATTTTCAGGCTGAGTTGTTCAACCACCAATTAGAAATAGATAAAGGAATTTCATTGGTGTTATATTCCAGAACACATGCATTAACTAGTTAGATACCCGTGGGCTGGGAGTCTGGCCAACACTTGTCAAAAGCTTTAAAGAGAAATCATTCTGAGATCCAAACAATGGATTCACCAACACACTTTCAGAACTTACAATAGTGGCTGCCAGTTCCTGGGTTCTGATCCTTGCTGCTTGCCCTCTTGCCAGTCATTTATATTTTGTTCATGTGTAAAATGAGGTGGTTAGCCTGTGTAACCTCTATGCTCTTAAAAGACAGAAAGAGGTGTTTGTGCCTTGATCATTCTCACAGGAGAATAAAAATCGGTTATATAGACCGCAAGAGCTTCTGAAGGACACGTTGGAGCTGTGAGGAAAGGCCATTGGCTTTAGGGGGGAGGGTAGGCATTTCTGCTGAGGAAGCTGGCTGTAGGGAAAATGAGGGCCTCTGAAAAGTGATTTGGGGAGCCCTCATGGAGCAAAGGGTGCTGCTGACTCTCAGCGCTACAGGCTGGTGCTCTGTGGCTGAGTCAGATGGAGGTCAAAGACACCAGCACTGGACCAGCTTTGAAAGGTGGCAAGATGGGGCTGCCTAGCAACACCCATGTCATTTCTGCCTGTGGTTTGCACGTGATCCACCCAGCTGTGAATATCACAGAAGGAGTTTTCACAAACTCATGGACCTTTCATTACTCCAGAAATAAGAGAGAGGACAGAGCATAGGCATTGCATGTCTCTGGCTGGTCCCTTTAAGACGACGATTTGCCTTGCTGAGCTGGGGAAGGCTGTGTTGGGTTTGGATATTGACACCAAACAGTTCTGATTCACAGCAGTAACCTCCTTCTTATTTCCATTTCATTAATTTTCATTAAGGCTTAAACAGCCATGCATGTGGCCTGGATTTGGGGAATTAGAGTGGATCTGGACAATTAAAAGTCCCTTAAGTTTTGCAGGTTATCTCTGAGTAGATAGAGCAAGACCAGAGAGAAAAACCCTCCCACCCTCCTTTGCTGCTGTGTTAGTTGAAGGGATTTCAGTGGGATTAATTGACTGCTGGAATGATTTGCATTTTATTGCCCGGGTCTGCTCATTGGATCAGAAGATGTCATAAAAGCAGAAGCCCAAGGTTGCTGACAGCCTCAGAGACAGCAGGCTGCTCCACAAAGAAACTGGACCAGCCGTTCTCATTCTTTATAACTCAGCAGTGTAATAAGCCACATGTGTTTCCAGCCGACCTGCTCTGGCTCTGAGAGTCAGATGTGTTTTTCCAGGAGCCCAGGAAGCAAGTAAACCCCAGTGGAAGTTGGAGGGCTGAATTAAGAGAGAAAGAAACCTGGGGTCTACAGAGAATTGGATGTGGTTGGTAACCCAGTAGGAATTTTCTCCAAGGCGTGGGTAGAAATTTTCTCCACGTGTTGGTGCTGTTAAACTTGTAAAACGTTTATAGCTGTAGGTTGTTGTTGTCGATAGCAGGGATTAGACACTCCTGCTGGGAGACACGGGTAACATGAATGGGTGCGGTTGGTCAGGTGGAGAGTGGAGGGAACTGGGCTCCCCTGGCCCATGGGAGCCTTTGTGTGGAATAGGAAAAGGGGCCCCTTCCTCCCAGTGGAAGCCAACTTGGCCCAGCTTTGATTTGAGCCCCTCTGAGTCCCCTCAGCACACACAACCTGTCCAACAGCATGCAGTGGTCTGGCCCCTGAAAGAGGGGAACTTTGCTCAGAACCAAGTTTGTCACCCAGGTGTATGGACCCAGTGTTGCTACAGCTTCTGGTTTTTGTTTTTGTTTTTCAAAAGAAACTGAACATTTGATTTCATGTGTGTAAAATATCCCAATTTTGAGGCTGGGCACGGTGGCACACACCTGTAATCCCAGCACTTTGGGAGGCCGAGGCACCTGAGGTCAGGAGTTCGCCATCAGCCTAACATGGTGAAACCCCGTCTCTACCAAATATTAAAAAAAAAAAAAAAGCTGGGCATGGTGGCGCATGCCTGGAATCTGAGCTACTTGGGAGGCTGAGACAGGAGAATCACTTGTAACTGGGAGGCAGAGGCTGCAGTGAGCCAAGATCATGATCATGCCATTGCATCCCAGCCTGGGCAACAAGAGCGAAACTCTGTCTCCAAAAAAAAAAAAAAAAAAAAAAACAGAAAGGAAATATCCCTATTTTGGAATGCAAGCCATGGCTTCAATTTTTTTTCTCTCTGTCTCAAATACTGTTGGCGTCAACCAACAGATGTGTGTGTGTGTGTAAGAGAGCCTAGGCTGCAGGCTGCAGACTCTGGTACCGTATCGTCTATGAGTCTCTAATATTCTGCCCTTGGCCAAACTGAAACAAGAGTTGAGGATTCCAGAATTCTTTTGATTCTTACACTCAAGCACACTTTTGGAAAAGAACAAATGCCAAGCATGATCCTGGTCACTGGTAAGGTGAAGACTGCCCTCCAAGCGAAGAGAGGAACAGGCAGAGGAAGTGAGGTACAGGGCTTGTGAGAGAGCAGGTTTACTAAGAAAGGCAAGCAGAGCTAACCACGAGGGACAGTTTGCTCCAGGTGGGTATTCTAAGTAGCTAGTGAGCTCCACCTCTTTAATTGCCAGACAAACAGGAAGCATTCCAGGTCACCCCCTGGGGCACTGAGACTTGGGAAGAGGAAGGAGCAATCCTGGAGGGTGCTGCATGCCAGCTCCTTGGTGGACAGCTGTGAGCCATGCTGTGTGCTGCCCAGAGGCCTGTGATGGCTGACTGCAGCCCTGACAGTGTTTGGTCTTCCCCGCTGAGCCCAGATTGAGTGCATATAGATGGCTAATTAAACTCTGAACTGACAAACACACATACTGGAGAGGCTCCCCTTTGAAGAGCAGGAGATCACAGGGACAATTTCCTGTTTGCCAGTTTGCAACCTCAATCTCATCAGTTTGGGATTGTAAGTTTAAGGCGTGCTGATAGCCCTCAGCACCATCACCTGTTGCAAGAAGTTCTACGCCTGGATAGGTGTTGATCTCTTCTGCCCCCACTCCCTAAAGCCCCGTTTCACTTTCAGGTGTGTGTGCTTTGAAGGGGGAGGGGAGATGTTAGACTAGTAAAGCTTTAAGTTCCCAGTTAACCTAGAGAGTCTTTTTGTATGACTCCGTTGAGGGAATAGGTAGATATCCTTCTGCCCATGTGTGTATATTCACACATGTATCCAGATTTCCAAATGTATTTGACAAGTAAATGCAAATACCTGTCAGTGCAAATAGAAATCGCGTCAACAATGAAGTTAGTTTGGTTGGAGGCCTTTGTGTGATCCATTCCGCTTCTGAGGTGACCAGTTAGTTCCCAAATTGTGTTGAGTAATGATGTTTCTTCTCACCAGCAACTAAGGAGACCAAATTCTTATTTTGAATAACACATGTTACATATGGTAGAGATTTAATAAAGATCAGTGTTTCAGATTCTGTGATCACTTTATTTGCTTTGGAGCTGTAAGAAAGATGCATAAGTTCAAATTGTGGATTTGCCCTGTGTTGAACTGCTGGGAACACATTTGTCAATGTGTGAGTGGTGTTATTGAGGCAGAGAAGGGGCAGGGATAAATTTAGCCAAAAGGAGTGTGAAGTCGCATACGGTTGCTGATGTAAGGTACCAATCATGGTCAAAAGATAAACAATGGCTCTTACAAAAGAGAAGTATTAAACAATATCACATCTTCATCTACTATTTTTCTACTCTTCATGGTTGCCAGGATGTGCTGAACCAATTAAATGGCAAGTTGTGATAACTCTTAATCTTTTGCCTCTGGTGCAGTCATTCCTACAATTGTACCACATGATTCAGGTAGGTAGGTAGAGAAAGAGAGAGACACATGCACGTACAAACAGGTATTTCTCAAAATCCAGGCATCGGAGTGGGAAGAGTAGGAATCAGAGCGTAAAGAGACAAACAGCCAGCCCTTGAGGAGTTTACAATTCAGTTGGTGGAGGTGGCTTTGTGTGTTATTTTTTAAAGAAGCTATCTCATTACTCTTCGGAAAGTAAGTAAGGCATATGAGATTTTAAAAACTTACTCCAACATCATCGTAACTGGGCCTTTGGCCAGCAACTTAAACAGGAAGCTCTGTAGGTTAAAAAACACAATCAAAGCATAATATATGAGCCGTGTGTCTTCAATGTCTGTGAGTTTCATTGGCGAGAAAATAGAAAAAGTTGAAGGCTTTAGACTCGGCATAGAAAGCAGGGGTTTGTTTGGTGTGGCTGCCACATGGCTTCCACTTGAGGCTTGTTTTGCTGGCATGGCTACAGACTGTGGAGTCCCTGCTAAGGACACTTACTGCCATGTCCCTACACCTCTCTGAATTGTTTTCCTTATCTGCACAATGTGCTAATAATAAGCATCTCAGAATTGTTTGTCTTAAACGGGATAACAAATAGGCAAAATGTCACTACCTGTTATGGTGTTGGGGGGTGGGAAGGGTCTGGAGTCGGGCTGACCTGGTTTCAAATGCTGGCTCAGCAACAACCCAGCTGTGTGGGCCTGGGCCAATCACTTAGCCCCTCTGTGCTTTGGTCTTCTCAAATGAAGAACTGGGCTGCTAATACCGTCTCAGTGTTGCTATGAAGAATAAGTGAGACAGTGTGTGTAAAAGAGCAAAGCACAGGGTCTGGCCTGGGATAAATTTTTTAAATAAATTTGGGGGTTATTCCCTGCTTTGAATATAATTTGCTCTGTCTAACCTCCTACTGCCGTTGTGAATTGCTACCGGGACTCATGCCTTCCTCTAGCTGTCTGCTTAAGAGGGCCATGTGCCACTCAATGGAAGAGCTTCTGGAGGCTTCTGGGACCTTCTCAGAGCAAGCCCTGCAGTCTAGCATCCCCTTCTCCTCGGGGGCCCTGAGACTCTAAAGCATCCAGTTGCTCCAAAACATGCCATAAAATCCCCAGGAGGAAAGGACCCCATTAGCACCTGCACATTTGGGGACCCTCGTCAGCAAAATGGCCAGGAGCTTCCTGCTGAAACCCCAGGGCACGGCAGGTTTACGGAGACCCTTCATTAAGATGAATTATGAACCTGTGGGTCTCTCTGGTTCCATCTGGCCCAGCCTGGGAGGCAGAGGCCCAGCTGCCCTGCTGGCTGCACTGCATGAAACCTCCTTGCTCTCCCCCTCCCAGGCTCCTTCCCACCCCGCTGTGTACCCCCTACTTTTGTTTAATGAAAGAGAAAAGCACTGCACCCCTCCAGGGGCCCACAGAGCAGGAGGCAGAGTTCAACCTGAGAAAATTCTTTTCTTGTAAGTGGCAGGCACCTGGCTGTCCAGGCCTGGCCCAGGCCCTTCGTGACTGCGCAGAATTGGCTCCTGTCCTTCTCTGTTCCCCCAGGCCATAAACAAGTCCTGGAGTGGGGAGCCCTGGGGAAGCAGGCGGGAGTGGGGGTGGGGGCGGGGCAGCCACAGACCTCTGTGTGCATTTGTTCCTATCTCATGTGACAGCTCAGGGGTTATCCTGTTGGCTCCTCCAGGGTACCTGGTTTTTCACATTTTTTTTTTATTTTTTCTTTAAAGCCATGAAATACGAACAATGGTTGTTCAGAGAAGTCAAGCACAAATGCTGTCCAGAGCAGAGGTTCTTAGGGTCAACGTGCTTTTAAATTGCCTGGGTATCCAGGCACAGCAAGAAAGCACGGCAGTGCAGAGGGGCAGCCAGCTGAGGACATAACTGCAGCATGCAGGATGGAAGTCAGACAGTCAGGTCAGCCCCGGCCACAGAGTTGGCTGTATGGTAGAGTGGCTGATAGTTTGGAGAAGGGGCCAGGTTTGCAAAAAACAGCTTCCTCAGAGGTGTTCAGGAGACCAATATTTACTAGGCATCTACCATGTGCTTTATAGCTCTCACCTGGGAGGCCCTAGAACACAGCTGGTGCAGGCAGGCTCTGGAGCCAGACTCCCTGGGATTAAATCGCCTGCTCATAGGATGTGGCAGCTCAAATCATGTGTCCCAGTCCCAGACTCCTTGCCGTGGCAGTGGAGGTGATCATAGTACCCACGTCCCCAGATTTTCTTACTGTGGGTTAAACGAGATATGTGCAAAAGTACCTAGCACAGTGCTTGGCACATAAAGGCTCAACACATGCGAAATGCTATTATTTTTATTACCAACGATAAACACGCTCTCCTTAGCCAAACCTGAGTCAGGCTCCTCTGAGGCCTCTTTTTGACCAGGCGCTGACTTCAGGCCCTGCCTTTGGTACAGTTAGTCCAGTTTTAGCAAGAAGCCTGTTGAGTGGGTCTGGCTAGTACCCCCAGCCTTGATGTTTCCTCCTCGTAATTTTCCTGCCAACAGACTCCCACCTGCTCCTTAGCTATACGTGTCCACTTGTCCTTATATTGGGAGTTGAGCCCATCTCTCTCCCCTGTGCGAACCCCCGTTGTAGTAGCCCCCCTTAAATAAAATCTTTCTTACCAATTTTAACAAGGAGATTATCATGCATAATCTTCTCCTCCTCTTCCTTCTCCCTCTTCTCTCTCTTCCCTTTGCCATTCCTCTTCCTCCTCCTCTTCTTCACTCTTCCCTTTGCTCTTCCTCCTCCTCCACGTTTCCTCCTACCTACCTCCTCCTCCCTCTTCCTCCCTCCTCCTTCCTCCCTCCTCCTTCCTCCCTCCTCCTTCCTCCCTCCTCCCTCCTCCTTCCTCCCTCCTCCTCCCTCCCTCCTCCTCCTTCCTCCTCTTCCTTCCTCCTTCCTCCTCCTCCCTCCTCCTCCCTCTTCCTCCTGCTCCCTCTTCCTCTTCCCCTTCCCTCCTCCTCCCTCTTCCTCTTCCCCTTCCCTCCTCCTCCCTCTTCCTCTTCCCCTTCCCTCCTCCTCCCTCCTGGTCCTCTGCCCTCCTCCTCCCTTCTCCTCCTCCCTCTTCCCCCCTTCCTCCTCCTCACTCCTCCTCTTCCCCTTCCCTCCTCCTTCCTCCTCCTCTCTTCTCCTCCTCCCTTCTCCTCTTCCCTTCTCCCTCTCATCCTTCCTCCTCCTCCCTCCTCCCCCACCCTTTCTCCATCTTCCACCTCAAAGTTTGGGATCCCATCCCTGACCCTGCTCTTTTAGCCGGGACAGTGGGAGTTTTCGTTTCAGCTGAAGAACTTGACATTTTCTCTGCCTGGAGACCAAGGATGAGAAGGAGCACTTCTTTGTTTAGCTAGAACTATAAGATCTGAAAACAAGAGAGCTGACAGGAGGCAGGTGTGAAACAACAGCCTCATCCCTTTGATTCTCTGGGTTACACAACCACCTGGGCAAAATCTGGCCTGAAAACTTGGGGCTCCTTAAAGCATTTTTTTCTCCCAGATAGAAAAGGACGGAATTCATCAGTGATTCATTGCCTTGAGATATGGCAGGATGAGGGGCCGAGGATCTGCTTTTCTGTCTCTGTCTTTCCTCTTCTTTCTTGTTTAGGGAGCTAAAGGAAGAGACTGAATTTTAGGAAGCAATTTTTTTTTCTGATCTCCTCCAGAATTCTGTGCCATGAGAAAGCTTAAAATCCAGTGTAATAAAGGATTTTGAGTTTGAACTATGGCATTTAAAAAACTAATTCCTCTAAGGCTTAGTTTATTTCTCCTTTGAAAACAAATAATAGGAATATTTCCTAGGCTACAGCTCCTTGAGGACAGGAATTGGGTTTGTTTTCCTTATTTCACTTGGCGTGTCTAGTATGGTATCTGCCACACCATCGGTGTTCAATAAATATTGAAATGAGTACAGATCACCTACCACACTGAGAGGCTGAAATTATATATTGAGATACTGTGTGTGAAAGCTCCCAGCACAGTTATTTTCATTAGTGCTCGTTTTTTCTGATTTTAGACCTATTTCTGAGAAGGATGAAGATGAAGGGTGAAGAAAGGAAGGTGATAGGAGGGAGAAGCTGGAGAGTAACAAGGAAAAGGGTGGAGTTGGTGAAGTAGGAAGGGCGCTGGGTTTGCAGGAGACTGGCCTTCTATTCCCCCACTGTGTCTGTGATTTCTGCTTGGTCATTGACTACTCTGAACCTCAGGTTCCTCTTCGGTAAGATGGAAATACAAATCTTCACTTTATTGATGGTGGGTATACAAGGAGAAATATATTTGTGAAGGCAGCCCCCAGAGTTCCCGACATGCCTTAGGTACAAAATGACATGAAACCTGAAGGTGGAGAGGAAACCAGAAGCAAAAAGCATAGGAAGGAGAATAGGAAGCCAGGGAATCTTTTGGCTGGTTTGGGTTGGACTTGGGCCTGGGGAGACGTTGCATTTGGACATAAGCATCTTATCAATGAACCTTGTATTTGTAACCTGATGTGTCTAAATTGAAGTAGTGGGTGGTTGAGGTCAGGAGTGGGTAGGCACAGCTTGTGACCCCTGTGGGTGAAGCAAACTGAACACAAGGTCCCAGATCATGCCCCTAGAAAGTAAAGCAAGATTTCCTAGGATTCTCCAATGTACAGACTCAAGCTGAATCTTGATCCTGTATGGGTTGGGGATTGTGGTTGTCAATGAACTTGGCAAGGCAGGCAACAAACTGGCTGTGTGTAGAGACACAGCCTAAAAAAAGGAAACTTAAAAAGTATTGCTATTTTTTAAAATAATATTTTTTTACAATGATACTTTTTGTTATTAAGGAAGTTGTGGACATTTATTCTGGAAATTTTGGAAAATGTAGAAGAGAACACATATAAGCCCATCAAGAGATAATCCATCTCTCCATGACATTTTAATGTACGTTGACCCTTGAATAACACAGGGGTTTGGGGTGGTGACCCCCTGTACAGTCAAGAATCTCTGTTTAACTTTTGACTACCCAAAAACTTAGCTAGTGATAGACTAATGTTGATCGGAAGCCTTACTGATAACATAAACAGTGAATGAACAGATATTTTATATGTATATATTACTGTATTTTTTTTTCTTTTTTTGAGATAGAGTCTCACTGTGTCACCCAGGCTGGAGTGCAGTGGTGTGATCTCAGCTCACTGCAACCTCCACCCTCTGAATTCAAGTGATTCTCCTGTCTCAGCCTCCCAAGTAGCTGGGATTACAGGCACCTGCCACCATGCCAAGCTAATTTTTTTGGATTTTTTCAGTAGAGATGGGGTTTCACCATCTTGGCCAGGCTGGTCTTGAACTCCTGACCTCGTGATCCACCCGCCTCAGCCTCTCAAAGTGCTGGGATTACAGGTGGGAGCCGCTGTGCCCGGCCTACATTCTGTATTCTTACAATAAACTAGAGAAAAGAAAATGTTATGAGGAAAAACACAAGGAGGATAAAATATACTTACAATTCATTAAATGGAAATGGATCACCATAAAGGTCTTCATCCTTGTCCTCCTCACATGGAGTAGGCTGGGGAGGAGGAAGAAGAGGAGAGTTTGGTCTTGCTGTCTCAGGGGGACAGAAGCAGAAGAAAATCCATATACAAGTGAACCCAGGTATTTCAAACCTGTGTTGTTCAAGGGTCAACTGTTTATCCCTCTAGGGGGGGGTGTGTGTGTGTGAGAAAGAGAGAGATTTTTTTTTTTTTTTTTTTTTTTTTTTTTTTTTTTTGCGTGAGTTGTATAAAATTGGGGCATATTTTTATTATATCCTAAGAACTTATTTGTCCCAAGTCTCATCAATTGAGTAGCACTTGATTGACTATCGAGTCCTGTACTCGATGAATTGAACTAGATTCTATTTTGGCTTAGCTCAAGTCTTTGAATTTAAAAAGAATATTCTTGGAAAAGGTTATATTCAACTACATCCTACAATCAGTTCTAGAGTTTTCAAGGACTAGAATTTCCAAAAACTGAGTTATAAAATGTTCCCTGTCTCTCTTAGGCTTTCAAGACAAATTTCTTCTACCTTCTCTCTCCTCTTAAAGTAACTATGAGATCAGAAAAAAAAGAAATCCATTTTGACAATTTCCTTCCTGTTCTATAAAAAGAAGTTTTAGCAAGCTAGAGAGAGAGAGATAGGGAGAAGGGGGAAAGGAGAGAAAGAAATGATGGTAGAGACAGGGCAAAGATAGTGGAAGAAAGGAGGCAGGGAGATGGAGAGGGAAGCTGTAGTGCTGCTTTTCTTGCTGTGAGATTTGGGGAAGTCACTCATTTTACTAATATTTACTGAATGCCCATTACATGGCAGCCCTGGGTTATAATCACAGCCTCCTGAACAATCTCTGGTGCTAATATATGGTCTCTCTGATCTCTTTTGAGTCTGAAGAGGCCCTCAACTCCTTGAGCTTTGAATAGCACTCTTTATAAACTATTGGAAAAACTCAGTGCATCTTCCTTCCTGTGATCCCCCAGCAACTCACTTTGGCCAGTGCCAGACCAAGGACAGGAGTCACCACCAGGCCCATCTTCTGAATGAAACTCCCCTGAGGGCCCTGCCCTTGGTGGGCCACCTTCACTCTCACACAGAGAACAGAAGGGCTCAGGTTGTTAAGGAAACTTCCCTCAACACCTCTCACCACATTGCAGATTCTCAAAGAGACTGGGAATTGAGCTCATCACCCCTCCCCAAGATGTAGATTCTGTCCCCCAACTCTTCTGGCAGGTATTGGCTGTGTTAAAGCCTGCAGAGACAAACTAGGTAGGTCGGTAAGTAGACAGACAGTCAAACTATGTAGATAGATAGACAGACAGAAGGTCTGTCTTCACTAGCATGGCTGGAGAAAGTACTAGATGAAATCCAGGAGAGAAACACAGAAGGGCCAGATCATGTAGGATTTTGCATGAAAGGCAATGGGAATTCTCTGAAGAGAGTGCTGTGGTTCATCATTTTCTTTTCTCCATTGTTCTATCTGCATATAAGAAGCCAAGTCTCTCTTGTGCTTCCACCTAGAATGTTGCTAGGCATGAACCAGGCTCAGGCAACCCATCACAAATTTCCTTGACGAAAGCTCTCATATAGCCCACTCCAGTAAACACTTTCCTCACTCTGAGTTTTAGAAGCGAGTGTTTCTTAACAAAATGCCTTCAACTTCACAATATTTTAGGATACAGCTTTTATTCCAGGATTTAGAGGCACAGACACTGCAGCACCAAAACACACCAACAGAGAAAGCTCCAGGTCCTCACTCAGCCCTGACGCAGATGCTTTATTCCCGTACATATGTACTTTATTGTTGTTGCTTCAAGAAAAATAAATATAAAAATCCTGACATCAACAGATCCCCTCTTTCCTCCCCTTCTTACCCTAGTCACGATTACTTAGACTTTCTTGTGGAATAAGAAAAGATGACTAAAATGTCAAACCCAACCATCATCCCAAAATGTCTGGTCCAAAATTAGAACAAGGAGAAGACAATCAATCACTCCCAGGTTACGAATCATGACCCAGCCATAAGCAGAGTCTCTTGGTGATGTATTATGTTTACATCTGACTCTCCTTCTTGACAGTTGGCCTTCTGTGATCAGTTTCCTGCATTATAAAACTACTCCAGATGTGAGAACAGCTCAATAGCGGAGCTCTCAGCCTAATTAATTCAATCACAGGATGGTGATTAAGAGGTCAGCGGTGACATTTCCAGAGTGTACCTTCTGTCTTCCCAGCAGTTAGCTTGTCCTAAGGCCCCAAAGCCCTCAGGTGCCTCTGGAGCCACAGGAGCCTTTGGGGGCCTTGTCCCACCCTCAGGTCTTGCTTCAACTGTTTGCAACAAGGCTGACCAAGGAACAAGGCCACAGCCACAGTTTGGTTCTGCTGGGAAGTGTAAATGTTCCCCCGTAAAAAATGTTCACCCTAGATCCAAACACAAAGGAGCCAGAGTTATGAGTCCCAGGTATGCTGACTTTAATTTTGAATTCCATACTTAAGTCTGCTTCTTAGGAGGCAGCAGAAGGAAAAGGTGAAACTTGAGACCTTCAGAAAGGTACTCACCTCTCCAAGCTTTTACTCCCTCATCTGTAAAATTGGGTTTCTGATGGTTACTTCATAGGATGTGTTTTAGGAATACATGAGTTATTAATTGAAAAACTTTTGGGACAGTGCATAGAAAGTAGAAACACTCCATAATGCTAGCTATCATCATCATTATTATTACTACTACTGTTATTATTAATGTCATTTATACCTGAGTTGTATCACTCAGAATACACACTCAAGCCACAGAATCTGACTTAGGTGATTTAAGCAGAAAAGGAATGCATTAAAAATGATATTAGGTGGCCTACAGAATTTCTCAGAGAGCTGGAAAATGAGACCTGGAGACCACCCAGCTAGCAACAATACCCAAAATACTTGCCCTGTGAGGGTAACACTGCTGCCCCTACCCAGCTCCAGAGATTATAGGGTACATGTTAGACATCATCCACTTGGGGCTCTGAAAACTACTGCTCCCTCCATCCACCACTGCCCCAGAATTTAATCTTATTCAACCAGCTGCTGTCTCTAGAAAGGATTTTTCCAAATCTCCACTTCTTTGAGGGACTCACTCCTTATCCCCTTGTGGTGCTGTTCTGTCTGATTGGTAAAATCTCAATGGTGTGTCCCTCTTACTGCAAGAGAGTCTGGGAAAGCACACATCTGTCTGTGTTAGTCCAGTCGCATTGCAATAAAGGTGTACAGTTCTGCAGGCTGTACAGGAAGTGTGGTGCGAGCATCTGCTTTTGGTGAGGGCCTCAGGGAGTTTACAGTCACAGTGGAAGGTGAAGGGGGAGCCTTCACATCACATGGCAAGAGAGGAAGCAAAGTTGTGGAGAGGTTCCAGGCTCTTTTAAACCACCAGCTCTCAGGTAAACTCAGAGCAAGAACTCACTCATTACCTTGTGGATGGCACCAGTGCATTCAAGAGGGATCAACCCCCATGACCCAAACACCTCCCACTAGGCCCCACCTCCAACATTGGAGATCACATTTCAACATGAGATTTGGAGGGGACAAACATCCAAATCATATCACTGACATTGTCTGATTCTACTGTAGAAGGCAACTTTGCCTCCCACCAAGACCCAGAGAATGGAGAATTCCCCAAATGTTGGAAAAGGAGGTACAGTACCAAAAGATGAGAAAGAATGACAGCAGAGGCTGCTGACGAGGATGAGGGCTTGTGTAAGATTGGATCTTGTGCAGCATGGTGTGATTATTGTATATTCAAGGCCCGACTGGCCAACTGGACCACCAGGTGTTCATCCTGCTGGGCTAAGGATTGCCCTCTTACTCATTTAATGTGCCAATACTTCTGGAAGTACATGAGAATTAGGGTATTAAGGTCTCTCCCCTTCCTTGTTACATGGAGAAACCAAGTAAAGGAAGGCACTGGGAAAAGAGAGGTGGCAGTGTACGAAAAGGAGCCTTCAAAGAAAAGCATCACAAGGGACCTGAAGGATCTGGCCTGAAGGATTCACAGTTTGCACTCTCCCTGCACTGTGTGAGCACTTACCAATAAATATTAAATGAATGTGCTGTAATTATTAGATGAGTCTCTGGCCACCTGAAGCTACCCACGTATTTGAGGTAGGCTGGGATCTGCTGTGGAGGCTGCTGGTATTTCAGCAAGTGGCGGGCAACCTTTACAGCAACAGTTGGGTCTCCTGCAGAGTGAAATGCTGCTTTGCAAGAAGGAGGATGTTGGAGACTGAGAGTGACTAAAGGTGGCAGGAAGAGCTCCCAGATGCTGAGACCAGGATTTGGCATAAGGCTGCCTGAGGGATTACTCTGGCCACTGCCTCCAGCCGTGCAGAAGATCTGGTATGACTTCTGTCTTCCGTGGCTGTGCCCCTACTGTTCTATGCTGACCCTGCCCAGCTGGAGTCTAGAAACATCCCTAACCTCCTCCATGGGTGGCTATGTCGAAATGATGATAAAATGTCCTCAGACAGGCTAGACCCAGCACTTGCATGGTGGCTCTGTTTGATCCATCTGAGACTCTTCAACCTTGAATAATAAGTCACATCTTCATTTGTACTCACCCTTCCTCATAGTCCCTTTGGAGCTGGAGAGACCTGAAATGAATAATGTGAGAGTTGACTTTGTGCAGAGTCATCCATGCCTGAAGTCATTTGCTCCTCTCCACCCATTAGGGGAGGACTAGCAGATATTTATTTGCCTCATTTGACAGATGAGGCATCTAGGGTTCAGAAAGCTTATGTGACTTCTCTAAGGTCACAAAGCAGTACACTGAAGATCAATCTCAAGTCTCCTGTCTCCCAGTCTGATGCCAGTGCATTTTCAAGTTTTTAAGTTTATCATTTTTCTCTACTGCTCCTTGGAACACTCTTAAATGCCTGGACACTACCACCATCACCACCATACCCCCATCACTGTAGGAAGACCCCTCTATTTGGTGCAATACTTGCATGTGGGGACCATCTTCCTCTCCCCCTAACTGGTTTTGGAATCCTGATGTGGTCATTCTCATACATAAAGGACTCTTTGGCTATTTGAGGATCAAAACTGAGCTATTGTTCTAGTTCCAGCTCAAGCCAACTTACATCCAAGCAACGTCAAAGGGAGCTTTTGTTACCTTCTGCTGTCTCTCTGTGACATTCCAAAAGTCTTGAACCTATCATTTCTCCCCTTCTTCCTCTAACCAAAATGACCCAATCCCTCTGCCCTGCCTACGCATCCCACCCTCCTAACCACCCATCCCACCCTCCTAACCACCCATCCCACCCTCCTAACCACTCACACAAGGAATTGATAAGGCAAGAGTGGCTATTTCCTGAACAAGAGGCCAAGCAGTCATTGTGGTAGCTCAAGAACACAAGGTCTATGTGGTGGAAAGGGACAGCCAGGCAGTTTCCATTGCAATCACAAATTGGATTCTAGACTTGCACATGGCAAAGATTCCGTGGCAAAGCACTGCCACAAAAACTCCCCTGAAGTGGAGGCTGGCGTTGTTGGGAGGAAATAGCACAGCTTCATTAGAGGGGCTGAAACCAAGAAAGAAACTTCCAGAGTGAGAAAAAGCCCTCTTATAATACATTTTTCCACTATAGTCATTTATCACTCTGGGTGCCCTCCACCACAGTAATCAGTGTTTTATGAACTACCTTTCCTTCAAAGGCTCTTTCTCCTCTTTGTTTTGCCCAAAATAAGAGTTTAATTAAACCCTAGATTTCTCCTGCTGATGCTTCTTAGAGAAATATAGTTGAAGGTACTAGGCTGTGTAGAAATGATTTTATTGGTTGCTTCTATTTATAAAGAAGAAGAAAAACAAGCATAGTCCCCGGTTTTGTGTTCATTACATGAGCCCCATTCAGGGACTGAAGCCAACATGGCACTTTCTGGGGGATGAAGTGTAATAAAGGTGTTTTGATCACGATAACCCCACTTATCAAAAACTAATCACAAATCACAGCCTGTAACAAGCACAGTCTCAAGACTCAGGGTATATTAGCCTCTTAATTATGTTACCTGTGAAGTGGGTTCTGTTACATTTTACAAATGGGGAAACCGAGGCAAGTTTGAGTATCTGCCCAAGGTCCCACAGCTAAGAGGTGGGAAAGCCAGGATTCAAAGTCAGTAGTATTCTGTCTCCAAGGACCAAGTGGCTAACCTCTATGGATGCTTCCTTTTAAGGTTAAAGGTTGATGATGGTTAAAGTGGCTCAGCAACATGTGATTCTAAATGTTTTTTTAAGGTTAATTCGGAAGTTAGGGCTTCAAGATGTTTTGTTTTGTTTTGTTTTGTTTTGTTTTGTTTTGTTTTGTTTTTTGAGGAAAAGGTAGAGAGCAAATCTAGGTATATGCTGGTAGAGAGCACTATGGCCTTCAGCCGATAGATTTGGGAACTCAAGTGATGAATCTGGCCTTTGCATCTTTAAATACCTTGGAAGGTCAGATTAGCACAGAAACCCTGATGCTGAACCAAACACTTGGTCCTCCCAGTTGGCAAACATTAGCTGGTTGAAATACTTCCTGATGGAAATACCGATAACATGCTGACAAAAGTTCAAACTTGTTTCTAAAGGTCATCTCGACTGGCAGAGTAATTAGTTCAAGTTTGCCTTTTGCTTTTCCCTGGTGAGAGTTTTAGCCGAAACCTCAGATTTTAGCCCTCTTTGCAACATATGGTCAGTGACAAGAGACAGCCTGAGATTCTACCCAATACGGAGCTTATTGTCATCAAAAAGTTTCTCTTCATCTGGGCCAGAACTGGAGTTAGACATGTATACTGGAGCTTAATGATAGCAGCAGCCTCTCCAGAGGAAATCTCCACTCAGTCCATTACTTGGATTCCCCAGGATTCACCTTCATTCCCAGAAACATCCAGTTACTTCATGGACACATCACTGGAATATACTGCAAAGCCCACCATACCACCTGTTGAAGTCCCCGGAATCCCCCTTTCTCTGTGTCGCCTGTCACCTTTCAGCTAGCTCCCTAGGATTCTGCTCAACCTTCCCTTTTACCCAAAATTGAATCAGACCGATCCTACCTTCCAAATATCACTTTTATTTTCATTTCCTTTTCTCTTCCCACTGCTGTCACCTTGTGCCTGGGCTATTACAGCTGTCCTATCTGCATCCCACCATCCTCTGCACTGCAGGTGGAGTAACCTTTCTGAAACCTCCATTGGAGCTTGACTTGACTCCACTTAACATCTGAAGATCTTTCTGAGGGTTCCCCACTACCCATACTCTCAGCATTGCATGTCTTCTTCTGTGGTCTGCTCTGGTGCCTGCCTACTTCTCTGTTCTCATGGTGCACACACTCCCCACACTCCATTTGTTTCATATTCACTCTGTTTGTCTATCTGTCTGTCCATCTCCCTACCTCCCCTCTTTCCCTCCCCTACTTCCTTTCCTCATATCAAACCTCTTGGTGATCCCCAATGGGTCATGATATATAAATATTTGCACATAATGTTGCCTCTACCTGTCATAACCTTGTAATAACCTTACCACACATAGGGTGTGCTAAGTGTCCAATGCTTGCAAAGACTCCTGGGCATGCCTCTAGGGAACCACTCCTATGGGTCTGAGTTCCCTCGGCACCCAGGGTAGGGCCCTCTCTCTCTAGTGAATTGCAGAGGACCTGTACGTGGGAAGTGCTTACAGCCTGCCTGCCTCCCTGCCTGTGGAACAAATGGGGGTTGAACTCTGACCCTAATAGGACTCTGAGGGTGATCTCCTGGGACATACATTCTAGGGCCCTCCAAGGCAGTTCCTCTTCCTCATATTTCACCTGTCACGTACATGTCACTCCTCTCTCCCCACTGTGATATGGGAACACCTGGAAGGTGGTATCCAGCAGCGATGGACAGTCTCTGGAGTCGGACTCACATTCAAGGCCCCTCTCAGGCACTGAGGAGTTGTGTGCCCCCTTAATGTGTGCCGAACTCACTTTCCTCAAATTTACACTTTCTTCAAGTGTAAATTGGGGGTGGTCATTGTTACCACCTCTAAGGGTTGTTGCAAGGATTAATTGAGATAATTTGCATAGAGCACATAGTCTACATCTTTGCTCTTCAATAAAGGGCCACTGCTTTGTTATTTCCTAGTTGTGCCTTCTACTTGATTGTGGTAGGGTTCGTGCCTATCCACTTATTTATTCTATGTGTTGTAAAGACCTAAAAGAAACGCCCAATAATTGTATTAATTGAAATTTAATTGCCACTAAGTCTCCACTACTTTAGGAAAACTTTTCCTATGGGATCATAATAAAATCATTTTTATTATGCATTTTTGAGGCTTTTAAAATGTGGATAGTTAAGAGGGTTTTTCCTGTAATGAGTATGATAAAGGCACTGTGGCAGAGCTTCTCGAGCTGGGTGGGTGGTGGTCTGTGTGCTTAGTGCATGCTTGTGCCCAGAGATGTCACAAGAAGCCATCCTGAAACTTGCTGGGGGATGGCCTACATGCATTGTTGGGAACATTGTCCTTTTCAGGATTCACTGAAGAAATTTCTGTCAACCCTGAGTTGCCAGAAAGGATTATATTTCTATAAAATGACTGACTGCTATGTTTGGAAATTTTCTCTTTGCTTTGGCCACTAGGAAGCTGAGTATAATATGCAGCCCACCTTAAACAAAACCCTCTGGTGATCAACATGGTGTTCTGACTTGGCCCCAGGCTTCGTCTTAGTGGTCTACATGATTCTCCTATACTTCAGTCTCTTTACCTCAGTGCCCAGCTCAATACCTGGCTAACGGGTGAAAAGTTCTTAACCAGTCTATTTCCCAAAGTCTATTCACCAACAGACTGCTCTTCATACATTTTCTATACTTGTTTCATACATTTTTTTTGGAAAATGGCAAGATATAAGTAAAGAAATGTTATATTAACATTTTTGCTTTCTCTTCCTCTCTTTTTTCTTCCCTCATCATCTGTCTTCTTAAAACATAGTGAGAGTTCCCTTACAGCAGATTTATTGTACTTTTACAACTGAAAGGGGAATAGTGCTTACCAGCTTGACTGGTGGAAAATTTCCAAGCTGCACAGTTCACTAGTTTATATTACCTAATAGAGAGATAAATAAGCCATGATTCTTCTTAAGGACTGGCTTTTAATTAGATTTTTAATGGATCCTCTTTGACTTTCCCAAGCATAAGTACTGCTGTATTAGTTCATTATTGTGATTAAAAGCAGCTAATAATTATCATAACTAAATAATTTTCCTCAAGTGTTCCAGCCCAGTTTGATGCCCTGAGTGTTAGCAGCCACTGGCCTAAGCCTGTCTCTTTCTCTGCAGTGCATAGCAGAGCAGCTATTTTGAGTTGGAGGCTGGGAAGCCTGCAGACATACGAAGGCGCAAGGGACAGAAAGTGTCAGCTATCGGAGCCTGTGTCTTGATGCTGTGTGTGGTGCTGCTTGAAACACCCTCCATTTCACTCCTCTGATGTCTCAAATTCTAACCCAACTGGAATATCTCCCCAAGTATCTTTAGGTCACTAGTCAGGGCATAAGTCAGGATGCCCAAGTAGCAGGAGGTTTATGAGCTGCAAAAGGCTCATACAGAGGTTCCGCAACATCAGCATTGGAACTGAGAATTCCAACTTGTAGCATCCACTTCTCAGCACCCCCAACCTTTTGCCGCAGAGGCACAGGGGTGGATGGATTGTCCCAGGAACCCCACTGCCTATGTAGGGTAATTATTCTTCATTCTTTTTTGTTGTTTTGTTTTGTTTTTATGAGGTGGAGTCTCGCTGAGACGCCCAGGCTGGAATGCAAGGGCGTGATATCTGCTCACTGCAACTTCTGCTTCCCGGGTTCAAGCAATTCTCCTGCCTCAGCCTCCTGAGTAGCTGGGACTACAGGTGTGTGCCACCGTGCCTGTCTAGTTTTTCGTATTTTTAGTAGAGACAGGGTTTTAACATGTTGGCCAGGCTGGTCTCAAACTCCTGACCTCAGGTGATCCGCCCACCTCTGCCTCCCAAAGTGCTGGGATTACAGGCGTGAGCCATCGCACCCGGCCTATTCATCTGTCATTCTTTACCTTTTTAAGAATATAGATGTTTCATAAACAAAGATGTCATGGTGGAATTTTTTGAAAATGCCTAACAGGAAGAGAATCATCATCACAATTAGTTTTACTATCAATATTGTGTGTTTGTTCTTCTTGTCTTTAGGCATGTATTTCTTTTTCTTTCTTTCTTTTTTTTTTTCCCCCCCAGGAAAGGGATCATGGTGTTGCCTTAGCAATATATCATGAATGTTTTTCCATGTCATTAAATTGTCTTTCATTAAATTGTCTTCCACAAAATCCTTTTTTAAGTTCAGCCAACGTAGGTCATTATATAAATGTACCATAATTTATTAATCTCTGCCTTTTGTTGGACATTTAGATAATTTTAAGACTTGTATTATAAGCAACATTTCGATTAATATCCTTTTTAAAAAATATTTGAGTATACCATGATTATTTCCTTGGGTGAAAATTTTACATGCCAGTCAAAGGGAGTGGAGAATGTTAATGTTTTTGCTATGTAGTACCAAATTGCCTTCTAGAAAGATGGAGCAAAGTAAACTTCCACTAGCAGTGTATGAGGATTGATTACTTCTTCATATGTTGTCCAACAGTGGGAATTATTGTTATTATTTTTTTCTAGGTTTCAAGGCACAGGGAATGGTGGTTGATTTAATTTGCACTTTTTTCAGTCATGCAAGTTGAATGTTTTTTCATGCATATGTTGGCCATTTGAATTTCTTATTTTGCAGATTGCCTCCTCTTGTTCTTTGCCCATTTTGGGCTGTGATGTGAATTTTGGTGTGATTATCTTTTGAAGGATTCAGATGGTCCTACTTTACCAAAACTAATTTTTCCCCACTTACTGTCTGTATGACCTCATAGTAATGGGGAAGATAGGATTGACCCTGGGCTTGGGACTGGAGAAATGTAATGGTAGCACTGCAGTGGTATCATTGCAGTCAGAATATAATTTAACAAATTCCAGACTGCTGAAAAATCGTTTTTAAATTTCAATGCCAGCTATGGTTTTATTCGCATTATTATAGTTAGACTGTGTTTGAGTTCTGGCTTTGCCATTTACTAGCCTTGTGAGCTTGGGCCAGGTTACTGCACCTCTCTGAGCCTCAGTTTCCTCATCTGTCAACTGGGATGACACCTGCCTTGCATACTTTTTGCTAGTAATAAATGTGATAAAGTTCATAAAACATAGTGCCTGGCACAAGGATGGCAGCCATTAAGAGATATCATTATCATTTAAGAGACTATATGTGTGATATCTAATTGGAGTAGCCTTGATGGAATCATAAGGGTCTCCCTCACGCTCTATTCCTCCCTCTTTGCTGAAGGGACAGAGGAGCAGGGGTGCACGCTATGTTGGGAAGAAGCCTTCCAGCTCCTATGGAATGGGCTATCTTGGGGGATTTGCAGAGATCTTGCCCTCCTTGCCTCACAGTGGCATGGGAATAGCAGTGCTCCCAGGACCCAGGGATGCCTTTGGGAGGGTGACAGGGCCTTCACATTCCTTAGCAATGAGCAGGGTGTCTGATGTGAGGAAGACAAAGGTCAAGTTCAAAAGAGGATTGTCTTGGTGGCCAGGCTCCTCCCATTCATTCCCCGGAGACACAAGTGTAGAACTTCTGGGGACACCAGGACATGGGCTCAACTCTACAAACACTTCAGAGGGGCCGCCCAAATGGAGGGGAATGGATTTACAAGGACTTTGACATGGACCTTGGGCCCCGCTCCGTGTGATGGCTTCCATATTATCCATGTGGCATCACATGGGGGAATATTTCTTCTATCATTTTTTTATTCTACCACGTTGTGTGATACACTAGACAGTAGCTGCCACCAAGACGGATACTGAATGTTCATCAGATAGTTGGAGGGCAGCAGTGACTGTGTTTGAAGCAGGTTTGAAAAGGGCACTAGTCTTACTTTATATGCACATCTAAGATTCTCTAAGGACTCCTCTGAGCATTTTAGGTGGTATCTGCAGGTTTCACTTTGCACTTTTCCGCTAGTATGACATATGACTGTTTAACCATGTGAACTTGGCTCCTCTGTGCTTCTGGTTCTTCAAGGACCATACTAATAATTTCCATACCTTCCTCAAAGGCAAAGTTTTGAGGATAAAATTAAATAGTGGGAATGAAAGGTCAAAACTCTTTGTGTCAAGGTAAGCAATTAGGCTGGGTTCTAGTTTCAAAATTGCCAGGAAAAAGTCTCTGAAGCTCTTATTTCCCTTTCATTAAAATGAGGAGGTCGGGCTGGAAAATCTCTTTGGTCCCTCGTAGGTATAATGTTCTGGGAGTCTATATGAAATATTCAAAAGGGTTCATCAACAGCAAATCCCTAGAACATAGTGCTCCTAGAATTGAATCAATACTAAAGGAAATCTGGTGTCTCGGGACAGAAGATGCGCAGAGAAGAGCCGGACTGACCTTTCTTGTAGCTGCAGTCACAGGAGACTTACAGCATGGGAAGCGGTAACACTCATCATACAGCCAGTCATTGCATGTGAAGTGTGTGAGATTTGGCAGCAGAAGAACCTGGGTTCAAATTTTGACTCAGTTACTTTCCAGCTATGTAACCTAAAACAAGTCATTTTACATCCCTGGCCTCAGTTTCCATCTCTGTAAGGAAGAAAGAAAAAGGACACTACTCACGCTCGGTCTTGTGAGTGGCAAATAAGATCGTATCTAAAAATCCTGGCATATTATAGGGCCTCACACATAGTGGGCATTCAGCAATGTGACCGCCATTGCTTTTATTGGACTAAATCAGAGAAGACAAGTTTCCATTTCAGCCACCCAAAGAATTAAGAGGTAGTGGCTCGGAGCCAAGAATTCTTCAAGCAGGCAAAGAATGTTTGTTCTGTCCCTCTGCCTCCCCTCCCCACTTCAGTTAGAGTCCTCTCAGGAAGTCAGAGGTGGGTCACAGGGTTTTAATAATCCCAGAAAGAGCATCTGTTTATCTGTTTAAAGGAGAGCAACAGAATCCAATTTTCTGGCACCAAGCAGAATGGAAAGGTGTTCATTTGTAATGGACTGGTTTCAGGCCTTAAGCCCTTCCCTTATGAAAATAATTTACCCTGCTAATTACATCATATTAACCAACTACTCCCGGTATAGATTAAAGTACTGCTTTTTCAAATCATTCTATAAATTAAAAGCAGTCCTCCCAGATACACGATTTCATGCATAAATACGGCATTTGTGTTGTCAGAATTTATGTTGAGAGGAAATGGAGGAAATGTATCCTTAAAGAAATATTTTGCAGTAGTTGTTAACACCTTCCACTCCTTCTGCTCAGTGCTTCTCGTACCATAATATAAATGTGCAAGCTGTTAGCGCGAGATGAACATTCCGGAGCTTCAGGGGCCACCTGCCTGTGTGGCTGACTTGTTATTTAAATTCCCTTTACATTTCACAGATTTAAATACTGCCAGGGTCCTGATTTATGGTGTCCGCATCACACACATAAAACTTTCACTAGGATCTCCCTGTTTCTCACGCACGCACACGGGAGGAAGTCCATTGTGGCCACAGGTGGAACAGATTGTGGAGCAAGTAATCCCCAGCAGGGTGTAAAGACCAGAGGGGCGTGCCCACGAGGCCGGTCAGAAAGCAGCAGGGCTTGGGAGCCTCGGTTCCAGGAAATCTGTCCCTACCCTTCCTGTCAGCCACAAGAGAATCGGGGGAATGCGGGAAGGACTGAAGGAATAGAGATATGTAAGAGAAGGAATGCTGAATGGGATCATCTGGTCCTGGCAGGAAGGAAACCTCCAGCCCCTCCTTCCAGTGCTGGGTCTCATGGCTATCAAGGGGCAAGCCTGTAAGAGGCGATCAAAGCAAATAACTGACGAATTCAGGACTGATCCTCAAAGTCTGCCCTGAATCATGCACTGACCGTAATGGACCTGGCATTAAGGCCAGTTGTGGCCCTCTGTGCAAGGCTGGCACAGGGGCTCAGTTGGCATTTACGATCACAAACTTCGTCCCTCTAGGTCTTTACAGCTGACAACGTGCTAATTTATCCAAGCTTCATGGCTAAGCTTGGCAGAACAAATATACCAAATGTAGCAACAGGTACATTTCAAAAACAGTTCAAAGAAGAAAAGTTTCTATTACAAAATGTGAGAAACATCTTAGAAAAGGCTTGATTTTGAGCAGGTTTATACACACCTGCACATACACACACAGCCTCTTGCTGGTGCTGTTCACCTTCCTGGACATTCCTGCCATTCTTGGTTAAAGGTCTTTTTCTTCCCCAGCTACTTGGAGAATTTCTCCCTATGGGAAAGGCGGGGAAGGAACATGAAGCGGGGAATGATGGTCACAACAACTTACTGGGCCCAACTCTGAGCCAGGGGGACTCATGGGTAAAGAAACCTAACAGGCAGAATCTGTGCTCTTACGGAATTTACGCTGTTTTGAGGAGAGAGAGACCATACAAACCAAACACATGAGTAAATGAAACAGGTTCCAGAAAGTGTAAAATAGGAAGACAATGCAATAGGATGATACACTAGTATCTAATGACAGGAGCAAGAAGACAGGACAGGCTTGGAAAGTGGAAGGGACAGAAAGGCAACTGGAGCACAGTGAGTGAGGACAGAGGAAGTAGGCAGATAAAATCAGAGAAGAAGGCAGAGGCCAGGCCTTCTAGGGTAGGGCCAAGGTGGGGACTCAAAGACGGTGAATGATCTTTACGCTATGAAGGTAAGGAGAAGGGTTAAGTAGTTCCCAGGTCTATTCCTAGGTGTCCGTGTAGCATTCATGTGGCACCCAAAGCCTCAATAAGCACTAAACAAATGGGGTAGGTTTATCTTATGTCACTAGAGATTCTACTTAGAAGGGTGAGTGGTGAATGTCTGTCAAATTAACTGTCTGGAGTTCTTTCTGGAGTGATGTAAATTCTAACTATCCCCAAGGCAATGGGATAGACTCAGTCTCTCTGGTTCCCTTTCTGGCCCCAGAGGGGAGGAAGTGGGATGGGAATGATTCTATCATCGTGATCTTCACCTTGGCTGGAGGGGAGGGAGTTGTTTCTCAGGGTATCCATCATGACCTGAGATGAATGATGATTCAGCATTTTCCCAGGAAGGGCCGGAAGCATCCCAGTGATGCTGGCTTCATCGTTGTCCTAGTCCAGGCCCTCATGCGTCCTTGCGCTGTGTCATGCATGGCTTATACAACAGAAACAAAGCCAGCCGGGACCTTCCCTGCATCCTGGGCATGGCTCAGTTAGAGCCCTTGTAGTAAGGTTAAGTAGAGACAGGCCAGGGATTAGGTGCCACGCAGATGTGTCTCTCCTCCAGTCCTTACTTTGGGTGGTAAGAAGATACTCTGCGATCAGAACCATGGGCAGATAGTAGGGACCCGAGGGGTGGGTATTGGGCCTCTGCCTAAGAATAGCATTCATAGTTGTGGCTGATTGAGGGGAGAATTATGAAGAGTGAATACAGACCTGAGGGGCAAGCAAATCTGGGTTCTGGTCCAGGGAAGGCCTCTAGTCAACATCCAGCCACCCACACAGCATCTTCTAGCACATAGAGACATCAGTCAGAGCTTCACTCTCCCTGGCTCCTTGGACCAAACTGCTGAAGAGACCCCAGTGACACCATAGTAAAGGGTTATTTTCTACCCTGGCTAAGTTGAAAATCCCTCTAAGTCAGTCAGGAAGAAAACATTCATGGGAAAATGTAAGTATTGCTTCTGTTTATGGAATATTTATTCTAGAACCATGCTAGTGGATTATTTCATTGAATACCCACAGCATCCCAACAAGGTAGATGCTCTTTATATTCATACTTTGCAATAAGGAAACCGGGGTGCAGGGAGGTGACAAAGTCACTCAAAAACACCCAGCTTAGGAAGCAACTGCGCAGAACTTGAGTCCTGTTGACTCTGACCCCACAGCCCCTGTGGATGCCACTAAAGGTTCCATTTAGGCTGGGAAAGAGATTCAGCATGAGCAGACAGCTAGAGGGGCCATGATTTTCCCAGAGGCACTTGGACAGCCATTCATTTTTCTAAATCCGGCTCCAAGTGGACTCAGACCCGCTATGGACACTGCTCCACACAACCCAATGAGCACTCTCTCGTCCTGTTGTTCATAGAACTTCTCTGCCTGAGCTCTGCTCCTGGTAATCAGCCTCAGGCTGAAATTCACCCAGGAGCAGGGGCCAACCCTGTGTCACATGGTGCAATAGACAAGAGGAGACACAGAGCCTATGCAGACTCCCAGCTAATGACGCTCACATCCCGGTTGCAGCTCATCTCCAGGGAGGTGGTGACACAAAGCAACACACACGACTAGAAAACTCACATGCCCACAGTGCTGTGCAGGTAACCTGAGTGACTGAAGTGGCTGTCTTAGTCCATTTGGGCTGATATAGACTGGATGGTTTATAAACAACAAAATTTATTTCTCACAGTTTGTTTTTGTTGTTTTTGGGTTTTTGTTTTTTTGTTTGTTTGTTTGTTTGTTTTTTTGTCGGAGTCTTGCTTTGTCGCCCAGGCTAGAGTGCAATGGCGCGATCTCAGCTCACTGCAATCTCTGCCTCCCGGGTTCAAGAGATTCTCGTGCTTCAGTGTCTTGAGTAGCTGGGACTACAGGTGTGCGTGCCACCACAGCTGGCTAATTTTTGCATTTTTAGTAGAGACGGGTTTTCACCGTGTTGGCCAGACCGGTTTTGAACTCCTGACCTCAGATGATCCACCGGCCTTGGCCTCCCAAAGCGCTGGGATTACAGGCATGAGCCACTGTGCCCGGCTTATTTCAAACAGTTTTAGAGACTGGAAGTTCCAGATCAGGATGCCACTGTGGTCAGTTTCTGGGGAGGGCCATTATTCTGGGCTGCAGATGGCTGGCTTCTTTGTCCTCACATGGCCAAAAAAGGATGAAAGAGCTCTCTGGGGTCTCTTTTTAGAGGGGCACTAATCTCATTGAAAACGGCTATCCCTCAGGACCTAATCATCTCCCAAGGGCCCGCCTCTTAACACATCACTTTGGGCGTCAGAATTTCAATGTATGAATTTGAGGAGAACTTAAACATTCAGACCATTGCCCCAGACAAATGGAGTCTGTTCCCCTTCAAAGGGCAGCTCCTCCTCAGCCTTCAACCTGCTGGGCCTCGTGGCAACGTGGGACTGGTAGACTCAGGTCTTTTCATTTTATTTTAAGCCAAGTCAGACATTTAGTTTTTAAGGGTGAAATCTCACATCTTTAAAATGTTGGCAACCAATTTAAAAATGTGGGGTTTTTTTTTTGTTTTTGTTTTTGTTTTTTTGAGGCGGAGTCTCGCTCTGTCACCCGGACTGGAGTGCAGTGGCTGGATCTCAGCTCACTGCAAGCTCCGCCTCCCAGGTTTACGCCATTCTCCTGCCTCAGCCTCCCTAGTAGCTGGGACTACAGGCGCCCGCCACCTCGCCCGGCTAGTTTTTGTATTTTTTTTTTAGTAGAGACGGGGTTTCACCGTGTTAGCCAGGATGGTCTCGATCTCCTGACCTCGTGATCCGCCTGTCTCGGCCTCCCAAAGTGCTGGGATTACAGGCTTGAGCCACCGCGCCCGGCCTAAAAATGTGTTTTTAATGTTGTGCTGGGCATGCTAATTACATGTGTGGGCTGGAAGAGGCCCGTTTGAGGCTTCTGCAGTGTAGACATGGAGAAGGGGCTTTGGGACCAAGAGCACTGGGTTCAAATCACTGCCCTTCTACTTTCTGGCAGTGCAACTCAGGTAAATGCCTGGAGGTCTGGATAAAGTGGGGATCCTACCCCCACCCGGCAGGCTGTGCTGTAGGATTGAATGGGTAAGGCTTACAAAGAGCCTGGGGCAGTGCCTGGTGCTTAAAGAATGCAGCTTTTGTTGGTATCCTCATTCTCCAGTATGTGTGAAGGGTGAGCTGCCTGTCTCTGCTCCACTTTGCTCCTAGAGTGGGGACAGTGCCTTTTTTTCACTTGATGTCTTCCATAACATCTCTGTGGTCTTCTCTTTTGGTCTTCACAGCCAAAGAAATTGCAGGTTTCTGTTTGTCAGGAGGATTCTGACAGTGACTCTTTACCAAGAAGTCAAAGGATGCCTGGAGCTGGCGATTAACTCCCTTGGCACCAGCTCAAGGATGAAAGCAAGTGTTCTTGGAGCTCATGCTTGAAAATAAACCCTCGGCCGGGCGCGGTGGCTCAAGCCTGTAATCCCAGCACTTTGGGAGGCCGAGGCGGGCGGATCACGAGGTCAGGAGATCGAGACCATCCTGGCTAACACGGTGAAACCCCGTCTCTACTAAAAAAATACAAAAAACTAGCCGGGCGAGGTGGCGGGCGCCTGTAGTCCCAGCTACTCGGGAGGCTGAGGCAGAAGAATGGCGTAAACCCGGGAGGCGGAGTTTGCAGTGAGCTGAGATCTGGCCACTGCACTCCAGTCCGGGTGACAGAGCGAGACTCCTTCTCAAAAAAAAAAAAAAAAAAGAAAAGAAAAGAAACCCTCGAATTCAGGACTTCTCCTCAGCTCCCTTGGCAAACTCTCCAGCATTTGGGTCCCTGACTTTGGACACTGCAACATTCTCGCTATGTTTGGTCTGTGCAAAGGTGCCCAAAATGGTGGCTTCCTGGCCTGGAATATTCTGATGCTCCTCCTTGCTACTCTCTGGAGCAGCAGGAAGTCCTTCTCCTGAGAGATGCATTTTCCAAACCTGAGGCATCTTATTCTTTCTTCTGATCTCAGCCTTCCATTTAGATTTCATCAAAGGAAAGAGAAGTAGAGGACTTACTCACCGAGGTGTGGTATATCCAGAGTAGGAAACAGAATTAGAAATGAATACAATTCATAGAAAGCCAAACTGCTTCACATCCTGTCCCCACACAGGAAAGCATTCAGACAGAACCACAGACCAGCAGCCACAAGGAATGCTTTTGACACTGTGACATGATCTTAATATATTAAACAGTTTCTCAAAACTTAAAGTGCAGGATTGCATTCATAAAACACAACAAGCTTTTTCTGAATTTTTTCTATATCTCATATGTCAGGCAGCAGGCCTCTGTTCCCCACTTTCTCCCAAATATCCCTTCAAATGTGTCCTGAGCCGCTCTTGCCTCCTTGACCTGTGTTCTTACCTTTCAGATCTAGTTTCTTTCTAACTTAGCCTTTCCAATGGAAACCATACTCAGCTTCCTGGCTTCCCTTGTTGGGCGGCCCTCCCGGAATGCTAAGCAGCACAGTAATCTAGCAGGTGGACAAAGAATCGGTGTTGAAATGCTAGTGGGGAGAAAGGCTGTGATGGTATTTTCATCTGCACTTGGCCCCATGGCATTAACACAGTGGATGTCACAAGGCTCGGGGAGAAGCGGTCTGTTGGTAGATTTTAATAGGCAGAATATTTGAGAAGTCACGTGAGGAGAAGACCTTCCGTGCAAGAATACAGCAGTCCCTGCATCTGCAATAGCACTTGTCTCATTTGACACTGTAGGAAATTCCATGCTTTATACCTTACAGGGTGAGGTTGATTGTTTAATAACTCACTACACGCTGGGGCAAGCAACCAGGGTGCTCGGTATTTTCTGTAGCCGATCTCCTCTTGACCTTAAGCCTCTATCTGCCAAAAGGGAAGGGAGAAAACTCTAAACCTTCCCAATAAAAGAAAGCTGTGTCTTTTTGCTTAAGTGGCCTTTTTGGGGTTAAATATTCTCTTTGGGGTGAATGCTTAGCATTTCAGGGGCACTCCTCAGTTTCCTAACCAAGAAGTCACAGAGGTCGCCCCACACGGCACGGTGAAGTGTGGAGTGTGAGCCTTATCATGTGCTGGTGCATCCTTTCTCACCTCAGCCTATGGCTGAGGGCACTTGTGGTCCCTTCTGGTGCTGTGGGGAGTCAGGATAACCCTACTCCACCTTCTGCCCTTGGGTTCCACCTACATTCTGCCAGTGCCGTGTCCAGACCCCAGCATATCCCTTCCTCTGCTTCTACTGAGAGGTCTTCACATGGCTGCTTCCTAGTAGGCCCTCTGACTCCCTACTCTTAGCCACCTTCTACATCCCCCTCTGGGAGCTTATGGGCACTTTCAGACGCTGCTTTTGCATTCGATTTCTGGATTCTCTCTGCTTAACCTCATCACACCAGCATTTCTGAGCTCACCTGGCTGCCCCATGCTGGTGTCAGGCCACTAGGCAAAGCGAGCTTCCGGAAAAGGAAAGGGACTTTGTACAGCCTCTTCTCATTTCCATGCCTCATCTTTCCAGACCTCAGCTCAGGGTTTTGGGGAAACTGGACATCTTCCCCTCTCCCCTAAGTCTCATCCACTCTGAATTTCTCCCCTGTGGACAAGAAGAGCATGTTTTTCCCTTCCCATTTAAGATAACTTATGTTAGACCCTCCTTCTCAACTTCCCTAGGTTACATGTGGGAGCTACCCTTCCCTTTATTGGAATACCAAACCTCAATGTGGCCTTAATGGCAGATAGGACATAAGGGAAGATCTTACTTACCAGAAAAAGTGAAATATATCAGGTTAATATTTTAAAAATATTGACACCATTCATTTCACTTACAACATGCCTGCTCTTGTCATTATGGAGACAGGTAAGGCAGATAGCATTTTCTTACTTTACAGCTGAGAAAAATGAGGCTCAGAGAGGTTAAGAGACCCACCAAGGTCACACAGCTTGTGGGGGCCATAGTCAAGAAGAACACGTGAGTGTTTGGGCTCTGGTAGAGTATTCTTTCTGTGGCCCCGGGCCACCTCCCCTGCTAGGGCTCTCTTTTCCTCCACGGGACTGTGAAGTCAGCCACAGGGCACCGTCAACTCTGCCAATCTGCTCCCTTGTCTCTTAAAGTGATTATAAAGTAGAAGCCATGAAATCCACAGCTGCAGGAACAGTAGGAATTCTGCCTCAAATAGGCATGAATCCTGGAAGCCAGCAGTTAACGCTGAAGTCACTATGAACTTCATTTAATGTTTTTTTTTTAAAGAGATTCCCAGCTATGAATGTCTGGGAGGTGGCCAACGATCCATTATAAGCACTAAATAATTTGTAAGTCAAACCTATCGATGGCAATGTGGTGTCAAAATCACTCAACAATGTGCATTGAAAAGACAAATCAGTTATGCCTGGGTCTCTGCAAAGGTGGTTTGGGAAGGCAGCAGATGGGCATGTAAGTATATATAAACATATATATTTGATGGACTGCAGAAGGAACAAAAACTGGCATAATAATTGAGGAATCTTTTGGACTGTATACTTTTTCTTGCTAGAAAACCTGCCCAGCCAAGAATCCACAAGGCCTGTGAATCAAGTCAGCACCCTGTCCTCATCCACTGAGCTTATGAAAAAAATGAGGGTTTGACTGCCAATAGCAAAGGTTCCAAACAAACTGAGACCTCCCTTCTGCATAATGCTTTTACCTGAGAAGAGAAGATTGAATACCCCCACGCCACTGCCTCCTCTCAGCCCCTTTAGCTTGTTCCTGGACTTCTACAAAACCTGCCTAACCAGCCTCCCAGACTCCGCTCTGCCCCTCTATAATCTATATTCAAGGACAAGCCAGGGTGGTCTTTTGAAAACCAAAGTCAGATCATGTTATGCCTCTTACTCAAGCCTGTCTTCTCTTGTTTTCCATTGTATGTAGAATAAAAGTCTTAATTTCATATGATGGCCAACACAGCCCTCCCTGTTTTGAACACTGTCTACTTCTCCAACTTCCTTCTTTCTTTTTCTTTTTTCTTTTTTTTTTTTTTCGAGATGGAGTTTCACTCTGTCGCCAGGCTGGAGTGCAGTGGTGCAATCTTGGCTCACTGCAACCACCGCCTCCCGGGTTCAAATGATTCTCCTGCCTCAGCCTCCCGAATAGTTGGGACTACAGATGTGCGCCACCATGCCTGGCTAATTTTTGTATTTTTGGTAGAGACGGGGTTTTACCATGTTGGACAGGATGGCCTCAATCTCTTGACCTGTGATCTGTCTGCCTCGGCCTCCCAAAGTACTGGGACTACAGGTGTGAGCCACAGTGCCTGGCCTTCTCCAACTTATTTCATACCTTTGCCCAACTCTCTCCCTAAGCCTTGGCCTCTTCCTGGCCTTTTTGTTGTTACTTGAATAGGTCAAGATGTCCCTGCCTCCAGACCTTTGCTCAAGCTTGGCTTGAGTGTCCCGCTTTCAACCTTGTACATCATTCCACTCTAATCTCAAATGTCACCTCCCAGACAGGCCTTTCCTAACCAGTCACTCTCTTTTGCATTACTCTGTTTCATTTCTATTAGCGCGTATCTCCTAAAATACACTTGTTTACATGATTACTATCCATCTTTCTAATCTACAATAGAAAGTTCAAGAAAGCAGGCACTTGGTCTTATTCACAGCTGTATCAATGGTACCTAGAGGGTCACTTATTTCATGGCTGGCATCCTCATGAAACTTGTTCATTGGCTGGGCTACTCCTTTTTTCCCCAAAACTGATGGTCTCCTTTGCCAGTTGAGCAACAACCATATTGAAGTTTACCAGTGATCCAGTCATTCGTTTTTATAAATTCATCTGTTCGATAAGAATTTACAAATTTCCTACTATTTTCCAGCCCATATGCTAGACGTGGGGGCCACAGAGCAGCCTCTGACCTCCAAGAATTCAAGATCTGGAAAATTCCATGATACCTGTTCAATGTGGGAAGAACCAGAACAAATATGTACATTGTGTACTTAGAAAATGGGACCCGTAGGCCAGGGGTATCCAGGGAGGCCTTCAAAAGGAGATAGAACTTGAGCTGAACCTTGGAGGATGTGTAGGAGTTAGGCAAACAGGGGCTCGAAGTATTCTAAGTACAGGAAAAGCAAATATTCAGAGCCCAGGAGAGCCTGGCAGATGTTGTTCCGCATGCCTGAAGTGAAGGATTCCCTGTAGCAGAGGCAGACGGGCTGGAGTGGGACTGGCCTTTGTAATATTAAGGAGCTTGGACTTTACCTTGAAACAATTATAAACTTGTAAGAAGGGGAGGGACTTTGGGTTGCGTTTCAGGAAGATCACTTTGGCCATGAGGGGGAGGTTGTATCGGAGGAGAAAACAAAGGAGACAGAGACCTTTGGTCTTGAGAAAGAGACCCGATTGGCCTGGACAAGAGGGATGTAATAGTTTCCTAGGGCTGCTGAAACAAATCACCACAAACTGGGTGGTTAAAAGCAATGGAAACCTATTCTCTCACAGTTCTGCAGGATAGAAGTCCAAAATCCAGGTTGGACAGGGCCAGGCTCCCTCCAAAGCCTCTAGGGAAGGATCTTTCCTTGCCTCTCCCAGCTTCTGGTAGCCCACCCCCAGTATTCTTTGGTTTGTGGCTGCATCACCCCAATCTCTGCTTCTATCTTCACATTGACACCTTTTTTTAGTGTCTCTCTCTTCATATGACATTTTCCTCCTCTTATTGGAACACCAGTCATGTTGGAGTAAGGCCCACACTAATATCCTCAATTTGATTTCTGCATAGACCCTTTTTATTTTTTTCCTTTTTTTGAGACAGAGTCTCGCTCTGTCGACCAGTCTGGAGTGCAGTGGCACTATATTGGCTCACTGCAACCTCTGCCTCCCGGGTTCAAGCGATTCTCCTGCCTCAGCTTCCCGAGTAGCTGAGATTACAGGCGTGCACCACCAGGCCCGGCTAATTTTTGTGCTTTTTTAGTAGAGATGGGGATTCACTATGTTGGCCAGGCTGGTCTTGAACTACTGACCTGAGGTGGTCTGCACACCTCAGCCTCCCAAAGTGCTGAGATTACAGGCGTGAGCCACCGTACCCATTCCCTATTTTGAAATAAGTTCACATTCACAGGAACCAGGGCTTTGGGCCATAACATAATCTTTTGGCGGGGACATAATTCACCTGTAACAGGGAGTGAATGAAAAGAAGGGGGCGGGGAATTCCAGAGTTGAATAGAGTTGGATTCAGTGAATGGTGGAAACTAAACAGATGTAAATGCTTAAAGGAGAGAGGGTAATCTAGAAAGATTCCCATGTATTTGGTTTGTGCAATCCGGTGGAGGGTGAAACTATTCATTGAAATGTAGAATACACCATATAAGACAAAACCCAAGGTCCCTGTTTCTTTTCTACAAATACTTAGCACATTATTCAAAGCAATTTTAGTAGCCCAAAGAACTCCCCTAGAGAGGAAGAAATGGCAAAACAAAATAAGGCAACTGCCTGAGTAAAGCAAGAGGGAACATTAGCTTCCTCCAAGTTTAGACCAGAAGCGGAAATGAAAATCAAGTGACTGAACTCAATTCATCTCTTAAAAGCTAGAGCCACAGACCCAACCAGTTTTCCTTGTGGAGAAAAGGAAGGAAACCTGTTTTCCCAGCCTAATCTATTGACCCTTCATTCATTCTGGAGCCAGGTTGGAATCAATAGTGTCTTGTTTGGTTTGAAATCCTTAGAAAAGGGAGTCCAACTCCCAACTCTAGCTACAGAGCTTATTTCAGAAGAGCATTAGCATGCACAGGAAGCAGCAGACCCTACAGGTATAACACCTTCTTCTTTGGCCCTCATAATCCAGGTCTTGTTCTGACATGGTTCATCTGGTGCCGATTGCTCAACCTCTTTGATGTCCAGACCAAACGCGGCCCACTTTCCTGTGGGCATCGGTGCCTTTCAGCCTGTTTACCTGGAGGTGGTGGTTCTCTGCAACATCCGCCTATCCTTTGAAACAGAGTGGGGCAAGGGAGGGTGGGTGCTCCCCAGGAAAAGGCCGATTGAATTTGCAGGCACCAGACAGAGGTGATGATGCTGTATTTCAGCAGTGGTCTGAGAGGTAGCTTGGGTAGCGTGGAGTGAAATCCACCTTCCTTCCACTTAGAACCCAGTTCAACCTCAGAGGACTGCAACAGAATGATGGCTTATTGGGACTGAGACATTGTCAGGGACAAGGCCAAACAGGATATGTCCTACCACATGTTACACATTGTTGACAGACGGGCTTACTGCTGCTCACACTCCATATTCTTTTTGACATTCTCCTTCCCTCTTGTTCTTCTGACAGTTGGGAAGTCTTGCATGGCCTCGCTGACTTTGACAAGCTTTCTGTTGACTGAGGGGGAAAACCACCTCTGCTCTTAATCTGACCCAGCTAATTGGCCCTGGGGAAGTAAATTATGTAGAAAGAAGAGCCTTCTCTGACTCTTGCCACAAATAATTCCTAACTATAGGAGACACAGAGAGTGACCACAGCCTTCTTATAACTCTGTTGTGGCCTCATGACCTCTGAGCAATAATAAATAGTACTTTCACAGGCCGTCCTGTAGATATGAAGATGTTTTGTGAGAACATCTGGCATTCATTGACTCAGGAAAAGAAAGAAAAAAAATCATAAGCCTTGGGACAGAATTTCATTTTCTTTTCATGTTGCCATGTGGGTGAAGGAGCCCTCTCTGTCTTTAACCAAATGTGGGATGAGGGTATATGAGCTCCCTTTCAAGTTTTAAAGGGGAAATAAAAATACACATGCATTTCTGTGAAGAAGTTCTCTGGCCAGGGCGGGGGGGGCATCTTTCTGAAGGGGGCTGGGGATGTCCAGTTATTGTAACTTGCCTTCAGTACATCGTCTTTCCTTCTAGTCCTGTGAAGTTTTCTCTGTGCTGCCCTCTGGGAAGACCTGGGTTGCAGATGATGGATTCTGTAAGTTGGTTAGGGGACACCAAGGTATGCAAGCTTGAATTGAATGAGAGCCCACAGTGCTCGTGTTCTCTCTGTCTCTCCCTCTTTCACTCATTCTCTTCCTTTCTTTCTGTCTCTCCCCCTCTCTCCAGTGCTGTAGAACAACCTGGCTCATAAGCCCTAACACCCACAAATTTAGGCTCCCCTTGGAATGCAGTGGAAACTCAAAGCTCACTTCTGCAGGGTGGATTTTCCACTTTCCCACAGGATGAGCATAACTCTTTGCCCATACAAAAGTTGACTGCTCTGTGATTGGTGAGTTTAAATCAGAATAGGTCTTAGGTAGCCAAAATGGCTTAAAATGTTAGCAAACAGTGGGATCCCTTTTAATTTTTAAAGGGAACTCTAAGTCTACCCTTTATGACTTGCTTAATTATCCTGGGCCCCTGAACAGCTGTCTATTGATTTCAATTAACATGATTGACATCTCCTCTGGAAGGTAAAAGCTAATCAACTACAGGGTCTCCCACTGAGAATTCATTTCCTTCTTGGAGTCACTCCTGGGCAGGAGGAAAGTTAAATATGAGAATCGAGATTCAGCACCCACAGCTCTGATTTACTCTTTTATATACAGCCTCACAGTATCTTGTAGAGGGGGAAAAAAAAAAGGCTAGAAATGTTTTAAAATGGCAATGTATTTTTGAACCAAACTAGAGTTAATTTGGTTGGCTTTCACTTTCCTTCCTTTCTTTTTTCTCATGAGTCTAAATTGATCCCTTGAATGTTTGATTTCCTTTTCCTTTCCGGTTCTGAAGGACCCACAAAGTCTACTTTTATTGCTTCTGACAAGTTTAGAAGCTGACATGAACTTCCTGGTACAGCCAACCTTCAATTTTTCATCTCCTTTTTGCAGTGATTTAGCTGCAGATCTTGATGGTTTGCTAGTGACGTTTTCAGATAAAACAAAAGCCAGTAAGAGAGAAGTTATGTCAGATAACCAACCAGGGTCCATAAGACAGCAGAGCGCTGGAATGCTGCTGAATCTAAATGTGAAACATAAAAGAAATAGTGCCAACAAATTCATTCAATGCATATTTCTGCCTATTGTGTCCCAGGTACACAGAAATTTCTAGAAAGGGGGAATGGGATCTCGCCGTGATACCTATGGCATCTTTCCATGTGTATTCCTCCTCGTCAGAAAGGACATCTACATGTTACAGTTGGCAGCAAGCTCAATGTGAAGTTATATGGTTGCCAAAAAAAAAAAAAAAGTGCTATTACAGGCTGTGCAGTATCCAGTTCAAAGGGGGCAGTGGTTAAACAAATCCTAACATTAATTGGCATTTTATTTGACTATAAATTTCATAAGGGCAGACCCAGTGTTGGTCTTGCTGCTCACCACATTCCAATAACCTAGCTTAGGGCTTGGCATACCATGGACACTGAATAGATATTTGATGAATGAACCAGTTTTCTGGGCACAGACCCAATTGTGGCAAAGAAACAGAGGCCAACTTTGCGCTGGGTAAGTTGGTCAGATAGGATAATTATGGGATGGATGAGTGGATAGACTGGGTAAAGTGACATCAGAGGAAGTGAGATGAGATTTTGTTTTGGACAAATAAGATGGGGATGACTGATAATGGGCAAATAAAACTCAAGGTTCACTCTCAAGAAAGAGCTCACAGACGCTGGGGATTTGTGCATAAGGAGATACAGTGCTGCATTCCTAACTGTCGAGTGACTCTGCTTTAATTAGGTTTGGGCACTAAGTAGGCAGAACAGTGAGAGACTCCTTCACATCAGGCAGTGTGGTCCAGCAGAGGGTCTGCTGATGTGTTTATTCTGCTCTGTTGCTGACTGTAGAAAACGCACCCCTCTTTCTACACACCTCTTCTTTTATCTGTCTTTCTGGAGATATCTCATTTACTTAGAGGAGAAGTGGGGAGGAGGGGAAGCAGCCAGGAAAAAAATAGATGGCTCAACTCTACCCAGAAACCAGTGTCCAAGTCTGATGTTACAAGGCCAGCACCTCCCTAGTAGAGATCAAATGCTTATAGTGGCATTTCCTGGACAAAATAGAGCCAACAACAGCAAATAAAAACAATACCACAAACCCACCCTGGGAACTACAGAACACTTGTATTTTGTTTCTCTTCTACCCACTTTAGATTTTAGGTTTCTGTCTAGCAAATTTAAGTGTGTTGCCTATCATTCGTCAACCCCAAATGCCAGTTTATGTATCTTAATGTCGCTTGTCCTTACCGCTACAATAAATCTTCAGACAATTAGAAGCCGCCCAGCATCCTGCAGGGAGTCTAGGGTCCTAGGCTGCACGTCGTGGAAAGAAACTAGAGAATTTCTGCTGTTCTACTCCTGACTGTTTGAAAAATTACAGCCTCTCTGCATTTCAGATAATTCTTTCCAGTTCTCCACTGCTGTCGCTGGTTGGTCTTTCTTGTTTATGTAGGTTTGCTGTGTTGGGGGAAGGTGGGGAGGAGAGACGTTAACAACATAACCTAAGAGAACAAAAGTTAAGCAAAGCAACACTGAATTCCAGTAAATATGTAGGTTGATTCCTGCGGACCTCCTCTGGTTACTTTAGCACCTGTCAAAGCCCCGAGACCTCTTATTTTTGGAGGAGTCCCCCCCCCCCGCCCCCCACCATGTCAAACATAGTGAATTACACTTGGATCACACATTAGATGTAGCATACAGAAAAATAGAAACAATTATTATTTTGTTTCTTGTAATTTTAACTTTGTATTTTTTCTACACTGGGGCCAATGTATTTTTTTTCCAACTCTATACATTTGTATGTGCCCCAGAAAGCTCATGTGACATAGGGCTTGACTGACATAGGTAATGGCCCTGCTTGCCATAGCCCTGGCCCCCCTCACAGGCTATTGACTTTTCTCAAAGAAACTGCCCAACTATTCTCTCTATTCAGTCAACCAGGATTTTCAGTCATCCCCTGAATGTCCAATACTGTGCTGGTTGTGGCATCACTCTCAGCTTCCAGGGGCCTCTCCCAAAGCTCTGGGCTGGTCATTGCTTAGCCTAATCTGAAACTCCATATTTTGAACAGAGACCCCTTACGCCATTGGTTAATTAAGAACAATCTCTTAATTAAGTGGGGAGTTTTTCCAAGCAGCTGAACCAATGGCGTAAGGGGTCTGGGTTTGCTTTCCCAGACTGTGATTCGTTCTAGAAGAATCCTATACCACCTCCAGAGATGAGATAGAGGCAATGTCTGTAACAACTTAATATGGCTATTATTATCCGAGGCAAAAATGCTGTGTGGCATTTAATGTGTATTACTTTCCTGGGACTCGGGTATGGTGTTGCTTTTTATACTCAAAAAGGACAAGCTATTTTGAGTACTTGGTAGCAACACTGGAAGAAGTCTGTAAGGCAAACTAGGTAACTACTGTGTGAATGGCTACACCGATGGTGATGCCTGAGTTCTGTTGTGGCTGGTTTAAGGAAATCCGTGTTCTTTATTATCACACCTGATCTGTCACCCTAGCCAAATTACCAGCTTCACCAGGACGGAGATTATCTTAGAACTTGAGGACTCTATTCAGTAAAAGGTCATAAAAACGGTAATAACAAACAATAACAAAAGTTAGCATTTGTGGAATGCTTCTGTTATGCCTGGTTTGTTATGAAAATGTTTTATGCCTCATCCCACTGGTCAGATATTACAGCTTTATGTAGATGAGCTTATGATTCTCTATATAAGGATGAGGAAATCTGAGGCTTGGAGGGGTTCAAGAAGCCATCCAAGACCACCCATCATCAGAGAGCGTGTATTCAAACCTTGCTTGTCTGCTGCTAAGCCTATGCTTTCAGCCTCATCAGTTTCTCCTTTCTAGCTTGAATTTTAGTCAAGGGACATCAGAAGAAACAAACTGAGGTTTGGGGGCAATTAATGGATCTTGAGAGCAGTGACAAAGCAGAGTCTGACATGGTTTCTTCCATTTGATTTTCTCTTTTTTTCCCCCCTCGTTCCTCCCGCTTTTGTCCTTCCACAAGCATCTAATTGATGCTTGTGGCTCCATGCTGAGTTTCTGTGAGACAGAGATGGCTGTCACCTAGTTCCTGCTCTAGAGCTGCTCAGGACCTAGAAGAGGACATGATGATGCATCTTTGTAGGAAAACAGGCTGAGGACAATCATAGACCTACAGCTATATCCTGGTCTGCCAGAGTACAGTGGGAAGAGCAGCTGGGGAAGTGAGGGGAACAGGTATCCCAGCCAAAAAAAGGAAAAGGACAGCATTGTATATGAAGGCCCCAAAATGAAAGCACATAACTTATTCAGAGAGTGACAGTGTAGTCGGGGGAGTTTGGTCAGCCCAGCTGGACTGCAGGAATGATCATGGGAGATGATGGACATAAGGCTAGATGGAAGGGTGGGTTCTATCTAGGTCTTCAGATGGAACCTGGAGTCTCCTGATGGAACCTCCAGTGTGCCGTGAAGACCTCTGGAGACTACTGAAGGCAGAGACCCCAATAAAGATGGGAATAAGGGCCTGTGTTAGGACAGTGGGTAGCAGAGATGGGGTCAATGGTTAGATTCAAAAGGCATTTCAGCTGTAAAATCAGCAGAATTTGGAGACAGATTTGAAAGTGGGAGAAGAGGTCAAGGGAAAAATGAATATGAGGGTTTTAGCTGAAGTGGTGGGGTAAGTGAGGGACATTGTTCACCAGGATGAGGAGGATAGTTGCAGGAGGATCCAGAGGAGGCTCAAGAAGGTGGCTGGGGAGGAGTCACTGAGTGCACTTTTGGCCCTGTTGAGTTGGGGGCATCTGCAGGACATCCAGGTGGGGAAGCAAATTATGCAGCTATGCATTGTTCTGGGGTTTTTTTGGTTTTGTTTTTGCTTCTCCAGTCTACAAATAGAACTTGAATCCTCCTTAAATTCATGAACTTGACAGTAAAAGTAATGTCAGAATTAGTATGTCTTTATTGTGGCCAGAGTAGACACCCTGTGGCAAGAGTCTAGAATATAGAAAGCAAATGGTGGTGTTGGCAGTCTGATACAGGCTCCCAGCTGCTGAGTAGGGGCCAGGTCTGGAGAGAGGGCTCTGGAGCAGAGGGGTGCTGGGGAAGGGTGCAGAAAAGGGAGGAGAAGCATTATCTCTAAGAAGAAATCACTTTTGATTTTAATTTTACACACACGGGGCTCATAATACTCTCAAGAACATGCTCTGCAATGAAGGAAGATAGAGAGATAAGAGCAAGCCTCCGTTTATGGGACGCTGGGGGACACCGTTGCTCTCTGCTGAACAGTCAGTCTCCAGCACACAAAAGGAATGTATTTTTGGTGCCGAGCAAGGAGAAAGTGATTCTCAACCCTTTCGTGGCTTTCTTCATGCCTTCCTAAATGTGCAGTTTACCTCTCAGTTCCGATCTGCTCCAAGTGTAGGGATAGGATTATGGATCTGGAGACATTTTAAATATCCAAAGAGAATGTTGCTCTCTCTTGCATTTTATTCTTATTTACTTAGCTACTGACTTGCTTTTAAAGCAATGTCAAAGGGAATCTGTATCTTCTGCAGTGTATCTGATTCTGGAGTCTCACCTCCTTTCTTGTGTTAGTTTAGGAATGTTTCATTTCTGCAAAAATAGTGCTGTGATCTTTGCTTTTCTATGCATGCCTTTCATCTGGCGCTCACAATGTGCTGTACAGATGTTTCACTGCCAGACCCTGGTGCCCCCTAATTTGCTTTGTGATTCCTGGCCAGTTACAGTCCCTCTAGGCAATACCACCTCTTTACCTATACCGACGCACAAAAATAAGGCACCTTTTGGGGGTGGGGGAGGGGTCTCCCTCCATTCACTCTCTCCTACTTCTTTGCCCATCATCAAACCCTTCTCATACTCTGGCTTCCCTGTTCAGTCTGTGTAACTCGCACTCATCAAGTGAGAAATTCAATCATTAATTCAATATGTCCATAGTGAGTGATCTATTATACTAAGTACTGTGCCTGTTGTATCCCTAGGGATACAACAATGCACAAAACACAGTCGGTTACTGCGTCTAAGCGCTCACCAAATGTAGTGGGCAAAATGAATGAAAAGTGAGCACAAACTTAACAGTTTGACACGGTGGATGCTAAAATAGGAGGACCCACTAGGTGCTATGGGAACATGGAGTATAGGCCACTAACTCATCTTAATTAGGCAGAGAATGCTTCCTGTAGGATGGAAGAGCTTGCTATAGTTTGGCTCCTGGGTCTGCAGTTTACAAGCTGTTTTACTTTGGGCAAGTCACTGTACACCTCTGTGCCTTTAAAATGTGATAATGATGTAAAAACTTAGTACAGCACCTAGCACATAGTAAATACTCAATATACACATATTCATTCATTCCTTCATTCAGTAAAAATCATCTATTGAGTACCTATAATGTGTCAGGCAATGCCTTGGAAAATGTGGATGGTGCACCCAGGTCTCGAAATACCAATGTTTCTAGGAAATAAACTACATCATCTCAGTTCTTTTTATTTTTTTCTGCATGGACTACACTTGGAGAAAGTCTTTGAAGTAACAATAGAAGTTCTTTTTTGCTGCCTGTTGAAGCAGCAACTCAGAGGATTTTCTAGGTGTGAGGGAAAGCCGAGCAGTGAGGAAGTAGCAAGTGAAGCTGTGCCCGAGTTGCACGTTTAGGGTTTTCATCTCACCAGCAGCTCCAGCCTATAGGAGTCACCCTTCCCAACCCCCATCCCTGTCTCAAATTAAGGTCTGCTTCGCATAGCAGGGCACAACAGGAATGCGTTGTCATCTTCTGTTGCTGTCACAAATGGTCTAAAACCCTTTAAGCTGTGCAATCACCCACTGCTGCTGAATACTTGAAGTTCTTGTATGAAACCTTGGCCTGACCCCACATCTCTGGTGCTGCCTCGTCTCAGAGAAACCTGTGAACCATGGAGGAGGAGTTCTCATCCCGTGATGGACAGAAAGCTGCTGCTTCAGAGTGAGAAGTATGAGCAGTGGGGAGCTAAGGAAGCTTACACTGTTGTTGATGATCAAAAAAATGCAGCAATAAGCACTATCCTTCTCCAGGCCCAGAAACAGAGCGGGGGTCTGCAAGCTAGTTGAATTAAAAAGGGGAAGTCCCCCTGTTTGGAGACATTCTCTTTCTAGCAACCCTGGCCCTTTCTTTTTTCCTGAGATATAATTTAACATTAAGATTCGCCATCTTAAATTATATCATTCAGTGCTTTTTGGTCTATGCACTATGTCGTGTGACCATCACCACTATCTAATTCCAGAGTGTCCCATCACCCCAAAGAGAAATCTGCTACCCATTAACAATTGCTCCCATCTCCCCCTTCCTCCAGCCCCTGGCACATACTAATCTACTTTTTGTCTCTATGGATTTGCCTATTCTGGGTATTTTATAAAAATGGAATCCTGCAGTATGTGGCCTTTTATGTCTGACTTCTATCATTTAGCATGTTTTCAAGATTCATCTGTGATGCAGCATGTATCAATACTTCATTTCTTTTTTTATGGCTGAATAATATTCCATTGCATGTTCCACCTTTTGGCTATCAGGAATAATGCTGCTGTGAACAATGATGTACAAGTTTCCATGTGCATGTATGTTTTCAGTTGTATTGGGTATATACATAGAAGCAGGATTACTGGGTCACATGGTAATTCTCTATTTAACTTTCTGAGGAACTGCCAAACTGTTTTCCACAATGGCCACACCATTTATATTCATACCGGCAATCTACGCATGTTTCAGTTGGTCCACATCCTTGTCAACACTTATTATTGTCCTTTTCATTTTTAGCATAGACATCCTGGTGGGTGTGAGGTGGTGTCCTTGCTTCTGTGCATTGATTTGGCCACTCTAGGCTTTGTCTACTACTTCTCTCTACTCAGGATAAGCTGCTATCAGAATAAGTTCCTCTGATCTGGGATCCAGAATATTTCCTAGAATGGAAAGGAAGATATGAACAGTTTTTAACATGTTCTGGCATAGTTATGTCATTCTTACTGTTGACTTGACCAGAGTCTGCATCATCCCAATCTTGAGCTCCCCGTTCAGATGACTCTCACTGCTGTTTGCTAATTATAAGGCCTACCTTTGGTAAGGCAGAGATAGCTGTTCCCTCTTAAATCAGCCACTCTTCCTGCTCAGACAACTGGAGCGGGGAGTGGAGAAACTCATTGCTTTCTCTCACAATCTCTTGTTTCTCTTTATTGCTAAACCAAGGGGTTAATGAAATATACAAAGAGCTCTTGTTTAAAAGAAATTAAAATCAGAACATAATCACGTCAAGGCCTACTACTCAAAAATTCATGATCCCTTGAACATATCTCATATAAAGTGTTTTCAAGAGAGAGTTTGATAGGCAAGTTATCAAATTATCCTTAACCAACTTAAGGGAACAAAGTATTTTCATGCATTTTAGTTGGGTGTTTCTATTGCCTTTATACACTGGGGTTATGACTTATAATTATTCTTATCATTGAAGGAAGTCCTGAAGGATCTGCATCAAACAGTGAAATTACCAACTCATCATGTGTACTTGTGGGTAATCTGTGGATATTTTGTAATTCAAACTTTTCTAGCAAATTTAAACTATAATGTGTCTCAACCAGCCCAAATTAATGATGCTTTGGAATATGACCGTTGAATCCCATTACTAACAAGACCTAAGCGGTGACGTGCAAAGCAAAACTGACTTTGCCTTTGAATCCCAGCTCTGCGCTGGCTGTATGACTTCGGGCAAGTCATTTTTTTCTCTAGTATAAAATGAGATTCGGATATGTAGGTTACAGGGCTGTTTTGAGAAGTAAATGAGATTACTTATATAAACTGTCAGTACAGAGACAGTCACATAAATAGGAGGCATTCAATAAAGGGAGCCATTAGTAGTAGTAAGAAAGATGTCTCATTCTATAAATAATTGATGTATTCCAAAAATGTTGCAAGTAAACACCCTTTTGTTTTATGGATAATGAAACATTAACTAGATTAGGGAGCTGATTTTTAAGGAAGCCCATAGTGAGCCCTCTTTTGTAAATAGACAGATCATTTCCAGTTTTCCTTGTTTTTATAGCTTATTTTTGAATAACAGAATTTCTTAAAATGTTATACACCTGTTCAGAATCCCAAGCCCAGCACTCCCATCTCTTGCCTCTACTTAAAAAACAGCTTGATTCTTGGGTTGGCAAATGCTGGTGTAACAAACAAACAACAAAATGCCGCTTTGATGTGACTGTAGTGTACAAGGGAGCTCCAAGGTCTCTGAGTCAAAGGAGCTAGTGGCTCCTGGGAGAACAGGGCTGATTTCACTAATCTCATTCTCCATCAGGCTTTGAAGGAAATCTCACAAAAACATTTAGGTTAAATTGAAAGCAAAAGTGCTCTCACTGTAATAAGGATCTCAATTATAACCCTGGGAGAGCAGATGGGCACTGGATTTGATAGAGAGGACCCTTTTAGCACATTCGTCTTTAATAACATCTAATGCAAAGAGTGGAGCCTTTGAAATTATTTGATCAGTCCAAAGCAGTGTTTTAAATAATGCAGCTGAGAACTTTTTGTTACGTAGAACAGTCCTTACTGGTGCTGACTTTGAGGGTTGAATTAATTTTTCGTGAGTTCTTGGAACTTCAAGATACCTTTCCAACCTCTTCTGGTTTCTCAGGACTCTTTTTCTAATGTGTAGGGTGATTAAAGTGTTTCCGTATGAAGGTATTGAGGCGCTCTGTTTGTCACTGTCTGGAAGTGTGATTCTGGGGAGTTTGAGAATTCTCCAACAGACCATTATGAACTGGACTGTCCTATGATATCCACCCTTCCTCTTCCATTTTCCTTGCCTATGCCCTGTGTGCAGCACTATACATGCAATCATCAAACCAAGAAGACAGGTGGGAGAAGTATACTTCACTCTTACAGAGAAGTGCTTTTTTTAGAACTGTAATATTTAAATGAGGGAGGAGATCAATAGCTTATTTTTTCCTATTCATTTCCAGGAAGGGATCTTGGGGCCCTATACCTATCCACTTGGGTTCCTAAGAGGAACTATCTTCACGCGTCTGATTGCTGGAAATAGGGTCCTGTCTAACAGAAGTGGAAAGTACTGACTTCATTGTTCGCCTTAGAGAGCACACTCAGTCTCTTTATTTTCTGAGGCATCTCCCAAATACTCCAATCTACACAGATTGCTTCCATTCTTCAAACTCCTGTAATATATATTTGTAGCAGAAAAAAAGTAGAAAATAGCTTTAAGCCTGCCTTTCTTTCCCAACGTTTCATTATATTATCAGAATTGAAGAATATCTGACATTTACTTATATAACTACATTTCAGAAGGAAGGAAGGACAGGCACTGTAGGACTAATTCTTCTATAGAAGCTTTAGTGTAAGTGTTGAGAACACTGTAAATGTAATAGACAAGAGGAAAAACTCTGAACAGCCTTCTGAACAGCCCTCCCTGCTGTCTCCCTGTCAACCCAAATCCATGATAGATGCCACTCTGCTGTACTCCCATAGTATCTGGTACTCAGATCCATCCAGCACTCATCATACTCAATTGTGATGACCTGTGTGAATGTTTGTCACCTCCACTAGATTGAGATCCACGAGAACAAGGACTGTGTCTCATTCACATCTTTACCCCCAGTGCTCAGTATACAGCCTAAGTGCTCAGTATATGTTTGTCGAATAAATGATTAAGCAAATGAGTGACAGAGCCATGTAAAGTAGTTGGGGCCATGTCTCAAAAGAAGTGTTACTGAAGAAATAATAGGTGAATATTCCAGGTATCAGAATTGATCTGAATGATACTGTACTTCTGAAACCTACCAGAGTTTGGGCATATGATACTAGGAATCATGGAAACAGTGACAAATGTGGAATGTTCATCCAGTAAACAAATTGTGGGCCGCTGAACATTTTTGCAACTCTCTTCATATTGTATTGATAGTACACGTATGAATCACTGCCTTCTTCAGAGTTTATCAGTCTCACATTAATGCATTGATCATCATTGGCAGAGGTGGGGAGTAGGAGAAATGAGCCAGCTCTGAGAAAGATTGTTGCTCTTTATGGGTAGCTAATCAGCAATGGCCTGATGCCTATTGGTAGGATTCTACAGGTCATAATGTATATGCACAAGACCTTTTTTTCCTTTCATTAAGGGATAATTGATTGAGGTGAGAAGATTGGAGAGTCCTAGGAGATTTTTAATCCAGTGCCATCATGCTAAGCTTACTACATCAATAAGACAGTTCCATAGGGGAATGGAGGAGTAATTGAGATGCCACACCAGCTGGAATCCAGATGAAGATACATTTGGAAGCTTAATCACAATCATGTTCTACTCTAAATATTCATCCGTCTGTCTCCCAAAGAGGACAGGAAATTAAGTTGTCAAGGGCAGGGTGGGGATGAGGTTTTAGCTGAAAGAAGAAACCCACAACTTATTCTTAAGCTCTAAATATGCAAGACTGTCTTAAATGGTTGAAACAAGGGCCTCTTCTTTCCAGTTTTATTTCCTGAGAAATATTTGAGCTGTTTATGCACAATTTTGTCAGCTTTACAGTTACCAAAATGGACTGTTAAGATAAGTTAGCCTCCTCGCTGTGGGATAAATACAGACGAGCAATGCCATCTCAGTAGAAAAATGCTTTATTGAGCCAATATAGAAAAGTATTAAAGTTGTGTAAACATGCAGGAAGAAGCAGGGGAATGCCTAAACAGAGCTGATGGGCTGTGATTCCACATGCCTTGATATACTCTGTCCCAGAAGTTGAATGAAACCCTGAATGTAGTCAGTAGGAATTACATTACATGTTGTGAGGGCTTTTTTATTTCCGAGTTAAACTCTTTATGTCTCATCTCAATGGTCTCATGGCATCTAAATTTTATTTTAAATCGTGATTTCAAAAATATATGTTGCTGCTATATGGTTGCTGCTATACGCTAAATGATAGCATCCTTTGAAATTCTGACTCAACAATGTGAATCAAACATTGGCTTTTGTTAAACAGGATAGTGAAGTTCAGTATTGTATTGTGCCCTGAGGAGCTTGCATTAGGTAGGGTGCCTTTGGCTGCAAGTAACAGAACAATCCCTGTTTGAATTCGTTTTAATAAGACAATGTACTGTGTCACGTAATAAGGAGTCGTTCGATAGGGGATGCTCCAGCTGTAAGATGTCCTGATTACACGGGACATCATGTCATGTCTCAAGTCAGTGTTGCGGCTCCATCCTGAAACTTTGATTAGCGGTGGTGGAGGGAAAGGGTATATTGTTTTTCTATTTCAAGACAAAGAACTTAACTCCTGGCTGGGTGTGGTGGCTCACGCCTGTAATCCCAGCACTTTGGGAGGCCGAGGCAGGCGGGTCACAAGGTCAGGAGATTGAGACCATCCTGGCTAACATGGTGAAACCCCGTCTCTACTAAAAATACAAAAATATTAGCCAGGCATGATGGTGGACGCCTGTAGTCCCAGCTACTCGGGAGGCTGAGGCAGGAGAATGGCGTGAACCTGGGAGGCGGAGCTTGCGGTGAGCCGAGACGGGGCCACTGCACTCCAGCCTGAGTGACAGCGAGACTCCGTCTCAAGAAAAATAAAAAAGAACTTAACTCCCGCTGAGCACTGTTTGGTTATGTCCAAGCCTGAAAGTAGCCTTCTCTCTCTTTAAATGCAGAGCCTGTACCCCTTAGGGTAACGTACTTCCTCTGTTTCTTCGTACGAGGTCATCTTGGTGTGCTCCCTTTCCCAGTGTGCAACACCATCCTCAAACTGGGTCTAAAATAGCTGGGGGATGTCCTGGCCATCCTATCCCGATGTTTCAGTCTCCAGCTGAAGAAGGGGGTCATCTTTTCTCCATGCTTTTTTCTTAGGAGGGAGTAAACTTTTCCTAGAAGTTCATCAGTTGGACTTGTTCTCACTCAAAACCTTCCCAGGCCAGCCCATCGTGACTATTTTATGGTGGTATTTGCTTGGAGGGGGAGGTAGGAACACATCCATTCTCTTCATACTCTCTGTAATATAAACAAAGCATAGTTCCTTGTGACACCACTGAACTCATGTGGTGCCACAGAACGCAGGCTGTGGAGCCAGACAGTCCTGTACCTGAATCCCATCTCCATCACTAAATAGCAGAGTGACCTCAGCAAATTGCATAGCCTCAGTGAGCTTCATTGCTTCTTGGGTAAATATGGGTGTGAGCACCAGTCCCACACAAAGCTTGGAGAATTATAGCATGGAGCACAGGACAGGCACTTCTCAGTCATTCTTCCCTGTCCACCTGTACCTTCCCATAGAGTGCGTCATGATGCCAACTCGTTACCTAATGCACCTTTTTTTTGTTTTTGTTTTTGTTTTGTTGAGACGGAGTCTCGCTCTGTCGCCCAGGCTGGAGTGCAGTGGCCGGATCTCAGCTCACTGCAAGCTCCGCCTCCCGGGTTTATGCCATTCTCCTGCCTCAGCCTCCCGAGTAGCTGGGACTACAGGCGCCCACCACCTCGCCCAGCTAGTTTTTTGTATTTTTAGTAGAGACGGGGTTTCACCATGTTAGCCAGGATGGTCTCAATCTCCTGACCTCGTGATCCGCCTGTCTCGGCCTCCCAAAGTGCTGGGATTACAGGCTTGAGCCACCGTGCCCGGCCCCCTAATGCACTTTTTAAAAAACCTAGGTATAGGTCTTCCTTTTGTAACCCCATCTTCTTATTTACACATATGATGTGGTATAAAGTATAATTTGATTGAATGTATGTGCATGTACCAGTATTTGGTGTGAAATGTATTCCACATATATACATTATAATATGTGTATATATCTGTATATATGTTATAATTCATACTCACACATATTCGATCAGCAGTTCCATATTGAGAAGATATTCTTTGTTCCCTATTGTACCAGGCATTCTAGTTGTTCTGGTTTAATGATAATCAAATGAGGTCCATAGACCCATACCAGTTAGTAAACTGTGTGTTACTCGTCTGTGACGAGAAATTGACATTAAACGTTTAGACACATTTATAGTCATTTGACACTACTAAAACATTCTAGTCCATGTTCATTTTTCTGACATTTTAATTATACAAAAGTATTGGCACATGAGAGATTGGAAATTTTTTTTAAAAAACAAAAAAACTCGATCATTCGAGAAGCTTACTAGGATAGACGCATACTGAAGATACTCTTGGCCTTCCAGGCACTAAGGTTTATTTGGAGTGAAAAGAGATTATTATACAAAGTTGTTAAACAATAGTGTAAACACAATTGTGAAAAAGAAATCATAAGGCAGCTGTCAATGGCCCATTGCCACATCAGTGGCTGCGGAAACACTTGCCACAGATGTCCAGAGGACGAGGTCACGGTGCAGCAGTCCTCCTTAAGCAGGTGGACTTGTTTTGATTTCCCCTGCATCCCAGGCCTCCAGTCAGGGCCTGCTCTGTCCCTTCTCACTCGGCAGCCTAGTGGGTTAATCTCCCGGTGAGTGAGAGCCTGTGAATGAAGCTGGATGGAGTTATATGTCAGACTGCAACAGGCATGCACTAAACATCTCGCTCCATCATCCTTGACGAGGCTTTGATGTTAGCGTGAAACACGTCCAATTACACGAGACATCATGTCATGTGTCAAGTCAGTGTTGGCGCTCCATCCTGACACTTTAATTAGTTGAGGTGGAGGGAAAGGGTGTATTATTTTTCTATTTCAAGGCAAAGAACCTGACTCCCACTGAGCACTGTTTGGTTATGCCCAACCCTGAAAGTAGCCTTCTTTCCCTTTAAAAACAGAGCCTGTGCCGCTTAGGATAACAGCCATAGTCTCAACTAACGAATAAAGCTATGGGCCAGTAAACCTAGTCTACCAGGAGCTGCTTTGTGAGCTGCCCAAGCTGCCAAGTGTTCTCATCTTCAGCAACATAAATGCTTAGTAATTATTGACTTTGTTTCTTGACATTAAAAAGTGACGACAAATGCTCTTATGTATCTCACAGGAGTATTTGTTGTTGAAGTTGAGATAGTGCCCATGGCAATGCCTTAGAAGCAATGAATGAGACTACAAGAATAGGCATGATGGAGGTGGGGGCTGAGTGGAGAGAGACGGTGCAGTTAGGGACCTCTGCTCAGAAGAGCCCTTGGTCAATTAGCAGTGGTTTGGCCCACACCTGAAAACATCTTGTTTTGCTTGTCCCATTGTGAGCACGTGTGTTAAGTGTTGTGGTTCAGGGATATATTCCCCCCAGAAAAGTGTCTAGGCATGAACACAGCTCTTTGCCATTTGTGAACACGGTCCTGGGTAATGAGAAACCAGCGCTTTGCTCTCTGGTCCCGGAAGAAGGTCGTCCAACTTAATACTGAGTGAAATCTCTGGACGTCAATAAGCTGCATTCATTTTGACATCTAGACTCCTGTGTAATTAAGACCTCAGGTCTGGCGTTTGGTTTATCAGCGTGTGTCGATTCTCATTTACATAAGACTTTGGTTTTTCCCACATCTCTGCACAGACGCCGCCAAAAAAAAAATACTATTAGCAATGAAAGGACTGAGGATAGAGTTACACAGCCCATCATGTCTCTAATCCCTGCTTAACATTTCCCTTAAAAAGAACATTGCCCAATCGGAAATTAAATGCCGTGCGTTTAGATGTTCTTTATGGGGGAGAGAGGAGGTAGGTTTTCCACTGCTTTATATTGAGCTTGAAAAACATCCGATTTCATGCCCGTTATTCAACTGTGAAGCAGAATTTGCTGCATAATTGGAGGGTGGTTTCTTTATCTCCCTTTTATAAAACAACTGGCTGAAGGTTCTCTCACCTCCCTGTAGCTGGATGTTAAAAACTGAGGCTGGCCTCAAAGATTCCCTAGGTGTGTTCATCCAGTTCTGTTTATTCAAACTGAAGTCTGCTGGGTGTAACTGGATCCTACTAAGGAGGAAAGTCACTTCAGGGACTGCTGGAAACCATCCTTCCCTCTCTTTAGCGCTTTCTCCAAGGCAAGGGCGATGAGGACCCAACCCTTTGGATGGCTCTTCTTCTTTCAATGTTAATGGCTACAAGGCAGATGGGTTTATTTTTGCAACTCAAATGAGAAAAACCATATTCTAAAGAAGTCAGGGCACTTTGACAGGACCACACATGGAGTTGGATATATGACCTGGGAAATAGGACAGTCTTTATAGGTCTTCATTTTCACATCGATAAAATGTGCTCATCTGTAAAATTAGGGATGGAGAAAGAAGTCTAATAAAAAGGCTCAGAGGAAGGAGACTCTGGAGTTGACGTAACAGGATTCAAGACTACGATATTAACTGTTTCAAGTAGCAAACCATCAAGAAAGGATAGAAATTTGGGGTTGCTTTCAGGGAGCCTCACATTCCAGATTTACTACTTAGTACTGTGTGCCCTTGGGCAAGTGACTATACCTCTCTGGGCCTCAGACACCTCATCTTGGAAATAGATAATTGTGGTACTCACTTTGTAGTCTTGTTGTGAAGATTAAATGAAGTAATTCTTTTTCTTTTTTTCTTTTTTCTTTTTTTTTTTTTTTTTTTTTTTTGAGATGGAGTCTCGCTCTGTCGCCCAGGCTGGATTGCAGTGGCGCCATCTTGGCTCACCTCAAGCTCCGCCTCCTGGATTCACGCCATTCTCCTGCCTCAGCCTCCCGAGTAGTTGGGACTACAGGTGCCCACCACCACACCCGGCTAATGTTTTGTATTCTTATTAGAGACGGGGTTTCACCGTGTTAGTCAAGATGGTCTTGATCTCTTGATCTCAAAATCCACCCACCTCGGCCTCCCAAAGTGCTGGGATTACAGGCGTGAGCCACCGCGCCCGGCGTAAATGAAATAATTCCTATAAACCACTTAGAAGAATACTGACAAAGTTAGCCTTCAATGTTGCCATCAGTAGTAGCAGTATTACTACTACCGTTGCTATTATTGATCAAGATGGCCCTCTCCTCTGGATAACATAACAGTGCTTGTCTCCACTACAGCCAGGTTCTTCTCTTACAGTCTATCTGCAATATTTGTCTAATCCTAGAAGTTCTAGAAGGCATCCAAGAATCTAAGTCAGTGGTTCTCAGTCTCAGTTCACATAAAAATCATCTTAGGGATGCTGGGCGCCAGTGGCTCACACCTGTAATCCCAGCACTTTGGGAGGCCAAGGTGGGCAGATCACTTGAGCCCAGGAGTTCAAGACCAGCCTGGGCAACATGACAAAACCCCATCTCTACCAAAACACACACACACAGAGTAGCTGGGCATGGTAGCTTGCACCTACAGTCCCAGCTACTTAGGGGGCTGAGGTGGGAGGATCTCCTAAGCCTGGAGAGGTCGAGGCTGCAGTGAGCAGTGATTGCAAGCCACTGCATTCCAGTATGGGTGACAGAGCAAGACCCTGTCTCAAAAAAAAAAAAAAAAAAAAAAAAATCATAGGAAATTTTAAAAAATACTGAGGCTTGGGTCCCATGAACTGAGATTTTTATTTAATTGATCTGGCATCTAGCTGGGCTGCATGACTTTTAGAAACACTCTGGGGGATTCCAAGGCACCACTGAGCCAGTGGAAGGCCCTGTTAATTTTATATTGAAGAAGACCTAGAATATGAATGGTTTAATAGTCAACTAATTTTCAACAAGGGCACCAAGAGGACACAATGGGGAAAGGATAGTCTGTTCAATAAATGGTGTGGAGAAAACTGAATTTCCACATGTAAAAGAATGAAATTGGACCCTTAGCTTATACCACTCACAAAAGAATAGACTCAAAATGGATAAAAGACCTATATGTAAGATCTGAAACCATAAAACTCCTAGAAGAGAATACGGGGAAAAAGCTCCTGGACATTGATTGGCCTTGACAGGTTTTTTTTTTGGATATCACACCAAAGGCTCAGGCCACAAAAGCAAAAGCAAATAAATGAGACCACATCAAACTAAAAAGTTTCTGCATAGCAAAGGACATAATCAGCAAAAGGAAACAGCTTATGGGTTGGGGAAAATTATTTACAAGATATATATATGGTAAAGGGTTAATATCCCAAATTCATAAACAACTCATACAACAGCCTGGGCACGGTGGCTCACGCCTGTAATCCCAGCACTTTGGGAGGCCGAGGTGGGTGGATCTCGAGATCAAGAGATCAGGACCATCCTGGCCAACATGGTGAAACCCTGTCTGTACTAAAAATACAAAAAATTAGCTGGGCGTGATGGTGGACACCTGTAGTCCCAGCTACTTGGGAGGCTGAAGCAGGAGAATCACTTGAACCTGGGAGGCAGAGGTTGCAGTGAGCCGAGATTGTGCCACTGTACTCCAGCCTGGTGACAGAGTGAGAATCCATCTCAAAAAAAGGAAAAAAAAAAAAAAAAAAGCTCATACAATAGTGGAAAAACCACATAACCCTATTTAAAAATGGGCAAAAGACCTGAATAGACATTTCTACAAAGAATATGCAAAAATGGCCAACAGGTATATGAAAAGGTGCTCAATGTCATTCATCATTAATTAATCATTAATCAAAACCAGATGAAATACCACCTCACACCCATTTGGATGGCAACTATCAAGTCACAAGATAACAAATGTTGGTGCAGGTATGGAGAAAAGAGAACTCTTGTACACTGTTACTGGGAATGTAGATTGGTCCAGCGTTTATGTAAAATAGTATGGATATTCCTAAGGAAATTAAAAATAAAACTGCCAGATGACCTAACAATCTCTCTTTTGGGCATACCCAAAGGAAATGGAATCACCACCTCATAAAGAGACCTGCACGCCCATGTTCACTGCAGTGTTACAACAGCAAACACAGGCAACAGCCTAAGCGTCTGGTGACAGACAAATGAATACATTGTGGTATATGTATAGATTGGAATATTACTCAGCCCTAAAAAGGAGAGATCTTGCCATTTGCCACAACATAGATGAGCCTGGAGTGTACTGTGTTAAGTGAAATAAATCAGACACAGAAAGAAAAAGATTGCATTATTTCAATTATATGTGGAATCTAAAAACTAAAACACAAATGTACAGAAACAGAGAACAAACAGTGGTTACCAGGCAGCGGATAGCTAGGGAGCAGATGGGAGATGGAGGTCTGTACAAAGTAGCAGATAGAGAGGATGGCCAGGTCTGGAGATCTAAGATACAACTGGAAGACTATAGGTAAGAAAACTGTGCTGTATTTGGGATTCGTGCTACAAGAGTAGGTTTCAGCTGCTCTTGCCACAAAAAAAAAAAAAAAAAAAAAAAAAAAATCAAGGAAAAAATGATACTTATGAGATGATGGCTATGTTAATTTGCTTCACTATGGTATCTTTTTACTATCTGTTTGTATCCCATATCATGGGATATACAATATACACAATAAAATTCATTTTACAAAATGAATAGAATACGCTTTTGTTTCCCAAGCATGGTATTCACCACAAGTGTTATATGAGGTCCCATTAGATAGTTTAGATTATATGTTAATAGTCCTGCAACTATTTTCATGTGAATTGGGACAAAAAAAATAACTAGCAGATCAACTCCATGACTTCACAGGTAGTATTCTTTACATTGAAATTAAAAAAAAAAAAAAAAAAAAACTAAAACATGGAGGGGAATCTATATAAATTCAACTTAAGTAAAACATCAAGTTACTATTTACACATATATGGTAAAAAAAAAAAATGACTGGCACATCAATGAGTAAGGCTTGGAAGACATGATATGAACTAAATATGATTATTTTATAATTCTGAGCAAATGTGATTGTTCTAAAGATTAAAGTGATTTTTATTCATCAGCTGTAAAGTTTCTAGCATCAAAAAGGTAGATTTATGAAATACAAATCCAGACTTCTAGGAACACAAAAATCTTGGTTTCCAGTAACTTACTTTCAGGATACAGAGATAAAAAATGTTATTTCATATTTACTCAGAGCTATAATTATAATTACTCGTATATATGGACATGGTTAATGATAATGACACCCTTTATTTTCACAGTGCCTTCCCATTCACAGAGGACTTGCACTGACATTATTTAATTAGACATCCTAATAACCTGCTGAGTTTGGATTATTAGCCCCTTGTCACAAATGGGAAAAATGAGGCCCAGAGGGGTTGGTTACGTGGCCTGTCCTACGTTACACATCCAGGACAATGGAGGTGCAAGATTGGAACCACATCACCTAATCCAAAGTAGTGCTTTTTATTTTCTACCATGCTTACTCTTCTAAGTCTTGTCCATGCTGTCTGCTCTCTCTTCCACATTCAATTACAAAATCCCTCAAGGGCACCTCTAACTGTGTAACAAAGGAAAACCACCTAATCACCTCCTTCCAGCTCTTTTGTTTATACTTTTGACCAGCTCCAATTTGTTCTCCAGATAATAGCCAAAGTCATCATGACTGTCAATCAATCATGATACTTCTTACTTAAGTCCCTGCAACGGCTGCCTAACTTACTGTGTATAAATTCGATGCCCTGCTCCTTCTGACCCCGTCTCCCATCTCCTGCCACTGTCCTTGCTCACTGGGCCCCAGCCAGCTGCGTCTCCTCTGGATTTCTCAACCAGGGCAAACATTTGTTGCATCATGCTAGACAGTGCCGTTCCATGCAGCAGGTGTGCTCTTCCAAGAAAACCTAGCTTCGGTGTAACCTCCATGAACTGTAATTCCCTGACCACCTGTTTGGGTGAGATCCCACTCCTTACTTTCATGCAACAAACAGCCCTTTCCTTCATAGCTTTTATTATGATTTGGAATTATTTATTGGTGAGATTATCTGTTTCAGATCTATCAGAAGGCATATTCTATGAGGGTAGAGGTGAAATCACCTCCATATTTTTTTTTTTTACCTCTCTAGTCCCAGACACAAACATAGTACTTAGCACATAGTAACTCAACAAATATTTGTTGAATTAATGAACAGAATATGAAATGGCTGGGGGATAACTTTCCTACTCTGAGGACAAAGTGCAGTTTTCACTGCCTACCCTGATTACAAGCCAGGAAGTATGAAATGCTTGCAAAAACTTCAAGGCTTACCAGGGCCATATGCAAGGATATTATCCTGAAGCCACTGCTTACACCTGACTAGTACTACCGCTATGCTGGATACTCAAGACAGGAAGTGAGGGCCTGTCAGAGGCTTCTAAGCTGCTTTTCAGGAGAGGAAAGCTTTTAGTTAAACCAGTGGTGGAATACCCTGAGCCCTGCCTGCCTCGCCTTTCCACGAGGAAGCACACAACAGCCCAAGAGTCACAATTTTAAAACCACATATCTAATAGATAAATACAGCACCAGAAACTAGAAAGCTGTATTCTATTCCCAACCATACCACGTTCTACTGAGCCAATAAGTTGCTTTTACTGGCCAAACTTCAGTTTTCTTACCATTAAATAGATGTAATATTGTTTATCCTCCTTAACTCATACGATTGTTTTGTGGATAGAATAAAATAAAAATGAAAATATTTTGAATAGGTAGAAGTACTTTACAGTATTATTTGAACCTGAATTGCACAGATAGGATTTCTTCTCTTTAGCGGCTTCTAAATTAAGGAAGATGCACTGATTTCCATAGATACAAAGACATTCCAAAGACATAAACACAGTGAAAGGACAAATGCATTATTCATTGGCATTATGGATTTAGGTGGGTGGTCAGAAAGAGACAGTGTTCTATAATAGATCTCTGCCTGCAGATCAGGAGACCTGGGTTTGAACCTAGCTTGTCATCCATTTACTAGCTCTGCAGGTTTGGTAGGTCACGAAACCTCTGGAAGCCTCAGTGGACCCCATCTCTAAATTGCAGAGGGAGGGTGGGAGTGGGTGGGAAGTGGAGAAATAGTAATGATATTATAGTTTGGAGGATCAAATGAAAAGTGGACTAGGAAAGGCCTTTGGAAACAGTTAAGTGACTTAGCAATGCAAGGCATTAGTATTATCCAAGCACTTGTGTGTTTAGCCAAGGGGCAGTCAGAAAGTCGTCAGGGAAAGCTGCCCAGAATAGCAAAGAAGTATCAAGAATGACTTAAATAATAGCAGGGAGAGGGCAGGTCTAGTCAAAGAACAAGTTTCAGGGGAGGGTGCAGCCTAGGAGAGGGCAGGTTTCCAAGGGGCTGGCAGGACCCAGCCAAGGTGGTGGGTAGCTCCCCCCTTTCCAAAAGCTGAAGTGGTTCCTAAAAGCCCTGGATTACAAGGCAGAGGACAGCATTCAGGTGGGGAGAACGTGTTAAAAGGATCCCAAGTACACTCAAGGATGTTTGTTTTTGATTAGAAGATGAGGATTAACTGGATTAATGGAGCCTCATGGATGGAGAATGTGCAGATGCTAATTGCCCCTAAATTACAGTGGATTCCATTGGAATTGTGTATTCCTCTCCACAAACCAAACCACTGCCTGCCTTCTCTCTCCTTCCTTCCCTCCCCACACAATGCTAAAATGAATGTGTCATTGTAACTGAGATGAAAGGCCTTGAAATTGATTTTCTACTTCCTTCCAAGATCTCTTGTTTGCAAAATACAGGAAGATCTAAGTTACTAATCGAGTTCCAGTTTGTTTCAAACAAACAAACAAAAAATGTATTCTAGGGATTCAGTTGCTGGAAGGCTTTTTCAAACCCTCCTTTCTTGCTTGGTTTCTGTGCCATACCAATTAACTTAGTGGTTCTCAAAGTTGAGTGCATACCAGAATTACCTGGAAACCCTGTTAAAACAGATTGCTGGGCCCCACCCCACAGTCTCTGATGCAGTAGGTCCAAGGAGAGGACCCAAAATTTGCATTTCTAACAAGTTCCCCCAGTGACAGCTATAGTGCTGCCCCAGGGCCTCCCTTTGAGAACAAATTAAGTAGGAAAATATCAAAGTGTTTTAAGGAACCCGGCACACAAAAAGAGTGCAAACCTCAAAGTCCTGTGGCTGTGTCTTCTTGGAGAAAGAGATACAATCACTTAGAATTCAAAAAGTATCTACTGTTTCCTAAGTCAGCTATGCATAGATTCTCTTGGATTTGGTAAAGCTTATGGATAGCTTATGGGATCAACTTGCTTTGCTATTGCATGGGAAATGCAGAGGAATTTGCAACCGGGGTGTTTTCTTCCTGGAGTCCCCACCCATTCCTCCCCCTGTCTGGTTTGCACACCCCCTCTTCTGTTGATTATACGTGTCAAGTGGTGTTTTCACAGCTCCACAGCCATCACACACCTCCAGACCCCTGAACACTCCCTTTGCCTTGAAGCCACCAATATGTGTCCAGTCCTATTCTACATTTATTTATAGGCCAGACTTGTGCAAGGCCTGGGCTGCTTTTTCTAACGTTTCCAAAATTTTTGCAAAGCAGTAGACAGTGAATCAACAGATTTTGGGTTCTAGCTTTCGCCTTGCCTCTACGTTACCATATGATGGTCGAAAAAAATACTTAAACCTCTGGGTAGGATTTTACTCATCAATTAGAGGAGTTACTAGTCTAGCTAGCTTAGTGGTTCTTCTTCTTTTGGGAAAAATGAAAATGAAATATATGCACCTCTTCCTAGGAAAGTGGACATGTGCAAAGAAATGCAAAATATGGCTTACAATTTTTAGACTGCCTGAATAATAATATAGTAATAACAAGCAATGATGATTGCAGCATTTATTGAGTGCCAACTATGTGCCAGGCACTGTACAAGGCACTTTCCATGTGTTATATTTAATCCTTGCAAGAACCCTAGGAGGTCATAATGCCCGGTTTCTAGATAAGAAAACCATGGCAAAGACAAGAGAATTCATCTCAGTTCACCCAGCTGGTAAGCGCACAATGGGATTTGTGGCAGCCTACACAGCCCTGAAGCTGACCAATGGTCCTCTGGGACATGTATGGCCCTGAGTTAAGAGTAGACCCAGTTCTAGGTGATAGTTCAATTCCCCCTGAGCTCTGAAGTACATAATTCACAGATTTTTTTTTTCCAATCACTAATAACCAAACATTTGGAGAAATAACCCCTGGCATTCTTAAGGCATCTGTGCATCAGAGTGGTCACAAAGTTTACAATTTAAAGAAGATTTGGGGATTAAACTCAGAAAACCAAGCCACCACAGTGCCACACTTCTGTCGTTTCTGGGTATCTTAAAAATGAATGCTTTCTTATCGTAGTTTCTGACCAGAGGCAGCTTCCTTTAAAGGTGAAAGGAAGCAGTTCGTCTCAGCTCCAGCAGGTCAGTAATGTGACGAGATAAAGGGCAGTTCCTTAATGAAAACCACTCTGCCTCCTGCCAGCAAAGGAGTTTTCTTAGTGCATTTCAAGTCCTCTAACACCTCTTCCCAGATCAATGGCTTTTCATAAATGCACCAGGAGATCTTTGAACCACTAATGCTTCAGGGGCTGTTTAGGTTTGGAGTCAAACTGTTTAATATAACTCTCCTCCAAGTCTGGCTGTATTGAAAGGTCTCAGGAAACAAGGCAGGAGGAATGTATAAAAAGCAGAACCGCTGCGGCCAAGTAACGTCCCCCGCCTGCCTGGGCCTTCTGTTTATACAAGCAAATTGGACCAGGCTTATTCCATTCAGGAGGGGGAAGGTGGAATGAAGTGGCATATGGGTCACGGTGGAGAGTTGAGTGAAAAGGAATCAGATAAAAGGTGCCTTTTGATTGGAGTGGAGCAAGTCATTTGCTTAGGAAGTGGGGCAAAACCATTGATTGGCTTCATCAACAGATTCAGTCACCAGCAGATTAAGCACTACAGTAAAAACTGCATTGTGCTGGAGAAGTGTGGACCAGACTTCTGCATGTCTCTGGGAAAATGAATGCCGTTTAATTTAAATACTTGTTTAAACACTTAACGCTAGAGGAAGTGTCTTTTCAAAAGGGACATGACTGTGAGCATCAAGAAATATTATAACAAAGGCTAGTCTTTCTTCCATCTAAAGTCGTTCCCATACTCACTTTCTCCAGGCCCTTGGTGGGAATGATAAAATAATCAGAAAGGTGGGCATTTTCTGAATGTAGCCTGTGTAGCACTGTGCTATGTGCTTTACCTCATCTACTGTTACTAACTCTACTTTCAGATGGGAAAACTGAATCCCAGAGCACATGAGCAACTTGGCCAATATTACACCAATCTGGGATGGGCACCTCAATTTTCTTTTACTCAGCCACCATCCTAAGTCTGTCTACCCAAGGAAACACGATCCACTGTCATCTAATGTTTCATTCTTTTACTCTTAAAGATCTATGACTTGCTGGTAAATTTCGTGTTGTTCCACACACTATCCCTTCATTTAGACTTCAAGCCCCCTGAGGGCAGGGACCATGTAGTTTTAAAATTTTGCCTTCTACCACAGTGTCTGGTACAGTAGAGACCTGGTACCTATCCTTTATTCTTGAAAAGTCAATCTAACAGTAGCTCTAGAGTTTTGGTGTGGGTTTTTTTCTGATTATAATATTCATACAAGCTCACTGCATAAAATATTTTTTAGGCACTAAAATTATATAAAAATAAAAAAAGCCGGCAGAGGTAACAGTCATTAACATTTCAGTATATAGCCTTCTACTCTTTTTCTGATATACATACACATGTAAAGATACACTTTAAATAGGATGATGCTATGCATGGTGTTTTGCCGCCTGATTTTTTTGCTAACAATACATCGTGAGCATCTTTCCATGTCAATAACTCTAGATCTTCAACAGTTTGTATATCATAGTCCTGCACGGTGTTCCATTGTGTGGTTGTGTCATGATTCACGTAGTCAACAGTGGATGTACTTGGATGGTCCCTGATATGTGCTTGTCTCTGTAAAGATGGAGCAGACATTCCTGAACTTACAAATTGATGCTCCTCTTTCAGTCCTTGTTCTTGACCCAACTTCTTGAAAGCTTCACACCCACCACATTTGCTTGGATTGCAGTTCTCCTAGAAATGGCAAAACAACATACTTTGTCTATTTCAGGATGCCGTCATATAATTTCATTTTTAATATAAAAATTAGGCTGTGACATTTCCCTTCGAACAGAAGGAAGTCACAGGTGCCCATTTCTGATTCAGTTCTCAGAATATCCTAATCTCCTCTCCTGCTGAACAGTCTGTGCCAGGGAGTCACTGCACCCAGGAGTTTAAGAGTCATTTTCATAAGTGCCCCATCTATGAAATTGCTGTGGACAGTTAATAAACCCTGGGTCAAAGGCTAATGGATGCCAGCAAGAGCATGGGGAGAGGAGACAAGCTGGTGATTGGGGGATTTGGGAAATTAGCCACTCACCTTTTAAGCATCCTGAGAAATCACAGGTGGCTATAGCTATGCTAGGGCCAAGCCAGCTATAAAGGCAGAGCTAGGGGAGAGTTCAGGCTGATAGTAATAGATAATAGAAAGTGCAGGCCCTGGGAGCCTTATTTATTATTTTCCATCAGCCAAGTGAAGGCAATTTTTAGATGTAGACTTTTTTTGATGAACTGTCACCATGGTGATGGAATTGGAAATTCTTTTTCTGACAACATTGCTGTTAAACCATTTGTTTAATTATTTGCATACCATGACTCTAGGAGGCCCCTAGAGCTGTATGCTTCTCTCTGTACAAAGAAGAGTTGATCTCAGGCAACTCTTAGATTCCTTACAGCAGAGAGATCCAAGTTTGCTATATGCCTGGTCTTTACCAGGTATGGATTGAGGCTCCTGGATTCCACAGAATTCATCTTGCAAAAGACGTTCATGAGAGAACAAGATTGAAGAAAAGAAAGAAGAGCAAGGAATTTACCATCTGTTCTGGGAAAAATGGTTTTGAGCCTCTCTGCTTCTTCTCTGGACCCAACAGATTTGGTTTCTTGCACATCACATCTACAGAATCACCTATAGGCCAGAGATGTTGGAAGGAGACTTTCAGTAAGTACCTTCTGGTACAAGCTGGGAACTCCGGAGTCTTAAGTTGCCTTTTCTATTATGGGGCTGGAGCCATTTCTAAATTCATCCCTTTCCTTCCTTGAATAATAGTTTCTTTAAGATTCTGGATGGATTCAAGATATATATATACGTATTTTAATCCCCTCTCTTAACTCTCCAACTGACTCCAGAACAATATCCAGAAAGGTCTCTTCTAAACATCCCTCCCTGATTTGGGACCTGCTCATTAACCGAAGAGAATGAGATTGCTTCCTGACTCTTCCTATACTTTGCCCTAACCCACAGTTCCATTCAGACCTAGTCTCTGAAAAATTACCAGCCCCAATTATAACGAACGGTTTCCCGATGAGAAGTAATTTAATTTTGCAAAGTGTTGTCCAAGTCATGAGGATCGGAGGTGTCTGGAGACTTTGGGAGCGGCAGCTGTTCTCTAATCCTGCGGCCCTGTGGGGATACTGTGTACATCAGGGTAGGAATTTCTTCAAGCTGAACCAATGTCTCCTCTGTCTGCCTTTTTCCTTATTTTGTCTCTTTCCCCCATCGCTGCTATTCTTCCTTAAAGACAGGCAAGGGGTTGGTGGATTCCAGGCTGTTATCACCCTGCTTCTGGAGGATGTGGTGCGTGTGACAGCTTGGGCAAGGCACGGAGCCCAGGCTGTGTGTGTCACACTCCGTTCCCACCGACAAACACTGCTGCTCGCCTCCCTGTCCAAATCTGACACCACGCATGTTCTCCCGATCCTGCGCTGTTGCTCTGGAAACCAAGGAAGCAGCAGGATCTGGAGTAGGATCATGGCCGAGTCAACCTTAAAAGTCTCCCAGACATTTCAGCAACTTCTGGTGGGAAAAATGCACGCGCACCCCCTGCCCAGTGAAAAGTTTTTGACTGATAGCTTTCTCTCCCCAGTGGAAAAGTTTGCTTCCTAAAGTTAGAGAATGTCTGCCCACAGCTCATGTTGTGGGCAGGGTAGTATACTGGATGAAGATTCAAACTTCAGGATCTCAGGCAAATTCCAGCCCTGCTGCCTACCAGGTGATACACATAACGAATAAATAAGAGCTGTCATCGTATCCATTTCAAATGCCACTCTGTTTCCTCCCAGGGTGGACTGGCCATCTTGCAGTCTCCACGTTGCTGAGTTCCAGTACTGTGTTCACACTTAATAATCTGCTCTTGGGATTAAGTTCCTGGCTCAGAGGCTTACCAGCTGGGTGACTGGCATGTTCTTCACCTTTCTGGTCCTCGTACTGGTTATTCACCAAAAGGGAGTAATTATGCCTACCTCGAAGCTATGTTTTGAGAAAGAGAATTGTATGCTTGAGGTCCATAACTCAGGACACAACCCCAATATGACCTGCTGGCAGAATCACATTCTCCAATTGTAGCATGCAAATGTTTCCACTGGGAAGAAAAAGGTTTCTTTCCCTTTCCCCAGCCTCAATCTTTCATTCCTATCCAAAGACGCATCTGACTTTATCATACCAGCTCACTTCTGTCTTTAGAGATAGTTAAAACAGTTATAAAACTCAACCCCTGACCCCATGCCCCACTCCCACACACACACACACCCATCCCAGCATTATTACCTTTGCTGGCACCGTGCAGGTTAAGCCCTTCAGTGTGGCGGAATGTAGGTGGGGGAACCTACGAGTTTAGGGCAAAGAAGATGGGTTGAAGATTACAGAAGAGTGAGATCAGGTAGGTGGGGTGGGAAAAAAAAAGAACAGAGGCTTAAAAATACAATAGGAATGAGGAAGAGAACGAGCAAGGAGAATGACCCTATGAAGTCAGAAGCCTCCTAGGTCCACAGAAGTCTAGGGAGAGTTTACTGTAGGCCTCTTCTCAATGCACACATCCTCCAACCCAGAGGCCCAGAGCTGTTTCGAAAACAGATGACAGAGCTTTAGTCTTACAATTATCCTTTTAATGAAAATTCCACCCCTCTTTTTTCTTTGAATACAGTCCTGAAAAAAATTTTACACACACACAAAAAGCTATTTTTCAAGTAACAGAGGAAAACAAACCCCAAACCCACCCATACAACTGTGCTCACTCCTCTGCATAGCAGCACTAGGTCCTCACAGAGGAGCTCATACCAAACCCTAAGTGTTCAGGATCTTCAGTGTGTTGGCATTGTACCTAGTTATATGCATGTACACACTCATGCAATTCCTAAAAAAGACATCCAAAAGGATAAAAATATGGTTGGTGTAATAATAACCTGATTAAGAAAGATAGCATGCTTGGAGAAGGGAAGTTAGAGTTTCCATTTCCTTAGGCAACATCATATACATAGAAAACACCATGTTAGAGTGGGTGGCACTAGAAGTACAAACAATACTGGACTCCTAGTGAAATGGTGATATATTTTTTCTTAATACGTGTTCACCTTTTGCCCATTTTCTTGTAGAACAAAGCAGGGCTCTAAGCTGATGTGGGTGTGTCCTTTTTGGGTGTACTTACATGTTTGAGCTTAGAGCTCTCACGCTATTGTTTCTTGGCTTGGCTTTTGCTCCCTTCGGGAGGAGGTCAGGGCACACACTGGAGATTGCCACCACTTGTTCTCATGCAGAGTTTCATCTAAAACCATGAGGGGCCTGAAACTTCTTCCTGCCTTTGCCTGTTACCCCCCAAAAATATCACATTTAGTAAGATGCATTTAGATATGAGACACACACATCTCTGGGTCAACCTTTCGTTGAGTTTTCAATCTCGTTGTTTTCGGCTGCAGGATCATTTATGTACAAGGCAAATATAGGAAATACATAGTGAGTGAAAACTCAGTCTGCAAGTGTCTGTATCCAAGAAAGGTGACTTGTATTGTTTGTAACATTTTCTCACTCATGTTCACGTTTCCCTTTTCACAAAAACTAAATCACAAGCATTTGCAAATCCCTCTGCCTCCTTTCCAGGACTGTGTCCAAGTTTCAGAGAGTGTAGCAGAGCCCAGCCTGAGGGAGGAGGTAGTGGGCGTCTCGTTCATGGAACCTAAGTCTGTCCACCTTGGTGTCCAATGAGATAACCCTTTCTCACTCTATATGCTTCTTCCCTACAATTCTCAAGGGCGCAAAAAATCATCCTTTTACTTACTGCCTTCCTCCTCAGCGGCTCTGGGAGACTCTCAAAGGCTGTCTTTCAGGGAATACCGCTCATTGCCATCATGAAGCCGTCCCTCCTTGAATGCTCCTGCAGTGGCATGGAGCCAAGGGAATTCTCAGAGGCTTGCCCCCTGATGTTTTCCCCAACTGGAGGAATCTCTGGTGGAGGGAGATTCCTAATTCTGACTGATCAAGTATACTCTGAGCACATTCAGGGTTTTTAGATCTACAATGTCCAATAGAACTTTCTGTGATGATGGGTGTGTTCTATATGTGTACTTTCCATCACAATAGCCACAGTCACAGTATGACCAATGAACTGAATGTTTCATTTTAATTAACTTAAATTCAAATAGCTCCATGTGGATAGAGGCTGCCATGGTGAACAGCGCAGGTCTAGAATTTTGAAACTGAGAGATGAAGAATTAATGTCTTTATTCTCTGTGCTATGCTGGGACAATTGGTCCCTAAGGCAAAGGTGGGATATTTCTGGTCTGCCTAGATACAAAGGAGTATGCATGTCTTGGAAGGAGCAGCATGAAACACATAGGTTACTATTTTAAAATACTATCTTGGCCAGGCACGGTAGCTTAGGCCTATAATCCCAGCACACTGGGAGGCGAGGCAGGTCAATCACCCGAGGTCAGGAGTTCGAGACCAGCCTGGCCAACATGGTGAAACCCTGTCTCTACTAAAAATACAAAAATTAGCCAGGAGTGGTGGCTGGTGCCGCAATCCCAGCAACTCTGGAGGCTGAGGCAGGAGAATCACTTGAACCGGTGAGGTGGAGGTTGCAGTAAACCGAGATCATACTACTGCACTCCAGCCTGGGCAACAGAGCGAGACTCCATCTCAAAAAAAAAAAAAAAATACTCTCTCACCATAAACACATAAAAATTCATGTTGCTCCAGTTGATTTCGTGGGCAGTCTGGAACCTGCCCCTTGCCCGTCTCTTAAGATACTGAGTCACCTCTGACAAATCACAGGCATCCTCGGAAGCTGCTTTGGAAACCTCTGAGCTAGTTATAGCTAAAATCTGGTGCTGACATTCCAGGGTGTAGACATCTATATATCTATAGACAGAAGAACTACATCTTCTAGATGAGCAAGTCATGGCTTCCAAAGGATAGTGACTTGCCTTAAGTACACAGTTCATTTCTGGAAGGTTCTGAAAGCCCGGTCTGCCACACTCTATTCAGAACACTTTCCTCCCTACTTCATAGACTTCTATAGGACTCTAACCCTGACACTTCACTGTTCCATCTCCCCTGGAAATAATGATTTCCTGGAGGAAGGGTTCTCTTGCTCTAGCACTGTGTGTGGCAGGGCATCTACTGGTCAGTGATGTGGAAGACAAATTCATTATGTGGATATTTTAGAAAGTGAGTAGAGACCTCAGGCAAAAATAGTTTCTGCGACCACTGTCCTCTCTGGTTCTGCGTGTTTCTCTTTCTGCTTTACATAGGTAGCAATCCCTATACCCACCATCCATGCTTTTGGAGATGCTAAAGGTGTTCTGAATGAGAAGATTTCGTTCCTTAACTCTAAGTTCTAACCTAAGGAAGGAGGCTCTGTGTTTAAGTTAAATTAATTCAGCTGCTGTAACAAATGAATTTAATACAATGTATAATGACTCAAATTGATTGAGGTTTATTTCTCTCTCATATAAAGACCAAAATGGTTTTTCTTAATGACTAGGTGGCTTCCTTCCAAGTAATCATTAAGAGACCCAGATTCCCAAACTCCTTTACTCAATTCATGATTAAGAGTAATCATTAAGACCTCTGCCACTTTCAGCAGGAAGCGTTCTAGGTTCAATGCTAGGTTTGTCGGCATCATGGGGGATCAACTCAGGGAAGTTTCATGGACCAAGCCAGGCCAATTTCCTCTCCTTGGACGGAACTCAGTCACATGATCAGGACTAACTGCAAAGGAGACTGGGAGATGTAGTCCTAGTTATGTAGCCAGGAAGATAAGGAAATGGGTTTGTTCTCACTACCCTTCTAAACCAACATTTGGCAAAATTTCTGTAAAAGGCCAGGTAGTAAATTATTTTAGGCTGTGTAGATCATACTGTTTCTCCCTCAACCACTCACCTCTGCCAAGATACTATGAAGTAACCACAGACAATATGTAAAAAAACTAAATGGCAGGACTTCCAATAAAACTTTATTATAAAAACAGGCAGTGGCCAAATTTGTCCTGAGAAATGGCCTTTATTTGTCCGTCTCTGTTGTAGCCCAGGGAAAACACTTATTCCCAAGCAAAACACAGAACAAAGAGCATTTTAAACCATCTGCAAAGAACTGAAAAAGTTATGTCTGTTTTCACTGCTGGAGGCAGTGAAAGAAAATATATTAAGAGGACATAAAAGGACTCAAACATACTTAATTAATCCTTTATAAAAGAGAAATGTTTTCTGCTGTGCTTTGAAGGAAAAGAGTGATAGCTATAGGAAGAGGACATTTATTTCAAATGTAAATTTCAGGATTCCACCCTTAGTATTTTGGGGTTGAGGCCTAGGAATCTGCATTTTCCATATGCTCCCCTGCTCGTTTTAAGCAAGTGGTAGAGGTAGCAGGTGATCATAATTTGCTAATTGCTGCCAAGCCATCAGTTTTTCTGACATTTGTGGATGTAGCTACTTACGAGCCTGTGGAATACGTGAGAAATAAGGTACTGTGCATATGCAAAGCCACAGACCTAGGTAAGCCTAACTCTTGCCCTCAAGGAAGCTATCAAAATACAAGGGAATGTGAGTGATCTTACAAGTCTTCCTAATTTATTCTTTTAATGAATTAACTGGGGACTCTAACTTATAACTAACAGCTTGTGTTATGGTGCAACCCATGATTTAATGCAAAGCAAGGGGCAAAGAGCCAAGACTTCAAACTAGGCTGTGACCCGGCAGGCAGTTTGGCGTCTTTCAGGCATTCCATCACTTGCTTCCCTCCTCTGCAAAGGTCGACCCCCAGGTCTGAGAAGGGACAGTGTTTGCACTGGCAAGAGAGATCCGCAGTCTTGTGGAATGAGTTGACACAGCTGGAAGATCCCAATTCTGAATACCATGTCCCTTCCTTTCTCCTTCCCAGGATGCAGCTAAAAGTTCTCCCTTTGCTGTCTATGAAAGATTTAGCCCTGTACAAGGCTTCCTTCCTGTTGCCCAGCAACCCAGAATGGGGGAGGCAAATTGGCCTGGAGACTCAGGGCGTGACTAGTTGTCAAGGCAGGGTGCTAATGGGCACCCCAGCAGAGAGAGGCAAAACTGCATTCTGAGTGACCTTGAGAAAGCCACTGCAGGAGTTCCTGGGGAAAGGAGTCCCAGACAGCTGTCAGTGTGCTCCCGTTCCAAAGATGTAGTCAAAACAGAAGGAAAAGGAAAACTGCCATCAGATCCGCTGCTTTTCCCTAGAAATAGCCAGTCATCTACCAGAGTTGTCGGAGATATTTTAAATTTCCTTCACAAGAAGACTGCAAAGCATTGAAGAGTGAAGAGCAAATCAATACGGTGTTTCCACAGTTCACCACCCAACTCAGAGATAAGAGAGAGGGAAAAAAATGACCCAAAGATTTCCTTTTCTGGTAGATGATAGGACTCTTGTGCTCATGCCTGATTTCTTGGCATGGAAATGTGCCCTTAGCTGTGAACAGATCTACATGTTTCTTGAGTCTCCATGTCTCTGGGACGATGTCCGGCATCCTCCTCTCACCTGTCTATGAAAATGGGCTGTTAAACCCTCTTTGGCTCAGCAGTCTGGCAGTGTTCTGGGCTCAGGTTGATACTCTGGCAACTGAGCAGCTCACCTCCCTGAACAAGAAGCCTGTATTTTTATTTTAGTGCCCTTTCCAGATGGGTTTGGTAAAATGTATGAATTCAGAAAATTCAAGCTGAAAGGGGCTTGCACCGGCTTTGGTTCACTCCCCTAATGCAGACAAGGGACTGCTTCTCGATGACTTCAGTGTAGATAGGAATCACCGCAGGAGCTTGCGGAAAATGTGGGTTTGGGGGCATTCGCGTCCCAAGGATCTGCCTCAGTTGTCTGGGGTGGAGCCTGAGAACTTGTATTTAACATAAACTCTTCAGGTGATTCTGACGCAGATAGTATAAATGTTGTAGGTAACTCTGGAACTAGTATAAACAGGATACATGCAGGCTTCTCGGGGTGGGGGGTGTGAGTGGCAGATTTGTTTTGTGTCAGAATTCCTTCTTGAAGATGTATGGGTAGAACCATAACCTCATCAGCAATAGAATCTAGCAATCTTACCAGCCTGTGTTTTATTTATTTATTTATTTATTTATTTATTTATTTATTTATTTATTTATTTTAAAAAGGACTTTCTTTGTCCTGCTGGAATTTTCCTCCTGCTTAAGCCCATTTTTCCTGTCTTTGACTCTGAATCCTCCTCATAAAAGCTAATAAACCAAAGAAGACTTAGGAGATGCTTGAACACACTAAGCTATTCCTTCAGGTTTTTTTTTTCTCATAGACAATATTTATTGACAGACTTACAGACAAGCTTCCTCCTTGGGCTGCTTTTTCACACCCCTTTTGACACCTCTTTAGAGTTACTGCTGCAGCGTGCACCTTCAAGGTCATCCATCCAATGGGCTACAGGAGATTAGCCCATTGCTGCGCAGAGGCTTATGGGAAGCATCAGTTGACTCAAAGGAACTGGCTGCAATTTGTCCTGCTCCTTTCAGCCCTGCTTCCAGCGAGCCCTGGCCTAAGTGTTACGAATGTTCCTCACGCTGCCAAGGTGGCTGCTTTCCTTTCCTTAAGAGTTTCCTTTGGTGAGAGCGGCTAGCATTTCCAGGTCTCATGTCTTTCTAGCCCCATTTCATGCCATGCTCTTCTTAGCTCTTTCCTCAACATTTCCGTATTAGGGACCTTCTGTACCTGATGTGAGCTGGGCATTAGGAAGGAGTCGAAGGGAATGTCCCAAGAGAGTCCAGAGTAGGGATAGGTAGGGAGGTCAACTATGTGGAATCACAGATGATAACACGTGAAGCAGCCTGATCTCCCTACCTCAAAGGAAAGGCCATAGATGTCTAACTTTAATTAAGGTATGTCTATGCCACGAATTTGCCTGACCTCTTTCCAGGACAAAGTGATTTTAACTGAAGATCCATAATGACTTTTAAAGGCAGACTACAGGACAAGTCACACAAAGTACTGAGTTATTTGAAGATTTAAAGCAATTGCTATCAAGAATACTAGAGTTCTGCAGTAATAATTCACATCACAGGGAACAGCACAGTATGGAGCTTAGAGACGGAGCGGAAATCGAACCCCACTCTTGCTCTGGGACCTGGAATCAGTCACTCATTAATGCCCTCTGGACATTCGAGTAGCGATATGTGTAAAACTGATAGAAACTCCAAAAAATAACATCTATAGAACATTTAGTGTGTTCCTAATGTTGTATTAAGTGCTTTACATAATTTTTTAACTGAAAAATTACACCAAGCCTGTGAGGTCTGTATTATTATTTGTCCCATTTCATAGATGAAAAAGCTGAGGCCCCACCCCAGACAACTGAGGCAGATCCCTGGGACGGGGACGCCCCAAACCCACATTTTTCGCAAGCTCCTGGGGTGATTCCTATCTGCACTGAAGTCATCATGAAGCAGTCCCTTGTCTGCATTAGGGGAGTGAACCAAAGCCGGTGCAAGCCCCTGGGACAAGGGGATGTCCCAGAGCCACTCTTCTTTTGTCCTTTCCTAATACACAGAAAAAGGGCAGAATCCAGGTGAGTATTAAGATGCCCTTAACACTGTGCTGTGGTTGATCTGCTATGTTACTGTGAGGATTAGATGAGACATGTATATGAGGAGCTTAGCACAGCTCATAGTGTACAGTGCTCCAGAAATAAGAATTACATGTATTATATATGTGTAATGGATGGATATGTCCCAAATGGAGTGACTTCTCAATAAATAGGAATAGACACACTTAATAATGATAATATCATTTATTAGTCTTTAAAAAACTTGCATATTGCATCCCTATTCCTAAAAAGGCTTTCTGGATCCATAAAAATCGCTTCCCCAGTAATCAGCATGATACCTTAGTTGCTGGTCATCTCACCCGTTAGCTGTGTCTTGATTTCTACAGCAGAAGTGTTGCATTTCTGTGTGCACATGTGCTTCTGTATTAGACCAAGTGTCTTGGTGCAGGGGCTGTATTTATTGCTCTGTAGCCCCGGGACTTAACCAGGAGACCTTTGCTTGCAGACTGCCTGGCTTTTCTTACTCAGCACTCAACAGGAGACTTGGGGATTTATCTCACAGCCTGAGAAGCACGTGGGAAAAACTGCTATTCAAAACTTTGTGAAGAAAATTCCTAATTTGCTGGCTTCCCTAGTCTGCGGCTGGGGCTCACTGGCCTTTGTGAGGCAGATGAAGGAGATTTGACAAAGAGAGGAAAGAAGAAAGGCAGAGATGAGACAGGAAGAGCAGGGGGGCAGAGAGAAAGTTGTGTTTGTGTGTGTGCGTGTGTGTGTATTTTTCTGAGTCAGAGTCTCATTCTGTCAGCCAGGCTGGAGTGCAGTGGCATGATCATAGCTCACTACAGCCTCAAACAATCCTCCCACCTCAGCCTTCCAAGTAGCTGGGACTACAGGGAAGTACCACCACACCTGGCTAATTTTTAGTTTTTGTTTTTGCTTTTTTTTGTTTTGTTTTTGTACAGATGGGGTCTCGCTATGTTGCCCGGGCTGGTCTTGAATTCTCTTGCCTCAACCTTCCAAAGCACTGAGATTATAGGCATGAACCACCACACCTGGCCAGAGTAATGTTTTCCGTAAGATTATAAAAGTTTTAAACCAGAGAGATCCTTAGAGATTATCTATTCCAATGTCTTAATTTTATCAATAAGGCTAGAAAGTTCCAGAGAAGTTAATTGTGCAGAGTTACACAGCTATGGATTATGTATCACTTTTGGACAGTTGCAGCAGAAACTTCTCCAGGCTGTCCATGCTTGCACAAATGCATGCATATTGGTGAACGCTGGCTTTTGGAACCTCATTGCTGAGTGGCTCCTGGAACTGTCCCTACGCAGAGTTCCCCACAGTCTTTAACACACACCTGCAGGAGCTTCCCTGCCGGATACAGGGTCAGGAGAAAGCAGGCTGTCAACCTGCTCTTGCAGGAGGACCTTTTACCTCCTGAGCATAAAATCAGCCCTGCGGGGGGAGGGTGGGAGGGAGGGATGATTATGATGACAAGGGGATGAACCAGAGCCACTCTTGTTTTGTCCTTTCCTAATACACAGAAAAACCAGGCTGGGCCAAATATATCAACACATAGATGGTGTTGCTTTGTTTTTTTGTCCAGTTAGTTGGTTTGTAATTGATGAATAACCCTTATCAATGACAAGGTTTTGCTTTTTGCCCTCCTGGAAGTTTGGCTTTGTAATCTACAAGGTCATTATTGCCACCTTCTGAGGTTGCATTATTTTTATTTTTATCTTTTTTTTTTTTTTGTGAGACAGAGTCTCGCTCTGTTGCTCAGGCTGGAATGCAGTGGCACGATATCGGCTCACTGCAGTCTCCACCTCCCGAGTTCAAGTAATTCTCCTGTCTCCTGTCCCAGCTGTCTCAGTCCCTCCTGAGCAGCTGGGACTACAGGCATGCACCACCACAGCTGACTAATTTTTGTATTTTTAGTAGAGACAGGGTTTCAGGTCAGGCTGGTCTCAAACTCCTGACTTCAGGTGATCCACCTGCCTTGGCCTCCCAAAGTGCTGGGATTAAAAGCGTGAACCACCACACCCAGCCTGAGGTTGCTTCTTAATGCTCCTACACTCAGGGCTAGCCCACTTTCTCTGCCCTATTTTGCTTCCTTCCCTTCATTCGTGTGTGCAAAAGGCACTGTTTTCCAGCTCCAAGGAAAGTGTGTGTGTTCGTGTGGAGAAAGCCGGCTTGACATTGGTCTTGACCTATCTAAGTCTGTCCTAGGCTTCAGCCACAGAAAAGCCCTGGCTGTGGCTATTCTTTCTCCTCTCCACCTCACCATCCTCTCCCTTAGCAGTATTTCGGGTTTCCTGGCTCTGATCAAATTTATACTGACTTTCCACTCCATGTACTTAGGTATTCAGGCCCTGGCCAATTTTGGTTCAGAAAAATTTCTGGATATATATAGCTGGAGAGAGAGAATAAGAATATATGTATAATGTATAAAGGCAGGTGATACTACCAGATAAAATTATCTTCTTGAGTGATTCAGGCCCTTTGTATCATGCCACAAAGATTATGTTCACTCCATGAGTGTGTCATAAAGCTTTGAGATACCAAGAGTGAAAACATAATCAACCTTCCTTTCCTTTCCTCCCCTTCCCCTTCCTTCCTTCCTTCCTTCCTTCCTTCCTTCCTTCCTTCCTTCCTTCCTTCCTTCCTTCCTTCCTTCCTTCCTTCCTTCCTTCCTTCCTTCCTTCCTTCCTTCCTTCCTTCCTTTCCTTCCTTCCTACAAAACATTCTCTATTATACAAGCTTCTCTGTAATACCAGTCAGGCAGACCTCAAAGTTTTTGTGAGGCATTTTATGACTCTTTTATCCTTTCCCTCATCCACTCAGTGCAATAACTAGCACACACAGGAACTATGGCGTGAACAAGACAGGCAGTCTCTCTTCTCAGGGAGCCAACAGCCTAGAGGCCTGCAAGCCAGAGCAAGTATGCAGATCTATAAACCAAGCATTTTAGAGTAAGTGGCATGAGAAAATACGACCATGTGAGGAAGAGGGAAGAGGTATGTAACTGTAGGTTTGGAGGGCAGGTGAATGAATATTTGAGCAGAGACCTGAATGAGTAGGAGCCAGGCCTGCTCAAAACACATTTGTCTTTCGAGGAGCTGCCTGGGGCCCCAGCTGCCCTGGGCCACCTATTTAGCCCGGGTTTAATTCCACATGAGGCTTCACCTCAGAACGGGCATAAGAGGCAGAGGTCAAGCAGCTGCTGAAAGTGGAGTAACCCAATCTCGGGCACAAGTTGGCCTTTAATAAGCATCCAGGTAGCCCTTTGAAAAACGAAACCTGTGGTCAGGTCTCTGAGAGCAGAAGGATCGGGTTTCAGTTTTAATTACAAAACCAAAGAGCTGTCCCTTCCTAGGTCCCATTTTGCTCCATTTCGGCTTCCCCCAGAAGAGGTTTTCCTGTCTTCCATCCTAGAAGCCCTGACGTGCTTACCTGACCCAGAGATGGGCCGCTCTGGGTGCAGCATGTGGAGCTTGAATTGGCCAGGCTTGCGAAATGGTAGGATGGAAGCAGAGGCCCCAGATGGGGTGTGAGAGCGGGTGATGAAAAGCATGTGGGAGGTGAGGACTGGGTTTGGGGGTTGTTGGAGTTCATGTCTGTGGGCTACAGCTCAAATGATGACATCACAGAAGGATGGGACGACTTTGAAGTCCAGGAGAATGTGCATGTCTTTTCTTCTCCCTTGTCCCCTGCACCTGGCAGAAACTCTGCTCAATGGAAGATAAAGGGATAAGATGGGGATGTGGCCAGTGCTAGTAAAGGACCCCTTTTTAATCCCTCACATTTTTGGCACTTGCTGCGTGGTAGACACTGGATTAAGCAGCTAACCCGCATTATTTTGCTTAACTCTGTCAACATTTTATACAGTGGGTAGTAGCACTATTCTCATTGGATAGATGTAGAAAGTGAGCCTCAGAGAGGTTAGATAAGTGGCCCGGGCTCCTCCGTGAGTAGGTCATGGCCAGGGTTCATCCCAGGTGTGACTGAAGAGTCCATATTCTCTACATCTTTGCTTCACTGCCTCTTCATGTAAGCTCTGGACCTGCCATCATAAGACAAATGGAAAGAGGTGACCTACCTTCCTAAAGGCGTTTTCCAAAGTGATTTCTGAAGATATCCTATATGGGCAGCCTTCCAGAATTAGCTCAGTTGTTAAAGGTTTCCTGGATGAATAAGTGGTGTGGAGGGTGGGGGTTGAGAAGAGGTGAGAAGGAGAGACAGCGTGGAGAATGATTTCCAAGACTGGATCTTTTCTTTATTTGATTCTAGTAAATTTTAACGAGGCCCTTAATGAAATCCCAGTGCTTAGCAGAGCCTCCACATTTACAAGTTGCCAGACCTGGGGCGGAAGAAGGGAAGTTGGAATCCTGGCACTGAGCTTAGTCCTGCTGACCTTTCGTAGCTCAGGCTCTTAAGAATGAGCACTGCACTCTGAGCAGAGCACTCCTGCCCAGATCAAGTGGCCAGAATCCTGACCCCAACACAAGACTGGTCCCATCTCCTTTGAGGTGGCATCCTTCCACTGACACACCTGAAGTGGATGGCTGCCAGTTGGTGAGACACTGGAAGGAAATACACACAGTTATCACAGGTCAGCAGAGCTTCATGCCATTTTGCCTCAGGATTATTACAAAATGAAGTCTTCTAGGCAATCATCAAAATCCTCGTCTCATCTCCCAATGTACAAGACGCCCTTTCCCGTACCCCCCAAACATGACTTTCATCAACGGTGAAGAGTTATCGTTTGTATTCACTATTTAGTAGATAGTAAATAATATTTATAACATATCAAGTTATAAAGAATAAAAAATGACAATAAAACTGGTTCCTATCTTCCAACACCTAGTTAAACAAAAGGGGGGGAGAAAGAATATCACTCTGTTTTTGAAGTCCCCATGTTGAATGAATAAATGATATTTTTATCAAAGTGGGCAGTGCTATACAGAGGGCTTCTCCAGAATCATATTCTCTATTTCCTACCAGATTCAGACTTAACAACAAAAAAAGTACCAGCTTTTGTAATAGCAAAAACAGCTGCAGCGCATTTGCTGACAATAACATCAGGTTACTTTTCAAGTCTGGTTGAGTGTTTTCCCTTCCCTTTGACCTGATGTCCATAAGTAAAGATTTTAGGATGTGTAAAACCCTGAGCTCTGACAGAGTGGGCCCCTCCTCTCCCCCGGCAAACGACTGTCTTGAGTGGGCTGGCAGTGCATTCCTCAGCCTTCCTCCTCGGGGGTCTACAAGGCACCCCTGAAAGTCTGGCCTCATTCTTTGCACGGCTCTCTTCTCCATAAATCACCATCCACACTGTCCTCATTGAGCCATGGAGGAATGAAGCCATCTTCCTATGTGTACATAGGTGTCACCTGGCCAGGAAGATGATAAGCCAGAGCATTAGTAGCTAGAGCTGTTACAGTTTTGCCTAGAAGCCACAAGCAGTGGAGACTCACTGTGGTCACCTCTCCACATTAAATCTTTTCGTAGTTCTGGCTTTTTTACACACTGGAGAGCGGTAACGTGGAGTCAGACACGCCAAAAACTCCAGGGTTCACAAAGGCTTCTGAGAGGCACTTTGGAACTGAACTCGGTGATGTCATTTTTGGGATGCTGGAGCCTGGGCCAGGCTGGGACTCAGAAGCAATTCAGGGTCCAGGAGCAGAGCTGGACTGGAGGCTGAAGCAGGTGTTGGTTATAGCTTCGGCCTGTATAGACTTAGTATTCAGTGGACTTAGCTTCCCTGAGCCCTACTCTTCTTTCTGGAAATAATTAGACTCACATTTCTCATCTCAGTAGGTTATAGGGAGAATCAAATGACATAGTCCATGTGAAGGGGCTTCATACTGTAAAGCACTCTAAAAATAAAAGGGTTTTTTTTTTTTTTGGAGACGGAGTCTTGCTCTGTCACCCAGGCTGGAGTGCAGTGGCGTGATCTCAACTCACTGCACCCTCCACCTCCGCCTCCTGGGTTCAAGCAATTCTCCTGCCTCAGCCTCCCAAGTAGCTGGGACTACAGGCATACACCGCCATGCCTGGCTAATTGTTTTGTATTTTAGTAGAGACAGGGTTTCACCGTGTTGCCCAAGCTGGTCTCGAACTCCTGAGCTCAGGCAATCTGTCCACCTCACCCTCCCAAAGTGCCAGGATTATAGGCGTGAGCCATCACACCTGATCAAAAGGCATTATTTTCTGATAGGAATGAATCTCATTCCACAGATTCAGTTTTACAAACTCAAGTATGAGTTTTAGTCCACATCATTTTGTCAACTTAATTTCTATTTCATGATATATTTAGGGCTGCCAGATTTAGCAAATAAAAACACAGGACACCCAGTACAGGGCATCCTATAATTCGTTGGCAACTTTAGCCCTACCCCTCCAGGCCACCATCCAGGAATCCATGGTCAAAATCGCTTGAGTTCCACCCTCAGTCTGGGCCATAGTTCTAGGGACTTGTGCAACATTAAAATAAAGGAGCAACCAAGCAAGTTAACTATGGGTTGCCCCTTCCCCTTATCCCTGTTCATATGGCACTGTTAGGGCTAGCAGCTCTCTGTGGTCACACTGGGTACCTGAGAAGTTGCTGCCAAATTGCCTCTGGTCCTATGTTTGCCTAGACTTTCCACACTGCCATTTTTTTAGGGTCCCGTTCAGACAAAATTCATGACGTTAGGTCCCCTTTGCAAAGCACCCAACTATGCTTTGTCCCACAAACCCTCATTAGCCTCCTTCCTCCTCTAAAACTCCATTGGTTCACCTCTGGACAACAGCTTTTGGCATTTCAAAGCCAAGGAGTCTTGTATGCTACTTTTCCTTTCTATTTTGCAAGTTACCATCCTCAAGGCAATGAAGACAAGGCTGTTGGGCTACTTGCTTGAGGAACAAGAACAGAAAATAGATGAAAAATAAATATAAATTAATAGTTCAAAATATGTTCCAACCATCATTAAAATTATGTTCATCTAGCATGTATTTAATTACACCATATGTTACAGCGTTCCTTTCTCAGTCCTTTCCTGCCCTACGTTTATAATTCTGGGATAGGCATATACTTTATCACATCTGATGTCTTACCTGAAGTAAGTGCTCAATGAATGCTCATTTAACTTGTTTTGGTGGCGTGCAGCTACTTAACATGACGTTGGGATGTAGCATCAATCAGCTATGAGGCTTTCACTATCTGTAACCTAAGTCCCTTTTAGGAAAGGTAGCTGCTGTCAATGATAACGACAGACCAAATATGCCTACCCTGGTTTACTGCAGGTTTGTTCTTCATGGGTGTCTGGGTGGGGCCAGGGGGCCTGGTGCAGAAAGGTGACCTGGAAAGGAGTTGGTGGCTACACAGAATGCTTGCTCTTCGGCAAGGAGGGAAGAGCCTGTTTGCAAACAGACTCCCACATGTGACATTTGGCATCATTTCTCACTAATGACATCTTTCCGAGAGCCTCGCAGAGATTGTCTGCTGACTCACCCAAGTTACGGTCACCCAGAGACACAGCTATGTGGGATCTGGAAAGTGAATTAGCAGGTTCTTGGTCTCTAAAGGTGCAGGGGAGGACATGGATGTAGAAGGGGAGTTTCAGGAAGAGAAAAACCATCTTCTAGTTTAATACCTTTCAAGGACCTTGTGCACTTGCTTTGTGCTCCAAGATAATTGCTTCCTCCCAATTAACCTTTCCTGGTTTCTCTTTAAAAAAAAAAAAAATTGTAATTTTGGCTCGTATTGAAATGTTACCTTGGGTGCAGAGGTCAAGCTGCCTTGGTTCAAATCCCAGCCTGACCAGCTGTGTGACCTCACACAAATTACTTAATCTCTGAACTCCAGTTTCTTCATCAGTTCAATGCAAATAATGACAGCACATAAATACGTTCATCATGAGGTAGTTGGAGGGGTTATGTGAGAAAATGTGTTCAAGTGTTTGCTGCAGTACCTGGAAAATAATAAGGGTTTAGTGAATGTTTGCTTTTATTGCTTTCAAAATAGTTTATCTGTGAGGCAAAGGAAGGGCAGGAATATTTTCCATTTGAAAAAAAGGATGCGAGGCAGGAGGATCACTGGAGTCCAGAAGTTTGAGATCAACCTGGGCAACATAGGGAGACCCTGTCTCTATTTTTACTAAAAAGTTAAAAAAAAAAAAAAAAAAAAAAAAAACAGATGGTGAGACACAGAGACCGTGTGGCTTATCCAGACTCACAAGGGAAGTCAGTAGCTGAGCCAGGAGCCCCACTTTGTCAATAAAAAGGTGGAGCTAGCCAGGACCGTAGGTCTGGTCTGGTCTGGTCTGGGCCCACCTGCCCAAGAGGTCTGTGGATTTCTCTGGCTCCTTCCTGATGCCAGCTCTAGCTATTGCTATGGCCTCTTCTCCAAGCCCCTGTGCTTCTCTGCATGGCTAGGGAAGTCGGGCCCTTGTCTTGGAGCCTGCTCCCAGCCTGGCAGCTCCATGGCCACAGATGATGTGGTGACCCAAAGATTAGTGCCCACAGGAATCATTTGCTTTTTTTCATGAGTCTAGAGATCCCTTTTTCTATAAGACCCAGTGTTTTCTCTAACTCACATCCTCCCAGAGGTGATTTCTTTTCATTGCAAAGAATTGATCTTATTTCTGCCTTTAATCTTCATCTTTCCTTGTGTTAACTTTACCCAAGAGGAGGATAAAATTATCATTAGTTCACCAAGAGCCACATAGAGCTGGGAGCCTATCTTACATCATGGCAGAACAATGGCCCTCTACCTGGTAATCCCAAAAGAAAGTGTCCGGTTCTCCGGGGATGGGGCTCCATGAAGCTCCGGACCAGACCTTCAGGCAGGCTGGCTGCTTTGCAAGGAGATCTCTGTTTGGTGTCCTATAAGGCAACAGGGAAAAGGAAAATTCACCAGGTAGATTAATGTCTGAATTAACATCTAGCGATAACTTTTTTGGCCCCGAGTGCTTCAGCAAGAGAAGTCATGGGGAGCCCAATTTCTAAAGGCAAAAGGTGTGCATGTGTATACATTAGGTAAAGGCCATCTTTAGTTTTGATTACTCTTGGGAAGAAATGCTATTAGGAGGGGCTTTCTACTTGGAGAAAGTGAAGATAGTTAAAACTGTAGCAGAGCAAGTCAATATAAGTTCAGTGAAGCAGACAGGCTGCAGTATATGTAGGCAAACACACGCAGACTATACACCCCAAATCCAAAATACATACTTAACACACACACAGGTGTGTGTCACGCAAACATACTTACCTATCCAGAGATTCCTAGATACTTTCAACCTAATTTTATTTTAACATCTGTTCGTTTTGGATCAAAAAGCACGCAGAATAAGGTTGGGGCCAGAGGGACTGCCTGATGTCCCACCCCTTCATCCTTGGTGATCAGGACAGAGCCCCTGGAATTGTCAATGAGTCATGATGACAGACTAGGAAAACATCCAAAATACTGAGGCTTGGCAGTATACAGGTTGTAGTAGTCTGTTTTCACACTGCTTTAAAGACATACCTGAGACTGGGTCATTTATAAAGGAAAAAAGTTTAATTAAGTCACAGTTTCACATGGCGGAGGAGGCCTCGGGAAACTTACAATCGTAGCAGAAGGGGAAGCAGGGACCTTCTTCACAAGGTGGCAAGAGAGAGAAGAGCAGGGGAAACTGCCCTATAAAACCATCAGCTCTTGTGAGAACTCACTCGCTATCACAAGAATGGCATGGGGAACACAGCCCCCATGATCCAGTCACCTCCCATCAGGACCCTCTCTTGACCCGTGGGAATTACATTCAAAATGAGATTTGGGTGGGGACACGGAGCCTAACCTCATTACAGGTGGCAGTTGGGGGGTAGGGTGGGCAGGGCTGCGTGATGAGAGTAGCCTGGCTTACCAAGTGCCCAGGGCATGCCTCAGGCACCACATGTGTATCCAAACACTCTGCAAAAAGGCCCATGTCCAGCAACAGGAACGGTTGGGTGGGAGGTACTCAGGCTTCCTGGTAAAGCAATCTCTCATTTAGGGAACTTTGGGGAGGAAAAGACAAATCGAGGTGAAGAATTAACTTTTCTTTCTTTAAATTTTCAAATCCTGTTTCTAATAGTAAACACTAGGTTGTTGCCAGCTCTTTGTGCTTAAAGAGGTGTGTGTGTGTGTGTGTGTGTGTGTGTGTGTGTGTGTGTGTGTGTGTGTGAGAGAGAGAGAGAGAGAGAGAGAGAGAGAGCGCAAAGTGGGGAGAGAGAGAGAAAATCTTTAAATTTTAATTGGTCTGCAATGAAAGATTTAACTGTTTAAAAAACAAAACCCTCTTGGTCCCAGACCACAACTTGTGTGTAATGTGGGAGGCTGGGGAATAGTGAAGAAAGAGGGAAGGGAGGGGCAGATTCCTCATGGCTCCGTGGGGAGTCGTGTTGTTAAGGGATGAAGGAACCAGCCATATGGACAGTAGAATACAATCCAGATCTGCCAACTCTCTCGTTGTCCCATCTCTTAGGTGAGGAAAGCTAACTTTTTGCTTTTTGTATTATCCTATAAATAAAATAGATTAGAGAAGAGAATGCTCTAAGGTTTACCCTAGACCCACATTCAGAGGATGGCCTGACTGGTTGGTGGTTATGCTGCAAGGCCCTGAAGTACAGTGAGACAGCAGTGGCCTTGGGGACCAGGCGTTACCACTTGGCAGGATGATTTTTTTCTTTTCTGTGTCCCCTTTCATTTAGATTATGAGGCCTTGCAAGGCTGGAACTGGGCCTGCCTTGTCCACCACAAGGACAAGGGCCTAGCACAGTGCCTGGTACTGAGGAAATGCCTGTTGAAGATTCGACAGCAAATGCCTGTTGACTTTTCTATGGGCATTTTGGGAAAAGTATAAACTTGAAGTTCCTATGGCCCTGCTGACTTCTATGTGCTGCTGTTTGTTTGCAACACTAATCTTGAGCAATAACACAGGTTGCCTTTGAAGCCTTGTACACTGCATTTTCCCCAGAGCTCCAAAGGCACAGGTACTCACCAGCAAGGCAAGTATTGTGTCTGCCCTGCTTACTGCTGTACCTGCAACTCAAGTAAAGTGTCTAGAACATAGTAAATATTTGTTGAATGAATGAATATCACAGCTGTATCCTTTGCTATATCCCGATTATGTAGCTGAAGAATGAAACTAGGAATATACATACTGGTAATATCATGAGTGCCATTTACAAATCCTTTCTAAACGGCATTAAACTGAGTTGAACGTATTGTCTCTATTCTCATTCAACCTTGGCCCAGATCATCAGGGAAGATACTGGTGGTGTTGCTGATGATCATAGCAACCACACTGGTTATAATGTTTACCATTCACTTTGCCATGGGCCAGGAGCTCTCCTCTACAATTGACATGCTTCATCTCATCAGGTGTTTATAGCCACTCCATAATGCAGACATTAGGTTCTGAGTTTCACAAAACCTGAAACTCAGAGGCTGTTGTAGTCAACTCAGGCTACTATCACAGAATACAGGCATACCTGGGGGATATTAGTTTCTGTTCCAGATCACTGCAAAAAGTGAATATCACCATAAAGTGAGTTATACAATATTTTAGTTTCTCAGTTCATATCAAAGTTATGTTTACACTGTTCCATAGTCTATTGTGTAACAGCATTATGTTTTAAAAACAATCCGCATACCTTAATCAAAAAATACTTTATTGCTTAAAAATACTGACACAGAAACACAAAGCACCTGCTATTGGAAAAAATGACACCAATAGACTTGCTTGATGCAGGGTTGCCACAAACCCTCAGTTTGTTAGAAGGAAGAAAAACACAGCATCTGTGAAATGCAATAAAACAAAGCTCAATAAAACAACGTATGCCTGTACGTTAGACTGGGTGGCTTGGCAGACATTTATTTTTCACAGTTCTGGAGACTAGGAACTTCAAGGTCAAGGTGCCAGCATGGTCAAATTCTGGGGAGGGCCCTCTTCCTGGCATGTAGCTGCCTTCTAGCTGTATCCTCACATGGCCTAGAGAAAGCAAGCTCTCTGGACCCTTCCTGTAAGGGAATTCATCCATCATGAAGATTCCATCTTCATGATCTCATCTGTACCTAATTACTTCCCAAAGGCTCCACCTCCAAATACCATCATATTGGTGGTTAGGCTTTCAAACATGAATTTTAGTTGGACACAAACATGCAGTTCATAGCAGAGGGGTTACCCGTATTCCCAAGCTACATAGCTTGGGAGACGCAGAGGCAGAATTTTCACTCAGGTCTGTTGAGCTGAGTCCATAGCCCCTTCTCTCCTCTCTGCATCATGCTGAGCAGTATCATACTCAGCACTTGGAGGAAGGCCCAGAGGGCTCAGTGAAAGCAGCCGAAGAAAAACAAATTGGAGGGAGTCTATTATGGTTGATCTTAAAAGCCTTGTAATGACCTTATTTTCTCCAGAGGACATTCTGAAAGCCAGTGATTTACCCTGGCAGCCTAGCTGGGGGAAGATGTCCAGGCAGCCAGTTCCCCCTACCTGTGCCTCCAGGCATGGCAGAACCGAACCTAGCAGGGACTCCCGAAGGAGCCATTCCCATCCACTTTTATTTCTCTGAGATGCACGGAATATCAGCCCTTCGGGTTTTCTGTTGTTCTGTTTTTTTTTTTTTCCCCAAAACAGTCATGGGCTTCTAGCCAAAAGTCCTTTCAATTAATGGACTAGGAATGGCACCCATGAAGAAAATTAAAAACAGATAAGAAAAGAAGGGCCTTCGTGCGCAGAGCAGAGGAAGGGAATAATTCTTGGATTATGCTGATGATTTACCAATGTTTTCCTAACGTGAGAATCAGTCAGCAGGGGCCTGGGTGTTTTATGGAAGAGGAACCTCTTCCAGACAGCTCACTCCACAACAGCCCCGTTAAATCCCCACATCCCCACTTCCAGCGAGAACGCTGCCCCCTCCAGAGTCACTATGTCAAAGCCTGTTTAGCTGTTCTTTACTTATCAGCCGCAGCCCTAACATTAGTTCATGCTTGGAATATGAAGCCATTTCATATTTATTCTTGTTATATCTGGCAAGAAGCCTTAAGGAAAAAAAAGAGAGTCTCCTGTTGGTGCTGTTCAGCTCTTATATCTTTATAGTCTCCCAAATTGATTTGACAGGGCAATCACAGGCCACGGGTGAGACCAAACTCTTCTCTCAGAAAAGTCTGGGAGACCAGGCACAAATACACAGCTCACTCCTTCAGCTTCTGCCCTGAGCCTGTGTTCACGTGTGTGTGCATATGTGTGTGCACACACATGTGCAACCTCGTCCACTCTGGCCCCTGCAGACCAATGCCATAGAGTTTCCTCATGGCAATTTTCTGGTAGGAGCCTCTGAAAAGAACTAGGGTATTAGAGGAGACGTTAGCAATGGCATTCACCACAGGACATTCTAGAAGCCGAGCAGGGTCAGACTCCCACAGAGGGTACTGCAGACACTCAGTAGGACTTCAAGGCCACAGTGAGCTTTGGGTGTGCTGAGTGCCCTGGTCTGCCCAGAAGCTAGGGCCCATATTCTTCAAGCCTCAGATAAGTCAAAAGAGTTTTAATCCAAGGAATAGTGACAACTTGAAATGACATGCAAAGTTATTTGTGTGTGCTCAGACACACTGAGTATTCTGGAAAAAAAAAAAAAAAAAAAGACTGTAGATTTTAGTAGATAAATAAAGGAATCTGTGACTCCAGTAAGCTTAAGAACCTGTGAGTGAAGGCAGCCTTCCCCCCAAAGAATAAGTGCCCCACTGGTAGTTTGAGATGATTTTAAGTAAAATTCAGACAGACTTCTTCTTTTACTAGGCATATACTTGTTTTCATGCAGTTAAAACCTATACGTAACTAATATACCAATTTCGCAGACATTGCAGATCAAGGTGAGGATAAAACAGATGTTTAAGTAAACAAGAGTCATTAGTGGATAAGGTAGAACAAGTGAACAGTAGTACAAGTTTTGTGCCTCTATGGCAAAATCAGCTAATAGTGAGAAGAGACTGCTAGAGTTAGGGAAATACTTTGATCAAGGAAGAAAAACATAGAAAAATGTAGCCCTCATCCCCTCTTGTCCCAAATACTGAGATGTTTCTACATTAGAGCCCCTGTTTCTAGTCTCTCCCGCTGGTGGCCTGCACACCATTGCCATTCTCATACCCACTCACTCCATGTGACTTTCCTGCTCTAGACGACACAATGGCTCCCTGTGGCCATCACATTCTGTCCACACTCTGTAACTGGGTTTGCAAGTCCATCCTCCCACCTGATGTCATCTCTACTATTTCCTAGTTCTGAAACTCTTCACCTGCCAGACCATTCTTTTCATTGTCTGCCCCACATCCCATCTGTACTCATTGATGTCCCATTGCTTTTGCTTTTTCATTAATTAATTAATTTTTAAGATGGAGTCTCGCTCTGTCACCCAGGCTGGAGTGCAGTGGCACGATCTTGGCTCACTGCAACCTCCGCCTCCCAGTTCAAGTGATTCTTCCGCCTCAGCCTCCCTAGTAGCTGGAAGTACAAGCACACACCACCATGCCTGGTTAATTTTTTAAAATTTATTTTTATTTTTAGTAGAAATGGGGTTTCACCATGTTGACCAGGCTGGTCCGGAACTCCTGACCTCACGTGATCCACCCGCCCCGGCCTCTCAAAGTGCTGGGATTGCAGGAGTGAGCCACCATACCAGCCACATTGCTTTTTCCTACAATTACCTTCATACCCCCATGCTCCCTATTCCTCTTTTGAGTCCCCTCCTCTCCCTACTCTAAAAACCTACCGTTTGCAGTTCCCACCAGTGTCTCCCTTCTCTGAAGTATTGCTGCCTTGCAATTCTGTATGTCAAGGGGGGAAAAAAAAGGTGGAGGGAGGGGAACTTTGGTTAATTACCGCTTCACTTGGCACCAGGAAGGGTAGGCTAAGAGAGGAGCTGTAGCCAGGAGTCTAAAACTTTTCTTTTGGCTTGTTTGAATTGTTGACAAAAATGGGATAAGTTTGGGATTAATCATTGAAAAACAAGTGAGATAAACTCCTGGGTTCCAGAGATATTAATTCCTTGGTTCTCATCCCAGCTTAGGTTATCAAAACCAAGAATTGTTCATTTTTCACAGTTTATGAGGTTTATCTTTGGCCTGTCATGAGATGCTGACAGAAAAATGAAATTGGCCTGTTTCTAGTCTATTTCACTTTCTCATTCCCACTCTCATAACAAGTCAAAATGCTCCTTTGTACACTTAAGGAGGAAAAAAAAAAAGACGTGAGCAGCCTATATGCCTGCACTTCTTATCATTATTTGGTGGGGTGGGGTTTTTTTCTAAATATTTTTATTGTTCAAGCCAAACTCAAAAGATGGGTGCCTCTCCCTTCATTTCAAGCGGAAAGTGAATTTTAAGTACTTATAGGAAAAGTTGATGGCAAATTAATATGTGGGGGTTGTTTGAGAACTTTTCATTTTCCTCAGGATAAGGCAGACAAGACATAGGTTCAAAACACGGACAGTGGCGATGAGCTGGAGGTGAGAAGTTTCCTCAGAAAGGGCAGAAAGGGTTGACTGAGAATGTTTTTTTTTTTTTCATTTTATCCTCATCAGATGCTCATTTATAAAAATAGCAAAGCATTTGGATAAATGTGGAAGTGGTTTGAAATGTGAAAAGTACTATGGATTTGCAGGAAAGCATCATCTTTTTTTCCATTGAATGGGATTATTTATGTCCCTCTGTCACAACTTTCCTAACAAATAAGATGACAAAGTAATAAACTTCTTCCAGGGGAGCCACTCAGTGCAGAATTCACTAAGAAAGATTTCCGAAGCAACTCAAATAACAGCTTGGCAGGAAAAGTTATTTGAGAGAGATTTCAGAACTGAAAACCCCAATAAAGAACATCTAGTATAAATTAAATAATGCTTCAAGAATAGGTTGTCAGGACTGTTGTAACTGAATAGCCAGCCCATCAGTATTTGTCAGATGTTTACTGTATGCTCAGGGCTCTAGTAACTGTCAGGCGTGTATCTTTCTTTCTGTTGCTGTTCGTATGAAGGTAATCTCTGACCATTCTTCAGTGAGTTTGATACTGACCAGATCTATCACGTTCAACTCTGTATCGTATTATTAATGTCATGCTCTGACTTCTAACACCATTAAGTTTTTGTTATGGGTTCTTATGTGAAATTTTTGTTGTGATTATTGTTTTTAGGTTATTGAACACTTTCTGTGAGTCTTTTATTGCTCTTCTCTTTGAGTAATTCTTCATTGTAGACTTAAGCATGGATGCAACTGAAAGAACTTTCCATTTCAGAAAAGGTTATGTTAATATCCTTTGCAATTTTTTTTTTTTTTTTTTTTTTTTTTTTTTTTTTTTGAGATGGAGTTTTGCTTTTGTCACCAGGCTGGAGTGCAATGGCGTAATCTCGGCTCACTGCAACCTCCACCTTCCAGGTTCAAGTGATTCTCCTGCCTCAGCCTCCCGAGTAGCTGGGACTATAGGCACCTGCCACCACACCCAGCTAATTGTTGTATTTTTAGTAGAAATGAGGTTTCACCATGTTGGTCAGAATGGTCTCCATCTCTTGATCTCATGATCCTCCTGCCTCAGCCTCCCAAAGTGCTGGGATTACAGCCGCCACGCCTGGCCATAATTTCTTAATAATGATCGCAGCATTTGTTGAACAGTGATTTTTTGTTGTCAGTAATGATCGTAGTATTTGTTGAGCACTGATTTTAGCAAGTGACAGGGATTACTTGATTTCCAAAGAAGGATGGGGATACCCAGACCCCAAGTGCAAAAACCATGAAGGGTCTTTGGGTCATCTCCCTACTCCAGGTCATGAGCTACAAGGCCATCGAGCTCAAGAGGAACGACTGAGCAGTCCAGCAGGTCCACTTTGGCATGGGGCTTCCCATGCAAAGGCTCCCAGGTGAGCGTCCACTCAGTACCTGCAGCCCCAGGGCCAGCCCTCCGTGGTGAAGCCAGGGCTGCATTTGTGAGTTTTGTGGCTGCATATCCTCTGTCCACATTCCTGGGCTTTGACAGTGTAAGGCAGGGACTTGGGCTGTGTGCCTCCTCTGCAGACCTTTACCCTCTCACCCTGTAGGGACACTGTCCAAAGTTTGTGGGAGGCAGCACTAGGAAGCCAATGGTAGGTGGGGACCAGACCCCTGAGTCCTGCAGAGGAGTTCATCAGCAGTGGAGCCCATGTTCTGGTCTCCATCTGCCTGCTTCACATGGGTCTGGATTGGAAGGGGATGGGGATATGATTAGTTATCACTCAGCACCCCCCAAAATACCCACACAAGGCTCTATGTAGCTGTGCTGTTTTATTTGATCCAACAACCTTATGGGGTGGGGATAATTATTACTATTTATCTGATCAGAAAACCAAATTAAGAGAAGTGAAGCCAGCAGCACAAGATGAACTACTGCAGATCCATGCCTGCAGATCTGGGATTGAAACCCGGCTGTATCCCACTCCAGAGCCAGAGGTCTTGAACCCATTAGCAGAGGCTCTCATACTTGCAAGGTCATTCATTACCTCCTAAAGGGTGACTCACACCTGTAATCCCAGCACTTTGGGAGGTAGAGGCAGGAAGATACCTTGAGCCCAGGAATTCGACACCAGCCTGGGCAATGCAGTAAGACTCTGTCTCTACAAAAGCAAATTGGAAAATAGCTGGGCATGTTGGTGCACACGTAATCCCAGCTACGTGGGAGGCTGAGGTGGGATAATCACTTGAGTCTAGGAGGTTGAGGCTGCAGTGAACCATGATCACTCCACTACACTCCAGCCTGGGCGACAGAGCGAGACTGTGTCTCAAAACACACACACACACACACACACACACACACACACACACACACACACAGATTTCTGGGTCCCCTCCCAGAATTTCTGATTCAGTGGGTTTGGGGTAGGGCCCAAGAATTCGAATTTCTAACACATTCCTAGGTGACATTGATGCTGCTGCTCTGGGGACCACACTTTGAGGACACAGCTTTTCACCCTATCCAATGGCCATTTCTTAGTTTATTGGTTTTTTTTTTTTTTTTGAAATGGAGTCTTGCTCTGTTGCCCAGGCTGGAGTGCAATGGCACGATCTCAGCTCACTGCAAGCTCTGCCTCTCGGGTTCCAGCGATTCTCCTGCCTCAGCCTCCCGAGTAGCTGAGTTTACAGGTATGCGCCATCATGCCCAGCTAATTTTTGTATTTTTAGTAGAGACAGGGTTTCATCATATTGGCCAGGCTGGTCTCGAACTCCTGACCTTCTGATCTGCCCACCTCGGCCTCCCAGAATGCTGGGATTACAGGCATGATCCACCGTGCCTGGCCCATTTCTTAGTTCTAACCTTCAGAATTTACTAGTACATGGGGTGGCATCAAAACGTTATAACTAGAAGAATAACCTTGATTGGATGTTTAAAATACCTACAGCCTTGCATACAAGGCAGACCCTTTGGAAGCATTTTGGAGGTGCTGCTGGTTGTCCTTTCTATGGCTGAAAAGAAACAAGGAAGGGATGAAACGGATGTGTCCCTTTAAACCATGACAAAGTATTTCATTCTTCAAATACGTTTTCTGGTGGCATTTTACTCTAGAGCCAATCTGGATGACTTTCTTTCTTGTAACTCTGTGAGATCAGCAGCCATCCCTGTGTCCCAAGTGACTCCCACCATTTATTATTGACAGCTTCCACCTGGCTTTGAATATGAACAGAGGAGAGAGGGAGGGAAGAGGAGATGGAGGGAGAGAGAGGGCATGGGATGGGGAGAGAGAGCTTGGCCTCAAATTCTAGGAAAGGTTATTACATGAAGAATAGGGCCCTGATCTCTTTATAGACACCAAAGATAAAGCCATGCAAGGGCTGTGGTGCGTGTGAAGTGCCAAGGACAAACTCAGGTGTGCCAGAAATACCACTCCTTTGAACCTGATGTCGACCCTCGAATGCCCATCTCATACGCTGGTTGGAGACGCCATGCCAGTTGTTACCTAGGCCTTCTCTCCTGTTTCCTTCCAGCACCCCTGCCAGCAGAGTTAGGAGTCTGCATGGTGACCAGAAACAAAGGATGGACATCAGCAGTCCCAGCTCACCCAGGCCCACTGAGGTCTCTTGCGTGCAGCAGCTCTGCATTTCTGGGCTTGGATGAGAAAGGGAATCTGGGGCAAGGCTTCTAGAAAGCCACACAGCCATGACTCTGTGGGGTCTTTTGCCTCTCCCAAATCCTTGGACCCCATGCATACCTCCCTCTACTCCCATCCCTTTCTAGTTCTGGAGGAGAAGCCCCTCCCTCTTTCAGTTAATTCTATTCTTTCACAATAGAACTTGATTCCCCAAACCTAGAACCCCAAATCCTCTTTCCAGGGGGTACAGAAAAATAATTGCAGTCTCTCCCTCTAAAGTGGGGGGATGGGGTAGGAAAAACAACAGAGCTCAAATCTGACACAAATTCTCAGTGGAAAGGTTTGCCCCTTCCCAACCCTCCAAATCCCCAGGGAGCCTCTGAGCCCAGCTTTTCCCAGATCGCAATGTGGCCTCTCAGGACCAGCTTCCAGACCGTGTGTCTAGGAAGGTACAGGTGTCGCTCTTAGAGAGGGGGCAGGCGATGCGTCACAGTCCCCTAGTGCACCAGGCATAAAACTGAGGGCCACGGGAGACAGGATTCTTGGCCAGTGAGGTGGTTGGTCCCCCACTTCGTCATCATTTCTTGAGAGTGCACTGACCCGGCCTGACAGGTGTGAGGATGAGCCACTCACATAGACCTGCAGCAGTCAAGATGGTCCTGCAGAAGCTGAAAGGATCCCGAATGTCAACAGACCATGAGCCACATTCTCCCGCACATCACTCCTCCACTCCACCCGGCTCAGGCCACTCACCTCCTGAGACTCACTTGCTTTTGCATCTCAGCGGAAGCCGTAAAAACATTGGTAGCTGGGGCCTCTCACCATCAGGAGCACCACTTCCTATCACCTCACCTGGGGATTGGATGGATGACCTGATGCCAAGTCACTGGCCAGCCCAGAGGGACATGACCATGTATGGAGACCATGTATTTCTACAAGCCAAGAGTTGTTGGGGATTGAAATCAACAGCTTCTTACGTGTTTCTGAATTTAGTATGGCATCACGAAGGGCTTGACGTTATATCCAAAGCCCCAGATATATGCAAACAAGCCCAAAGTCACTGGAAGAAGTAGATTATTTCTTTTGCATAGGTTTGGGGCAGGGGGACTGTGTACCTAGGGAAGAATATTTTATTGATGTTCATTAAAAATGGAACTTTAGCTCCGTTTTCTCCTCTTCCCTTCCCCCATCCACTGAAAATTGAACGATTTAGTGTCACCTTGGTGTGAAATGGGAAAGGATAGTTGTAGCTCAGATGTCCCTCTGTTGACTTCGTAGGTAAATCATGTGTCTCTCGGGAGGAGGCCTGCAGGTCAGGCTCTGTGAGGGCTGTGCTTGCAGGCCTAATGCCTCTCTGTTTGTTCTCCCTCTGAAAGGGCAAAGGCCTCCCTTCAAGGAAAGAGCTGCCAGCAACAGAAGTCTCCCCATGCCCTTCCCTGTCCCAGCTGCCACCAGCCACACTGAGCTTTATGGAGCTCCTGCCCTGTGCCTGGCCCCGTGCTAAATGCTGTGGTGGACATCCTTGATCTCAGTGTCACATGTCTCTATAGATAGATGGTCACCAGCTGAATGTCCTGGGGTGGCGGGGTGATGGGGTTACTCATGGTTGGTCAACAGGAACCAGAAAGAATACCAGTGCTTCGGGAATTGGCTTCAATTGCTGACCTTCTCAGGGACACCAACCATAGTGCTCAAGCTTTGTATGAGAACAGAGGCCCAGATGTCTAGGGGCTGCTGGCCTTGCCACCAAAGAGTTGGGTTGTGTGCAGGGTTGGAAGGTCCCAGCTTGGTGCTGGTTTGCCAGGTGAGCAATTACGCCAGAAAGGAGACAGGGAGGCGGAGGGAGCGGGGAAGCTACCGTTAGAGACCACAAGTTTCTAATCCCCTGGAAACTGTTTTCATCTGACTAATGAAACCCGTGTATTTTGCAAATGTGTCAAGGGGCTCCTCTCAGGAGAAGAGCCTTCCTGATACTGATGATTCTCAGTTTTCTGAGAGTAGATTAGCCAAGGTTTTGGGTTTTTTCCCCCATACCAACGAAGACAACTAAAAGCACTTTCTTTCATCACTTCATCATTGAGCACCCGGGGAAGACAAACTAGGTTCAGAATTAGCTTGTGCAAGCATGACTAAGGTATAACAATGAGGAATAGATACTAAATGTAATCGTTTATTAAAATCATGTTCTTAATTTGATGGCAGAATCAAAGTGACTTTTGGCGTGTCCATCCTGTTGGATGATCTAAGTGGCTAATTCTTGCCTGTTCTGCTCTACACTACCCCCTTTGTAGCGCAGCCTTCAACAGCTCCTTTGTGAACATTTTTCTGCTGTGAGTATAGGAAGGCTTTGTTTGCTCTCATACTGTGTCAATTTGCTGGTGGCACCGTGGAGATCCGAAGGTACAGTATGTATGCTGTGGTGGAGTGACATGCAGACGATGGGACTCTTAAGTAAGATCACCTGGTTTGACCCCTGCCTATATCCCCTACTGATTGTGTGATCTAAGGCAAGATACCAGATTTCACTGTGCCTCAGTTTCCTTATGGAAAAATAGGCATAATAATAGGTCTTAACTCCATAGGCTTGTTGTAAGCATTATAGGAGATAGTACATGCAAAATAGAATGCCAGGATTGGGCGCGGTGGCTCATGCCTGTAATCCCAGCACTTTGGGAGGCCAAGGTGGGTGGATCACTTAAGGTCAGGAGTTTGAGACCAGCCTGGCCAGCATGCTGAAACTCCGTCTCTACGAAAATATAAAAATTAGCCAGGCATGATTGGCGGGTGCCTGCAATCCCAGCTACTCAGGAGGCTGAGGCGGGAGAATCACTTGAACCTGGGAGGTGGAGGTTGCAGTGAGCTGAGATCACGCCATTGCACTCCAGCCTGGGCGACAGAGCAAGACTCTGCCTCAAAAAAAAAAAAAAAAAAAAAAGTAGAATGCCAGACACTGGTACAGGTTAGTAGCATTAGATATTATTATTCTGTCGGTCACCATTTTGACCAAAGAATGGCAAAGCTGTTAGTCTTGGAGGTAAGATGGGATTTGTATGGGTCTGTAAACAAATAATTTGGTTGGGAGTAAGAGGGGATTGAGATGGACAGATAACGAAATCCTGGGATGGTACCTTTCACCTTTATGGGGTATGAGCCAGTTCCAGGCAGGAAAAGTACGGAAAATAAATGTATAGGACCATGTAAACCTTACGGCTGCTTTTCTGTAGGATTCCAGAGGATGCCTTTGATTCTCAGTAAACCCCAGAAAGCCCTGAGAGAGGGTCTTCACCAGCTCCAGCAGCAGAGGTTCCTCCCCGATCCCAGCACTGAGGATTCCATTCACCCTATTTTTCTTTAGGGGCGTGACTCTTACAGTCCAGGGGGTTCTGGATTCTTCCAAGGAGCCACGCAGCTGTCCCACTCCAGTGCCTCTAGGACAAGGGCGTCTGCGGACAGCCTGGTAAAGTCCTTTTCTTCTTCGCCATCTCCTCCTACAGCCACATAATGAGCCAGTCAGGGGCAAGGTCACAACTGGACCCTGGTTCCCAATGTCTTGTCTGTATCCCTCATACCCATCCTGGGCATCCTGCAGTTCCCACTGACTCTAGAAGCCCTCTGGCAGCTGCTGCTAGAAACTGACATTCTGTAAATTCTGTATTTTGCCTTTGTTTTACTTGTATTATGTTATAACATCAAGAGAACCCCAAGGGCTTTCCCCAGAATGGGGAGAAAGCGGGATGATTTTGATCGCGTGGCTCTACCATTTACTCAGTGGGGAAGAGAAGGTGGCCCCTGACCAGGGACAAGGTGGTGGACTTCTATGCCCGTCTTCACTTTGTGTCTTGTTTCTTTTCTGCCTGTCATCATTTAGTCAGGATTTTTTTTTCCTGCTTACTAGAAAGTATATGAGAAAACAGAAACTCTTTCCATAAATCTCAGTAGGAGAGAGAAGAATCCTGTAGTCACTTAGGATGGAAAATCCTTGTAAGACAAAAGGGCCTTCAGAGCGGGCTGTGGGAGCGCATTGAGCCCACGGAGACAGGTTGACCCCTGGGGGATTTTGTCCCCTGGCCTTTCACTTCCTAATACCTTGTTCTCCACATCTGTGTAGTGGGTTTCCATCTGTCCTGCCTGCTTCAGAGAGATGACAGGAGGAGTCTCTGAAAAAGCCAGGGGCGCCCTGGGCATGGCCTGGGCAAGTGAGGCCTGACACGTGGGTGCTCTCCTCCCAACCAGGAGCCCCCCTGAGAGTACAGAGCCCTGAGTCCTGTGCAGTCACAGCAGCCCATCAGCAGCGTCTCGAGCACCTGGCTGTTCTGCGCTTGGCTGACATCTCAGGATTCCTCAGTCTCTTAGGAGACGGAGAGGAAATGTGTGTTTTCAGTTTGGGAAGGAAGATACATCTCTAAATGTCAGACCTGATGTTTCAAATAAGCCCATAGGATATTTTCATTTGGGGACTGAGAAGAGCCGACCCAAACAGCCACCTACTCAGGCCCATGAAGCTTACACTCCAGAGAGGCTCAGGGGTAAATCCGGTGCCGCGTCACCCTTTCCCATAAAGAGATGGCTTTGAAGCTCGCGCCTCACTCCGGGCTCATTGTTCTGCGTGTAAAGGGCCTTTGCTAACACCCACTGGCGTTTTCTAGTACAAGGGAGCACTGTGTCAACCTACATGAAAACGGAAATGCTAATGCTCCTGGGATTTGAGACCACAGTGCCTCCTCCATGTTCAGTAATCCTGGAGGCAACGACTGGAAAATACATTCCACGCAGCACTGATTCGTTTAGAGCAATGTCTTTCAGACTCTGTCCCTTGGAACCCTGAGGTTCCACAGAGCGTATCAGGGACTGAGGCAGGGGGCAGATGGCTGCAGGAAATGGTCAGAGAACTTCTGCTTCCATTTTTATGCTGTGGCTCTGCACACAACTCCATTCAACAGAAAGTTCCCCTGCTTCTAAAAAGAGTTTGAAGACCCCTGGCTGAGGTAGAGGCTCTATTCAACCTATAATTCTATTTACAGAACAAAAATAAATAACCTATTTCTAAATCCAGCTTAATTAGTCCTCGCATAAAGTAAAAGTAAACCTCAGCAGAATTCTACAGGATTCGGGCATGATAATTCTTTCTCCTCCTTCAGATGTAGTTGAGGGTCGTTGCATCTGTCATGAAACTCCCCATTCCCTGTTCAGAAGGCTGCCCTGTACTTTGTGAAGGATTTCCACAGACTCACTGGCTGGGGTGTAAGC